>NC_064646.1:368656647-369954981 GCF_023864345.2 Schistocerca serialis cubense
CATCATGATGTAAAGTAGCGAAAAGTTATCCTGACAGATACGAAAACTTTTCCGATGATATAACACCAGGAAGTCTTGATAAACACCAACATTAAGCATTACAGAGTGTGTTTTGGTGGAAAGGAAGAAGAAAGAAAGGTCATCTTTAGTTATTTGCCAAATATCTAAGTAATAATTGCAAATTAATACCATGAAAGTTAAGTCCAAAGGAATGTCGGTCAGAGATAACTTTTATGTGGAAGAGAGTTGTAAACGCAAAGAAGAAATTCAGTGCGTCTACAATACTCACTTACGGAAAAAGTAAGTCGCTTACTAGCTATCGTGCTATCAAGTCATACGAGAGCAGCTCTTGCCATAGTTGAGCGAACGGAGTGCGGCGAGATTGTTTTGCTTTCAAGAGTCGTTGTAGAATGACGTAGACGCACGGATTTTGTGAACTGATATTATGACTAGAGACTTGAACCGAGATAGTATGCTGACTGTGTATACCAAGTTGTTGGACTTTATTAAAGGAAGTAGGCAATATTGGACTCTAACATTCATATAAGTGAACTTATAGAAATGAATGGACAAAGTTTCAAAAGACTATAATATACGTTTAGTCTCAAGTAGGAGACATTGACATAAATACATGAAGAAGATACAATTACGCCGAGGGTTAAAGCTGTCGTAATTGTCACGATACTTGTGCGTTTGGCGTGATGTTTATAAAGTATTTGGCGAAAAGGAACAATAAAATTGTTCATCAAAAGGGGAAATTCATTGTGTCGCCTCCATCATTCTATGAATATTTGGTAATTGCTCAGCAAAAGTTAATCAACAGTGAGTATTTAACTCGGAAGTAAATTCGTGGACTGTTAATTGTGACGAGGGTTTGGACATACATAATATTACGACGCAAGATATTAAGACATTATTGATGACTAACTGAAACCCTCAGCTGCCGGCAGGTGATGTTGATATACCTCGATGTGGACAGCTGAAATTTGTGCCCCGACTGGGACTCGAACCCGTGATCTCCTGCTTACATGGCAGACGCTCTATCCATCTTTCTTCTTTCTTTAATCTCATTTTGTTCTTTATTGTTCGTTGACTTTCTTCGTGACGGGCGTTCGATGACACTCGTTCAGGTTGTTCGTTGATCTGTTCACTCAGTTTTTTTTATTATAGAGGGTAGCTAAATCCTCTGACCGAACACGCTGAACTACAGTGCCGCCTATCCATCTGAGCCACCGAGGACACAGACGAATAGCGCGACTGCAGGGACTTATCCCTTGCACGCTTCCCGCGAGACTCACATTCCCAACTGTCCACAAGTCTCCATATGTAATGTACCTTATAGACATTTGCCATGTAAGCAGGAGATCCCGGGTTCGAGTCCCGGTCGGGGCACACATTTTCAACTGTCCACATTGAGGTATATCAACAACACCTGCCGGCAGCTGAGGGTTTCAGTTAGTCGTCATTTATTCCAGGGAAAAGCTGCACGGTCATCAACAGCATCTGTTCTTTCGAGAACAGTTACTGTCTTCGTATATATAATTAAGACATTGTTAAAGAGTATTTGTGGATCTCGCGTCATATAGAGCGTACAATTTTACTTAGCAACGAATATACAACGAACAATACGATCTGCAATTGAACTTTTTCCTCGCTTTTTGTGATGTGGACGATGCGCAAGAGGCAAGATTCATCAATTACTGCACTAAAGTGTTAACCGGGCACATAATAATTCAACTTCAAACCATAAGAGACAATCAAATAGCGCAGTTCGCGTTAACAAGGAAACTGTGCGGACTCGCAATCAAACTTTAATCACTACGCGAGGAACGATTTCTTAAGAGCTTTTTCAGATCTTGTCTCTCGTTAACCGACGGAGACATCCATCATCGGGCATCGCGTCTCGAATCCACCGACCGAGCTGTAGCAGTAACAGCTCCACGGCGTCGACAGCACCAGCATGCGGCGGAGAAGGGACGTCACAATGTATTAACTTTTCCCTGGTCCCAGTAGTCAATTTGACATTTAATAACTTTAAAATATCTTTGTGCGACATTGATTCATCCAAATACGGTGTTTTGTTTATGTGTTTCTCGAAGTGTGTTCTTAAACTTTCTTGCCTGAAGTGAAACTGCTTGGGATTAAACTTTTATCTTCACAAATGTTCCTACAGGGAGAAGAAAGACAAATTGAACTAATTACACGACGCACAGAGGTATTAAAGCAATCATTCTTTCCGAATTTCACAGTCGAAGGACTCTAATAAACCCTATCATTGGCTAAAGAGGAGTACCGGTTACCATGCACTTCCCATAGCTGCAGGTACATTCTCTGTTTACCGACGAACACTTTCGTTTTCTTTGGGGTCTGACACACAGCACTGCTTCCAGCACACAAGGAGGCTGCCACATCCGTCAACTAATTTTCGTCATTCGTCATCTTAATAATGACGCTCTGTCAAACTAGATTATATACATATGATGACATTGTGCACTAAAATAGAAGAAATATGTTAGCAGAATACAGGCGCTATCCTTCCGTAAGCACCCAACACGTTCGCACATCACATGGAACACTTATTTGTCGGGGGTCCAGAAGGAGCAGAGTTGATACGAGACGTGGAGTGCGTGCATACAGAGGATCAAGTCATTTCGATGGTCAACGTGACCTCATGGTCCACAATGCTAGAGACAATACTTTATTCAATACTTTTTGGTCGAATGTTCAGCGGTGCGAAAACAAAACCTCCTGAGACTTGGTCTGGGTCTTTCTCCGAATTTTCACATAGAAAAGGAGAATGCGAAATGGATGAATGGTTTATTAAACTGATAAGCGTGAGGCTTAAGTTTTGCAACAAGTATGTAGTTGCCTTAAATCAGTCACTATAATTAAAAAAATGAATCAGGGATTTGAGGATTAATTACACAGTGAATTTTTGTCCGACTTTATATTTTGTCGCCGGCCGCGGTGGCCGAGCGGTTCTAGGCGCTACAGTCTGCAACCGCGCGACCGCTACGGTCGCAGGTTCGAATCCTGCCTCGGGCATGGATGTGTGTGATGTCCTTAGGTTAGTTAGGTTTAAGTAGTTCTAAGTTCTAGGGGACTGATGACCTCAGAAGTTAAGTCCCATAGTGCTCAGAGTCATTTGAACCATTATATTTGGTCTGCAGTTACATTTTCATGACATTTAACTGTCGATGTGATTTCGATTCAATAAAGTACTAAATTTAGGCCGCTAGGAGAACAGAAGGCGCTGTAAAAGAAAATGGGGTGTCAACAAGAATTTATTTTTTAACGAAACTTGAAAAAAAGAAGTTAAATGTTTTGTCAAATGATTTGTCTGAAAGTAAGAAGTAAAATCGATCAGAGAAATATTTCTACATACTTGAATGTTGCTCTGAATCACTTTCAAACTAATCACTTCACAAAACATATGAACGATATTTTATTCCAAAATTTTTAATATGTTCCAGAAGCTGTAATTCTATAGTGAACGTTCGAAACTTTGATGGATATTATTGTAATTAGCTTTTCGACTTAATCATCAGCTTTTGATACGCCTAGCGGCATCTACAGCCAGCCACTTACTTATGAGACCCGCACGCAATGAATGATTTGCGTTCCCGCCGTGCTACTGGTTACAACTTATGGTTTGGTTTGCGAAGAGTTTCTCAGAAATGCTGCATCCGCAATTCATCGTCGACTTTTACTGTCGCTGTTGTCGTAATTCAGGCAATGAAAAGCGACAATAATGAAGAACTGAAAGCGCTGCTGTAGCTCTCGGCACAGAGGGATGCTTTTTAGTAGTCGCCATTTGAAGTCTTCGTTGACGTCACCGTGCTAAACCTGATTGCTCAGTGCTGGAAGGTAAAATGAAAGGAGGTGTGTGAATTATGAATTATTCGTTTTTATTAAAGCGAAGCGTAGGCTGCAACGTCTGATGACGGGGATGGGGGCGTATGCTTAAAAAAATTGTACACGTATATAGTAATACTGGCTGTGAAAGGGTACCTTGAACATGAGTAGGACTAAATCACGTTATTCGAGTTGCACTCAATTCCTACAAGGCTCGTGTAAAATATATGCGCCTGTTCCGTTGAATCGGCTTAGTACAGCAATTAATGTGGATGGTACACGCAACAGATAAATTTCATGTTAGCATTCCAGATCAGTGGTATGTGGCAACGCATGGAATGGTCTAATATTTATTACGATAAACTAAGTTCATTCCTTTTTAAAATATTCATAACATCGGTGGTCAGTTACACGAGTGCGAAAGAATGAAGTTTCGATTACAACATCGATAAAAACTGGGGTTAGGTAGTTAAAAATAAATGTCGTTTATTTGCACCTAAAACACAATGTTGCCGCGAGTATTCACAAAGGATCGCCGGGAATGCTTTGCAAGATTATACAGGTCTTGCGGTTTGATTCGAAAGGTTACAGGCGACCGTAAAGTTTACTACACCCTGAGAGCAATCACATTAACTTGTAAGCTTCCAGTGGTCTACTTTGCCCTGCGTCTACTAAATTAATTCTGCCCTCTGACAATGGTTGTTGTTTCTAGCCTGCATTGTTAGTTATCACTTCTATCAGAATCTTAAATAGAGCTTGAGCCCCGAAATAATTTAATTTAATGGTGGTCATGTCATTATTGTAGTCAAGTATTGATAGGTCATTAATACATGAACACAACATTAATGTTTTATAAGAAATCGGAAAAGTTAAGCGAGTTGACAAATAAATGATGAAATGTTGGCAGCACAAATAGAAATAACAAATAATTAGGACCCTACTGGGTGGCGTTTGGTTGACAGAGACTAAGGTTTATCTGTTTACTCTGGCTCGAAACATGCATAATGTAGTCTGAAATTATCTAACTCTGAATATACTTTGATGTATTTATTCTACCCAGAAGTAATACTACGTTGCCTGTGCGGTTAGCCGTGCGGTCTAACGCACGGCTTTCCGGGCGGGAAGGAGCGCCTGGTCCCCGGCACGAATCCGCCCGGCGGACTTGTGTCGAAGTCCGGTGAGCCTGCCAGTCTGTGGATGGTTTTTAGGCGGTTTTCCATATGCCACGGCGAATATGGGCTGGTTCCCCTTATTCCGCCTCACCAACACTATGTCGGCGATTGCTGGGCAAACAAGTTCTCCATGTACGCGTATATCACCATTACTCTACCACGCAAACGTAGGGGTTACACTCGTCTGGTGTGATACGTTCTCGGGGGGGGGGGGGGGGGGGAGGGGGGGGGGGGCGAACCGCGCAATACCCCTAGGTTCTATGTGGGGCGACGCGGAGGGGTGAAGTGGACTGCGGTAGTCGCCGTGGGGTTGTGGACCACTGAGGCTGCGGCGGGGCGGGGACAGAGCCTCTCCGTCGATTCTAGGCCGCCGGTTGACATACAATACAATACTACGTTGGAGCAGCTGAGAACAAGTAGTGAGACTGTGATTCTGTTTGCTCTAACAAGCCGGAGCAACGATTTGTAGCGCTGTATCAGGCGACGCTCATGGTGCAAGAACCTGCAGTGTAGCGATGAATGGCGCCAGTAATTCGTTTTCGCGGCACATAATATTTGAAGTCGCGGGGTGGTGATTTGTTAGACGGATCGCAATTACACTCTGATGGAGCCAAAAAATCTCAGCAGAATGCAGCATGTGACACTCCCGTTCGCCGATCATATCAAGAACCAGTCTGACTCACTCACATTGCAGGAGTTTAAGCAATTAAGGTGGCAGAACTGATACAAATAAGGTTGTCCTCGGCGCAACGAGTTGTTTAAGATGACTGAGGTCTAAACTGTTTGTACAGCTAAGACTTCACCATAGGGTTCCCAGGAAAGAACAGTACCAGTGGAAAGTCACGCCCAGGACGAGTGTCCCAAGTACTACCCACTCATAACAAGATTCAAGACCTCAATCTCCTCTCCAGACCAGAGTCTGAATCAGAAAAGCTCGTTTTCCGTTGCTCCCTTTCCATCAAACCTCTGTAAACTTAAAAAGAGTTTCAACGCAACCAGTCCCACATGGGTTTCATGCAATTTAAAAGATTCCACCAGCGCCATGTCTTCCATCTCGCTCGTCTACTCTACCCTAAGGCAAAACCTAACCAAAATTAATAATATCCTTTTCCCTGCTGGAGAAACAGCCAATCCCTGATTCGTAAACTCCCACAAAAGGAGAAGAAGAGAAGACAGTATGATCCCGAATTGTTTTTCTGACAGCCACTTTAGGCAGCGTGTTTTGAGTTTCCATTTAGGCCTAAAGTGAAAAACATATTTATTGCAGAGATAAATTACTGGACGGTTCTTGAGTTACTGCCAGTCCGACCAGGGATCTCAGCTTAACTAAGAGAAGTGCTTTTGTGTCCCAACAGAGACCATTTCAGAGCCGTCATAAATGTTGCATTCCGTCCTAAAATTCTTCTGAAGTATTGAGAGTTCCCAGAAAACTCGGCAGAGTGACGAAACCATCTGATGGCTCCTCCACTGATAGCGTCCAGTCAAAGGTGAACATGGAAACTCGAGGATTTGTACGGGCGCTGTCCCTTTACACAACAGGTGAAGTGCCTTGGCCAGTTGATCTAATTCTCCCCTTTGTCCCTGTCTCTGCCGTGGCCAGAAATCTCAGTTAGGTAGATGCAGGTAGGCAGTTTCTCACCTCTTCAGCTGAAAGCATTGTCTTGTAGTGGCAACTTCTGCCACCGAATGTATCACGATGACCAAATGTAGTGGTAAGAAATAAAAGGCACAATATTAAGACTCGTCCGAGCTTTTCAAGTGATTTATTGTTTCCAACTACAGTGCCCTCATACACCTCGGTCTGCATCACAGGACCCTGCAATGCTGAGGAAGTACCGAATGGCCCATGCAATGCAATGCTGTGTCGAGCTGGCGTTGTACACCAGTTGAGTTGCGTCGTCGTCAGGCTGCCGGCAGTTGACGCGGCGGTCTGCATCCCTGCCGACTGAGCGCCGCTCGGTGTGGGCCGCAGGCGGCCAGTTGCATGCTTTTCGCCAGCCTGGCTGAGATCACAGCGTTAAAAGGCGCCCGCAGTCCGACGTCCGAATCTGTGGACCTCGCCTCAGGATGCCTCCGGCATGTGTTGGAAACCAGGACGACTGCCCGTGGTAGCGAGCTGTGGAGTGGCCTGCCACTGGCTGGCTATAGACACCGCGTTGGCCTGAGAGGGTCGATCCAGCGACCCACTGCGGACTGGAACGCTGGCGCCTCATCTGCTGCTGTGTGTAGCTGGTGGTGTGACATGCCCCGCCATCCAGGAGAGCTGCTACACTTGAATAAACCTCTTAGAAGCCCGCACCTATTTATACGCGGCTGTGTGCCTCTGTTTTGCCATATGCGCCGCTTCGCATTACGTACTCATAACAGGTTAGGTTTGCCAGTGGGCCCTTTCTGCCTGTGACTTGCGACATGTAAAACCACTACATATAATATTTCATCAATTTGACGGCCCTCTGGCCTCTATTCTACTTCTCAGCTGTTGGTATGCATAGCTCACTTGAATCCGGCCCGACCTGGCTATAACTTGTGCTCAGAATATTGCACAAAACTAACTTTCTCTATCCTACATGGTGGTGCCGCTACAGTCTGCACACAAGTGTGAGAAATTCTAGGGATCAGCATTCTGTTCCGGGTTAAGTGCTTTGAAATGTTCCTCTCCCTAATAGTTGCAAGTAGCTTCCAAGACTCAAACGTTCCCTGCAAGATTTACTATTAAATAACCTTCCTGCCTGCTTGTCGTCAACTGAGGAAATACTATTCGAAGGATGGCTACCATAACGATCCCGCATGTATTAACAATGTACATGCTCCCATGAGTGCTTGCTCATATTGGTCGGCCGGGGTGGCCGTGCGGTTCTAGGCGCTACAGTCTGGAACCGCGTGACCGCTATGGTCGCAGGTTCGAATCCTGTCTCGAGCATGGATGTGTGTGATGTGCTTAGGTTAGTTAGGTTTAAGTAGTTCTAAGTTCTAGGGGACTGATGACCACAGCAGTTAAGTCCCATAGTGGTCAGAGCCATTTTTTGCTCATATTGATAACTTCCTGTCGTCTCACAAAAATGATGTCTATGTTGTAATAACAATATTAAAAAGTGGCCTTGAAAATGAAAATAAGTGACAGAGTGGCTTGTCCCCTCTCATTGCCGCTCACCTGCAGTAGATTTCCGCATGTGTAGTGTCTCACTTCAAAATACTACACTCCTGGAAATGGAAAAAAGAACACATTGACACCGGTGTGTCAGACCCACCATACTTGCTCCGGACACTGCGAGAGGGCTGTACAAGCAATGATCACACGCACGGCACATCGGACACACCAGGAACAGCGGTGTTGGCCGTCGAATGGCGTTAGCTGCGCAGCATTTGTGCACCGCCGCCGTCAGTGTCAGCCAGATTGCCGTGGCATACGGAGCTCCATCGCTGTCTTTTAACACTGGTAGCATGCCGCGACAGCGTGGACGTGAACCTTATGTGCAGTTGACGAGGGCGTATAGTGGGCATGCGGGAGGCCGGGTGGACGTACCGCCGAATTGCTCAACACGTGGGGCGTGAGGTCTCCACAGTACATAGATGTTGTCGCCAGTGGTCGGCGGAAGGTGCACGTGCCCGTCGACCTGGGACCGGACCGCAGCGACGCACGGATGCACGCCAAGACCGTAGGATCCTACGCAGTGCCGTAGGGGACCGCACCGCCACTTCCCAGCAAATTAGGGACACTGTTGCTCCTGGGGTATCGGCGAGGACCATTCGCAACCGTCTCCATGAAGCTGGGCTACGGTCCCGCACACCGTTAGGCCGTCTTCCGCTCACGCCCCAACATCGTGCAGCCCGCCTCCAGTGGTGTTGCGACAGGCGTGAATGGAGGGACGAATGGAGACGTGTCGTCTTCAGCGATGAGAGTCGCTTCTGCCTTGGTCGTATGTCGTATGCGTGTTTGGCGCCGTGCAGGTGAGCGCCACAATCAGGACTGCATACGACCGAGGCACACAGGGCCAACACCCGGCATCATGGTGTGGGGAGCGATCTCCTACACTGGCCGTACACCACTGGTGATCGTCGAGGGGACACTGAATAGTGCACGGTACATCCAAACCGTCATCGAACCCATCGTTCTACCATTCCTAGACCGGCAAGGGAACTTGCTGTTCCAACAGGACAATGCACGTCCGCATGTATCCCGTGCCACTCAACGTGCTCTAGAAGGTGTACGTCAACTACCCTGGCCAGCAAGATCTCCGGATCTGTCCCCCATTGAGCATGTTTGGGACTGGATGAAGCGTCGTCTCACGCAGTCTGCACGTCCAGCACGAACGCTGGTCCAACTGAGGCGCCAGGTGGAAATGGCATGGCAAGCCGTTCCACAGGACTACATCCAGCATCTCTACGATCGTCTCCATGGGAGAATAGCAGCCTGCATTGCTGCGAAAGGTGGATATACACTGTACTAGTGCCGACATTGTGCATGCTCTGTTGCCTGTGTCTATGTGCCTGTGGTTCTGTCAGTGTGATCATGTGATGTATCTGACCCCAGGAATGTGTCAATAAAGTTTCCCCTTCCTGGGACAATGAATTCACGGTGTTCTTATTTCAATTTCCAGGAGTGTATATTGTGATATGTAACAGAGCAATTCATGAAATAGTACTGAGTTCTCGCAATGATAATACAACTGTTAGAGGCGACTTTGCCAAACAAGACCGCACATGAAAAAACTATCCTAATTTGACCCGATTCACTAAGGGGGTGGCTCACTCACACAAAAAATGGTTTAAATGGCTCTGAGCACAATGGGACTTAACTTCTGAGGTCAGCAGTCCCCTAGAACTTAGAACTACTTAAACCTAACTAACCTACGGACATAACACACATCCATGCCCGAGGCACGATTCGAACCTGCGACCGCATCCGTCGCGCGGTTCCAGACTGTAACGCCTAGAGCCGCTCGGTCACCCCGGCCGGCACTCAAACAAAGCTTAATGCCTGCATGAAGAACATAATATGTACATTGCTGGCAGTTGTTTGCTGTTACCTTTCTTGCATCTGAATATACATTGCTTGCTAAACAGTAAAATGTCATACGTAATGTTAATGTGACCTATTAACACAAATTTCATAGTGCTAAAGCAAGTGAGGGGTGTCATGCTCATACTTGGTCCGTGTATTTGTTGTTAATAACAACTGAATATAACAACTGCTGATGAGGAGAGCAATGCACACAAACATACTTGTTTGTTTGCCTTCTCTGATTCTGGATATGGCAACCAATATGAGTCAGTGTCCCTGACCTGTGTTATGAAGTAGCCATGAGACAGCGCTGACACTGCCTGGGGAACGGGGGACTTGCGTGGCCAGCCCTCTCCACTTGACAGGCCGTTAAAACGCGGCCAGCAACAGGGCACGGCCGACAGCGGCAGAATCTCTCCTCAGTGGTGCCCTGCAATACGCCACCAGCAATTACTCTTAATATTAATTGCTGTTTAAGGTTTATGGGCCTCCGGGGATTGTATTATATAACGTACAAATGGCAAGCTGGCGAATGGACACAGCTAGTTAACAGTTCCCCACATCTGCCAATGATTACGACTCTGGTGTTTGTGGACATCGGTGTAGTCCCTGAACGTGGAAAGACACTTCGTCTACATGATTACTGTGCAGTTCACATTTAAATGTTAGCAGAGGGTACAAAGAACTTTGCAGACTCACAGACTGGAGGCAGTAACTGACAACTTAATCGTTGTTGATTGGCGACTCCATGGAGTGTCCTGTGCACCACGACCAGATAATGGATATACTTGGGAGGAGAGACAGAGTTTATGTGATCGCTCTAAGCTTATTGACATCAGTGCCTACCAATTTAAATTGTATATTACAGTAGTGAGGATGGTCACTTAGTGACCGAAAATCGATTTTGAAGTTAATAAAACAAAAAAATACGACCAATGCTGTCTCTCCTTAAAAGTATATTAATCGTTGTTGTTATTTATCATACAACACACAAATATAAGGAATGTCATCCCACAGCCACCCATTTCGAAAGTTAAGGTCCCATCGTTTGGTTGTCTAGACTCAACTCATCTTACAAACACACTTAAAAATGCCTGTAATAAAATGTATTTGCGACCCCCGGTCCCTGTAGTTTATTTCATAATATTACAGTCCCTAATCATATTTTCATCCCGTCGCTACAATTACAAGAAAATGAGTGTTTTCTCTCACGCACTTTTCACTTTATGGAAGTAAGATCGAAAAACAGTTCTTTAATAGTTTTTTGGGTTTTATTTATTGTAATTTCTGCTTGGTTTCTCGCCTGCATCATAAATTGCCGTCTGCTAGCACATCTTCGGTTCCTCTCTTCATTTGACACTGATACCTATAGCCTAATTTGTTGCTGCTTTGCCGAACTATGTCTTTTTTCGTTTTACACAGCATACCTTTGCGACATGCACTGTTTACTGTTTATTTTTATGCTTCTAAGTGTGTATTGTGTTTTGTAGTGTTGTAAAAATTGCCACATGTTTTTCTTTGACCTGTACTTTTTTGAAGTCAATTATATATGTGGTATTCTATTTAATTACGTTGCTGTGTATTTATATACTGTATAGGAGTAATGATTGATTGGTAATGGAGTATTTTTATTTTGTGAGGTGAAGAGGTGGGGGAAGGACAAACATAGATGAGTGTACATAATTGCATACTACACTGATGGAGAGTGAGTTGAAGGAAAAGCAAGAAGTGGATTGAAACTGGAGGGAGAGGTGAGGGACTGGGTGGAAGAGGATGAAGAATGGAAAAGGCCCTTTTCTTTTTTATGTGATTTTTATTCAATTATTTTATATAGTGTCTTAATATAGTGTCTTTATATAGTGTGTTGTTCATTCAGCAAGAGTTTATTTTGTGTGAACGCTTTGGGACTGTAGAAATTTCTTGGAAAGGGAGGAGGTGTCTGTCGCTACTGATTCTTATGATGTTCATAACTTTTTCAATGTTACTTAGCCTGTGGTATACCCTGTTTTGGATGATCTGCAAATCTTGATTGGTCTGTACCGTGCTTCAGTGCTCTGATGTGTTCTTTATATATTGTGTCAAATGTTCTGCCAGTCATTACAATGCATATTTTTTCACATTCTCTGCATTTGAGCAGATACATACCATATTGTTGGTATCTGTCTGATTTCAGTTTTTGGATGTGCTTTTGTATTTAGTTATGTGTTTTGTAAGCAATGTTTATGCGTTGTTTTTGAATATGTGACCTATTTTATACGTGAATTTGCTATAGAAGATCATTGTATGCCATTCTTTTTGTAGTGGTGCACATTGTTTGTGTTTGTGTGGTTTGGTTAATCATTTTAATTATCTGTCTCTTTTTTCTGTTTAATTTGTCTACCATTGTTTCTTTATGTCAATTTTTAATGCTGTTGTTTTATAATGGCCACCTCTTTTCGAAAATCAGAAGTTTTTAGGAGTATCCTGTTCAGTCTGTCTAACATATATTTGACTGCAACTGGTTTCTGATTGTGATATGGATGGAGGTTGCATTTAAGATAGCATCAATTGTTGCTAGTTTTTTGCATATGTCAAATGTGTGTTTGGTATTGTATTTTTTGATGGTTATGACTACAAGGTTGAGTGTGTTTTCTTGTCCTTCTTCTATTTGTGAAATTATGTTTTTGTGGACAGCATTTATGTCTTTGTGTAGTTGCTGTATTCTATTTTTAGTTTCACCTACCTTGCCTATTATGTAATCCACTTACCTGTAGCACTGGATTTAGTAGTTTTTCTTTGTTGTTATGTCTTCAGATATTAATATTTCAATATGATTCATGAAAATGTTGGCTAATGTTCCTGAAATGAGTGAACCCGTGGGTAAACCTTCTTCTTGTAGGCAGTATTCTTGATTTAATTCACAATAATTTTGTTATGTTACTAACTGTAACAATTTTATTGTTTCATCTGTGTGTTCACGAGACAGCTGGTTGCTTGTTTACAGGTTTCTTCATTTTTTTCGTAGTTTCATTGACAGGGATGAAACTGTACATGCTTTGTACATCGAAGGAGAGCAATGTTGCGATGCCAGGCATTTTAATGTCTCTTATGTCCTCTACTAGCTGAAAGGTATTTCTTATTGTTCTGTCATTTTCAAGTTCACATGCATTTTTTTTTTTTTTTGCTAGTAGGTATGTGGAAGCTGCTCTGAAGTTAATTCTCAGACAGAGAACGAAATTACCTTTATAGACCTTTGGTTGACATCTCATGTCAAGTGCTCAAGGACTTTTTTTGTACAAGCCTCTGTTTGTCTGTAAAAGTATACTCTGTGTTTTTAGTGTGTTTGAACATGTGTTTGAAATCGGTTAGCTGGATCTGATTTTAACTTTTTTATGTTGTTTTTGCTGATGTATCCTTCTGTTGTTTTTCCACATACTCTTCTGTTTTCATGAGGAAAACACTATTGCCTTTGTTATATTTCGTTATAATGATGATTTCTCCCTGCAGTTTTTTTGGGATTTTTGAATTTTCTTTCATTACAATTTATTTTGTGTTTATTGTTTTCTTTGTTGGTATGTTTTCAACTTGTTCTTTCGTTAATTACCTAGTTAGCCCTGAATTTACATTACTGTTGTCATTTTGTCTTCTACCATAAGAACCTATTCGGCTTCTGTAATGATGTCTACTGTTTGTTGTTCATTTGCTGCTGAGTCAACATTGTGTTTTAAACCATTTTCTAAGAGCTGTTGTTCGTTTTCATTTAGTGTTATATCTGTAAGACTGGTCATCCTTGGATAGAAGTGGGCTGTGTGAATGTGTTTTTTGTTATGGTGTTTTGGGTGGTGCAAATCTGAGATTTGCACTTTTCTTATTATGCTTTAGTCGCATTTCTTTTATTACTCTTCATGTACAGCATTCGACTTTTCCATGATGGGAGCGAAAACAGCAGAATTATTAAATTTTTGTGCTATCTGAAGGTGAATTTCGCGTAATTCTTAGTTTAATGTCTGTTATTTTCTTGTTTCAGCCAGGCATTTTTATCAGCCTGTCTGGTGAATTAGCTGCTTTGGAACTGTTTTTTTTATCTTAACATTTACGTATTTTGATATGAGATCATTACGTTTAATCTGGATATTGAAGCTGATGGTTTCAATAGTTTTATACAGGATAAAATGAATCTTATTAAACTGGAAATAGACGCTAAATGGCAATGCCTGAAAAGGCGTCATTAAATTCTTCACTTGTGTGGCCGTATTTTCCGTTGTAGCTTTGTAGTTCCTGAGAGTATTTTCGTTCCGTTTTTACAACTACAAGAAAATATGCGTTTTTCTCACCAGACGCGATTTGCTTTATTGAGATAAGGCATCAAATGTGGTCTGTAATTAAAGCCAGTACACCAATGCGTTCGTTATCACTAGCAATACCTCCGATCACGTCTGCATAACTTTCAGACTGCGTAACTGTGGATAAAACTTTTTAAATTTGAGTGTTGTTTAACAAATAGCTGTCACACCATTTCTTTAAAGTTCCACCGCCAAACAGAGCGAGGGCAAAGTGGCCGTCTAAATCTTTTCGAGCGAGCTCTGATTTTTTTTGTTTTATAATGACCTTCATTTCTTCCTATGTGGATGAGACTCAACAAATATTTCGGTCTTCGGAGGAATTTCGCGAAAAAAATCTATCCGTCAAGAAAGACACCTTTGCTATAATGATTGCTACCTTAACACGCTTATCACTCTCTCCAGTGTTTCGAGATAGTACTAAATGAGCTGCCCTTGTTTGAAATTTTTAAAATGTTATCCGTTAATCGAATGTGGTGAGGTTCCCATACTGAGCAGCAATGCTGCAGAAGGGCACAGACAAACGTTGTGGATGCAGAGATCTGCTGGTATTTATAGTCCTGTTGCTGCAGTATCTGCTTGTCACGGTGATACTTTACTAATTTTCGCTAGTCATGCAGGGTGAACATTAATAAAACCGACAAACTACAGGGACGGAAACTGAATGGAAATCGAAGAAAACATGCGACCAGAAACGCATCGCTACCACGTAGATTTCACTGACGAATGGCAGATCCTCTGGCTACCCTTCCGTGTTGCAGGCTGTGTGACTGACGCAGGATACTGTAGGCAGCAGAATGGTCCGCTCTTCATGTCGGGAACAAGCCGTGTTTGGGTGTGCGGCCAAGCAGATGGAAATGGTCGAGAGACACCACGGCTATACCAAACAAGTACCCTTACAGACACCAACCAGATAACACAATATTTTAAGCCATTTTTGGGCGTTTGTGTGATCGTGAGAATTTTCAGACAGACGAACATACAAGGAGGCGACGGCCAATACGTACATCAGTTTTGGAGGACCGAGTTCTACAGGATTTGCTACCTCTCCACCCTGATGCTAACAGTACGCTGCGTCAATCACACCGCTTCCAGCACACAAAGAACATACGGCTCGTGATTAGACTGTCATTCGTCAGCGCCATCTACCCAGCTAACGATGCGCTTCCGGACAAACGTTCACAGTATCCTTTTTCTTCCATTTCCAGTGAGAAACCCATCCCTGCAGTTCCTGAAGTTCGTCAGTTTTATTAATGTTCAACCCGTATTTGGCCCCTGAACCTCCAGAATATCAGAGTGGATTCCAGTAAACACCGTAGAAGACTATGAACTTAGTTCCGTCTTTCTTCCATGTTATCAGCAAATCGATAGTTAAGAACGCAGCATGGCTGAGAACTGCGATTCACCCATACAAACTGAAAGTACCATTAAACACATGCATTTCTTACTTCACAAGATAGAAGAATCTTAATACTACAAGAAAAGGCGATGGAGACACAGAAATCTAGGCGCAGTTGCTAAATAATACTGCTATTAAATAATCAGTAGTTAAATTTGTCTGAGTGCATAATGACAAATTAAGGAATCATATACAACTCATACTATCACTTTTTCGATATGTTTTGATACCAGATGTTTTGTCCATAGAATTATCAACAGCGATACCATCGGTTTAATATTCTGGACCATTATGACCAATTCTTTTTTTTTTAAAAAAAAAAGTTTGTAACTGTTAAATGCAGAGGAGAGAGCAGACAGGTGGAAAGTATACATTGAAAGCCTCTATGAGGGTGAAGATTTGTCTGATGTGATAGAAGAAGAAACAGGAGTCGATTTAGAAGAGATAGGGGATCCAGTATTAGAATCGGAATTTAAAAGAGCTTTGGAGGACTTACGGTCAAATAAGGCAGAAGGGATAGATAACATTCCATCAGAATTTCTAAAATCATTGGGGGAAGTGGCAACAAAACGACTATTCACGCTGGTGTGTAGAATATATGAGTCTGGTGACATACCATCTGATTTTCGGAATAGCATCATCCACACAATTCCGAAGACGGCAAGAGCTGACAAGTGCGAGAATTATCGCACAATCAGCTTAACAGCTGATGCATCGAAGCTGCTTGCAAGTATAATATACAGAAGAATGGAAAAGAAAATTGAGAATGCGCTAGGTGACGATCAGTTTGGCTTTAGGAAAAGTAAAGGGACGAGAGAGGCAATTCTGACGTTACGGCTAATAATGGAAGCAATGCTAAAGAAAAATCAAGACACATTCATAGGATTTGTCGACCTGGAAAAAGCGTTCGACAATATAAAATGGTGCAAGCTGTTCGAGATTCTGAAAATAGTAGGGGTAAGCTATAGGGAGAGACGGGTCATATACAATATGTACAACAACCAAGAGGGAATAATAAGAGTGGACGATCAAGAACGAAGTGCTCGTATTAAGAAGGGTGTACGACAAGGCTGTAGCCTTTCGCCCCTACTCTTCAATCTGTACACCGAGGAAGCCATGATGGAAATAAAAGAAAGGTTCAGGAATGAAATTAAAATACAAGGTGAAAGGATATCAATGATACGATTCGCTGATGACATTGCTATCCTGAGTGAAAGTGAGGAAGAATTAAATGATCTGCCGAACGGAATGAACAGTCTAATGAGTATACAGTATGGTTTGAGAGCAAATCGGAGAAAGACGAGGGTAATGAGAAGTAGTAGAAATGAGAACAGCGAGAAACTTAACATCAGGATTGATGGCCACGAAGTCAATGAAGTCAAGGAATTCTGCTACCTAGGTAGTAAAATAACCAATGACGGACGGAGCAAGGAGGACACCAAAAGCAGACACGCTATGGCAAAAAAGGCATTTCTGGCCAAGAGAAGTCTACTAATATCAATACCGTTCTTAATTTGAGGAAGAAATTTCGGAGGATGTACGTCTGGAGTACAGCATTGTATGGTAGTGAAATATGGACTGTGGGTAAACCGGAAGAGAAGAGAATCGAAGCATTTGAGATGTGGTGCTATAGATGAATGTTGAAAATTAGGTGGACTGATAAAGTAAGGAATGAGGAGGTTCTACGCAGAATCGGAGAGGAAACGAATGTGTGGAAAACACTGATAAGGAGAAGGGACAGGATGATAGGACATCTGCTAGGACATGAGGGAATGATTTCCATGGTACTAGAGGGAGCTGTAGAGGGCAAAAACTGTAGAGGAAGACAGAGATTGGAATACGTCATGCAAGTAATTGAGGACGTAGGTTGCGAGTGCTACTCTAAGAGGTTAGCACAGGAAAGGAATTCGTGGCGGGCAACATCAAACCAGTCAGTAGACTGACGACAAAAAAAAAAAAAAAAAAGAATACTGTATATCACATCTTTAACTCGCAACATTTATAGTTGCCGAATAAACTGTTATGTTAGCACCAGTAAAAGGACAAGAGATGGTGGATGTGTTGATGAATACCAACTGTTCTAAAAGCTCATCATGAAGTGAGAGAGCACAGCGGTCTTGTAAGTTGTGATCAAAGCAGGTGAGATGTTTGGAAAATTAATATTGACCCCAGTGAACATGTTTTGTAAACTTACGTGTATTGTCCTCAGGGCGGAAACAGCAGCTGGAGGTTTTGGAGCACAGGATTCGTGTCAGTGCAGACTACTCGCCACCAGCTACAGGCGTGGCCGTAATCCGTGACGGACGTGTCTGGAGCTTCATGTGGTGCAGTGCGTGCTCGTTACGCCACCACAGCAGCGTGGCGGTTGCCAGGCGACGACACGCAACAGTGGCAGCTCTGTCTTGTGCCATATGCTAGGAGGTGATCTGCCCACGTAAAATCCGATGAACAAACATTAACACTTCACGTATGTTACACTAGACTGGGTGTTTCATTACTATACACCGTAAAACAACCAAAGCAAGCCAAATACATCCAAAATACAGAGAGATACAGCTAATCTATTCACCTGAGGCATTACCTAAACAGTTTAGGATATCGTAATTCTATTTTTAATTAACCTTGCCTCCTCGGAACTTTTGCATGGTAAGGAAATATTCGATCCTGTATAAATTGTGACATCACTTGGGTTTATTTTCTTACTTAAATTATGTATCTTTCACCTCCACATATTTCTGGACACATTTTAGTGCCAAACTTCCCCGTTATAATATTTTTATTATTTTTATCGACATATTTCATAACATCGATCTTGAAGCATGAAAATTACCAATTACAATTTTTAACTTGAATTATCTAATAACAAATTTACAGTGAACATAATATTGTCTTGTATCATTTCTGATAAAAACAAAATTTATATCTTGAATTACAATTTTTCTAAATTTATCATCGACAGTGATATCGATTTTATAAATAACAGGAAGCTTCTGTTTTTCATATCGTCAAAATTTACAATTTCTGTTATTAGTCATTACGCCTACAAACCTTCACTTAAATAATTACTTTCAGAAAATAAGATAGTTACGTTAATGCTAATTTGGACTATATCGTATTCTAGAAGGTTCTGGAAGCCGGGCTTGTAACATATAATATAGTTTCGTCGCCAAGTGCGTCAGAGTTTGGTCAGATAGCGACAGAGTAGATTTAACATGTATTGAAATTGGTACAAGTTGTTCTCTGATTGATTATGTTCTTTGCATGGCTCAGGCATGTTGCACAGTGCATATGTGATAGATGTCAAATATGTGATAGTAAATTATGTTTCAAGAGAATGGAACTAAAAGAAGAAAATAGAAGCAACGTAATGTTCCAGCGGCTTAATGTTTAACGAGTCAGGACAATGTCTTTTCAATAGATACACAGAGGAACAAAGAAACGAATCCTGATACTGAGACCATCTTTGTAAGATGAATACTATTTTTCTTCAAATATAATGCATTTTCTGCTACTATACACTATAACGATACTGAAACTGTAAGAAAATCATTACAATATAATAATTGTGCATCATAACATATTGACGATAAGTAAGGGAGTGGAATATAATTACCACCCAGATAAATAGTGCAAAAGTCTTCATTAAATGGTGTAGAGTCTCTTTTAATAGCTTCATTAAATACAGAGATATCGATTTATTTACTTATTGGTCTTGTAGGCTACCCAGAATAGGACCTTAACGTCTACCAAAGCTATTATAAAAACATTCACAGGAATAATAAAAATGATAATAGATGTCACTAATAATGATAATAGCTGACGCAAATAATAATAATAATAATAATAATGAGAACAGTAAAAAGCATTAAGAATGATATAAAATAGCTTAACACATTTGAATACATTGTTGGTATCATATAATCGGAAGCAATAAAGAAAGAGGAAAAGATTGAAATGGGAGAGACAGTAGCTGTTAGGAAAGAACAGAATTTATGAGTAAAACAAATAACATTGGGGGGAGGGGCGATTGACGAGAGTGCGTTGCAGACCAGCATCTAGGAAAAATGGCTATTGTGATAGAAGTTAGACCATTAACTGTCTCTCAGAATTTTCAATGAATTTAATTTTTCAGATTTTTTGAGGAAGATTGTTCCTGATGCAGAAAATGATTTGCAGGAATGGCCATATTATGTCACGGTACAAAGTGGATTTTAGTTTGTTCAGAAATAGTATTTCTGCTGAGGTGTTCAGAATGTAGTGAAAGAGTTGAAGTAAGAGGGGGAAACAGAGTCAGAATCCAACAGGCTGTTTGTCAACAAGTGGCCACAAAAGCCTAAACAATTTTGAAGGAAGAGCATTGTTTGAGAATACGATAGGGGAAACATAGAGTCATCGACACGCAGCCCTGATAAGTGTTCGTGGGTAGTAGTGATGTCTTCGAAACAGCATATGTCAAAAATGTATCGCATGCACGGTAACATAGTTACTTGTTTAGTTAATACTTCTAGTCTCTGATACTGTACGTGGTGGCCACAAAATTAACGGTGTCCATTGGCCAGAAAGTTGACGCTCCCTGAGGCACAAGGAGCTTGCGTGACCATCACCGCCATGCGTCTCCACGTGATGGGTCGCTAACATGCAGCTGGCAAGGTTGGCAGAATCTCTGCTCAGTGGTACTGCAGTTACTCTTAATACACTGAGGTGACTAAAGTTATAACATACCTAATATCGTGTCAGATCTCTTTTCGCCCTGAGTGGTGCAGCGACGCGACATTGACTCAACAAGCAGAAATAATAAGCCATGCTGCCTCTGTAGCAGTTCATAATTGCAAAAGTGTTGCCTGTGCAGAAGTCTGTGCACCAACTCAGCTCTCGATTATATCCCATAAATGTTCGACGGCAGACCCAGTCATTCGCTCGAATCGTCCAAAATGTTCTCCAAACCAACCGCGAACAATTGTGGCCCGGTGACATAGTGCACTGTCATCCACAGAAATTCCATCGTTCTTTGGCAGCCTGAAGTCCATCAATGGCTGAAAATGGGTTCCAAGTAGCCGAATATAACCATTTCAAGTCAATGATAGGTTCAATTGGACTAGGAGACCGAGTCAATTCCATATAAACACTGCTCACATCATTGTGGAGCCACCATCAGCTTGCATAGTGGCTTGTTGACAACGTGGGCCCACAGCTTCGAGGATTCTGCGACACACTCGAAACCTAACCTCAGCTCTTACCGTCTGAAGTTTGGACTCATCTGACCAGGCCACGGTTTTCCAGTCGCCTAGTGTCCAATCGATATGCTCGCGAGCCCATCAGAAGCGCTGCAAGCGATGACTTGCTGGTAGCAAAGACACTCGCGTCGATCGTCTGCTGCCATAGCCCATTGACGCCAAATTTCCCTGCACTGTCTTAACAGATACGTCCGTCGTATGTCCCACATCGATTCTGCGGTTATTTCACGGAATGTTGCTTGGCTGTTAACACTGAAAACTCCACGCAGAACTGTTGTGCGCCCTAAAACACTAATCATCATCATCATCCACGCAGAAGCCGCTGCTCTCTGTCGTTAAGTGAAGGCCGTCGGCCACTGCGTTGTCCGTGGTGAGAGGTAATGCCTGAAATGTGGAACTGTCGGTACACTGTGGACCTCGGAATACTGAAAGCCCTAACGATTTCCGAATTGTAATGTTCCGGCTAATAATGGAAGCAAGGATAAAGAAAAATCAAGACACTTTCATAGGATTTGTCGACCTGGAAAAAGCTTTCGACAGTATAAAATGGTGCAAGCTGTTCGAGATTCTGAAAAAAGTAGGGGTAAGCTATAGGGAGAGACGGGTCATATACAATATCTACAACAACCAAGAGGGAATAATAAGAGTGGACGATCAAGAACGAAGTGCTCGTATTAAGAAGGGTGGTAAGACAAGGCTGTAGCCTTTCGCCCCTACTCTTCAATCTGTACATCCAGGAAGCAATGATGGAAATAAAAGAAAGGTTCAGGAATGGAATTAAAATACAAGGTGAAAGGATATCAATGATACGATTCGCTGGTGGCATTGCTATCCTGAGTGAAAGTGAAGAAGAATTAAATGATCTGCTGAACAGAATGAACAGTCTAATGAGCACACAGTATGGTTTGAGAGTAAATAGGAGAAAGACGAAGGTAATGAGAAGTAGTAGAAATGAGAACAGCGAGAAACTTAACATCAGGATTGATGGTCACGAAGTCAATGCAGTTAACGAATTCTGCTACCTAGACAGTAAAATAACCAATGACGGACGGAGCAAGAAGGACATCAAAAGCAGACTCGCTATGGCAAAAAAGGCATTTCTGGCCAAGAGAAGTCTACTAATATCAAATACCGGCCTTAATTTGAGGAAGAAATTTCTGAGTATGTACGTCTGGAGTACAGCATTGTATGGTAGTGAAACATGGACTGTGGGAAAACCGGAACAGAAGAGAATCGAAGCATTTGAGATGTGGTGCTATAGACGAATGTTGAGAATTAGGTGAACTGATAAGGTAAGGAATGAGGAGGTTCTACGCAGAATCGGAGAGGAAAGGAATATGTGGAAAACACTGATAAGGAGAAGGGACAGGATGATAAGACATCTGCTAGGACATGAGGGAATGACTTCCATGGTACTAGAGGGAGCTGTAGAGGGCAAAAACTGTAGAGGAAGACAGAGATTGGAATACGTCAAGCAAATAATTGCGGACGTAGGTTGCAAGTGCTACTCTGAGATGAAGCGGTTAGCACAGGAAAGGAATTCGTGGCGGGCCGCATCAATCCAGTCAGTAGTCTGATGACAAAAAAAAAAAAAAAAAAAAAAAAAAAAAATGTTCCATGCGTCTAGCTGCAATTTCCATTCCACGTTGAGACTCTAATAACTCCCGTCGTGCGGCCGTAATCACATTGGATACCTTTCCACATGAATCACCAGAATATAAACGACAGTTCCGCCAATGCTCCGCCCTTTTATACCTTATGTCCACTATACTACCTCCATCTGCATAAGTGCATGTAGCTATACCATTAGTTTTGTCACCTCGGTGCATTAAATGGTGTTTTGAAATCATACTTCATTTCTGTAGTTTCTGCTGTTAATACAGTAATTTTAAACCAGGCACATTCAATGGTTTTTCATTCCTTAAAGTCCTGTTTCTTGTTGGGGAGTAATTGCAGTATTTAAAATTTATGATTTATCTGTTTGCAGCATTATAGCGATTACCGTGTTATGCAAAAGTTCATTATTTCATACGAAAGTAAGGAAATACGTTACGCTGGATAAGATGGAAACAGAGTATCGCACCGTCCGCCTATGTGGCCCACAATCAGTAGTCTTCACCTCTTACTTCTACACTGGGGACCAGGCTTCGATTCGTGGAATTGGTCTCTCTGGGGGACTGAAGCGGGGTGCACCCAGTTTCATGACACCAACTGACGAACTACTTCATGGAGAAGTGGCTGCTGTAAGGTCTGGGAGCGCTATGCGAACCACACACCCCTCCATATCACATCGAATGATGCAGTTGGTAGAGGATTACTCGGCGTCTGGTCGGTGTTCAAGGTCCCGACAGGGCGAGTACGCGAAGTTTTAGCTTTTTAGACTGCTTCATGGCCGCGAAGCCGGTGTAAAAATGGAACAAAGGAAATGTACACTGCGCAATACAATTAAAGACAGTTTTTGACACCACGTAATTGTGTCTCATTGCGACACAGACATTTGACATTTGGTTCAAAGGTGCGTAGAATCTTACTCTGTAACCGTGCGAAAGCGTTACTCCCTGCGACGTGACGCTCGGTCTCGACGACGCGCAAACAGCAAGGTGTTGCCACATGCGAAAGAAAGACCAGAACTCAGAAGTTGATGTGACATGTTAGGTGGGTTAATGCCGTCACATTAGCACCAAATTTCACTATAATTCTTCCCTGCGTCCGTGTGGACATTTCGCCCGATGAGAAGAACTTCACAACCCATCTCAACCACAATTCACCCCTTCTATTACCGAGTAAGATAGAGCAGTGACAGCACACTGGACTCGCATTCGGGAGGACGGCGGTTCAAATCCGAGTCCTACCGTCCTAATTTAGGTTTTCCATGTTTTCCCTAAATCTCTTCAGGCAAGTGCCGGGATGATTCTTTTGAAAGGCCACGGCCGACTTCCTTCTCTGTCCTTTCCTAACCCGATGGGCCCGATGACCACGCTTTTTTGTCCCCTCCTCCAAATCAGCAAACCAGTCCCTTCTTTTAACGCCAATGCGCTGTAGGTCGTAACTGCAACGCTCAGCGTTTAAATCACGCAGTTGCCTTATGGGTGGCGGAGGAAAACACTTTAGACACACCACCTCCCACAGTCGACACAGAAACCCATGGAGTGACATAAATGGCGTGAATGAATCCCCGCTTTACTTGGGGCGTTGATTTCCACACATTTCTGGGTCGAAAACTACAGTTCGCGGTGCTGTAGGCAACAGGACGACGCTTTTGACAACTTATGACTCCTTTCGCACCGCCAGACGGTGTTCCGTTCTGTTAGACATTGTGGGGCTGCATCAGCATTAAACGTGATCACATGCGTTTGGAGCGCAGCGCAACTGCAATTTTTGTTGTCCTGCACATATTGGAACCACTAGGGGTCGACGAAGCAGAACGAGCGTTTATGCGTTTTCAGCACTCCTGTGGCCTGGTTACGAAGAGTGCTACATTGACATATGCTTAAAAGGTTGTCTGTGCAAAAGCGCACTTTTAAAATTCTCAATAAAAGTTAGCTGCTGCCACCGTGAATGTTGCCAAACCGGGTGATCTTACAGGTCCCTTTGTCGTTTCATTCATACAAGTGTCAATGTTCCACTTTCCCGAGATGACGCCAACGGAGGACACGAAACAAGAGGGTAAAATAAATGTAAATGTCGTGTGACTAGGGCCTTCCGTCGGGTAGACCGTTCGCCGGGTGAAAGTCTTTCGATTTGACGCCACTTCGGCGACTTGTGCGTCGATGGGGATGAAATGATGATAAGTAGGACAACACAACACCCACTCCCTTAGCAGAGAAAATCTCCGACCCAACTGGAAATCCAACCCGGGCCCTTAGGATTAACATTACGTCGCGTTGACCACTTTTTAAAAAATCTTATTTTGTTCGTTTTCTTTTGTTGCATCTGATCGTGGCGGATGTCGCAAGACACCCGTTTCATTTCGCCGTTGATTCATTAACTCAGTTTTTTTTTATTACAGAGGGCAGCTAACCTTCTGACCGAAAGCGCTGAGTTACCGTGCCGGCATCCACTCAGCTACCGGGGGCGGACGTCGGAGGGCTGAAAATGCGTAGGTACCGATGGCCGCTTAGTATCACGTTCAAATTTCGCCGAATGGTTCTAAACGGTCCCTAGTGGTCAAAAACTGTACACGAGAGTGAGAAATGCAGTTGCTCTGCACTCCAAAGGGTTTTGATGCCTTTCAGTGGGGATAGAGCCGTATGATGTCCATAGAGAACGGGTGAAACGATAGGGGTGCCAGCAATGTCAAAGATTGCCAAGAACGTCGTCCCGTTGCTCATCGCAGTGCGGACTGTTGGTTTCGATCGCTAAATCTATGGGAATCAATACCTTAAGAAAATGGCTGTTTCATTTGTGGTGTGTAAGGTATAAAAAGTTGTGTTAAAATGTTTGAGATGACACAAGTGCAGAGTCGGTTCTGTATGCGTTGTACGTATTAACGTCGCCAGGAAGCCGTGAAAATTTCCATTAACTCTTTCGCAGACTAAATGGTTCATATTTGTTAGACTCCAATAAAAAAAAAAAAACAACAATCTCATAAGCTGTACCGTTGCACTGGATATACGTGGATTCTGTCCACCACAAAACATACTTACTTATGAGGCAAAAAATGGTTTACAAGAAATGTCGTAAAATGACTCACTCCTCGTTATCAGTGAAATTGGATATTAAATGCCAATTACTAACGCAGTTACATACAGGCAAGCCAGGATCGCATGTTTTACCCACTTCTACTTACGTCATTTTCTGGTATATAAATCAAATTTTTTGTGTTTAAATTCTCGCCAGGATCATCTGTTCAATATTCTAAACATTTGTTTTGCCTTCTAGTGCGCTGCTCATTTTAAATACACTGAAATTTAAAAATTCCGCGTAGTGGCGGAGAAAATGGCGGTCAGCGATAATCCTTTCCGCCTCCGCAGCTGCTGTGCTATATTTCTGGAAAACCTCAAATAAGTGGAAAATGTAGGTTACTATCTAATAAAGTAATACATATACGCTCAATGTTGCTTTATAATGTGTTAAGAAAGATTATCACGATACATTTGCTACAATAAAGTCCAGATAAGAACAATCGCTGTTATAACAAAAGAAACAAAAGTAGCTCGATACGAGCAACAAGATCAAGACTAAACGAGCAACAAAGATGAATAGACAGAGATTCTAATTGTGGGTAGCTATTTATGCACTATTTACAATGGCAGCGATGTTTATATATTTGATTGAATCTACATCTCTTTAATCGTCTGTCGTACAATTAATATCTGACATAATTACACAAAATATCCCTACATCAGAGTTTGTTCGTAGGGCGTCGTGGTTTAGACCGTCACTGACGAAGCACCCAAAGAAAAAGTGAAATGTAGGTGAGAGACTGCGTGAGGACCTTCCCATTCTGCGACACTGTGACAACTGTGATGATGGAATTTGGCGCCAGTGTGATATCGTTAATCCACCTTACACGTCACGTTAACTTCTGAGCTCTGATTCTTGTTACGCATGCTGTTTGAAACGTTATCGAACTCGAGGATCACGTCGTTTCACGTCTCTCTTCGTTAAATTGAAGTTAAATTATTATGACTGAATAATATCTAGTTACTTGAAAGTAAACTTTTAGGCGAGGGAAGTCGCTTCCACACCATTATAACACAAATATCTCCCACACTATCAAGTATATATTTAATTCCTAATGGAATTCTCAAGTCTATAAAACAAAATGATTAGACAAGGTTCATAATCATACTCTGTCTTCCTATCGATGTCAAAATCAGCACCCGAAAAAACATTTCTGTGGCTCTATAGAATTCCGACAATCGTCGGGGAAGACGTGTTGGGCGCTATGACGTACTAACTCTCCAGCATGGGAATCAGTGTCCAAGTTGTGTATTAAGTTCTACAAAAGTCCAGAAATTAATCTCTCAAAATAGATCATAAACGACCGTGGAACAGGCGTTACTGATTTCCCAGGATATAATGTGTCCCACGAGTTACGATACACCAATAGTGTTCCGAGCCACAGACAAGGCAGAAGTTAAAACAACCAAAGAATTAAATGTACCTTTTCCACTCATGAAACTATATTTTTTCGTAAATGATCTTCATAGCTACATTTCAGAATACATCCTTCTCTTACGTGAGATGAAATGTTATCATAATTAATCAAATCACATTAAGTATTCAAAATGGCATCTTACAACAATGTCGCTAATTACAGTTCCGCTGCCGGCCGCTGGTGGCCGAGCGGTTCTGGCGCTGCAGTCTGGAACCGCGCGACCGCTACGGTCGCAGGTTCGAATCCTGCCTCGGGCATGGATGTGTGTGTTGTCTTTAGGTTAGTTAGGTTTAAGTAGTTCTAAGTTCTAGGGGACTTATGACCTCAGCAGTTGAGTCCCATAGAGCTCAGAGCCATTTGAACCATTTGAACAGTTCCGCTACTGCTAAATCGAAGTAAGTCCATAGTACTCGCAATGTCCCACATTCTATCCACAGCGCTTTTATATTACGAGACAGAGATGATGTGTCAATCGCAGCTGTAATGAGTCTTTGATCCTTTATAGATCACTTGTGCGGTTACGTATAAACATCTGCGCTAAAAGAGAAAAAAAAGGACAGAAAAAGAGTGATATTACAGTCTCAGGGCGTCAAACTTTTGCACCATTGCATTGGAAGGCTGTAGGCACCTTTGAGACAAATTTCAAACTTACGCATCACAATAGGAGACAATTACGTGGGTTTGTGAAAGTGATCCTATAACTGTGTTGCACAGAGTAGTTTTCTTTCCGGTCTGTATAGTTGATGGGTGTCGAAAGCTGGGTAGTTTGGAACAAGAAACAAAAAAAAAGTCTTTCACAAACCAAGAGAAAGTAGATACGCTATTTCTTTACAAGGAACGCAGAGGGTATGCGAAAGGAACAGCTGACATGTAAGAGTAAAGGCATCCCAAAACACTGTGTTCAGCAAGAACAACAGTACGATGAAAGTCAAAAAAATTGTTATTTAGAAAGGCACTGGAATACTAAGCATAAGGTAAGGATCAAGCCTGCAGTGGGCGCAGAGAGCAACGTATTTGTTCTTACAGCTGTTGCTCATAATCGGTTGAGTTACCTTCAGAGAAGGTTGCTAGTGCGTCTGGAATACGTTAGGTATCGCTGTTCCACTTTTGCACGCAGACGGTTTCCCTCCGTGGGTTGAGTCTCTTCACCGGCAGGTTAGGTAGTGCAATCTCCGAAGATGCATGAAATGGGAAATTGTACTGAAATGCAGGAGGATCTGCAGCGAATTGACGCGTGGTGCAGGGAATGGCAATTGAATCTCAATGTAGACAAGTGTAATGTGCTGCGAATACACAGAAAGATAGATCCTTTATCATTTAGCTACAAAATAGCAGGTCAGCAACTGGAAGCAGTTAATACCATAAATTATCTGAGAGTACGCATTAGGAGTGATTTAAAATGGAATGATCATATAATGTTGATCGTCGGTAAAGCAGATGCCAGACTGAGATTCATTGAAAGAATCCTAAGGAAATGCAATCCGAAAACAAAGGAAGTAGGTTACAGTACGCCCACTGCTTGAATACTGCTCAGCAGTGTGGGATCCGTACCAGATAGGGTTGATAGAAGATATAGAGAAGATCCAACGGAGAGCAGAGCGCTTCGTTATAGGATCATTTAGTAATCGCGAAAGCGTTACGGAGATGATAGATAAACTCCAGTGGAAGACTCTGCAGGAGAGACGCTCAGTAGCTCGGTACGGGCTTTTGTCAAAGTTTCGAGAACATACCTTCACCGAAGAGTCAAGCAGTATATTGCTCCCTCCTACGTATATCTCGCGAAGAGACCATGAGGATAGAATCAGAGAGATTAGAGCCCATACAGAGGCATACCGACAATCCTCCTTTCCACGAACATTACGAGACTGGAATAGAAGGGAGAACCGATAGAGGTACTCAAGGTACCCTCCGCCACACACGGTCAGGTGGCTTGCGGAGTATGGATGTAGATGTAAATGAAATTAGGTTTCTCTTTTCTGAATCGCCGCCAGACAATAAGTTCTTTCATCAAGTGCTAGTGCGTCTGGAATACGTTAGGTATCGTTGTTCCACTTTTGCACGCAGACAGTTTCCCTCCGTGGTTTGAGTCTCTTCACCGGCAGGTTAGGTAGTGCAATCTCCGAAGATGCATGAAATTAGGTTTCTCGTTTCTGAATCGCCGCTAGACCATAAGTTCTTTCATCAACGACAAAACGTGTGTGGTACGTGAGAAAAATGATAGTAACGACGCAACAGCGCCGCAAATATTTCTTCGTTCATTCGTTGTCCCCAAACTTTTGTCCCGTTGTGGCGTATGGAAGCAAAAATGTAAGTCAGTTACCGTTGGTACCTGCATTCTCCCCTGCTCTGCGTCTTCAGTCTGAGCTTTGCTGTCGTAGCGATCAGACAACTTCCTTGTGAATCTATTCAGGCTTTCCAGCCCACACGACAACCAAATAAGTGAACATGGGATTCGTTTATGGGGAATGTCGTCAAACTGTCATAGTCATACTGCAGTTATGTTCTAGTATAATGACTTTTCTGGAGACTAGAAATCTACTCTGTAGGAATAAGCATGGGTTTCGAAAAAGACGATCGTGTGAAACCCAGCTCGCGCTATTCGTCCACGAGACTCAGAGGGCCATAGACACGGGTTCACAGGTAGATGCCGTGTTTCTTGACTTCCGCAAGGCGTTCGATACAGTTCCTCACAGTCGTTTAATGAACAAAGTAAGAGCATATGGACTAACAGATCGATTGTGTGACTGGATTGAAGAGTTCCTAGATAACAGAACGCAGCATGTCATTCTCAATGGATAGAAGTCTTCCGAAGTAAGAGTGATTTCAGGTGTGCCGCAGGGGAGTGCCGTAGGACCGTTGCTATTCACAATATACATAAATGACCTTGTGTATGACATCTGAAGTTCACTGAGGCTTTTTGCGGATGATGCTGTGGTATATCGAGAGGTTGTAACAATGGAAAATTGTACTGAAATGCAGGAGGATCTGCAGCGAATTGACGCATGGTGCAGGGAATGGCAATTCAATCTCAATGTAGACAAGTGTAATGTGCTGCGAATACATAGAAAGAAAGGTCCCCTATCATTTAGCTACAATATAGCAGGTCAGCAACTGGAAGCTGTTAATTGCATAAATTATCTGAGAGTACGCATTAGGAGTGATCTAAAATGGAATAAAATCAATCGTCGGTAAAGCAGATGCCAGACTGAGATTCATTGGAAGAATCCTAAGGAAATGCAATCCGAAAACAAAGGAAATAGGTTACAGTATGCTTGTTCGCCCACTGCTTGAATACTGCTCAGCAGTGTGGTATCCGTACCAGATAGGGTTGATAGAAAAAATAGAGAAGATTCAACGGAGAGCAGCGCGCTTCGTTACAGGATCATTTAGTAATGGCAAAAGCGTTACGGAGACGATAGATAAACTCCAGTGGAAGACTCTGCAAGAAGACGCTCAGCAGCTCGGTTCGGTACGGGCTTTTGTTGAAGTTTCGAGAACATACCGTCACCGAGGAGTCAAGCAGTATATTGCTCCCTCCTACGTACATCTCGCGAAGAGACCATGAGGATAAAATCAGAGAGATTAGAGCCGACACAGAGGCATACCGACAATCCTTCTATCCACGAACAATACGAGACTGGAATAGAACCGATAGAGGTACTCAAGGTACCCTCCGCCACACACGGTCAGGTGGCTTGCGGAGTATGGATGTAGATGTAGATGTAGACGTAGATGTGAAAACTGTTCTGATCGTGACAAGTCCTGTGGTGTGAAATATAAAATACCTCAACAATTCGGCAACGGCAACGACGAGACAAATGCAAATAATATTTTGTGAACGGGTTACGCAGTGCATGCAGCATTACGAGACAGCTAGAATGTGCGAATGTTATCAGACTGTTCTGCGAATACCACACTGCAACGTTAGCCATCCTTTCCATATCTCGCTCCTTCGACAGGATCCAGGACATGACTTTCAGAATCAGTTATAATGCTCCGAATGGTGTCTACAAAAACGGCAATGTGTTGCGGCGTCTTAGGGCAAGCTTCTTTTACTAAGAACGGGAAAAACAATCTTCGCTATGTGGATTACTGATCAGTTGAAAATACGTTCTGATTTGCAGAAATGGATAAACATAGACTTTTTATAGTCTACATTTGGTACGAGCTTCTAAAGAGTCGCATCTTTGGTCCATGTTTTATTGATCTGACTCATATCCATAAGTATATTCACTTTATACTAGAAATGCTATTACAGATACTAAAATACGCCAGCGTGCGATATTTCCTGTGCAGAATTGCTTTTAGAGTATGTATGTGAGCACCTGATATCACAGTTATAGTAATAAAAGCACGAACATTACCTGTGTGACGTGCTTGTTTACATTTGTTACAGCTGGGCACACGTTTTTGGGGCCTTTCCTCCTTAAAGCGTGGCGGTGGCTTGAGGCGCTGTTATCTCGTCATTATCTCACAAATGTTATCAAATGGTATGGCCTTTCAGCCGCCTTCGAAAGTTCTTTAATATGTTTCACGAAAAAGTACATAGTTTCTTATAAAGTAGTAATATAATTTGGAGGATACGAACCATAAAGCTTACTTGCTTGAAGAAAAAATTCTTCATGATGACCGCTACAGCTTGGTGATAACTGCGCCTCGATACATTTGTTCTTTCTGGACAAGCTCTCAGTCGTGACGTACCTGCCTCACCTCGTACGATAAGAGTAGCGCGGGTTGCCTGACTCCTAAGCAACTGTTCATACGCTGTATTAATACTGGCATTTCTACGTTAACGAGAGATTACACCTGACTAAGAAAGTGACCCCATTTATTAATATTTCTGTGCTGCTTCCCAGCACATAGTGCAATTTTGATTTTTAAAAGACTCCGCGTTTTGCAGTAATGCCTTTCTCCATATTACGTAGCTACACACGTTCCGAAGCATTTATTTTCTTTTGTGAGTACTAGAGAACGTGGGACGAATAAACTTTTCAACTTATCCTTTCCTCTCCATATCTTCCAAGTCCTATACAACCCTGCAGTATGGAGTGCCTTGTTTTTTTGTGAATTATTATATCAATTTTTGGTCAGTTTTCCATTTATGCCTAAAACTAACATTCGTGTCTATTTTCCTGTGATTATTCATCTGAAGCTCCCGAAATTTAAAGCTTAGGTTATACAGAATAGTCGGCTGTCGTGCATTTTACGGCTTGGGACTGATCATCTACTTCCTACCCTTTTCTTACGCTATACAATCTCCATAAGTTGCATGTTTCTTAACCGGAGGAAGGGCAAAATGTTACACCTAGAAGCACCAGTGTGATATTTATCAAATTTTTTGATGATGTTCATCACTTAATATGTATTAAATGATATAATTTTTATTGCATTCGAAACTGGTGTCGGTCATTAACACGAGTATGAAGGCTGATTCAATCGAGCTCTCCAACACTCCTGTAGCCGTTGTCGCATGGAAGAAAACACCCTCTCAACACCATCTTGAGAAATTTCTTGCAACAACTGAAACACATGCAGTGTCACCTCATAAAGACTGCTGCTTGGAGGTTACGTACGTCTTCCCACAGAATCCCTCGCAAACTCTTTGAGTGACAGCTCAGTGGACTGGGCAGGCCAGTCAAGGATCCGTACATATCTCAACGCGTTTAAGGTGTCAACTGCAATGTGGGTCTTGTAATATCGTTCTAGAATATGTCATTTGATACACTTCTCGAAATGTATGACAGCATGATCTAGTATTCCTGTCACATTGCCGGCCGATGTGACCGAGCGGTTCTAGGCGTTTCAGTACGGAACCGCGCTTCTGCTACGGTCGCAGGTTCGAATCCTACCTCGGGCATGGATGTGTGTGATGTCCTTAGGTTAGTTAGCCTCAAGTAGTTCTAAGTCCAGGGTACTGATGAGCTCGGATGTTAAGTCCCATATTGCTAAGAGCCATTTGAACCATTTTCGAACCATCCTTGTCACATTCTGACGAGCATTTGGACTTCCTTCAACAGTTACCGAATCACTCCTGTTGTCATATCCTGTAGATCTCCACGTCATTAATCCCGGTGTTGGAGAGGTGTGGGTCCCGAGAATCGCTGCTTTCTGCGATCTATCGGCTGGTCATCAATGGACATGTTGGTGTCCACCTGGTCGGCACAAACAGAAGTGAGACCCACCACTAGACATCACAGAATGCGACCCGACGTTTCAGTTGAACTGGACACTACAGCATGCAAGTAATTACTGTCTGTAGTGCGGTGTGAGCGGTAGATGACGCATGGTATCTCAAGTTCTCAACTCAACTTCTAATATTCCGTTCTCGATAGTTCCTGATGATAATGACTGTAAACATTGCTCAGTTTTTGGCTGTTGTCATCATATTCGTAAGAACAGGCTGGACAATTCTACGATCGGCTCTTGATGTAGACCTTCTGATAGGACCATTGGCTACTCTTCTCGCTTTACTTTTGTCCTGAGTCGACTACGTCACCACTCGTTCTACAGTCATTGTTCTATAGGCAGCTGTTTCTGCCTTTATGCCAATGATTCGATCTTTCCCAAAGTCCGAATGATTGTGATAAGCTGCAAGTGCTTTGTCGCATTTTGTATCTGACAATTTCAAGTAACTTTAGAAACTCCCGACAGCCCTCGTCTACCCACCTCATTTTGCATCTGTAGGAATACTTTTTTATATATGAAAATTAGCTCGTATGGGAATCAATGAAGATCAACATAATCCACAGCCAGGAAACATACTGGAGCATCAGTTTGGTAATTGGCAGTCAAGGTATTCCTGCTGTACCACCTACCTGGCGGCGGACAACTTCAGAAAACCGCTGGACATACACATTACGACGTTATATAAAAATTATCATAATCAGTAATATATTTGTTTTGCTTCATGCATAAAATGCACGTAGGATAATAAAAAGGTAATAATACTGATCATGCTGAGCCCTAGTCAACAGTCAAGAGCAGTGATCGTACACACTATACACGGTATGCCTTATCGGCTCGGCACATTTCCGCCACACGGAAGGCAGAATGTTTACCTTCAGTGTTATTGAATGTTGTTACATCGCATGCGACAATCAGGCCATCTGTGTCCTGACTTCAGGCCAACTCGGCATCTTGAAGATGTTCAAAGAAAACAAACCAGTCGTAACACAATAAATGTGTAAAAATATAGCTGATGTGGTTTTCATTAATCTTCAACACTAATTTCTAGCTATATAATAGCTATTGACAACGTTGACTGGAATACTCTCTTTCAAATTCTGAAGATGGCGGTGTTAAAATACAGGTAACGAAAGGCTATTTACAATTTGTACAGAAACCAGATGGCAGTTATAAGAGTCGAGGGGCATGAAAGGGAAGCAGTGGTTGGAAAGTGAGTGAGACAGGGTTGTAGCCTCTCCCCGATGTTATTCAATCTGTGTATTGAGCAAGCAGTAAAGGAAACAAAAGAAAAATTCGGAGTAGGAATTAAAATCCATGGAGAAGAAATAAAAACTTTGAGGTTCGCCGATGACATTGTAATTCTGTAAGAGACTGCAAAGGACCTGGAAGAGCAGCTGAACGCAATGGACAGTGTCTTGAAAGAAGGCTATAAGATGAACATCAACAAAACCAAAACGAGGATAATGGAATGTAGTCGAATTAAATCGGGTGATGCTTTGCGAATTAGATTAGGAAATGAGACGCTTAAAGTAGTAAATGAGTTTTTCTATTTGGGGAGCAAAATAACTGATGATGGTCGAAGTAGAGAGGATATAAAGTGTAGACTGGCAATGGCCAGGAAAGCGTTTCTGAAGAAGAGAAATTTGTTAACATCGAGTATAGATTTAAGTGTCAGGAAGTCGTTTCTGAAAGTATTTGTATGGAGTGTAACCTTGTATGGAAGTGAAACGTGGACGATAAATCGTTTAAACAAGAAGAGAACAAAAGCTTTCGAAAAGTGGTGTTACAGAAGAATGCCGAAGAATGGGTAGATCACATAACTAATGAGGAGATATTGAATAGAATTGGAGAGAAGAGGAGTTTGTGGCACAACTTGACTAGAAGAAGGGATCGGTTGGTAGGACATATTCCGAGACATCAAGGGATCACCAGTTTAGTATTGGAGGGAAGCGTGGAGGGTAAAAATCGTAGACTAAGGCAAGAGATGAATACACTTAACAGATTCAGAAGAATGTATGTTGCAGTAGGTACTGGGAGATGAAGAAGCTTGCACAGGATAGAGTAGCATGGAGAGCTGCATCAAACCAGTCTCTCGGCTGAAGACCACAAGAACAACAACAACAACAGCAAGATAGGAGAAGTGGCACGAAGGAAGTTTTATAACGTGAAGTGAGTGGAACGCTACTTGCTAATAACAAGATCCAGGCAGATGAGGTGAGATCTATGCAGTTTCAATATTTTGTTGATGTGTGCCCAGCAACCATTTTATTTCACGAAGTGTTTGTCATAAATCTGTCACAGTTTAGTTTGGAACCGAGTGGTTCATCCTCATGCCAGACCTAGTGACGCTACTCTGAAAATGTCTGATCTTAATGAAACTATCTAATATTGGCAATACCTGCATCACATATTCTAACTTGCATAGTGAGCATATGTATATTGTGATAATTATCTACCGTCACTGCGTCATGTATTTAATGACAACACTAGATGGTGGTTCTAGGCGCTTCAGTCCGGAACCGCGCTGCTGCTACGGTCGCAGGTTCGAATCCTGCCTCTGGCATCGATGTGCGTGATGTCCTTAGGTTATTTAGGTTTAAGTAATTCTAAGTCTAGGGGATTGATGACCTCAGATGTTAAGTCCCGTAGTGCTTAGAGCCATTTGAAGCATTTTTTTAATTAAGATCAGGCACTTTCAGTGCAGCGTCAGTAGCTCTCGCTTGAGAATGAAACAGTCGGTTCGGAACTAGTTGCCAAAATACATGTACTGCATCAGTGACAAAGTTGTAATAAACTCTTAATCAGAGGGATTTGTTAGGGCTGTGAAAGGTTGTACTAGAGCAGATAGGTTATCGTTCATTTATTAGAAAACTTGTAATTTTAACTCTAATGAGAGTTGAACTGACTTGTACTTTTATTTTCCCCTATTTTCTGAAACACACCTGTTACATAATTTGCCATTATGAACGTTCTCTGAACCTGTTCCACGTCGCCTAGAATCCTATAGTAACCTCATATACTATTAGAAAATACATGTAGGTACCAGCGCGCGCAATATAAACAATCTAAATAATCATCCTCAAACTGTTTACTGTTCGATCGCGGTAGTAATTTGATTCGTGGGTCTAAACAATATATATTAGATGGAATTTTTCTGAATGAACGGCATATCTGGATTTACTTAGGTACTTCGCCTTTATTGTCTAGAAGGAACCTTGCAATGTGGATAACTGTTTAGTTCTCGTACGTAAGACTGGAAAAGTACGGACTGATTTAGAAATTACTGCTAATTTCAACCAAACTATATACTATTTAGGTATCACGGTATTAAACACTCCAGATAAAAAGTTTGTCACTCGTAGGAGAGATCACCAAAATACCGAATGGTGTTACCTCTGCCTTCGCTAATAAACTAGATTCGTCGAGGAAGGAAGTCCACAAGTTTTATTAAGTACTCTACACACACCAAAAATAGTTTTGTATCACCTCAGTTCCGTGAGTTCCGGAACCTGTACAGAAAATAGGAATAGAAATTAACATAAACATCATTTTCGCGCTTTTTATTGCTCATGAAGACCACACGTTGCATGCGGGACCTGGCGGTCCAGGTTGCTGTACACACCGGTACCTCTAATACCCAGTAGCTCGTCCTCTTGCATTGATGCATGCATTTGTCATGGCATACTATCCACAAGTCCATAAAGGCACTGTTAGTCCAGATTGTCCCACTCCTCAACGGTGATTCGGCGTAGACCCTTCAGAGTGGTTGGTGGGTCACGCCGTCCATAAACATTCTTTTTCAGTCTATCCCAGGAATGTTCGATAGGGTTCATATCTGGAGAACATGCTAGCCATTCTAGTCGAGCGATGTCGTTACCCTGAAGGAAGTAACTCACAAGATGTGCACGATGGGTGCACGAATTTTAGTCCATGAAGACGAATGCGTCGTCAATATGTTGCCGATATAGTTGCACTATCGGTCGGAGGATGGCATTCACGTATAGTACAATCGTTACGATACCTTCCATGACCACTATCGGCCTACGTCGGCCCTACATAATGCCACCCCAAAACAGCAGCGAACCTGCACCTTGCTGCACTCGCTGGACAGTGTGTTTAAGGCGTTCAGCGTGAGCGGGTTGCCTCCAAACACGTCTCCGATGATTGTCTGGTTCAAGGCATATGAGACACTCATCGCTGAAGAGAACGCGATGTCAATTCAATCCTGAGCGGTCCATTCAGCATGTTGTTGGGCCGATTAGCTCCGCACCTCATAGTTTCGTAATTGGAAAGATGGACCTCGCCATGGACTTCGGGGGTGAAGTTCCACATTATGTAGCCCATTGCGCACAGTTTGTGTCGTAACACGACATCCTGTGGTTACACGAAAAGCATTATTCAACATGGTGGTGTTGCTTTCAGGGTTTCTCCCAGCCATAATCCGTAGGTAGCGGTCATCCACTGGAGTAGTAGCCGTTGGGTGGCCTGAGTCAGGCATCTCATCGACAGCTCCTGTCTCTCTGCTCTATGTCAGAACAACATCGCTTTGGTTCACTCCGAGACGCCTGGACACTTCCCTTGTACAGAGACCTTCCTGGCACAAAGTAAGAATGTGGACGAGATCGAACCGCTGTATTGACCGTCTAGGCATGGTTGGGCTACAGACAACACGAACCGTGTACCTCCTTCCTGGTGGAATGAGTGGAACTGATCGGCTCTTGGAACCCCTCCGTCGTGCTCATGCACGGTTGTTTATATCTTTGGGCGGGTTTAGTGAGATCTATGAACAGGCAGAGGGATTGTGTCTGTGATACAGTATCAGCAGTCAACGTCTACCTTCACGACTGGGGTGATGCAAAACTTCTTTTTATGTGTATATAAGGAGCTGAACGTACTCATTGGTGATCAGGTTCCGAATTTTGGGAAAGTTGGTTCCTTTGTGTCATCCGATATTGCACAGTAAACTGTTCCAAAAAATTCCAGGGAGATAAGGATCGGGTGAGTTAGCATCCCCGTCGAGGTGTGATGGAATACCTGAGAGTTCGCCAAACCAAGAGCGCGTGTCTGATTATGCTTCTTTGTCATCTTCATCAAATTCGTCGAAAGATATAGATGAAAGGCCGTCTGGTTACCGGTAATGTTGAAATGGCATGCTGAATGAGTGTGCCCAAGGTATGGTATGGAAGACACTGACGAAACATCAGAAAACCACTCTTCACATGAACTATGCCCTCCATACAATGCAGTTTGAAAGCTTGTTAGGGCCGTAGGTACACTCGATGGCTTGTATCATTTGGAAAAAGGCATAACTGCCATTGCTCGGACCACATTACGCGCCTCACATCTGCTGTTCAGTTCGCCCACTGAAGACGTGCAGCCCTGTGAAGCTGTGAGCAACGGCCTTTTGTGAGCTACCTGATTCCCAACGTCCATCGAATGCACTTCACGCTCACAACGGTCGCTCGTAAACTCGTTGAGGTGGGCCTACGTTGTTTGACAGCTTTGGTTTCCTTCGGCTTTGAAACCTATTACCATTCACAAGACAAACAACTTTCTGGGGAGGACTACCGCAGTTGAGAGACACTTTCAACAACAATAAAAAACACTCAACCCTCAACAACCATTCAATCTGTCACAAAAATTGTAACAAATAAAGAGTCAAGAATGTTGAGATGTTTTCAAAAGCTGCACAGCTGTACGTAGGTGCTTTATTCGCAGCTACGAGTTTCACGTCAGTATAGGCGCATCTTTACGTTTATCTGACAAGAACAAAAATCACTGTGTGAAATATTATGAAGTAGTAGAAGTACAGAGCCATAAATAGTGTTGGCCTTCAACAAGAAAGAATGACAGGTACTCATAATGGTTACATTTTCATAAAGTAGATGGACAATTAAGGAGTCCCAGCATTCAGGTAGTTATCCACGTTAAGAGTCACACAACGTTGCTGAGTTGTCATAATAAAGAAAATATCTAAAAGATGTTCGTCATAAGTGTACAATGCATGAATACAGAATTATCTAGGCCTAGGAAAAATGATGATGATGATGGAGAGGGTTGTATGGGCGCACGACGGCAAGGTCTTCAGCGCCCGCTCAGTATCAGATTGAGACGCGTGTCAAGAAAAAAGTCAGAACAGTAAGATAAAACAGAACATAAAACACAGGTAACAAGGTTGGAAAAATATGTGCCTATCCACACCGAAGCGTGGGACGAAGCATGCCGTCAGCAGTAAAACATGGACAACACAAGAAGAAAGTGGTAGAGGGAGCTGAAACATTATAGCAGATGGAAGTAGTCGGTTGACCGCAACAAAAAAAGGGAGGAGCCAGCCACTTTGCAATACAGTAAAACCTCCAGCCTGAAAGTTCAGGCCAGAGTCCAGACACATGACAAACCTAGGAAAAAAGCGGGAAAGAACATGTAATGAATGGGACTCTAATGTGAACGGGTGTAAAAATGCCTAAAAATTAAGATATCATCCAAAAATTAATACAAGGCTTTTTAAGTAAGTAATGAAATAAATAATTTTTCTCCGCAAGTTTCGGTTGAAAAACTGGGAAATTTATTGTGGAATATCGCAGAATATTCCCGCTTCAGCTACTATAGTCTCATGAAGTTTCGATAGGTGGCGGCACTATACGTGGCCTTCAAAATGGCGTCTGTATCATAGGTGCTTTCCAAGCAGAGAGCAGTCATTCAGATCTTTTGGGCGGAAAAGAGCAGCACAGATATTCATACATACTTGCACAATGTCTACGGAGACCTGGTACTGAACAACAGCGCGGTGAGAAGTTCGGAGGGCGTCTGACGTCATCGCAACAAGGTCGCGCAAGTATGTCCGATCTCCCATGTGACGGCCTGCCGGACACAGCAGTGACTCATGCAGTGTTGCAATGTGCGGGCACCCTTATTCGGTACGCAATTAAACACCTCGCTGCTCTGTTGGACATCTCTTTTGGTAGTGCTGTGACACTTGTCCGTCAGTATTGGTACTCAAAGCTGTGTACTCGCTAGGTTCTCCGTCCGCTAACGAAAGATCGTACGGAGCAACGAATCAAATGGTTCAAAAGGCTCTGAACACTATGGCACTTAACATCTGAGGTCATCAGTACCATAGACTTAGAACTACTTAAACCTAACTAACCTAAATATATCACACACATCCATGCCCCTGGCAGGATTCGAATCTGCGACCGTAGCAGCCGCGTCGTTCCGGGCTGAAGCGCCTAGAACCGCTCGGCCACAACGGCCAGCAGCAACGAATCACCATGCCACACTCATGGCACGACGATAAAATCGGAAGTGTAATGTGCTGCCCTCAGGAAACTGAAGACACAACCACAGCGTGTTCGTCGCCACAAAAATTGAAACAATCGTTTCCTTCTCCATGCAATTCAAGGCCGCACACAAATCTGCGCACCAGAAATGAGCTCACAAAACTTAGTTAAACTGTTTTTTCTGATCCACCCTACAGTTCGGGTCTTGTACTTTCCGACTTCCATCTGTCTGCACCAATGGAGGATGCACTCCACGGGAAGCAGAGAGCTAACCGATTCAGCAAACCGTTGGCTCCGTCGTCGACCAGTAGAGCGGTACCGTGCGGGCATAGAGGCCCTCCCAGAAAGGCGGCGTAAGGCGGTCGCACTGAACGGACATTGTAGTGACAAATAGGGTTTTGGAGCCAAAAGAGTGGGGAATGATTAGGGGCATTGGTACGCTCACTAAAACCAACCTGCTTTCGCATTACTTTCTGAACGCCTCTTGTACTATACTATGGAACTAAAAACTTTGTGTTCTGCCTTACGCCAGGTCTTGTCATGGGGGAAGCCTCGTCAGAGAGGTCCACCGCGTGAGCGTCTAGGGAAGTGATTCTAGTGGTGGTTTCCCGTTGCCTTCCACTGGTGATGAGGACAGCAGAACATTCAGTCCCTGAGCGGAGAAAATCTCCGACCCAGCCAGGAATTGAACACGGGCCCCTTGGCGTGATAAACTGCCTCGCTGACCAATCAGCTATCGGGGCGGACTCTATAGTATGGAATAAATACGAAAATAGATTACCGGTAAAACCTCGTAGGATATATTACAGGTTCGATAGACACCAGCTGTATAAAACCGATGTAAGCAAAATAAAACTCCTGTACGATACCGGTACATCCGCCTTGTTGTTAACATGCCGATGTGATGAAAGGAGACCGCGGAGGCTAGCAATACACTGGAAGGCTGAAGGGCGCTGTGTCTAAGGGGGAAACGCATAAAGAGCAGTTAGGAGGCAGTCATAACTAAGAAAAGATTGGAAAGCTGGGAACCGCATAACACTATTTTTTAAAAAAAACATTGTTTATTGTTGATATAGAATTATATAAAACACAATCTGCTTTACATTAGCGCCATGTATTTTAAAATTACCAAAAGAGTTACATTCGAGTGCCATGGAGTTGCTAGATTAACGACGAAACCATCCTAGTAACTCACTGACATGTCTTCACACTCGTTCTAGATCCCTGTTGATTAGGACCTCTTTATGAGCGCTGTTCTTAAAGGGAGGTTTACTATCTTTGGCCCGAAAAAAGGATATTTCTTGAGAATTTTTTTCTCGGGACGTGTTACAGATATCAATTACAAATTTGGTCAGAATGTTTATTGATATTTTCTCTACAAACTGGAATTTTTTCTACTGAAATGTCGAAGAGCATAGGCGGAAATGCCGTCGGAACAAAACAAAATTTTGATGTAGACCTTCACGCGCGGTATGTTAGAGGTCAGCCGGCTCGTCTGAAATCAAAGTTGAGTTGACGTTAGCGAAGTATATAAGATTCTTTGGGAGTTGTAGCTCGTTTAAGTTATTTGGACCATAGGAAACAAAATGGTGGCCATTTGAAAATAAATAAGGCTTTTTTATCGATTTTTCGACTTCGTCGGCCAAGTAAAGATATATATAGTTAATGGATCGGAATAAAAGTGGTACAACTCCTACATAATTTAGTTAACGTCGTCGCAAACAAAGAATCATGCCAATCGGTCCGGTAGATTTGAAGTTACCATACCGCGTTATAGAAAAAACGTAATTTCGAGAAAAACGCGTTTGAAGTTTTGACTACATATATAAAATGCAATAAATATTATGCAGCGTACGTTAAATCTGCTGTTCCAGGTCCATAAACCAGTCCTTCCTCTTCCTCGTAGAGGTAGAGGACGTTCTGTTCGATCTGGGCCATCCTGGGCTGCTCCAGAGCCGCTCGTATGGCCGGTCACAAGCGGTTTTCGGCCATGAATCCGGTGGTCGTCCGAATGCTTGGCAAACTGCGTCGAATAGAGTCCCAGGGCGGCGTCCACCGTTATCACGGTCTTCAGAATTGCTGAATACCCTTCGGTGAAGCTGCTCGCTGGCAGGACAATCGCAATCTCCACAGTCTTCTCATCAGAATACAAAAGCTTGAGGGCTAACTTCCAAACACACGCGATGAAACTTTCATTTGAATTTTGTGTGTTTCCTTCCAAGCACCGGTACATTAACTCGTCCTCCGAAAGAAAAAAACTGGTGCGTGAGAAATGCCGATTTTAGGCAGGTGCATTTTTTTGTTCAACCACGAACAAACATTTCCTTTCCGTATTCGGAAAAACCGTTTCAGGGATGGATTCTAAACTCTTTTATGGTTCCAAAAATGCAATTTAAAAAATCGATTTTTTGAACCAAAAGATAGTAAACCTCCCCTTAAGTCACGTTACATGGCAGTGAATGGTACACCACTGCTCGCAGAGTCGCTGAACAGTATGCAATCGATACACCAATAAAGCGGGCAACTTTATTCGCAATGTGTTCATGGGCACCTTCGAACAAGGTAGCTTCTTTCTGTCTTACGTCATGGCAGTGTGGGTCACGTGACTCCTGGTGCCAGTTCCATGCCGTTTGCAACTCTCCTAAGCGACCAGCGTGAGTTTTTAAGCAGTGACGGGGTGAATAATATTTGTGTGCCCGGCTTATTTGAGTCAGTGATGGAATGTTTCACACTTTTACTTTAGAGACAGACTGCACTAATTTAACTGCCCCGCAGTCCAATTACAGCGTAATTACTCTCCCATGTATTCATGTAATTCGCATATAAGCACATAAGCGCCAGTTAACGCCGCTGCCTACCGGCAATTACTGCTGCAGCCTACCTGTCAATGTTTCAGCATGCCGCTTACCTGAAATGAAATTTAATGTTCTACACGGCTGCCACTTCAGCAGGCACTGGATACAAATTATCCTCTAACTGGCCGAGATAGTCAGTCGCTTGCCCGTGACTTATTCTCTGGCACCTCGGTGGCAATAGAGACAGTTAACTGTACAGTTACCAGTATTTCCATTTTTATATAATTGTCCATTTTTATTACATCGTTTGTCAGTGTTTGTGAAGTGTGGTCATCAACAGACAAAAAGTTCCAGAATGAGATTTTCACTTTGCAGCGGAGGTGGGCGCTGATATGAAACTTCCTGGCAGATTAAAACTGTGTTCCGGACCGAAACTCGAACTCCGGACCTTTGCCTTTTGCGGGCAAGTGCCCTAGTGGTAGGACACTTGCCCGCGAATGGCAAAGGTCCGGAATTCGAGTATCAGTCTGGTACACAGTTTTAATCTGCCAGGAAGTTTCAGACAAAAAAGTTCTCGATTCCGGAAACATTATCCTGTTCGATTTAGACCTGATTTCTTACTTCTCTGCCAAAATAATAAATTCTGCATGCTTCAGCATTACGTCCTTCCGCTTAATACCATTTGTATATGATTGCTGGCACCTTAACGTAATCTATCATCTCAGAGGAAAACAACGAGATTGATTGCTTTTGTAATTTGCCCTCCGAAAACGACACGGCAGGTCAATATTTTCATGTGTACTACCCTCTGTACTAATAAACCTGTGTAGCATATGAACATCTACGCTGTAAACGCGAAAAAAATAAACTTAAAGAACAAGTGAACAAGTGGATGATACTAGCGGGAAAAAAAGCGCAGAAAAGCTCCTGTTCAGTATGCTCCCTAGCTCAGCAGTTCTTAAACTGTCAGGTGGATGGAGGAAACCCTTCCCGAATCCAGTGCAAGCGGCCCTAGTTATATGTATACACCGACAGAAAAAATATTATTAATGTAGAGTAATGATAATTTGTGAATACATTATGTCTAGGTAACGTATTTAAGTAATTAATATTGCAAGATCAAAGGTTAATTTAAGCTTCAGATAAACTACTGAAATTTGATATTCTGGTACATTAATAATAACCAGTGGAACTGACAGAACTTTGAGTGCAATCATGCAAACGGGTATGCACTGCGTTGTGTAAGTGCCCGATGGCAAGTTTGCACTTGGTCAGTCAATACAAGGGCGGAAAATGGTGGTTGTAGATAACGCTGGAGTTGTAGTATGATGTCCCATGATACGTCATCGATTGGAAGCAGATCTAGTGATCGAGCAGGCCAAGAAAGCATGTCGATTCTCTGTAGAGAATGAAATGAAATGAGCGTGTGGCATTGTTGGTCGGGAGGCCCCATCCGGGAAAGCTGGGCCGCCTAGTGTAAGTCTTATTCCAGTCGACGCCACATTAGGCGACTTGCGTACCGATGATGAGGATGAAATGATGATGATGACAACACAACATCCAGTCCACGAGCGGAGAAAATCTTCTACCCGGCCGGGAATCGAACGCGGACCCACTGCACGGTAGGCAAGCACGGTACCACTCAGATAGCAGGCGGTGCCTGTAGAGGATGTTGGGTTACAACAGCGGTGTGTGGGCGGAAAATACCCTCTGGAATGCTGTTCATGAATGGTACCACAACAGATCGAATCATCTGACTGACATACAAATTGGCAGTCACGGTGCGTGGCATAACCTCTACAGTGCTGTTGCTGTTATACGAAATCTCAGCAAAGACCATAACTCCAGGTGTAGTTACAGTTTGTCTAGCATGTAGACAGGTTGGTTGCAGGTCATCAACTGGCCTCCTTCTAACCAACACACGGCCATCACTGGCACCGACGGAGACACATCTTTCACCAGAAAACACAGCAGACCTCCACCCTGTCCTTGTCTGAGCTGTCGCTTGACACTACTAAAGTCGCAAATGGCAGTGGTTTGGAAGTCAGTGGAATGCACGCTACAGAGCGTCTGGCTCGGAGCTGTCCTTGAAGTAACCAATTTGTAACAGTTCGTTGTGTCACTGTGGTGCCAACTCCTGCTCAGACTGCTTCTGCAGTTGCAGCACGATTCGCCAGAGCCACACGCCGAACACGATGGTCTTACTTCTCGGTAGTGCCACGTGGCCGCCTGGACCCGGTCTTCTTGTGACCGTACTTTCTCATGTACAGTGGTTACATTCCTGCGTAATATTTCTGCAGTATCGCAGAAGAAACATCCAGCTGCTCATAGGACCATTACACTACCTCGTTCAACCGCAGATATTGATAAAAGTGGCGTTGTCACCTTAAAGACTTTCTAGACTGACATCAACTCACCACGTCCAATCTGAAAGTTAACTAATGGTCATGACTATTACAGCGTACAGCGAGTATGTACACACACACACACACACACACACACACACACACACACACACACACACACACACACACACACACGCACACTCAACTCCCCCGCCCCCCGCCCCCGCCTCCCGCACAACCACACACACACACACACACACACACACACACACACACACACACACACACACACACACACTTTTATATGAACAGATGAAACTTACCAATAATGTTCATTCTTAGTCACGTTTACTTGCTCATTTTGATTATTTATAGGTAATGTTTTGCCATACGGATGACAGTTTTATTGTAACTATAAGGCGTTTAATGGGTGTGTTGTGACGCTTACTTACCATGTTGTACTTAAGACCTTCATTAAACAGATTTATTTCATCTGTAAATTTTAAATTTCTTCTACTTTTTATGTTCATGTAGAACTGGAAGCGTAACAGGATTTCTTGAGGGTGTTTCCCCCTGGTGCCGGGCATGAATTAACTTACTAAATCTCTTGTTATGTGTTTTACGAATATGTTGACTGGTGTACTATATCTATCTGTCAACAAATTTAGCGACATAATCGTATATCGGTAGTGTTACACTATTACCTGGTCTACTTGCAGTTATTGGTTCAATTCTTCTTTATGACGTAATTTGGTTTTAAGTTCTCGTTTTATCCATATTGTGTCTCCGACATTCTTGATACGTGTCGTTAAATTCGATTTTTGTGTTGCCTTGATCCATACCTATGAAGGAATAATTTTTGTGTCTTAGGCATTTTTTGCTATAGCGCATGATTCCTTTTAGTTTTGTGATTTTAATTTTCAAGAGTAAGCATAGTAGAATGTTTCTTGTGTAATCATATGACGTTAAAGTCAATGTTTCCTTTTTGGCTTGGTTCGCAGCAAGGAATACGTAATAATATGACACTTTGTAACGAATGATTCCAGATAAGCTACTAATAGTTTATTTAGTAATGCTTGAGTTTATCTTTCCTTTCGAACAAAGATGTCGATAAGCTGGACCAAACTTCGTCGGTGTTACGCCACATGCTGTCGACGACAGTGAAACAACTATCAAATTTTTGGCATTGTCTGAAATGATAGGGCGAGCTGGGTGACGTCGGTGGTCGACGGAATCGCCATTTGGCAGCTGCACTGCGACTGTGCCCCTAACACGGCATTGCGCAGTGCAATCTTTGTCTCGTGTACCTTGATGCCTCCTTAAAAACTTCCCCGCTTCGCGAGGAGGACTTGAGTGCAGTACGAAGCGGTTTATGTTTAGTGACAGACCCGAAGACGCACCGTGGTCCACCAACCGGCGGAGTGGGGAGAGGTACTACAAAGTCGAAAACGAGAATCTATACTGGAAACTATTTACTGCTAGGCTTGACGAATACTACAATAAAAGGTAAAGAACGTCCACAGTGTACAATTTGGTTCACTATTTCAGTTGCTGACAGGATATAGCCCAACAAGACAAAGAAAAATCTGAAATGAAACAACCTTAATTAATGGGAAAACCAAAAGAATTTATTTCAGGAGACTAAATGTTTTATTGTCAACACAGAAGAACTGTGCTAAAATGAGGAATGTGCCTTGTAAGGCCCTTTTAGCCTCTTACCAGATTTCGCATCGGATTCATAAATGCAGGAAACCACACAGGATTGCAGAAACTCTTGTTTTATCATCAGCGATTGATGTAGTGTCAACAATGATTGGTGACTCATACGCTAAACAGTTGAGTATTCCTGTCTCTAATGACAATACGGGCAAGAATTTGACTTATTCTGGCGATTTAGCCTCATGTTAATCTATAAACAGTGCAACAACTGTTTTGCATTTCAGTCGGACGGAAGATTGAAATTCATAAGGATGCTCGTTTGGTTGCTTATATTCGTTTCGTTGCTGAGTATAACATTCGAGAGGAATTTCTTTTTTGTGAGCCGATACTGAAAACAGCTACAGTTCGAAGCCTTTTTCGCATTATCAACCATTTTTTAAAAATCAAAGCAAGGCATGCACGGATGGGGCTCGGTTATTGGTCGAAATCGATGATGGGCTACAAGCGAAAGTAAAAGCTGTAGCTCCTCACGCAGTATGGACTCACTGCTTGACAGATCGGCAGATTCTGGCCACTAAAGAACTTAGCTCATATCTTCATGAAATTTTGCAAACGGTTAGAGAAACCATTTATTAAGGCATATACGTATATAGAGGGTGGTCCATTGATAGTGACCGAGACAAATATCTCACGAAATAAGCGTCAAACGAAAAAAACTACAAAAAATGGAACTTGTCCAGCTTGAAGGGGGAAACCAGATGTCGCTATGGTTGGCCGCTAGATGGCGCTGCCACAGGTGAAACGGATATCAACTGCGGTTTTTAAAATAGGAACCCCCATTTATTATTACATTTTCGTGTAGTACGTAAACAAATATGAATCTTTTAGCTGGAACACTTTTTTCGCTTTGTGATAGATGGCGCTGGATTGGTCACAAAGGTATAAGTACGTGGCATCACGTAACGTTCCGCCAGTGCGGACGGTATTTGTTTCATGATACATTACCCGTGTTAAGATGAACCGTTTACCAATTGCGAAAAGGGTCGATATCGTGTTGATGTATGGTTATTGTGATCAAAATGCCCAACGGGCGTGTGCTACGTATGCTGCTCGGTATCCTGGACGACATCATCCAAGTGTCCGGACCGTTCGCAGGATAGTTACGTTATTTAAGGCAACAGTAAGTGTTCAGCCACACGTGAAACGTCAGCCAAGACCTGCAACAAATGATGATGCCCAAGTAGGTGTTTTAGCTGCTGTCGCGGCTAATCCGCACATCAGTAGCAGACAAATTGCGCGAGAAACGGAAATCTCAAAAACGTCGGTGTTGAGAATGCTACATCATCATCGATTGCACCCGTACCATATTTGTATGCACCAGGAATTGCATGGCGACGACTTTGGACGTCGTGTACAGTTCAGCCACTGGGTGCAAGAGAAATTACGGGAGGATGACAAATTTTTTTGCACGCGTTCTATTTAGCGACGAAGCGTCATTCATCAACAGCGGTAACGTAAACGGGCAAAATATGCACTATTGGGCAACGGAAAATCCACGATGGCTGCGACAAGTGGAACATCAGCGACCTTGGCGGGTTAATGTATGGTGCGGCATTATGGGAGGTAGGATAGTTGGGCTCCATTTTATCGATGGCAATCTAAATGGTGCAATTTATGCTGCTTTCCTACGTAATATTCTACCGATGTTACTACAAGATGTTTCACTGCATGACAGAATGGCGATGTACTTTAAACATGATGGATGTCCGGCACATAGCTGACGTGCGGTTGAAGCGGTATTGAGTAGCATATTACATGGCAGGTGCATTGGTCGTCGAAGCACCATACCATGGCCCGCATGTTCACCGGATCTGACTTCCCCGAATTTCTTTCTGTGGGGAAAGTTGAAGGATATTTGCTATCGTGATCCACCGACAATGCCTGACAAAATGCGACAGCGCATTGTCAATGCATGTGGGAACATTACGGAAGGCGAACTATTCGCTGTTGAGAGGAATGTTGTTACACGTATTGCCAAATGCACTGAGATTGACGGACATCATTTTGAGCATTTATTGCGTTAATGTGGTATTTGCAGGTAATCACGCTGTAACAGCATGCGTTCTCAGGAATGATAAGTTCACAAAGGTACATGTATCACATTGGAACAACTGAAGTAAAGTGTTCGAACGTACCTACCTTCTGTATTTTAATTTAAAAAACCTACCTGTTACCAACTGTTCGTCTAAAATTGTGAGCCATATGTTCGTGACTATTACAGCGCCATCTATCACAAAGCGAAAAAAGTCGTCCAACTAAAACATTCATATTTGTTTACGTACAACACGAATATGTAATAAAAAATGAGGGTTCCTATTTAAAAAAAACGCAGTTGATATCCGTTTGACCTATGGCAGCGCTATCTAGCGGGCCAACCATAGCGCCATCTGGTTTCCCCCTTCAAGCTAGACAAGTTTCCTTCTTTGTAGTTTTTTCGTTTGACACTTATTTCGTGAGATATTTGGTCTGGTCACGATCAATGGACCATCCTGTATATATATTCCCGGCCTAAGTGCTGAGTGAGGAGATGGGTGCTGAACATACTAAATTTTTTTTAGTAATGCTAAATAACTTTGAAGGGGTAAAGTACTAACAAAAATGTTTGCACTGAGGAACGAGGTATTCTGTTTCTTAAAGGAGAAAAGTCACTGTTTGGCAAACAGGTTCAGCAATTTAAGATCTGAGGATGACACTGTGGTCGGTCGGTACCGATGGGCCTTGAAGGCCTTTCGGGAGGTTTTTGTCTGTTTGTTTTTATTTCGTATTGAAACTGTCTTATCTCACTGAAATGTTCAAGAAACTAGATGTTCTTAACATTTCACTTCAGAGTACTCAGACGACAGTAATATTTGGCAATGAAAAACTGAGGGCGTTTATAATGATATTAGAAATGTGGCAGAAACAAATGGGAAGAGGCAAGCTAGATGTGTTGGTAGCCCTGCACAAGGCCGCACGTACGGAGACAGAGCTCTCGTGAAAGATAAGTTATTTAGATTGTAATTAATTGTAGCTGAACACTTTTAACTAATTCAATAGCTCTTTAGCGTACTCTTCAAGCTCACCATTAAAAGTTTTTCTCCGATCGATACTTGTGTGAGACTACCTATTCATCTTTGGCAGCTACTCTATGTGATAAAAAGTGTCAGGACACCTGCCTGAAAATGACTTACAAGTTCGTGGCGCCCAAACAACAAAAGTATCGTCAACATATCTGAAAAACACGCAGGTTTCAAGGTCGCTGACATGTTCCTCAAAGTCCTCCATAAACAAATTGGCCACAATAGGTGATAACGGGCTTCCCATTGCAACTCCATGAGTCTGTTCGTAGTACTGACCATTGAATAAAAAGTAAGCGGAAGTCAGCACATGTCGAAAGAAATTTGTTCACTTGACACCAAACTTAACCTCAATTAGCTGCAACGAATCAGAGATTATAGTATATATATATGTAGACAATACTTTTGTTGTTTAGCCTCATGGTAGTGAGAATTTAAACCGGTCGTTGGAACACCTGAATTCAGTCCACCCGAATATTCAGCTCACTATGGGGGTGGAAAAGAATGGATGCCTTCCCTTCCTTGATGTGCTGGTCAGAACGAAGACTGATGGTACGTTGGGACATTGTGTTTATAGAAAGCCTACTCACACTGACTTGTATCTGCAAGCTGATTGTTGTCACCATCCAGCTCAGAGTGAAGGAGTATTTCGTACCTTGGTTCACAGGGCCCACGTTATCTCAGACCCTGAAAGTTTGGCAGCTGAGCTATCACATCTCGAAGTCACCTTTCGTCAGAATGGTTATAGTGAAAGGCAGATCAAACGTGAGTTGCGCTATCAGCCTTCCGTGAAACGGTTGAGTGGCAACGGAGTGGCACCTAAATCTACGGCCTTTTTGTCTTACGCGGGAAGCATTTCCAACAGAATTGGCCGTATTTTGCGGAAATGTGTTTTTTGACCACCTTCTAAGATTTAAGGCCCTGTTGGCGTCCGTAAAAGATGTTCTTGGTTTGCGTAAGGCTGGTGTCTACCGTATTCCTTGCAGTTGTGGCATGTCATATATTGGTTAGACAATCAGGACTGTGGAAGACCGGCATATTGAACATAAGCGTCACGTTTCCAACAGCCGAGCAAATCCGTTATTGCAGAACATTGCCTTGACACCGGTCATCTTATGGAATATAACAACACGGATATTCTGGCTTGCACGTCCAACTATTAGGATAGTGTTATTAAGGAAGCTGTTGAAATCAAACTATCAAACAACCTTAGAAACAGAGATTGTGGATTTTGTTTAAATGCTGTTTGGAATCCGACTCTGTCTCTCATCAAAAAACAGCGGGACACAATTAATGCAACCTCACCTGTTGATTAATAGTCACTATCGATATTTCTAATGTTGGTTGTCTTTGATTTTGTGTTGACTCGGCGGTTACTTCTTCTGTGTGTGGTATCTTCCTTGTTTGTGAACCGAGGTATTAAATTCCCTTGCACATGGCTTCCTCCTTGCAGTTGTGCCTTGAGAATTGCAGGGTGTGCTCCTGTTGAAATATCGGCGGTGGTCGACTTAGTCACCCGGGAGCAAACCCGTAAGTTATTTGAACGTCTGGATAGATATCTGCCTATTCACGACCCTCTTCAACAGTCGGCGATCTCTTTCAGTCAACAGACGAGGTCAGCCTGTACGCTTTTGTTCTGTACGTGTCCCTTCACGTTTCCACTTCACTATCAGATCGAAAACAGTGGACCTAGGCATATTTAGGAGTGTGAAAATCTCGCGTACAGACGCATGACACAAGTGACCCCCAATCAGCTGACCACGTTCGAAGTCCGTGTGTTCCGTGGAGCGTCGAATTCTGCTGTCTCATGATGTTTAATGACTGCTGAGGTCGCTCATATGGAGTATCTGGAAGTAGGTGGCAGCATAATCACCTAATACGAAAAGTATGTTTTTTGGGGTGTCCGGATACTTTTGATTACATAGTGTATGTGGTCGTACTGCCGTTCGAAACTCAATACAAGCGAAGAATTTCGAGTGGCTGTTTCTGCTATTACACAGCGTCTTGAGAAACTTTCTTCTCAAAAGGAAGGTTATCCATCACTTTGAAGTTCGTAATTTAAAATGTTAATGCTATTGTATTTCTTGTTTTTAAGTTATAAAGTCTGTTTCTTTCATAGTTTTTGCTAAATGTAAATGTGATAAACAATTCGGTCAGTACTTTCGTTATAATAATTCATGGCCTTTTGGTTTCTGTTTCGTGAAGTCGTCATAAAGAGATTCAATATATTTATTAATGAAATAGGCTGGGGGAAGTGGTGGGATGGCGTGATACTGTTTTTCCTAGTAAAGGGTGGCACAGTGGAAAAAGATCCGAGAGCTACAGCTCTAGCTAGTTGCCGGTCTATCGTATTAGGAGTAAGTACAGTCAGTTCTCGTAGTAAATAAGATAGCCATTTGAATAACTTTTAGATCAATGTTTCTTTAGGAAAACGATTACTTAATCCGATGTCATCTAGTCGAAGCTGTAGAATTTTGTTGCTTGATGTACTGGTGGGCAAAGAGAAAATCTCTGCTGGCAAAGAGTTGGCATTGACATCAATGAAATTTTGTTTTGTTTTTATGTCTGAAAACTTGCGTAATAACGAAAATCAAGGCTCTACACTACTTGTTGAACAGTTTTGTTATATGAATATTTTAAAGGAGCTATGTTGTTTGGGTGTCACTCAATTGGATACATAGCACAATTATAAAACATTGGTTTTCTCCTTTTAACACCAACGAAACTTCACCCTAAGCTAGTGGAGATATGTATGCAGCCTACTTCATTTTTGAGGCATACGAAATGGTCGGATGAACTTTCACTTGTTGGCAAGAAAGACTGCAGCACAATTTAAATTTTTCAGTGACTGTGAGAGAGTTTTATGCTGTCTGATGGAAAGAGAGGTCTCGATTATATCAGCTATCATCAGTATAGTGATCTTGAGCATAACGGTGTTTTGATAGGAAAATCGAACTTTCAAGCACCGTTTAAACGGTCTGAAGCATCCAGACAATTTACTTTTTGCCGCATATGAAAGTATTTGTGACTTAATAATATTCTGAACCAAATTAAGAGACGGTAGTACACAGAATATGGTTACTTTCTGGAGATAGGGCCGTCCATTGACAAAAAGGGGCCTATATTAAAAAGAAAGTGTACTTTTGACTTAAAATCATCATCTCTGATAATTCTTCCCCTAGGGCTCTTTTTTTTAAAAGACTACATTATTGTGAAACTTAAAATGACATGTTATCTTCACATTAAGACCTAATATCTGCAAGATATTCCAGACCGCTAGAACAAAATTTCTGCCTCATAATTAACAGGATACTATCAAAAAGCAATATATTCCTCATGTATTAAATTATGTGGCGCATGACCCATTTGGCATGAATCTAGTGATTCCGCAACTTCTCAGATGTCCCATTTTTTTTCACTTAATGTGTAATATTAAACTAACGTATGGTAATAGTGTTGTTGAAGGATGATATTTACAACTCGTAAACAAGAAAATATTGACAGGTCTTCGACATAGAAGCGGTAAATTCAAGCGAGAAACAAAGTTAGTTCACTACTACTAGTGAGATTCTGATGACGGGCGAAATGAGAGAGTTACAGATTGATTAGGTCACGTGCAAACGCGTCGCAACTCGCAATATTTACACTGCAACGCGTTTCAATTGTTTCAGATTTTTTAGTGTCACGTTTTTACACGAGTAATTGCTTGTTTGCTGAAGCATCATTATGCATGCCACAGCTCTTTCTCGGCAGAGAATGGAGCTGCTGCGAACTTCTGTTGTGATGAATTTTTTTTTTTTTTTTAAATGTCCAGCTTACACTTTGCTGGGATTTAAATCTTAGATTTCCTCGACTTGAGCTCATTGCAGGCCGAGGCTAGTGCTATCAGTCGCTCGGAGACTGACTTAGAAATATACATTCACATCCACAATCGTACTTCTCAGCTCACCAGCTGATCGTATGTTTTAGCCAGAGGATATGTTGTTTAGCAGAATCGATTTCCCCTTTCCCTCGCCATTAGCAGACACTTTGTGGGGGAAACTATCTCTGGTATTCATCTCTAAGTTTCTGAATTTCCTTATTTCTACACTTGTGGTGAGTTCCTAAGAAACATGTTGGTGAAAGCACTGTTGTTACTGACTAGTATGGGATTGCAGGCTAAGAAAATGTGGCTCATAAGAACATCGACGACTGACAACAACTTTCTAATAATATTTCAATAGGTTCAACGTTTGTGTAGTGCTTTCACGCGGAATAACCAAATATATATAGACTATTCATCTTCGTGCTACTTTCATTGTATTGTCCTCACTGCAGTCTTCCACTAGTCCAAATATGCATATTATCTCGGAGCGAACTCTGACTTATGGCTGCTTAAAAAGATGGGCCGGCCAATCAGAGTCTCGAGCAGCGAGGTCATGTGGATTTACATCCTCTGAGGGCGCGTATGCGTGGCGCCACCCCTTGGAAATGGGTGAGCGATGGAGACGTACGCGTGCGGGGTGGCGTGCTGGCGGGATGTTTGAAGGTGCCGTGTCCCACGTGGTTTTGTCCAACGCGTGGCGCACTGGCTGCTGTTGACGAAGATGTCGTCGATACCGCAATCTCCAGTGTGAGTCAATTATGCTTCTTTAGCCTAACATCCAGCGAATGAAAGATTGTGTGAAAGACACTGACTAAAGGAAGGCACGGAATGACAGGACATGGGTTAATCAAGGAATAAATTCCATATCTCAAGGAATCATAGAGGACAAGAAGTGCAGGGGAGGACATATATTACAATCTCTGTCTTCCTCTTTTATGAACATTGGGATGTGGGCTTTTCATCCTCCAGTACATCTGTGAGGAAGTCACAGCTAAAATCTGACCTTACTGCTCACTTTTTGGCCCTGAGTTTTTTGTTTATAGAGATGGAACCTATCTTGTGAGAACTGCAAAAGAATAGAGTTGTGCTGGAGGTGACAACGTACCCTAACGATCTTACCCCACTTGCCGCAGGTGACCTCAGACAAGAAATTTGACGAAAGGCCCGTAGTGTTGTGATCATGTAACTATGGTGCAACAGATGCACAGACATGTGGCAGCAGCCGATTGGTGCATCGAAATCACAGTTCATTAACAAGTGCCAGTTCCAAACGTATCTTGTAAATATTTATCAGGCGTTAATTATTATGGCCCCAGTCCCCAGTGAGTTTAATGTCTGTTCTGCAGTAGACGACATCTAGATGATCCCATGTTGACCAAGCGATGTTGCCAGTTACAATGGCAGTGAGCACAGGATCATCGAGACACGACTATGGATCAATGGAAATGTGTTCCCTCGACGGATGAATAATGTTTTATATTACACAAAGTCAATGACCGTATCTGGCTATGCTTTCATCCAGACAAACGGCTGCTTGAAAAGTACACGCTCCACTGATGGAAGTCAGTGGGGACAGCCGTTATGCTATGAGAGATATTCACTTGGACTTCTATGGGGTCTGTGGTAGTGATGGAATGCCAGCTGTGGACTACGTGAACGTACTTACAGGCCACGTGCTTCTTTCATGCTTGATGTCTGCTCCACGGCGATGAGATCTTGTAGCAGGATAACTATCCGTGTAACATGGCCGGGAACATGCTACAGTGGTTTGAGGGAAATGGTAGTCGACTCACGTTGACGTCCAAGCCACGAAATTAGCCTGATCCGAATCTGATTGAACTCAACTGGGAAGGCAAACGAATCCAAATCAGCCAACCAGTTGCAAAAAAGGAGATTGTTTTTCAAGTGGCTGCTTTTAATTCATTTACTGTTCGCTAACTGTTACTGAAGTGCTGCCATGTCTGCCATGTTCAAAATACATGTGGAATGCTATGAGGCAACAGTAATTTACGAGAATTGTGTTACCTATGCTTAGACATCCGATGCCACAATAGGTGACAACGGGCTGCACATTGCAACTCCATCAGTCTGTTCGTAGTACTGACCATTGAATAAAAAGTAAGCGGAAGTCAGCACATGTCGAAACAAATTTGCCACACACTTACGGAAATTTACCAAGGACTAGTCGAATACATCGCTGCAGTATTGCTCTACGAACGTGGACTAACACGCTATTAAACAGCTGGTCATTAAGTTTTGTAAGTGAAAAGTTCTTGCTTTGCAATCCGAACTACTTCAGGAAACTGAAGACGCATCCGTTAATCTATCGCTTGATTCAAGGCAGGATACTAACCGTCTGGATGGAAGCAGAGGTAGCTAGAACAATTTCTCTTTTTATAAAGGCAAGAATCTTACAATCATAAAAGTGAACCGATTTATTTAGAGACTGAACAGTCTGGACAAAACATAGGAACGACTAACATGCTCATGTCTAATGGAACACAGACAACTACATGTTTTGAGCAAAAACCGTATAATTTTGTGTATATTAAGCAGATGGAATTACTGACAAAAGTGACGACAAATACTTGTGCTTGTCTTCATAACTGTCGCGGAAACATTCTCTCGGTGTCCTCACGTGATTTTATGTAGTATAACCGAACAGCAAATGAAATGAAATGAATGAAATAGGAAGCCGCCTGTTAGAATTTTGCATAGAGCGTAACTTAATCATAGCTAACACTTAGTTTAAGAATCATGAAAGAACGTTATATACGAGGAAGAGGCCTGGAGACACTGGAGGATTTCAGATAGATTGTATAATGATAAGACAGAGATTTAGGAACCAGGCCTTCAATTGTAAGACATTTCCAGGGGCAGATGTGGACTCTGAGCACAATTTATTGGTTATGCACTTTAGAGTAAACCTGAAGAAGCTGCAAAAAGGTAGGAATTTTAGGAGATGGGACCTGGATAAACTGACTAAACCAGAGATTGTAGAGAATTTCAGAGAGAGCCTTAGGGAACTGTCGACAAGAACAAAGGAAAGAAATACAGTAGAAGAGTGGGTAGCTTTCAGTGATGAAATTGTGAAGGCCACAGAGGATCAAGTAGGTAAAAAGATGAGGGCTAGTAGAAATCTCTAGGTAACAGAAGAGATATTGAATTTAATTGATGAAAAGAGAAAGCATAAAAATGCAGTAACAGAAGCAGGCAAAAAGGAATACAAACGTCTCAAAAATGAGGTCGACAAGAAGTGCAAAATGGCTAAGCAGGGATGGCTAGAGGACAAATGTAAGGATGTAGAAGTATTTATCACTAGGAGTAAGATAGACAGTGCCTACCGGGAAATTAAAGAGACGTTTGGAGAAAAGAGAACCAGTTGTACGAATATCAAGAACTCAGATGCAAAACAAGTCTAAGCAAAGACGGGAAAGTAGAAGGATGGAGGGGCTATATAGAGGGTCTATACAATGGCGATGTACTTGAGGACAATATTATGGAAATGGAATAGGATGTAGATGAAGATGAAATGGGAGATATGACACTGGGTGAGAAATGTGTCACAGCACCGAAAGACCTAAATAAAAAAAAAAACGTCTCCAGGAATGGACGACATTTAATTTGAGCTAGTGATAGCCTTGGGAGAGCCAGCCATGACAAAACTCTACCATCTGGTGAGAAAGATGTATGAGACAGGTAAAATACCCTCAGACTTCAAGAAGAATATAATAATTCCAATCCCAAAGAAAGCAAGTGTCGACAGGTGTGAAAATTACCGACTTATCAGTTTAACAAGTCACGGTTGCATAATACTAACACAAATTCATTACAGACGAATGGAAAAGCTGCTAGAAGCCGAACTCTGAGAAGATCAGTTTGGAATCCGCAGAAGTATTTGGACACGCAAGGCAATACTGACCCTACGACTTATCTTAGATTAAGAAATGGAAAACGTACGTTTCTAGCATTGGTAGGCTTGGAGAAAGGTTTAGATCATGTTGACTGGAATGCTCCCTTTAAAATTCTGAAGGTGGCAGTGTAAAATTCAGGAAACGAAAGGCTATTTAAAATTTGTACAGAAACCAGATGCCAGTTATAAAAGTAGAGAGGCATGAAATGCAATCAGTGGTTGAGAAGGGAGTGAGACAGGTTTAAAGCCTATTCCAGATGTTTTATAATCTGTGTATTGAGCAAGCAGTAAAGGAAACAAAAGTAAAATTTGGAGTAGGAATTAAAATCCATGGAGAAGAAATAAAAACTTTGAGATTAGCCGATGACATTGTAATTCTGTCAGAGACGCCAAAGGACCTGGACGAGCATTGGACGGAATGGACACTGTCTTGAAAAAAGGATGTAAGATGAACATCAACAAAAACAAAACGAGGATAACGGAATGCAGTCGAATGAAGTCAGGTGATGTGAGGGAATTAGATTAAGAAATGAGACACTTAAAGTAGTAGAAGTGTTCTGCTATTTGGGGAGCAAAATAACGGATGCTGGTCGAAGTAGAGACGATATAAAACGTAGAATGGCTAAGGCAAGGAAAAAGTTTTTGAAGAAGAGAAATTTGTTAACATCGAGTATTGATTTAAGTTTCAGGAAGTCTTTTCTGAGAGTATCTATATGGAGTGTAGCCATATATGAAGTGAAACATGGACAATACATAGTTTAGACAAGAACAGAATAGAATCTTTCGAAATGTGGTGGTACTGAAGAATGCTGAAGATTAGATGGGTATATCACGTAACTAATGAGGAGGTACTGAACAGAATTAGGGAGAAGAGGAGATTGTGGTACAACCTGACTAAAAGAAGGGCCGGTTGGTAGAACACGTTCTGAAGCATCAAGGAATCACCAGATAAGTACGGGAGGGAATCACGGAGGGTAAAAATCGTAAAGGTAGACGAAGAAATGAATACATTAAGCCGATTCAGAAGGGTGTAGATTGCAGAAGCTTGCACAGGATAGAGTAGCATGGAGAGATGCATCAAACCTTTTTCTGGACTGAAGAACACAACAACAATTGAACAGAATGTGCTTCGGGAGTCACTGATGAAATGGTGAAAAACTGAGCAACTTTGAATGTCATCGCTATATACACGTGTGACAGCTGACGGAAGTTTTATACGTACAGACACAGAAAATGTGTAATTTATCTTTGTCCTAGTTTAGACCAATGACGACAACGTGAGTACGATGGTTTACGTGCTATCGAAACGGAAGGAGTCACAGCCGAGAAATCCCCTTCTTAGAAGGCATAGTTTATTTGGTCGGTTGGAAAATAATAAGTGTAACACGATCAGTCAAGCACGCACAGTACTCGTATTTCTAAATAACTTATATGAATTAAAAAATAGCTACCTTCGACACTAAATGTGAAAGGTCAAAACTTTATCTGGATGCCATACTCACTTCCAAAGTTCACTACATGGCGATAATATGGACGTTTAAATTCCGGTGGGTGAAAATCATCCAAATATTTCTAATTAGGTTGTACAATGTCCTTATAACGATCTCTGGTGTCCGTATAATTAACACTTCCTAGGGATTCTCGGGGTGTGTTCAATTAACTTCCAATTAGCAGAATGATTCTACATCTACATCCATCTACATCTACATCCATACTCCGCAAGCCACCTGACGGTGTGTGGCGGAGGGTACCTTGAGTACCTCTATCGGTTCTCCCTTCTATTCCAGTCTCGTATTGTTCGTGGAAAGAAGGATTGTCGGTATGCCTCTGTATGGGCTCTAATCTCTCTGATTTTATCCTCATGGTCTCTTCGCGAGATATACGTAGGAGGGAGCAATATACTGCTTGACTCTTCGGTGAAGGTATGTTCTCGAAACTTTGACAAAAGCCCGTACCGAGCTACTGAACGTCTCTCCTGCAGAGTCTTCCACTGGAGTTTATCTATTATCTCCATAACGCTTTCACGATTACTAAATGATCCTGTAACGAAGCGCGCTGCTCTCCGTTGGATCTTCTCTATATCTTCTATCAACCCTATCTGGTACGGATCCCACACTGCTGAGCAGTATTCAAGCAGTGGGCGAACAAGGGTACTGTAACCTACTTCCTTTGTTTTCGGATTGCATTTCCTTAGGATTCTTCCAATGAATCTCAGTCTGGCATCTGCTTTACCGACGATCAACATTATATGATCATTCCATTTTAAATCACTCCTAATGCCTACTCCCAGATAATTTATGGTATTACTGCTTCCAGTTGCTGACCTGCTATTTTGTAGCTAAATGATAAAGGATCTATCTTTCTGTGTATTCGCAGCACATTACACTTGTCTACATTGAGACTCAATTGCCATTCCCTGCACCATGCGTCAATTCGCTGCAGATCCTCCTGCATTTCAGTACAATTTTCCATTGTTACAACCTCTCGATACACCACAGCATCATCCGCAAAAAGCCTCAGTGAACTTCCGATGTCATCCACAAGGTCATTTATGTATATTGTGAATAGCAACAGTCCTATGACACTCCCCTGTGGCACACCTGAAATCACTCTTACTTCGGAAGACTTCTCTCCATTGAGAATGACATGCTGCGTCCTGTTATCTAGGAACCCCTCAATCCAATCACACAATTGGTCTGATAGTCCATATGCTCTTACTTTGTTCATTAAACGACTGTGGGGAACTGTATCGAACGCCTTGCGGAAGTCAAGAAACAACGGCATCTACCTGTGAACCCGTGTCTATGGCCCTCTGAGTCTCGTGGACGAATAGCGCGAGCTGGGTTTCACATGACCGTCTTTTTCGAAACCCATGCTGATTCCTACAGAGTAGATTTCTTGTCTCCAGAAAAGTCATTATACTCGAACACAATACGTGTTCCAAAATTCTACAACTGATCGACGTTAGAGATATAGGTCTATAGTTCTGCACATCTGCTCACGTCCCTTCTTGAAAACGGGGATGACCTGTGCCCTTTTCCAATCCTTTGGAACGCTACGCTCTTCTAGAGACCTACGGTACACCGCTGCAAGAAGGGGGGCAAGTTCCTTCGGGTACTCTGTGTAAAATTGAACTGGTATCCCATCAGGTCCAGAGGCCTTTCCTCTTTTGAGCGATTTTAATTGTTTCTCTATCCCTCTGTCGTCTATTTCGATATCTACCATTTTGTCATCTGTGCGACAATCTAGAGAAGGAACTACAGTGCAATCTTCCTCTGTGAAACAACTTTGGAAAAAGACATTTAGTATTTCGGCCTTTAGTCTGTCATCCTCTGTTTCAGTACCATTTTGGTCACAGAGTGTCTGGACATTTTGTTTTGACTCACCTACCGCTTTGACATAAGACCAAAATTTCTTAGGATTTTCTGCCAAGTCAGTACATAGAACTTTACTTTCGAATTCATTGAACGCCTCTCGCATAGCCCTCCTCACACTACATTTCGCTTCGCGTAATTTTTGTTTGTCTGCAAGGCTTTGGCTATGTTTATGTTTGCTGTGAAGTTCCCTTTGCTTCCGCAGCAGTTTTCTAACTCGGTTGTTGTACCACGGTGGCTCTTTTCCATCTCTTACGATCTTGCTTGGCACATACTCATCTAACGCATTATGTACGACGGTTTTGAACTTTGTCCACTGATCCTCAACACTATCTGTACTTGAGACAAAACTTTTGTGTTGAGCCAACAGGTACTCTGAAATCTGCTTTTTGTCACTTTTTCTAAACAGAAAAATCTTCCTACCCTTTTTAATATTCCCATTTACGGCTGAAATCATCGATGCCGTAACCGCTTTATGACCGCTGATTCCCTGTTCTGCGGTAACTTTTTCAAATAGTTCGGGTCTGTTTGTCACCAGAAGGTCTAATATGTTATCGCCACGAGTCGGTTCTCTGTTTAACTGCTCAAGGTAGTTTTCAGATAAAGCACTTAAAAAAATTTCACTGGATTCTTTGTCCCTGCCACCCGTTATGAACGTCTGAGTCTCCCAGTCTATATCTGGCAAATTAAAATCTCCACCCAGAACTATAACATAGTGGGGAAATCTACTCGAAATATTTTCCAAATTATCCTTCAGGTGCTCAGCCACAACAGCTGCTGAGCCAGGGGGCCTATAGAGACATCCAATTACCATGTCTGAGCCTGCTTTAACCGTGACCTTCACCCAAATCATTTCACATTTCGGATCTCCGTCAATTTCCTTCGATACTATTGCACTTCTTATCGCTATAAACACGCCTCCCCCTTCACTGTCCAGCCTGTCTCTGCGGTATACATTCCAATCTGAGTTTAGGATTTCATTACTGTTTACGTCTGGTTTCAGCCAACTTTCCGTCCCTAGTACTATATGGGCGTAGTAACCGTTTATTAATGAGAGTAGTTCTGGGACCTTTCTGTAGACGCTCCTGCAGTTTACTATTAGCACATTAATATTGTTATTCCCTGTTGCATTTTGCCTACTCCTACCTTGCTGCGTCTCAGGAGGCGTCTTGTCGGGCCTAGGGAGGAAAGTATCTAACCTAAAAAAAAACCATGTGCATTCCACACGTACTCCGCTACCCTTTTAGCCGCATCCGGTGCGTAGTGCACGCCTGACCTATTCAGGGGGACCCTACATTTCTCCACCCGATAGCGGAGGTCGAGAAATTTGCACCCCAGATCTCCGCAGAATCGTCTGAGCCTCTGGTTTAAGCCTTCCACTCGGCTCCAAACCAGAGGACCGCGATGGTTCTGGGAACGATACTACAAATAGTTAGCTCTGATTTCACCCCGCGAGCGAGGTTTTCCGCCTTCACCAATTCCGCCAACCGCCTGTACGAACTGAGGATGACTTCTGAACCCAGACGGCAGGAGTCATTGGTGCCGACATGAGCAACAATTTGCAGTCGGGTGCACCTAGTGCTCTCTATCGCCGCCCGTAGGGCCTCCTCCACATCTCGGATGAGACCCCCCGGCAAGCAGACAGAGTGAACACTGGCCTTCTTCCCCGACCTTCCCGCTATTTCCCTAAGGGGCTCCATCACCCGCCTAACGTTGGAGCTCGCAATAACTAATAAACCCCTCCCCCCGTGTGCCTGCTCGGACCTTGCTGAAGGAGCAGCCACATGTCCACTCACAGGCAGAGCGGGCGATGCCACACGGCCAGCCTCCACATTGACCCTCCGCCTCGTGCGCCGCGAACGCCGCTGAACCCGCCACTCCCCTTGGGGAGAGGGTGTCCCAACCGCGCCCAGTACACGCGAAGATGTCTCGACAGCAGGGACAGTGGGTGAAGCTTGTAACACCTGGGGTGTACCTTGCGACGCACCAGACTCCCCACTGCCGCTACACTCCGAGGCAGCAGCCTGAAGACGGCTGACCGCGGCCATCAACACGCTCAGCTGTTCGCGAACAGTGGCCAGCTCCTCCTGCGTCCGTACACAGCAATCACACATCCTATCCATCCTAAGGAATCAATTTACTGAAGAGAGTTAATCAACCTTTAACTAGACTGCTAATTCACTAAAGGTGGCTGTTTATTCACTAAACTGTGGTTGCTAGGCACTTCTTGTAGAAAACAATGAAAATAGCACTACCTGTCTCTGGACTGTATTGAAAACAAACACTAGCACTACTGGCACTATGGTTGACTAAAGGGACTCTCTGACTGTGTTCAAAACAAACACGAAATCTATGGAACTATTAATAGCACTCGACAATTAAAGCTTCCTAAAAGCAAATACACACGGAAGAAGAAGTGACAAGTAAGAAAAGTACAGTTAATACTTAAATTAAGGTAGCTCGCTGCACAGGAGACGTGAAGCAGACGGCAGTTACGACGACACTGACTCTACTGGCACTATTACGGACTGCAGGGTCAGAAAAGCTAAAATAGAAAAAGTAAAGGAAATAACTCTCTGGAAAGGGGATGATTGAGTAATGGAAGCCTACATGGGACAATACGAGAACAGAATGAAGAGCGCTCAGTATTTGACGAGACGTAAGAGTACGAAAAAACTGCTGATCCATACATTGGTGAGAGACAGGCAATGTGGAATTGCCATGAAACCTAAAAATAGCACTGATACCGGAAAATTTGAAAATTGCGTGAAAATTACAGCAGCAGAAGGAAATTCTTTTAGCATTCATAAAAATAGAACAGCTAGTGACAATGCAGTATTTTGTCATTCAGTACGTGTAGACCACCACACGCACACACACACACACACACACACACACACACACACACACACACACACACACGCGCGCACGCACACACGAGCATGCTCTCATGCATACATATGAATTATGCGCTATGTTCGAAAGTATTCTCCCTAAGATTTTTTCCAATGTAAAGTAGAGCAGGCACCTAAAACTCTGTCTCATCGGTAAATTACATCTCTCTCGCGTTGTAATATATTACAAAAGAGAGAGTTTGCGGAAAATCAAACCGACTTCTCTATACAAAAAATTTTGTTACGAAAAGATAAATATTTACTCTAGCCACAACAAGGGTAATTTATAGTTGAAATTGTACAGAGTTTCCAAATTCAAAGTCTTCGAGCTGAATATTTTTACATGTCTACACAATCTCTGAAGACCATCTTATAATACTGACATTATAAACCTGCATACATGTTAAAAATCTACTTTAAAATCGAATACAAGCCTTCGCCGTCTGTACCCAGGATCCAAAGCACATTGTTTGCTATGTAAAATACCATGCAATAATCATATGAACTGTTTCCAAATCTTTCGAATTCACAAAACGCTTCTTTTGTGAAGGTCTTTCAGCTGACAGGACGTTTCCATATGCAACTTTCCGTTCTGCAATTGAGCCTTTAACTTTATTTTCTGCAGCCATTGTAAACTTCAAGCAATAAAGGGTGCTTCTCAAAGTTCCCCTTCAGTAGATGTTATTTCATTACTGTGTGAATGATCGTCTACCACTTTCAAAACTAGCAAGAAAACTGAGCACCCTACCAATTTATTAGGGTTTATTTCACTGGACGTGATTTGTCGATGATTTGTTGAACAGCATAGTCCAGTCATAAATGTCATCTTCCTTATCATAATCATCATCATCATCTTCTTTTTCATCATCATCATCATCATCATCAATAGAAACTGGGCTTCAGCATTATAATACGTTATGGATGCCTGCAGCTGGATCTTAAACGAGTATTGTATCACCAGAAGCTAACAGAATGTATGTGCTGTGGGTATGACCTCCAGAGTCTTAAATAGTATTCTATCACCAGAAGCTGCAGCGTGCATGTGCAATGTGTGTCAGCTACCGCATTTTAATTGTGCCTTGTTCTGAATTTATGTAAAGTAGTGTAATGTCATAAATATCCAAATGGTCTCAATTTTGCGTAAATTACCATCATTCCCAAAAGTATCTGAAAGATCTGAATTTTTCGTAAATTCAAATCATCACATGTCTGAATGGTCTGAATTTGTGTATATTGGTGTCATTTTCAAAAGTCTTCAAACATGTGAATTTTCCACACATTTGTGCCTTTCCAGAAGTAATTAAACGACCAAACATTTGTGTAAATTTGAATTTCGTGCAAAGTATCTGAACAATAGGAATTTTGTGTCGTTCAAAAGTATCTAAACGATCTGAGTTTTGCATAAATAAGCGTCATGATTAAAAGTTTGTGAATTATACATAAATTAATGTCATGTACAGAAGTTACGAATCAATCTATTGGATGTTTGCATAATGCTCCATTATAAATAACTTACATCACGGTACATGATTAATGTTCTGACAAGTCTTGGCCTATTCGCAAGCAAAGCCTATGATCCTCTGCTCGGAGTAATATTTCACGCCTTTTGATTCCTTTGGGAAGCTATCAGAAAGCCTCAACTCACTGACTACACGTTTTGCTCGTTAGAACAAACATGAACTTGTCTGGACTTGTATTGTGTCAGTGCACATGTACAGGTGCCAGTAATTGCTGACTCAGTTGTGAGGGAGTGTTATGCTAGAGAAGCAGCTATTCCTGACATATTATTGATGCTAATTCATCATAACTGTCGTTCAAAGTTTTCTTCTACGTGGACACGAACAAATCTTTCAGAAAAGTGTTAATTTGACATACCTATTATCATTATAAATATTACATCTTTTACCAACAGCTTACCAGTTATAACTTAGGCACGCTTGTTTTCTCATTCAGTGTTGCAGAACCGCAGTGGCTGGCATCTATAGCACCCAGTCAGGGCAGTGGTGTAAGAACCACAGCAGCTGTCGTCAACGACAATTCTCTAGACAAAAAGTAAGTATTCTTCTTGCTGAAACATTTCTGCTCATTCAACTCGTTTACAGTCTTTCTTCCAGGCATTTTTACACATGTTTCTGAGTTACATTCCTTATTGCATTGAAGAATGCAACCAAACTCACCTAATATACGTAGGAATTACAGACCTAGGCTGCGATGGAGCTTTGTTTGAAATCAACGAGGAAAGTTGAAAACTTGTGCCAGATAAGGAATTCGAACCCTCGTCTGATTACTGGGCAGATGCTCTGACCACTGAGCCATTCAGACACAGTACACATTGCGACTGCACGGACTTCCCTAGCATACCTCACGTTAGACCCAAATTGTCTACACTATAAATGTAGTGCCTCTTGCGCACTATAATCATTATCCGCGGCATTTCCCCGATTTCCGCAAGAGTTCAGGCCTTGTATGCACCTGCACTCGAAAGATAGACACAAGATGAGATGAGCAATGATCTTTACGGTGCAGACACACTCCAGGCTGGAACTCTTACTATAATCGACGAAATGCCGCGAGTATTGAGGATAACTTCATTTTTAATGTATGGATAAGTTGAGAATTTAGGTCTGATGGGAGGCGTGCTATGGTTGTCCATGCAGTTGCAATGACTACTGTATCCAAATGGAGCAGTCTGCAGTGGTTAGAGCATTTGTGTAGCAGGTCGGGGTACAGTGATACTAGATATTGAGCCTCAGAGGGGAGCAAAGATCGTTATTTTGTCAGGGACGGCGAGAGCGAAAACGATACTTTATGGGTGTTGGAATGGACTCTTCCCTTGGCTAGTGGGTGAGGTGTGAGTGAAACATTGGTGGTTCCACTCTTAGTCATTTATTGACACACAAGACGCTTTAAACAGAGTAATACATTGTTGTATTGCTCGCTCAATTCCCCGCGGTAGCAGTGCAGCGCTGAGTTGTAGAGTGCAGATTCCAGTGACTGGTGATGAGGTGACAGCTCGTGTTGCAGCGGAGCGCCAGACGGTACTCTTCTATTTGTGGATTTTCTCGTTGCGTTATTAAGAAGCGGCTATGGCGTGTCGTGGAGTGCTCCAACCCGGAATCGAACGAACGACCCTCAGGTTTGGAGTCTTCCGGCGGAGTTCATCAACCTCTAGGATCACAGGTGACCCATTTGGTGAGGCCGCAGTCCCTTCGTCGTCACCACCCACTTGGGTAAGAACCACACAAATTTCTTTCTGGTAACATCTGGGATAGGTTCTTCTGCGTTGAGCTATTAGCGTGGTACCGACATCTTCGTCTGCCGAGCAGCGTAGTAGCTAAGTAGCTGCAGCGAAGCAGATGTTTGCCGACTAACCAGCGTTCCATCCATCCAGGCGACGTTTCTTCATCTCCTCTTTCTCACCTCAAAAGACCCCATCATGCCCATTTGTCGAAGGTATTTATTCGGCGTTTTCGAGACCCCCTAATGCCCATTTGTCGAAGGTATTTATTCGGTGTTTTCGCCAATGCCTTGAAGTTTCTAGGGCGGCGACTGATTCTTGCGTCGTTGATCTATGCTTCTCACGTTTGGCAGAAACTTGCCCTATGTCGACACACGTGCTGGCTTCACTTGTTTTACCTCTCTGCTGGCGTGGCCGGGCATTATCCTGTCGTCCTTCTCCGCATCGCCACATACGTCACGCACGTCAGTTCAGTATGATGACAGTTCCTAGAACACTGACCGCTGATGTACGAACTACGCTGCTCGCTGTTCTCCACGGAAGCATTTCCCATCTGCTCAGTCGTTGATCTGTCGCAGTACTGACTGCTGCTGTGCAAACTCCGATAGTCATCGGCATCCTTGTTCAATTGCTGCCGCCTCCGAATAATTCTGGCTTAACGTATCACAGGATGTTTGTTTAACCTTTAATAAGTCTTAACGTATTTTTCTGCCAGATGTCTATTTTGAACAACCATAAATTATATATAATTATTATAACAGTACATTTGCCTGTTAAGTAGGATATTTGGGTTTGAATCACGGCCTAGCACAAATTTTCATCTTTCCCCATGGATTTCAATCAATACCCACTTGCAGCCAATGTCAGTAATTGCTTTGTGTCTTAATAAGTAAAGCCTGCTGGATCAAAAATGGTGTCTTTTTGTGGTGCGCGTACTGTGAGACGTTCAGTACACAAACCATCAGATTGTTTGACTTGTCGCTCTAACGAAGTAGGCGAGTGTCAGCAGTATGTCTCGTGATCTTATCGTGGCGTGTTTATCTTCTGCCGTTAGGTCAGACGATACAAATACCACTTGCACGCTTAGAGTAGCAGATTGACGGTAACCAACTTTAAACAGTAATTGATTAATTTTCACACACATTTATTGAAATAATAACAGCATAAAAATTACTTAACTTGGTTCTGGATGCTATTTACAATTGACAATATGAAGTTCCTTTGGTATTGGTACGTTAATCTTATTCTCACATATATCTCTGATACTTGACAAAAGTGTCTATACATTTATCTTCATGGCTATGTACAGGAATATGGGAATCTTATTAGGCGCAGACTGAAACTTGACTATAGACTGGTAAAGACAAATGCAGAACTCGTACAGACTGGTGCAGACTAATGCAGACTGGTACAGACTGGTGCAGACAAATGCAGACTGACTAATCGGAGGTCTGTACACTCGTTATAATAATTCGCGTCTTCATGTATCACTGCGCGGGTGTGATCCATGAGGAGAAAAGGTTTTACGTTAGCAGCAATCTCATTGGCTGCGTTACATATCAATACGCGGATTGGCGGAAGCAGAATTTGGTCCATCTCTATGGCAGCGCCATCTCGTAGTCCGGAGACGGACGAGCGCTGCGCCTGCGCTGTTGTGCGCTCTAGTGGAAAAGTTGTGTACGCGGAACTATGTACACAACAGTTTTATTTTGGACATGTCCGAAAGAATAGATACCACATACTCAGGGTGTTATTGTTAACTTAAAACATTGAAATATCTCGAAAAATACACTTCGGATAAAAAAAAATTATGATTTTGACTTGTTTGTCTCGGAGGGGGACTTTTGATTTCACATTCGATCCACCACCCCACTCCATGTGTGGGTAGCAGGGGGCAACTTTGAAATATTCATTCAGAAGCCCCGTTTTTTTTATTGAAGATACCGATTCTATGGCAAGATCTACATACATTTTGTCTGACGCATTTTTTTTCGGATCGCCACAGAAGGCGCTGTAATCGGAGGAACAGAAATGGATAAAACATTCCACTCAATGGCCTTTGAATATCAAATGGGACGTGGGACACCGCCTCTATGGTTCGAGGGTAGGACAGACTGTATTTCACAGCTCCTAATTGGAAACACCATTCGCAACGTTGTATTGTTCGGAAATTTCGTACAGGGGACTACTCGACGGAGCACTGCAGCAATGTTGCGAACTACGATGTACCATAACAGACAGTAAACTGCGATCGGAGTTCCCGCATCGCGTAGACGCAGAATAGATAGCGGGTCTAAATATTACAGACCTTGCGAACTGTTTGTTGTCTGTGTATCTACCTGTTATTTGGAGATCCAGAGAAAGCTCGTTCTCGTTCGTTGTTTTACAATGTTGTGAACGCCGTTATGTCTGATGGCAGCGTACGGACCAGCAAAAGGAAACAAAGCAAACGTGTTACAGGAGAAGCTAATGAAATATCTGCACTAGCAGCATTGCACCGCAACTCACAGACACGTGTCTGCCAATTACACAGTGATGCCGGTATGTTCGTAGGTCAGTGGTTCCCACCCTGGAAGTAGTTATCCCCTGAAGAGTAAAATGAATTTTTCTGAGTGGTAAGAACTGAACGTTTTCGATTCTGTTTTAGTTACAAAACTAAATTAAATGAAATATTCTGAGTGGTAAGAAGAGAACGTTTTCGATTCTGTTTTAGTAACAAAACTAAATTATTTTCAAAAGACCATTGCTATGATCACAATATAGAAAGATTCTAATATTGATTGTATAAGATCACAATAATTAATTTTTCTCAGTTAGTAGCATTAATGCGGTGGACGTTATAGGTTTCTCAATAGTCCACCCACTACACACGTCTTTTGTGCTTTGTCCCGTACATCATAGATGATGAAAGTGAGGCATATACGTAACAGATGCTAAATATCTCAAGAAAATGTCTTCTCCATGTGGTGGAAAGTACTTGCAGTAGTCCAGAAATTTCTGCACTACTCGCTTCGAAACAAATAAATGAATGACCTGACAGCACGACACAGCAATAACGACGTAAGTGCTACTGCAGAAAGTCGTCCAATTTGTGCCAGTTCAGTCGTAACGAGTGCAGCAATGAAGTGTGTCCGAACTTGTTTTGTTTTAAATGGCTTTGCAGTGTGCATGTCAAGCAAGTATCGCAACGGAGAGAAGAAATGCAGAGGAAGCATTTTTTGTAACAAGTGTGTACCCTCACTGTGAATAGTTAGCTTTCTTTTCTGAGGAAGAGTTGTGGGCAGCACTTGCGATTCACGACGAGTTCCCTTGTCATTCATTCACACATACACACACACACACACACACACACACACACACACACACACACACACACAAACACAAACTTAATATCAATCCTCTTTCATCATTTTAAAAATGAAAGTGTATAAAGAAAAGTCTTTCATTCTACAGCTTAGTTAGGTCCTGTAGTTTGCATAATGTGGGGGTGGGGTGGGGGGCGACAGATGGCAGGGCTGGGGCAGGTCGGAGGTACTAGCTAATGTCTAATTTCACTCAGAGCTACTGGTCTAAACCAGATTGAGAACCACTGCCGTAGGTGGTGTTGTCACAATACTGCATCGTCATAAGTGTCATCCATACCACATGTCATTGCATCAAGAATTTCATGCCACCGATTTTCGTAACCGAATACTGTTTTGTGAATATGCACATCAACAAATGCAAACGATCCTCACGCTGTTTGCTGAGGTACTATTTTCTGGTATGTCTACATTCACAAACCATTGCAGAGTTAACTGGCATAAAATGCGTTAATGGAGTGTAGACAATCCCCACTTGTTACGATGAGTTGACCATCAACGCCCGTGGTCGGTTAAGATATGGTATTGCATCATGGGGAACAAACTTACTAATCCGTATTTTACCGACAGTGTTAAATGGACAAAAATATCGAACTTTTTGGAACAGGGGCTACTGGTACTACTGCAGGATGTTGCCCTAGACGTTCGACAACGAATATGATTTCAGCATTACCCAGTTGAAGCACGGAAGGTATCGAACCCTGTTTACACTGGTCGGTGGATTGGCATAAGTGGCCCTATTAATTGGCCTGCTGGATCTCCGGATTTGACATCGCCAGACTTCTATCTGTGGAGATATTTAAAACAATAGTGTGTACCAGCAAGTGACAATAGGCCGTGAAGACATGGTCGACTGCATCAGAAAAGCCTGTGCTGACATTCACCAATTGGAAAAGCAGAGTAGCTTTCGCCTCGAATCACGGCCACAGAGGGCGTCGAGTACTCCCTTGTTCGGTATGTCGGAGGAATAAAACGTTGCGGATGGAGTGCCATGTGCCATTGAATACTCAAGGGCCATTGAGTAGCATGTCGGAAATTACGATTGTGTATCCATTTCTATTCCTCCGATTACAGCACCATCTGTGGCGAGACGAAGGAAATGCTTCAGAGGAAACGAATTTACATTTTTCCTTAGAATCTTAATATGCAATAGAAAACTGGAGTTCCCATTGATGATTTCAAAAATGTCCCCTGACAGCTCCGTATGGAGTGACGTGGAGGGTCGAGTGTGGTATCGTTAGAAGACCATTTCCGAGACAAAGAGATTTGAATTGTAATTCTTATAGATCAGATGTGTAGTTTTCGAGGTATTTCAATGTCTTCAGTTCAAATGAGCCCCCTGTATACAAAGTTCACCCACCTGTTGTAACTAAGATATGCATTCAATTCTTTGTTACATAATCCGCAATAACGAAATCGAGTACCAGAGAATCTGCAGCAGTAGAAGGACTGCTGCAGATAGCGTGCAGTTGAAGAGGAGAAAGAAGACTGTCGGTGGTAAAGTGTATCCGTAACCTCATCTTTGTGGACATAGTGGTTGACTTTGAGTTTAATTTAGTAACGTACTGTATTAGTGTCGAGCTAGCAATGATGAGTCAACCACTAACAAAACACAGTAAATTAGGTGCAACCAATGATATCTAATAGGTCGTACTGGTGTGATAACTAACAGGTTTGGGCTTAACAAACCCAGAAATTTCTTAGATGGCTGTTGTTACATTTTGGAGAACCGTGTTCGCCTAATAAACCAACCTATCAAAAAAAGTAGTCCAGAAGTAGCTCTTGACCAAGTCTTGTGAAGAAGAACAAATGTTATAGGTAAGGTGTCAAAGATACTACAGATGTTTTAACAGAGAGATTCTGGCTGGGCCTTTAAGGATAGAATATGTACAAGATGATTTTGACAAAGGGTACATTTTAGAACTAGGTATTAAATTCAGTTTCGGATGCCCTCTCATGTATGTAAAAACGCCACCACCATCTAATAGTAAGAAACCTAAGAAATAATTTTTGACCAGATGGGCCTATGATAAGAAAAATGACTTCCTACACATTGAGGTACCGGTAAAATACTTAATTTATACAACTAGTTTCAGACGTCTGACAATCATCAGGATCATAAAAGTATTCACAGAACCATATGAATACTTTTACAATTGCGCTGATGGTCAGATGACTTAAACTGGTTGTATAAATAAAATATTTTACTAACAGCCCATGGTGGTAATACAACATTTTTTTAGTATAGAGGAGTTGTGGGGCCCCTCACTTCTTAAAATGTAAAAACTATATTATTAGTTATGGAAATTTGAAATAATGTTCGAAACATAAATTGGTTTCTAAAAAACAGCTTCATCGAATTTTACCTCTTCTTCAAACTCTTTACATCATCATTACTGCACAAGGATGAACGTGAGCAAGTAATGACATCGACATTAGCTATTTCAAAAAGATAAATAATAGTGTATTAGGAGAAACCATGCAACTTATGTGAAAAATGCAGGGCACAAGACTGGGAACATTCTGGGGAGGCAGATATGGAGAAGCTGTATTAATTGCCCAAACAAATTTTCAGAGGAGTGTTATTTTTAATTAAAATTAAGTTAGTATTGAACTGAATGGGCTTAATGTAGCCTGTGATAAACCAATTGCAGCAGGAATAGCCATTTGAATATTTCGCAAACCTTCTTATTGACTTTCTTTATTGGTAAATATGAAAAAGTTTGTGTCAAATCATGTAAAACTGTGCCTCAATGACACAGTTACCTTAACTAATGTAAAACGACCCCACATATTTATGAAGATAACAAGAATAACGTCCATGCATGTTTCAATACTTTGGGTTCCATGTAAACAACAGATGAATAATAAAAAAAGAGTTTGGATTAATGAAAGACAATCTGAATGTTGAACTTATTACCTAATTTATCAGTTTGCAAGCAAGTATGTGTACATGTGAGACTGAAGCTGGATGCATAGTGCATAGAGTCAAAGGGTGTAAAACAGACTCCAGGTAATACGTCCACCATTGATGATTACAGGCAATGTGTGTTGGATATGGAGGTTGAAATGACTGAGCAGTATGCAGTTCAATCCAACAAAATGTTATTTCTTCTACTGAACAACGCAAACTCGGTTTGTCTTCATAGGATGATAAATGCTTTCTACTTCAGGATAAGATGGATACATTATATTGGGACACTACCACCTGAAAAATGATAACGACTGATTTTATTGTAAATACCTGAAGACTGTAGTATGAGTGTATGGAAAATCTAATTTTAGGTTCAATTGTAATTGTAGATTGTAGCTTGAGGTCCCTGCCAGCCACATGACAGATGCAAACTCACATAATCCTTTCTATTTGACTGAATTAAATATGTATTCTCCAGGAAAAGATATTATCAATTTCAGTTCATCTGATTTCAAGTATGGCTTATACTATAAGATGAAACCATATGTTTATGATCACAAAACGATATTCATAATTTCTCAGATAGTTAATGTGTGAAATAATGTAAAAACATTAAGCAATTTAAACTCTGAACATCCCTTACCAAAACCACTGTCTATGCACAGTCAACTAAGTGTGCATTTAAGTTTCTTTGCAATTTTTGTTATAAGAAATTTTATATTTCTTTTTAAACATCCTTGACAAATTTTGCAGGTTTTAAAAAGACATATGACTCAACTGATAGAAATGCACTTATCAACATTATAAAAAAAATTGGAATCGACAATAAAACAACAGAAATAATTTAAGAGACTCAAACAATATGAAGCCAAAGTTTATGGGGAACTGTCAAAATCATTTGAAATATAATGAGAAATAAGACAGGGACATGGTTTATCTCCTCCACTTTTCAATTTCATATTAGAGAAGGTAGTGAGACTATGGAGGAAATTCATCAATACTAACGGTCTTTAAATGGGAAAAATCGTAAATGTTGACATGGTATTAATTACTGACTCACTGGATAGTGCCAAAGAACAAATTAAAGAACTACAGTAAGAAGCAGACAAAATAGAACTAAATATATCTGTAGGAAAAGTACACACTTCATGACAAATTTCAAAAATCACCTCCTCGAAAATCTTAAAATTCTAGCAATGTCTAAAAGAAACTGTTCTAAATAAATTGGAGAATGGATAAGAAGCAATACAAAAGAAAATAGAGACACAGAGTACATACAATGGAAACAGCATTCCACATGACAAAAGAACATACATAACAAAAATAGTTTTTGCTGGAAAACAAAACGAGGACACTATCAAACAGTGAGAAGGCTTGAAACAGTGTAAGATCAGAAGCACTTAAACTATTCCAGTGAAAACTCTTGTACCTAGAACTAAAAGTAATACAGAACACAAATTAAGATCAAACAGAGAGCTCCGTTTGGAAATGGAAAAGCTAAATGATGTACAGAGTAAAAGAAGACTGTAATTTTAATATGCTGAAGGAATAATAACAGAGTAACCAAGCAGATCTTCAAGTTACTAAACATTTACAAATCAAAACCAACATGGTTCAGCGGTGCTGACGAAGATATGAAAAACACTGGAATTAGAATGAACATAATAGATAACAGAATGCGTTTTAGAGAAGCAACACAAAAGACAGAATTTCAAGAGAAAATGAGGTCTTGAAAAGGAAGAAAGCAGACCTAGGAAGAATAGAAACGACATTCTCGAAGCATGAGGTAAGTCCGGTCGCAACGAAAATTAAAACGTTGAAGCAAAATCAATGTTGATGTATCGTAGTCCCCAAAAGAATTATTCGAAAAAGTAAATAAATAAATAACTTTCAGATTTAGAATATTTAAAAGTTTTCAGTTCAGATTCCTTATGTAACATATTACACAGAAAGAGAGACGAAATTTACTGACGAAGCAGACGTCACATGAAATATACGGATAAAACAGTGCAGTATGTGACATAAACAGTAAGAATGAGAACAGAAAAGAGAAATGAAACACAGGGGTTGAACATAACACAACGTGTGTGTGTAAGTATATGCATGCGTGTGTGTGCGTGTGTATGTGTGTGTGTGTATGTATCTGTGTTTCTATGTGTGAGAGATAGAAAGAGAGAGATAGAGGGAGAGAGAGAGAGAGAGAAGGGGGGGGGGGGTTCAGAGAGAGAGAGACGCAAATTTAGACAATTCATGTGAAGAAGTTACGTAAGGAAGTAAGACAAATGACACAAAAAATTCATACAGTTTTGAACATGACAGGCTGTACATACTGAGTGATCTCTTTCGTTTTAGGGAAAAACATACTGTGGTGTAATTGAATGTTACATTTTTATGGACGCTGGAACTGGTTTTTAATTTCTTTCCATCTTGCATTTTTAAATAATACGTGAGGAATGAAGCATATGCTGCTCTGAGAAGATCAGGAAATGCACATTGCATGAAAATCTTCAAAAAAATACCTGAAACTTCAGACAAGGAGATACTGTGAAGTTCAGTTGTATAAACAGCAGTGTGTAACTAATGACCTAGCAACTGGGATCAACAGGTAGTTGATAAGTTAGTGAGGAAATACATTAGATCGTCTAGCTCTGACTCATTGATGTCAGATTTCGGTGCAGGTGGTATGATACTCACAGGTTGTACCACGAGTCCCGGTTCAAACATCGGTGAAAATTACTATTATATGCAGCTAATTCTGTAACATAATCACGAACACTAATTACACTTAGGAAGTACATATTAATTTCATTAGTTCTTATTTTTATTGACAACCTTTTACTTGAAATTAGGTAATATCGTTCCTTTCTCTCCATCCTATCCCAAGCTTTATTCTTAGTTTCTTTTACTCCTTTCTCTTTATTTATTTTCTTTGCCACTTCTTTTTCACATAAATCTTAGCAATAACTATATGGTGTTTATAGACACTAGTGCCAGTGGCGTCAGAAAAACTGATGCTCCAAAACTCATTGAAATACACATCAATTCTGGATCGAATTTGTGTCTGAGTTAGACCCTAATCCAAATTTAATATATCGCAGACCCCTCAAAAAATTACCATGTCCTGTGGTTGAAATGGAGAAGAGGCCACAACACATGTCTGCGAGAAGTTTAGCAGAAGTTATGCAAAATTCATGACCTCTATTTGTTTAGGATCTCAGAACATATTCAGAGCTCAAACACATTGAAATATCTCAAAAAAAAAAAAAAAATAGACCTCCATGCCAACCAGAAACATCGATCACCAGCCTAAGCTTTTCGCACATGACATCTTGAAACCTGTGGGTCAACGTTGTCAGGTAGATTCAGTACATCTCGGCTTCCGTAAAGGATTTCAATTAGTATTACACATATGCTTATTATCGATCTTGATACGATTTTAAACTAGTACTAAGACTGGTAACTTTTTTTAAAAATATTCATAAATGTAGTATTTTACATTTCACAAAAAAAAAAAAAAAACGTTGTATGACTGAAATAACAGTGACATACGGCTGGAATCGGTTAACTCATACATATACCTAGGTGAACAATTTGTAGGGATATGAAATGGAATGAAGTAGGCTCAGTCTGAGGTAAAGCTAATCGCAAATATCGGTTCATTGGTAAAATACTGGGGAATGGAATCAGTCTACCAAGGAGATTGCTTACATAACACTGATGCAACTAGTGCTGGAATATTCTTCAGGTGTTTGTGATCCGTTCCATGTAAAACAAACAGAGGACACTGAAGGACTGTAGGGCAGTTCAGTAAGAATGTTAACAGGTTTGTTTGATGAATGGTTGATTACGTGGAGGTGTTGCAAAAACTGAACTGACAGAAGATAGTTTCCACTTTGTGCTCCAACACACTTCTTTATATGAAATTCAAAGCTCTCCGTACATTTAGACAGACTACTAAAATTTTGGACGAAGTGTCGGATGTCAGCAACTTGCTATAAAGAGATTTCGGGGGAAAGTCTTCTGGCCATCTTTATGTGTGTAAAGATGAAGTACTGTAGAGATATAGAGCGGCCAGAAGCTATTATCACCAGTAGTTGGCTCCAAATTCCAATGCAAAAATCTTTGTGCTTGTAATTCTGTCACAATATTCTAACTCTTCAGTTCGTTAATTATCATGCAACTTTTTTTTTTAATGGTACCGTTCATCCAACTTGAGTATTTCATTTTAAATACACGGTCCAGTCACCGTCCAACGCGTGATAATCAGTCACAGATGGATGTGGAATCACTAGCAGTGGAGGGTATGTGAAGCGTATCCGAGAGATACGCACAGCAGTGCAATCATTGTCGTAGTACGGAAAGAGAGTGATTTTTCTGACGTCCAAAAGAATATGATCATTGGCTTTCTGGTCAAGGGTGGGAGCAATTCAGGAACAATTAAGTTTGTAAAATGTTCTCGTGCAGTCGTGGTTAAAGTACATGTCTGGAAAAATATCGCTATCCAAAACCCGCACTAAGGCATCTGTGTTGTACCACGGGCCAGAGACGACAGGGGTGAACAACAAATGTGAAGATGTGTATGGACGGACTGATGTGCAACCGTGTACAGGCCTCCGCAGCAGGTAGGCACCTGGTTCATGCACACAAGCTGACTTGTTCATCGGCCACGAAAGATGGAATTTGAACGCAACTAGTAATAGCGAATAATCTGCAGAAAAGATACTAGAGTTGAAACGTCCTGGAAGATTAAAACTGTGTGACAGACCGAGACTTGGGAAAAGCCGCAAGACACGGGAAGATTCCAAAATAAGATATTAGTGAAGTGGTATACTAAAGACTGAAGACTGAAGACAGAAGTTCCCTGAGGATAGAGATACTATGATAATGAGTAGGCAGTTCAGCTGAAGAGGAATGGACATTTCTAAAAGGACATTCACAGACGTTGGTAAGGAAAACATAGCTGCAAGGAAGATAACAGCGGAGTAACCACGGATCACAGAAAAGATACTAGAGTTGAAACGTCCTGGAAGATTAAAACTGTGTGACAGACCGAGACTCGAACTCGGGACCTTTGCCTTTTGCGGGCAAGTGCTCTACCAACTGAGCTACCCAAGCACGACTCATTCCCCGTCCTCACAGCTTTACTTCCACCAGTACCTCGTCTCCTGCCTTCCAACCTTTACAGAAGCTCTCCTGCGAACCTTGCAGGTAGAGCACTTGCCCGCGAAAGGCAAAGGTCCCGAGTTCGAGTCTCGGTCCGGCACACAGTTTCAATCTGCCAGGAAGTTTCATATCAGCGCACACTACACTACAGAGTGAAAATCTCATTCTGGAAACATCCCCTAGGCTCTTGCTAAGACATGTCTCCGCAATATCCTTTCTTTCAGGAGTGCTAATCCTGTAAGATTCGCAGGAGAGCTACTGTAAAGTTTGGAATGTAGGAGACAAGGTACTGGCGGTAAAGCTGTGAGGACGAGCCGTGAGTCGCGCTTGGGTAGCTCAGTTCGTAGAGCACTTGCCCGCGAAAGGCAAAGGTCCCGAGTTCGAGTCTCGGTCCGGCACACAGTTTTAATCTGCCAGGAAGTTTCATATCAGCGCACACTCCGTTCCAGAGTGAAAATCCCATTCTGGATACTAGAGTTCATTGACAAAAGAAGGAAGTATAAAGATGTTCAGGGAAGTTTAGGAATACAGAGACACGTCACTTAGGAATGAAATAGGAAGTACAGAGAAACTAAAGCAGAATGGCAACATGAAGAACTAGACAAAGATATCGAAAATGAGGAGCCTCTCACATCGATCTTTTAATACTATATTCTCAACCACTTACTATTTAAATCAACTTAAAAACTTATATTCTTTATATATAATCCCAAAATTGCCATGTTTACATTCTGCTGTTTCTTTTACCAAAATTTATGATTCTGATAACTAATGTAAGTTTCAAAATAAGTCTTCATCGAATCGTAATCTTGTCAAAATTTTAGTCGTTTCTGTTATTTATTTACGTAAAATCGAATAATACTGTAGTCAGTATTATAGTCACAAACAATACTCATACACTCATATTATTGCAAAAAGTTATTACTCTTACTGACAATGTAGTTTTTAAGAAATGGTGCGTTGATAATAATGCACGAATAAAATTTTAAAATATTACACTCATAGACAGTAAATTAACTTAAAAAATGTTATCTTTAAGACACAATATATACGAACAGGTTTTTTACCGTCTTATTATTACATTATAAGCACATAAAACATTACTTTACAAAAAGGTTTCTCCTGCATTGTTCACGAAATGAAGATTATGAAAAGGCTGTTGTACAGTTCTCATTCAGACATATTGTATGAATAGATGTAACTTTTATCAAATCTATATGAATACGTGGAAGTCCTGTGTAATTGTTGTGCATTTTGGCAACTTTTTCACTGTCTAACACTGATCTTTACCTAATTTCAACCACTATTTTGACACGATATCTACGAATGTTCTTGCGTGATGTTGGCAACGAATGTCTTTGCACGAAGCTAAACGATTTGTGCATAAATTTGGGTGGACAGCGTCGCTCTTCGTCGAATTTTGCAGCAGAATGTTGCAGTAGTTTGGTGTGGCCCTCATCATAACGTAGACCTTTAAGTGTGGAATCTCGCAGTTTTTGACTTTAAAAACGTGAACGTTTCTTCTCAAGACATTGCTGAAGTATTTATATTTTTTTAGCGCTTCGCGGATAACTAGTTTATAATAGGTTGGTTATTTGGAAAGATGTATGTTGAATAATTTTCGCCCATCTTCTTTCTTCAACATCAGTCTTGGAATTCTTCCTCTTCTGTTCTTCCAAGCATCTTCCTTTCTTCAGACTTGAACGTTGTCTCTTCTCTGGGCAAGATGTGGAAAATTATTGACTACCAATTGCTTTGAAGCTTTTTATTATTATTATTGATATTATTTACTGATGGCTATCAGTGATTATTCACGTACCTTTTAATATGACTTACATGATGAAGTCCTGAACTTTTACTTATCTCTTTCTATGCTCGGTTCATTCTGTCTATAATATTTTGTTTGAATGATGGAACATCGTTATTCAGGTCTGGAAGGCTGTTGCTCCTCCACCTATGTCTGCTCCTTTACTGCCCTGGCTCAAAAAGAAGTGTATTGCTCTCAAAAGTGATGTTACCTTTTCCCATGTTTATCGCAACTCGTTTTTCATTCAGAAAATCCGCACCTATTATGATGTGCACAGTTAATTTCGGTATGATAACGAAATTGGCATCGATCTTTTGACATTGGCTGAAAGAGTTAATCTTGTTTGTTTATTGACATCCGCAACATGATTTTTGATGTGAACCTTCACTTTAATCTTTGTTTCCAAGACCAGTAATTCTTCATTAGCATTGCACTGGTTGAATAAGTTCTTCGAAATCGCAGCTAGCTCTCTTCTACTGTATACGACTAGTTCAAATGGCTCTAAGCTAAGCACTATGGGACTTAACATCTGAGGCCATCAGTTCCCTAGACTTAGAACTACCTAAACCTAACTAACATAAGGACATAACACACATCCATGCCCGAGGCAGGATTCGAATCTGTGACTGTAGCAGCAGCGCGGTTCCGAACTGAAGTGCCTAGAACCGCTCATCCACAGCTGCCGGTTTTGTGACCACATTAAAAGGGACTTTCGCTACCATGGCCTTCACAAGTGTTTGAATCTAGACCGGTCTGCTCTGTTTTTCCTCATCTCCCTGCCTTAAGGCATTCTCTATTGAGTCATGTATGAGTCGTTTCAGGATTTTTGCCTGTGAATTCGAACCTTCTATCTCAGCCTCGATTAACTCTGCAATTCGAATTACTTCGTCCTCATTCTCTTCTCCAACTGAGCCTACCGCTGGTAGTTTCGTTTTCTTCGGCGGTATCTTCCCAATTAATTTCTCCCAGCATGGTGTTGTTTTCCTGCCTCTACTTGAACCCTGCGATCCTATTTTCTCATTAATGACCAGTCGTTACATCTACATCTACATCTACATCTATACTCCGCGAGCCACCTTACGGTGTGTGGCGGAGGGTACTTATTGTACCACTATCTGATCCCCCCTTCCCTGTTCCATTCACGAATTGTGCGTGGGAAGAACGACTGCTTGTAAGTCTCCGTATTTGCTCTAATTTCTCGGATCTTTTCGTTGTGATCATTACGCGAGATATATGTGGGCGGTAGTAATATGTTGCCCATCTCTTCCCGGAATGTGCTCTCTCGTAATTTCGATAATAAACCTCTCCGTATTGCGTAACGCCTTTCTTGAAGTGTCCGCCACTGGAGCTTGTTCAGCATCTCCGTAACGCTCTCGCGCTGACTAAATGTCCCCATGACGAATCGCGCTGCTTTTCGCTGGATCATGTCTATCTCTTCTATTAATCCAACCTGGTAAGGGTCCCATACTGATGAGCAATACTCAAGAATCGGACGAACAAGCGTTTTGTAAGCTACTTCTTTCGTCGATGAGTCACATTTTCTTAGAATTCTTCCTATGAATCTCAACCTGGCGCCTGCTTTTCCCACTATTTGTTTTATGTGATCATTCCACTTCAGATCGCTCCGGATAGTAACTCCTAAGTATTTTACGGTCGTTACCGCTTCCAATGATTTACCACCTATGGCATAATCGTACTGGAATGGATTTCTTCCCCTATGTATGCGCATTATATTACATTTATCTACGTTTAGGGAAAGCTGCCAGCTGTCGCACCATGCATTAATCCTCTGCAGGTCCTCCTGGAGTACGTACGAGTCTTCTGATGTTGCTACTTTCTTGTAGACAACCGTGTCATCTGCAAATAGCCTCACGGAGCTACCGATGTTGTCAACTAAGACATTTATGTATATTGTAAACAATAAAGGTCCTATCACGCTTCCCTGCGGTACTCCCGAAATTACCTCTACATCTGCAGATTTTGAACCGTTAAGAATGACATGTTGTGTTCTTTCTTCTAGGAAATCCTGAATCCAATCACAAACCTGGTCCGTTATTCCGTAAGCTCGTATTTTTTTCACTAAACGTAAGTGCGGAACCGTATCAAATGCCTTCCTGAAGTCCAGGAATACGGCATCAATCTGCTCGCCAGTGTCTACGGCACTGTGAATTTCTTGGGCAAATAGGGCGAGCTGAGTTTCACATGATCTCTGTTTGCGGAATCCATGTTGGTTATGATGAAGGAGATTTGTATTATCTAAGAAAGTCATAATACGAGAACACAAAACATGTTCCATTATTCTACAACAAATTGACGTAAGCGAAATAGGCCTATAATTATTCGCATCTGATTTATGACCCTTCTTGAAAATGGGAACGACCTGCGCTTTCTTCCAGTCGCTAGGTACTTTACGTTCTTCCAGCGATCTACGATAAATTGCTGATAGAAAGGGGGCAAGTTCTTTAGCATAATCACTGTAGAATCTTAAGGGTATCTCGTCTGGTCCGGATGCTTTTCCGCTACTAAGTGATAGCAGTTGGTTTTCAATTCCGATATCGTTTATTTCAATATTTTCCATTTTGGCGTCCGTGCGACGGCTGAAGTCAGGGACCGTGTTACGATTTTCCGCAGTGAAACAGTTTCGGAACACTGAATTCAGTATTTCTGCCTTTCTTCGGTCGTCCTCTGTTTCGGTGCCATCGTGGTCAACGAGTGACTGAATAGGGGATTTAGATCCGCTTACCGATTTTACATATGACCAAAACTTTTTAGGGTTCTTGTTTAGATTGTTTGCCAATGTTTTATGTTCGAATTCGTTGAATGCTTCTCTCATTGCTCTCTTTACGCTCTTTTTCGCTTCGTTCAGCTTTTCCTTATCAGCTATGATTCGACTACTCTTAAACCTATGATGAAGCTTTCTTTGTTTCCGTAGTATCTTTCGTACATGATTGTTATACCACGGTGGATCTTTCCCCTCGCTTTGGACCTTAGTCGGTACGAACTTATCTAAGGCGTACTGGACGATGTTTCTGAATTTTTTCCATTTTTGTTCCACATCCTCTTCCTCAGAAATGAACGTTTGATGGTGGTCACTCAGATATTCTGCGATTTGTGCCCTATCACTCTTGTTAAGCAAATATATTTTCCTTCCTTTCTTGGCATTTCTTATTACACTTGTAGTCATTGATGCAACCACTGACTTATGATCACTGATACCCTCTTCTACATTCACGGAGTCGAAAAGTTCCGGTCTATTTGTTGCTATGAGGTCTAAAACGTTAGCTTCACGAGTTGGTTCTCTAACTATCTGCTCGAAGTAATTCTCGGACAAGGCAGTCAGGATAATGTCACAAGAGTCTCTGTCCCTGGCTCCACTTCTGATTGTGTGACTATCCCATTCTATACCTGGTAGATTGAAGTCTCCCCCTATTACAATAGTATGATCACGAAACTTCTTCACGACGTTCTGCAGGTTCTCTCTGAGGCGCTCAACTACTACGGTTGCTGATGCAGGTGGTCTATAGAAGCATCCGACTATCATATCTGACCCACCTTAGATACTTAACTTAACCCAGATTATTTCACATTCGCATTCGCTAATAACTTCACTGGACATTATTGAATTCTTTACTGCTATAAATACTCCTCCACCATTGGCGTTTATCCTATCCTTGCGGTATATATTCCATTCTGTGTCTAGGATTTCGTTACTGTTCACTTCCGGTTTTAACCAACTTTCCGTTCCTAATACTATATGCGCACTATTTCCTTCAATAAGAGATACTAATTCAGGAACCTTGCCCTGGATACTCCTGCAGTTTACCAATATTACGTTAACTTTTCCTGTTTTTGGTCTCTGAGGACGGACGTTCTTTATCAACGATGATAATGTCCTCTCTGGTAAGCCGTCAGGTATTTTATCGTTTCGCCCAAGGGGGGGTCCCTCTAACCTAAAAAACCCCCGTGTGCACGCCACACGTACTCTGCTACCCTAGTAGCTGCTTCCGGTGTGTAGTGCACGCCTGACCTGTCTAGGGGTGCCCTACAGTTCTCCACCCAATAACGGAGGTCGATGAATTTGCAACCATTATAGTCGCAGAGTCGTCTGAGCCTCTGGTTTAGACCCTCCACACGGCTCCAAACCAGAGGACCGCGATCGACTCTGGGCACTATGCTGCAGATATTAAGCTCAGCTTGCACTCCGCGTGCGATGCTGGTTGTCTTCATCAAATCAGCCAGCCGCCGGAAGGAACCAAGGATGGCCTCAGAACCCAAGCAGCAGGCATCATTCGTTCCGACATGTGCTACTATCTGCAGCCGGTCACACCCAGTGCGTTCAATAGCTGCCGGAAGGGCCTCCTCCACATTACGGACAAGACCCCCCGGCAAGCACACCGAGTGCACACTGGCATTCTTCCCCGACCTACCCGCTATTTTCCTGAGGGGCTCCATAACCCGCCTAACGTTGGAGCTCCCTATAACTAATAGGCCCGCCCTCTGTGACTGTCGGGACCTTGCCGGAGAATCGGCCACTGGCCCAACAGGCGAGGCATCCTGTGGTGGCTCGGAAACGATGTCATCACCACTAGGAAGCACCCCGTACCTGTTGGAAAGGGGTAAGGCAGCTGCCACGCGGCCAGATCCCACTTTCGCCTTTCGGCCAGGCACGCGCGAGCCCACCACTGTCCGCCATTCACCCTGGAGTGATGGCTGACCGGTAAGATGCTCACTGCCAGAAGACGCAGCGACATCAGGGGTTCCATGTGATTCCAAGGCCACCGAAGTAGGCATAGGTCTCACCACAGTTGCCCCAACTAAATGTTTATTTCTCTCGACGGTTCTAGGCACTTCAGTCTGGAACCGCGCGACTTCTACGGTCGCAGGTTCGAATCCTGCCTCGGGCATGGATGTGTGTGATGTCCTTAGGTTAGTTAGGTTTAAGTGGTTCTAAGTTCTAGGGAACTGAAGACCTCAGATGTTAATTCCCATAGTGCTCAGAGCCATTTTTTTCTCTCGACGGTACGTTATCCTCTTGGAATGGCCTCCCTCTAGTTTCAGTATTAAATAATTCTACAATGCTAATTGCTTTACCTCTTACCCTCTTTCCATTATGCCTACTTCATTTTGTTCCGGAGGTCCTGTCTAACCTGATGTTTGCGATATGTCAACTTCTTTCGGTCCCTGTGGTTCTGTTCCTTCATCTTTCACCTCTCGTGTCAAAGTGTTTATTTCTTTCGTTACGTTGCTGCTGCTTGTTTGGGTAGATGCACTGTTCTCCTTGACGTGGGCGCTCTCTCGCCTATTAAAACGATTATTGGGGTTTGGTGGCTTTATCTCCACAACTTCTTTCGGTCCTCCCTGTCTTTGTTCCTCTTGGTGACACGGGTTTCGTTGCTGATAATTTACCGGCCTGTTTGTCCTCCAATACCCATTGCGATTAACGTTATTCCCCATGTAATAGCTATTGCCTTTCCTGGGTGGATAAATGTTGTCATTTCTTGTTCCTTATCCGTACCCATTTCTCTGTTGGAATCGAATGTCATTTCTCGGCACGAAGTTATCACGCAATTTTTAATAGTTGACATTCCTTCGAGCGGTCTCTGGCGCATTTCGCGGTCGTTCATTCATGTTTACATGCGAGTTTCGCATTTTTCTTGCCTCATCTTCCGATAATATGAATTCTAATTCTCTGAAAATTCCTTTGAAGGCTTCCACATCATTGCCTCCACGCCCTACTGTTGGTATTTTAGTGGCAACTTCATGGTACACAATTTAACCAATTATCCATCGATGTATGGCACATCCAAACATTGTTCTTTCTTTGTCTTTGCTTCGAAAAATTTTACAGGTCTCTTCTATCCGGAATTCTCGAAGTATAGATTTTGTAATAATTCGTACTTCACCCTGTGTTGCACTTCACTCGACCAGTAGCGTGAGAGAAACTTATCTCTGAAATCTTCACATGATCAACATGTAGCTGGTACGGTTTGTATCGTTTCTGCTACTGTTCCAGACATGTGGGCACATATAAAGTCTAGTTTGTGTGTTAATGACCAATGTTCTGGTAGTCCTACTCTGGATTGATCAATGAAGTTTCTTGGGCCGCGCAGAGTGGCCGCGGGGTTTGACGCCCCGTGTCACGGAACTCGCGGCCCCTTCCGCCATAGGTTCAAGTCCTTCCATGGGCATGAGTATGTGTTTTGTTCTTAGCATAAGTTACTTTAAATAGTGTATAAGTCTAGGTACCGATGACCTCAGCAGTTTGGACCCTTAGGAATTCACACACGTTTGAACATTTTTGAATGTTTGTGGCTGCAGTGAGTTTACTTCACGGAAATGCTGTAACTCCATTTGAGTGAGGAAATAAAGGTTGTCGTAACTCGTCATGGTACCATACGAAATTCGAGAGCCCTCGACGCCTCTGTTCCCGATCATTTCACGTGTCAGTCTTTCAGGTTGTGGAAAATCCATTGGATATTGCTCACTGTAACTTTCGCCTAGTCTTGCATGATACAGTTGTAATGGAAAGCAATGACTTTCTTCCATCGGCTGTGCGCGAGCGTCGGCATGATTTATGCTATAACCTTCGTGCCCTTTCATTTTCCTGCCACATATTGGCTTGGTGTCTTGCCTGGCTAGTCTTGCCGCTTCATCATGTGTTCCGAAATGAATGCTTGTACTCGATGTCTTCCTGGTGCCATCTGCTCTTGGTGAGTTTCTAAACGTGCCTGTGGCATCGCAGGTGGTCGGCTATCGCGTAATTTCTTGTCTACCTGTGACTGGAGTTGTATTTGCGTGAAATCTTTTCTAAAAAAAAAAAAGAATAGGTCAAATGGCTCTAAGCACTATGGGATAGCACTTGAGGTCATCAGTCCCCTAGACTTAGAACTACGTAAACCTAACTAACCTAAGGACATCACACACATCCATCAGCCAGGCAGGATTCGAACCTGCGACGGAAGCAGCCTCGTGGTTCCCGAGTGAAGCGCTTAGAACCGCTCGACCACAGCGGCCGACAATCTTTTCTCACTCCCAATGAAACTTCTTACCTTTCTGTTGGCGTTATTTACTCAGAATTTGCTGCGGATTCAGAGCTTGTATGATCCAGATCACATCGCTCTTGTGTAGTTCGCAACAGTTCTTCGCTGAGTTTTTCGAACTGATTTTTCGTTTTCGCTTCTATTCTCACCATGCAAGTAGCGTACCTCTTGAGAACCGCTTTCGTGATGCGTTTTTGCAACACACTATCTTCAACAATTTGTCGTGGTGCGCCTGCTACTTGGCGTGTAACCTGTTTGGTTATCTTCGCAATCTCACGCTGAGTATTATTTGTTGTCCTAATGTAATGTTTTGATTTCGGTCTGTGTGTTGTCGTGCCATCTTTGTACGTCCACTTGGACATTGTCAATGTCTTTTCTTAATTGTGTGTGACCTATTATTAAATTTTCGGTCCAATCTCGGGCTTCTTTTGCCTCTTCCTCAATATGACGTAATTGTTCTTCGACCTCAATGTTCTGTTTTTCAACTTCACGCAGTTGTTCCGTTGTTTCTGGATTCTACTCAAATATATGTTGCTTCATCTCTCTGTTTTGTATCGTTATGGTGTGCACTGATTGCTGGTGAAATCTCTCTGATTGCCGTGTTTGCAATTTCAACTGACGCGCCCTACTTCGAGTAATCATGCGATCATAGCACTTTACTTGCTTCATAAACTTACTGACTTCACCCTTTCTCCTAGTTTCCTTTTCTCCTAGTTCCCTTGACACAATAACAAGACTATACGACCCTCCCTTACCAGTTGGGACAGAAACAACTTATCAACGCTGTGTCACCCACCTGTGGACTTGAAAGAAAACTTAAAGCCAACAATGGCTTTACAACTATGTTATGCGGATATTGCGTACGTCTCTCAATGTATTGCATGTCTATGTCTCCCTACTGACTTGTCAGTAGCCACCAATATTTTCCATTGGTTGATACAACACAAAAATTTGTTATTAAAATTGTAAGGCATTTTTTTTGCCCTAGTGATTACATATGGTTGAGCACCTTATCAGTGTAATTTACCATCCTGGCAGGGTCGCCACTATCTAACACATATGTAACTGGTTCTGATCTATCTTCCTACCATAATTGCGCGAGGACTCTCTGTTAGTGTTCTATGAATTTGGTGTTGAACTTATGGCCTGCAAGGTAGGAAGGCACCATCTCACACATGTAGAGTTCAGAAGAGTGCAATATGGATGGTGATGTAATCAGATAATGATCTCAATTATCAAAATAGACCTTAATAACAAAACTCTAAGTATGATTCCATGGCACAGAAATGTTAGCAAAATTAAGTACAGGATGATAAAATATTGGCCGGCCGGGGTGGTCGAGCGGTTCTAGGCGCTGCAGTCTGGAACCACGCGACCGCTACGGTCGGAGGTTCGAATCCTGCCTCGGGCATGGATGTGTTGACGTCCTTAGGTTGGTTAGGTTTAAGTAGTTCTAAGTTCTAGGAGACTAATGACCTCAGATGTTAAGTCCCATAGCGCTCAGAGCCAGCCATTTGATAAAATATTGGTACTGGGTTTTCCCAGCGAAGTTCCTAACTATAATAAGGTTCTTTAATGATAAAATGGTTGATGATCATGTCTGGGGGTCCATAAAAATACAAACAACTTAACGACAATTGGGGTAAGAGACATTAATTACACTAAAATGCACAAAGAAAACACCCAAAATTGAATGAGGGTCAGTAAAGAGCAATCAAAAAGAAGTACACAAGTAAAACTATTCATAACTCTACAGTAGCAAATCAGACATCTCGCGTTTCTACTTCAGTTAGTCCCAAAAGTCGTGAATATGTTTAACTACAGGTCATGGTGAATGTGGAGACGACCGCAGTTCTGAGTGTCAATTGAGTATTACTTGCTGACGTGGCACAAGTACGCATGTCTTTCTCTTGCCTCGGCAGCGGCAGTGGCGGATGTCGGCGCGAGATGTGAACCTGAGAACCTATTCTAAATCTCTCTGGACTGTTAAACACCAGTCGGATGCATTTCCTACGTCTTTGGTAAAGTTGAGACTCTTAGTTATTCCCTACCTACGTTAATTGGCATGGTACACGCTATTTGGCTGGAATACCACATGCATCATTGTCCTCAGATCGCTTGCAAGCAACTGCTCGGTGCGATTCTCTGTACAAGGAAACTTTGCAGTTTAGCTCCTTACGAGTTAAGACGGACCTGTGAACATGTGTCCACATAATGACTCTCGGAATCGTCTCAGCGCGGTGCGAGTCACCTTGCTCAAACACACGACGACTTCTGCAAGAGAAGAGCCAATTACTCTGTCCGCAGTTTGCCTATAGGCTATCAAACCTGGTGGCCACTCGTTTTTTTCTGGCTAATCAGAGCGATCGTACATTGTTATAACTCCACAGGCATCCTTTCTTTCGTAGGACAGAGTTTAACTTGTGCTACGTAATACTGGCGTAAACAGCTTTTTATTTCATGCGATATTTAATGCAGGTGGCTACACTGAATCACCTATGTTTTGATTTGGCTTTCTCCAGACATTTTATTTCCGGACGTTTTATCTGACATCTCCTTCTGTGTTCCTGTAGAAAGGCTTTCCAAAGGGCCATTGTGAAAATCAGGGACAAGAGGAACTTTTGCCGATCGCCCACGCAGTGGCGTCTCATTGGTCCGATAGATGCTCTGTGGCGACAGGTGTCAGCCTACATGGGATGGGCATTGCCGTCGTAAAATTCTCTTTCCCTCAGAAATGCATCTCGTAGCGCAGGTCAGGGTAATTACTTGCATGCAATTACTAATGTGGGTGTTAGTAGTATATATTCACTAAATGCTGGCTTATTTATTACATCAACATTTTAATAACATTCGTTCAATTTCACATAACTGAGTCATGTGACATCGAGTTAACCGGAATTGTTACAGGAATTCAGTGTAAGGTGCGTTATTTGTTTGACACCTTACAAAAGGAAGGACTGACGCACAATATAGGAAAGTGTAAACAAGTTTTGTGAAATTAAAAGCAAGGACGGTAGCATCAAGAGTGCAATGGGAATTCTACTGCCAAACGCAGAGGGGAGAGTGGATAGGTGAAAAGAGTATACTGAAGGCCTCAGTGAGGGGACTGACTTGTCTGATGACGTGACAGAACACGAAACGGGAATAGACATGGAAGAGGTAGGGAGGGGTTCAAGTACTAGAATTAATTTTTAAACGAGCTTTGCACAACTTCAGATCATATGAGGCAGGAGGGTTGTTAGCATTCCATCGGTTTTCTAAAATCATTGGGCAGTGGCAATGAAAAAGGTAGAGCGTACAAGAGTAGCTGCATATAATCAGACTGTCAGGAAAACATCATCCACACAATTCTGAACACAGCAAGGGCCAACAAGTGTGAGAATTATCACTCAATCATGGGTTGAGTTGTTTGGGGAGAGAGACCAAACTGCTACGTCCTCAGACTTATCGGATTAGGGAAGGACGGGGAAGGAAGTCGGCCATGCCCTTTAAAAGGAACCTTCCCGGCATTTGCCTGGAGCGATTTAGGGAAATCACGGAAAACCTAAATCAGAATGGCCTGGCGCGGGATTGAACCGTTATAATCCCGAATGCGGGCACAGTGTGCTAACCACTACGCCACCTCACACGGTTACAGCTGATGCATCTAAGATGCTGACAAGAATAATATGGAGAGGAATGGAAAAGAAAACTGAGGATCTGTTGGACGACGATCAGTTTGGCTTCAGGAAAAATTAGGGCATCAGAGAGGCTGTTATGACTTTACGGTTGTAATGGGAGCGAGACTGAAGAAAAATCAAGACACATTCATAAGATTAGTAAATTTGGAAAATGGTGCTAGATTTTAGAAATTCTGAGAAAATCAATGGTAAGCTATAGGGAAAGATGGTACTGTACACTGTACAATCAACAAGTAATGAACAGTAAGACTTGAAGATCAAGATCGAAGTACTCAGATTGAAAAGTTTGTAAGACAGGAATCTAGTCTTTCGCCCCCATTCTTCAGACTATAAAGCGAAGAAGTAACGATGGAAGTGAAAGAAATTGAAGATTGGGATACAGGGGGGAAGATATCAACGATACGATTCGCTGATGACGTTCCTATTCTCACCGAAAGTGAAGAAGTATTACGGAATGGGTTGAACTAGACAAACCGTCTAATGAGTACAGACTGCTGATTGTAAATCGAAGGAAAACGAAAATAATGAAAAGTAGCATCAGGAGAAATGCGAGAAACGTAACCTCACGAAGTAGACGAAATTAATGAATTCCGCTACCTAGGCAGCAGAATAACCCATGCTGGATGGAGCAAGAAGGACACAAAAGCAGATGAGCACTGGCAGAAACAGCAATCATGGACAAGAGAAGTCTACCACTATCAGATATAGGCATTAGCTTGAGGAAGAAATTTATGAGAATTTGCCTTTGGAGTACAGCACATAGTTATGAAACGTGGATTGTGGGAAAACCTAAAGTGAAGATAGTCAAAGCATTTGAGATATGGTGATACAGACGTTCAAAATTAAGTGGAAATTAACTAAGGAATGAGGAAGTTCCCTGCAAAATCGGCCTAGCAGAGGAAAGATGGAAAATCCTAACAAGAACAAGGGAGAGGATGATAGGACATCTGTTAAGAAACCAGGGAATAACCTCCATAGTAAGACAGCTGTAGATGGTAAAACTCTAGAAAAAGACAGAGATTGGTATACATCCAACTAATAATATAGGACGTAGGTTGTAATTTCTGCTGTGAGATAAAAGGTTCTTACAGGTAAGTAAGTCATGGTGGGCCACAGAATAATAATAATAAAAAAACTGCGACTGTACTTTCAACGAGTGGCGACAAGTGTACTTTTCATAAGAATCACGTTTTATGCTTACCGTTACAGTGCAAAACCTATGGATGCAAACATCTCCGACAATCGTAGGAAGGCCCCTGGCCGGAGAAGGGACCATTATGGTCTTTGGACTGTTTTCATGGTGTTACTTGGCTGCCCTCGTCATTCTGGAAGGCGCAATGGATCAACACAAATATGCACCTACCTACGGGGTCCATGTCCACTCCTACATGCAGTTTGCTTTTGGTCGGCACGATGGCATCTACCAGCAGGACAATGCAACGTGTAACACAGCTCTAAGTGTGCTGCTTGCGTGGTTCGAAGAGCACCAGGATGAGTTTACCGTACCCCGTGGCCGCCAAATTCTCTGGATTAAAACCTAATCGAGGAATAGGGTATATAATAATTACTTATAATAATTGTGTGTTATTTGTGGTTGTTCAAAGCGGAAAAACACATAAAAGCTTATTATAGGTTAAGTGAACATTTGAGAGACCTTGACACGTTAAGCCACAAATTCGGAAGCGGCAGCAGTAGAACAAGGAAAGCCGGAACGTGTGTCGACATTGGTCATGTCTCTGCCCAACGTGAGAAGGAGAATGACCAGCGGAGTTTGCACAGCAAACGACGACAGGGAAACGGACGACCACGCCAGCATAGAGATAAAACGGTGGAAAACCGGCACGTGTGTCGACTTAGGTCACGTTTCTGCGCAATGTAAGAAGTATAGATCAAGTCAGTCGCCGCCGTAGAAACTTCGGGAAGTTGGCGAAAACACTGAATAAATATCTCCTACGAAAGAGCTTGAGCACGTCCTTCGAGGGGGCAAGAAGACTTGGATAAAAGTCTCATGGACGGATGGACTGATGGTTAGTTACCCGACTTCAAACTTCGCTACAACGACTTAGCCGCTGCACTGCTCGACAGGTTAGGTTAGGTTAGTGGTGTTTAACGTCCCGTCGACAACGAGGTCATTAGAGACGGAGCGCAAGCTCGGGTTAGGGAAGGATGGGGAAGGAAATCGGCCGTGCCCTTTCAAAGGAACCATCCCGGCATTTGCCTGAAACGATTTAGGGAAATCACGGAAAACCTAAATCAGGATGGCCGGAGACGGGATTGAACCGTCGTCCTCCCGAATGCGAGTCCAGTGTGCTAACCACTGCGCCACCTCGCTCGGTGCTGCTCGACAGGAGATATGTTACTGCTCCATTAGTTCAACGCAGGAGATGCCATCCCAGATATTACCAGAAAGAAGTTCGTGTGGCACTTACCCAGTTGGCTGGTGAGACGAAGGTTCTGCGGCCACCAAATTGATCACCTGTGGTCCTACGGGTTGGGGTGGTAAGCAAAGCTAAGGATGTAAACCAGTTATGTTCATTCTTGCAAGCTTCCGATACTGCGGTACGGACTGAGTACACAATACGGAATAATTGGTAAGATGATTTCACTTTTATGACTCCGAATAAAATTTGTTTCTGTCAATAGTCAGAACAATTGCAAACAATTCTAACTCAATTTCACATAAAATAAAGCGTTACGAATTCAGATCAAAATATCCAGTAACGGGTTGATGAACTTTGCCAGAAGACGCCGAACGCGGGGGTCGCTGGTTCGATTCCAAAACGGAGCACTTCGCGCCACGCCGTAGGTGCTTATTAATAGCGCAACGAGCGAACTCACAAGGAGAAGACTGCGCCGCCGTCGCAGTGAGGCACGGGTACCGTACTGAATGCCGAGTGGAGGGTCTGAATCAGAGGCTGAGACGGTTCTGCGACCGTGTGGGCTGCAGATTCCTCGACTTGCGCCATAGGGTGGTGGGGTTTCGGGTTCCGCTGGATAGGTCAGGAGTCCACTACACGCAACAAGCGGCTACACGGGTAGCAGGGGTTGTGTGGCGTGGGCTGGGCGGTTTTTTAGGTTAGATGGCCTTGGGCAAGTACAGAAAGGGCAACAGCCTCAACGGGTGTGGGGCAAAGTCAGGACATGCGGGGATCAAGCAGCAATCGGTATTGTAATTGTCAACTGTCGAAGCTGCGTTGGTAAAGTACCAGAACTTCAAGCGGTGATAGAAAGCACCGAAGCTGAAATCGTTATAGGTACAGAAAGCTGGCTTAAGCCAGAGATAAATTCTGCCGAAATTTTTACAAAGGTACAGACGGTGTTTAGAAAGGATAGATTGCATGCAACCGGTGGTGGAGTGTTCGTCGCTGTTAGTAGTAGTTTATCCTGTAGTGAAGTAGAAGTGGATAGTTCCTGTGAATTATTATGGGTGGAGGTTACACTAAACAACCGAACTAGGTTAATAATTGGCTCCTTTTACCGACCTCCCGACTCAGCAGCATTAGTGGCAGAACAACTGAGAGAAAATTTGGAATACATTTCACATAAATTTTCTCAGCATGTTATAGTCTTAGGTGGAGATTTCAATTTACCAGATATAGACTGGGACACTCAGATGTTTAGGACGGGTGGTAGGGACAGAGCATCGAGTGACATTATACTGAGTGCACTATCCGAAAATTACCTCGAGCAATTAAACAGAGAACCGACTCGTGGAGATAACATCTTGGACCTACTGATAACAAACAGACCCGAACTTTTCGACTCTGTATGTACAGAACAGGGAATCAGTGATCATAAGCCGTTGCAGCATCCCTGAATATGGAAGTCAATAGGAATATAAAAAAAGGGAGGAAGGTTTATCTGTTTAGCAAGAGAAATAGAAGGCAGATTTCAGACTACCTAACAGATCAAAACGAAAATTTCTGTTCCGACACTGACAATGTTGAGTGTTTATGGAAAAAGTTCAAGGCAATCGTAAAATGCGTTTTAGACAGGTACGTGCCGAGTAAAACTGTGAGGGACGGGAAAAACCCACCGTGGTACAACAACAAAGTTAGGAAACTACTGCGAAAGCAAAGAGAGCTTCACTCCAAGTTTAAACGCAGCCAAAACCTCTCAGACAAACAGAAGCTAAACGATGTCAAAGTTAGCGTAAGGAGGGCTATGCGTGAAGCGTTCAGTGAATTCGAAAGTAAAATTCTATGTACCGACTTGACAGAAAATCCTAGGAAATTCTGGTATTACGTTAAATCAGTAAATGGCTCGAAACAGCATATCCAGACACTCCGGGATGATGATGGCATTGAAACAGAGGATGACACGCGTAAAGCTGAAATACTAAACACCTTTTTCCAAAGCTGTTTCACAGAGGAAGACCGCACTGCAGTTCCTTCTCTAAATCCTCGCACAAACGAAATAATGGCTGACATCGAAATAAGTGTCCAAGGAATAGAAAAGCAACTGGAATCACTCAATAGAGGAAAGTCCACTGGACCTGACGGGATACCAATTCGATTCTACACAGAGTACGCGAAAGAACTTGCCCCCCTTCTAACAGCCGTGTACCGCAAGTCTCTAGAGGAACGGAGGGTTCCAAATGATTGGAAAAGAGCACAGATAGTCCCAGTCTTCAAGAAGGGTCGTCGAGCAGATGCGCAAAACTATAGACCTATATCTCTTACGTCGATCTCTTGTAGAATTTTAGAACATGTTATTTGCTCGCGTATCATGTCATTTCTGGAAACCCAGAATCTACTATGTAGGAATCAACATGGATTCCGGAAACAGCGATCGTGTGAGACCCAACTCGCCTTATTTGTTCATGAGACCCAGAAAATATTAGATACAGGCTCCCAGGTAGATGCTATTTTTCTTGACTTCCGGAAGGCGTTCGATACAGTTCCGCACTGTCGCCTGATAAACAAAGTAAGAGCCTACGGAATATCAGACCAGCTGTGTGGCTGGATTGAAGAGTTTTTAGCAAACAGAACACAGCATGTTGTTATCAATGGAGAGACGTCTACAGACGTTAAAGTAACCTCTGGCGTGCCACAGGGGAGTGTTGTGGGACCATTGCTTTTCACAATATATATAAATGACTTAGTAGATAGTGTCGGAAGTTCCATGCGGCTTTTCGCGGATGATGCTGTAGTATACAGAGAAGTTGCTGCATTAGAAAATTGTAGCGAAATGCAGGAAGATCTGCAGCGGATAGGCACTTGGTGCAGGGAGTGGCAACTGACCCTTAACATAGACAAATGTAATGTATTGCGAATACATAGAAAGAAGGATCCTTTATTGTATGATTATATGATAGCGGAACAAACACTGGTAGCAGTTACTTCTGTAAAATATCTGGGAGTATGCGTACGGAACGATTTGAAGTGGAATGATCATATAAAATTAATTGTTGGTAAGGCGGGTACCAGGTTGAGATTCATTGGGAGAGTGCTTAGAAAATGTAGTCCATCAACAAAGGAGGTGGCTTACAAAACACTCGTTCGACCTATACTTGAGTATTGCTCATCAGTGTGGGATCCGTACCAGGTCGGGTTGACGGAGGAGATAGAAAAGATCCAAAGAAGAGCGGCGCGTTTCGTCACCGGGTTATTTGGTAACCGTGATAGCGTTACGGAGATGTTTAATAAACTCAAGTGGCAGACTCTGCAAGAGAGGCGCTCTGCATCGCGGTGTAGCTTGCTGTCCAGGTTTCGAGAGGGTGCGTTTCTGGATGAGGTATCGAATATATTGCTTCCCCCTACTTATACCTCCCGAGGAGATCACGAATGTAAAATTAGAGAGATTAGAGCACGCACGGAGGCTTTCAGACAGTCGTTCTTCCCGCGAACCATACGCGACTGGAACAGGAAAGGGAGGTAATGACAGTGGCACGTAAAGTGCCCTCCGCCACACACCGTTGGGTGGCTTGCGGAGTATCAATGTAGATGTAGATGTAGAACACGCCGAAGCGCCGATACAACACCAGCATCAACGGTCACAGGGTCACCGGAACCTGCACGCTACGACTCCGCCGCGTTGTATTATTCTGTTTGTTCAAAGGGTCTTTTGTCTCAATAAATGACTGCTAGTCGAACCACCAATGTTTCACTCGCACCTCACCCTCTGAACCAAGAAGAGAGCCCACTTAACCGTCAGCAAAGTGTCGTTTTCCCTCCCACCATCCCTGACAAAATATTGACCTTTGCTCCCCTCTGACACTGATGCTCAGTATCTAGTGTCACTAAACCCCGACCCGCTACAGTGGATTTACGGAAACACCTGGACTGTCTAACAACCCTACCACAACAAAGGTCAAAAATTAATTATGATTGTAATGTTGCTCACGCTGCTAAATATTGAATTTTATGGCAACAACAACGTTATATTATGTGGTAGGTGTCATCAGAGCACAGTTAATAAAGTCAATTCTTGAAATAATGGATAAACTAGGCACTCATCTTTTCGTGTTTCCCACGCTGGTCTCGTTGTGAACTCATGGCTCAATCGTCGTGATGATTCCAAGCTCGGATGCAAAGAGGCCTAGGTGTTATTCTGCGATATTCAAAAGATTTATAGATGTGTTTCATAAACCATTCTTGAAGATTAAACTTTTGCAAGTTAGTACAATGGTGATGTATGAAAGTAATCAGCACTCCGAATTTAAGTTACTCTTCTTTTTTATTACTTTTATTGCAATATCATGTAACTCGTTCTAAAACATCACTTCACAATATAAAACATACTTGAAAATATCTTCCTGGCTGTTAAAGTTCACATTTCATAAACTGACTACATTTGCGTCTTTTTAACATGACGACCAAAGCTTGACTCTCCAATAACCGCTTACGCGCCCAAAAATCAGAGTTACAAGTACGTCAAAGATCATAGTGACAAAAGAAAGAATACACATATGAATAATATCATTGTAATATATACATATCGATGTATCGCAGTACCCCTACATTAATGAAATCAAATCTGAATGTTGTCACAGAAATATGTTAACTATTTTACAGAAACACAGTAGAATATTGTTGGTATCGAGAGGTTGGGGTGAGGTGCCGTAATGGTTACGTAATTCAAGTACCATTACAACTGGGATATTCAAACATAGATCGACCAGCAAGAAACCTACCGCAGCAGGCCGCGGCGCTAGCTCCACCTCCCTCTCGGCACCTTTCAGAACCTAATTGACTATCTTCCTGCGTATCTCGCATTGGTCCGCGATGCAAAGGTGGTTATTCAGCCCTTTGACAGGCATTTACATTAATGTGACTGGATAGTATATCATGTGTTCCAGAATTCTTATCTTTGTATATTGTCATTGTTTACAACTAGCGCGCCACTCATCCAACTCATACAACAGTTAAGTAAGTCTAATCATGCAGGAGCATTGCAAAATTGACTTTTGGTGCAGTGATATTACTCTGGACACGTAATGGTCTCCCATTCGGCCATCCGGATTTAGGTTTTCCTTGATTTCCCTAAATCACTTGGGGCAAATACCGGGATTGTTCCTTTCAAAGGCCACGGCCGATTTACTTCCCCACCCTTACTTAATCCGAGCTTGTACTCCGTCTCTGATGACCTCGTTGTCGACAGGACGTTAAATGCTGTTTTCCTCCCTCCTACTTCTCTATTCTGGACACGTACTCTTGATGTAAATTATTTCCACAATAAATTAAATTTACGGAAGGGGTGGTAAGCGAAGGTAAGGATGTAAACCAGTTCTGTTCATTCTTGCAAGCTTCCGATACTGCGGTACTGAATGAGCACACAATACGGAATAATTGCTAAGATGATTTCACTTTTCTGACTCCCAATAAAATTTGTTTCTCTCAATAGTCAGAACAACTGTAAACAAGTCTAACTCAGTTTCTCATAAAATAAAGCGTTGTGGATTCAGATGAAACTATCCAGTAACAGAAATAGGGCAAATTAAAAGGGAACAAACCTGTTGTTTGCCATTTGGTGGAGTATTATACAGCAGACTAATGTCTATATTTACAATTCGCCGCCCGCAATCTGTGACAGAATATGCATGCCAACCTAATAACGGCAATTTGTACAGTTTAGTTTACACCGTGATGTCCAATGTATCGATAAATTTACTACACGTAGTAAATTTACCCTCACTACGTTAAGCTTTGTTCTCTGCGACGAGTTAAACGAGGTTGCGCTCTATACTGGGCACCACATAAATGTTTCCTCTCGTCATAGTTCCAGCATGAGCGCTGGGTTCGTTTTTAAATTCTGGTCGAATACTATTTAGGAATGAAATGGAAACGTAGTCTGCTAATGTTCGATCACTTGTTCCGCAGTGTGCACATAAGATTGTTCAACTGCATCGAGAACTTTGGGGTTTCTGCTCTGGTCGTCTCCTTTAAAACCAAACCAGGAAATAATGAGAACATAGTACATCAACTATTTCCATCTTGCTAACTACTTGACGTTAATTTCGAAGACATCAGAGTGCTGTCAGGGAACCGTAACGATTCATGCGGACGATGAAGGTTTATGCATAGCCATACACTGAAAATTCTTTTCCGTTTTGCTCAAGTCTTGTAAAGATATCCGTCTCTTACAGCAGAGAAACGTACAGTCATATATCATTTCCTGTGTTCACCCACATTTGTTGGGAAAAACATTTCTGTATTTGCGTTGATATTTGACAGTGCACCGGCAATGTTACCGTGCAGCATCATTATAGATGCCACCTCATTTTCGTAGCACAAAAGTTGTGCAGTATTGTTTACATGTGGAAACTATGATAGTAACTGAGTGTATCGCACTCATTTAACACGAAATTCACAATTATAAGATTAATATGCGGAACTGACACTTCTGATTATGAAGGTCTGCATCATGCACAGATGCGCCACCACGAATTTAAATCTGAACCTAAGCGCGTCAGTAAGCCCACTCTGCCCATTTTAGATTATTCCATAAAGTCGAACAAGGGCTGTCTATCTGAATCCTTAAAGCCGCAAATGGGAGGCTGAAACATGTTTCTGCGTGCATTTCACGTGATATTCCACGCTCCCAACACGTGATAACAACCTCAGAAGTTCGACATCCGGTTACACCTAAGCCGTTAATGTTGTTCCATGCTGCACAACGTCCTTGGTACCAAAATTGCAAATATGGCAGAAATTTTACAATAAAAATGGCACGACTTCGTTTTAATCACAAGAGATTCCGGTAACAGCTCTATCGCCTCAACATGACCCATCTTGTTCATGTGACAGCAGCAGTGCGGAATATTTTTCGGCTTCGACGGAAGGTATAGTAGATCACGATACCAGTGCCACGTTTCCGAAATGTATTTACAAATAATAATGAAGATGTTTTAGTGTCAGAAGACATAAATGTGTGTAAATTACTGCACGGTTTTATAGGAGAAATATAGAATAAGAATACGGAAAATGCCACTTTTTTATTTTTTACATTATAGTATCATAAATGAGTAAGTATGATTTCTGCTATCAGCTCTCGTTCCATAGTAATGACTGTATTTTAATTTTGTTAGCTCATAGACATATTTCAGGATAAATGAACAGAGCCAGTAATTGTTGTTTCTTAACAGTTTCAGGCTGCTATACATTTTAATGTTAAAACATCTCCCTGAGGCTGGCTCTGTTGGTCATGTCGAAAGGACACTACCTAATAAATCAGAAAAATAACGTCGTATGTTTAATGAAAGCCAAAACTGGAACTGATTTTCCTCATTCAGCAACGTTGTTTCCTATCTTAACCGATCAATATCATTAAAAGGATCAAGGCAACTAACTTTAAATATTGCACGACTATGCATCAATTATTTCTTAGGCTACGTCATTTACAAGTATGATCTTGCTATCGCAGAGTATGATTAACGACTCAAATGCCTTCATAGCGTAGGTGGTGTGTGCGGTGGCGCGGGATTAGGAGATAAGCCGGTTCGAATACCACTTGTGGAGAAGTTTTCACCGGTAAAGTTTGGCCGAAAAGGGCTACCCAGCTATACCGAAATCCGGAGTTAAACGATTCGTCTTTTTGAGCACTGCACACCTGTATTCACCCTCTCCTCCCACACAGCGTTCGTTTTACGACGGTTTTAATTTGCCGGATTTAGACTGGGAGACTAAAACGTTCATAACGGGTGGCAGGGACAAAGAATCCAGTGAAATTTTTTTGAGTGCTTTATCTGAAAACTACCTTGAGCAGTTGAACAGAGAACCGACTCGTGGCGATAACATATTAGACCTTCTGGTGACAAACAGCCAGGAACTATTTGAAACAGTTAACGCAGAACAGGGAATCAGCGATCATAAAGCGGTTACCGCATCGATGATTTCAGTCGTAAATATAAATATTAAAGAAGGTAGGAAGATTTTTCTGTTTAGCAAAAGTGACAAAAAGCAGATTTCAGAGTACCTGATGGCTCAACACAAAAGTTTTGTCTCAAGTACAGATAGTGTTAAGGATCAGTGGGCAAAGTTCAAAACCATCGTACAATATGCGTTAGATGAATGTGTGCCAAGCAAGATCGTAAGAGATGGAAAAGAGCCACCGTGGTACAACAACCGAGTTAGAAAACTACTGCGGAAGCAAAGGGAACTTCAAAGCAAACATAAACATAGCCAAAGCATTGCAGACAAACAAAAATTATGGGAAGCGAAATGTAGTGTGAGGAGGACTATGCGAGAGGCGTTCAATGAATTCGAAAGTAAAGTTCTATGTACTGACTTGGCAGAAAATCCTAAGAAATTTTGGTCTTATGTCAAAGCGGTAGGTGGATCAAAATAAAATGTCCAGACTCTGTAACCAAAATGGTACTGAAACAGAGGATGACAGACTAAAGGCCGAAATACTAAATGTCTTTTCCAAAGCTGTTTCACAGAGGAAGACTGCACTGTAGTTCCTTCTCTAGATTGTCGCACAGATGACAAAATGGTAGATATCGAAATAGATGACAGAGGGATAGAGAAACAATCAAAATCGCTCAAAAGAGGAAAGGCCGCTGGACCTGATGGGATACCAGTTCGATTTTACACAGAGTACGCAAAGGAAGTTGCCCCCATTCTTGCAGCGGTGTACCGTAGGTCTCTAGAAGAGCATAGCGTTCCAAAGGATTGGAAAAGGGCACAGGTCATCCCGGTTTTCAAGAAGGGACGTCGAACAGATATGCAGAACTATAGACCTATATCTCTAACGTCGATCAGTTGTAAAATTATGGAGCACGTATTATGTTCGATTATAATGACTTTTCTGGAGACTAGAAATCTACTCTGTAGGAATCAGCATGGGTTTCGAAAAAGACGGTCGTGTGAAACCCAGCTCGCGCTATTCGTCCACGAGACTCAGAGGGCCATAGACACGGGTTCCCAGGTAGATGCCGTGTTTCTTGACTTCCGCAAGGTGTTCGATACAGTTCCCCACAGTCGTTTAATGAACAAAGTAAGAGCATATGGACTATCAGACCAATTGTGTGATTGGATTGAAGAGTTCCTAGATAACAGAACGCAGCATGTCATTCTCAATGGAGAGAAGTCTTCGGAAGTAAGAGTGATTTCAGGTGTGCCGCAGGGGAGTGTCATTGGACCGTTGCTATTCACAATATACATAAATGACCTTGTGGATGACATCGGAAGTTCACTGAGGCTTTTTGCAGATGATACTGTGTTGTATCGAGAGGTTGTAACAATGGAAAATTGTACTGAAATGCAGGAGGATCTGCAGCGAATTGACGCATGGTGCAGGGAATGGCAATTCAATCTGAATGTAGAAAAGTGTAATGTGCTGCGAATACATAGAAAGATAGATCCCTTATCATTTAGCTAAAAATAGCAGGTCAGCAACTGGAAGCAGTTATTTCAATAAATTATCTGGGAGTACGCATTAGGAGTGATTTAAAATGGAATGATCATATAAAGTTGATCGTCGGTAAAGCAGATGTCAGTCTGAGATTCATTGGAAGAATCCTAAGGAAATGCAGCCCGAAAACAAAGGAAGTAGATTACAGTACGCTTGTTCGCCCACTGCTTGAATACTGCTCAGCAGTGTGGGATCCGTACCAGATAGGGTTGATAGAAGAGATAGAGAGGATCCAACGGAGAGCAGCGCGCTTTGTTACAGGATCATTTAGTAATCGCGAAAGCGTTACGGAGATGATAGATAAACTCCAGTGGAAGACTCTGCAGGAGAGACGCTCAGTGGCTCGGTACGGGCTTTTGTTAAAGTTTCGAGAACATACCTTCACCGAAGAGTCAAGCAGTATATTGCTCCCTCCTACGTATATCTCGCGAAGAGACCATGAGGATAAAATCAGAGAGATTAGAGCGCACACAGAAGCATACCGACTATCCTTCTTTCCACGAACAATACGAGACTGGAATAGAAGGGAGAACCGATAGAGGTACTCAGGGTACTCTCCGCCACACACCGTCAGGTGGCTTGCAGAGCATGGATGTAGATGTAGTTGTGGAAGTTTCGGACATGCTTCGTGCGGAATCACTTTATCCACGAAGCTGGTTTGAGTGATAAATTGTGACTATGTCAGCCAAACGAAGCAGACCTGATACATTCACATCATTATCTTTGGAATGTAAACGTTAAATTATCAAAAACTTCGATGCTAAAATTAAAATTTTGTGAATTAGCAAAGAAGTTTGATTAACTGGATCATAAACTCAGCACAGTTATGCAAGGAAAAGATAAACTTCTCAAAACTGTGATAAATGCTGGATTTTTCAATTCAAATATCATTCTTGACCGTCATGGTATTATCGCTCAGATGGAAACTTTATGGTCTGATAAACAAGAAAGAGTGATAAATTATACTGTTGATCAGAATATTGTGTGTTCTCAAGATAAACTGATTTGTGGGAGACTGAGGGAAGAAGCTGGTGAGGCGCTAAAGACTTCTAATTGACATAGAATCTCGGGAAATGGAAGGGCGGCAAACGCTGATAAAGAGACTGCGTTGAGGAACTGAAGACATTAGTAGAAATAGGTAGCTGTACTTGCCAAGCCATATCAACGTAGATGAAGCTGGTCTGTCCTGGAAGAAGATGCCTAAAAGAACTTTTGTCTTGCGCTGGTGGTTCTAAATTAAAACCGCTCAAAATATCCAACGGTTTTAATAAATACATTTTAAGTTACCTGGCCGTGGTTTAGAAGTCATATGTTAAAGTTTGCGTGACAACTTATCTTTTTGAGGACCGGTTAGGTCATCACTTCAAACCTGAAGTCGAACGTTATTGTCAATTAAATAAAATACCAATTAATGTGGTGCTATTAACTGACAACGCACCAGGTCATCCTCCTGTTATTCTAATTAATTTAGAGCCATGTATGAAACTTGTATTTTTGCCACAGAATGTAATCGGCTTGCTTAATCCGATTGACCAGGAAGCCTTTAACACATTTAAGGTTTACTACACGAGACTATCATTTGCGCATCTACATGAAGCTATGAGACTAAAACAGCGAGCTCTTTGTTAAAGGCTTTATGACGTAATTCAATGTTTCGGATGCCGTGACAATCTTAGAATGAAATTTCACAGAAAACGTTAAATGGCGTCTGAAAAAAATCTGTGCTCTTTCTTCTACATCTACATCTACATAGATACTACGCTAGCCACCAAGCGGTGTGTGGCGGCGGGTACAATTTGCGCCAAAGTCATATTCCCCGCTCCCCCAAAGTTCTAATAGCGGATCGTGGGAGGGAAAAACGACTGTTTGAAAGCCTCAGTACGATCTAATTTCCCTTACCTTTGAATGGTGATGATTGCGTGATTTGAAAGTTGGTGGTAATAATATATGCTCTACATACTCGGCGAAGTTCGGATTTCGGAATTTAGTGAGCCGCCCCTTCCGTTTAGAGCGTCGACTATCTGCAAGTGTGTCCCACTTCAAACTTTCTATGTGATTTGTAACGCTCTCGCGATGGCTAAATGTATCAGTCACGAATCTTGTCGCTCTTCTTTGGACCTTTTCAATCTCTTGAATCAGACCCAACTGGTAAGGGTCCCATACAGACGAAGAGTACTGTAAGACTGAACGAATTAACCTATTGTAAGCAATTTCCTTTGTTGAAGGACTGCATCGCTTCAGGGTTCTACCAACAAACCGTAATCTAGAGTTCGCCTTGCCCGTTACTTGTGTAATCTGATCGTTCCACTTGAGATCATTTCGAATAGTCACATCCAGATACATGACGGATGTTACCGCTTCCAAAGACTGGGCATTTATTTTGTATTCGTACATTAATGGGGATTTTCCCCTTGCTATACGCAGTAGGTTACACTTACTAATATTGAGAGATAACTGCCAGACATTAAACCACGCATTTATTTTCTGCAAATCCTCGTAGACTTGTTCACAACTTTCGTGTGATAGTACTTTGCTGTAGACTACAGCATCATCGGCAAACAGTCTAACGCCGCTGCCAATGCCATCAACCATTCCGTTTATGTAAATTGTAGAAAAGCAACCGACCTATTTCTCTGCCCTGGGGAACACCTGAAGTTACGCTCGTTTCTGTTGAAGACACCCCATTCAGGGCGACATACTGCTCTCTGTCTGTTAGTAAACTTTCTATCCAACCGTATATGTTATCCAATAGACAGTAAGCGCCCACTTTTTGGAGCAAGCGAAAGTGCGGAACTGAGTCGAACACCTTTCGAAAGTCGAGAAATATGGCATCAACCTGCGAGCCGGTATCTAGAGCCTGTTGTATATCATGTACAAAGAGGGCCAGCTGTGTCTCGCATGACAGCTGTTTCCTAAAATCGTGCTGGTTTCTGCAGATGAACTTCTCAGAGTTTAGAAAGGTCATTATGTCTGAACACAAAATACGTTCCATAGTTCTACAACAAATATATGTCAGTGAAATTGGACGGTAATTATGTGCATCCGATTTTCAACCCTTTGTATAGACTGCTATGGCCTGGGCCTTCTTCCAGCCCCTTGGAACTTTCCGCTGTTCCAATTATCTCTGATAGATGGTGGATAAGAATGGTGTTATATTTGTAGCATAGTCAACATATAATCTTGCGGGGATACCGTCTGCGCCAGATGCCTTCCTGGTGTCTAAGGATCTCAACTGTTTCACAATCCCAGATACACTAAACACTATGTCAGCCATCCTTGCGTTTGTTTGATAATAGAAAGGAGGAATGGTGCTGCGTCCTCTACCGTAAATGAGTTTTTGAAAGCTAGGTTTAGAATTTTGGCCTTATGTTTATCATTATTCGTTACATTACCGTACTGTCAGCAAGAGAAGGTGTTGAATTATTTGTAGCGTTCATAGATTTTACGTACGACCAATTTATTTTTTTCTTATTTATTTTTTTAGAATCTGCAGATAAAGTATTGCTTTCACATTCGTTAAAAGAATCTCTCATTCACCTTTGGACAGCTGATCCCATTTCGCATAATTACTGTTTGTCAGCGGGGCAGTGGCTACGTTTATAACTACTGTCCAAAATTCTCTGCTTTCTCAGCAACCTCCTAATATGTTTGTTGTACCAAGGTGGATCCTTTCAAATGACTCTGAGCACTATGGGACTTAAGATCTGAGGTCATGAGTCCCCTAGAACTTAGAACTAGTTAAACCTAACTAACTTAAGGACATCACACACATCCATGGCCGAGGCAGGATTCGAACCTGCGACCGTAGCGGTCGCGTGGTTCCAGACTGTAGCGCCTAGAACCGATCCGCCACAGCGGCCGGCGTGGATCCTTTCCCTCCCCTATATTTTTGCTAGGCGCATGCTTCTCTAGCATGTGGTGGACAATACCTATAAATTCCGACCAAAGAAGTTCTATATCTTTGTGCCCCGCAGGGAATGCTTGGAGCTGTCTTTAAAGACATTCTTTCTTCTTCTTTCGTTTCCCCTCTTTGGCGTACGCAGGATTAATCATTTCTTTGTGCGTTGTTCTTTTCTTAGGGCCCAGTATTTCTTCATTCTTTCTGATCTTCTTTTCCTCTCTTCTTCCGAGATGAAGGATTTGGACTTTTGTGTGGATTTGCCTTGGAACCTTACGTTTTCATCGTTAGTAATTAATTTAGCAGTTCGATCAATAAGTGAATTTTCTGAAATATTTAATTCCACTAGGTCTTTCTCAGTTTCTTTAAAACAGTTGGGCTTCGTTGTTCGGTTACGGAAGAAGTCAAAGGTTTGTTTAGTTAATCTATTGGAATTCATTCTGAGAAGATGACCATAAATATTTATTCTCCTTTTTCGCATAGAATCTGAAAGTTTTTCAATTTTCTTGTAGAGAGTTTCATTTTTGATGTATATAATCTTATTGTCTTGAAATTTTGGCCCAATGATTTTTCTTAAAATTTTTCTTTCCTATACCTCAAGTTTCTCCATTTGGCCTTTGAAATTCATGTTAAGTGGTTCTGCTGCATACAGTGCTTCTGGCTTAATCACTGTCTTGTAATGTGTAATTTTGGACCCCCATGAAAGGGATTTTTTGTTGTATGTATTTTTTGTTAGTTGGAAGTCCAATTCAAGTTTATTTTTTCTGGATTCCATTGATTTGCTTTCCCCAGCATTCCAACTACTTCATTCTCCGAGATATTTGAATTCTTTTACTATTTCAATCTTCTGTTCTTGAACTTTGAGGTATTTACATGAGTGCTTGATGTTTGTCAATATCTTAGTTTTTTCAGAGGAGATGTGAAGACCAATTTTAGCTGCTTGTTTCTTTAGTTCAAGGATTTGCTCCCATGCTTCTTCCATTGTTTCAGCAAAAAGGGCCATATCACCTGCAAAAGCAATGCAATTTACTTTAAGGTTCTTCTTTTTGCGACCCAGTCTTATACCACTCTTAATATTTGTGTTCCATTCTCTGACTACTTTCTCAAGCGCACAATTGAACAGCAATGGTGAGAGCCCATCGCCCTGTCGCACTCCCGTTTTTATTTCAAAGGGTTCTGATAGTTCGCCCATAAATTTAACTTTCGAAAATGTATTTGTAAGGGTCGCTTTTATAATATTAGTTGTTTTCTTATCCAAGCCCAATTCTTCCAGGACTGATAACAGAGATTCTCTATCAATCGAATCATATGCTTTTTTGAAATCAATGAAGGAGATTACGTATGTCTTTGCCCTTGATTTTTGGTATGCCATAATGTTTTTGAGGTTTAGTATTTGTTCCGAACATGATCTACCCTTTCTAAAACCTCCTTGCGGATCCAATTGCGGCTCTGCCCTGTTCAAAAGGACTTTAGAAAGAATCTTGTACGTTATATCCAGCAGTGATATTCCTCTGTAATTGTTGAAGTCTGTCTTCAAACCTTTCTTGTGGATAGGGTGGATGAGAGCTGTTCTCCATTCTGCGGGGATCTCTTCTTCTTTTCAGCTTTGATCGAAAACACACTTTAGGGATGTAACTGCATTTTTGCCAGCCTTTTTCCATAGTTCGGCCACTATTTGATTTAAGTTCTGAAATGACCTTCTGTAGTTCTTCAGTCGTCGGTGGTTCTGAACCCGGCTTCTCACGGTTGTTTGGGATGGATTCAAATTTTTCAAGGATGGGTTCACAATTCAAGAGTTTCTCAAAGCATCCTGCTAGTATTTTGCAGTTTTCCGTGTTGTTGTGAGCTATGGTCCCATTTACATCTCGAAATTGGAGGGTGGGTGCTTTGTATCTTGACAACCTTTGTTTGAAAGTTCTGTAAAAGCTCCTTGTGCTGTTTTTAGCAAATTCTTCATCAATTTGGAGGAGAGTTTTGTTTTCATGTGTCTTCTTAATCCTTTTTATATTCTTATCTACCAGTTTTCTAACTGTAATGAAATTCAGTCTACTTCCTTCTGTTTTCTGTGATTGCCAATTTTGCCATGCCTGTTTTCTTGTTTCAGTGAGGACATCACATTCCAGCGACCACCAGGAATGTTTTTTACTTTTTTTGTTAGGTGCTATCCGTTCAGCTGTAGTAATGAGGTTTTCCTTGATATCCCCCCAGCTTTGTGTCTGAATGGTTTCTGTTGCTTTTGTGAATTCATCTGATTTTAATATCTTTTCTGTGCTATACTTCCGACTCTTAATTTCTTTCATGCTACGTTTCCTGTTTGGAATGACTTTGAACTTAATTTTAGAAAGGTAATGATCTGAATCCAAGTTTGCACCCCTGAGTAGCCTAACATTAATGCTTTCTTTGATAGAAATCTTCTTGATTGCCACATGATCAAGTTGAAATTCCCCAAGGCTAGGATTTGGGGATACCCGTGTCTTTTGTCTTCGTGGTAGTTTCTTGAAAGCTGTGGATTTAAGAATTAAATTGTGTGCTTGGCAAAGTTCTATTAGTCTCACAGCATTTCTGTTTGTTCTCTTCTGTGCAGGATAGTTTCCAACTATTTTCTTATATCTTTTTTCTTTACCAATCTGTGCATTAAAATCTCCAAGAAGATTGATGATGGTTTATCTGGAATTTTCTGAATAATGTCATCTAGATGATTCCAAAAGGCCTCCACTTTTTCTTTGTTTTTCCTGTTATCCTCGTTTATAGGGTAATGTGCATTGATAATTGTGTAGATTTTGTTTGTGCTTGCGAATGTAAGACTTGAGATTCTTTCTGATTGGGAATCAAAGCCAGCTGTTGAGTTCAAGATTTGTTTGTTGATTATAAAGGCTGTCCCAAGATGTGGTACATTTTTCATTACTCTCGGTCCCACTTTCCCTTTGTATATTCTAAAACCTTGGGAATCGAAGGTATCTGTATCCATGTATCGTGTTTCTTGAATGGCTGTTATGAGTACGTTGTGGTTCTTTAACGTATCTGTTAGATGTTTTAGTTTTCCGGTTTTCAACAAAGAGTTTGCATTGAAAGTTGCTAGGTACGTTGATTGCCTATATTGAAATTTGGATGAGATTCCAAGACACTCTGACTTGTCTTTGTGCAATGTTGCATACTCCCCAGAATCCGAATGTTTGCTGACGTACTGACGTACCGTGGATCGTCCACCTGGGGTAAAATAGTTTACATCACACACTTCCATGATTGATGAAAGTTATTTTGGGTGTGGCCCAAAGGCCACAAAATGTACAACCAAGTTTGTGAGTCCTGGAGGTAGTTCTTCCGCTCTCTCCGCCGTTGGGAATCTGAACTTCCTCTTCCGCCTTTGAGACCGTTGACCAGGTTTCACCTAGTAAGACATTCATTAATGACACTTTTATTTGCTTTCCGAAACAAGAAAACTCTACGCTGTTTCTTTGTTTTTTTTGCAACTTCCACTGACATAGAAGCCACAACGATACTATGGTCGCTAATACTTTCTTTTAGATTAACTTCCTCAAAAAGATCAGGCCTGTTTGTCGCCAAGACATCTAATATGTTGCCATCTCGAGTAGATATACTTACCAACTGCTCAAGGTTGTATGTTGAGTGCGCTCTTAGAATAAATTCACACGAGTCTTTGCTTCTGCCCCATGTGATAAACATGTAATTTCTCCAGTCAATGGTGCCAGATTAAAGTCTCCACCTATAACTAATGGATAATTTGTATATTTATTTCCTATGTACTCAAGACTCTCCCTGAAATGTTCTGCGGCGTTTGTTGCGGATGCTGGTGGTCTATAAAAACATCCTAATACAATGGTCACTGAAGTAACTCAGGAGCAATCATCACCAGATCCTGATCAAATTGATAATGTGCTCGAGGAACTGGTCAGTCTTGACACTTATACTCAGAGTTGAATGGTAAATGGTGCTGGATTCATACAATGAGTTGAGAATTAATGGGCTTACACAAATGTGTGAAAAAGAGCAAAACATTTAACAACCAGATTCTTTAGACCCAGTTAAAACAGAAAATCAAATGACGGTTGCAAACTCGACAGAAGGCCTCAGTTGGGTTAGAAAAGGGTCACAAATTTTAGATGGACTCTTTTCTGTTAGAAAATGGAGAACAGAAGATTTGTTTAGGAGCTACCAGGAAATTCTGCGTGGAAAAAAAGAAAAACCGAAGATGACGGGTCAGACAAAATTGTTAGACTTTATGAAATCTTCTACGTCACAATAACTTAAGTTTACGTTACTGCAATCCATAATGCTGTAATTTAATATAATTATTTGTATTGTAGCATGATTTATTAAAAAAGTTTCTCCTAAATTAATTGTTTACTTTAGTCTCTTGTTTACGCGAATTCGACTGACATGATTATTGTTCGGTCCCACCTATCGCGTCAGTCCGGTTTATTACTGCATTCCAGTCGCCTCGGCATTGTCTCATAGGGTGCGGGCGCGTGAGGCTGTCGACAGTGCTCCTTCAGTTGAGTAAGTCGAAGCCTGGCGGTCTCCTTGGTGTTATTCGAGAGCAGAAAGTTACGTGTCAGTATCGGTTCTCATCATCATGCAACATAAACATGACACTGCAATATGGACAGACATCCGACACAGTCGTCTGCGCTCAACAAATCCACTTAACACTCAAGTCCCACACTTCGCGGAGGAAAGGTGGAATTGTGGACGAATGAAGAAAAACTTTTCTAGTGAGGAGGCTGAACTTATCCCTCGGTATTTTTCAGCCAGCCATACAGCTCAAAAACATATTGAAGTATATAGTGTTTGCAGTCTCTGCAATGGATATAAAAATATATACTGTTTATTTTTAATGTGTATTGGTAATAATGTTAACAAGAGCTTTGATAAATAAACAGAGTGTACCAACCCAATGAGCAAACAGCACAGGAAAGTAGGAATTTATGAAGGGAATTAAAGTTCAGAAAGAATAAATCGAAAGTTATCAATTTGCCGGTTGTATTCCACTTGAAAGAGTAAGTGAATGGAGTCAACAGTATCTCGAAAAGAGATTATAAGGTGGATATCAATAAATGGAAAAATGGAAATGTAATGTAGTCGAATTAAATCGTGTGATACTGAAAGAATTAGATTAGAGAATGTGATACTGAATGTAATGGATGAGTTTGTTAATTGGCCAGGAAAATAACTGACCACGAGCGAAATAGGAGATTATAAAATGAAGACTGGCAATAGTACCGAATACAGAATGAGATTTTCACTCTACAGCGGTGTGTGCGTTGATATGAAACTTCCTGGTAGATTAAAACGGTGTGCCGGACCGATACTCAAACTTCGGACCTTTGCCTTCCACAGGTAAGAGCTCTACCAACTGACCTACCCAAGCACGACTTACAACCCCCTCTCACAGCTTCAATTCTGCCAATACCTCGTGTCCTACCTTCCAAACTTCACAGAAGCTCTTCTGCGAACCTTGCAAGGCAAAGGTCCCGAGTTCGAGTCTCGGTCGCCACACAGTTTTAATCTGCCAGGAAGTTTCAGTACTAAAAGCATTTATGAAACATAGACATTTTTTAACATCGAATGTAAGTGTTGGAAAGTCTTTTTTTGAAGGTAGTTGAGTAGAGCGTAGCTTCGTCAAAAATGAAACATGCCCATAAACTGTTCAAACACGAAGAGAATATAAGCTAATAAAATGTTGGTGCCATAAAAGAATGCTGAAAGTTAGGAGCGTAAATGGAATAACTTATGAGCGGGTACTAAATCAGATTGCCACAAGCGGACTAAAATGAGGAACTTATTTTCAGGACACATCACAAGGCGTCAGGAATCATCAATTTGGTAAGTGTGTGTGTGTGTGTGTGTGTGTGTGTGTGTCTGTGTGTGTGTGTGTGTGTGTGTGGCGGTGGTGGTGGTGGCGGTGAGGGTGGGGAGGGGGGGGGGGGAACTGAAGAGGAAAGCTGAATAGAAAGACCAAGCTTTGAATACAGTAATCGGTTAGACCGGATGTAGACTACATTGGGTTACGCAGAAATGAAGAGGCTTGGATAGGATGGATTTGTGTGGAGAGCTACATTAAATCTAGCTTCGGACTGAAGACCTCAACCACAACACAAGGATTCCACTAGGCAGTAAGATGGTAGTACAGCACATCACATGAGACAATTTCATTGCATTCTCTAGAGTGTTTCCGCTATGGCAGAAAGTTTCCATTTTAAAGTATTATGCCTACTCACTTTGATGAGCAAAAATATTATGACTACTGCACACCCCGAGACTGAAGGCCTCCTGATGGTGTTGAGGGCACATAAAGCAGTAATGGAAGAATGTAAGCGGAAGAGAGACAAATAGGTAATCATTATAGCAAAGATAGGGGCTAAAAATGCGAAAATCCACAGATATAGGAGATTTGGAGAAAGGGAAAATTGTTGTGGCGCTGCTGTAGGAAAGGAGAGTCTCTAGAACGGTGAAATTGGTTAGCAATGGGCAACTTCTGCCGTAAGCACTAATGGAAAGTGGTTGAAGGACGGTGAAATAAATAGTAGGCCATATGGTATTGGGCGACCACGTCTTATCACAAAACGTAGAAGTCAGAGGTTCCCCTACTGTGTAATCCAGGATAGACAGCGCTCTGTAGCAAATCAGAGACCGGAGTACAGTGATGCCGCACGCACAAGTTTTCGGAGCACACCATTTGAAGGTCATTGTTGAACATAGAGCTCTACATCACACGGCCCCTACGTGTTCCTGTGTTGATAGAACGACATCGTCAGCTGTTATTGCAGTGGGCGCAACATCACTGAGTTTTAACCTTCAATCAATAGAAACGTGTCGTCTGCTAAATGAATCGCGTTTCTTGTTACACCAGTCCATGGTAGAGTTCTTACAAGCCGTCCATCATCTAGGCGGATGGCTGCAAAAAATATGCACGGCACCACATATGCCGGAGAGGAAAGAATTATGCTATGGGATGCATTGAGTGGGGCTGCCATGTGATCTGTCGTGGTAATTGAAGGCATCAGACAGCAGTGGACTACGTACACAATATTGCGGAGTACCTATGTCGCTTCATGTGTGAAGTCTCCCCCTATGACGACATCTTCCAGCAGAGTAACTGCCTGTGTTGCAAGGTCAAATGGTTCAAATGGCTCTGAGCACTATGGGACTCAACTCCTGAGGTCATTAGTCCCCTAGAACTTAGAACTAGTTAAACCTAACTAACCTAAGGACATCACACACATCCATGCCCGAGGCAGGATTCGAAACTGCGACCGTAGCGGTCTCGCGGTTCCAGACTGCACGGCCACTTCGGCCGGCGTTGCAAGGTCAGAATCGCGCTTAGTTGTTTGAAGGGCATTATAATGAACTCACTTTGGAGTCTTGGCAAGCAAATGTACCTGATCTGTACTCATTGGATGAGGACGCCAGCTGCGAGCAGGCAGACAATCATCGCATAATTTGGGGGAATTGCTTGACCAGTGCTATTACATCTGGTGACACACACTTCTGGAACTCTGTCAAGGACTTGCAGAATGCATGCAAAGCAGAATCTCTGTTGTACAGTGTTTGAAAAGAGGAACAACACGCTATTAAACAGGTGGTCATGTTTTGGCTCATTGGTGTACATACGGTTATTCCAACTGTGATTGATAATTATTATTCAGAGCATTAGGAAAAATAAATAGAGCATGGTAACTCATGTCCTGTATGACATACTGACATGGCACATAAAAAGGAAAACGTGTTAGATTTCTACTCTCACCCTAACAGAGAAGCAGTTATCGTCTTCGTTACTGAAATCTCAGCATTCAGTCCAGATGCATAAATTACAGCAAGCGATTCCAGCACACCTGAGAGTTTCATTTGTTGCAAGAATAATAAAACATACAAAGTACAATAACTAAAAATATATCAGTGTATCCATATTACGCAGGTTTGGAATGTGAAATAAAATTGTAACTTTACTTTAGATGTAATTTCCGATACAAGCAAACACGTTAGTCGCCCAAATGGCGAATACTGCTCTTCAGCGGTGAATCATTGTGCCCAAAAAAATGTTTGTGCTCTGCGTATAAATGCGGAAGAGGACGCTACAGACTACAGAACAAAAGTGCAACTAGATAGTAATTAAATGTTAACATCCAACTCGGGAAACGCGCTGGCCAAACAAATGTTTGTTTCGCACAGGGCAACTCCACGCTCATAACGTGGTCAGCTAAAACATTATGCTCACTGAGACATGAATTTATTACGTTAATTGAAGGTCAGTCAAAGCCCAAAATGCGTTTTGACGTAAATAAAACTACACAATAATTGGCTTGTGACTGTATTTCTACAAGTGAACGATTACTTATAGTGCCTGCAATAAACAAATAGAGCATGCATTAAAAATTAAACGTTATTATAAATAATGATACCAACAAAAACGAATAAATTAGTATAAGCATTGTAAGTGCCTGCTTGCGGCATGGCAGCACACCTAAAACCTTCATGCCGTCAGTTGACACGCATACTGGAAGACGAGTGGCCGAGTGAAAAAAATCTTCGCACGCTGCATTTATCCTGACAATTAAGTCCGTTTCCACTTGGGTATGAGTAAGGTGAACAGCTGGTTTCAGACAAGCCATAGTGGCTCACCAATATTCTTTCGTATGCCTATTCATTTAGAAGGTCTGTACCATAAATGAATACTTGCACTGATCAGATATTGCACTGGAAATACGTTGCTTCTGTATAGGAGACGGAGCGAATCTACCGTCACACTACGTGGACTAGATGGGCGTGCCACACGAATCAAATGCAGCTAGACATTGTATTATCTGGCAGCATGAAAGTCGAGCGCAGAATGAGTAAGGCTCATGATTTCAAAGCATTTCATTGATTTACCAATGGTAGCGGTGGTTAAACTCTATAGCTGCGGGTTTAATTATGTGAAAAAAATGTGTCAACCAGCTTCCTTTTTTACAAATTAATTTACGTCGAAATACATTGCGGGACTTCATCCACCCTTAGTTGGTGAAATGCGTTTATATTTTCTTCAATCTGACAGTGTGTGTGTTCTACATCTACATGTACACCATTCCAAAAGTACTCTGTTAATCACTGCGAAGTATGAAATTTTGTGTGTTGTCCGTCTTGTGTTTCCAGTGCTTTGCAATCATTTTTAAGGGACGCCTACCTATTATAATTCCCAAGGTTTTGTGGTTTTCCACCATTCTCGTACACGGTACATCGACATTGTAGAACCCTCTGACGTTTAATATTTTACTCCTTTCCCTGTTTATTTTTGCATCTGAGACTGTGTTGCATTTGTTAATTTCAGGTTTTCGTGCCCCTATGTCACTGAAAAATGCAATTGCCGAATAGACGTCTGAATAGAGTTCAGACACGTGACACGTGTAATGCCAACAGGCCATCAATATAATGGTCGTAGCACGTCATTACCTTAAAAAGAGGTGTAATGCGAGCTCAGGATGTCATGGCAACACTATTAAAGCTGCATCCAGATGAATATCCCGTCTTTTACTGGCTACAAAAGCAAAGAATGGTGCAGTTAGACATTTAGGTTACATGTTATACTGGACATAGGTTTGTAGTGAATTTCCTTCTTTTACTTTAAAAGCAAATTAATTATCTGTATATCAGTACAAGAAACTGCTGCTTTCCTTTCCACTAAAATTGTTCTTTACCGCACTAAATCATTTTTCTCACGATGTCGTCATCCTATTGCACCACAGTCAGAAACCACTCAAAGAGCTGTGTTTTCTGATTATTTTCGTCTTCAGTTAATGCGTACTATAACCTTTGTGCTGGAACTTTCCACACTGGTGTTTAAAAACAGGGCGAACTGAGTTGATCTTAACCAAAGCATCAAATAAATATAACGGCCTAAAATTGTATGCTGTGTGTGTAAAGTACACCACCATATTGCAGAGGAAGCAGGACTTCTTGCTGCTTGGACCAAAAATAATACAATTTAATTACAGTTTGAGGATTGTTGCATTCCTTCATGGTGTTGCAACTTTATAAGGTAGCATTCTATGTTATAAATTATACTGATGATGATTATTTCGCGATAATATAATTTTTCAAATATTTCTGTATATACATAATTTTATCCTAACAGGAAAGAAACTACGATAATTCAATCAACTGTACGGGTATTTTTCGCTTCTTAAGTTGTTCTAGACATTGAAAGAAGTTTCCTTTGCATACCGAACAGCATACATTACTAACTAGATAGGAGTAATGACTGTGAAACTTGAACGTTTAACTGAATCTCTAGTAATGGATATTAGCGGGCCTTAGACTTCTTTAGGAATGTACGTCATTAGCGTTCCACTTCAGAGAGGATTGTTTCGTAAGCTCCTTTGCGGTTTGGAATTTTGGTTAAAGAGCAGCTTTCATCGCACATTCAAGGTTTTAGCGTAACACACACAACCTTTACATTTTTCAACGGTTACAATCCGTCCGTCTACGGTCAGTCACAAAAAGTAACCTAACACTATCTGTAGTACCAGCGAACTTCAATAATATGGCCGGCCGCGGTGGCCGAGCGGTTCTAGGCGCTTCAGTCCGGAAACGCACGACTACTACGGTCGCAGGTTCGAATCCAGCCTCGGGCATGGATGTGTGTGATGTCCTTAGGTTAGTTAGGTTTAAGTAGTTCTAAGTTCTAGGGGACTGATGACCTCAGATGTTAAGTCCCATAGTGCTCAGAACCATTTGAACCAATCAATAATATGAATAGTGAGAGCGACACGTTGAAACGAGAACTACTGTACAGTGCAACAGGTGAATAATTTATCAAAATTTCTGGCCTAGCAAGCAGTAGTCGCACAGATTTCTTAGGTAAGCCCAAAATTTAATCCTCATCTGTGGAGTGGGTGTTGGCTTCAGTATACTGCAAACAGTGACTCACTGCTGAGTGAAAGATAATTTATAAGTCAATTTCATTCGGTGCTGTGTGTGATGTCACATGTTTTTTGATTTCAGGTTTCACTAACACCCAAGGATCAATATACGAGCGCATAAAAAAAAATCCAGTTGTGTGACTGAATTGTAGAGTTCTTACCAAACAGAACCCAGCATGCCATTCTCAACGGCGATAAATATTGAAACAGAAAAGTAACTACGGGAGTAACCCAAGTGAGTTTACCGGTATTTGCACAGTATATGTAAATGACTTAGTGGATTATGTCGGAAGTTCCATGAGGCGTTTCGCTGATGGTGCTGTTACATACAGAGGAGTTGCAATGCTAGAAAATTGTAGTGACGTGCAGGAAGACATGCAGAGGATCGTCGATTGGTGCATGAAATGATAGTTGACCGTCAACATAAACAACTGTAATGTACTGCGCTCGCACAGGTAAAAGACTCATTATCTATGATTGCACGGTTGCAGAACAATCACCGAACGCTGTCACATCCATAAATTATCCCTAAGCACACACACACAATGACTTAGCATACAAAGGAAACATAATACTAACCGCAGGTAGACCAGATGCCAGAATGAGAATCATAGGCAGATTCCACAGGAAGTATAGTCCACTGACGAAGAAGATGGTTCACAGAACCCGCATTCTAACAGTACTAGGATGTTGCTTGTCATTTTACTACCACACGAAACACTGTTGGTAGAGGGAGTAGTAAGTGTGAAAGTGTCATGCATATGCTCATTCAACCAGAGTGGCAGAAGCTGCTATGGAGAATGAGATGCAAAAATTTCGGGAGTGTTTCACAACATGCTTTATCCTTAAAATTCCGAGAATGTACGTTCCTAGAAGAATCAATCAATATATTGCTCGCTGGTACACAAATCTCGCGAATAGACAATGAAGGTAAAACTGCAGTGATTCACACCAAGACTCACCAACAGTCCCGGAATATTCGTTTATCACGAGATGAGACTCGAACGACGTTTAATAATGAATTTACTCTTTTGTCACCTCTTAGATTGTAGTCATGACATAAAAATGCTAATTCAGCGTTTTCCACTAACTACAGTACGAAAGCTATTTAAGTACTTCCCAAATTAGTTTGGAACAGCTGAAATAAAAAACAAGCGAAAACTAATATTATCGAAAAATTGGTCTCAGGGGTCTCTTACAGTGATATGTAAATGTCATAACTTGGGAAACTAATATTAGGAGACATAAAATATTCTGAGTATTTCATGACGTACATCTTCGATCTTTGTGTTCTTTTCCTTAACACAAGTATTTGAAATAGATTGACATATCAAGTCCCGAACAACCATATTCCACACAAAACGAGGACGTTTTCTTAAGGTGTTTAAAAGAGATCAGTGTTAGCACCACGTTATTGGTCAATGTGTAATGAAACCGTCATAAACTCTTACAAAGCCTTAGATTAGAATTCAAGATAATTTACACATTTTCGGGGAAGAAATGCGACACCCTCAACGACTGAGTTAGTGGCACTACGACACAATACATGCATACTGAGGGGTTTTGGTGCTAGGGATTGATTTGCCACGGTCATCGGCGATGACATGACGCTCAGAAGGGCTACCTGTGCAGCCTCTGTCTCCATCCTGCGGGCAGTAACTGTGCTGAGTCCAGAGGTAATCAGTGGTTGCAACATTTATTCTAGGGTGCAGACGTGCACCGCCGACGAGTCATTTGAACGGGGTTGCTTTGTGGGCCTGTAGGAAGCTGGATCGACGTATCAACGGGTTGCTGCATATGACGGGCTCTTTCAACAGTGATTATTAGAAGATTCCTATACCAGTAGAACAGATGCAGGACAAGATCGACAACGCTTTGTGCGAGCAGCGGTGGCCGACTGAATATCATCTAAGCACGAAATTTGGCCACATGTTGCTGCTCATGATATGTCATCAGGAACAGCTGGGAGCCGTCTATTGCAGAAAAATTAAGATGAAGTGTGCACCTGGCCAGGCTGCTACTGACACCACCACACCGCCAAGCTTGGCCTTTCTGGTGCCGTGAAAGCGTCAACTGGATAGTGGAAAGGCTCTCTGTTGTCTTCAGTGATGAGAATCGGTTCCATCAGCATTCCAGTGATGGGGATACACATGTATGGCGTAGACGTAGTAAGCTTCTTATTGCAGAGCGCTTTCTTTAGCGACACACACGTCCCATTACATGATGTGGGGAGTCATCAGTTACATCTTGCGATCACGTTTGGTGTTTCTGCAGGGTGAAGTATGCACTGCGCCACTTCCACATACGGCAGCTGTGATGCAACATGCTCTTCCTGGTCGCCGCATCTCTTAAAAATCAAAGACGGGTGGGATATGAAGAAATGAAAACTTACTCGTTCTTCAGCGCCTACAAAAACCATTGCCGAGTTGCAATGAAAGGCGCAAGATGCTTGGGGTGATACATCGCAGGATAGCATTCGGCACCTCTATGATCTTTAGCATGCTAGAATACACGCCTGCGGTGCCGCCGATATTCACGCCACAGTTCGCGCACATGTGTGTTTCATTTGGTCTGAATTTGTTATTTTACACTCACACAATGATGAACTACCTGCTACCTCACTTTTCAGTAAAATAACCTCGTGGGTGCTGTTTTTTTTTTCCAGATGTGTGGTTTAAGTAGAAGGCATTCTACACTCCTGGAAATGGAAAAAAGAACACATTGACATCGGTGTGTCAGACCCACCATACTTGCTCCGGACACTGCGAGAGGGCTGTACAAGCAATGATCACACGCACGGCACAGCGGACACACCAGGAACCGCGGTGTTGGCCGTCGAATGGCGCTAGCTGCGCAGCATTTGTGCACCGCCGCCGTCAGTGTCAGCCAGTTTGCCGTGGCATACGGAGCTCCATCGCAGTCTTTAACACTGGTAGCATGCCGCGACAGCGTGGACGTGGACCGTATGTGCAGTTGACGGACTTTGAGCGAGGGCGTCTAGTGAGCATGCGGGAGGCCGGGTGGATGTACAGCCGAATTGCTCAACACGTGGGGCGTGAGGTCTCCACAGTACATCGATGTTGTCGCCAGTGGTCGGCGGAAGGTGCACGTGCCCGTCGACCTGGGACCGGACCGCAGCGACGCACGGATGCACGCCAAGACCGTAGGATCCTACGCAGTGCCGTAGGGGACCGCACCGCCACTTCCCAGCAAATTAGGGACACTGTTGCTCCTGGGGTATCGTCGAGGACCATTCGCAACCGTCTCCATGAAGCTGGGCTACGGTCCCGCACACCGTTAGGCCGTCTTCCGCTCTCGCCCCAACATCGTGCAGCCCGCCTCCAGTGGTGTCGCGACAGGCGTGAATGGAGGGACGAATGGAGACGTGTCGTCTTCAGCGATGAGAGTCGCTTCAGCCTTGGTGCCAATGATGGTCGTATGCGTGTTTGGCGCCGTGCAGGTGTGCGCCACAATCAGGACTGCATACGACCGAGGCACACAGGGCCAACACCCGGCATCATGGTGTGGGGAGCGATCTCCTACACTGGCCGTACACCACTGGTGATCGTCGAGGGGACACTGAATAGTGCACGGTACATCCAAACCGTCATCGAACCCATCGTTCTACCATTCCTAGACCGGCAAGGGAACTTGCTGTTCCAACAGGACAATGCACGTCCGCATGTATCCCGTGCCACCCAACGTGCTCTAGAAGGTGTAAGTCAACTACCCTGGCCAGCAAGATCTCCGGAATTGTCCCCCATTGAGCATGTTTGGGACTGGATGAAGCGTCGTCTCACGCGGTCTGCACGTCCAGCACGAACGCTGGTCCAACTGAGGCGCCAGGTGGAAATGGCATGGCAAGCCGTTCCACAGGACTACATCCAGCATCTCTACGATCGTCTCCATGGGAGAATAGCAGCCTGCATTGCTGCGAAAGGTGGATATACACTGTACTAGTGCCGACATTGTGCATGCTCTGTTGCCTGTGTCTATGTGCCTGTGGTTCTGTCAGTGTGATCATGTGATGTATCTGACCCCAGGAATGTGTCAATAAAGTTTCCCCTTCCTGGGACAATGAATTCACGGTGTTCTTATTTCAATTTCCAGGAGTGTATTCCTGATAGCCAGCTGCAGTGATGAGGGAATAAATTCACTTCCAAAAAAAGGCTGTAAGGCTACATCGTCAACTTCCACCCGTCGTGAATTACTCCGAAGACAAGGCTGCCGTTACACACTGGAACCGCATATAAACTGGGTGGAGTAGCCGGCCATTTAGGTGCGGTACTCAGCGGGTACATGAACGGAAGAATCTGGTTTGTGGTAGGGTCCAGGTGCAGCGTTATTCAGGCAAACGGCTCTTAGAAATACATACCACACCAGGGGCACAGAATGGTGGGGGTCAGTGTTACGTTAAGGAGGGGCTTTCATTGGAACTGTAGTTGTAATGAAGGTACCGTAACAGCCGTACACTGTGTGAATGTTATTGTGGACCATTTGTATCCCTCCATGCTTGACGTCTTCCCCAACAGCAATGGCATGTTCCAGAAAGGAAACTGCCGGTGTCACAAGGCAAGAATCATTCTACAGTGATTTGAGCAGTATGATAGTAGACACAGGAAACTACACGATGCCAGATACCTTTCAAAGTCTCAAGCAAGTAACCTGAAGCGACGAATGAAAATTGGTACGAAAGCCAGGATTCGAACCGGAGTCTGCTGCTCACTAGGCAGATGCACTAACCACTACGCCACCCTGGCACGGTGGCTTTGCACGACTTCGTGGACTTACCTAGTACGCTACACACCTCAACCCAAATTCCCATTCACGCCTCAGCCAACTTGATATTCCGCATAAACTCGAACAGCAATGAAGAGACGCTTGAACTTTATTGGAATGGCACTTCAGAATCGAACGAAATGGACGATCCCGGCTGATACCGGGCATAGGTGCTTTAATCAAATGAAATTATGTGGTTCCAGAGCCCCTTTCAAGTCCTAAACATCTACGATGTATTTATTCAGACCGAGGAACGAGGCGTGCTAGAATAATCTGTGCAGTTTTGCAAAGCCACTGCGCTAGCGTGGCGTAGTGGTTAGTGCATCTGCATAGTGAGTAGGAGACGAAGGTTCGAATCCATGTCTAAGGACAAATTTTCCCTGTCACTTCAGTCTGTATACATACATCATAGATGCTTGAGAGTTGAAAATGTCTCTGGACCCATGTGATTTCGTACTATTATAGCAACCATGCCTGTGTTTCAGGTAGGATGCCCCATTTCGTTCAAGTCTGAGGTGCTATTTCAATACAGTCGGAGAGCCTCTGCATTGCTCTTCGGGAATATCAAGTGGGATAAAGCGAGAATGCGAATTTGTGTTGAGGAGGGATTCGTACCAGGGTACTCTGTGCAGCTGTTCAAAGCTACTGTGCCAGGGGAGCGTAGTGGTTAAGGCACCCGCTTAGTGTACGGGAGACCCGGATTCAAAACTTGGCCTTGGTACAAATTTTCGTTCCTTGCTTCGGTCTGCATAAAGAGGGTGTATAATAATGAATGGTGTAAACGCATACAGTTGAAAGTACACGATACTAGAAGCAAGAAAGTCTCAGTAAACTTAGAGTTGAAAATGCATACCTTAAGAGCTACAAACAATTTTTCATCTTCGATATTGTGAAACAAATGTCTTCTACTGCCAGTTCCTTTCTTTCCATACTTTGGGAGCTGGTAGTATGGACAAAAACAAGAAAAAAGTCCAGTGAATATGTGCTCTAAAATGCATTCCTTAAGAGGTATGAACACTTGTTCATCTTTGCTACTTTGAAACACAACTCTTCTAATAATCAAGTGCTCGTAACTTTTAAGGTATGCGTTTTAGAGCACATATTTTCCGGACATTTTTTCTTATTTTGGTCCACACTACCACTTTCGAAAATATGGAAAGCGAAGAACCTGCTGTAGAAAAGATTTGTTTCACAGTATCGAAGATGAAAAATTGCTCGTCGCTCTTAAGGTATGCGTTTTCGACTCTATGTTTACTGAGACATTTTTGCTTCTAATATCATCTTCTTTCAACTGTATGCGTTTATGCTATTAACTATGATATACCCTGTATACATGATAAGAAACACAGTCTGATGTCTTGGCAATCACATATGCCTAATCTGAGTCCCATGGAACACATCTGGGATACAAACGTGGGCGTCAGTTTTGCAGACACGAGCCACCAGCACGTAGTCAATGGTAATTGCGTGACCTATGTCTAGACATTTGATAACACATGTCTTTGAGAAACTACCAAGTACTTGTCGAATCCATGCCACACACAATTATTGCTGTATTACTTTCCAAAGGTGGATCAGCACGACATTAAACAAGTTTTTATAACGTTGCAGCTCATCAGTATATAGTCTTGGAATTCGCCACTTTTTGTAACTCCTGCACAAAATTTATACTGAGCTACCTTCCTCATTTATTGCCTTACAAGATTTCGCTGTGGCTTGGAATTACTCTTATTTTCATCTATATGTCATTCGATAGAACTGCTTTCAATTTTTTCCACGCAATTTTCATCCATCTGTTTTAAGCTTTACTGACAGCTGTACGGTATCAACTCTTTAGCAAAACTTTATTGTAACATAGAGGTAACTACAGAGTATCATATGAGATAAATTATTTACGTATTTCAAACTTATTAAGTGAATGATTATAAACAATATTAAAATTGATTGTTATCTTGTAAAACAGATCGTAATGAACTGTGCTACTAGGGGATAAATCGGGTTACTGGTGGCTGAGTAGCGTTGATGTGAAGCAAAATTTTGGGTAGTTATGGAGCAGACGAATTTTTGTTTCGGGATATGTGTAACGTGGGAGGCAGGTAGTTCGAAAATACTGGACTTTGACTACAATTAAATGGCACTGCAACCATGCCGTGTGTGTGCATAGGAAAGATAGCAAGCGGTCCATAACAGAAAATTAGAATGCAAACAGTGGGTTGATTGTAGCTGAGTTGCATGTGTATATGCAGTCATAAGTAATCAAATTTAGCAAAAATGTACTGTAATTTGATGAGTTAGAACAGGATAGATGTAATGGAGTGAAAAAAATGTAAATGCGAAGTAATGGTTCCTAGTAGTGTGAGCCATATGGAAAAATTTTGTTTGCTGATGATAGCAACATCATTATCACCGAGAAAACAAGAGAACCCTTCCAACAGAAATCACGTAAAACCATGAAGGAGGTTTATAATTGATCGTGAAGGAATAAAGTGACACTAAACGTAAAGGAAACAAATGCAATGAATTTCTGTTTGAAGAGGGAAAATGAGACGTTAAATTAAATGTAAATGGTATCAGAGTAGACTGTGAAACGAAATCAGATACTTGCAGACTGAATGTCATTGGCATATTATGCCCTTAGAGTCATGTCATCGGTGTGTAATGGCCAATGATTTTATTTACATATTATTCGCATGTACTTTCAATTCTTAGCTAAGGCATTCTAATCTGATGAACAAATGAACAAAATGTGACCACAATTTTCAAACTGCAGATAAGGGCCATAAGAAAAATAGCCGAAATCAGTAGTCGAGCACATTGTAAAAATCTGTTCAAAACAATGGGAATTTTAAGTGCACCAGGTGAGTACATTTACTAGCCAGTTGTACACACAAAAAATAACGTTAATAATTACTGGACAAGCAGCTCTCTCTATGATAGTGTAATAAGGACTAGACTGAACTTATATTTACCAAGAAAGAAAAACTCAAAACAGCTTTTTCTACCGGGAATAAAACTGTACAATAAATTGCCATAACAGATTAAAGAAATTACTGAAACAAATATATTCAAAAAGGTAGTTAAACAGTACCTGTTGCACAAGACATTCTGTACAACGGAGGATTACTTAGGTAACAGAGAGTAGGGGTTTGGTAAAAAAGTATAACGCAAATAAATAATAATAACGATAATAAAACGTGTGTCATTCCACATAATACTTTCATAGTGTTTATTACCTTAGTTTTTGGAAAACTTACAAAGTTATGCAATGTAGAATAGTATCACCTTATCCTCTATCTGAGCTCGATGTTTCACTTATCAGATGGATGATAACTCAGTTTTTCAGGCGAGCAAATTTGAAGTCGCAGTGCACGAAATGGTCCTGACGTCAGCTAGTAGTGTATGTAGTGTGTGTAATGCTACAACAAGACAATGCAGGTATAGGGTGAGTAGTGTTATAAAACAATGCAACTGCAGTGTGTGTAGTGTGTACACCACGAGTATAAACTAACGGACCGTGTAACACTAGCCTTTTACATTATTAAATAACTTATTTATAATACAGTATTGCACACTAAGAATATTCCGAATGAGGCCGCACTGTTTTAAACAGACTGGCCTTGTATTTAGGTGGATGCAAGTTCCAGCCTTCATCTGGTAATTCTGATTTAGGTTTCTGTTATTTTCCTTAACTGCTTCGTCAAATGCTAGGATGGTTCCTACCGTAAAGTTATGTCCCATTACCGGCTCCATCCTTGTCATACTAGACCTGTAAGTATGTTTATGTATTTTATACGAATTAATTTATTTTCGTTGTTCTTAAGTTGTAATGCCGTGCCATGTCCAGTGCTTGGTAAAAGTGATTTATGGATGAACAAAACTAGCACAAGAACTAATAATACTATGATAGTTTTCCAAAAGTTAATGACGTACGTCGAGACTCATTGATTCTACAAACCAACTTGAAAATTCTTCTGTTTGCTAGTTTCTTCTACGATTTTTGAAATTTCGGAGAAATGTTATTTCTACTTTTCGCCTTATTTGATCGCAAGTCTCCCAAAGCTCTTATTAAATCGAGTCAAATACTGGATCCCCTATGTCATCCATATCGACTACGATTTCTTGTTCTATTATGTCACCAGACACTTCCTCCTCTGGTAGACTTTCAGTGAACTCTTTCCACCTATCTGCTCTTTATCAGTAAATTCCTCTCGCACTATAAATGTTAACAGCTTCGCTTTAAGTGTAACTGAATTTTTTATTTTTGTGTATGCTGAATCAGTCCTCGGGGCGACCATTTCCTTTTCGGTAGCGTACCACATTTTTCTACAGCCTTTTCCTCTTGATTTTCTACTTATTCTATTTATTTCATTCCTAAGTGACGTATATTCTGTATTACTGCCTTTCGCTGTACATTTTGTACTTCCATCTCTCGTCGATCAGTTGATATATCTCTTCTGATAATCAAGGTTCTTTCGCAGCTACTTTCCACGTATCTACGTTTTCTTTTACAACTTTTGTGACTACCCCTTTTAGAGTTGCCTATTCCCATTCGACCGAACTTCCTATTGTGGTTGTAATTATCACAGTTCAAATGGACTTACGTGTCATAACAGGTGATGAAATATTTGTTACGTACATGTTGGATGAGCCTCAATCGCTCCAGTGGAAACAAGACCGAGAAAATCTCGACAAACAATGTCATATAAGAGGGTTATGCCCACTCTGTTCTGACTATCTGCTTCATATCGAGTTGGTCCACCTTTAGAAAGCAGTACAGCAGCCAGTGCATGTGCCAAGAACTAAATTCGACAAGTACTTGGTAAATTCACAGAGGTATGTGGTATGAAATGTCTACACAGAGGCCACGCAATTTCTGTAAACTACTGGCTGGTGGCTCATCGGCGGTGGATGGGACTCGTTAGCTCCCAGAAGTGTTCCGTGCGATTTAATCTGGCATATTTGGTAGCCATTTCATCGAGGTATGTTCGTTATCATGCAACGCGCCATGGATGAGTTGGTGGTGCAACGTAAGTGCTTGCTGTAAGGTTGATAAGCAGTAAGGAGTACAACTTCCAAGTTCATCGCCGTTTGCTAGAAGCAACGTGAAAAATAAAATGTCCGGATTAGTGGAAAAGCAGTTCATGGATTTTGTACCATGATAATGTATCTGCTCATAATGTGTTAATTGCTTGTGAATATTTGGCAAAAGCAGTACTGTGATTATATCCCAGCCTCTATGCTCACCAGAAATGGACCAATGTGACTCTCTTCTGTTCCCAAAATTAAAGAAAACCTTACACAGCTTTCATTATATATAAGCGGAGACGTGATGAAGAACATTCTTTGGTGGTTACAATGTCTACGTTTATACCGTGTTATCTTCACATTACAATATCCTTCAGATATACAGTATAAGCGTACCTGAAGTAGATTACAGTGTGAAGATAGAGACACTGTATAGACACAAACATTGTAGCCATCAATAATGCAGTGACCTTACTATTCCAGGCGTCTACGAATCAGGATGGGTGAGAGAAGTGATGGAGAGGTCAGATTCACGCCATCGCGTAAAATAAGACAGAGGTAAGACAGAGCATTGACACATGTTTATTTTCAGCAGCCCCGTGACTGAGGGCCACAATGAATGCATGCAAATGCAGCCAGTTGCAGAACACGCTGACGCTCCTATGGCCCAGGTGACGTTCGTTTCCTTGGGTTGTGGGCCGGCAGCTACCATGATGCCACGTGGGTCCCAGCAGTCCAAGCGTGGCCCACCCAGTTCATGTGGTGCCTGCTATGCTGCTCTGTACACAGTCGTGCTCCCTATGTTGTGCAATTGGGTAATAGCTGGCACTAGATGTTCGACGCTTTGCAGCAGTGCACTGATAATATCCCCGCCCCACTCACAACCCCTGTACTCTCCGCCCTGCCTCCTCCCTCCTCTTCCAGGGCTCGACCAGGACGGTGGTCGACGATATCTAGAAGGCTGGGAGGTCGCGTTTGCGCACATTCCCCAGCCAGTTCATAGAAAGATTGCAGCCGCCACGACACAGGTATAGTGCACCTCCTGCCCAAATTTGGTGAATTACCCAGTAGACAGCCAGCCATCATATCTCCATCGCCAAGGGTTAATCGTGGTTTCTCTGAAAGTCAAAAACCTGTGATTTTCTCTAGTTAAAGACATAGAAAAAATGGTGGCACAACGTGGAGAGCGGGGTGGGGGTAGGGGTGAGGGGTGGGGGTTACGAGGTTGAATGATGCATGATGGTCAGTCATAACCATACATTTTTTATTACACAAATAATACTGGAAATAAATAATACCATATATGACCGCTAACATTTCCTTTTCAGCTATCAAACAGTTATATTTTGCTTCATTTCATTACGTCAAAGCATGTAATACTGGATACTTCTGTCCATTAGCCATGTGACCCTAAAAAAAGATGACTGCTTTGTCATAATTGTCACATAAGAGGATCATCATTTTCAAAATCTCAAAAAACCAATAGCAGATCCAAAATCAATGCATCCTTCAATATCTCGAACAATAGCTGACACTCCTATGTGCACTGAAACTTTACACGCTGTATCTGTTCAAAGGTTCGGTTGTTTTTGGCAAATACCTTGCAGTTTTACGGTTGTAGTTACACAAACCTAGGGATGACTGTATTTGTTTGGTCATACGTACTGTTGGAAAATTTTGAACTGCTTCCGTAAGACGAGGATCAGGCTGCACACTAAATTCACTGATTACGTGTCGCAGAGACTTAAATCGTGTTTGAGCAAAATGGCACTAGTCCACGCTCAGCGTCAAACATGCTGTCTGTAAGCTGCTAATCACTGACGTCGATGTGTTGTAGAATCATGGAACGTATTTCGTGTTCAGACATAATGACCTGAGAAGCTCATCTGCCGAAACCGGCACTGTCTTAGGAAACAGCGGTAATGTGAGACACAGCTGGTCCTCTTCGTCCATGATATACAACAGGCTCTAGATACTGGCTCCCAGCTTGATGTCATTTCTCGACTTTCGAAAAACGTTAGACTCAGTTCCGCATTGTCGCTTGTTCCAAAAAGTTCTTGCATACGGTCTGTCCGATGATATATGCGGTTGTATAGAAAGTTTTCTAAAAGACAGAGAGCAGCAGTACGTCATCCTGAATGGGGTGACTTTAACAGAAACAAATGTAACTTCAGGTGTGCCCCAGGGCAGCGTAATAGATCCGCTACTTTTTACGATTTACATAAACGGTCTGGTTGACTGTACTGACAGCGGCATCAGACTGTTTGACGATGATGCTGTAGTCTACAGGCAAATAGTATCACACGAAAGTTGTGAACAAATCAATGATGATTTGCAAAAAATAAATGCGTGGTGTAATGTCCCTCCCCATGATCCATGGACCTTGCCGTTGGTGGCGAGGCTTGCGTGCCTCAGCGATACAGATGGCCGTACCGTAGGTGCAACCACAACGGAGGGGTATCTGTTGAGAGGCCAGACAAACGTGTGGTTCCTGAAGAGGGTCAGCAGCCTTTTCAGTAGTTGCAGGGGCAACCGTCTGGATGATTGACTGATATGGCCTTGTAACACTAACCAAAACGGCCTTGCTGTGTTGGTACTGCGAACCGCTGAAAGCAAGGGGAAACTACAGCCGTAATTTTTCCCGACAGCATGCAGCTTTACTGTATGGTTAAATGATGATGGCGTCCTCTTGGGTAAAATAGTCCCCCATTCGGATCTCCGGGCGGAGACTACTCAAGAGGACGTCGTTACTAGAAGAAAGAAAACGCGTTCTACGGGTCGGAGCGTGGAATGTCAGATCCCTTAATCGGGCAGGTAGGTTAGAAAATTTAAAAAGGGAAATGGATAGGTTAAAGTTAGATATAGTGGGAATTAGTGAAGTTCGGTGGCAGGAGGAACAAGACTTTTGGCCAGGTGAATACAGGGTCATAAATACAAAATCAAATAGGGGTCATGCAGGAGTAGGTTTAATAATGAATAGGAAAATAGGAATGCGGGTAAGCTACTACAAACAGCTTAGTGAACGCATTATTGTGGCCAAGATAGACACGATGCCCATGTAATACAAGTTTATATGCCAACTAGATCTACAGATGATGAAGAAATTGATAAAATGTATGATGACATAAAAGAAATTATTTACATAGTGAAGGGAGATGAAAATTTAATAGTCATGGGTGACTGGAATTCGAGAGTAGGAAAAGGGAGAGAAGGAAACATAGTAGGTGAATATGGATTGGGGGTAAGAAATGAAAGAGGAAGCCGTCTGGTAGAATTTTACACAGAGCATAACTTAATGATAGCTAACAGATAGTACAAGAATCATAAAAGAAGGTTGTATACATGTATCCTGGAGATACTGGAAGGTATCAGATAGATTATATAATGGTAAAACTGAGATTTAGGAACCAGGTCTTAAATTGTAAGACATTTCCAGGGGCAGATGTGGACTCTGACCACGATTTATTAGTTATTAACTGTAGATTAAAACTGAAGAAATTAAGGAGATGGGACATGGATAAACTGACTAAACCAGAGGTTGTACAGAGCTTCAGGGAGAGCATAAGGGAACAATTGACAGGAATGGGGGAAAGAAATACAGTAGAAGAAGAATGGGTAGCGGTGAGGGATGAAGTAGTGAAGGCAGCAGAGGATCAAGTAGGTAAAAAGACGAGGGCTAGTAGAAAACCTTGAGTAACAGAAGAAATATTGAATTTAATTGATGAAAGGAGAAAATATAAAAATGCAGTAAATGAAGCAGGCAAAAAGGTATACAAACTTCTCAAAAATGATGTCGACAGGAAGTGCAAAATGGCTAAGCAGGGATGGCTAGAGGACAAATGTAGGGATGTAGGAGCTTCTCTCACTAGGGGTAAGATAGATACTGCCTACAGGAAAATTAAAGTGACCTTTGGAGAAAAGAGAACCACTTGTATGAATATCTCAGATGGAAACCCAGTTCTAAGCAAAGATGGGAAAGCAGGAAGGTGGAAGGAGTATATAGATGGTCTATACAAGGGCGATGTACTTGAGGACAATATCATGGAAATGGAAGAGGATGTAGATGAAGATAAAATGGGAGATATGATACTGCGTGAAGGGTTTGACAGAGCACTGAAAGACCTGTGCCGAAACAAGGCCCCGGGAGTAGACAACATTCCATTAGAACTACTGACGGTCTTGGGAGAGCCAGTCCTGACAAAACTCTACCATCTGGTGAGCAAGATGTATGAGACAGGCGAAATACCCTCAGACTTCAACAAGAATATAATAATTACAATCCCAAAGAAAGCAGGTGTTGACAGATGTGAAAATTACCGAACTATCAGTCACAGCTGCAAAATACTAACGCGAATTCCTTACAGACGAATGGAAAAACTCGAAGATGCCGACCTCGGGGAAGATCAGTTTGGATTCCGTAGAAGTGTTGGAACACGTGAGGCAATACTGACCTTACGACTTATCTTAGAAGAAAGATTAAGGAAAGGCAAACCTACGTTTCTAGCATTTGTAGACTTAGAGAAACCTTTGACAATGTTGACAGGAATACTCTCTTTCAAATTCTAAAGGTGGCAGGGGTAAAATAAACGGAGCGAAATGCTATTTACAATTTGTACATAAACCAGATGGCAGTTATAAGAGTCGAGGGGCGTGAAAGGGAAGCAGTGATTGGGAAGGGAGTGAGACAGGGTTGCAGCCTCTCCCCGATGTTATTCAATCTGTATATTGTCGGAGACAATAAAGGACTTAGAAGGGCAGTTGAACGCAATGGACATTGTCTTCAAAGGAGGATATAAGATGAGCATCAACAAAAGCAAAAAGAGGATAATGGAATGTAGTCGAATTAAGTCGGGTGATGTGAGGGAACTAGATTAGGAAATGAGACACTGAAAGTAGTAAAGGAGTTTTGCTATTTGTGGAGCAAAATAACTGATGACGGTCGAAGTAGAGAGGATATAAAATTTAGACTGGCAATGGCAATGAAAGCGTTTCTGAAGAAGAGAAATTTGTTAACATCTAGTATGGATTTAAGTGTCCGGAAGTCGTTTCTGAAAGTATTTGTATGGAGTGTAGCCATGTATGGAAGTGAAATATGGACGATAAATAGTTTTGGCAAGAAGAGAATAGAAGTTTTCGAAATGTGGTGCTACAGAAGACTGCTGAAGATTAAATGGGTAGATCACATAACTAATGAGGAGGTATTGAATAGAATTGGGGAAAAGAGGAGTTTGTGGCACAACTGGACGAGAAGAAGGGACCGGTTGGTAGGACATGTTGTGAGGCACCAAAGCATCACAAATTTAGCATTGGACTGCAGCGTGGAGGGTACAAATCGTAGAGGGAGACCAAGAGATAAATACACTAAGCAGATTCAGAAGGATGTCGGATGCAGTAAGTACTGGGAGATGAAGAAGCTTGCACAGGATAGAGTAGCATGGAGAGCCGCATCAAACCAGTCTCAGGACTGAAGACCACAACAATAACGGTGTAATGTCTGGCAGTTATCTCTCAATATTAGTAAGTGTAACCTAATGCGTATAACAAGGCGAAAATCCCCATTAATGTACAAAATCAATGCCTAGTCTTTGGAAGCGGTAACATTCGTCAAGTATCTGGGTGTGACTATTCGAAATGATCTCAAATAGCATTAACAGATTACACAAGTAACGGGCAAGGCGAGCTCTAGATTGCGGTTTCTCTGTAGAATCCTGAAGCGATGCAGTTCTTCAACAATGGAAATTGCTTACATTACGTTAGTTCGTCCAGTATTATTGTTCGTCTGTATGGGACCCTGACCAGTTGGGTCTGATTCAAAAGACTGAGAAGGTCCAAAGAAGAGCGGCAAGATTCGTGCCTGGTACATTTAGCCATCGCGAGAGCGTTACAAATTTCATTGAATGTTTGAAGTGGGACACACTTGCAGATAGATGACTCGCTAAACGGTTGGGGCTGCTCACTAAATTCCGAAATCTGAACTTCGCCGAGTATGTAGAGCTTATATTATTACCACCAACTTTCAAATCTCGTAATGATCACCATTCAAATATAATGGAAATTAGAGCTCGTACTGAGGCGTTCAGACAACGATTTTTCCCTCGCGCGATCCACGAGGGAGGGGGAGGGGGGAGGGGGGAGAGAATATGACTTTGGCGCAAATTGTGACCTCCACCACAAACCGCTTGGTGGCTAGCGGAGTATATATGTAGATATGTAGATGTAGAAACATCGGCCATTTGTCTCACATGTTCTGGTACGCCCTTTGGAAAAACTATTATGGCTTCTACATAAAGAATAGGCTTCACCTCTTTCACAATTCCATCCAACAACTGCTGAGAAGCAAGAAGTGTATTTTTAAACTATATGGCATCTAAGTAATTTATAATGCCTGCATGGTGTCGTGGACGCTGCCTTTGTACTATCCTCAGGTGCTACCTCAAACCGATGATTAGAAGTTTTTAGATACATTGCCATAAAATAACAAGACTGATCTACATTACCAATGTCTCTGTAATATTAGGGATCAGATAAGCCTCTCCAACAGTCTGTGGAGTTGGAAACCTATAATCACAGCAAATACTATATTTATACATTTCGTACAGTTATTTCTTATGGACGACAAGTACATCCGAGATCCAGGGTCTGTCACTGGGTTCTATTTAGCCATCTCATAGTTGCTGTTTAATGAACTTCTGCATTAACGGCTGTAAATATCTCACAGTGCAGTAGAGTTTCCTATAAATCAGTGTACTATCCCCCGTAGGTATATGGTGCTGAGTTACCAGAGTTGCTGGTATACATCCATCTGTACAGAACATGTTTCTAAACATTAATACTTCTCCCACAGTTGCAACATCACTGTTCTTCTACCGACCCACATTCTCACGTACCGCTTCTACATCGACAGTTTGCTTATGGCTTACGTCCGGCCTCGACCTGTGGAAATCTCTTCTTTCTGTAATACTTCCAGAGTGGATATTACTATGCCTTTTGACAGGCTAATTTCACCACTTTAATTATTATCTATGCTAACTGGAAACATACTGTACATTCCCCCTTTAATATTAGTCACATGCGCTACGCTGCCGCATCCAAATCGTCATAGCTTGAGAGTGGCTCAAGACAATGCCAAACCGGTACCTACTGCAACCCCCACTACTTTTATCGTACCTGCCGGTACTTCATTCTGCTGATGAATCATTAATGAACTCGTCTGCCGTTCAACTGACCTCACCTTGATTGCAGGTAAACCTGACGGCGTTGCTTCATTTGCAAATGTACCAGCCAATTGAAGCAAAGCCTTATTGAGCTCAACCGCGCATTATCTGCAAAATGTTTGCCGACAAAATCTAACTCGAGAGTCACTGAACATTTCCACATGTGGCAAAACTTCTATATGTACCGTAAATTTGACTCAAGAATCGTCGTACCCAACGACTGCACACTGTTATCACCAACTCCACGTAACTTACATCGTGGTGTTCTATGCCTCCTTCTCCCCATGCGAGACTGATGTAGGACATGTGCGTCCCCATGTCCAAAAGGAGCCTCTGTTCCGCATCGCGAACTAAGCCCACTAAGTAGCATTCTGTCTGTACAGCGGATTGTGTTGTGTTGCGGTCTATCAGGACTGCTTTCTCTCGGCCGAAGCATTCCTGTTTGAGATGGACTGTTTGTATGTATTGTGTATTCCATACTTCCCCTTCCGATAATCCTGTGTTTGGTGTCCCAAACAGGTCACACCCTCGTAGTCATCATTGTTCCTGCATATTGCCATTAGGTCCACGTCAGTAACATTTGACCTCTGAAGCGAGTACTCGGTGATCTACCCGCTGCTTCACGGCTGAATCAATTTCCACCAATTGCGCACTCGTACTAAGAGCTGCTGTTAAATCACTCGGGTTCTCAATGGGAACTGATCTTGACATTTCCGCTGGTGTTCCTCGCAGGAAAACGCACACCGCTCTATTTTCTGCATCTTGTAGTAAGATCTAGCCATCACATTTTGTGTTGACACGTACTTCTGCACACTGCCTTTTCCAATCCTGTCTGAAGATAATTCCACTGATTCTACGTTTCAAAGTACTGAACTTCTCGCGAGAATACCATGTGCTATTTTGTTTTTGGTAACGCAGGCGTAGTCCAGCGACCAACTGCTGAAACGACTGTGCTTTACTTAGGTTTCATTACATGATGCACCTGTCCTGGCTTACTTACTTCATCTGACCAACCGTTCACAGCAGTAGTAACAGTTGCGCCATTAAAATCATCATATCTTCCGTTGTTTTTCCCGAAAAGGGATTCATAAGTGCGGTTGCAGCCGGATCAGAAGAAGAGGCCATTCCCAACTCTGCCTTATTTTATCCTGATTGAGACTATGGTTGAACCTAGACGGCTTCCAAAGCTTCAAAAATAAAAAGAGCACCTCATCCTCCGTCTGTTGGCGAAAATTTTACTCTTTTACCACCGTCACTTGCTCTGTTAGAGCAGCAAAAGACCCTGTAGTACTCTACACCAATTATGGTAATTACCAGAAACACACACGTAATAAATGGTTCAAATGGTTCTGAGCACTATGGGACATAACATCTGAGGTCATCAGTCCCCTAGAACTACTTAAACCTAGCTAACCTAACGACATCACACACATCCATGCCCGAGGCAGGATTCGAACCTGCGACCGTAGCGGTCGCGCGGTTCCAGACTGTAGCGCCTAGAACCGCTCGGCCACTCCGGCCGGCGCACACACACGTAATACACTGAGTACTCAAAAAACTTTATAAATTACTTTTTCCAGCATATTGTTGCCCATCTACGCCCTGAACAATCAAGAACTAAATGACAAACATGTCCTAACGTAAGACATGTGACTGCTTCAGCCTTAGTGCATAGCAATTCGTGCACCACAAGAATGGAAAAGTGACACATTACTAGTACTAGAATTTCTGGTCTATCATTACTCTTAAACAATAAGCCCACGTGTTCATGTGACTTTGCAAGTTTAACCTTGAACATAATGTGTCCAGTACTTGCATAAATTCGGACTAAAAAGTGAGAACAGACACTGGACCAAGCATAATGGAAGTGAGACTGACCCCACCCAATTCTACTGGCCCGATAATGCTGAACTGGAAATGTGCTATCACTGCTAGTAAATACCAAAGTACCGAATATTACTACTTGATACAAAACCACGGTGCCTTACGAGGCTCGTGTTCATCCGATTTATTGTTTGTCATGTTCTCTTAGGGTACTGCCGCCTTGTTTTCTTATTCCATTTACTGGCACTAATTTCCTGCTTTACCTGCCCATGAGTGGCAGCAGCAGCGCTTATCGATAAGTGCACTGTCGTACAATCTCCGGAGCAAGCGATAGTACTCGTATTTCCGGGTCGTCTGGAAGTCAGTCGGGAAGCAGCAGCAGTGAGTCGGTGGAGAGAGTCGGCAGGGTCAGTCGAAAGGCAGACAGTCGCATGTTAGTCAATCGGCTCTGAGTCTCAGTCGCTTTTGGGTTGTGGACTGAGTCGGGTTCATCGTTACTCGGCGGTTGGACGAGTTGGTAGTCGGTAGCAGGAAGGTCCGCACGGCGCAAGTACGCGCTGGGACCGTAGTCGACGCAGACGGAAAGCCGTTGGTCGGTCGGTCGTCGGATGGTGACACGTGGTCTGCTGAGCACTGACACCAGTATCAGACGGGAAAGAGTTGGTAGCCAGCAACAGTCGGGTCCGTATGGTGTTAGTACACGCCGGGACCGCTGTCGAAGAAAGTGGGCTGCCGTTGGTCGTTTGCTCGGCCAGTCTAGTCGACGACGTCATGGGTCCTCAGGATGAACACCATTTTTCGTGTTGGGATGTGGTTGGATCTTGTTGGTTCGTTGGAACTGAGGAGCGACGCAGTCTTCACAGCGCGAAGCCAGGCCCGGGTTTCTGGCGCCCGGCACGCGATGTTACATCTGGAGGCGCTAGCTGTGTGAGCGACTTTTCGCTTTCTTCCGAAGAGGGATCCTCAAATTGAGTAATTAGTTACCTGTTCTTAAAACTCGACTGTTACGATTTGTTCGTTATTTGTGGATTGTTGCTTCCTCGGCCGTTGACGCGTGTGATAACAAGTCGTGTGTTTTGTTGCCTAGAATCTGCAGCCTCCCGTAGTGACTTGACAGTTGTGACTTGTGTTTTCGGTATTCTTTTAAACTTGTATTGAGTGGAGTTTGATGCTTTGATCTCGGTGAGGCTGAGTTTCAAGTTATTGGTATTTTTGTTTACTTTTCATAGTGTGATATTTTTCATTATCTATGCAGCTGAAACTGACCGTTGGAAATCGCTCATATTGTCGGTCGGTCGTGAACCGTCCATAGGCTGTGCTGCCTTCCCATTTTTTTTTTAAATCTCATTTTTGTTCGTTTTTGTTCGTTGCATCTGCTCTGGGTGGACGTCATAAGACATCCATTTAAGTTCGTTGTTGATCGATTAGCTTAGTTTTTTTATTACAGATGGCTGCTAACCCTCTGACCGAACACGCTGAGCTACCGTGCCGGCGACCAATTAAGAGGTTGTCGGTCTGGCTGCCTGTCTCACCTAAACGTGCGTTAGTGTTACCTTCCCGGGCCGACCCTTGGAACCTTCTGAGCGCTGCGCCTTGTGTTTTACCTAGTGATATCCTTTTTAGTCTAAAGTACTCTGCGTGGCGTTCAGCGGAGTTTTGTCTAGGCTTTAAGCCGTAAGAAATATTTTCTAGTTTGTATGCGGCCTTCAGCCGAGTTTTCAGCCTATTTAGATTATACATTGAAAATCTTTGTCTCGGCCTTATGCTTGATTAATGTGTGGCCTTCAGCCGAGTTCTACAGGAAAAATTTAAGCTAAGGCTTTCAGCCTATTTATATTGAAGATAAAAAACTTTTTTCTTTCTAAAGAAGTGAAACCACAAGAAGAACTCCTGTACCTCAATTCCTTGCTTAGGCCTTCGACCGATGTAAGTTAAATCAAAGGAGGTCTTTCGTTAAAGCCTGGAGAGATTTTGATTCTTGCTTGTGTGATTGTGTGTTTTAAGAAATAAAGTTTATAATGTTGAGTGCAACTGACAGTAACGTATTTTGGCCCCTTTCCACAAATATAACCGCATCCGCTTTGTCCTGCTAGACCAGGGATGTCAGTCGGAAACTGCCCAGCAAACATTTCTGTCACCAAACTGTTGTGTTTTGATACTGGACGAACACTACTCGACAGAACACGTCGTGTTGCGAAGCGTAACGACCATTTACTGACTAACTGTAACGACCAGGCGTTTCTGTGCTGTTAAGCGTCAGAATGGGGCGAGAGAAATGGGGAGGATGAGGGCAGATTCACGACGCGTTGTGTTGGTGAAACACAGCTAGTGTGATAGGTATTTATTTCCAGTAACATTATATAACGTGCTGGCCGGCCTCGGGGACGTACTCTGTACGTGTGAACGCAGCCTTTCCAAAATGCCGTAACGTCTCAATGGCGCCCATGACGTCCGATGCCCTGGGCCATGGAAGGCAGCTACCGCTGTGCCGTGAGTGTCACCAGCGGATGTTGACAGAGTATGGCCCACCCATATCCTCTATGGTTTTGTCTGCTATGCACACGCCCTCACGCCCGTTGTCTCCACGTTGTGCGCCTGGGTGCGGTAGCGGACACTAGATGCACGGTGCCGTGCAACAGTGTCCAAGTCATGACGCAGGGATCGACCGGGATGACAGCCGACGACGTCTAGGTGGCTAGGACTTCACGTGGGCGCGCACCCCCTAGCCGACTTGTAGACAGCTTGAGCGCGGCGACTGGCCGCATCAGCGAGCTTTTTCAAATCCAGCAGCCACCACGCCACAGGTATTGTGCACCTCTTGCAAGAACTTGACGAGTTAATCAGCGGGCAGGCAGCCAGCAGATCTTCATCGCCAGGGTTTAGTCATCGTTACTCTGAAATTTAAAAGCCTGTCACCCTTTCCAGTTCAAGACGCAGCCAAAATTGCGGCATGGTAAGCTTGATTGTTTATAATCTTACACCTGTGTTTCAGACGTAATGCATCAGGGGGGGGTGGGGGGGGGGGGTAGGGGGAGGATCTGTGACTGGTAATACAGTAATACAATGATCAGAGTGTGTTATTACGCATTAGGCCTGGAAGGGCCTAAATGATAGAGAGAGTCGTGTGAGGCGGCGTTATCAGCACCTGACATTGTTTGAAAAAAATGGTTCAAATGGCTCTGAGCACTATGGGACTCAACATCTGTGGTCATAAGTCCCCTAGAACTTAGAAATACTTAAACCTAACTAACCTAAGGACATCACACACATCCATGCCCGAGGCAGGATTCGAACCTGCGACCGTAGCAGTCGCGCGGTTCCTGACTGAGCGCCTAGAACCGCTAGACCACCGCGGCCGGCGACATTGTTTGAAAGGGACCTTACTGTTGGTCTCCACCTGGCAGGCTACTCTAACCGTGCAGATTTTTGGTGCTTTCAGATATGACAGTGACCCGGTGATGGAATTCATAGTATCATCATAGGGGCCACGCCCATCGTCAAGGCTCGCTCGCGAGTGTCTGACCACTGCCAGGTGGGATCGAGGTGTTGTGCACTAAGCACATCGCAATATTTTCACATCTGCACCTGCCATCATAGAAAACATAACGGACACAGCTCAAAATTCTGTGCCGTTACCAGCAAGCATGGACTGATGATGAATGGCGACGAATTGTGTTAAGCAGTGAATTGCTGTTCTGCGGTACCCCGAATGCGCACTGTCAGCAAATACGGTAGCTGTTTGGGAGAGATCCTTTTCTTCCAAGGTTTTGGAGAGGCACAGAGGTGTTACTCCTGTCATGATGTGTGGAACCATGGTCAAGGCCGATGGTCATTGAGACGGCAGTATGTGACGGACATCCTGCATCCTTATGCGACATTACTACGGTTTTATTTGACAACTTAACAATGTTCATTCACACATGGATCATGTGTCTTGGAGCTGTATACGTTTTGTTGAGGTACGTCTGTGGCCAGAACAGAAAGATGCACAGACATGTCAGTGAAACAACCTGTGTGGGACACATTCAGATGTCAGCTCCATCACAGTATCGAGGATATGAAGGACCAGTTACAACTGTTGTGGGCCAGTTGGCCTCAGGAGAGGCCTTTATACAACTTTTCCCAACCTAATCAGCGCATGCGCCCGTGCCATAACGCGTTGCAGCCTCATGCTGGAAAATGGGCTCATACTGCAGATTTCTTTGTTATTTGACTGGATAGTGTAATCACTGAACTAACACCTCACACCCTCTGGGTGCTTCACATTTTTGGCAAACAGCGCAGTGAGCAGAAAAGTTGTGGTAACGGTCTTACCATCCAGCTAATCGCACCCAAGACTGCACTGCACGTCAAATGGGAGCGTGAGAATGTGTCCAGAAATGAAACAAGCAGCTGTAGCTGCCGCAGTCGTATTGTGTGCGCTGACCCCGACCAAGCTTCGTTCACCTGCAATCGCCAAAAGTGTGCTTTTTGAGCACCCCACTGAATGGTCAAAATCCTCGGAATACCTGTGGGTCCTCTTAGATCACAACTTCCTATGGAAGGAGCACATTATTCATATGCATAAGCAAACAACGCAGTGGCTAAAAATGTTGCTCAGTGTGAGGGTTTCCTTGTTAGTTAACCGTGGTCTTTCTATCTACAGGTTAAGCATTCGGCAAGTCATGAAATACGCCATCGGGATATGAGGAAATGAAACTCCTAGCCACATCAAGCGACTACAGCCTCTGTAGACTAACATCCTCGGCCGAGTGTTTCATTTGACACACGAATTTCCGGAACATTACCTGTATGATGCGGCTGGCGAGCTCTACGTCATTGATAGACGCCAAAGTGCGGCGAGAACGCTGTACACCAAGTCTCGACTTTCCCAGAACAACCCGATTCGCCAACTCAGGAGGAGGAACGAGGACCGTGACCGCTACAAGCAGCCAGCGGCGTTTCTTAATCGCTAGGCAGCGCACTCAGATGTGATATTAAACTCATATAAGATTTTCATCCAAGACGGCACCAACATCATGACAAGCCGGACCATATATCATATCTCACGACTATCGCAGGCTGTGCCCTAAGGTTATTACTATTATAAGATCATTGTGAATTTCCTCTCCCTAGTTGAGGCAGCGTGCTTCACTACATGTATTGTGTGCCCGGACAAACGTCAACTGACAACACTGCCCCCCTCCCCCCCTCTACCGTCAATAACGTTTTTATTCAGAGACAGGCACACACCGATCTGCGAGAACGTTATCACCACCTACCTAATAGCCGGTGTATCTACCTTCGGCACGGATAACAGCGGGGAGGCATCGTGGCATGGAACCAGTGAGGCCTTGGTAGGTCACTGGAGGGAGTAGGTACCACATCTGCACACACACGATCCCCATAAACCACCGGATGTGAGCGTTGAGCTATGAAGCGACATTCAGTTGCATACCTGATGTTTCCAGATCAGGCAACTCGGGAGGCCAGCAGATCAATTGGAACTCGCCACTGTGTTCCCCGAACCACTGCATTACACCCCTGGCCTTGTGACATGTCACTCTTATTGAAAAATGCCACTGCTGTTGGGAAGCATGATCGTCATGAAGGGGTGTATGTTGTCTGCGACCAGCGTACGGTACTCCTTGGCTGCAGTGGTGCCTTCCGTGGGCTCCGATGAACCCATGTCAATGTTCCACATAGCACAATGGAGCCTCCGGCAGTTTGTCTTCATCCTGTAGTACCGGTCTCAAGGAGCTGTTGTCCTGAAAGACGACGAAGTCGTGCCCTTCCAAAGGCATGCTGAGAAGGTACCATCAGATCATTCAACCCTCGGAAACTGCACCAACGTCCAGTGCCGATGGTCACAGGCCCTTTTTACGTAGGGTTCCCGATGTCGGAAGGAGTAGGAGGAACGAGGTCCGTGACTACTACAAGTGGGTAGTGGTGCTACTTCATCGGTAGGGGCGAGCACATCGACTGGAACACATCACTTCGTTCTTCGGAGAGCTCCATCACCCTCCTGGCCTTACGACACGGCGCATTATCCTGTTGAAAAATGCCATTGCTATAGGGAAACATGATCGTCATGAAGGAGTGTGAGTAGTCTGTACCCAATGTACGATACTCGCCATGGTGCCTTGCACGCGTTCCACTCGACCCATGGGTGCCCAAGTGAAAATTTCCGAGTGCATAATGTAGCCGCCGCCAGCTTGTTTCCATCCCACAGTACAGTCGTCAAGGAGCTGTTGCCCTGGAAGAAGACAAATTCACGCCTTCCCATCGGCTTGATGAAGAAGCTACCGGATTTATCAGACCGTGCAACCTCTGCCACTGTGCCAACGTCCAGTGCTAATGGTCACATGTCCATTTCAGTCGTAGTTGCTGGTGTAGTGTTGTTAACATTGGAACATGCACTGGCCGTCAGCAACGGAGGCCCATCGTTAGGAGTGCTCGGTGCACTGTGTGTTCAGACACACTTGTACTCTACCCAGTATTAACGGCTGATGTTACTTCCGCCACAGTTCGCCACCTCTCCTATTTCACCATTGTGCCGAGAATAGACCTCCGATATCTGCAATGAGGGGTGGACGCCCAACCCCACGACTTCTTGACAACTTGATTTCGCCACGTGTTGAAACGCTCACCACAGAACTCCTGCAACAACCGAAAATTCGTGCAGTTTCCGAAATGCTGGTGCCGAGCATCGGTTATATCACAATCTGCCCTCGGTCAAAATCAATGTATCGCGCTGACAGCATGCTCACTAATGCTACATGCACCCTGCGTGTCTGCCTAACGGTCACTCCTTGCAAGTTGACGTTACTCCTGCCTGCCCTGTTTTATATCGATAGTATATCGGTGGTCATAATGTTCTGGCTGGTCAGTCTTTACTCACGAGCGCACAGTATTCCGGAGCGCGGCAGGCTGTCATTGTTGGCGGTGGCAGCGGCCTCGGGGCTCGGCGTCGGTGCGCTCCGCCCCCCACCACGCAGCGCGGCGCGCACAGTGGTCTGTTCCGGCCGTGCCGCCGCCGCCGGCGCCGCCGCCACCGCCGCCTCCGACGCTGGCGCGGCGACGCCCCCCCAGTCGACCGCGGGAGCCGACGCCCGCCGCGTCGCGAACCTCTCGCGGCTTCCCAGCGCGCGCCACGCAGCCACGCACGGCCCGCGCGGTCGCACTCTTCAGGTCTCTCGTCTACTCACAGCGTCTCTGCTCTTCCGTTCCGGCTCTCCGCGACCGCGTTTTCTTTCGATTCCATTGAGCTCGCGTACAGTGTCGTTGTTTATAGTGACACAGCTGTTTCTTCGTTCCGGTCTGTTCAGTATCAACCGAGGACGGTGTCACCAGTCCTGTGAGGCACTCTGGGTATCGTGTGAGTAAGTACATTCACATATCTCTCACTAGAAAACGTAAGTAATTAACAAGGACTTTACGTAGTTTCTCCTGGTTGGCCATACAGTCTGTTACAGAAGGAATCATTTAAATGTTAAGTCGCAAAAGCATGCAGCATTTTCGAGGGATTTATCATCACTCTAGGTCATTCATTACTGAGATGCTATTGTTTGAAAGTGTCAAGAGTGCGCACATCTCAGATGCCACACGGATGTTTTTCGCTACCATCGTCAATTATAATGAGTTTTACCTGCTCGCGTATGCACATGCAGTGTTCTTAATACAGTGTTAATTATCCCTTTATTTATAACTGCGTAGACTCCCGCAGCCAGTGTTAGTGAAAAATATTGTTAGTATGGTGCCGGGTGTTATTGTATAATACAAGCTGAGGAATTCACTACAATTGTGGTCGAAACATCGTTTTTTATTCAGTGACAGTGATTTTACGACATGATGCGGAACCATTGCCAGAAAAGGTTTATGTTATCTCCTTTATCGTTGCCAATTTTCTTCTGCAGGCATAAGAATCCTAGCAACCTCACAAAAACCAATCCCACTAATCTAGTGTAAGAAAACGTCAACTGACAAATGAGAAACGCCATGAATTTCAAACATTTGTAGCTGAGCAGCCTTTGAAAATAAGGTCTACATTGACCCATTTTCCTTCCAGGGTAGCAACGTCGAAGTCTTCTACTGTACAAAATGAACTGCATGACAACGTAGATCATTAGGATTAATTTTTTCAATTTTATTTTAGTACTTTACTAAGTTTTGTGACACTGATGGAAAAACAGTGATTTCTTGTTTACAGAATCTTCAAAGAGTTGCAAAATGGGTTAGGCTAATGAAAGATAGTTTTACCAGCTACCTTCACATCTATGTATCTTCTGCGATGACATTCCTAGAAGAAAATTTGTTGCAGTTCAATGCAGTTCACTGTAGTTCAATGTAGTTTACAGACTTCAGTGTTCGATCCTTCAGCTTCACTGTAACGTATTGCAGAGTGTGAAATGTGTGATAAACAGGACATGTAAGCAATACTTCTATGGCTGTTGTCTCTAGAGTAAGTTATGAAATGTCTGTCAGCTCTAAACGGAATTAATGGAGGTATAACAAACTGGTAGAGCTTCTGTCATTTGAGATTCTTCCCATCTGAGAACTGGTAACTCTAATATTTAATCTTCTACTTGCAATGTTGTCTTATTCTCGTTGATAGTGTCGGAGACGACACTGCAAATACTAATACACAAAATTTCTTAAAACATTAATTTTTTCTTGATAATTTTTGTCTCATTGTTCGATTGAAATCTTTCATTAACGTTGCAGACAACACACACACACACATATATATATATACATATATATATGTATATATATATATAATAAAATAAATATTATAATAATATAAATAAATAATATAATATACATAAAAATAATATAATATAAATAAAAAAATATAATATAAATAAATAATAATGTAAATAAATAATAAAATAAATATATACTAAAATTGAAAAAATTAATCCTAATGATCTACGTTGTCATGCAGTACATTATATATATATATATATATATATATATAGAGAGAGAGAGAGAGAGAGAGAGAGAGCATCCGTTTCTGGCCTTTTTCGTGTTTTCTCTCTCTCTTTCTTCATATTGCTCTCTCTTTCTCTCTCTCTCTTTGTGTGTGTGTGTGTGTGTGTGTGTGTGTGTGTGTGTGTGTGTGTGTGTGTGTGTGTGTTTGCGTGTATGTGTGAGTGCGTTTGTGTGTGTCCGCCGATAGTAAGCTAACTGCGCATCTGATGTAAGAAGTATGCGGAAAATTTTTTGCTAGTCACTTTAAGAAGAAAGAAGTTTCTCTTGATTTGTCACTTTGCACAAATTCCTACTCTCTCTCTTGTTCGCTATTCTCTATGTTTCCCTCTCTTACACACACACACACACACACACACACACACACACACACTCGCTTGTGCGCACGCACGCACCTTTCACTTCTGTATAATAAGCACACGTTACAAGTCTGTGCGTCAGCGCGCGCCATAGTAACGCTTGAGATTCTCATTAGTGACACTCTTACCGCTGAACGTTCCGGTTATTAGTTTCTGGAACGTGTTTCAAGATAGAATAAATGAAACGTATTCGCGTTGTGGGTACGAACAACCATTAATTGTATGAGGGAATGACAATGATAATTTCTGCCGGACCGTGGACCAGGACTCGAACCAGGATTTCCCGCTTTACGCGAGCTGTCAATTTAACCACTTTGGTTATCCATGCACGACTCACTGCCAGACCCAAACTTCCATATGTCGTCGTTCTTGTGTCATAACCTGTACTCGCACACACGTTATGTAATTCCCGTATAGGGGAGGCCACTTTTAATTCAATGTCTCTGCCCGGCTGCAGTTGATAAATATGATTATGCAGTGCCTGTGTTGGTAAGAGGAACCACACAATGTTCCTTCAGACATGCGTGCATGTCCTAACGAACATTGCATCGTTCTTCTTACCAACACAGGCACAGCAACATCCTATCAAGACAAAATGCCTGTCGTCCTCATATATAAGTTCTTTTTGGATGTATGACGCTTTGTGTTTCACACCTATACATTTAAGTTGTTATCGTTTGCACGGTACTCTAATTTGTGTTTTTGTTCTACAAGTGTTTCATATTTCTTCAAGATCTTCGTATCTCCTAGGCGTTGTGAATTCCGTTCATATTAGACCACCGTCTCGGACAACTAAGTCCCTTCACCACCGTTTCCAAGTTCTATTAATCACGTTGCTTGGCTACCCGTCGCAACAATATACTATCTTCTCCCTGATACATGAACCAGTATATCGAGGTAGCTGTTAATTTTATTTGATTCTTTTTTACTCTTTATGTTGCATAGGAATTTTTATGAAACACGAAATAATATTTAGCGTTTCAGATGTTCTGCTCTATGTGTAGTTGATGTATTTTCCGTATTTCTTGTATGTCAGTACCTGTAATGATTATCACGCGTTTCATTGCGACTTAAAGAGTGGAATTTCATCTGTGTTGTGTCTGGTATATATTAATACTTCCGTTTCACGATCCAGCTGCGAATCCGTCGGTTGCGCAGCCTGACTGTTCATTTGGGAGGGATAATCATCACGTTTAATTCGGTATGTCGTTCAGTAGCATTTCGGCATTGTGCTTACTTCTGATTCGTTAGCACGTATATGATTCAAATATATACTGTGATTGTCATAAAATAGTGCAAATAAATGTAGATATTAAATATTAACTGCGTCCCTATCGCCCTCAGTGATTTACTTCTGAGAGGAAAATCGACAAATTAAGCTACGTTTTATAAGTTTTCTTACACGCACATGTACAAACAAAAGGAGCTTTGAGCCGTATCTCTATCTTCATCCTCTTTAATGTTATGTGCGAACATATTGCGTTATTATCCTCTTTGTGATTTGTACCTCGGAGATGTTTCATCGACAAAGGGAACTGCCCACCCACTAGGCAGTTTTACTGCAACAAATTATTTCGAATTTTGTAATTTTCCATTTTTTTATTAAACTGTTCCTATTTTAGTTTGTTCCATTGTATTCTATCATTCATACTAAAAATTTCCAGTTTTTAACTATGTCATTACCTCGGTTTTCACCTAGTCCTGCCTTTTACCCACAGACTGTCACAGATGTAACAAATCTCATGTCTGAGACTTGTACTTTCGTCCTTTCGGTCCATTTTCGCTGTGATCTGCACTCGTTCCATGCAACGTTAAACTGAAGGAAGAAAGGGGAGAAAGGAACAGCGAGGGAAGGGAATAGCGATATCAGCTTCTTCAGCAGTCTGTCCGGCATCAGCGACGACTAGTGGAAATGTGTACTGGACTGGGATTCGAACACGAGGTCTCCCGCTTAGTAAGGCAAATGCGTTACTCACTTACGGCACCCCTACACAATCTTCGTCGCAACTGTACTGATTATCTCGGCACGTCTCTCGTCGGACCCCATACTCTCTCCTAACGCTACCTATCCGCAGTTCCGGTCCATCTCCTCTATTCTCGCTACTTTGAAATTCTGCACGGAAGTGGAAAATATTTGTGCATCCGCACAGGAGAAGGTGGATCAATTGCTCATCTAGGCGTAAGAGATTATATGGATGCGTGGTGTATGTTCTTTCTGACATGTCCGAAAGAAGAGACGTCGCGCATTCATATAAAATACAATATATCAGACACGGACGCAAAGTCTGAAGTAGTGGCGTTTCCAAAGTTTTCTTGTGTACATCATTTTTAACTAGTCAGCGCCTCTTCCTTGTTGTAGACGGAACCAAAGGGAACAATGCAATATTGCTTTTCTTACCTTTTGACTTGAAAAGTTATTGTGTCTTTCGGATATGCCGATGTTCTTCGCAGACATATATATCTTTACATTCTGTTTATGATCGATCACTTGACTCCATACACCGTCCTAATTCACTACATCCATTGATTTTTACTTACATTCAGTTCATTAAAAATAACTTATTACTATTTGTTTCTGTAGGAGATTTCTTGCGATCCATAAAAACATTTTCCTCTCCTGGTGCTGAGTTTCCAGCCGTATTTCTTGTCAAGACGTAATTGGAGACGCTGTTCCGTAGCCTGATGCGTCGCATTACGGACCCTATTAATACACAACACATCGTGGAAAACTGTAGAAAAAAAAATCGGTTTATCGTAACACTTTTCTTTTTTTACTTTTACCCACAGATTCACACACTAAACATAATTTTACTGTAATTGTTATTCTTTCTACTATAATGGAAATGATCGATAAAATTTAAGGCCCAACGGCACCGACTGGCCGCCGTGTCATCCTCAGCCCACAGGCTTCACTGTATGCGGGTATGGAGCGGCATGTGCTCAGCACACCGTTCTCCCTGCCCTATATCAGTTTACGAGACCGGAGCCGCTACTTTGAATCAAGTAGTTACTCAGTTTGCCTCACAAGGGCTGAGTGCATCCCGCATTCGAAAACAGCTTCTGGACAATCCAACAAATCGTATTACGGTTGTGCCGCATTATTCAGTGTTGAGAGACGGTGGGCGGGGGGCACTTTAAGAATTCATGCTGTCAAAGATACAGCATTTACCGATCGATCTATTTTGTAGTTTTCTAACTATTGCCGGCCGGCTTCAGTCTGGAACCGCGTGACCGCTACGGTCGCAGGTTCGAATCCTGCCTCGGGCACGGATGTGTGTGATGTCCTTAGGTTAGTTAGGTTTAAGTAGTTCTAAGTTCTAGGGGACTGATGACCTCAGATGTTAAGTCCCATAGTGCTCAGAGCCATGTGAACCATTTTTTTCCTAACGATTGCAATTTTTTTTTTTTCTGTCGCGTGTCATAATAGCAGGTTGAGGAATATCAGGAGAAGTACTCAGATTCATCCGACTGATCTGTGCTCAAACATTTTATGGATTGCGTAGCTTAACGCGTTATGCACGCCGTCAGTCCCGTGGGACTGACAGAGGACTCATCGTTTGAGTGCCGTCAATCCCCTGGGCTTGACAGTGTATTTTTCGTCTGGACAACATCACAGCATTAGAACGGCAGTATCAAAGTACCCAGCGGGGGGGGGGGGAATGTTCCTGTCGGAGAACAAAAAGGGCCAATATGTTTCTTTATAAGACTCTGACAGAAAAGTGGGGGAGTAGCTGTCTCAATTCTCATTCCTCCTGCCTCAGCAAAAATGTTATCATTGGAATATTTTCGCGCTTTTTTAACACAGAATATTCAAAATATTTTTACCCAGCCTCTCTTTATACTTAAGCCTTCATACTCAGCATCTCGCTGTCACTGCCACTGTCTATATCTGTCTCCGTCCCACTGTCCACTTTTCCTCTCATTTACTACAATATAACCCATTGCCACTGCATCCTCGCTCACACTGTCTCCGCTATAAGTCAGCAGCTCAAATACTGTGACAGGTTACAACTTTTTTTCTTTTATGCCTACGTGTTTAAAATTTCAGCCGAAACTGCGCATCCTCTTACACACACGTGTTAAAGTTCCCCATTCTTGGAAGACGCAGACCCTCCAACACTATGTATGCTCTCCACTGATACGTATCTTTCATTTCCACCGTCTACATTCACTTTTATTCTCATTGTTTCTATCTCCATCCATCTGTCTTTGTATTGTACTACTACTGTCTCTCTATGAGCACCAGTATCCTCTCTACTTGGGTTTCATTGTTATTGTCTTCCTTTCTCTTCCATTGCTATTTTTTCTCTCTCCCACAATCATCGTCACTGTCTGCTCTCTCTTTCTCTTCCACTGGGGCACTGTCTCTCTTCGTTCGTCACTGTCTCTATTGTATTCTGTTTCGGCATAAGAAAGCGCAAACATGTCAAAATTTTTGGTGGGGAACGTGGAATGAGATTTATGCCACCTGGTTTCCCACTTTTCTATTCGCCTTTTGTGTGCTCCGACAGGAGCATTCTTCCACTGGCTACCTTCTTGTATCTGCTACTGCAGGATGTGCTACTTACATGAAACGAGTTCTTTAGATCTGTACGGTTTTGACAGGCAGTTTATTTATGTTCTTCGACACATTTAAATACTTTGAAACCTACAAGCAACAAATAAGTAGACGTAATATGAGATTAACACATAATCGTTTGTTTTACATTTTTTATGAATATTTTACTTATCAACCTCAATTAATTGAAAACGCCCGGTTTATGATTTGTATTAAAGGGCTAATAATATTATTATAAATACTTTGCTGAATTCGCAGTCTTTCGAGTTTTACTTAATTTTTGACAGTCATTTTATTTTCTCTTCAGACGTAATAAGACTCTTTTAGCCCATTTTCTTGTCACTACAACACCATTATGGGCATATTTGTATACGCATGAAGTGCCAATTATACAAACACAGCACGTCATAAGCTTTTATTGGTGAAAAATACTGACTAAAAACATAATTTGGAACCTCAGAACCCTTGAGCCCTTGATATGACGCTAGAACCGATGCCATGTGTTCACCGCGTCAGTGAAAATGAAAAATACATCTACATTTCAGACAGGATATTGTGCATATTTCACGTGCAGAATTACGGTAGCTTTGAACCTCTGGACCTCGGAAACTGATAATGATATCGAGAAAAGTTTCAAGATTACCATACACATTCGGGAGGACGACGGTTCAATCCCGTCTGCAGCCATCCTGATTTAGGTTTTCCGTGATTTCCCTAAATCGTTTCAGGCACATGCCGGGATGGTTCCTTTTAAAGGGCACGGCCGATTTCCTTCCCAATCCTTTCCTAATCCGAGCTTGCGCTCCGTTTCTAAAGACCTCGTTGTCGACAGGTCGTTAAACACTAACCACCACCACCATTACCATACAACATCATTTTAAGAACATATGAAAAAATTTCGACAATACGCCTTGAACAAAAATTTTAGAAGTGGACATCGGCACAATTTGTACTTTTGGTACTCAAATATAATTGTTTTTCGAGTATATCTTGATAACGGCTACAGATTTTCGGAAAAGCAAAAAGGGCGTTTCCAGATGAATTTTTAAGACTGTACAGGTTAAATTTGAGCCATTTACTACGACTGTTTATTTTCCTAATTGAGGCCCACTGTGCCGAAAGGTTAAAAATTGGTTTTTGCGGTTTTATGCATAACTTTAAACATTTCTACCTCTGCAACGGATAATAATATCGGAAAAACTTTCTAAGTTACCCGAGAATATCACTCTTAAGAACATGTGGTGATAATTTTGGACCATTTTTCATAAACAGAAATTATAGAAGTGGCCATTCCAACAACTGGTATTTTTTTACCCAAAAATCACGAATTTCAACAAATGGTGCTTTTATAAGCTGCCTAAGGTTCAGCCTAGACAACATATAATGAAGAAGAAGCAAACGATTGGCTTCATTTGCTTGGACATTAGGAAGTGTGTAATGTTTAAATTTTGACCCTGTACTGTAAAATAGCTACAGTTGCCCGTTCTTCCGATATGTATATATATGGTTGCTAGGCAAACGGCAACGAAAAACACTTGATCTCTTATCTCTGTGGTGGATAGAACACCAGATATGATACGCTGAAAAAATACATTTTCTCGCCGCTTTTTAGAATACATTGGTACCATGCACAACACATTTTGATACTATACTGATGTCTCTTTTGTTTCAAATATCGCCGGAATATAATTCGTTCTCGGAATGGTGTTACAGACTCGTCAGTACTTTGTATTTTGGTAGCATCATAGTTTCTGCAATTTTTCTTCGGATCGTAGACAATGAATCGAACTTCCAGAAGACGTTTTAAAGTACCAACTTTTATATGCCTGCAAAATGCACCCTTCTCAACGGAGTTTCCAACGATCTCTACCCACTGCTTTTCGCAAGAATTTTTGAATAAACAGTGGAAGCTGGACCCAATATAACCGTATGGATGGGACTTCACTTAAAACTTCCGGGCTGATAGGCCGTGGTCGAAGTATAAAACTGTCTCCTGACGTTTCGTCTCCGACTGCGGGAGACATCATCGGAGGTAAATCCACTTTACCTCCGAGGATATCTCCCGCAGTCGGAGACGAAACGTCAGGAGACAGTTTTATACATCGACCACGGCCTATCAGCCCGGAAGTTTTAAGTGAAGACAATACCTGCAGTGACAGTTTACATTGTATGATCGTATGGATGGGAGTTTAACCACACCCCTACAACAAAAGCAATCCAAGCAATCGCTTTGTTTCGGTCTGGCTTGATGGCAACCATTGATTCAAATGTTCGGAAACCGAAGTCGTTTCTGTAGCATAAATATCTGCATGTTCGCTGATCAAATATTTCACCTGTTACAAGACACACAAAAAAAATCTTAGACTTTGTTACAATGTTTCATCATTCACTTTGGCCAATGGGGAGTCGTAAAGTGCACAGCGTTCTACTAGGTTATCTCGAGGATCAACCCACATACTTTGATCACTTTGCGGTGGCCCACTACGTCGCAAAGTTCCACTCACTGTTTTCTGGGTGGAAGGAATAAAATGACAGTACTTGCGCGCGTAAAATTTCACTCTATTGCGGTACGCTTGCATGTACTACTTACTACCAAGCCTTATTCTGAGACGTACACAGTATGAAAACTCCAGAACCACACAACATTCATAACCGCAGCCAGTTTATGATGATTATTAGTGATACTTCTACATCTACATGGGTATTCTCCAAATCACATTTAAGCGCCTGGCAGAGGTTTCATCGAACCACCTTCACAATTCTCTATTATTCTAATCTCGTATAGCGCACGGAGAGAACGAATATCTATATCCTTCCGTACGAGCTCTGATTTCTCTTATTTTACTTTGGTGATTGTTTCTCCGTATGTAGGTCGGTGTCAACAAAATATTTTTCCATTCGGAGGAGAAACTTGGTGGTTGGAATTTAGTGAAAAGATTCCGTCGCAACGAAAAACATCATCTTTTAATGATGTCCAGCCCAAATCCTATATCATTTCACTGATACTTTCTGCCATATTTCGCGATAGTACAACACGTGCTGCCGTTCTTTGAACTTTTTCGATGTACTCCGTCAGTCCTACCTGGTAAGGATCCCACACCGCGCAGCAGTATTCTAAAAAAGGGCAGACAAGTGTAGTGTAGGCAGTCTCCTTAGTAGGTCTGTAACATTTTCTAAGTGTCCTGCCAATAAAACGCAGTCTTTGGTTAGCCTTCCCCACAACAAAATGCAGCCGGCGAGTGTGGCCGAGTGGTTCTAGGCGCTTCAGTCTGGAACCGCGCGACCACTACGTCGCAGGTTCGAATCCTGCCTCGGGAATGGATGTATGTGATGTCTTTAGGTTAGTTAGGTTTAAGTAGTTCTAAGTTCTATGGGACTGATGACCTCAGATGTTAAGTCCCATAGTGCTCAGAGCCATTTGCACCATTTTTGAATAAAACGCAGTCGAGGTTAGCCTTCCCCAGAAAATTTTCTATGTGTCCCTTCCTCTTTAAGATGTTTGTAATTGTAATTCCTAGGGTATTTAGTTAAATTTACAGTCTTCATATTTGACTGATTTATCGTTCAACATAAGTTTAAACAATTCTTTAGCACTCATGTGGATGACCTCACGCTTTTCGTTATTTAGGGTCAACTGCCAAGATTAGTATCATTCAGATATCTTTTCTAAATCGTCTTGAAATTTCTTTTGATCTTCTGATGACTTCATTAGTTGATAAAGGACAGAGTCATCTGCAAACAACCGAAGAGGTCTGCTCGGATTGTCTCCTAAATCGTTTATATAGATGAGGAACAACAAGGGGCCTATTGCACTACCTTGGGGAACGCCAGAAATCACTTCTGTTTTACTCGATAACTTTCCGTCAGTTACTACGAACTGTGACCTCTCTGACAGAAAGTCACACACCCAGGCACATAACTGAGGCAATATTCCATAAGCACGCAATTTCACTACAAGCCGCTTGTGTGGAACAGTGTCAAAAGCCTTCCGGAAATCCAGAAATACGGAATCGATCTGAAATACTTTGTCAACGGCACTCTATACTTTATGCGAATAAAGAGCTAGTTGTCTTTCACAAGAACGATGTTTTCTAAACCCATGTTAACTGAGTGTCAATAGACCGTTTTCTTCGAGGTAATTCACAATGTTCGAACACAATTACGTTCCAGAATCCTGCTGCATATCGACGTTAATGAAATGGGCCTGTAATTAAGTGGATTACTCCTACTACCTTTCTTGAATATTGGTGTGACCTGTGTAACATTCCAGTCTTTGGGTACGGATCATTCCAGAAAGTTTACAAAAGAATTCTTTTTTTTAGAGTAGTTTGCTATAATTAGTATCCCGTAACGGAATGTCACGTCCGCGAGTAAGCATCACCTCACGTGGAATTAAGCAATTTAAAACGTCACCAAAAGCTCTGAATTTCACACCGTGCATTAAATCGTATTCTCTTCCACACTTTACGGCACTTTGTAAGTAGGCTGTTTATGTTTTCTTTATGTAAGTAGGCTGTTTAGGTTCTTATGTAAGTAGGCTGTTTAGGATTTCTTATTGGTAACGCCACCTCTGTATGAAAATCACTGGCTGTGCTGTGTGCAGTCTGTGGCTGCTTTGCATTGTTGTAATACTCGCCATTGTAGTGTTAGGCAGCTGGATGTGAACAGCGCGTAGCGTTGCGCAGTTGGAGGTGACCCGCCAGCAGTGGTGGATGTGGGGAGAGAGATGGCGGAGTTTTGTAATTTGTCATGAACTGCTATATTTATATATGATGATATCGAGGTAAATACATTGTTTGTTCTCTATTAATATCTTTCATTTGCTAACTATCCCTAAGGCACTGGATGTGAACAGCGCGTAGCGTTGCGCAGTTGGAGGTGAGCCGCCAGCAGTGGTGGATGTGGGGAGAGAGATGGCGGAGTTTTGAAATTTGTCATGAACTGCTATATTTATATATGATGATATCAAGGTAAATACATTGTTTGTTCTCTATTAATATCTTTCATTTGCTAACTATCCCTATCAGTAGTTAGTGCCTTCCGTAGTTAGAATCTTTTATTTAGCTGGCAGTAGTGGCACTCGCTGTATTGCAGTAGCTTGTGCAGCGAAGATTTTTGTGAGGTAAGTGATTTGTGAAAGGTATAGTTTAATGTTAGTCAGGGCCATTCTTTTGTAGGGAATTTTGAAAGTCAGATTGCGTTGCGCTAACTATGACTGGCACAAAAACATCACAGCCAATCGGAAAGCAACATCAATCGAGCGCATATATATAGAACCAGTCATAATTTGTCAGTGAATCAGAACAGTAAATTGCCATTGATAAATTTTGAAAACCCAATAATATAAAATGTATTCCCTTTTAACAAAACTGCTTTATCGAAATGATAATATTATTTTTTCAGCAGCATAAATTGACGAAATAGTTTACAAAAACTTCCCCGGTACGAATAACTAACACATACGTCATTCTTGAACATTCTTCACGGGACCAGTTACTTCAACGTATACTATAAATAATTTACCTAAAACGTTATTTCACAATCACACCTTCATTCACACTCATACCTAAGCATAATTATACTGGTCATTAATAAACAATTGCCGGCCGAAGTGGCCGTGCGGTTAAAGGCGCTGCAGTCTGGAACCGCAACACCGCTACGGTCGCAGGTTCGAATCATGCCTCGGGCATGGATGTTTGTGATGTCCTTAGGTTAGTTAGGTTTAACTAGTTCTAAGTTCTAGGGGACTAATGACCTCAGCAGTTGAGTCCCATAGTGCTCAGAGCCATTTGAACCATTTTAATAAACAATTAAAAAATTGAACAAATAGAAGGACAAGTGAAACAAGTTGCAACAAGTGAAACATGGACGATAACTAGTTTGGACAAGAAGAGAATAGAAGCTTTCTAAATGTGGTGCTACAGAAGAATGCTGAAGATTAGATGGGTAGATCATATAACAAATGAGGAGGTATTGAATAGGATTGGGGAGAAGAGAAGTTTGTCGCACAACTTGACTAGGAGAAGGGATCGGTTGGTAGGACATGTTCTGAGGCATCAAGGGATCACCAATTTAGTATTGGAGGGAAGCGTGAAGGGTAAAAGTTGTAGAGGGAGACCAAGAGATGAATACACTAAGCAGATTCAGAAGGATGTAGGTTGCAGTAGGTACTGGGAGATGAAGAAGCTTGCACAGGATTGAGTAGCATGGAGCAGTCTCAGGACTGAAGACCACAACAACAACAACACAGAACAACAAATAAATATGACAGTCCGTCAGGTAGTGACCTCAACGAGATCCGACAGAAACTAAGTACGCAATGGTATGTGACGCCACCAGGCCTGCACATGACTCATACAACAAGTCTGTTCACAGGTCACCAATCTCAATAGGTACCATGTTTGGTGCCACGCCTCAACTACGGCACTATAGAAAACTCAGGATTTGAACCACCCCAAAGCCTTCAGACACCTGACGTGACGTGTGTTGAGCAAACTAAATTCGCGTCTGGCTGTATTCTTTCAGAAACATCAATAGGATGTGAATTTTTGTATGAGATTGTGTGTAGTTTACTAAAATTAATTGAAAGACATCAGTTCTTTAATGAAGTTTAAAAAATTCGTTGAAGATCATCAATTCACCCCAAGCGTCTGCGTAAAAGATGCCATAAATTTGGAGAAAGTATATCCGAGTTTAAAAAATCAGTTTGTTTATAATGTTCTGGATAACCTCACAGCTTGAGTGAGATTATGTACGCACACGAAAAAAAGTTTTGCTTCACCCCGGTTCCCAGAACTCCTGAAGATAGACATTGACTGTGGACAAGGTATCACACAGTCCCTTTGACTGTTCAAAGATGTCACTAAACCCGTCCAAAGATGTAAACAACCATGTATGAGCTGCGCGTCTTACACGGCGTCCGACAGCCGATCACGTCCACTCATTTTACCAGGACGGAGGTACACGTCTCGTGTTGTCTGTAGTTCAACCATGCTTAGACGGTCAATATCGCAGTTCTATCGCGTCCGCAGTGTTTCTTTGTGCCAGTAAGGCCTCTTAACAAGGAAAGTGTCCAGGCGTCTCGGGGTGAACCAAAGCGTTCGGACATGTAGGAGGTACAGAGAGACAGGAACTGTCTATGTCATGCCTCGCTCAGGCTGCCCAAGGGCTACCAATACAGTGGATGACCGCTAAAAATGGTTCAAATGGCTCTGAGCTCTATGGGACTCAACTGCTTTGGTCATCAGTCCCCTAGAACTTAGAACTACTTAAACCTAACTAACCTAAGGACATCACACACAGCCATGCCCGAGGCAGGATTCGAACCTGCGACCGTAGCAGCAGCGCGGCTCCGGACTGGAGCGCCTAGAACCGCACGGCCACCGCGGCCGGATGTCCGCTACCTACGGATTATGGCTAGGAGGAACCTTGACAGCAACGCCAACATGTTGAATGATGCTTTACGTGCAGCCATAGGACGTCGTGTTACGACTCAAACTGTGCGTAATAGGCTGCATGATGCGCAGCTTCACTCCTGACATTCATGGCGAGGTCCGTCTTTGCAATCACGATGCCATGCAGTGCGGTAAAGATGGGCCCAATAACATGCCGAATGGGCCGCTGAGGATTGGCATCACGTTCTCTTCGCCGATGAGTGTCGCATATGCCTTCAACCAGGCAATCGTCGGAGACGTGTTTGTAGGCAACCCGGTCAGGCTGAACGCCTTAGACATTTTGTCCAGCGACTGTAGCAAGTTGGAAGTTCCCTGTTGTTTTGGGGTGGCTTGATGTGGGGCCGACGTACGCCGATGGTGGTCATGGAAGGTGCCGTAACGGCTGTACGGTACGTGAATACCATCCTCCGACCGATAGTGCAACCATATCGGCAGCATATTGGCAAGGCATTCGTCTTCATGGACGTCAATTCGTGCCACCATCGTGGACATCTTGTGAATGACTTCCTTCAGCATAACGACATTACTTGACTAGAGTGTCCAGCATGTTATCCAGACATGAACTCGTTCGAACATACCTGGGATAGATTGAAAAGGGCTGTTTATGGACGACGTGAGGAGTGGGACAAGCTGGACCAATAACTTATTCAATTTATGGATTCATGAAAGTATTAAAGCATCTCCAGCCTTGCTGAACTTGTGGATAGTATGCCACGGCGAATACAGGCATGCATCAATGCAAGAGGACGTGCTACTGGGTGTGTGTCTGTGTTGTCACTACGTAGTTTAGCTTAATTTCGGCAGAAGTACTGTAATCGACAACGCACAGAGCGCCTCTTTTCATCTCTAATCACGTTAATACGAAATATTTTATCAATCCACTCTCAGATTTGCTCTGTAAACATCGTTCACATAAAGTTCTTGTGCAGCATAAATCAAGTAAGGACTCTCCTTTTTCAAGTAGCTTAACGTGGGCACTATTACACGTAAGTACTGTCTCTGTCCAATTACACTGGTAACATTTAGTTTGTGACTGAAATAAATGTTGTCCAGATTTACAGTTGGTGCATTCTTACATTACTGTCAATTACAATTCTAATGTGTATCAAATTAAAGTGTCCTCTGCAGAAAGTAAGACCACTTGAACGCACTGGACTAGAACTGTAGTGTAGGCTGCACAGTATTGTTTTCATTCATACAGTTTCATTCCTTCGACCGCTGCCTTTGAAATGATAAAAAAGAGGAGCTATAGGCATGTGTTTGCTTCCTAATAGGAAGCACACACGCAAAAAAAAAACAAAAAAAAACGGCTATCTTAAACTAACCTAAACACGACTCGAAACAACAAGCTTCTAGCCTACGTGGTATATATACTTATAGTCATATTAAAACTTAAGTATATTTTCGTCCAATATTCAGATAATGGGTTTCTTTAACATAACACATTCAAACTATAAAAAATAAGAGAGTGAGATAATTACGTACAAAAAGAAATTGAGTATTAAATTCATGAAGTGAATGACTGCGATTTTATCACTAGCAAAAATATTAATTTGTTCAAGATTCTTTAAAGAATCTGATCGACACGAATGTTTCTGCTACACAAAGTTTTGCGCATTTGAGAAGTTTCATTTGCACTTGTGCAAAGTATTGCACACTTGATGAGTGTTCATTTGCGCTTGAGCCTACACCCACTATTTACATAATACATATAAAACTTACTTACTATATGCCTGACTTGGTGGTGTCGTGTAGACTTTGCTCTTGAGGTAGCCCCGCAAGAAAAAATCACAATCGGACAAATCTTTCTCTCTAGGGGCCAAGGAATGTTAACGAATCGTGAGATCACACGGTTGCCAAACAATTCTTGCACATATATCATTAATTGCTGTGCAGTGTGTGATGTCGCACCGGCCTTTTGAAACCAGGCTTCTTGAACGTTTGGAAAGTTGTTCAATGCAGGTGTAACGAAAGTTCGTAATACCTCCACGTAACGATTGACATTGACACTTACAGTGTTTCCCCGTTCATTTGCGAAAAAATACGATACAAAAATCTCATGTGATGCAACACCACACCATATTGTCACTTTACTAGCGTGTAAATGGCGCTCATGTACATCATTAGGATTTGTGTTTTCCCAGTAACGGTAGTTCTGTTTATTCAGATAACCTGTGTGATGAAAATGTGCCTCATCTGACATCCACAACTTGTTACAAAGTCATCGTCATTGTTTATTTTTGTTACCATTTGTTAACAGAATCCTAATCGTAACCGGTAATCGTTGTCCTTCAGTTGTTGCACCATCTGTAGTTTGTACGGATGAAATTTTAAATCAAGATGAAGAATTCTGCGAACACACTCCCGGGACATTCCAACCACTGCTGCTTGCTTACGAATTGTACGCTGTGGGCTTCGTAAGACAGACTCGCGTACAACGTCAATGTCCGCTGGAGAACGCACACTTATAGGTCGTCCTGTTGATTTCTTTTTAAGAGCAGATTCAGGCTCTTCAAAGTTATTAATCCAACATTTTATCACGTGTTTCGACGGGACGGCATCATGACGTCCTAAATTATAAAATCGCCGAAACTCCCTCTGCACCGCTAGCAAACTATCATTGTTTTTATAGGACATTTTTATGGCTGACGCACGCTGTTGTCCGTTCCACTGATCCATGGTAACTGAAATGGCGGACTGTTTACTTCAAACTGTCACGAGCCCGCAGTGATGCCACCACCTGCCCATGGCTGCCACAACTCATTTCAAACATTCCCATTATTCTGTGTCACCGTGTAATCAGAGATGACCTTGTTCAGAATGGAAGTGGAAGTCGCGGACTTGGCAGGATATAATTTAATTGAAAATATAGTACAAAGCCACAAGAGACTTTATCCGTTCCTCTAACTCTGGGTAGACGGACTTTTAACATCTAGGGCAGTTAACTGTAAGGGTTTCGTGGGTAGAATAGGATGTGATCGGTTTTAGAGCATACATTGTTGGGCCTGGTTTTCTGACAAATGACGCAGGTTCTGATTAATTGTTGTACCGTCTCTTTTAGGCTAATGACAATAGCTGGCTATTTTGCTTGCACATTTGTTAATGCTGAAATACCGACAGGAATGGTGCGTGTACCACATAAAAGCGTCTAAATTGCCTGCTGTCTGTGTTTATGCCCTTCATCCTGTAATTGATATTGTAGTTAAATGCGCTCATGGGATCTGCTTTGATAGCCTCTTTTACGTTTCACCGTAGCGGATCTGCGCGCTGCAGTTGTACTGTATTTTTACACATGTTTATGAATCGCTGTCTGTAAGTGGCATCATTGATAAACAGTACTCGGAATTCTGTCGATCACTCAACTATATCTGCGAACTCTGACAGATCCTGCGGAAGCCGACACAAGGAGCCTGAAACGACGTTGTCCTGCCCCATGACGTGGTGAATTTCGAAATCACAATCCTGGAGCTCCAACATCCAATGTGACAAGCGTGCGTGCCATAATCGGCATGTCAATAGGAAACTTGAAGCTTGGTGGTCATAAAAGACCTTCACACGATTTCCATACATGTAATAATGGTACTTTTTTCAACTACCAATGCTTCCAACTCTGGGTAAGCCTTTCACATCTTGACAGCTCTCCTTGCAAACCCGATATTTTGCACTCCCGCGTTACTTGACGGTTCGTTGGCCTGGAAAAGGCAAGCGAGTAAATCATGAGATGAGGCATCCGCTCGAAGACAAAAATATTTAGTTGTGTCGGAGTGTTACGAGTATAGAATGTAAGAATTCACAGGTGATTGATTCTATCAAAGTCACCTTAACACACATTCATCCAACACCAATGCTGATTCTTCTTTAGTAGACTCAGTAGTTTCTTACTACTAAGTAACAGTGCGAGGACGAGGAAATAAAGAAGCAAATCCCATAAAAGTTTTGAGCTGCCTCTTGTTTCTTGGGTATGGGAACTGTTTTACTGCGTTTATTTTTCCCGCTTCAGGTACCATACCTTGGGGCGAAGTCATATGGCCCAGGAATTTTATTTCATGCTGTCCATACGGTTACGACTGCTTCCGAAAACCTAGCCAACTCCTTGTCAATCAGTTCTAAGTGTTCCTGGAAAGAGGCAGCCGCAGTAAGCAGATAGTTGACATAAACTGTTACACGATCTAACAGCTCAGGTGCGAACACTGTATCGAGTGCGGCAATAAAGAAACCTGCGCTTATGTTCAAACCAAAGGGCAAAACTCTATACTGGTAATTCCTCCCAGCGAATACAAACGCAGTGTATTTCTTCGATCGTTCAGACAGCTCAATTTGCCAGTACGATTATGATAAATCGATCAAGGTAATGTATCTCGTTCTGAATAATTTCTGGAGCCCTTCTTGGTGGTTCTCGGATCTTGTCCTGACGGGCACAATGATTTTATTGGATGTTGTGTGCATCCAGCACCCAGCGAATGCTACCGTCAAGCATAGCCACAGCTAACAGCGGCCTGTTATAGGGTGAGTAGGAAGTTTCGATCACACCTCAGTCTAGCGTTTTCCGTAACTCCTTCACCACTGCCTCTTTCTGAGATCACAGCACAGAATAAGTGGCACGTCAATAGTTCTGATGTTAGTACAGTCGTATGTCGTACGTGCATCCTCGTATCACCCCTCGTTTCTCCGAGAATACTTCCTTGAAATGATGGAGTAAGCTTACTAGCTCACGCTGTTGCTCAGCACTTAAGTAATCCGATTCTGCTACTTTAGCCTGCGCTAAATTATTCACATTGTGTGCTTCTTCGTTATAGGCAGCATTTATATCATAGTAACCTTAATCTGGTCGGTTGTTGTGTAAAATAAAACATTAGGTCGTACGCATTTCACCTGGACATAATGGCAGTACTTGCCATGAATGCCGATTGTTTTTCAAGGTTCAGTACAGTCTTTTCTCCATGGGAAATTATGGAAATAAGCCCATGTGAGAGATCTATCTGTGCGTCCCCAGAATCACAGGAACTGACAAATTATTTACTAATAGAAAACTGTTATAAATGGTTCCTTTCCCAACAACAACGTCAGCCTGGACCTGGTGTTAGTCACCTGGTTGTTAGCACTAATAGCCTCCACAGCCCTACAATTTTGTGTGGGAAAAATAGGCAAACGCTTGACCTAACTGATACGTTTGAAGAAACTGTAATTCATACCTGAAACAGACGCTGCCGTGTCTATAACTAACTGCACAGCAACAACGTAGATGGAACAGCGGCTTGTAACACTTGCACTTCGTCTTTAGTACAATTACTGGTTTCCTGAGACACCTCTTGCCTCAGGTCATCCCCGTTATTGTATCGCAACAGGGCTAAGTGTCGTTATGTAATGCCTTAATTCTGTGCCGCGACCGACTGACGAAGGCCCTACAGTGGTCGCCCACAGTTCGACGCCTGCGAGTGTGATCTCTGCTCAGCTTCCGTTGCATCCATAATGCGTACACTGTGTGACTGCGTCTGAATCGGTGATGCACATGATTGCGGTGATTTCCTGTGTTGCTGTTGACCACAGTGTGGCATCGGTGTCGCCGACATCTGATTAATGTGCATGTTTTGTGGTTGCTGTTGTGGCGGCGCAGTATTTTGCATCCAACCACTGGTTCCGGAATTTTGCCACGACCCGTTTGCAGTCCTCTTTTTCTTACGGTTGTTGTTATCACAACATTATTTCATCTTTTTTATCATAGTTGTTGTTGCCACTTTCTGGTAGTTTCCGTTGTTGTTATTAGCAGCTTGGTAGTTATTACCATTGCCACTACATTTTGGCCAACAGCTATTTTCTGACCGTTGTTTCCGGTATTATTTTGCCTGAAACGGCAATTTCTGCGGTTACCATCATTACAGTAACTATTATTGTTCCGACTGTTGTCGTTCGATTTCTTGGCGTCCTCGTGTATGAGATTGAAAGAATCGATAACTGACAGGGCATTCTCCGGGTCAGTATCAGGAACAATAACTACTTTCTCTTGTATATTTAGGACAGGACGAGCCTTTAATATTCTGAAAACGTCTATATGAGAAATCGGTTCATTCCAGTATGTGGTCATGTTAATATATTTCTCGAAGTATTTTCTGTGATTTCCCACTTTGGGACGGTATAATTCTGGGCTATATACAAGCTACCTAAAACGTTTCTGCATACATGTAGACCATAACCGTCCTAAAATGCGTTTCTCAAAATCCAGAAATGTGTAGCATGTCTCTGCAACTTGAACTGCCTACAGTGATGAATCTCCTGCTATATGTGAGATGACAAATTGAATTTTCTGTCTTTGTGTCCATGTTGGAAGAACATTGCGGAAATACTTTATGAATACCACAGCGTGGATATACTTTTTCTCATCACCTAAAGTTCGGAAATGGCGATGTTTGATTAAACTTTCTTTTCCAATTAAGTGTGTCAAAGTTGGTATGCCTGGCTCCGTGTAAAACATACTTCAGTTTGTCTCATAACCGGTGTTACTACACGCAGGTGGTCTTCAGTCCAGAGACTGGTTTGATGCAGCTATCCATGCTACTCTATCTTTTGCAAGCTTCTTCATATCCCAGTACTTACTGCAACCTACATCCTTCTGACTCTGTTTAGTGTACTCATCTCTAGGTCTCCCTCTACGATTTTTACCCCCCATGCTGCCCTCCAATACCAAATTGGCGATCCCTTGATGCCTCAGAATATGCCCTACCAACCAATCCCTTCTTCTAGTCAAGTTGTGCCACAAACTCCTCTTCTCCCCAATCCTATTCAATACCTCCTCATTAGTTATGTGAACTACCCATCTAATCTTCAGCATACTTCAGTAGTACCACATTTCGAAAGCCTCTACTCTCTTCTTGTCCAAACTATTTATCGTCCACGTTTCACTTCCAGACGTGGCTACATTCCATACAACTACTTTCAGAAACGACGTCCAGACATTTAAATCTATATTCGATGTTAACAAATTTTTCTTCTTCAGAAACGCTTCTCTTGCCATAGCCAGTCGACACTTTATATCCTCTCTACTTCGACCATCATCAGTTATTCTGCTCCCCAAATAGCAAAATTCATATACTACTTTCAGCGACTCATTTAATAATCTAATTCCAGCAGTATCACCCGATTTAATTCGACTACATTCCATTATCCTCTTTTTGCTTTTGTTGTTCATCTTATATCCTCCATTGAAGACAATGTCCATTCCGTTCAACTGCTCTTCCAGGTCCTTTGCTGTCTCCGACAGAATTACAATGTCATCGGCGAACCACAAAGTTTTTATTTCTTCTCCATGGATTTTAATTCCTACACCGATTTTTTCTTTCGCTTCCTTTCAAAAATGGTTCTGAGCACTATGGGACTCAACTGCTGAGGTCATTAGTCCCCTAGAACTTAGAACTAGTTAATCCTAACTAACCTAAGAACATCACAAACATCCATGCCCGAGGCAGGATTCGAACCTGCGACCGTAGCGGTTCGCTTCCTTTACTGCTTGCTCAATAAACCGATTGAGTAACTTCGGGGATAGGCTACAACCCTCTCTTACTCCCTTCCCAACCACTGCTTCCCTTTCATGCCCCTCGACTCTTATAACTGACTTCTGGTTTCTGTAAAAGTTGTAAATAGCCGTTTGCTCCCTGTATTTTACTCCTGCCACCTTCAGAATTTGAAAGAGAGTATTCAAGTCAACGTTGTCAAAAGCTTTCTCTAAGTCTACAAATACTAGAAATGTAGGTTTGTCTTTCCTTAATCAATTTTCTAAAATAAGTCGTAGTGTCGGTATTGCCTCACATGTTCCAACATTTCTACGGAATCCAAACTGATCTTCCCCAACGTCGGCTTCTACCAGTTTTTCCATTCGTCTGTAAAGAATTCGTGTTAGTATTTTGCAGCCGTGGCTTATTAAACTGATAGTTCGGTAATTTTCACATCTGTCAACACCTGCTTTCTTTGGGATTGGAATTATTATATTCTTCTTCAAGTCAGAGAGTATTTCGCCTATCTCATACATCTTGCTCATCAGATGGTAGAGTTTTGTTAGGCCTGGTTGTCCCAAGGCTGTCAGTAGTTCTAATGGAATATTGTCTACTCCCGTTGCCTTGTTTCGACACAGGTCTTTCAGTGCTCTGTCAAACTCTTCACGCAGTATCATATCTCCCATTTCATCTTCATCTACATCCTCTTCCATTTCCATAATATTGTTCTCAAGAACATCACCCTTGTATAGACCCTCTATATACTCCTTCCACCTTTCTGCTTTCCCTTCTTTGCTTAGAGCTGGGTTTCTATCTGGGCTCTTGATATTCATGCAAGTGGTTCTCTTTTCTCAAAAGGTAGACAGTATCTATCTTATCCCTAGTGATATACGCAACTATATCCTTACATTTGTCCTCTAGCCATCCCTGCTTAGCCATTTTGCACTTCCTGTCGATCTCATTTTTGAGACGCTTGTATTCCTTTTGGCCTGCTTAATTTACTGCATTTTTATATTTTCTCCTTTCGTCAATTAAATTCAATATCTCTTCTGTTACCCAAGGATTTCTATTAGCCCTCGCCTTTTTACCTACGTGACCCTCTGCTGCCTTCACTATTTTATCTCTCAATGCTACCCACTCTTCTTCTACTGTATTTCTTTCCCCCATTCTAGTCAATCGTTCCCTAACGCTCTCCCTGAAACTCTCTACAACCACTGGCTCTTGCAGTTTATCACACCTTTTGGAGTTTCTTCAGTTTTAATCTACAGTTCATAACCAATAGATTGTGGTCAGAGTCCACATCTGCCCCTGGAAATGTCTTACAATTTAAAACCTAGTTCCTGAATCTCTGTCTTACCATTATATAATCTATCTGATAGTTTCTAGTATCTCCAGGGTTCTTCCATGTAGACAACCTTCTTTCATGATTTTTGAACCAAGTGTTAGATATGATTAAGTTATGCTCTGTGCAGAATTTTACCAGACGGCTTCCTCTTTCATTCTTTACTCGCATTCCATATTCACCTAGTACGTTTCCTTCTCTAGGTTTTCTTTTCCTACTGTCGAGATCCAGTCAGCCATGACTATTAAGTTTTCGTCTCCATTCACTATCTGAATAATTTCTTTTATCTCATTATACATTTCATCAATTTCTTCATCATCTGCGGAGCTAGTTGGCATACAAACTTGTACTACTGCTGTAGGCGTGGGCTTCGTATCTACCTTGGCCACAATAATGCGTTCACTATGCTGTTTGTAGTAGCTTACCCTTATTCCTATTTTCTTATTCATTATTAAAAATGCTCCTGCGTTACCCCTATTTGAGTTTGTATTTGTAACCCTGTATTTACCTGACCAGAAGCCTTTTTCCCCCTGCCATCGAACTTCACTAATTCCCACTATATCTAACTTTGACCTATCCCTTTTTATATTTTCTAACCTACCTGTCCGATTAAGGGATCTGACATTCCACGCTCCGATCCGTAGAACGCCAGTTTTCTTTCTCCTGATAACAACGTCCTCCTGAGTAGTCCCCGCCCCGATATCTGAATGGGGGACTATTTTATCTCCGGAATATTTTACCCAAGAGGACGCCATCATCGTTTAACCATGCAGTGAAGCTGCTTGGCCTCGGGAAAAATTACGGCTCTAGTTTCCCCTTGCTTTCAGCCGTTCGCAGTACCAACACAGCAAGGCCGTTTTTGTTAGTGTTACAAGGCCAGGTCAGACAATCATTCAGACTGTTGCCCCTGCAACTGCTGAAAAGGCTGCTGCCCCTCTTCAGGAACCACACGTTTGTCTGGCCTCTCAACAGATACCCCACTGTTGTGGTTTTACTTATGGGACGGCTATCTGTATCGCTGAGGCACGCAAGCCTCCCCACCAACGTCAAGGTCCATGGTTAATGGGGGCAGGGGTTCATACATAGTCGGTAATATTGGTGTACTTCCGTACTGAGGAACGATGTTGCTTACAACATTTGGCTCTGTGTTGTTTTCGTTGTGCATTTGCCACTCAGGTTCTCCGACCGGCGTCTGTCGATTACCTTGCCAGATGGGGAAGGTAGAATATATGATATCCCTTATACTAGTTAACTCCTCACGTAAACCTCGGCAAGGTTCACCTTTGCCAAAAGCTACCTCTATTGTAGCAATTCTACGTTTTTCTTTACCTCTCTTTGGATGGTCTCCTTCATCTGTGTACTCATTTCGTCCACAACTGACTTTTTTTACTCGACCTTCTACAGTGGAATGAGATACTTTCATTCCCTCCAGCGCTGCCGTCAGTTTTTTCGTTTCAACCGGCAAGTCTTTGCAGTTAGTCTGCAAAGTAGTGATGTCGTCGCCAATACTATCTAGAGCCTCCTTAATATTCTCCACGATAGGTTTATCACAAGCGTCTAAGCCTACACTTAGTCTTGATACTAACTTCTCATTTCCAGCATTTAGTTCTTCTTTTAGTTGTTTGATCATTGCCTTCTCCGTAGGCTGCTGTTTAACATCATGCTCTTTTGCTAATAAACACTATCTTGTTCCTTTTCAAACTCGATCATGAGTTGTTTTTCCCTAAGAGCCTTTTTGGCTACACGCTCTTTATCTCTTACATCCAGTGTTTGTAAGAAGATATTAATTAAATCTGTTCCTGGTACATAAAGTGTTAAAGGAACAGCTGATGGTGCCTCCTGCACAGAAATATCGATAACAGTTTTACTACCGGACGTAGGAAACGTATTTGCTTTGTCTAGTACGTCGTGTTCCGAATCCGGAATTCGTTTACCTATATTTTGAATTTCTGCTTCCCATGTGGGAATTGCAGATGTCGGTGAAGTCTAAATCATTGTCGTATTCATTTCCTGTGCACTGTCATTCTGTTCAGAGTCAGGGATTTACTTTCGCTTTGGTCTAACCATTGCGCCAAGCTATTATTAAACTACATACGCAACACACAGGTAAGTACACAAAATAGAAAAACAGAACTTATAACTAAACACACGAATATTTGCGCAGAATTGTTTACTGGCTGCTCTTAAAGTCACTGCAACTGAAGACTGTCTCGCAGCTGATCTTTCGGCATTGATTCGTGCTGCATAGATCTATAACCAGTTCAAAAAGTAGGCTGTGCGGATGTAACGTAAGCTTACTAGTAAACGATCTGAAAGTGAACATGCATATATGTCCTTACCTGTGATATCTTCTCTTGATAACACTGTGATACAGTTTAGTATAAGTGGCAACTTTGTTAGATCATTTGATTTTATTTCCTTTACTTTTCTTCCTCGAAGTTCATTTAAATGTCGAAGTACATGAAAAGAAAATACTATTCATGAGTATGATACAACTTACGACTATGTACCTGTCTGTACTATGTATGGAGCCAGACAAACAAATTTTATGTTCATTATATATATATATATGTACAGCGTATAAATGTGAATGAATGAATCTGTGTGTAGCTTAATTATAATGTGTTGTATGAAATTGTCTTTCAAACAGATAACGGTCAATTATTTTTATCACAGATCTTCTTACATTCTTGTAAACTGTAAAAATGTTAACACATACTTATTACACACAACACTCCTATGTGGTAAATAACTGATAATAATTATTTCCTTTTGCTGAAGTTATGTTATCGTACAGATAAGTTAATGCACATCTAAGCAAAAGCAACATAAGAACATAATCTCTTTTGCTCTCAGTGGTTGAAACTTTAGGGTTCGTATGCACACATATTTCTTAGTAGCACACTGGGTTGTTAATTTTAACTGCATGAAGCATACTTCGTTACAGCTTTCTCTGTAATGGCGCCTTCGCGAAAAATAACGTACTCCGTATCTGTGGCCCAGTATGGCGAAATTTACACCGGGAAATAAAAGTAATGGTGGAGATGCTTTAGTACTTTCATAAATGCATAAATTCAATAAGTTATCTTATTAATATCAGGTCTTTAAGGGCAATGATTACTAAAAATAATTCTACTGACCGTAATGTCCGACAACAATAGGATAAGATCGTAACTAATAAAACTTTCAATAACTGCAGGAAAGGACTCAACTCTTTTTAAAATGAAAGATGGTTTCCATAGTAACAAACAAAATTTTGTATTCTGGAAGCAATTTAGTACTGGTACTGGCTCTGAGTACTATGGGACTAAACTTCTGAGGTCATCAGTCCCCTAGAACTTAAAACTACTTAAACGTAACTAACCTAAGGACATCACAACATCCATGCCCGAAGCAGGATTCGAACCTGCGACCGTAGCGGTCGCGCGGTTCCAGACTGTCACTCCGGCCGGCGAAACAATTTAGATAAATCTACAATTATTACACTTATTACAGACCTCTTAAAATGGAACGTAGGAAGAGAGCGCCTTGCTAGGCCAGCGGTACTACTCGAAAAGGTACCATATTATCTGTTTTATCAGACAAATGAAAATTAACAGAGAACATATTGTCTTCTTCAGTCATTGGCTACACAGATAATAAATTATGTTATGGTCTTTGTTCTTTTTACTTGATGCACTTCACATAAAAAATGTCAATGTTTTTCCACATTTTACAGAGTCCGCTCCAATAGCCGAATGGATGCCTGCACCGTAACTCAGCGTGTTCGGTCAGAGGATTAGATGCTCTCTGTATTAAAAAAAAAACTGAGCTAACGGATCAACGACGAGCTGAAACGAATGTCTTGCGACGTCCGCCACGAGCAGATGCAACGAACGAAAACGAAAAAATGAGATTAAAAAAATGGTCAGCTTGACGGACTGCCGTCCTAAGGGGTCCGGGTTCGATTCCCGGCTGGGTCGGGGTTCTTCTCCGCTCAGGGACTGGGTGTTGTGTTGCCTTCATCATCATTTCATCCCCATCCGGCGCGCAGGTCGCCCAATGTGGCGTCGAATGTAATAAGACCTGCACCAAGGCGGCCGGACCTGTTCCGCGAGGGGCCTCCCGCCCAGTGACGCGAAACGCTCATTTCCATTTTTTTCCACATATTATACAAAAATATTAAGTCCTTTTGTCAATTATACTCACAAGGAAAAATACGACAGGAGGCGGCAGAACGATTGGCTCACATTGGCGGAGATACTTATTCCATTGTTCAAATCGTCATTAGCAAACATCGGTTGAAAATCTCGAGATACAAGTGAACAGGCAATATCATTCTGTTACTACTTAGAGAATTCTATCATGTTTTGATCAGTGAATGCGATAAATGTTGATGATGTCTTGCGTAAAATTATAATTACGAAAAATGAGATGTTCTATTAAAATTTGTTTGTGTTACTATACAGCTCTAGTAAATGTTACCAAACAGTATTTACGTAACGTAGAAATACCACTTTCGTCACGTCCAGTGGAAACTATATTAAGAAAATTCAGCACATTTGAGGATCATTTGATATATGCTTATGGAAATATATTAAAAGAGAACATACAGTGTCGTCGTGAAGAGCTGGATGAAATTTACTAGGACGTATGTGAGAATTCCGAAACTGATGGATGAAAAAAATTGATGATTTAAAATCTTATGTTTCAGATAATAACTTTCCCAGTACATTAATTTTATGGATTTGATTATTTAGCAAACACTGTATTACCTCCTCTTTGTATAATGTCTTATGTTAGAACTCCGGAGGGGATAGAAGCAGTAATCGATTGTAGACTTGCTACGAGTAGTCTGAGATTAATTCATGGAAACCACGGACTGCTGGATGCGGGATGAGTGACTGGAAGATTGTAATCCTATTCGCTAATTTCGGAATTGATTATCCCAATGTCTACGTCACCTCGCTTTGGGGCAGACTGTTAATGTCCGCAAGCAGGTAAAGGCGGGGATCTGGTGGATTGCACTACACGAGACAATGTGGCAGTTAGCAACGTCTGTGTAACGACCATGCTGTCGAGTCTAGCACAAGTAATTATCAGGCAGTGGACACAACGATTTGTGGTAATTCTTTTAATATTTGTTATTTTCTTCTTCTCTGAGGGCTTGAGACTTTTAGTACTTTTGATTTAGATACTGTCCAGTTACGTAAGAATCCTGACTGCACTATTACTCCCCCTCCCCCATTCTTCTCTCTCTCTCTCTCTCTCTCTCTCTCTCTCCCCTACCCTCTTACCTTTTGAATGTATGTGTGTGTGTGTGTATGTGTCTTTGTGTGTAATTTTGGCAAGTGAACATTGTGTTTTGTCAATTTGTAAATGTTTTACGGATAACATTGTAGTCGTATCAATCATTTGCATCTACGGATGGAATGTTCACTTATTTTTCGTAGACTTAGTGGTGGAAGTCATGATGGCATTTCTTCTGTTTGTTGTTAAAGACGGAAACGATGAGAAAGATTGCCTACCCAAATAAACATTTAGATTATTTATCTAAAAACGTAGTAAATTCGAGGTAAAGGTGTTCAGCGTCCTCGCCATAGGCCGGCCAGTCGAGTCCAACCGACCGCCGTATCATCCTTTGCCTACGGCTTTATCGGACGCGTACGGAGGAGCATGTAGTCAGCACACCACTCTATCGGTTGCTGTCGGGTTTCTTGACCTTGGAACCGCTACTACTCGGTCGAGCAGCTCCTCAGAGAGTCTCGCGAGGCTGAGGAGACCATTTACAGTCCTCCCACCAAGGGAAAGAATCGCAGACAGTATCGGGAAACAATCCCGGGTCCCCCACATGCCAGTCAGCCCACTATTTATTTTTTATTTTGTTATTATTATTATTATTATTATTATACTGACTTGGTACTTTCCTGATCATTTAGACGACTATAGTCCAAATTATCATATAATATTACACTGAAGCGCCAAGGAACTGATTTACGCATGCGTATTCAAATACAGGGATATGTAAACAGGCAGAATACGTCGCTGCGGTTGGCAACGCCTATACAAGACAACAAGTGTCTGGCGCAGTTGTTAGATAGGTTACTGCATTTACAATGGAAGACTATCAAGAGTTAAGTGAGTTTGAACGTGGTGTCATAGGCGGCGCACGAGCGATGTGACACAGCATCTCAGAGGTAGCGATGAAGTGGAGATTTTCCCATACGACCATTTCACGCGTGTACCGTGAATATCAGGAATCCAGTAAAACATCAAATCTCCGACATCGCTTTGGCAGGTGAAAGATCTTGCAAGAACGGGACTAACGACGACTGGAGAGAATCGTTCAACGTGACAAAAATGCAACTCTTCGCAAATTGCTGCAGATTTCAGTGTTGGGCCATCAACAAGTGTCAGCGTGCGAAACATAGAACGAAACATCATCGATGTTGCCTGGTCGGACAAGTCTCGTTTCAAATGGTATCAAGCGGATGGACTTGTACGGGTATGGAGACAATATTATGAATCCATGGATGCTGCATGTTAGCAGGGGACTGTTCAAGCTGGCTGGGGCTCTGTAATGGTGTGGGGCGTGTGCAGTTGGAGTGATATGGGGCCTGTGATACGCCTAGATACGACTCTAGCAGGTGACAGGCACATAAGCATCTTGTCTGATCACCTGTATCCATTCATGTCCATTGTACATTCCGACGGAATTGAGCAATTCCAGCAGGACAATGCGACACCTCACACGTTCAGAATCGCTACAGAGTGGCTCCAGGAACACTATTCTGAGGTTAAACACTTCCGCTCGGCACGAAACTCCCCAGACATGAACATTGTTGAGTATATCTGTGATGCTTTGCAACGTGCTGTTCAGAAGAGATCACTCCGTCGTATTCTTTCGGATTTATGGACAGCCCTGCAGGATTCATTGTGTCATATCCCTCCAGCACTACTTCAGACATTAGTCGCGTCCATGTCACGTTATGTTGCAACGCTCGGTGTGCTCACGGGGCCCTACACGATATTAAGCAGGTGTATCAATTGCTTTGGCTCTTCAGTGTATATAGTCGACTTCGTTGCTACATAGGAATATTTAGGTTTCCTGCCTATTTTTGCCGTGGGTATCTCAGGCAAGTAACGCCTAGGTCATGGTAGCGCCACGTGAACGTGCTGTAGTTGAAAGAAAGGAGGCAGTTGTAAAGTGGCCGTTGTCAAGAGTTAGTTGTATGGAAGCAGTTGTACTGAGGTAGTCAGCCTGTTGTTCTCAGACGTGCGCTGTCCTGAGTGGGCTTGCCATTTAGTGCAGTGCATGTTATTATGAGTCCGTGCTGAGCAGTTCTGCGCGTGAACTGCCTGTTATTGTGAGTTGGTGCGAGCAGGCAGCGCTGAGATGGAAGGGGCTGGCTGGAAGTTGTTTGTATGAGACAAGCTCTGGTCTGACGGTTCTGTTGCCACTCAGTTGAAGAGAGGGAGTGCATGGTACTGATATTGAGACTGGCTGCAATATTAGTTTTGAAAGGGCAAGCAATGTTTTTTTTTTAATTGATTTTGACGTACACATGTTTCTCCTCCGTATGCAGTCTGCTCAGCGATCCGAGGTAAGTTTTAGTACTTTCCTCTTTTTACGGTTTGGTGTGTATCTAGTGGTAGTGTTATTGATCAGGTAGAAGAGTGTCTGACCTCAGTACTCAGCACTGGTTTCGTTTGCATCCAATATTTAAGTTACGGTCGATCATTGGTTTCATTCACAGAACTAATGGAAAATTTTTCTTAATATTGCGGATTTAGGAAATGAGCAAATGTAACTGTATTAAGTGAAGCAACTGGCGAATGGTACGTGTTTATTAATTTATCCTAGGGTTTGTTCTATTAATTATTCTAATAAAAAAGAAATTTGTTTGAATTTTATATTTTTTTACTTTAGTAAAGTATGAAATGAGAGCATTAGTTTGTCCAAACTAGTAATCGTCAAATACTTTGCGATTCATGTTAGAGCGGACTGTTAGCTTTTACTGTCTCAGTGCGTGTTCTATGTGGAGACAAAAAGTTTTAGGTACAGTTTTATAGAAGTAAAGTGAATTACGCTGCCTAAGTTCGAAAACTGCGCTTGCTGAGTTCTTATCTTATTCTTTTCGGGTGGTGTTGCGTTGTCGGGGTGTGTTTGAGTAAATGTATCTATGATTTAAGTTTTTATTCCTTTGTCTAAGAATAGGAACTGGCACAAACTATATAAAAAGGAATCAAAATTATTTTATAGAAAAATATGGCCCCCTAAAATGAACTGCCTAAATTTTTTGAAAGTATTTCACCTTTTATCTTTTATTTTGTAAAATCAGCAGAAGCCTCTTTGAAACCAAAACCGAAAAAGTAATTACTAATTCAATCCTTCTGCCTCAAGAGAAAGCATTTTTTTTATATCTGTTGCTCTGATCACCTACTGTCATTATCTGAACCCAAGACAACATCTTCGTTGAACGCTTCATTTTATAAGGGAATCTTTCATTAATATATTTCCTGCTGTGATAAACACTAAGAGAAATGGTAACGTCAGAGGGCAAAAATTGTTGGGAAAAACAAAGATTACAATGTATGCAATCAATAATTCAGGACGGTAGACGTAAATGCTAAGCTGAAGTGAGAAGATTAGCGCATTGAAGAACATACGCATTATCGGAACAGCAAATATTCGATACTCATCTTGTCCGGTGTGTAATGTTATTTGCTTTTTTATGGTACAAAAAATACCTTTGTATTCGTTAGGCGAGGCACCATCCTCAAATGAAGTTTCAAAAGGTGTTTCAAACAACACGGGAATTTGTGACATTTTATTTGCCAGTAGCGCGAGGGATTGGGGCATTATTCCCCAATACTGACCGCAGCATGAGATATTCAACGGATTTCGCTTGACTTCATGAAACCTCATTCGGTTGCTGTTCATCCAATTTTACTTTCCGAGTGAGGTTTTTTTTTTTTTTTTTTTTTTTTTTTTTTAAATGGACTTGTAGTCCGGGGTGATATGTTACAATACAGCATCACCGGTCTATTTCGGTCTAACTGTGTTGGTGAGGCAGTAACTGCAATTCACTTTGGAGGTGTTCCGAGTGAAAAATTTTTTTAATGGACTTGTAGTCCGGGGTGATATGTTACAATACAGCATCACCGGTCTATTGCGGTCTAACTGTGTTGGTGAGGCAGTAAATTTCCACAGGGCAGTGACTGCGTCACTGCAATTCACTTTGGAGGTGTGGCGGTGGGACTTGTAGTCCCGTACCACCCTCTGACGGTGATAGTACTACATTAGTCGGGCAGAAAAATTTTGCCTAACATGAGCAGGTGATGGTGTGGCGGCGGGACTTATTGTCCCGTGTTCCGAGTGAGTTGGAACTAGGTGTTATGCGATTTAAACAAATAAAATCGTCTGCGGGAGAGAAACGTATAAGTGGTTTCCAGCTACCGTATTGATTACAGAGGTCAACGATGGAAAAACGATTTTGCTGAAAATACCTTATTACGTTTTTTAGGGTGGGAAATCCAAATATGATACTTAAAAAACCGTATCATTACAACTAACCTCCAGGAGTGCTAGTTTTGCAAGGTTCGCAGGAGAGCTTCTGTGAAGTTTGGAAGGTAGGAGACGAAGTACTGGCGGAACTAAAGCTGTGAGGACGGGGCGTGAGTCGTGGTTGGGTAGCTCAGTAGGTAGAGCACTTGCCCGCGAAAGGCAAAGGTCCTGAGTTCGAGTCTGGGTCCGGCCCACAGTTTTAATCTGCCAGGAAGTTTCATATCAGCGCACACTCCGCTGTAGAGTGAAAATTTCATTCTAGAAACATCCTCCGTGCTGTGGCTAAGCCATGTCTCCGCAATATCCTTTCTTCCAGGAGTGCTAGTTCTGCAAGGTTCGCAGGAGAGCTTCTGTGGAAGGTAGGAAACGAGGTACTGGCGGAATTAAAGCTGTCAGGACGGGGCGTGAGTCGTGCTTGGGTAGCTCAGTTGGTAGAGTACTTGCCCGCGAAAGGCAAAGTTCCCGAGTTCGAGTCTCGGTCCGGCACACAGTTTTAATCTGCCAGGATGTTTCATATCAGCGCACAATTCGCTGTAGAGTGAAAATTTCATTCTTGAAACATCCTCCGTGCTGTGGCTAAGCCATGCCTCCGCAATATCCTTTTCAGGAGTGCTAGTTATGCAAGGTACGCAGGAGAGCTTCTGTGAAGTTAGGAAGGTAGGAAACGAGGTACTGGCGGAATTACAGCTGTGAGGACGGGGCGTGCGTCGTGCTTGGGTTGCTCAGCTGGTGGAGCACTTGCCCGCGAAAGGCAAAGATCCCAGGTTCGAGCTAGATACGGCACACAGTTTTAATCTGCCAGGAAGTTTCAATGTAGATGACGTTGGTAGCACTGCTGAAAAAATTTGCTTACAGAAAAAGGTCGATTCTATTTTTGTGTTAACAGACGGTGTTTTGTATACTGTCAACCTAACCTCACTTTCGCGTTTCCTGTACATGTGCTTAGTACAATATCTAATCAGGATTGTAAAACCTCTGCTGACAGTTTTTGTTATATTTGTGGTGAATTTGGGATTAAAAAACACCAAAGAAACATCCTTTGGATCTAAACTTGGTGAACACGATAAATCTTGGGCTCCGCTTAACATAGGTTATGTGTGTGTTGAAGATATGAGAGAATGGTCAAAAAGGAGACAAAAGCCTTTAGGTTTGCTGTTCCTATGATGGAGGGAGCGAAGAAATCATTCTGATGATTGCTACTTTTGCGGTGTTGATATTAGTGGTCATAATTCGAAAAACAAGAAGGAAATAAGCTATACTAACCTTTCGTCCGCCATCTGTCCAGTAGGGCATGGTGTAGATTTGCCGGTTCCTGAATCACCAGATGATTTAAATTCTATTCCAACAGAAGTATTTTCTGATGTACAATGTGATTTAGATGAGGCAGATGATGATGAATTCCATTGTAATACAGAAAGTTTAGAGCCCAAATTGTTTACTCAGACCGAGCTTAACGATTTGGTTAGGGATCTGGGCTTAACGAAAGAAAAAGCTGAATTGCTTGGCTCTAGATTAAAAGAAAAGAACTTATTGGCAGTTGAAACCAGCATGTACATGTGTAGAAAGAGTGAGCAGCAATTTTCCAAGTATTTTCAACAACAATGTGGTTTAGTGTACTGTTCAGACATTCGCAGTCTGATGAATGAGTTTGGTATTGAATACAAAAAGGAAAACTGGAGGCTGTGTATTGATTTGTTCAAAACTAGTTTAAAGGATGTTTTATTACACAATGGTAACATGTATGCATCTATACCTGTTGGACATTCTGTACGTACGAAAGAAAACTATTAAAACCTAGAAATAGTGCTAAATAATATAGGCTATTCTGCTCATGGTTGGATGATATGTGGCGATCTAAAAGGAACATGCATGCTCCTTGGTCAGCAAGGTGGCTTTACCAAATTTCCATTTTTCTTGTGTGAATGGGACAGTAGGGCTAGGGCCTGTGAGGGAGTCTTTAAAACCTGGTGAGAAGAACATTCTACGCAAAAACCTTGTAGATCCAAAAAATGTACTCATACCACCACCACGTATCAAGTTAGGCATAATGAAACAGCTTGTAAAGGTCTTGCTTAAAGATGGACCATGCTTTAAGTATCTCTGCCAAATGTTTCCCTACCTTTCAGAAGACTGAAAGAAGACGTCTTTGTCGGACTTGACATTAGAAAATTGATGTTTGATGTTAACATTGAATCCACAATGACCTTAAATGAGAAAGAAGCATGGGTATAACTCAAGAAAGTCGTTACAAAGTTCATAGGACATGAAAAAGACCCATAATATGTTTCTATTATAGCTACAGTGTTAAAGAAGTTTAAAACTTTAGCATGTTTAATGAGCCTGAAAGTTCACTTTTTGAACAGCCACCTTGATTACTTCCCAGACAGTATGGGAAATGTTAGTGAGGAGCAAGGAGAGCGTTTTTACGAGGACATTAAAGTGATGGAAAAACTCTACCAAGGCCACTGGAACACCAACATGATGGGGGACTACTGTTGGTCACTTCACCGAGAAGTTCAGCAAGTGACTCATCGTAGAAAAAGCTACACAAGGAGCTTCAAAGAAAAAAGAGAAAGAAAATACAAACCAATTCCAGCTGACAAGTGAAACCTATCATTGTTTTAAGTAGCTTACTGTAAGTAGAGAACATGCTTATGTTGCAACAAAGCGTTTCATTAATTTCCCTGTTTACCGTATAGCTTAGGATTTGTATACTATGTAATAAAAATCATATTGCTAGAAAACTATAGGTGAAACAACAAAAACTAAAGCTAGATTTGGATTCATCTCATAAAAATCTATAATTATCAGCTATCAAAGCAAAAAAAAAAAGTTTTTAAAAAAAATTTCGATGGCCTGTATTACCTGAGGAGACTGAATGCAAAAAATTTCTGGAGTTGCCCCGAACCCGTGGAATCGGTTCCCTCGTGAAGAGGGGGGTTCCTACAGGCACCTGTCACGGAGACTTCAAAAGACTGACCTCTTATATTAGTGCAGGTGCGCTTTATTTTGCGATAGCAGCTTTCCTGCAGTAGATATTGACTGGCGACGTTGTTTTTCCTGCTCGTATATACAGTGAGTTATCGCAGTTTGCTGTTGTTGCTACGTCAGTTCAAATTCGTGTTAGATCATCTGCAAGTATAGCATACCCGTTTTTAGTCCACATTCTTTGGTTTTGGCACCAAATCTTCCTGTTCGGGCATTTGCATTACTGACGAGTGGTTTTGGAATTCCAATTCGCCCTACAATTCCCCATGTATCGAACTCGCATCGGATTCTTTTGCTGCTGACAAGGTTCGCGTGTGAGGTAGCCAGTTCTGCAGTGACTTTTGCAGCTGTAATCCTCTTATTTTTCGTGACAGTCCTCTTCACTTTTATTCTTCATTGATCTACTCTAACCGATTTCCTAAAATAAGGTGACACATGCGTCCCACCATCATTAACGTATTCTGAATTGTAATGTTTCTCGAACATTATAGAGGATCCTAGAACGTTCTGGAACATTCTACAATGTTCAGTAACTCTCGCCAGTGCAACTCGGTTACCAGCAGCCATGAGTCCAACGGTACGATGCCCACCCCTGCAGCCGCAAACTGTAACCTTCTTCATAGATGAGGAATAGAGGATTACCATAGCACCTGCATAGAGTTGCAAAGGTGGGTTTTGGAGCTATAGTAGCATGCACAGACTAACCATACTTACATTTATGACGTATAATAGCTTTTTCCCTGCAGATTAGCTCGCATTTGCGTTTGACGCATACACTGCACATATGCTCTCATTCTCCTCCTTGTCTATATCAACATTTCCTCCCCCATCTAACTGTCCACCTCTCCCTCCCCATCTTTCTGTTTCTACATTTTCCTCGCCTGTCTCTTTGTTCATCGCCTTTGCCCCATCTTGCTGAACATATCTTCACTCCTTCTGTCGGTATCCTCCTCCCTTTGTTCATATTCTTCTCCATTGTCTCCATACTTCTCCACTTCCTCTTTTTACACCTGCCCACACCCTATCTACACCCCCCACCCCATCTCCATCCTGCGTCTCCTTCACTTGCCCCAATCTCCATCTCCTCCTCCTCACCCTGATTATCTCCTCTATTTCAGTTTTTTGCACATCGACTCCCTCCTCTCTTTTCCCATTATCTCCCTCTCTGTCCATCTCCTCCTCACACTTCTCCATCTCTTCCACCCCATCTCTGTGCCTCTCTCCACTTCCATTTCTCTTGGCCTGTCATCTCCTCCCACTCTCTCCCTGTCTATTTCCTCTTTCTACCTCTCCATCTCCTCCCTCCGATTTATCTCTTTGCCCGTGTTCTCATAATTAACTTACTCAGTCCATCCCCCCCCCCCTGCCCCCTTCCTCTGTCGATCTCCTCATGCCCCAATATCTCTGTTGATCACCTCCAGTCATCTTTCTATCTCCTCCTGCAAACCTTTACCTGTTCATTTCCTCGTACCCTCTCTCACCGTCCATATCCTCCTCCATATCTCTCTCCATCCAGTTCCTTCTCACATCCTCTCCATGTAGTCTCCCCCTCTCCCTATCTATCTCTTCCTGCTCCCTCTCACTGTCCCTCCCCTCCTTCCCACATTCTCTATCTAATCTGCACTGTCTCGCTGTCTATCCCCTCATGCTTCCTCTCTCTGTCCCATCTCCTCCTCTATCCATCTCAAACTTCTCCCTATACATGCCCCATAGTACCTGTGACGTCTGTAAAACAAGCTGATAAAGTCAAACTGATACTTCTGCCACAAAATGCCTGTTATGTTGGGCTGCCGACATATCATGGGTCTGAAAACAGCTTTTTTTTCACATGAGGTGCAGCCTGCTCCGAAAAGTAGGTCGATAAACCACGTTGACAATAATTTAACACAAAATAAATGTCCTGTAGGGCAGCTTATATGTCTGGGATGGAAATGTTTTTGCCTATATCTCTGCCCCTGTGTCAGGTAGCTGGGTCTAATCCCCACAATGCTTATATTCGTCCATCGAGCTTCATATGTACCAAATTGGGTTGCAACAGATTTTGCTGCGCAAAAGTTTGAAATTTTACTCAAAAGTGTCTAAAACCTTCCTCTGTAATGGTTAATAAGCGAGGCGCTCCACGATGATACTCTTTGGCCCCGCGAAACCATATAAACAGCAAGATGTCGACACACCCCTCTCACATACATTTGAGGTGAGAACTGCGATGTCCAGTCTTGAAATACGCGATTTTCTTATGGGTGCTCAAGGGGCACACCATCGATCAGAAACACGAAAAGTCTTCCCTCAGGGCGTTGATTCCCACACATTCCTCGAACGAAAACGACAGTACATAGTACAATGAGCAACAGCACGACGTTCTGGACAACAGTTGATACCGCTAAAATCCCCCGGACCATTAAACTCTTTTCTAAAGACATAGTGCTCATTCACCTCTCTCGTCCTGAACCTGCTCACGTCGCTTTGGAGTGTAGCAAGAACATACCTTTGGCCCTGAGGTACAGAGTAGAATCATTATGGATCGTTCAAAACCATTCGACGTAGTGTGTACGTAATCTAAAGCAGCGAACTCATTTATTGTTTTTCAGCTCGGCCCTCTTGTGATCATAGGAGAGTGGAAAATTTATCATCCGCATGAATGAAACGGCAACGGGTGCCTGTAAGATCCTTCCCACCCATTCCCTGCCAGTTCGGCAGAAACATGGTGCCACGCTTGCATCTTTATTGGGCACTTTAAAAGTTTACCAGTAGAGAGACCCGTTCATTGATTCCTATGTGCCAGTGTGACAGGCATCTCTTTCGATTCATCTTAGGTGAGTGGCTCTTCATAGAAGAACTAGTGCCTGCTGTCTGCGTGGGAAAACTAACAGGTTTTGAATGGGATGCGTGGCACATTGTCGCTTAGGCATGAGTGAATGGCTGTCTCACTACAGGAAGATTTTTAAAGGTTCATGAATGGACCGAGAGTGTTGCTGAACTGGGGGGACCCTTTGCCGTTTTATTCAGGCATGTGTCAGTGTTGAATATGAAGCTCTTCTCATGCCTGTGATCATGCCACAAGATGGAGCGAAAAAATGAAGGCTGCAAAAGCAAGAACACCGATTGCTGCTGTGGACCACGTTGAAATTTCGTCAGATGGTTCTGCTTGTTGCCTGTTCATCGGAGCAAAAATTGCGGTCGCCGTGCATTCCAAAGGGGTTCGATTACGTTCGGAGGAGCTAATGGCTCACGATATTCTTAGAGAAATGCTTAATCATCAGCAGTACGAAGGTTGTCAAGAGCGTCGACTGTGTCCCGCTACACTGCGAATGCCCAGGAAAAGGGGTGATTTCATTGACTCCCCTTATGCCACCCCGAGGCCTATTCGTGTGTATTATGAGTTACAGAGTGTTTGAAATGTTTTCATTGTGCACTCTGAAGAAAACCGTGTGGTCTAAACTTTGCACCGCGGTTCTAACCTCAATTGGAGGGCCATTAAGAGAAGGGGTGAAACGTGTTAAAGAGAGTGTGTGTTGACTTATCCATTATGTGACACGTTCACTGTTGCGTTGTGCAGAATTGTGACTAAATCTGTGCCAGTATGACATCATTAACCCAGGTTACACCACAGATTTACTTCTATACTTCTAAGGTCCAGCCTTCCTTTCCAATGTGTCGACACCTTCCGTTTGAATTGTTGGTGAGGTCGAGGTTTAAGTCACAGGGTGCCATGCTTTTTCACCGTTGCAGATGTAGTTTCAAACAGGTTTCAAACTCAAGCGTTGCAATGGGAGACAATCATGAGATTTGGAAAAAGTGATCAGTTAATTGTACTGCGTATTGTATAGATGTGTAAATTGATGAATATGCTTACAGGACGTTATAAGGAGCCGGTTGGTGATTAAAAGGAGATCCTTGGTGCCGTATCTTTCAGTTTCAGCGGCTGGATTTAGAAGTTTATCAGAGCGCTTGTCGAATTAATACAGGGCAATAATCAGATTTTGTAGGAAGAAATGAAGGAGAACCAGGTTTTAACATCACATCTACGACGATGTGATTGAGGACGGAGCACAGCATCCGACTGGGGTGAAGGATAGAAATAAAATCGGCAACGTACTTTTCAAATGAATCATTCCGGAATTTTCCATAACGCATTTAGGGAAACCACGAAATAGCTAAATCCGGATGATCAGACTCAATTTGCTTGAATAATGTAGCAGTGTAGAGAGTTTGTCTGATTCAATGATCAACAGTTTGTTTTTTGTTTGTCTGCAGCTTTGTGATTGTATCACGTAAGCGGTCATGCCTTTTGAAAAACTTGGAGTGAGTATTTCGCAAAACGAACGAAATCTCGTGGCCATATCATAAGGAACAGAACAAGCGGATTGTTACAAGTGTTGCAGTCGGAGCACGCAGTGACCGGTACCAGGTGGCGGGAGATAGTGTTTGTCGTGAGATGTCTGACTCCCAGCTGGGGCTCCCTTGGTTTGTATGCTGGCCGAGGAGGGACCGTAGAGGGCAGCTGTTGCAATACTATTGGTAACATAACATTTCCTTGCTATAAACATCATCAAAAGTTTTTAATTGACCCTTTACTTCGAAATACATGTCACAGAAAACAAAATTTGTCTCTGAAGCATGTGCATATATTCATGTGCTAATTTGTACAGATCACGAATGAAAGTGTGAGGACACTCATTCTTTTCCTATGTGGGTGTTTTCGTAGCACTCCTGGGGAACGTCAGTACGTGCTGGTATGTTCCACTGCTCGGAATCAGGCTTGAATCCGTCGTGGCGTACAATCGATGAGAAATCCAAGCCAGTCCTGGTACGAATCGTCCCACTGTTCAACGGAGATTCCTCGTAAGTCGTGCAGTGTGCGAGGTCGTTGTCTACAAGCCAGCTTGTTTCAAGCGATCCCGGACGCGCGGGGTAGGCGCTTGGTCTGGGGCGCCTTGCCACAGTTTGCGCGGATACCCTCATCGGAGGTTCGAGTCCTCCCTCGGGCATGGGTGTGTATGTCGACCTTAGCGTAAGTTAGTTTTAGATTAAGTAGTGGGTAAGCCTAGGGACCGATGGCGTCAGCAGTTTGACCCCATAGGAGCTTACCACCAACAACAAACAAGCGATCCCACAAATGTTTGATGTTGCAAGGTACGAAGATAAAATTATCACCAAAATATTGGCGAATTGTTCCCACTACTGGTTGTAGGATCCCGTTCCAGTACGAGGTGCTTTCAAGTTCTAAGGCCTCTGATTTTTTTTCTCCGGACTGGAAAGAGATAGAAACATGCGCATTGTTTTAAAATGAGGCCGCGTTCATTGTCAATACGTCCCAGAAATGGCAGCACCGTACTGCAGATGGAATTTTACCGCCAGCGGCGATAATGAGAACTGTTTTAAATACTTAATTGCGACGTTTTCCTTACTTGAACAGCGTGTAATCATTCGTTTTCTGAATTTCGTGGTGTGAAACCAATTGAAATTCATCGACAGTTGAAGGAGACATGTGGTGATGTGTCGAAAGTGCGTTCGTGGGTGCGACAGTTTAATGAAGGCAGAACATCGTGTGACAACAAACCGAAACAACCTCGGGCTCGCACAAGCCGGTCTGACGACATGATCGAGAAAGTGGAGAGAATTGTTTTGGGGGATAGCCGAATGACTGTTGAACAGATCGCCTCCAGAGTTGGCATTTCTGTGGGTTCCGTGCACACAATCCTGCATTACGACCTGAAAATGCGAAAAGTGTCATCCAGGTGGGAGCCACGAATGCTGACGGACGACCACATGGCTACCCGTGTGGCATGTTGCCAAGCAATGTTGACGTGCAATGACAGCATGAATGGGACTTTCTTTCCGTCGGTTGTGACAATGGATGAGACGTGGATGCCATTTTTCAATCCAGAAACAAAGCGCCAGTCAGCTCAATGGAAGCACACAGATTCACCGCCACCAAAAAAATTTCGGGTAACTGCCAGTGCTGAAAAAATGACGGTGTCCATGTTCTGGGACAGTGAGGGCGTAATCCTTAGCCATTGCGTTCCAAAGGGCACTACGGTAACAGGTGCATCCTACGATAATGTTTTGAAGAACAAATTCCTTCCTGCACTGCAACATAAACGTCCGGGAAGGGCTGTGCGTGTGCTGTTTCACCAAGACAATGCACCCGTACATCGAGCTAACGTTACGCAACAGTTTCTTCGTGATAACAACTTTGAAGTGATACGTCATGCTCGCTACTCACCTGACCTGGCTCCTAGTGACTTTTGGCTTTTTCCAACAATGAAAGACACTCTCCGTGGCCGCACATTCACCATGCTGCTATTGCCTCAGCGATTTTCCAGTGGTCAGAACAGACTCCTAAAGAAGCCTTCGCCGCTGCCATGGAATCATGGCGTCAGCGTTGTGAAAAATGTGTACGTCTGCAGGCGATTACGTCGAGAAGTAACGCCAGTTTCATCGATTTCGGGTGAGTAGTTAATTAGAAAAAAAAATCGGAGGCCTTAGAACTTGAATGCACCTCGTACTACAGACCAGTAAGATTGCTGTGAACAAGCACCGTGTACTTCCTTGACTGACAAGTCTTTTGCGCGTAACGAGATGATGCGGACCCGACTGTCCTCCGTGATGGATGTTCACTCTACTATTCCACAGACGTCTCTAATGCTACCCTATACTTCCCTATTAGTTCTTTACTTGTTCTTTCAACTGAAATGCTGCAGTCCATTCCAGTGTGCCGTTCTACGCGTAGATACCGCTCAGGGTAGATGGGTGAATGTTTACAAACAGCGACAGGGGTGATCTTCCAATAGCTACAGGAACAGTCATAATAGTAATACACCTGGATGAATTATAGAGGTAATGCAAAACTATTTTTGATGTGTGTACCCCACTATATGTGCGCACCGTCATTCTGGGTCCTGAGATTTCCCAGAATCGGTACAGGAGAGGCGGGCATTCTTAAAGTTCACACACAGCAAGAAGGCGTGATGCTTATTCGGCGAATGCCGTGACACCACATGCTGGGGAGACGGCGGCGGTGTCCATAGCTCTCGATTCGGTTGCCGGTCAGTGGCAGCTAAATGGAAGACTTCTTTCGTCGGGGTTCGGTATCTCAGTCACGCGGCAGACGGCGATTTTGACCAGGGATCGAACGACCTTGGGCTGCAGTGCGGTGTCAGGTGGCCTCAGAGCCCAACGGCACGGAATTGGGTGGACCTCGATTCGTGCCTCTATGAGGCGGTGGCAGAATCCCAGGCGAGCCGTCTCGCGGAGATGACGGCAGAGCGAAGGCGTCCACAAGGTGAGGTCAGCAGGCAGCGGTCGTAGATTCGCAGCCCAGTTGCGACAGTGGTAGCTGCGTCAGGAGGACGTCGTCGACTCCACAGCGGCGACTAACACATTGCTGGCGTTGATGGGTAGCCCTGTCGCACTGGTGACCACCTCGACTGGGCAGGAGGTTTACATACGGCTAGAGGGTGCAGATGACAAGGACTGCTGCATATTTTCAGTGCCGTCGAACTCGCTTGCTAATGCAGAAGACGAGTACTGCCGCATAATTCAGAGCTGTTGACATTTGCTGAAGGCTGGTCGTTGAACGGAGAAGTGTATCGCCATCGAGGAAGCGGCCCGTAATCTACATAGGTTATCTGCTCCTAACGCCGTGGATACGGCAATGGTTCTGTCTTTGGCCTGCGACCTTACGTAAGGGAAGCTTTATTTATCAAAAAAATGTTCAAATGTGTGTGGAATCTTACAGGACTTAACTGCTAAGGTCATCAGTCCCTAAGCTTACACACTACTTAACCTAAATTATCCTAAGGACAAATACACACACCCATGCCCTAGGGAGGACGAACCTCCGCCGGGATCAGCCGCCCAGTCCATGACTGCAGCGCCCTAGACCGCTCGGATAATCCTGCACGCCTTTATTTATCACCAGCTACTGTTTTACAAATGCTGTTATAAAATACACTCCTGGAAATGGAAAAAAGAACACATTGACACCGGTGTGTCAGACCCACCATACTTGCTCCGGACACTGCGAGAGGGCTGTACAAGCAATGATAACACGCACGGCACAGCGGACACACCAGGAACCGCGGTGTTGGCCGTCGAATGGCGCTAGCTGCGCAGCATTTGTGCACCGCCGCCGTCAGTGTCAGCCAGTTTGCCGTGGCATACGGAGCTCCATCGCAGTCTTTAACACTGGTAGCATGCCGCGACAGCGTGGACGTGAACCGTATGTGCAGTTGACGGACTTTGAGCGAGGGCGTATAGTGGGCATGCGGGAGGCCGCGTGGACGTACCGCCGAATTGCTCAACACGTGGGGCGTGAGGTCTCCACAGTACATCGATGTTGTCGCCAGTGGTCGGCGGAAGGTGCACGTGCCCGTCGACCTGGGACCGGACCGCAGCGACGCATGGATGCACGCCAAGACCGTAGGATCCTACGCAGTGCCGTAGGGGACCGCACCGCCACTTCCCAGCAAATTAGGGACCCTGTTGCTCCTGGGGTATCGGCGAGGACCATTCGCAACCGTCTCCATGAAGCTGGGCTACGGTCCCACACACCGTTAGGCCGTCTTCCGCTCACGCCCCAACATCGTGCAGCCCGCCTCCAGTGGTGTCGCGACAGGCGTGAATGGAGGGACGAATGGAGACGTGTCGTCTTCAGCGATGAGAGTCGCTTCTGCCTTGGTGCCAATGATGGTCGTATGCGTGTTTGGCGCCGTGCAGGTGAGCGCCACAATCAGGACTGCATACGACCGAGGCACACAGGGCCAACACCCGGCATCATGGTGTGGGGAGCGATCTCCTACACTGGCCGTACACCACTGGTGATCGTCGAGGGGACACTGAATAGTGCACGGTACATCCAAACCGTCCTCGAACCCATCGTTCTACCATTCCTAGACCGGCAAGGGAACTTGCTGTTCCAACAGGACAATGCACGTCCGCATGTATCCCGTGCCACTCAACGTGCTCTAGAAGGTGTAAGTCAACTACACTGGCCAGCAAGATCTCCGGATCTGTCCCCCATTGAGCATGTTTGGGACTGGATGAAGCGTCGTCTCACGCGGTCTGCACGTCCAGCACGAACGCTGGTCCAACTGAGGCGCCAGGTGGAAATGGCATGGCAAGCCGTTCCACAGGACTACATCCAGCATCTCTACGATCGTCTCCATGGGAGAATAGCAGCCTGCATTGCTGCGAAAGGTGGATATACACTGTACTAGTGCCGACATTGTGCATGCTCTGTTGCCTGTGTCTATGTGCCTGTGGTTCTGTCAGTGTGATCATGTGATGTATCTGACCCCAGGAATGTGTCAATAAAGTTTCCCCTTCCTGGGACAATGAATTCACGGTGTTCTTATTTCAATTTCCAGGAGTGTATATAGCTTCAATTTATAAATCGGACTGTCGCTTAATTAGATAGCTTTAGTATTTTTGATTATTACTGTTGTCTTCTCACTGTTAGTAAGAACACGGTATGTAATTACTGCAGCCTACATATGGTGCATAAACCCACAATAATTTTGTATGTAAAATCAGGTGGCATTCCTAATGTTATATCGGGCACTTTGAAAAATCCAGCTTTATTTCTGGTGCATAGCTAGTCATTGAATTAATCTCAGCGAGTGATTATTTTGCCAGCGGCGAGCTAGGTAACTTTGTATCGAGTCTGCCGCCTCTGTGTTAGGACTTCACCGGCAGCGTAGTACTGTGCGGCTAGCCTGTGGGAACCATGTCCGCCGCCAACATGCATGGGCGGCACGATGATTTTATCAAGAGTGTGCATTTTAACAACACTGTGCATTTCATCAACTCAGTACATTTTGTCACCTGTGTACATTTTATCAACTGGATTTTTATCAAGATGTATAGTCTGGAGTGCCTTTAATGCTTTGGCTTCATGTATTATAACGTAGCAGTGTTATAACAAGTTCCTTAAAGCACGTGGTATTTTGTGTATTTTATTTAATCTGTGATATGAACTGCAGTCTCCTCCTCCACTCCCCCCCCCCCTTATTATCTATATCTTTTCCCTGCAGATAAAACGACGACAGCGTAAGACTGTTGAAGCCGGTTTTCTTGGAACAATAAAGAGAGCACGGCGTACGAAGTGCGTTCATTTCCAACCATACTGATCGCCCCGCAGCACAGCATGTGTATGTAGATGTAGATATGTTAATTAGCGTGAAAATATGTTTCTCTGTACAATTTATTTTCAAAATGCAGGTTTGCTGGACGTCGATTTTGACGCTAGTTGCAGAAGTAGCGTCACGGCAGCCTTCCTCGGCGTGCTGTCCACTGGCGAGACTTCTGAGTCGTGACCTTTTAAAACGAGAGTTGCAGCGCTTTCCTGTTGTAGCAGCTGTCAACGCGTCGATAGCGCACCGGATGGGAAGCAGCTCCGGCTGATGTGAACATACCTTGTTCTACAATCATTTCTTAGCAGCTGACTGTCTTTCCGTTCACAATGTTTAAGTAGTTTTGTTTGTACTGAAAAACTGCTGGTTTCAGTTCATGTTTGTGGAGCGTCTTCACTGTGTGTTGTGTGATAATTTCAGTGTGAAAGACAGGAACGAAATTTTCCTATATCCTTCTTTATTAGGACGACGTTATAGGAAGGATAAATGAAAGCTAGTGAAATACGATACTATCGACAGTTCACGCAACATACATCTTATACAGTCGCTATGACTATCTCATGCTGCTGTGAAAGGCTCAACAGAGTAATGAATGCTACAGGGAGTAGGCTCCTGCAATGTGACCGGACTTTTGGGCGCTGCAGCACTGAACACATCGTTTTGGAAACCTGTTTTAATCTGGAATTTGAGGGAACCGAGATCCAATTACTTATGCAGACAACTGTCTTCATGTATGTGTCTGTGTTTCCTCTCTCTCGTGTTCTTTTATCTTTCCAAGTTTCAGACGTCGTTCGTGAAGAGTAGGATTCGGTATTTCAAGTTGCCATATTGTTGCGTTCTGAGTTGTCTTCCATTCATGTGATTACAATACACCCAGCAATGGATTAAGAACGTAATTTACAAGTGCTACTTTGAGGTGCAAAGGTTTGTTCAGAAGATGAATTCGTGGCGGGCAGGAAAAAATCCGTTGTGCTTGGTAGTGTTGGTTTATTATTTCTCTTCATACGTATAGCGAAATGTGTCTGTACAGGTCAGGTGATTCACTGTGAAGCTCATCGTATTTTGATTAAGACCGTAATTATTTTTAGTGTTATTACTATTATCGTTTAATTGTATTCCAGGAGCGTTATTTAACGGTTACACACGTTTAGCCACGTCAGATCATGTCTAAAAAAATATGTACTTAAATTTTTCTGTAGTTGTGAAGTGTTGATAATTGTCCGACATAAACGAGAGCTTGCTGATTCGAATGTGCTAAAGTTAATGACCTCAGCTCTTATAAAAGATACATTGAGCATATACCAGCATTGGGAAAAGAAAGAGAAGTATTATGCTTCAGATGGTACAAATAACATGCGGATAGGAGGGGAGTGGGGTCAGCACAACGCTCTCCCGGTCGTTATGATGGTATTCTTGACCGAAGCCGCTACTATTCGGTTGAGTAGCTCCGTAATTGGCATCACGAGGCTGAGTGCAACCCGAAAAATGGCAACAGCGCATGGTGGCCTGGATGGTCACTCATCCAAGTGCCGACCACGCGCTTAACTTCAATGATCTCATGGGAACCGGTGTATCCACTGCCGCAGGACAGAACAGGTAGTTGGAATTGTGGAAAGGGGCCAAAAGGGGGCTGTCAGTTACACTCAAACACATATAACTTTATTTAGTTCTCCAAACAATACAGCAAACATTTTTGAACTTGGTTATCGGCTGAGTACGCCACACTATCTTATGCCTTAAGGGCACAACCACTTAAATTTAAAAAGCCATTAACTTAAAATTCAGACTCGAAACAGAATATTTAGAAGGCAGAAGGCCTCACGTAAGTACGTTCTACAACTTGGCTCAAGGCCCAACAAACCTAACACTTGAAAAGCAAACAAATACAACTTAAAGTCGGCTGAAAGCCCATGATTTAAGACTGCAGGTAAAATAATAAAAAAAAACACAAGGCAGAGGGCCATATATTCAATTATGCTGAAGGCCCCACACAGTCTGATACTTGAAAGACAAGAATTTAAAGACGGCTGAAGACCGATTACTTAAAACAACTAAGATAATTTTTAGTAGGCAGAAGGCCCAAAGCTTTATCTTTAAACAATATTTTACACAGGCTGAAGGCTCAAATAATCTAAGATTTAAAAAGTAAGGAATTTAAATTTTAAAGTGGCTGAGGGCCCATTATTGAAAAGAAAAATAAATTTTGATGGCTGGTGTGGCCGTGCGGTTCTAGGCACTTCAGTCTGGAACCGCGAGACCACTACGGTCGCAGGTTCCAATCCTGCCTCGGGCATGGATGTGTGTGATGTCCTTAGGTTAGTTAGGTTTAAGTAGTTCTAAGTTCTAGGGGACTGATGGCCTCAGATGTTAAGTCCCATAGTGCTCAGAGCCATTTGAACCATTTACAATAAATTTTCAAAAGGCAGAAGGCCCAAAGCTTTAACCACAAAAAAAAAAAAAAAATTAAATGAGGCTGAAGGCCCAAACAATCGAAGACTTGACAAGTAAGGAACTTTCAATTTTAAAGCGGCTGAAGGCCCATTATTTAAAACACAACTAAAAGCATACAAATTCAAACTGTCGGCTCTAAGCCATTACACAATCAAATACCAATAAGAGAAGGCAGTACAGTCAGCTGCGCTCAGAGGCTTCCATTGGTCGGTCTGCACTTGAAATATTAACGTTCGCTTTGGGGTGACAGATAGTCGGGCCGACTATATGCGATCCGCCGGCAATCCAACGAAGTGACAGTCAACGGACCCACCGACTAGATGTCTTGCTTTCCACCTGACCAATGCACAAGGAACTCCAAAGCCAAAACGTAAAAGGCCTAGCCGCCCGCAACCAAGTATGCATAAGCTGCCAAAGCTTCACGCACGTGATGGACAGCGACAACACAATGAGGAAAGTACACTGCCTGAATTTTACGTCAGCGACCAGGGAAGGTAACCAGAACGTTAACGGCCACAAGGCAGAAAATTCTGCTGGTGCACTTGGACTTCAAATAACCAAAATACAGTTAAACTGCACCGGATGGCAGCCAAACTTTCGCCACCTCGAACACTCGCTGTTGCTCACGGGAATACCCCCATCAGCCAACCATGTGAACAGTCTGGATTCCGTAATTAAATCACCATTCAACTTTGATGTCCTGGGTCGGTGAGCCACAAACCCCGTAGCAATCGGAACTGCTTGCACACATTCCGACACTGCGAAGAGACCGCCAGCGGACCCGGCCTACTGCGCCGCGTAGAGATTTCCTCGCTGATCGACACCACCCGACCGACTGCTACACATCAGCACGAAAACAACACTTAAATAACTGAACAGTCGACATCACAAGCTACACCCAGTTTCACGAACACTTGCACAAAGGAATAGACAATAATAACGACAGCGACTGTGCAATAACAAGGATGAATCACGATTCGGCACACGCAGGCAACCCATAAGCGATCGCCGGCCAACATACACGTCGTCCGACAAGAAGACCGACCGACGACCAACCAAGGTGGTTCGGACTCAAGTGATATGTATCGGTAGCCGTCGGGTAGAGTCATGGCTGTCCGGACCTCCCTGTAGTCGCACCCCTACTGAACTTCTGCTGCGTCCTAAGTCAAACACTGCCAGGTACGAACTGCACTGCTAGCGCCTCCCAACTCACTGTCAGATCGGAACTAACTCCGAACACACGATAACCGGGAAGTAATAGCAGTCAGCAGAGATAATACGTCAGGGCTTATATCGATAAGCGCGCTTCTGCCGCTCACGGGCAGGCAAGGCGGCAACTCGGTGACATCAGAAATTGAAATTAACATAACGAGGTGGTAGTACAGTAGAAACAGGACGTGAAATGAGATATGGCACGAACACGAGCCACGCACGGCTCAGTGAGTGTGTGGGGGGGCAGAAAACGACATGTGAAAGTTGAATGTGAAGAAGGTAAGAAAGAGTGAGAAAATTAAGGAGGGAGCAGGAGAGGAGAGACGTTTCTAATAACTCCAAGAAAATATGAAAAACAACAAGGATTAGGAGCCAACATGTTAGTAAATGTTGTAGTGGCGAAAGCTGAAAGTTACTGTGGAGCGATAACTGCTATTGTGATGACGGATGGTAGAGAAACCTTGAAAGCTGTAGGTAATTTTTTGGAATGTATTTTAAATCCTGAACAAAATTTAAGACTTCCATTAGACAGTACTATTTCGAAACAATCTCTTTAAAGACTGCGTTATTGTCAGGCATAGGAAGAAAACCGTAACAGTAGAAAAATCGATGCATTTTTTATATCATCTAGTCTATAGTAGAAACGGAGTCGTCTCTTACACAAAGTGAAAAGCAATAGTCATTGACGCGTAATTTAAACTTGTGACGATAACCTATCCAAAAACCTTTCAACACACTGTAGTGCAATCAGTTTGAACTTGCGTAAATAAATGTTGCATGGGGGCTTAATTATACAAATATGAAATGCAAATACTTTTTAAATTTTTGTAGCTGTATGTCCGATTACGAAGTCTCGTAAACGGTTGGCCCTGACTAGTTTTAGTACGCAATCTGACTGGATAGAATAACAACAAAGAATGGAATGAAATTTTCCGTTAACACAATTAATTAATTAAGTCCCCAGCAACTATAAAACGTACGAAACCAAAGCACAAGTGTAACTGTTCTGTGTGTGGAAGTGTGATTCAACGTACACATCTGGCACGGTTCTTCTTCAATAAGACAAGAAATTTTAAATATCATTTATACTGAAGTAATTAAAAAAAAATAGAAATACTATAATTGCGCAAGAAAACCAGAATTACACTCTAATACAAGAACACAAGCCAGATGCTTTGTTGACTGAACCTGTAATGACGCATTATTTAAGACATGGAAATAATGAAAAGAAAGGGAATATTCTACCTTCATATATATTGACGAAAAGCACTCTGATCATTACAATATCTCCAGTAGAACAACATCTGCTGTCTATCCCATCAAACAACTGCATAAAACATGGAACAAGCACTCTCTACTACGACTTCTCGACAAGAACTCTCCACTACCACATCTCAACAAGCACTCACTACTACGAATTCTCGACAAGCACTGACTACTACGAGTTCTCCCCAAGCACTGCCAGTGGAGACGGCTGAATAATACTGTTTGGCGCAATCTCTGGCGCTGTGGCTCAGTGTAGCCACCTTTCATATGCCCTTCCTCCACAGGCCAGAATTTGATGGTATTTTTGCCAGCATTGGTGGTGAAAATACCACCAAATTCGTCCACAAAAATACAGACAAAAATAAAAGATAATATTAATACGTAAATATCACATAATTAGATAAAATTTTGGCTTTGCACTAACCTTTCAATAACCTAATATATAAAATACAGTAAGCAATACAAATTCTTTCATACATGTGACTTTACATAATAGTTTACGCAATACACAAAAAATCAGTTTATACAAATGTTCACATAAAATGCTTTGAATGATTAAAAAAAAAAAAAACAAAAAACAAGTAGTTGATAGTTCCAGCAGTAGCACCCAGCAATGGTCAACAGGTGCAAATACCAACAAGTGACATCATTTTAGTAGAAGCAGTCCATCAGTGGCACCCAGCATTGTTGAACAGGTGCCGACACCAACAAGTGACATAATTTCAGTAGAAGCAGTTCCATTAGTGGCACCCAGCATTGTTGAACAGGTGCCGACACCAACAAGTGACATTATCTCAGTAGAAGCAGTCCATCAGTGGCACCCAGCAATGTTGAACTGGTGCAGACACCAACAAGTGACATTATTTCAGTAGAAGCAGTTCCATTAGTGGCAGCCAGCAATGTTGAACAGGTGCAGACACCAACAAGTGACATTATTTCAGTAGAAGCAGTTCCATTAGTGGCACCCAGCATTGTTGAACAGGTGCCGACACCAACAAGTGACATTATCTCAGTAGAAGCAGTCCATCAGTGGCACCCAGCAATGTTGAACTGGTGCAGACACCAACAAGTGACATTATTTCAGTAGAAGCAGTTCCATTAGTGGCACCCAGCAATGTTGAACAGGTGCAGACACCAACAAGTGACATTATTTCAGTAGAAGCAGTCCGTCAGTGGCACCCAGCAATGTTGAGCAGGTGCGAAGTAATTTAAAAAAAATAGAAATACTACAATTGCGCAAGAAAACCAGAATTACACTCTAATACAAGAACACAAGCCAGATGCTTTGTTGACTGAACCTGTAATGACGCATTATTTAAGACATGGAAATAATGAAAAGAAAGGGAATATTCTACCTTCATATATATTGACGAAAAGCACTCTGATCATTACAATATCTCCAGTAGAACAACATCTGCTGTCTATCCCATCAAACAACTGCATAAAACATGGAACAAGCACTCTCTACTACGACTTCTCGACAAGAACTCTCCACTACCACATCTCAACAAGCACTCACTACTACGAATTCTCGACAAGCACTGACTACTACGAGTTCTCCCCAAGCACTGCCAGTGGAGACGGCTGAATAATACTGTTTGGCGCAATCTCTGGCGCTGTGGCTCAGTGTAGCCACCTTTCATATGCCCTTCCTCCACAGGCCAGAATTTGATGGTATTTTTGCCAGCATTGGTGGTGAAAATACCACCAAATTCGTCCACAAAAATACAGACAAAAATAAAAGATAATATTAATACGTAAATATCACATAATTAGATAAAATTTTGGCTTTGCACTAACCTTTCAATAACCTAATATATAAAATACAGTAAGCAATACAAATTCTTTCATACATGTGACTTTACATAATAGTTTACGCAATACACAAAAAATCAGTTTATACAAATGTTCACATAAAATGCTTTGAATGATTAAAAAAAAAAAAACAAAAAACAAGTAGTTGATAGTTCCAGCAGTAGCACCCAGCAATGGTCAACAGGTGCAAATACCAACAAGTGACATCATTTTAGTAGAAGCAGTCCATCAGTGGCACCCAGCATTGTTGAACAGGTGCCGACACCAACAAGTGACATAATTTCAGTAGAAGCAGTTCCATTAGTGGCACCCAGCATTGTTGAACAGGTGCCGACACCAACAAGTGACATTATCTCAGTAGAAGCAGTCCATCAGTGGCACCCAGCAATGTTGAACTGGTGCAGACACCAACAAGTGACATTATTTCAGTAGAAGCAGTTCCATTAGTGGCAGCCAGCAATGTTGAACAGGTGCAGACACCAACAAGTGACATTATTTCAGTAGAAGCAGTTCCATTAGTGGCACCCAGCATTGTTGAACAGGTGCCGACACCAACAAGTGACATTATCTCAGTAGAAGCAGTCCATCAGTGGCACCCAGCAATGTTGAACTGGTGCAGACACCAACAAGTGACATTATTTCAGTAGAAGCAGTTCCATTAGTGGCACCCAGCAATGTTGAACAGGTGCAGACACCAACAAGTGACATTATTTCAGTAGAAGCAGTCCGTCAGTGGCACCCAGCAATGTTGAGCAGGTGCGAAGTAATTTAAAAAAAATAGAAATACTACAATTGCGCAAGAAAACCAGAATTACACTCTAATACAAGAACACAAGCCAGATGCTTTGTTGACTGAACCTGTAATGACGCATTATTTAAGACATAGAAATAATGAAAAAAAAGGGAATATTCTACCTTCATATATATTGACGAAAAGCACTCTCATCATTACAATATCTCCATTAGAACAACATCTGCTGTCTATCCCATCAAACAACTGCATAAAACATGGAACAAGCACTCTCGACTACGACTTCTCGACAAGAACTCTCCACTACCACATCTCAACAAGCACTCACTACTACGAGTTCTCGACAAGCACTGACTACTACGAGTTCTTCCCAAGCACTGCCAGTGGAGGCGGCTGAATAATACTCTTTGGCGCAATCTCTGGCTCTGTGGCTCAGTGTAGCCACCTTTCAATGTCTATTGGGGATAACGTTTATAATCCGCAGAAAGAATAGCATCGTCATCGTCTAAAGATTTCTAAGATTATAATAAATGTAGGTACCGTATTTGCCATATACGTTGTGCATCCTCCGTACCGTGAGTGAGAAACACAAATAGCGCTCACTCCTCACTCACACACAGACCACTAACCTGCAAGTGAGCAGCATATTGGATGATGGTGGTGATTGTGATATGTACTGTGTTCAAAAAGTCTCTGCGCAGTGCCGTATGATTGTTAGCCGCACGTGCCGTATGATTGTTCGCCTGCCTGGGTTACTTCTCTTCAAGTGGATTCTCCCAACATTCCATTGTTTCGTTTATCTCAGTAAAAATGAATATTCAATAAATTAATAACTTGTATTTCACTGAGTTTCATTTCGGTATATTCACTGCGGCATACCGCACTCGCGGCTAATAGTGATACGGCACTGCGGAGAGACTTTTCTGAACACAGTTGTGTGTCACCTTTGGTCTCCCGAAATAATACATGTATATAGCCTTTGTTACACACATTTTATTCAAAAAATCATGGAGGTGCTATATTCATTAATCCCTTTCTAGTTCATTTAAGCAAACTGTATTTGCCGTCCATATATAAGAGTTACGTGCAGCTGTTGGTTTTGTCACCTCACTCACTTCGTAAGTAAGATGTTCTGAGGGAATACTGAAACACTATTTAAAAGTGAAACATAAGCTAACAGCAACTTGTCATATACAAAATACTGTGGAAAGAAAGCCGAGTGGCCAGTAACCAAGTGACATTTAGCTAACACTCTTTACGTACAACAGATGATAGCCGCGAGCACTTTACAGATCGGAACGGCTCATTTACGACTACTCAGGAGAGCCGAGTGGTCGCGTAGGCAGAAGTAATCTGTTTGTACATATTGTTCTGCAGTTGACGGCACTCAATCACAGCAGATTCCATTTAACTCTATATATTGCACGCTCAAATAAACGTATTATTCTGGCATAGCCACAGCCTACAGCAACGTTTTGGGGTCTCTGTTCACTTCGCTGTGGGTACTTGATGTAACATTATTTCACGAAAAAAAAACACATTCTGTTTGCCACTTGGTTCAGTAACTATAGATTTTTGTGGCCTAGTTCGGGTTATTATTGTGCTGTCTAGCATTACTGACAAATATACACAGCAAAGAATTTACGATCCTCAGAAATGTTAACTTATAATACTAAATATGGGAAATAACGCATTCACAATTATTTAACACCAAAATAAATAACTACCAAATTAATTTATTGAGAGGAATAACTTAACAAAATAGAGTAGGTTATCTATCAAACTTAATAGTATCAAAAAGTGAAGAGAAATTGAAGTCTGTTTCATATTTACGTAGCTTTTCATGATGGTGCTTTTAGTTTGTGACTAACTCTTTTTACAACTGATTTTATAGAACCCACTTTTTGTCATTAGGAAATGCTTGCCTTTCTGATTAAATTAAATTTTAGCCAAATGTGTCTGCTGTATGGCAAGTTACTGAATATACCTTTTTTTCCTAAGTATTGTGTATTTTGGTGGATATTCTACGAACAGATGCATTTCCAATTACTTCCACTATTCTGAATGCTTCATGCTGAAATAAGTGTATAGTTCATCGGACTATTGAATTATGTCTGCAAGTACGTAGTCCTGAACAGGCCGAGGCAAGTGAAGCAGTGTTACGACGTTGGCCTAGTTTCGAAAACAACGGTTCATGTCCCTGTACGGCCATGGAGATTAATGTTTTCCGGCGATTACCTCAACCGGTTAAGTAATATTGCCAGGATGAGCATATATCCAAGCGAAAGGCAAAACTGGTAAGTTTTAGTGCCTACACTTTCCAGAGGTGATTAAATTTGAGTGGCCATGATTTGTTTCTAGTCGTGACAGAAGTTTCAATGCAAAGAAATCCAAAAAAGGTACAGAATACGTTCAAAAGTACTTAAATAAACACATAAAACACACATGTAAGCATGTAGTACGTTCCACACTAATTTGAGTTTCATCGTGTGCCGTCATTACGGTGTTGCAGCCCTAGTGAATAGAAGTGTAGCTGACAATTCGTTAGAACAAAGGTCTGACAATGCCACCCGCAATACACAGCTGACACCACGCCAAATAACTAGTTATTAACACTTAAGTACCTCTCTCGGCGTAACCTGTTCCTTCTTTCGCTTTCCTCATTACGCTTTGAACATAACGCAACTCCTGGATAACCGCCTGTACGACCCTGTCATCAACCTTGCTATCTCCGCTGTTAACACACGCGAGATCCTGTGTACAGGTGCTCTAGGGTTACAGTCTCTTAGAAATACATCGTTGGTACTGCACAGTTCTCGTGCAAAGCTCACTAAGGAAGGAAATAAATTCACCCACACATCGTGGCAGCTGCCCTTTCGTAGTCGTCGGACAGGCTAAATAAACATTACCCACGCTTAACGCCGAGTTTATTTAAATGCAAACTCTTCTCTCACGCAAAAAACCCCGTGAATTTTCCACAGCTGCTGAATTCTCATCAACAAGATACTTTGCACCCAAACAGCTACTCTCTCCTGCAGCTTAGCTCGTTTCAGACGTTCGTGCAAAAGCTTGCGCTCGTTTCGTAGCACCATTAAGCCGTAAATCACGTCGTTAATTTTATTACTAATTACCTAAGACTCATAATAACAAAAGCACACATATGAATAAAATTCCTTTAATATTATTATTATAATTTTTATTCTGAATGTTTCTATTTTCCGTTAAAAAGTGTCTAAGATGTAAGACACGCGGTATAGTCTGTATCTCTATTCATAACTGTGATGTACGTTGACAGCAGGCTGATGTTGAGACAGAGCGAGAGACGAATATGATGAAACTGTATGTCATCATGCGAGCTAATATCCCAAAGATGATCGGGCTGACATGCGGTTCTTCTTCGTCTAACTCGTCTAGGAGTTGAACTGCACGTGTCGGATTACACGCCCTAAATTAGACACTTGTGACCTTTGGATTAAATTATCTGGCTGATGGGAAGTTTGCGAAATACATAGTTAATATAACATATAGTAACAGTAATAACAATATTGGGAACTAAATTAACGATCAGTAAATGATGTAGGCCACACAGTTGCGATTTGGTTAGAATAATGTTTATTCATAAAACAGACTAATAGCGAAAGTGGTCTTATTTAGAATTACTATTACACTTGAGCGCATACCCATTTGACACAGTTCGATCATTCACACTCTCATCGCGAAATAGAAGTCTAACGTTCCACCCCGTTATTTTCGCGAAAATTTAGAGTTCATAAGGAGGGCTGATGCTCACCGCTCAGAGACTAAGTCCCGCAATACCGCACAACGCGAAATTTTCTAAGACGTTTCACTTCCTATCTACCTAAAGACCTACCGTCCACTTTCGCGTGTCCACCAGCACTGTACCCTTTGGTGTTTATACCAGAACTGTTCGCTTTCGCGTATGGACTCCCTCTGCCCGTCCCAGGCCGCGTTTCCCGCTCGTCGAACATACTCGCTCAACTGACTAGGGCAGTTCCCTTTCCTCAAGCCGTCCATCTGATTGGCAACAGCTTATTCTACATTATTTTACTTTTTAACATATTCAAATAATTAAAGCTTGACCACATTCACGTTCTAAATAAAGCAACAATAATATCCATTTCATAATAAACGTTAAATTCTTTTACATATAACCGATAGAATTTCCTTCTCAACTTTGAATGTCACGGTCTGTAGCCTTGCGCCAATGTGCTTTCTGATAAATAAATAAAGAACAAAAGTAAGCATTATGCACTAAATTTCACAACAAATATTGTGTTATCTGCTGATTCAATAAAGTGTCATGCTATCATCATTCAATGTGTTTTGTGTGGAGGAAATGACGATCTGATGATAACTGAAAATACTGATAATTTAAATTTAATATATGTTTTAAACAAATGAAGTTACAGAGTTGATTTTACAACATTTTTCATTTTAATGATACGTTTCCACATGAAGTATCGATCGTTAAGATCGACCAAAGCGTTCAGATTTTAGCATTCAGGTCTTTGTCAGATAACTTGTTAATTTCAGTTTAACATAGAAGTGATCAAGTTTTATTGGGATAATCATGAAAATTTATGAAGACTGGTAGATTAAAATAACTGTAACTTAATCCCCTGAATTACTACAGAATTAAATAGTTTTCATAAATGTTTCCCTGTATGGCCGATATTAGGTCCGCTTCTCTGGGTTTTCCTATGACGTAGATTCTCGTCTGTCTCACTCGCACACTACAGCGCTTAGGCCTCAAGAGACAATAGACGCCTGTAAATTTCCCCACGTTTTGGTGAATCTGCGCCCTTTGTGGAACACGGTCTTCGACGAAAGGTTTAGTTTCACAAATCCTGAAGGCTGACTCTTTTGGCCATATCTTTAAATGAGAGCGAAATGCTCGTTAATTCACAATAATTTCCACATTTAAGAAATACATTTTTTCTCTAAATTAATTTCGTTGCAAGGCTGAAATTAACAGCAGGCAATGATAGAATTTGTAGTGATATGAAATGGAATAATCATATAGATTTGTCGTAAGTAGGTCGGGTGAGTGACTTTGGTCGATTGACAGGATACTTGCAAAATGCATTCTACAAACAGACTAATTACAGATCACGTGTGCGCCTTGCCTTGAAAATTGCTCAAGTCTGTGACGCCATTACCAGATACGACTAACATGCGATTTTCTTCTTATAGGGCCAGATCGAAAAGTCGCAAATTGTTCGATTCCGTGTAGCGCTTGGCGGAAACATTGAAATATTTGGTTTGGGAGAGACTCTTTAAGAGTACAATTACCCCGAAAAAGTCAACGTTCAACATTTTCGAGAATATTAGATGAATAATCTACAGATATAAGTCAGCCCTCCTGCCTATGATTCCTGTAAGAACTGTAAAGATAAAATTGGAATAATTACGGCTAAAACTGAGGAGTGTGAGTAGTCATTTTTCCTACGCTCCATGAACGATTGAAACGACAAGCAACCTTAAAGTGTGGTGTCACGCTAAGTACCTCAACAATGCGCAACACATTGGTTTCCTCCGTCCAGGACTCTTCAGACGATTGTTGCAAAGTGTTTGCTTTCAGACGTTTCACGCCGTACACGCCAACGGCCCTCTGTTCGATGTAACGCAAAACGTGATTCATATGAAAGAGCCACCTGCCGGCACTCATCGACTTTCGGTAGCGGTTTTGACGAGCGAATTCCAGCCTTCGTCGCCAATGAACTGTTGTCAGCAAGGGTGTATGATCCAGCGACCTGCTGTGGAGGCCCATACGCTGCAACGTTCGCTGAACGACCATTTAGGGGACACTGTTGGTTCATCTGGGCCATCAGTTGCTGAACAGTTGCTCATTATTCGTCCGTACACATCTTCGCAGTCGTCGTTCACCCATATCTTTTCTGGCCCACGGTGCACCACATTTGCGCCAGTTTTGGACAGCGTTATTTTGCCACGCACGACGGCAGCACGCGAACAGTTCACAAATCTAACCGTTTCGGAAGTGCGTTCATGCTTGGCCTGAAAGTCAATGGTCATGCCCTTTTGGAAGTTGGATAAATCGCTTCATTTCCGCATTGCGGCAACGGATGCAATGTTTTCCATATCCCTCCGACACCCTTTGTAGATTATCCTCTGCTAGTGTTGCCAACTGGTGTCTGTGAGCGGTTGTTGCACGTTGACTTTGAACTTAGGCAGTGATTACAAAAATGTGAATGGACTGTATAGGTACTTCGTGCGTAGATTATCATAGCGGACACTGCACTTGTTGATAAGTACCCTACGAAGATGACAAGACACATCAGGCTTCCTGAAAAAATTCAAATAATTCCTATAACCTCCCATTGTTAAAAATGTACGGAGAAATTAGTAATGGCATAATGCAATTTTTATAAAATTTATCTGTATCTGCCGAAAATAGCTATTTTATAACGATTTAGATTGCGGCCTGCTGTAACTTTACAATTTATTTCGCTTTGTCGTTGATTTGTGAATAACAAGTGTTATTTGTGTTCTGATGCTGCTCGTATCAATATTTGAGTCTTATATTTTCACTATAAATTGACTCTTTTTACATTTACCTTACTGATTGATGCATCAGTGTATGTGAAATGGCCCTACATGACTTATTCGAACCGGCTAGAGCGGCCGAGCGGTTCTAGTCGCTACAGTCTGGAACCGCGCGACAGCTACGGTCGCAGGTTCGAATCCTGCCTCGGCCATGGATGTGTGTGATGTCCTTAGGTTCATTAGGTTTACGTAGGATCTCCGGGAGGGGACTGCCAAGGGGGAGGTTACCATGAGAAAAATATTGAATAATCAACGAAAGGATAACGTTCTACGAGTCGGAGCGTGGGATGTCAGAAGCTTGAAAGTGGTAGGGAAACTAGAAAATCTGAAAAGGGAAATGCAAAGGCTCAATCTAGATATCGTAGGGGTCAGTGAAGTGAAGTGGAAGGAAGACAAGGATTTGTGGTCAGATGAGTACCTGGTAATATCAACAGCATCACAAAATGGTATAACAGGTGTAGGATTCGTTATGAAAAGGAAGGTAGGGCAGAGGGTGTGTTACTGTGAACAGTTCAGTGACCGGGTTGTTCTAATCAGAATCGACAGCAGACCAACACCGACAACGATAGTTCAGGTATACATGCCGACGTCGCAAGCTGAAGATGAACAGATAGAGAAAGTGTATGAGGATATTGAAAGGGTAATGCAGTATGAAAAGGGGGACGAAAATCTAATAGTCATGGGCGAATGGAATGCAGTTGTAGGGGAAGGAGTAGAAGAAAAGGTTACAGGAGAATATGGGCTTGGGACAAGGAATGAAAGAGGAGAAAGACTAATTGAGTTCTGTAACAAGTTTCAGCTAGTAATAACGAATACCCTGTTCAAGAATCACAAGAGGAGGAGGTATACTTGGAAAAGGCCGGGAGATACGGGAAGATTTCAATTAGATTACATCATGGTCAGACAGAGATTCCGAAATCAGATACTGGATTGTAAGGCGTACCCAGGAGCAGATATAGACTCAGATCACAACATAGTAGTGATGAAGAGTAGGCCGAAGTTCAAGACATTAGCCAGGAAGAATCAATACGCAAAGAAGTGGGATACGGAAGTACTAAGGAATGACGAGATACGTTTGAAGTTCTCTAACGCTATAGATACAGCAATAAGGAATAGCGCAGTAGGCAGTACAGTTGAAGAGGAATCGACATCTCTAAAAAGGGCCATTACAGAATTTGGGAAGGAAAACATAGGTACAAAGAAGGTAGCTACGAAGAAACCATGGGTAACAGAAGAAATACTTCAGTTGATTGATGAAAGGAGGAAGTACAAACATGTTCCGGGAAAATCAGGAATACAGAAATACAAGTCGCTGAGGAATGAAATAAATAGGAAGTGCAGGGAAGCTAGGACGAAATGACTGCAGGAAAAATGTGAAGACATCGAAAAAGATATGATTGTCGGAAGGACAGACTCAGCATACAGGAAAGTCAAAACAACCTTTGGTGACATTAAAAGCAACGGTGGTAACATTAAGAGTGCAACGGGAATTCCACTGTTAAATGCAGAGGAGAGAGCAGATAGGTGGAAAGAATACATTGAAAGCCTCTATAAGGGTGAAGATTTGTCTGATGTGATAGAAGAAGAAACAGGAGTCGATTTAGAAGAGATAGGGGATCCAGTATTAGAATCGGAATTTAAAAGAGCTTTGGAGGACTTACGGTCAAATAAGGCAGAAGGGATGGATAACATTCCATCAGAATTTCTAAAATAATTGGGGGAAGTGGCAACAAAACGACTATTCACGTTGGTGTGTAGAATATATGAGTCTGGCGACATACCATCTGACTTTCGGAAAAGCATCATCCACACAATTCCGAAGACGGCAAGAGCTGACAAGTGCGAGAATTATCGCACAATCAGCTTAACAGCTCATGCATCGAAGCTGCTTACAAGAATAATATACAGAAGAATGGAAAAGAAAATTGAGAACGCTCTAGGTGACGATCAGTTTGGCTTTAGGAAAAGTAAAGGGACGAGAGAGGCAATTCTGACGTTACGGCTAATAATGGAAGCAAGACTAAAGAAAAATCAGGACTATTTCATAGGATTTGTCGACCCGGAAAAAGCGTTCGACAATATAAAATGGTGCAAGCTGTTCGAGATTCTGAAAAAAGTAGGGGTAAGCTATAGGGAGAGACGGGTCATATACAGTATGTACAACAACCAAGAGGGAATAATAAGAGTGGACGATCAAGAACGAAGTGCTCGTATTAAGAAGGGTGTGAGACAAGGCTGTAGCCTTTCGACCCTACTCTTCAATCTGTACATCGAGGAAGCAATGATGGAAATAAAAGATAGGTTCAAGAATGGAATTAAAATACAAGGTGAAAGGATATCAATGATACGATTCGCTGATGACATTGCTATCCTGAGTGAAAGTGAAGAAGAATTAAATGATCTGCTGAACCGAATGAACAGTCTAATGAGTACACAGTATGGTTTGAGAGTAAATCGGAGAAAGACGAAGGTAATGAGAAGTAGTAGAAATGAGAACAGCGAGAAACTTAACATCAGGATTGATGGTCATGAAGTCAATGAAGTTAAGGAATTCTGCTACCTAGGCAGTAAAAGAACCAATGACGGACGGAGCAAGGAGGATATCAAAAGCAGACTCGCTATGCAAAAAAGGCATTTCTGGCCAAGAGAAGTCTACTAATATCAAATACCGGCCTTAATTTGAGGAAGAAATTTCTGAGGATGTATGTCTGGAGTACAGCATTGTATGATAGTGAAACATGGACTGTGGGAAAACCGGAACAAAAGAGAATCGAAGCATTTGAGATGTGGTGCTACAGACTAATGTTGAAAATTAGGTGGACTGACAAGGTAAGGAGCCGGCCGCGGTGGTCTCGCGGTTCTAGGTGCGCAGTCCGGAACCGTTCGACTGCAACGGTCGCAGGTTCGAATCCTGCCTCGGGCATGAATGTGTGTGATGTCCTTAGGTTAGTTAGGTTTAAGTAGTTATAAGTTCTAGGGGACTGATGACCACAGCAGTTGAGTCCCATAGTGCTCAGAGCCATTTGAACCATTTGATAAGTTAAGGAATGAGGAGGTTCTACGCAGAATCGGAGAGGAAAGGAATATTTGGAAAGCACTGATAAGAAGAAGGGACAGGATGATAGGACATCTGCTAAGACATGAGGGAATGACTTCCATGGTACTAGAGGGAGCTGTAGAGGGCAAAAACTGTAGAGGAAGACAGAGATTGGGATACGTCAAGCAAATAATTGAGGACATAGGTTGCAAGTGCTACTCTGAGATGAAGAGGTTAGCACAGGAAAGGAATTCGTGGCCGGCCGCATCAAACCAGTCAGTAGACTGATGACCAAAAAAGTCTACGTTCTAGGGGACTGATGACCTCAGGAGTTAAGTCCCAAAGTGATCAGAGCCATTTCAACAATTATTTTGACTCATTCGAGTTAAGTAGAGAACCGATTCATAAGGGTAACTTCTTAGGTCTCGGGGTAACAAAAAGGCTTCAATTTTGCGACTCGGTTGACACAGAACATCAATGAATATACTTATGCTTAGCACCTGCACCATAAACATTTTTCAGATTGCATGAGTGGTCAATATGAAAATATTATCTCCTGCACTGACAACGTATGAAGTGGACAAAGATCAAGAACATTTACACAACTAGTGTTAGGTATGTGCCGAACAAAGTTGTGAGGGGTTGGAAGTTCAGCAGTGGATTGACATCCACGTTAGAAAGGTTCTTCGAAAAAGAGTTTCAACACAATACGTAGCCAAAGACTCGTATACAAAAACATTCTGAACATATCAAAATTATAGTAAGGAGAGCCATATGTGAGACATTCAACAAACGAAAATTCTCATTGAAAATCCTAAGAACTTCTGGTATTACACTAAAGTGTAAACAGATCGAAGCATCCAAGCAGAGGAGAAGGGCACAACGTTGGGTCTTTTCTTCCGAAGTTGTTTCATTGAGGAAAATGGTTCTGCGATTCTTCATTTAAATCTTAGCACTAACGTCAAACTGACATACAGGTGACCATGGAACAGAACATCATCTGAAATCATTCAACAGAGGATAAGATGTCCTTGTGGGACATACATACGTTTCTGGATAGAGTACGATAAAGAAATTGGACATCGTCTAGCAGCAATATACCGTAGGTCTCTGCAAAAGCGAAGCGTTCCAAGTGCTAAAAAAAATTCGCTGTTCATTCCCGTTTTCAAGAGCAGACGCGCTAAACGATAAGTCTACAGCGCTGACCAGAATTTTAGAGCACATGTTATGACATTCCTGGAAACTAAAATCAACAGAGCTGCCGCAAGCAACAGTCATGTGAAACTCAGCTTGCACTGTTCGCCAATGAGATCCAAAATCCAGTCGATACTGGCGCCCACGTTTATGCCGTGTTCCTCAGCTGCCTGAAGGACTTCCATACTGTCATCCGGTGAGAAAAATGCGACGGTACGGAACATAAGACCAGATGTGTGATTCGATTGACGTATTCCTAGTAAACAGAACGCAGGCCGTCAATCTTAACTGAACGAAATTATCAATTGTAAAAGTATCGTTGGGGCAATTGAGTACTATAGAACCATTAGTGTTCATTATTTTTCATATGTCCTAGTGGATAACGCTAGTAGTTCAGTGAAGCTTTTTGAGGATGATGCTATTGTATACAGAGAAGTCGGAGGTCTAGAAAACTCTATCGATATGCAGGAAGGTTTGTAGAGGATCGACCCTGACGCAGCTACTGGTAAATGATGCTCGATATAAAAGTTGCATGTTCATCATAAATGGGCTGAAAGTTTTATTATTGTGTGATTTCACGTTTGCAGAGCAGATTATCGAAGCAGCTACCGTGATGCCATAGACAGCAGGCGCAGACGGCAGTCCGCACAACTTCTACGTCATTTGGGTTGCAGGAACCTCGGCCCCTTCGGAATAGACACAGTGTGAGCTATGAACTCAGGAAATTCTCTGCCAGACACGAAGGCGGCGACGACAGCTTCACGGACAGGCCGCCAGTTGGCGTCCACGGACATGTACCGTAACGTTTCCTTCATCTAAAAGGCCACGTACCCAAAACAGGATCGAAAGTTTTCTTTCACGAGGATTCAGGCCGGTGTGCGAGCTTAGCACAGCATTTCCATCCTACCGAGCCAACGACTAGAATATCTCAGTAATAGATCGCTATGGACTCCGCTACCATCTTCCAGGATGGCCCCTCGCTTTCTCCGCCACGACTATAAGTGTGATGTGATCGGCGACATGCTAACTGTGCCTTGGTATAATCTATACTGTTTCGTTTTCGTCACCATGCACGGAGTGTAGATGCAAACACTGATGAGTGTTCATTTTCAGTATGTTAGCCACAGTGTCCTTCTACTTTATCAGAAAAGTGAAGTAACAGTTTCTTGTGCCAAAGTATTTTTGGTAACAAAATTGCTGCTGTCCATACCAGCTTTCTTATACTCAGCTACAGCTGATAATGGGAAAGGCAGATGCCGTTCTGAGATTCCCTTATTGACATAACGTCAGAAGACATAAGAGATATGAGGACATACACAGTTTTTGCCATCAGCCAGTCTCATTTTTCAACATGTCACACATTATCCAATTTGAACAATGTTATTGATATTACTCTCATCTGAGACCTATATGTCTAACAAAGGCTATTTAAGGAGCCATTCTTTCTGCCAATACTACTTTTATTATCTCGCACTGGACTAGTTTTTCCTACTCTGAGACCAAGTGATTCCGGTCTCCTACGATTTTTTGCCTAGTAAGGTGTATGGTTTTAAGTAATCTACCTATTTTTGTTTTGTTTTTGAATTACTAACTCACAGCATTGTCTTTAATAAAAATAAAAAGTATTATATAAGAATTAAAAACGGTCTTATAAATGTTCAGTATGTAACCAAATTTACAAACTAATTTGCAATGAGAATGTAAATTGACTCATTCCACATCATTACGGTTTATCGTGCAAATGATACATGGGACATGAAAATGCTGCTTCTCTCAATCCGCCTCTTATTACTGTCATCCTTTTTGTTGTCTGAAGTTTAATTTCAATGAGAGTTCCATGGAATTCCACAACTTGATTAGTTAATGGAGAGTGTTATCTTATATAAACGGACAAAAAGACATTTTATCTGTATGCTGATATCCGAACGTAAGCTTATGCCGGAACTAGTTACTGAACATTAAATTGTTTGGTCACTGACAAGGCTGGTTTATTTCAGGTTTACTTTATTGTGTTATCAGTATAAACGTATTATCGCAGAATACTTACTTAAATCGAGACTATCTAACTGAAAATACTATATATAGACAGCTTCTGAGATGACTCTTAGCTCCCTAAAATCCCCACTGTTGACATGGCTCTTGATGTAAACAGTAAGTATTTGGCATATAGTATCATTGTTCTTCAATGCTCGTTATTCTGGGATCATAACTATATTGATCACCATAAGTTAATTAATGTTATTACATACATCTTCTGCACCTAGCTAACTCATCACGAATCATATGAGTAAAATGACCTAACAGAGATATGCTAATGATCAGACGAACTTATGATACTGAATACGGATATTATTTATAGAACAGTTTCTTACCAAAGTCGTACGAGATCTTACGTCACACTAGAGCACAGTTTCCCAAACAACATGCTGCGGAAAACTGGCGTTCCATGGGAAGAGAAGGTGTGCTCTTAAAAACTGTTAATAACTTGTTTTTTTTGGAACATTTTGTTACGATTTCTGCGTTATCTGTACGTGTTACGAAACACATCGAAAACTACTTGAACGATTTACTTCAGATTTTTACACGATACTTTTACGAACATTCGGACGGCTATAGGCTATAATTTTTTAATCTACATCATACATGAATATATAAGGGGGGGGGGGGAAGTTGTTTCCAAAAATCTTGGAAAGTTCTTAACCGATTTACTTAATAATTTTACACGACACTCTGATGAACGTGTGGACTTACATAGCGTACAAATTTGATTAATGTAGGGATAAATATATAATTAATACCGAAAAGGGAAGCATTTTTGCCAAAAGCCTCGGAAATTTCTTAATCGATATACTTCGAATTCTTACATGATACTCTAATATGCACTCGCACAGATGAGCTATATGTTTTGATATATACTCGTATGTAATATGTACACGACATCCGTTGTTACCAAAAGACCTGAAGTACTTGACCGATTTACTCCAAATTTTGCACGATAATTTCATGAACATTCGGTCAGACTGCGACTGTTACGCCGTTACTAAAAGCCTCGAAAAATTTTTGAAAGATTTACATCCAATTTTTACAAGATTCTTTAATAAACATTCTGATGGAAATATGATACACATTTTTTAAACCGCAAGACACAAAATTATTTGCTGTGCTGTTAAAATGTGTGCTTTCATTTTCATTCTGGCAGAGAGTTTAAACTACAACAGCAGTGCATGTAAACGACAGACAAATTATTTGTCCCATATGCGAGGTCTATTCGGAAAGTAAAGTCCGATCGGTCGCAAAATGGGAAGCAATTTGAGAGTCAAAAATGTTTTATTAGCAACAGCTACTTCTCTACACAATCGCCGCTCCGATTTAGAAATTTGTAATAGCGTTGAACAAACTTTCCAGTACCCTCGTCATAGAAGCAAGACGCCTGTGCTCTCTGCCAATTCTCTATGCTGCTCTACAGTTCGTTGTCTGTGTCAGAACGTTGTCTTCATAGCTAGCTGTTCATGTGAGCAGAGATGGAACTCAGGGAGAGTTAGTTACGGGCTCCATTGTGGCAGATCAAACGCTTCCCTTCGGAAACGTTGCAGGAGTGTCTCCATCGACCCTTGAGAGAGCGGCCGAGAATTGACATGCAGAAGGAAATATGTCAGTTATGTTGTATAGGCTGCATGACATCATTCGATATCTCACACTAAGGCCTCGTACTTGTCGGGAGACACTATTGTTCTAAGCATCTTTACGTGTTCACGGTGCCCTCAGAACTGAAAAGAGCGATGTGATGCTATCGACGGCCATACTAGAGACACTGCCCTACATATCTGTGCAAAACTTCATCGGATTTTCACTGTGGTTTCCATTTCTAACCCCATCGGACCTTATTTTCCACATAAACCTCCTATATTCTTTCTCCTTACGTACGAGGGATATTCGATAAGTAAGTTCTGATCGGTCAAGAAATGGAAACCACTGTGAAAATCTAATAAAGCTTTGCACATATGTGCCTGCCGGTTGCATCACTTAGGACTTTCAGTTCTGAGCACGTGATGATTATATAAAGGTGCGTAGAAAATAGTGTCTCCCACCAAGTATGAGGTCCTGGTGAGAGATTTCGCCTGATGTTATGCAGCCTACATTACAGAACTGACATACGGTTCCTACTTCGTGACAATTCTCGGTCGCAGATTGCAGGGGCAATGAAAATGCTCCGGCAGCGTTTTCGATGGGAAGTGTTTGATCACTCGCACTACAGCCCGTAATTGGCTCCCTCTTTGTTTCATCTCTGCTCACATTAACTGCTGGCTATGAAGACAATATTTTCGCACAGACAACCAGCTATAGATGAGCGTAGAGAATTGGCGGGAAGCACAGGCGGCTGCCTTCTATGATGAGGGTACTGGAATGTTGGTACAACGCTACGACAAATGTCTAAGTAGGAGTGATGACTATGTAGATGCAGATAAAATATTTCTGATTTTCACCGTGGTTTCCATTTCGCGATCAATCGAAACTTACTTTCCGAATTATCCTAGTATGTACCAGGTGGACCACGCACGCTGTCCACCGTTGACGTTAGTTAATCGCGGATGTCACTGACGCCGAAAGGTTTGCCATGTAAGGTAAAGGGAACCCCATACCAATAGAGAGGAAATCCAGCTAAACGTAAGACCAGCGCCTGAAACAAACACTTTACAGCTATAGCTGGTTCTATAGTTCGCCGCTAGAAAACTTTTTTGCTGTAGCAGGGATGCCAGGATCATTTCCTGGACTATAGATAGGTGTCTGTGTAGAATAACGATTGTCCCTGGCCAAAACAATACGCACAAGGGCCAAAGCATATTAATTACATATTTAAAGGCATGAAAGATAATTTATTAATAACACATAATGCGCCAATTCGTGTTTCTTAATTTGTAGCATTACATAAATACGGTCATATCTCTGATTGCAATAAAGATCGATAAATACAACGAATGTCATGAATGATGTACACTTAAACCTGTGTTATTGACTGGCAGATCTTTATAACTTCATTGCTCATAACACAAAGGTTGGAATGTATGTTCGCGTTGTAGGGTGCATTGACGTAAGCGCCTCTCGGCGTTAACATGCACACCTCTTAACATTTCTGCAGATACTGAGGCGCCTTTCTGATGTATTCGTTCTTTTAACACACCTCGGTTTTCCGGTTCCTTTTCGTAACCCCTGGGTTTGATATAACGCCATAAGAAAAAAATACATAGGTGTTAAATTAGGCGATCTCGCTGGCCATCGAATGCAACAACCATGAATATCTATTGTTGGAGGTACACATTGTTGAGATATTCCCTAACCTCTCACAATAATGAGGTTGTGCACCATAGTGCTAAAACCGGTGCCTCACAGCTGGGGTATCTTCTAGGAGATATCCAAAATTCGGCTCATTCTGTAGGAATTGCGAATATAGCCTACTATTCAGTCTGGGAACCAAATAAACTGGTCCAAAGATGTGGTCTCCGAGAACGCCGCACCATACATTAACATCCTAGTGCGCTTGCATGTAATGTGGTCGTAACCAGCAAGGATTTGTAGGACCAGATTGTGCCCATTGACAATGGTGCCATTGGCGTAATAGCATTCATCTACCCGGAAAATCTGCCTGCTGAAATCTGGCATTAGAGCTGCTTAACGTACCAGACATCTTCGGCAGTATTCCGGATTTTGGAAATCGTTTCCGTATAGCTTTTGATATAGGAGCAGTTTAAAGGGATGTCATTTTTGTTCCTCCAGAATCCTTTGTACAAAAGACTCGATGCCCTCAGGCCCGCTTCAGCTCTTCTTTGTCCTAATTACTATAAGAAATAGATATTGCTGGAGGAGATATAATGGCTTTCATAATATTAACAATAATGACCACCCTAGTATTATTATTAATAATAATAATATTATTGTAGGTACAAATAATACTGCAACATAAATGCAATAGCACAATAACAATGCCGTGCTCCAGAAAGCTGAAAGGGTTCTGGGCAACATTGGGAGCGTCGTGGATTGATCTTTCCATGACAGGTTGTACTTGGAAAGCTCCCTCGGTTCTTAAACGAATCTCTGTACGTCTAAAAACATGCGCACAAGGTAGACATCGCGTTGGTAAACGTGAATTGAGCCTTATAGTCTCATCTGCAATGTGGTGCGTCTCTCCATGGATCAGTATCACAATGGTTTGGTCTTCGCTGGAGTGCATTGACTGTAAAACCTGACTCGAACTATAAACATGCAGCCACGCTGCCTTATCAGAGCAGAACCAGGAGGAAAACGGACGCAGATGGCGGCACAGCTCGTTGAAGGTTCGCTTGTACGTGCACTTCCTCTTTGGATAGCAGTGAACAGGCAACCCTTGTTGCACTAACGTAAGTGGGAAACATAAAAATTCAGGGTATGGGTTTCGTGGGCTACCTGGTATATGGTTTATTGGCTTGTGGTTCACCACAGGATCTCAGTGGCCCAAAATTTTGCAATCCTACACATTAGCGGATGAAATCTAGGCCAAATACTGTCATTGAAGATACTCTCCTCTTAGATCCAGCAGTTGGAGAGGTCTCATTCATACCACTGTAACAATTAATCCTGCTGATTCATCCGTTTATTTCAAGCGACTTCAGTCCGCGATCAGTGTTGCATTACAGAGGTGTTAGGACAGGGACGAGGAGGGAAAAGAGATAGATACTGAACGTGGGAGAAGGAAATGGTTGGTCAGCGAGAGACGGGGGAAGTTATGTACAGAAGCAGGGTGAGGACAAGGAGATGATCGACAAAGAGAGGGGGAAGGAGGAGATGGGAGAGTGATTTTCTTTTATTTTAGAGATGGGACAGAAGTTTAGCATGTACACTGGAAGAAAACCGCTGCACCAAGAAGTAATTTTGAGGCATAAACGAAGATTGGTTGGAATGTGTCTACATCTTAAAGATGTCTTATCCCCGTTTTGCACTAGTTGCATTAGAGTGGTGATAGAAGCGCCAGGTTTTCTTTAAATACTCTTTGTAGCTCTCGTGTGTGTTAGTATCCTTTTAGATTGGACGAGGTAATTTGACTTTAGATTGAATGTGCATTCTGCGATACTGCAGAATAATCTAGGAGGAAGCAGCCACTGTAGATGATTGCTGACAGGGGTTGTCACGAGAATACACGGTCGCAAAAAGATCTGAGTCCAGACAGTCACGTGGCACTACCGAGAGAGAAGGCCATCGTGTCCGACATATGGCTCTGGCGCATCTGCAGCAGCTGTCTGAGATGCAGTTGGGGCCACAACGACACAATGAACTGTTACAAATCGGTTACTGCAAGGACAGCTTCGATCCAGATGCCCTGTAGAGTGCATTCCACAGATACTGAATCGCCACCATTTGTGACTTCTTTGGTGTAAATGAGAGCTCATTAGAGGGCAAGATACAGGTCTACTTTGTTTTCTCATGAACGGCGGTTCTGTGACAGCCTTTTGTTGATAAGAAGAATGCCAGTTCCAGGTCTGAAACCAACTTGTCTGTGTCCTAGACACAATGAATCTACTCTTGGAGCTAGGGTTTGGGGTGCGATTTCGTACGACAGCAGGAGCACTCTCGTAGTTATCCCACGCACCTTCACTGCAAATTTGTACGTCATTCTGGTTATCCGTCCTGTTGTGCTGCCATTTATGAACAGCATTCCAGGGGGTGTTTTCCAGCATGATAACGCTCTTCCACGTACCTCTGTTGTAACACAACACGCTGTACAGAGTGTCGACGTGTTGCCTTGGTCTTCTGTGTCACCAGATCTGTCTCCAATCGATCACATTTCTGACATAATCGAGCGACAACAGCAGCGTTATCCGCAAACAGCATTAACTATCCCGACCAAATGCTACCAGCTTGGAACTCCAGCCCACGAACCGACATCAGGCACCTGCAAAACACAATGCAAGCTTTCATTCAAAATTCTGGCTGTTATACCTGTTATTAAACTGTCTCCATTCACATTTGCAATGACGTATCTCGTGCTTGCATTAAGCTATGATCTTGCAGTGTTAATCACTTAAATTTGTTATTAAGACAAATGTATTCCCGAAATTTCATTACTCTTTATTAATTATTTTTTGGTTTTATGATTTTTTCCTTCAGTGTATATCCACTTACCATACATACCTGGCAATTGAGGAGCATTGTGGAGATCGCTAGGTAGTTACGATTTAAATATGAAGTCATCACTGAATAAAACAAGTTTTTGGTCTTTTTAAATTTTGTTAACTTTCAAAATAGTCAAGGTGCTCAATCAAAGCGCAGGGATTCTCCAAGGGAGCAAATGATTTGGTCCCCTATACTAGAGAGTTATCTGGAAAGCTAACTTTAGGAAAAGCTGGTAGAGAAAACATTAAAAGTGTCTCCAGTATAATGTCTCACAGTATGTTGAAAACTTAGTGGACTGATAAGATAATAAATGAGGAGACTCTTCACAGAACGAGTGAGAAATAGAAAGTAATATGTGGGAGACAATGGCAATGAAACAAAGAAAGGGAGGTAGAACATGTGTTAAGACCTGAGGTTATGGCTTCAGTTGTGCTGGTGGGAGCTATGTATGCAAAGAACTGTAGGGGAAGATACAGACTGGGATAGATCCAACAAATAAGGGAGGACGTTCGTTGTAAGCGGAAGCCTGAGCTAAGGAATATGATACAGGGAAGGAAGTCGTGACGGGCCTCCCCATGCCTACCTGAGAGGTTGTAACAACCCCGCCCCTCCCCTCATCCCCAGACTCTTACTATAAAAATAGTAAAAAACAGTACCCTCCGGATCGTCATTGTTATACGAATTAACGTGGACCCCAGCATAAACCGCTGTCGGCAGCAGCGAAATGCGTCACTTAAAAAGCGTTGTAACTTGTTTAAATTGTGAGACACGCAGATCATATATGTACATGGAGCCTGTTATTCCACGGTGTATTCGCGTTTATGCGAAACTTGTAAGTTAACTGTGTAAGTTGATTTACCATAAGATCCCAAAAGTAAACATTGCGCCTGGGATGGAAATCTGCTTTTCTCTGCTCTCTAAAAATATGTTATTTTTCTGTTTTTGCACAGCTTAGTAGTGTGCGAAAGTAAATAATCATTACAAAATCTAAAATTCTGTCTAAAATGTTAAGAAATAATATACGATTACAATCAATGAAATTGCTTGATCGGAAAGAAGGATATGTAACGTGTGCGATCCCAATCTGTCAGTGAAAATGAATAGATCGTGTCTGAAATAAGCATTTCCAAAGACTATAACAACAAATAATAAGCATCAAACTTGTGATGTATTTTCAATATTTACGTACCCAGGAACACTTTTGCCGACCCGATTGGAGTCCACACATGTATTAAGTACAACAACACGCTCGCATCACTTGAGGAAGATAATCAGGACGGTCACCCAAATATTGAGCATAAAGTAGAATCAACAATTCGGCCCAGAGAACACCCAAATCTTCTTCACTTCTGATTCAAGCGTTTATTATTGAATAATTTTAAAACATGAGAAGCGATCACACGTATAATCTGAAGAGAATTAACGTGTTTCATTTGATAATAAATACATTACTGAGCATTTAGAAAGAATCTGAAACAGAAGATTATTACGTATGTGTGTAAGTCCACTAAATTCTGAAACACAGTTATGAAATGATCAGTACGAAATTTCAGGAAACCTCCTGATTATTTCATTGTCATTGAAAAAGAAATAGTTTCAACTTGAAAAGCCAGTAGGCTTATGACACTTACCTTAGTCCAGGAATTATTTTAGTTCAGCTGATGTATACGAGGTGCGACTAGAAAAAAACCGGACTGATGCTCGAAAAAACATTTATTTACAATTATTTACAATTTCATGTTATCTCCTTCAATGTACTCTCCTCCTCGGTCTCTACACCGCTCCATACGAATTTTCCACTGTTCATAGCAATGCTACAGATCATTTTCGGTAAGTCCATACATTACTTCCGTCGCTTTTTCTTTTACTGCTTCAACAGTCTCAAATCTAGTTCCTTTCAAAGCTGACTTGACTTAAGGGAAAAGAAAAAAGTCACAGGGGGCCAAATCAGGTGAGTAGGGTGGATGATCTAAGATGGGAATTTTGTGTTTTGCCAAAAACGTCTTCACTGACAACGCACTGTGAGCTGGGGCATTGTCTTGGCGAAGGATCCATGACTTTTTTCTCCAGAAATCGTTCCGTTTTCTCCGTACTCGCTCACGTAGGGTAGCCAGGACGCTAGTGTAGTAATGCTGATTCACTGTTTGTCCCTCTGGTACCCAATCAATGTGCACAATCCCTTTGATGTCAAAAAAAAAAAAACAATCATCATTGCCTTGAATTTCGATTTTGACATTCGTGCTTTTTTTTGTCGTGGAGAACCAGGAGTTTTCCAATGCATCGATTGGCGTTTAGTTTCGGGATCGTAAGTAAAAAACCACGATTCAACGCAAGTAATAACATTTTGTAAGAAGGTGGGATCACTTTCAATGTTTTCCAGGATGTCAGAACAAATCATTCTTCGGCGTTCCTTCTGTTCAATTGTGAGACACTTTGGAACCATTTTTGAACACACTTTGTTCATGTTGAAACTTTCATGAAGAATCTGCCTAACACTTTCCTTGTCAACTCCTGTTAACTAAGACACTGCTCTGATTGTTAAACGGCGATCTTGTCGAACAAGTTTACTGATTTTTTCAATTTTTGCATCAGTTTTTGCTGACAATGGTCTGCCAGTGCGAGTGTCATCACTGGTGTCTTTGCGGCCATCTTTAAATCGTTTAAACCACTCAAACACTTGTGTTCGCGATAAACAATCATCGCCGTACACTTGTTGTAACATTACAAACGTTTCACTTGCAGATTTTCCTAGTTTGAAACAAAATTTGATGTTAACACGCTGTTCTTTCTGTACACTCAACATTTTCCGACGCACAGACAAAACGTCAACTACTTAAAACAGACGCCACGGGCAGACTGAGTGCAGGAGGCAGATGAAACTCGAGCAGTAGGCGGAGCGAGAGTCACGTGACAGTCCACGCGACTTTCAGCCTTATTGCATTCGTTTTATTGTTTCACCAGTACTAGTCCGGTTTTTTTCTAGCCACACCTCGTACAATGACATTTTCTTCATAGCCTTTGTAATTTTTGTCGTTTAAGAAATATGGCAGAAATCATCAGCACGGAAAATATGTGTCTGGAATGTTACGTGATGTGTAACGTATACTGATACACAAGTGAGCAAAAAATTTTACAGTAACTAAGTCAAAAATAAACAACAAGAGAACTCTTAACTATCATTCTGTCTTTAGATTGACTAGAAAGAGAGTTATAACAACCGACATTACAAAATGCGTCCATTTCTTCATAACTTTCTAACATACAGTGAAAGGGACTTGCTTGTGCTTAATTTGTGAATTTAAGAGAATTCTTGTAAGATGCAATGTTTCAGGCTCGATGAAGAATTTATCTAAATACGCTGCTCTTATTTCTTGGTAAAGAGTAACCTCTAGTTTTAAAATGTATTTCACTTCATGCAAGTTATGAGGCGTACAGTATTGCAAATACTTTCAATCACAATCTTGAGGAACCTTGAAAAAAATGCCGAAAATTATTAGCTTTGGATGAAGAAATTGCTACACCATCTATACTAATGTGATGAAGGTGAATTTGTGTTTATCCTGTCACGACCAAAGCGCCGAACCGATTTTGATGAAATTTGGTATGGGGATAGTTTGAGCCCTAAGGATGAATACAGAGTACTCTAGACAGTAAAAAAGAAAGAATCTACCCCTAAGAGGGTAAAGTAGGTAATGGAAGATATGTATACGTTGTGTAATGTATAGCTACTTCACTAGCACAACGAATAGACGCTCGCTCCTGCCCACGGCCCTCTGCAGCTATTGTTGGACACTGATGCTGTGTGTGCTGAGCTGTGATGCACTGGGACGGCCTGGAACCGATTTTGATGAAAGTTGGTATGGGGATAGTTTGAGCCCTAAGGATGAATACAGAGTACTCTAGACAGTAAAAAAGAAAGAATCTACCCCTAAGAGGGTAAAGTAGGTAATGGAAGATATGTATACGTTGTGAAATGTATAGCTGCTTCACTAGCACAACGAATAGACGCTCGCTCCTGCCCACAGCCCTCTGCAGCTATTGTTGGGCAGTGATGCTGTGTGTGCTGAGCTGTGATGCACTGGGACAGCCTGGAAGTGATGACGAGGCACACTTTGTGAGCTATGCCTACCTAGACTGACAGACACGTGAGGGCAGCTGATGTTATTGCACATACAATAACGTAATTACTCGCCATCACAACCAAACTACTGGGTAACAGCTAGTATTGTATAGATAACTATCTTGTAACCAGAGTTGTCAAAATCTGGGGGTTTTCCAGTAACAGATATAAACAGAAATAAACGTCGTCAATAGACAAAGGCACACAATGCATCGTAACATGTGAGTGATGCACAAAATTTATTCTACAGCTGTTGAATTATTGTATTATTTGCGACTATTTCGAAGCTTGTGACAAATAAACCGACAGCACCAACACAGAAAATGATTGTTTTTTCAATGTGACCAGCTCTATCTCTCTGTAACCAACGCAACCTGTACACATGCTATGTGGAATACTTTCTTCAGTCTACAGTACCGCCTCCTGAAGTATCTGCTATTCCTCCTGACGCACCCAGGACATGTAATATAAAGCACTGTTTTTTTATCATATCTACTGAACGGGTAAGTCGGTGATACAGATTTCAGGAACAAATTTAAATATTACGTCAGTAAATTGAATTCAATTCTGAAGTGATGAATACACTCTGTGTAAATACTTAACCGATGCGTGCCAAGTGTCATAGGTTATGAGTATGAAGCTACAGCTTTGTCTAGAATGTGTTAAGGTGAAATATGCGTTTTCTGAAATCGCTAGACATTGTAGGCACGAGGAATGAATTCTCAAATATGCAACTTAGATGCTCACAGTTTCCACTCTACTGGGCCAGCTGCCGAACCTCTCGCTTGAATCTTCGCTCTTCTCTCTTATCGGCCCTTGCTGACTGCCAGGCAGCTGCCGCTCTTTCTGCGCGTCAAACCCGCCTGGGACGCTAAGTTTGCGTAGCGACCTGTTTGCAGTCACAGACGCTGCCGCGTCCACCAAGAGGTGGTGGCTAAAGCGTATCATATCGTGGCAAGAGTCCCCGGGTACCCTGTAGGAAACGCTTGGCATCACAAGTGTAGGTGAATATTTGTATTCAGTAAAGAAAAAACGCGGCGTCGATAAATTTAAAGAAGGACATCGTTACAACCAGTTTGTTTTTTAAATGAGAACTGCTTACGTGCTGCTTCGACCGTATGTCCGTACACATTATGTCAAATGTACACTGGTGTGCGAAGCTTAAGGTCGAAGTAACTTTCTCATGACATGTCTTTGCCACGTAATATAGCTCGACAACACTTGGACCATACGCAAAATGAACTATTATTTACACTACACAAGCCAGCGGAAGGAAATACACATTGAGGCGAAGAGGAATGACACTTTTATTCAAAGACAATAATTACTGTGAAGTGATTGTGCTTCATGATGGACCCTTGACCGTTACAAAAGGCAGGACGTGATTTTTAATGTAGTGTGTGAACACCAGGGACAGCAAAGTATGCTCTACAACATGTTTCCTGGCAGGTGACAACATTGGTAAGGAGCCCTTTTGGTGGGGCGTCAGAATCCAACCAGCGGTGTTGGTAACTGCGGGACGGTCCTTGGTACATGTCAATACCTCTCCCTAACGCTTCCCACCTTCGACGAGGTTTAAGGCGGGGATGGGGTGGGGGAGGGGCAGCATGCTAGTCCATTTGCCGAATATCGTCTAATCCCAAGAGCCAGAGCTGTGCGAGGCGACCGCTCACTGTCATCCATGAAATTAGGTCTAAATGAACCCATGAAAAGACGCACGTTGGGATGGAGCACTGTGTCAAGACAATGTCAGTCGGTGAGTGTACAATGTTTAAAGATATGAGGGTCAGTACGTCCATGTAACATTACGCCTCCACCGTAACACCTGGATCACCGCAACATCCACGTTATAATGTTCCTGGGCACACTATGTGTTGCCCGCCCGGTTAGCCGTGCGGTCAAACGCACCGCTTTCTGGACTGGGAAGGCGCGCCTGGTCCCCGGCACGAATCCGTCAGGTGGACTTGTGTCGAGGTCCGATGAGCCGTCCAGTCTGCGGATGGTTTTTAGGCCGTTTTCTATGCCTCGGTGAATGCGCGCTGGTTCCCCTTATTTCGCCTCAGCTACACTATGTCGGCGACTGCTGCGCAAATAAGTTCTCCACGTACGCGTACACCACCATTACTCTACCACGCAAACTTACGGGTTACACACGTTTAGCGGGCCGCTGTGGCCAAGCGGTTCCAGGTTCTTTAGTCCGGAACCGCGCTGCTGCTACGGTGGCAGGTTCGAATCCTGTCTCGAGCATGGATGTGTGTGATGTCCTTAGGTTAGTTAGGCTTAACTAGTTCTAAATCTAGGGAACTGATGACCTCAGATGTTAAGACCAGTAGTGTGTAGAGCCATTTGAACCATGTGTTGTGGACCACTGCGGCTGCTGCGGGGACGGTGCCTCTCCGTCGTTTCTAGGCCCCCGATTAACACACAATAAAATACACTATGTGTTTCCAACTCTCGCCATATGATGGTACGTCTAGATTTGTCGAACAGGATAGCTTTAGTACTCCAAGTGTTCTGGTGTTGGGAAGCATAATGTAACGTGGGCATCCTGACGTAATTTTTAAATACAAAACACTCGCCGGTCAGCGTTATTCTGACGTTGTAATTCTTGCTTCATTATTATGGATGACAACGCGTGGCTACATTGAACAGCACAGGCTCTTGGAACAAGGAGGTATTCGCAAGAATAAACTTACCTACTCGTCGCCTCAACTTAAATCCAAATGAGTACTTTAAGGACGCTGTGGGATGACACCCAACATGCACAATTGACCATTCAGCAGTTCTCTACCGCTCTGGCGGAGAAATGGAATGCCCTATCACAATAATTCCTTACCTACCTTGTGGCCAGCATGAGAGCACTTGCAGAGCATACCTTGCTATCCTTAGTGATCACACAGCATATTACAAACCACGTTTGTTCACGGGACATGATAAATTGCGGTCACTTCAATGTAGTTATTGTCTTTGAATATTTTTTTTCTGTTTGTCTGATTGCGTATTGTTCTCAATTGTAGCATTGCTGCAGTTCTGTCTACGCATGGTCCAAGTTTCAAAGAGCTTTAGTACTTGACAGTGACACATCGTGCGGAAGTTATTTTTGTCCTTATGGTTTCCACACTAGTGTACTTCAAACTTCGATTGTCATCTGATTTACGCCATTCAGCTCAAGACAGGACGTTAAATATATCTGAGGTATTCAGTCATGTGGCATGGTCTCTAGTCACGACAAATGGCGACAAAATTATTGTTTACCTCATTGCCGATTAACGCTACACTGTTGGCACGTTAAAGAAGGTGAATTAAGAGACAGATTGAACTCCAAATTTTTAAAGTATTGCAAGTCGTTTAAGTACAGGAAAGAAACAACAGCAGGCCGTTTCCAAAACGTTTCAGTTGCTACCCCTGTTCACCTACGCGTCTTTCCCTAGGGATAGTAGAGGTACCTTACTCCAACAGAATTTTTATACGAAGTATCAGTTATTTATCCCATTTCACTGAAATCTCTGTAAGAATTCCTGAGATGGGTTTTTGTTACTTTTTTCCCCCTGACCCTCATTCATAGGGGTGCTAGGGGTATCTTACTGTCAAAGTAATTTTTCCCAGATAGCAAGTTATACGTCAGCCAAGTGTGGTAGATATTTGTCCTCGGAGTCTTTCGTGGTGGCACGATTCGAAGAGACGCGGCATTTAAACCGAGAAGATTTTAGTGCTTGAGACCTTGCAGAGATGCGTCACTGTACTTACCTATCCCAACACCATTCACCCGCACACCTAGGCGTGAAACATCATCGTGACTGTCACCAAGGAGCCTAGCGATCCCCAAAAGTGTGAATTCGATACCAGTATCAGTCGGTACTGAACGTTTTTACATGTCACTGCTTCTGACCACCAAAACCAACTATACGCATAGTAGTAGTACACTAACCCCAAAGAGATTTTGTGGAAATTATTCCGTAAATAATGAAAGTTATATATAGACAAAATTTCTTTGAAATTGCCCAGACGTTCCTCACTTACTCTTATATGTTGCTCCAATTTCGATCCACTTCTCACGATTATGTTGTTATTATTCCTATAGTACTTATTTCATTGATATGGATTCCCAGTCTGAAATCGATGCCGTGATTTAGGGTGAGGTGTGGAACGTGCGTGCGAGCATACATATATACAATGAATTTTGTAACTATGTGGACTGCTTGTTAGTTTCGAGCGTGTGCCTACTCTCATGTGGTTGCCTCATTCTAGTACGCAGCGTAAAACTGGGATCCATTTTCGAGCTCCTTATGCATGACACGGTCGTCAACGGTCGGAACCTCGGTATCTGTACCAACAAACTACTCATTAATAGATATTGTCAGTTTTGTCACATATGTATACAAATGTGGACAAGAAAGTTCAGAAATTTCCCAAACTAAGAGCTGACATTTTAACTTGGAATTTTGTATTTCAAGGAGAAATTACAAGGATCATTTTTCTCATATACATGTTTCCAAAAAACTTTCACGTGAGAAATTTAAATCCGAACTCATAAATTCACTATCAGTGACATTTTTTTGTTATGTGAGGATATAAATGTACCTTAACTTGAAGTTTTTAGGTATGACAAAGTTGGAGAAATTTTCTTTGTAGCAGTAGGTAATAATCAGTTTTAAATATCAGTTTCAATTTTCGTATGTTCCTATCCCTGTTTCCAATAAAATTATCTCAATATATGAGTCATTGTTACACTACTGTTTAAAACTGAGTCTTAAACTATCGTTATTTAACTACTGGAAACAGTTTTTATGCTACTGAATGTTGACATTGTAACTATATTACATACATAACTATAGTGTATAAAAATGTACAACTGTCCATATTTCTCTTTTAAAGAAATCTCTTCAACCATAGAAGCAGACTAGACAGTTTCTAATACACAGAACCTGTGAAATCTTGAGTTTATAGTGACCATCCTTTTGGATAACATGAGTATGTTGTAGCAATTTACGTTTTGTATTATTTCTTTGTTTCCACAGTGTGTCTCATCAAAATAGCTTCACATGAAAATTTCTCTTCTAGAAAATGCCTACCCATGGAACCTACATCAACATGCCTAACAGTTCACCTATATCTGCAAGAGTTTACGTTTTCTAGACAAAGTTAGAAGATTTAGAGTATTATAAGGAAAGCGTACGAACATTGTTTTGGAATAGAACTTGTGGATAAATAGAAGGGCTGGGCACTCCATATTTGTTGCGCGACTTTTTATGTTAAATAGATAAACCGGTAGAAAGGTAGAGGTTTACAGTACCAATGGTATGGAGGGAACAGAAGAGCCACATTACATATTGTTAATTTTGTCTGGAAAAGGGTCATGATTTTGCAAATCGGAAATCTGAGAAATAGTGTTATCTAATGTGTTTGCTGCAATCCCACACTCAGAGACTCTTCCAATGTCTACTAGACCAACAAACGAAGGGAATAAAACAGATACCGACAATGGAGAAAGTGTGAGCGACGAATGCACGTTGTCTCCTGAAAGAATGACCCATCATACCTGTCTAAGAGCTCTTTGACTCCACATTTCATGACACAAGCTTATTTTAGTGACCTAGTTCGTGATTTACGACCAACAACAAGTAAACAAAGCCAATTAACATCAGACACGAAAATAACTATGTTTGCCCGTAGGGAAGGGATTTTTGTTCCCTATTTTGCAAAAGATGATGGCATCATGAAATACTGCAGTGATGCTCGAAGCCTCGTGAGTTCTTCGAATTTCAAATATGAGCCACAGATGTGGAGACATTTCACATACGGTTCCAAATACTCTCTAAAGGAAGTTCTCCTCAATGGGAATGCAATGCCTTATGTCACACTTGCGTATGCCATTATGCCTAAAGAGACTTATCGTGATTTGAAAAATATGTTGCAGTTAATTGAGTATTATGAACGTAAGTGGAAAATATGAGGTGACTCGAAAATTCTTCCCACGGTATGTGTTATGCAACAAGGCCACACGAAATATGAAAGTTTTTTGTGTGGGTAGGATAGTCCTGACAGGAATTCCCGCAATAAAAGAAAGATTTGGCCTCAACGGAGCTGGAAAGTGGGAGGAAAAATATACGGACTGAGAAGTAGCCAGTGTGGAAGTTCTTTTGCCACCACTTCGCATGAATCTACACCTTATTCAGTAGTGTTTAAGGGCCTTGAATAAATTTGGAAAAGAGGTTTCCTCGTGCTTTTTCAGGAAAATAAAGGTGTGTCTTTGAACCCCAAAATTAGAGAACTTCAAAAAGACTCACATCTTCACGAATGCCTTGAACCAGATAAGAAAGTCATGCTATGATTCACGAGTGTAGCCCAAAAATTTCTGGGAAGAAATAGAGCTGACAACTACGAAGATCTGGTTCACGAAATGATAAATTAGTATAGGGATTTAGGATGCAACATGTCTTTGAAAGAGAATTTTCTAGATATATATCTACGCTATTTACCTGAGAGCCATAATGATGTAATTTCACACAGTGGATGAAAATGTATAGGTCTGCATATGTTTTTGTTTTATGCTGTATGAATGGTCTCTAAATAATTATGTAAGTGGCTAGAACAGCAATACTCGTATTGTCTATAAAGGCTGTCCGGAAATTTCTGTTACAATGGGAATTAATACATAATATTCTGCACTACTTCTTGTGACTACTTCTTGTGTAACTGAAGAGACTCCTGTAGAGGCAGAGGACTATCTACTAGCACGAGCTCTGGCCGTTGCACTCTAGCTGACGAGACACTAGGTGGGATGGAAAGTGTATATCAGAATGTGCTTTGTAGGTACAATTACAGTACTGGTGGTCGCCATATCAAGCCGCTGTTGTAATTCATCAGTTCTGGTCCGTATCAACAGAATACTCGGTATTATCTTTTGAATGGTTACCTAAGAATTGTACTGTATAGATACTAATTCATTTTCTCAAGCAGAAGTGAATTAGTTAAACATCTGGATTGAAATCGTCGTAGAACGGAAACGATACGTTTCCACAACTAGGTTCTTACTCAAAATATTGTGTACTCACTCCTCTCTATAAGTACTAGATATTTATAAAAGAAATTTCCGAGCACCCTGTATAAACACACATTGTAGAAATGGAACATAGAAGAAAAATAGACATTGCCAGTAACTAGAAAACTGTGCCTGACAAAGAAAAACTAATTACAGATTTAAATTTAGGAAGTGTTTCCATGAGAATCACGACTACTCCATAAAAACGAATTTTGTTGGTTTTTGCAGAGCAGCGTTATTTAACTATCTGCTGTCTATGAACGCATTCAGAGCAGAGACTCGAACCTCGTTCATGCCTGTTGACTTATTATTTATTGTAAGGGAAAGGTGTTTGTGTTTGATCCAACCATCGTTTAGAAGCATATTTCCGGCGTTTGGAAACAACTGCATGATTAAGCGATCTTCTTCTTCAAAGTCCAATGACAATGAACAGCATTAGTGGACTGCAATCTTTAAAACAACTGTTGCTCATCAGCATGTTTTCCTACATTTGGGAATAACTACATGATGAGGCGACCTCCAATGACAGTGAAGAGCATTAGTGATCTGTAGATGTTATCTAACATTCCTCAAATCGCGGTAACCAAATGCAACTTACATTCAAGAAAATTCCGTTCCGCAATATTAAACACGTAAACTGTGGTAGAAAACGAGATTACAGAACTTTTTGGTACTGAAATTATTAAGCATCATAAAAGTTAATAAACGGGATTACCACAGTGAAGCTGCTGTTATTCTCAGAGATATTCTGTACATAAAAATGTGTCTACAGTGCGAAACGCACTTCGCGTGTTGAGTGGAAACGTACAGTGGCGTAATCAAGCCATGGGACACTTTATTTACGCAAGTACACCATTTTTCCAGTTTACTGACAGAGGTGACTAAATTAACTATAAATCGAATCGATAAAGAAACATATTAGGTGAAATATAACGTGTAGCCTTTCTTGTCTATTCCCTCCGCACAACATGTAGAACATATATACTTGTAGGTCTGTGACACACACACACACACACACACACACACACACACACACACACACACACAAGCACAAACAGACACACACACACACACACACACACACACACACACACACACACACACACGCACACACACACACACACACACACATACACTCACACACACACACACGGGCAAGTACACGCAGAAAATATGTAAACAAAACGTACGATGACACGCACATGGCACGAACACAGATGTAGACGGGTGACTATACCTCCTAAAATGTGAGATAGCGTGGCAGATGCGATGGTCCGTGTGTTTCACAGAGGTCTCCTGTGACGTCCTACCTACTGAAATGTTGATCATGCTTAAAACATGGCCCGTGTACCGGACGCGACGTGAATGGCTGAGTGTGGGTGATAACCGCTCGCTTCCGGTGCCGGTGTAAACAGCGGCAACTTCCATCTTGTATTCAGTGCAACGGGTCGACATATTTCAAAAGACCGTGGGGGAACAACGCCTGTATGTACTCAACAAGAAACCTTTGTTGATCGTCGATCCCATTAACGAAGTACACGTGTGCAGTCTCGTGGTAAGTACACCCTATTATCAGTATTACAAGCAATTTTATCCAACCTATAAGCGTCGATTTATTTGTGCTATACAGTTATGGTACCTTTCACATATTTGTATCCGTATTATTCTCACGTAGCTCTTTCAAACTGTACAGTTTCTCTTAAAACCTCCAGCGTATGAAGAAAGCAAACTTCTCGTTGTTCTACAGATAACTCTGTTTCTGTCTCTGTTTCTCTTTCTGTGGACCCTTCGAGCAACTTGAAGACAAACTGGTTGAATAGGTTATTAATTAACTTACGCTAAAATAAAGAATTTTAGAACTCGCCATTAATTTCCACAAAGATGTCACAAAATCCCCATCGGAGGTCCGAGCCCTCCCTCGGGCATGGGTGTGTGTGATGTCCTTAGGGTAAGTTAGATTCAGTAATGTGTAAGCTTGGGGACCGATTACCTCAGCAGTTTGGTCCCATAAAAAAAAAACAACAAAACAAAAACAAAGTTACAAAATCGTAAGAGCAATTCCCTTTACGTCCACTCAGTTCCACATCTGCCATGAGGAGAAAGAGGACGTCTGCCACTGCATCTTCCGTTTGTTTTAAAGCAATTGAAATTTGGACACCAGAAGAGGGAAAATTGCTTGCGTGAGCTCCTGATCGACAGTAAAGGATATGTGACGAGGAAAACAAAAAGATTAAAACGTTACATAAAACGACGAAACTAAACAGAGGGAGTTATTGTAAAACGTAAACGTTCAGGGGCGGAGATATTTCACTTGTTAAAATATTTCGGGATACTGTGCCTTGGTCGGACGAATTTCTTGTGGAAATCCAACGTTTCCTCATTGTCTAAGCACGACATCTTCTAGGGGAGTTGTAAATTTTCCAAAGATCCAATTCCTACTATGTCAGTTGTTAGTGTGTCAATCGGATCTTCGAAAATGCTACAACTACCTTTGAAGGTGCTCTCCATAGACAGGGACGAAATGTTGGGCTTCAACAGGAAATTCATCTGACTACGGCGTAATAAAACGGAATATTTTAATAGGTAGAAAGAACTATGTAGCAGCTGGGAGGTGTTGTGATATACTACTAACTAATATGTGTGTGATATATGTACGTCCTAATCTTCTCCTCTAGCCTATATCTGTCCATCTCCCATTTCCCTTTCCTTTGACCATCTTCTTCATCCTCCTCTCCCAGTCCATCACCTCCTGCCCTTGTCTTTGTCAATTTTCTCCTCCCCCCTCTCTCTCTCTTGGCACCTCTCACTGTCATCTCATCCTTCTCGTTTTACATGTACCTCTCCTCCCAGCCCCCTGTCACTCTCCTCTTCCCTCCTTTCTCCGAAACGAGTCTTGTTTAATGTTATTATAAATTCATAATCTGTGGTAGTATTCTAATCATGTAGGAATTAAGTACTTAAAACAAGGTCTGTAACAGCATTCAATGTCATGTCAAAGTATCAAAGAAATCCATGAAGAACTTTCGGAAATTCGAAATTTTGAAAGAAGGAACATCTACGTTTCTACTTACATAAAATATGAATATGCTAATCGCAAATCTCCAAAAGCTTTCCAACTGATAGTAGTAGACCAAAGAGACAGCTGGCCCATTTTGTTAGTGTGGGTTGCCTACATCAGGGGCAGGTATGCACTTAGCAGCAAACCAATTGTTCTCCTTTGATTGAAAGGTCATTAATCTATTGCTCTCCTTTGCTTGGCAGGTACCTACCTATTGTTCTCTTTTGACTGACAAGCACTTAACCTGTTGCCCTGATAAAAGGATCCTTCCTTTTGATTGACAGGCACTTAACCTATTGTTCCCCTACCCCCTTCCCATCCCCCCCTTCCCTATCCCAACCCTCAGGAAATCTCTCCCCTCGCTGCTACAGGTACTCTTTCAACTCTGAGTTACTGGAATAGCCCTTCTAACTCTTATCCATTGATTGACTACTTAATTAAATTTATCAATTAATTATCCTCTCCCCCTATGGAAAACGCCTCCCTCCCACTCTCCATCCTGGAAAATGGCAGGAAAAAGACTCAGTTCATCGGTCATTTGGAGGGTATTCGGTTGCAGTGTGTGGAATATTGCTTAAACACCTTAGACAATGTATAGAATATGATTTAATTATTTATGGCAATGTATGGAAAAAAGTTTATTAATTTACTTAAAGAATTTGCCTGGAAATCGATTGCTGTGTATGGAATATTGTTTAAACAATTTAGACATTGTGTGGAAAATTGTTTATGTAAACAGTTGATTCAAGGCAGTGTATGGAATATGTGGAAATTGGTGGCTCTTTGGTGGAGAGGAAGGATATCATAACAGGAAATTCAGGAGATATTGTTTATTTATTAAAAAAATGCAGTTTGTGGGGTTGGATTTCTCTTGCTCTTCATTTTCTGTTGTTTGGAAATACGTAGGTCTTGTAAGAAGTAATTCCATAGGGCAAACATGTTGCATAACCTGATGTTTGGCACTGTACTCTGGGTGTCCTAACCTAATGTTTGGCCATTTGTCTATACTTAATCTATGGTTCTGTTAAGTGGTTTTCCATGTCACTTCCATTTCCTTAAACTATCATACCGCCTTTGATACCAAATTAAGTAATTAGTTATGTCCTCCCACCATTTTCTGGTACACTTTTCTAATTTCACATGCTTTTGAACTCCATTTCTGATGCATTCTTCTTTGTCACCTACAGCCTTAAACTAAACTATTGCACTGCATTTACATAAAAATTATGCAAATTGATCTAGTGTTCTGCACTTAACCTGCTGTTCTGCTCCATGTCACCCACTCACCCCACCCCTTAACTAATGTACCACTAACACCATGTGATATAAAAAACGTTTGTATTGGGTAACTTTTTTTAATTCACTGCATTCTATTGGTTAGTGAAATCGATGGAATATAGTATAAACAAGAGATCACTAGTAAAAAACACATCCCACCACCCAACGCCCAACACCTAGCCTACTGACTCCACAAGCACCCCCAGGAGTCTGGGTGGACTGGTGCAATGAGGATTGGATCGTCAGCTGCCGAGACACACACAGGTGTCTGTTCGGGTCCTGCAAGCATGAGGCGGTGGGGACATTCCTTTCATACTTGACACCTCAGAAATTCCTGTCGAAATACCTAGGCACTATTCCTAACATAATGACGCATAGCAGTGGTACAGGTCAATTGCCGAGTGATGTTGGGGCAGCAGCTATAAGATTCTCCCTGTTATACCGATGTCAGGTATCTATGTAAATATCAGCCAAGTGCCCTCTCCGGACACGCTATAGAAATCTGTTGGAATGCTTATCAGAATAACACAGCCTATCAAACCTAACAGGACATGTGAGATGTGTGTATCCGTGCATGCGTACTTACATGTCCAGTGTGGCTGATGCATCGGCACAAAATGTTCGTCCTGCTGTTGACATACATCCCAGAAATGTTAAACTTTCTCACTGTTAAAAGCCTTCATCATGTTTGTGGACGCTTGTGAAAACAGCATTAATCATAAAAGCATTCTTGTTGTTTGGAAGTAGAGCTCTGTCTAATCAGAGACAGGGGGAAATCAGAACAATTACACAGAATTCGAAGCACTATCTTACAGAAGAGAAAAATGGCGGGTATTATTGGTGATTTCCTAATGCCACAGTTGCAGATGAGTGATGGCATCAATGCCAGAGATATATGGTCTGCTTCAACTTGTCTTTGATCACTTGCTTTTTCAGAACTTTCCGTAGATACCTTGCATCCACCTTGTTCGAATCAGTTTGTAGATACTCCTACATTCTGGCACAAAGGATGTCTTTGAATGAATGTAGCATTATGATTGGTTCTTATAGAATTTACCCGCCGAATTACTCATACCGCCGGTGTGACTAGAACAGTGCACCTTTTTTTTCTTTCTACAGATGAGAATTTCAGTGGCAAAAACTATTTTGTACGAATCACCATATTCCACCAACAGTTAAACCATGCAAAGTGGCCTACAGATCGTCAAATGTGGAAAGACTCTTACTCAAATACACTGCTATGCCACTGAGAACGAAAGGTTGAATATTAGACCGTGAAACCTATCTCCAATCTCACATTATATCACCACTTACTGTGTCGATGTAGGAAACATACAATTCGTATCCTGTGCCATAAAAATCGCCCGTTTTACATCATTCGTATAGTTATTGACTGCCAAACACTCGTACATATACCGCAAAGACAGACAGCACCTTAGGTATACTCCTCAATGCACTACGTATTTCCCGTGAGGTTGAGCAGTGATCCAATCCTGACACATGACCAGAGTGCCCTCAGTGGACCGACGTTTCTCTCAGAACTGTTGTACAAAGGCTGGATAGTTTCCCCTTGGCACAAAAGCGTTACTGCTTCTGGCCCCAATCTGATTGCTTACATGCTTTTCTACAGCCTTCTCCAGGGATTAGAAGAACATATGTAATCTCGCATAGTTTTGCCAGAATACCATATCAAGCACACAGCAATATCGCTTGGATAGCATTATCTCTCACGCAACATAATTCCGAAGATATAGACTGGAAATTATATCTCTAGACACCCGAAACTTAAGTGAGGTTGAGTAACTAGAATCGTACCACGTCTGCAAAGACCTTTACACGACAAATCGAAAAAAATAGAGGAAACTGATATTTCCACTGGCGAATAAAGAAGTCGGTGACGTAACAGATTCCAAATCATCCCTATAATTTACAAAGTCAACTAAGGTTTTTCTCATTTCTAGAGAACCTGCAAACATGTCTTGCACCTGTCTTTCACCTGCTAGATGCACACACCACAATCGATGTTCCCTCAACGGAATAAAGGTGCGAAATGTGCAGAAGCAGTCAACTACACAATTTACATGAGAGGTAATAATGGTCCAGCACAACACACGTCCATATTGAATCTCCTCAAATTTCCACATGACACGAATGCTGTCCAACACATACTAAGTATTAGTTCGCTATTCGGCCATCTAGAGGACGACATGGTTAAGTCAACTACAGTCCTGCATCCCAGCAGGCCTTTTCATGCAGACAGATCCTGCTGTTAACAGAAATGTTAATCATTCACGCCACAGGCCACTGTTGTTGCACCCCAATCACGCATAGGCAGAATCATCATTGTAGGAAATCTATCACATATATATTTGATCGCTATAGTTACAATTAAATGTTACGATTGCGGTCTCAGTTTAACTACAATGAGCGAAGTATCGTAAATACAACCTGCTGACGGCTATGGCTCTGCAAATAGAAATTTCCGTACAATTCTTATGACTTGACATGCTCTCCCTTTAGCTGTCACAGTATTCACGTCAAATCCATACCTTCCTTACTACTGGATATAGTCATTTCATTTGCACATGTCATAATAGGAACACATACTTTATAAGCATGATGCTCAAGGTGAATCTATCACACATCCCATACTGCTAAGTATAATACTCCGTCAATAACTGATTGCTGGTGATGCGAAATAATACTGACTGAAAAATCAACGATGGATGGAAATGTCTCATTATTTTTCTCGCAGGTGGTACTATGGTGTCTTAGAATAAGAGGCTGAATCGTCTTTCATGTTTGGCAAAATTTTTCTGCCTGTCACATGTAGTACTATCACCGTCAGAGGGTGGTACGGAACTACAAGTCCCACTGCCACACCTCCAAAGTGAATTGCAGTGACGCAGTCACTGCCCTGTGGAAATTTACTGCCTCACCAACACAGTTAGACCGGAATAGACCGGTGATGCTGTATTGTAACATATCACCCCGGACTACAAGTCCATTTAAAGAAAAAAAATAATCAAACTGCCAGTGTTAAATACTCAAGTAAATTACTACCATAGGTGGGCTTGTTGAAAGCTATACTGGCTTTATAATTCTACATACGGCATTACCTCGAAATGAAGTGATTTTTTTCCAGACAATACCGTGACACTGAACGTAGAAAGTGATTACCAACCTGTGTAGTATCAGTATTTGTAATGCATTCTGTCTCGATGCCATGTCAGACATTCGGTGATATATCGACTGGGTTATAGGTGATGGTTGATTGAGAGGGATCACGACCAGTAGTAGATGGTGTGATGATTGAGGTTGTAAGAAATTGTACGAGCGTTTCAGATCTCTAGTACCACGCTTTCGGTGGAAATGTTATCTGCGATTTGGAATCAAGTCTTTCCATTGAAACATATACCCGCAGTGGATAGTACGGAGAAGTCCTTTACAGCCACTAGTGAATCATATTTCTGGCACTCTCATATCTCAAAACAAGTCACCTTTCTTAAACCTATCTGCTACAATAAAATTGCAGCGTGGTTTTAGGTAGTCCCTACGCATCTTGAAACTGCCGCTCAGACTCTGCGCTACCATCCCTGTAGCTTTGAGCATGTGATCATTCCAATGTAAATTGGAACTGAGTAGAGGTCAGAGAAAGCTATAACTACCACCTTCTGCAACCCATGTTGAAACAGTCTAAACTAAGTTACTGTGACATTACTGTGTTCTGACCACTCGATGGAAACGGGTAACTGGGAGAAGGACAAGGATTTAGCTACTGCACCATGGTGCATCCCCAAACTACGTACAAGTACTACAGATCCGCATCCCTCAGGACCCAATCGCGTCTATCACCCCATCATGCTATCTTCGGTATTCTGTACCATCCAACAGACAAAAATTACGAACTATAAGAGCTCTACTAACTTCATCCAATAGAGGACTCAATAAGATTTTTACCACATCTCTCCCCTCCCATATATAAAAAAAAATACCACATGCATGCCGGCATCGAGCACATATGACGATCCTATTAAACATACGGGTGTTGATCAACTGCCCAGACCAGTTTAAAACTTCATCACCTGTACCGAGACACTCCCTGTAACCCTGTGTCATTGTTTGAGACATTGTTTTTTTCTGCTGTGACGCACTTTATACACCGCCATACATTTTGTTTTTCCACCATGACTTTGAGTTCTGTGTCAGGTTCTAAACTGGCATTAACATGTTGTGGTCTATTGCCTCTCGCTGAAAACTAGATGTCGCACAGTGCAGGTTATGTTGTTACTGCTGTTACCATAACACACCACACACACTGGATGATTTTCAATAAAAGACAGTTACAACATAAGGAAACTGGAAGAGTTTGTCAGAATTGCAGAGAGTTTCCAAACAGCAGTCCAAAGGTGATTGACGACAACTACATTTAAACTCATCTGTCACAATGATGGAATAGGTAATGGCTCTGCATTCCATTTCAATTGATTCCTCATATTACAGTAATGTATGTGATCACTGTTTCGGTGCTAGCCATCACCAGAAGGTGTTGCCGCTCCACCAAAACTCTTTCTCCAACTCAAACCAGTGATGTCAGTCAATCATTATGTGGTAAACAACAGTGTGCCAGTGGATGGATGGGATGGAAAAGACACTCTCGATATACTGTAATAATAAGCATCACAGGTGGTAGTGCGAACAATTTTAGCAATTTTACAGTAATTTCAACACCAACCAATCATGGTACAGTATGTTTCCCAATTTCAGTATCATATCTAAACTGCTCCTTTTCTACTTTGCGAGTATCTTTGCGAATGTAAGTAGATGACTGTATGTCCATTCAGTGTTAACTCTCGAACACATACATCATCAAAGTGTACTAGATAGTGCTCTATGTATTCCTAAGACCTCGAGCATAGTGCTTAATTTATGATCTATCTCAATGTGGATGGGAGTCACAGAGCATTCTCGCGGTCTTAGTATAAATTAGAGACTGAAATACCCCTCGCACTGTTTTTGGCCAGCCCGCCCTGCAGCATTCTTACCATATAATCTGTTGCTGACCAGAAGTAGGACGCTATATTCTACGTCTTGTGAAAGAATGGTGCTTGCCGAGCCCTCACCCATCCAATTCCACAAAATTCCTCCAGTTGCGCTCATGTCTTGGTAGGAGGTATGCTCTGTTCCTAACAATCATTTTACACAGGACTTATGCGAGCATAGTATAATTTCTGAAGCGTGATCAGTATATGAAAGTGTTGTTAAAGCTGACGCTTAAGAAGAACAAGAAATGGGTGATTTTTATCCATTATGGAGATCCAGATTGATGAATTTAGAAGAGTATTAAGTAAATCAACTACTCTATCAATTTTAAAGTATTGTTCTATTGTGCCGGGAGGGTATTGGTAAGAGAGAACATAAATACACCCGTTCCTAAGGCTATACAAGTCTGCACTTAAAACAGGTTATAATGTTAGATCGCTTGAGTTTCTGACCTATTAGTCGTTTGGAATGCAGCGCTGTTAATATTCCAATGTAAGAAGTATATCTCCAGTGCATGACATACATCCTTCTTGCAGGCTTCTCTATGACACACTATGGTAACAAACTGTAAAACGAAAGAACTACTTCCTTAAAACAATGGCTCGGTGTGATATGTGCACAATGTATAGCGTCCACTGTTCACATCCGATCACGCTTCAGAAATTATACTATGCTCGCATAAGTCCTGTGTAAAATGATTGTTAGGAACAGAGCATACCTTCTACCAAGAGACAGATAAATGAAAAGCAACAGCGTCCGACATGTGAAATTACATGTCGTGCCACCACTAACTCTGTAAACAGGATATCTGTCAAGCAGATGTATACATGGGGTTCACAGTGTTTCACAAACACCTATCGCTAACTTAGAATCATTTTAGTTATAAAACCGGTGTCTCGATTTTATACCCAAGATGCGACAAGGGAATGGAGTACATTGCATAAATCTTCGTTCGTTTAGAGGAATGTGTCGTAACAGGATGGTCACGTTTTATCACACATGGGATGGAAGCCCTCTGATGATGGAGAAGTTTGCTGTTAACGATCGCTAGTAGACAGTGCTCTAAGTCAAATACAGAACAAGTGGTTGTATAAGAATCAAACACCGGCTATGTCATGTGACTGATGCATCCTGATAGAACAGCTGAGAAAATGGTCAAATGCCCTGCGCCAACATCTACCCCTTCTCTAGATTGCATCATCAGTCTGCCATTAGATCGTACCTCATTACAGCTCCGCCTCAATCGATCACCCTGTCCACTTTCTGTTATTCTATAACGCAGATTCATGTAAGTTTAGAGGATGATGGTTCTCTGCTTTCCTTAAAAGCATCCAATACAGTAGTCAACTCATGTGTATCAATGTTATGTCAATAGACATACACCTACAGTAGAATGCTGAATCGACAAAAAGAAAAGTAACTGTTTCCCTGGTTTCCTTCGCTTCCATGTCGACGTTTTCTCGTATTCCTCTTGCTGTCACATACTTGTCTCCATGTACAAGAACTGTTCTGCGCCAACCAGAAGACACGCAATTACCGCAATTACTTTCCCAATTTTCCTGCATTTCAGCGTATTTTCCCTCATTTTAACGTCTTTTTCATCATTTATCGCAATTCTATCGATATTTTATGTCGGTTCTACCCACGCGATCATAACGTAACCTCTCGTTCTGTGTTCTAAAACTGACTGTCAATGTAGTACACCTGCCAACACTTAGCGCAAATTTACTATTTTGCTCATCGGGAGGAGTAGTATAGCACTGTACTTGAATGCATCCAGTCGCCTCCACACACATATCTCACATTTTCAGTGCATTTGATTTTCTCTGTATGTCTCTGTATGTGCATATGTCACAGATACTACTAGAATGCACAGTAGACCAGAGTTAGTGTACTGAGTGTGGATCCGCTGCACATTACATAGAGAGTGATATTAGGATCTGGATCCACAACATGCCACTTCTGGGACAGAGTCTGAAGATGGATCACCACACACAATGTTGAGGGTTAGGATGGGGGTGGGGGCAGGGAGAGTGTGGGGAAATAATAGTTTAAGTGCCTGTCAATCAAAAGGAAGGATCCTTTTAGCAGAACAATAAGTTAAGTACATGTCTATCAAAGGAGAACAATAGGTTAATAACCTGTTAATCGAAGGAGAACAACAGGTTTGCCCCTGAGTAGATACCTGCCCTTGATGTAAGCAACCTGCACTAACAAAATAGGCCAGCTCTCTCTTTTGTCTTCTACTAGCAATTTCTTTGAAACTCTGTCAGAATTTCCACTGAGAATGTGGGTGTTTTCATTTATATATTCTTTAGGTATATATAATACATTGATTTATATAAATTTGTTAACATGGAAACGATGTTACAGAAATACTCAAAAATCTCCATACACATATATTGTACATAATATATTAAAGAATTAGATATCTAAAAGTATGCTTGTATTAGGATTCTCATTGTGGCAAAGTTTCATAGCAGTTGGTTAAGAATTTCTGTAGATTAATGGTTTTGAACAAACGAACATTTACATCTTTATATATATATATATATATATATATATATAATAGAAGGGAAACAAGATGAAGATGTAAATGTTGGTTTGTTCAAAACCATTAATCTACAGAAATTCTTCACCAACTGCTACGAAATTTTACATCTTTATCTTGTTTCCCTTCTATTTTATATATATATATATATATATATATATATATATATATATGATGAAGATGTAAATATTGGTTTGTTCAAAATCATTAATCTACGGCAGTTCTTGACCAACTGCTACGAAATTTTGCCACAATGAGAATCCTAATACAGCCATACTTTTATATATATATATATATATATATATATATATATATATATATATATATATATATATGGCTTCGCAGCGCAACTTCTCACATGTTAGTGATAAAAATATGTCTGTCGCAAAATTTCGTTCGTCGAGTACATCCGGCAGAAAAGGGCGTTAAAGAGTGGCAGTCTGGCAACATTGTAACCACAATTATGGTAACTATCTCTGTTAGTATATATTATTCGTGCTATACAGTTGGTGCAGTAGATAAAGCTTTGGTTTAGCATGCCGGAGGTAGATGGTTCGGTCCTATGTTCAGATTTGTGTTTTTGATTTGGTAAATATAGTCCAGGTGGTACTGTATCTGGCATCTTAATCGTCAACTGCGATTGCAGCTGGTCCTCTAGAAAACATTTGCACTTACATTCTACAATCGTAGAAATGGAAGATTGGTCAGCTTTGAAAGAAGTGCTCTCCACGTCGTGGGCGTGAATTTATTCACACCGCTTCATCTGCTACATGCGAAACCTGTTTTCTTTGCACCCTCCTCCAATGGTCCCACAGATTAGGACAAACTAATGTTCTTGCATCGTTCAGTTCCATTACATTTCGTTAGGGCCTTACGTTCCCAGTAGGACTAGCAATGTGCTTTGCAAATAATGTCCGAACTCGGTTACTATTTGCATGTGCTATTAACATGGTCCCTCTAATTATGCCTTTCAACATTGAGTCTGGTAACTGTGCACTGTTTAGCACATATCTCAAATTATTATTATTATTCTATGTATGGAATTATGGAAACATCACGTCTATTACCATTAGGGTAACAGTGTAATTCAAAACTAAACATTTCGCAATTACCAGTTTCGGGATGAATCATGCAGCACAATATCAGTCGGAGGGGTAATATGCGTTAGGTGGAACTGTGCACATGACTGATGGAGTTTTTATACTGTACATTTGCACTTACATTCTACACTCGTAGAAATGGAAGATTGGCCACCAGACAGGGACTAGTTGCGAGCAGAGTAACACGCTGTTACGTTAAATATATAAATTATATTTATTTAATTTTTAATTTATGAGGTGACATTTTTTTGTTAGAGCATGATTATTTCTCTCAAGGATATTATCTTTTATTATCACTTTTACTTACGTGCATAAGTAAATATGAAACGGGTTCATGAAGGGACGCTGTAATTCATGTACCAACTTTAGATTTTGAACGTGATGACTAAAATATAGTTGCCATTAACTGAATTGAATGTAATTTTGTTAATTTCTATTTGTCGACTACAAAGCAAGGCTCGAGAGAATTTCGATTGTTGCCGTGGAGCGGCCATGATAAAACTTACTGAACTCATGGAATCTGTATAATTTAAAAAATGAACTTTAACGTTAAATTAATTATCTGTTGCCATTTAGAAATGTTTTTACAACAAAATCTGTCGCATTTACAGTTACTGTTAACACTTTGAAAAATAAATTAATACTTCGGCGTGTAATGGCCGACCAGAGACTGCATTGGATGATGAGCTTCCAGCAGCGCAAATTACTGAAAAAAAGCTTATTAAAAATAACTAGCCGCTGCGACCATTTGAGGTGACAACTATTACAAAGAAATTTATTTTGTAAAAACAATAATTAGTTTATTTTAGCAGAATACAGAATAACTTACATAAAATACGTGTAGCCGCTCAATGGCTGCCTTCCGTATCGCGAAACAAAACAGTGTGTGTGTACCATAAAGTCCATCCGTCCTCTTCGGCCGTACAATCGCGTCTCTTAGCGATCCTTTTTTATTTTCATAGACCTGCTTTAAATAAAGTTGCTGTTTTTAAATTGTCGCTGCGTATCAGTTTTTTCAAGATTATTAACTGTATCTTTTATACAAATAATGTTCATAAATTACGTTAAGTGTTTACAAATAATTTTTAGTTCACCCTTAACACTTCACAATATTGTTCACTGCTTACAACGGATAAAAATGTCAATATTTATATGACGTACCGTCACAACGCCCGTGACAGACTCTAGTGTACATGCGTACACGTATCAAATTTGCACATTGTAAACCTCTAAACTAGCGTGGCAGACGTATGGCAGACACAAACGAATAGATGTGGATATACTTCTGGTCCTTGGTGCATTTGATAACCGATCTGGTGTTGTCACTGGTGAATATGCTGCTAGGTATCTTCGTCGACGCCATCCAGATAAAATTGTGCTTCATTGTCTGGAGCTGCGCCTTCGGGAGTCAGGTTCTCTCCTTTCACTACTGTGTGACAGAAGTCGTCCATGGACTCACCGTACTCCAACTACCCAGGAAGCTATTATGGAGGTCATACACAAAGAACCTCAGGAAAGTACACATAGCGTAGCTAGGCAGCTGGGTGTCTCGCAATGCACGGTCGTTAACTTGCTGCACAAGCATGGGCTGCACCACTGTCACTATGCTTTCACGCAACACCTGCATCCTGCAGATCGCCGTCAGCGAATGCAGTTCTGATAATGGTTCCAACTCAGCGAATACTGTTCTGTTAATGGTTCCAACAACAAAAGGAAGCCAACGATGACTTCGTGAGCACTGGAATATGGTCAGATGAAGCAGCATTCACTCGTGAGGGTGTCTTCAATATGCACAATGCCCACCATTGGTGTGAGGTTAACCCACACATCACTCACGACTCGGGATATGAAGTTCTCTTTGGTACCAACGTCTGAGCTGGACGACAGGTGTTTGGGCCCCTACATGTTGCCTGACCGGTTGACTGCACGAAGGTATCATGCATTCATCTCAAACTGTCTGCCTGATGTTCCACTACATGTTCTTCAGAGGATATAGTTTTTGCATGATGGTGCACCTCCATACTCTGGAATTAATGTGCAACAGTATTTGGACAGAACATTTCAAGAGAAATGGCTTGGACATGGAGGTCCAGTTACATGGTCACCGCGTTCACCTGACGACCTAAATCCCCTGGACACCCGAAGGAGCAAGTGTACCCCACTCCTCCGACGCATGTGGAAGAAATGGTAGCGCATGTTCATGCTGCTGTTGTTACTGTGGAAGCAGCTTTGCCATGAAGAGCTGTATGATCCTGCGGGTTGCACAATGTTTGGACTTGCAGTGGGGTCGCTTTGAGTATCTGCTGTTCTGAGGACAACGTATTCTCTTGAGAAGGTCATGCAGTCACTGGTTGTTATGTGCGACATCTGAGCGCTAGTATCACATGTAGTATAACTGAGAAGTAGATGTTGTGTTATTGTATTGTGCTATCATCTTCAGCATTTCGAAACTGATATTGTTTTTGATGTTAATCTGTTCTATGACAGGTCATTTGTTTCAATTGCCAAATTCTCATTTTTCTAACCACGTATTTGTTGTGTTCAGCGTTACAAAATCTTGTAAATTTAGGACACCTGTGACATAAGAAACGGAGTATATTACAGTGTCAAATGTCATAGATAAATTAGCAAATAAGAAAAATGCGCCTCAACCCAGGATCGAGACCTCGACCTCCTACAACCTAACCCAAAACTCTATCCACTGCAGCAACTGTACAGCACGACAAACGTGTGCTGACAGAGATAGTTACGATACATTTAGTTACAATGTTGACAGATTGCCACTCTTAACGTTCTTTTTCTTCCGGATGTACTCGCCGGCCGAAATTTTGTGACAGGCATTATTTTATCGCTGGCATATGAGGAGTCACGTTGCGAAGCCGGAGTGCGCGAATTTAGTTTGTAATGTTGTGTCCAAATTTCAAAGCAATCCGTGAAGAACAATCGGAGATTTGAGATTTTGAAGAGACGAACATCTTTGTACTTATGTACAAACTATAAATGTTTCTACCTTAAATGAATTTACAATTGCGAATAAGGACAATCATCAGCTGTAGAACGGAATGACGATAGTGAAAATTTGTGCCGGACCTCGATCCGAACCCGGATTTTCCGCGATCAGTAGTCTTCCCATTGGTTTATCCTTACATCACTCACGGCTACACCCAAACTTCCGTATGTAGTCAACTAAATGTTTACGAAATATAATCAGAATAATACATGCACTGCAATATCGCATAATGTTTCTGGTCGCAAATCTCCGATATTTTTTGAAATTTTGACACAAAGTTGCACAGGAACATGCGTGTGTTCTTATACATCTGTTTTTTAATATATGCGATGTATAATTTTTCATAAATATTAAAATAAGGAAACGTTTCTACTAAAAGTTTCAAAACGTTGCGCATACACACATGTTAAAGATATACTTATCTAGAAACACGCCTGTATTAGAGTGCAACGTTGTGCAGAAATATCAAAATTAATCGGTGAAGAACTTTCGGAGACACACGATTTCGAACAAATGAACATTTACGTTTTTATTTATGTAGGTTTCCCTCGATCTTACATCGTGAGTAAGGTGAAATGGCTTCAAAAATTACCTACTTCGGTTAATTCTTGGCTTAATCATCACATTATCACATTAATGGATTACACTGTCTGATTATTGTGGCGTTGTATTTTTCCTCTTTCAAAGACATGCCATGCAGTGTCTCGGTATGAGTGCTTAATGGATCACTAATACTAAAATGGAAATTTTGCGTCCTTTTTACATGTCTTATCAATTATTTCGATAATCATCTACTTTTGTTAAGAGAGTAAGTGTGTCATAAATTTCTGATACCAGAATTTCTCACTTGTTTGTGTTTCCAGCAGCCTTTGAGTTGACATGGAAATCTATTTATTTCTATCTTTTATCGATTCTGAGTAAGGTACGAATGACAGAGCTGGAATATCGATCAATAGAAAAGCAATGTCTATGTCTTCGAAGATGTATTAAGAGTGTAATCTGTTATAAATCTTAATGCCAACATAAATAAAATTTCTCATGTCCTTTTCTTTTTTTTCTTTTCCTCTTTTTTTCTTTGTAAGACTTTAGTGCCCGAATGGGAGGAATTTAAGGGTTACTACCGAAGATGTAAGAACATGTAGTTTCATAAGATATAATTTAATAGAAATCTTTTCGGTCTGCCAGCTGTTTAAAGTAGTTCAAAATCCACGAAGTAACGATTATCTAAAAAAAAAAAAATGCATAAATATCTGTTGTGTCTTCGTTTGCCCTCTGTGTGGTTTTTTTAATGGATGCAGGAGCGAGAAACAGATATTAATTTATTCCACCTCTAATGCAAAATAATAAAAATAATACATAATTTTGTTGTTGATTTGCAGCATTAGTTGCTAACAGTAAATCCGAATGTAGAAATATATACAGATACAAAAGCTTTATAATCTGTCGCTCTTCAGTACAATGTCTATTCCGCACATGACGAGCACTGACCGCTATCGAAGTCTGTAAACGTTATTCAACTGGTAAACACACACAAATGAGGGCAGTGTATGAATGTTCCAACTTAAATGCGCCCGGCGCCGGACCACGAAGAGGGGATGGTTGCATCTCATTGGCAGGGGCGCAATCGTTAGTGGCAGAATCCTCGTGCCGTAGTGGCTGCTGCAGCAAACTAGCGGCGAGCGTATTTGAAAGTACAGCAGACAGGATAACGGTTGATACCGCAATAGCCCATCAAATCTTGATAAGACTTTCAAGGTGGACAAAGACTGGTAGTTTGCTTAAACCCTTGAGCGGCCGTGCCTATCTATAAAGCGCGTCAACCACAAATAAAATTATTTTACACCGTTCCATCGTTGTTTCACAATTGCGGCTGCTATCTATGGGTTTATTATTGATTCAGATAACACAGTGAGCATCAGTAATATAAAATAAACAGCGAGCTAGGTGAGAAATAATTTACCCAGATTACGAGCTAGCAGCAGAGTCCCACAATGAGGCAGTTACCTACGAGTTAATTAGTAACAGAGTAAGCGGGTTGGCTGTAATCTGATACAACTGTGCTGTTTAACCCTGCGAGTGCGTCATTAGTGTGGGGTGACACCTGTATGTGGCAACAGAGTGATATAATGGAAGTTAATTACTTACTGTTTTATTAGACGTGCTTTAGTTCCTATTATGTAAGTTTATTTTACTGTTGCTTAATGATACTGAAATTAAAGTGTAATTGTGCTAATACATATTTATCTACGAAGAGCGACACGTACCCACTCGTGTTACGAAAACCGCTGCGCTTGCTCGAGGGCTAAATGTTCTTAACTGCAAAGTTGACGGGTGAGCAAAGATTCATTATAGAACATCGCTCAGTTGTGTGGAACACATTCCAAATAGTAAAAACACGGGGAATGCAACTTGTTAAAAGATGGCGAGCGCAATTGTAGCTTATGGGACGAGTTTCATGGAAATCTTGAAACACCGAAACTGTCTTGAACTCCAAGAAATGCCAGCTATCCCGTAAAAAGATATTTACAGAATTGCAAGAAACAATATTAAATCAGGCATTTACTAATCTACACATCACTCCTGTAGACTTCCCACCTCACACAGAGGCATTTAAGTAGTCCTTTCAGTGTTAAGTATAGGAATGGAGTGGGATGCAACCCTCTATAAACATGTGGCAGAATGGGAAATACCATCTACCACGTACTTCTTTGGTTTGTGGACTACAGATTCAGATGTAGAGAGAAAGATGGTTGTTGTGAGTATATGGTCATTTGACATGGAGCGTGGACTCGTGTCAGTGAGGAATAAAGGAGGCAATCGACTGTACCCCTTTCAAAAGACCCTTCCCAGAATTGGATGCAAGCGACAGCTTCAACAAGAGCAAATACAAATAGTCCTTGTATTTATTCTGCAGCTTCTCTACGGTTTGAGCTACCAGCCTGTCCTATGCTTGATGTACGCTGTTTGTTATGAGCCGTATGTAGCATCGTTGTAGCCAGTCTGCCAAGATTAAAATCTGAGGTTCTAGCTCGGAGAATCTGGAGGTAGTAACGAAGACACAGAGTAGCTGGCTGTGGTGACTATGACACAGAGCACATAGCGGTAGTATCTATGATATGGCTCCAATGACCTCGATGTCGACCGGACGTTCAACCCTCTCCGTAACAGTACCATCTACGACATTTGGTAGTAGTAATTGTGAATCCAATTACCTGGTGATAGTATCACTCAGAGCAGATGGCAGTTGTGAATTTACTCAGAACACTGTTGCAGTAACCATTACTCAGAGCGCGCAGTGGCAGTAACTATGACTTGGAGCAGCTGTGACCTCTGTCGGTAATAATTGTGACTTGGCGTAGCTGAACGTAGTGTCCTTGACACAAAACACTTGGTGATAGTAACTATGAGTTGGAGCATGTGGCAGTCGTAATATTGTGATGTAAACATCATGTATTACTAACAATAACCCAGAGCACATAGCGAAATAAATAGTGCCAGGTAGTACCTATGACTCGAAGCATGAGGCTATAGTATCTCAGAGAGAAGACAGATGACACTAGTAACTATGACTCACTGGAAACCAACGTTATAAGCATGAATTGGAACAACTGGCTATAGTTACCATCACTTGGAGCGCCTGCGTCGTGAGGCATATAGCTGTAGTAACTATGATTTGCAGCAAGTATCCGTAGTAGCTATGACTTGGAGCGGTAGATGGTAGTAATTCTGACTTGAAGCACACGGCAGTAGTAACCTTTATTTGGAGCATACGGTGGCCTTCAATCCGAAATGAAGTGTTACTACCATTGGCTTGGAGAAAGTGGCAATAGTAACTTCGACTCCAAGTGGCCGGTAGTTGTAACTATGACTTGAAGCGTCTGGTGGTAGGAACTTTAATTCAGAGCTCCAGGTGTCGATGGTGTTTGTACTCGTAACTTAGAGCTCCCTGCACAAGTAACTGTGATTTGGAGCTATCAGCAGTAGTACCTACAGCTCGGAGTTCTTGATTCCAGTTAACTGTTATTCAAAGTAAGTAAATTGGATACATCAACATCATTAAGTACATACGACCATAGTACCTGTGACTTCATAGCATGTGGTAGTGGTATCTGTGTTCCGAACCGTGTGGTGGTAGTGATTATATCTTGGAGTAACTGGAGGTAGTAACTGTGTCTCGGAGCAACTGGTACTAGTAACTATGACTCGTACTACTTGGCAGTAATAATTATGGCAGATTCTGAGCTTAAATTTTTTTTCATGTATTGGAGGAGGTGACAATGTTGGTTTCCACTGGATGAGAACCTTCAAAAATTTCTCCCCGTTTCCGTAGTTAATAGGGCCAGGCAGCTGTTGTATAACTAAGTGATTCTTCTTCGATGCCAGTGATTGCCATGTGTCATTTAGAAAGAGGCCAGTTGGGAGCCTGCAAACAACCTGTCTGTGTGCTAGACACACTGGACCTGTTCCTGGGGACAGGATCTAGGGTGCGATTTCGTATGACAGCAGGATCACACTCTTGGTTATTCCATGCGCCCTGACTGGAAATTTGTACGTCAGTCTGGTGATTCGACCTGTTATGTTGCCATTCATAGCCGGCCGGAGCGGCCGTGCGGTTCTTGGCGCTACAGTCTGGAGCCGAGCGACCGCTACGGTCGCTGGTTCGAATCATGCCTCGGGCATGGATGTGTGTGATGTCCTTAGGTTAGTTAAGTTTAATTAGGTCTAAGTTCTAGGCGACTGATGACCTCAGAAGCTAAGTCGCGTAGTGCTCAGAGCCATTTTCCATTCATGAACAGCATCCTAGGGGTCGCTTTCCAGCAGGACAACGCTCACTCAGTTACCGCTTTCGTAACCGAACATGCTCTACAGAGTTTCGACATGTTGCTTTGGCCTGCTCGATCACCATATCTGCACCCAGTCGAACACATATGGGTCATAATAGGACAACAACCCGAGCATCATCCACAAATAGCGTTACCATCCCTGTACTGACAGATCAAGTGCTACAGGCATGGGACTCCACCGCAGTAACTGACACCTGGGTCCTATACAACACAATGCATGCACATTTGCATGTTTGTCTTCATTATTCTGGCTGTTTCACTGGTTGTTGACGTAACAGCATTTCACATTTGCAATTGCTTATCTTAGACTCACATGAACCTGTGATCTAACAATGTTAATCACTTAAGTCAAATGTAGTCCAGAAATTTCATTGCTCTACATTAATTACTTCTAGGTGTTGCGACTTTTCTCCTATTCATTTTAACAGAAGGTACCGAAGTATCTTGAAAACTATGTACAGGAGAAAGAAAGTTATAATTCCAATTTGTTTGTCTCGGAGGGACGACCTCCGAAGATTTTTTTTATTTTATTTACTCGTCAAATTCTGTAGGACCAAATTGAGGAGCAAATCTCCAAGATCATGGAACGTGTCAGTACATGAAATTACAACATAAACGTAACAAAAGATAAAAATAAATGTTCATTAATCTTAAACAAGTCAGTCCATAAGTTTAAGTAAACGATATAAGCAATACAATAAAAATCAGCTTAATTTTTCAAGGAACTGCTCTACAGGATAGAAGGAGTCACCATGAGGAAACTCTTCAGTTTCGATTTGGAAGCGAGTGGATTACTGCTAAGATTTTTGAATTCAAGTGGCAGCTTATTAAAATGGATGCAGCAGTATCCTGCACACCTTTTTGCACAAGAGTTAAGGAAGTCTGATCCAGATGCATGTTTCATTTCTGCCGAGTGTAAATCGAGTGAAAACTGCTTATTCTTGGGAATAAACTGATATTGGTAACACGAAACGACAATAAGGAATATACGTATTGAGAGGCCAATGTCAAAATACCCATACTCGTGAACAGAGGTCGACAAGAAGTTCGTGAACTAACACCACTTATTGCCTGAACCGCCCGTTTCTGAGTCAAAGATAACCATTTTGGAATGAGAAGAGTTACCCCAAAATATAATACCATACGACAATAGCGAATGAAAATAAGCAAAGTAGACTAATTTTCGTGCCGAACGATCACTCACTTCTGATACCTTGCGAATAGTAAAAATGGCAGTATTAAGTCTTTGAACAAGATCCTGAAAGTGGGCTTTCCACGACAGCTTATATCTATCAGAACACCTGGAAATTTGAACTGTTCAGTTTTACTAATCATATGCCTATTTTGTGAAATTGAAACGGTAGGTTTTGTTGAATTGTTTGTTTGAAACTGTAAAAACTGAGTCTTACTGTGATTTAGCGTTAGTTTATTTTCTACCAGCCATGAACTGAGGTCATGTACTGCACTATTTGAAACCGAGCCAATGTCGCACACAACATCCTTTAGTACCAAGCTAGTGTCATTAGCAAACAGAAATATTTTAGAGTTACCCATGATACTAGAGTGCATATCATTTATACAAATAAGGGACCGCAGTGGCCCCAACACTGACCCCTGGGGTTAGAGTTACCTGTAATACTAGAGGGCATATCATTTATACAACACTGACCCCTGGGGTACCCCCCACTTGACAGTACCCCATTCAGACCCCACATCACAGCCGTTATCAACATTGTGAATAATGACTTTTGCTGCCTGTTGCTAAAGTAAGAGGAGAACCAATTGTGTGCTGCTCCCCGTATTCCGTAATGGTCCAACTTCTGGAGCAATATTCTGTGATCAACACAATCAAATGCCTTAGTTAAATCAACAAATATGCCAAGTGTTCGAGACCTTTTGTTTAACCCATCCAATACCTCACAGAGAAAAGAGAATATAGCATTTTCAGTTGTTAAACGACTTCAAAAGCCGAACTGTACATTTGATAGCAAATCGTGTGATATAAAATGATAAATTATCCTTACATACATAGCCTTTTCAATAAGTTTCGCAAATACTGATGGCATAGAAATAGGTCTAAAATTATCTACATTATCCCTTTCTCCCTTTTTATAAAGTTGCTTTACTACTGATTACTATAATCGCTCAGGAGACTGACCATTCCTAAAGGAAAAATTACAAATATGGCTAAATACAGGGCTAACATGTCCAGCACAGTACTTAAATATTCTGCTAGACACTCCATCACAGCCATGAGAGTCCTTAGTCTTGAGTGATCTAATTATTGACTCAATCTCCCTCTTGTCTGTATCACAGAAGAGTATTTCAGACATCACTCTCGGAAAGGCATTTGCCAAGAAAGTTATATGATTTCCTGTACAAACTAAATTTTTATTTAATTCACAAGCAATGCTCAGATTGTTAAATACTGTAAATATATCTGATTTATCAGCAACAGAAATATTTTGACTGCGAACTGACTTTATATCATCGACGTTGTGCTACTGACCAGACACTTCCTTCACAACTGACCATATGGTTTTAATTTTATTCTGTGAATTAGCTATTCTATTTGTACACCACATACTCTTTGCCTTCCTAATAACATTTCTAAGCACCTTATAATACTGTAGCTTGATTGTGACTACTTCTAACATTTTGATATAATTGCCGCTTTGTTCTACATGATATCCTTATCCTACTAATCAGCCACCCGGGCTGCTCATTACGGCTAGTAGCCGATTTAGAATGTTTTAATGGAAAGGAACTCTCAAAGAGCATGAAAAATGCATTGTATTTATCATCTATGTTATCGGAACTATAAACATCCTTCCACTCTTGTTCCTTGACAAAGTTTAAGTAACTCTCTATTGCTGTTGGCTTAACTTTCCTACATAGTTTGCAAATTAAATATGACATTGATTTGAGTACAAAAGGCTTTCAGTGTTAAAATTTGTGCATCATGGTCTGAAGGGCCATTCACGCTTTTACTAACAGAATGCCCATTTAGTAATGAAGAATGATTAAAAATATTGGCTATGGCTGTGCTGCTGTTCCCCTGCACCCTAGTTGGAAAAAACACAGTTGGCATCAGATCATGAATTTAGGAGATCTACCAACATCCTTTTTCTTGCACCATCATATACAAAATTTACATTGAAGTCACCACATATAACAAGTTTCTGGTACTTCCTACAAAGTGAATCAAGAAACCTCTCTAGCTTGAGCAGAAATACTCTGAAGTCGGAGTTAGGGGACCTGTAAACAACAACAATTAGAAGTTTAGTTTCACTAAATTCAACTACCGCTGCACAGCATTCAAGTATCTGTTCAGTGCAGTGTCGTGATACGTCTATGGGCTCAAATGGAATACTGTTTTTTACATACAGAGCCACTCCCCCACCCCGCAAGGAACTCCATCTAATCTGTAGCCTGGTAACGGAAGCCTCTGAATTGTCAGATTATTTAAGTGGTGCTCTGATATACCAATAATTTCATAGTCAACATCTATAAGCAGTTCACTATCTCGAATACCTCTTATATTTTGATGAAATATACTAATTCCTTCTCTACTCGAAAACATTACATCCTCGGAATGTGAGCCCTTAGTTAGAGAGACTTCCTTTAAGCAGGTATACCTATCAGCTGACTTCAATCTAAAAAAGGTGCACCTCTAACACCAACTACTCAACCCGTCACCCCACGCCATGCATGGGCTTGCGGCGTATCTTAACAGGCAGTACTCTGTGACTGAGGCGCACGTATCGCACAGACGTGGAACAGATGGAGGTTCTAAACGTTACAATATTTGCGCAGTGTTTATTGCCTACACACTTACCTATCGTTTGGAATACAGACGTGCAAGTGGACGATGAATGTTGCAATCACAGAAGAAAAAATGGAAATGATCCTGATTTACGCAGAAATGATGAGGAAAGTTGAGGCTGCTATTCCCTCGTATGCCGAGTGTTTTCCAGAGAAAGCTCGCTCTCATTCGTTCTTTTATAATGGCGTGAACACCTTTATGTCTGATGGCAGCATACGGACCGGAGGGAAACGAAGCAAACGTGTTACAGGAGAAGCTAATAAAATAGCTGTACTGGCGGCGTTGCACCACAACCCATGGATAAGCCGCCGGAAATTACACAGCGCCGGCCGGAGTGGCCGAGTGGTTCTAGGCGCTACAGTCTGGAACCGTGCGACCGCTACGGTCGCAGGTTCGAATCCTGCCTCGGTCATGGATGTGTGTGTTGTCCTAAGGTTAGTTGGGTTTAAGTAGTTCTAAGTCCTAGGGGGACTGATGATCTCCGAAGTTAAGTCCCATAGTGCTCAGAGCCACTTGAACCAATTACACAGCGATTCTGATATTTTTGTAGGTAGTATTGTCACAATACTGCATCGTCATCATTATCATCCATACCACGCGACACTGCATCAAGAACTTAATGGCACCGATTTCTGTGACCAGTAGTTTTTTGTGAATAGGCAACAAATGGAAACGATCTCCACCCTCTTTGCCGAGACACTGTTTTCCGATGAGTCTGCATTCACAAACAATGGTAGCATTAACCGGCATAGCAAGCATTAACAGAGTGTAGACAGTCGCCACTGCTTACGGCAAATTACCATCAACGCCCTTGATCATTTAACGTATGATGTGGTATCATGGAGAACAAACTCACTGACCCGTATTTTATCGACGGCACGTTGAATCGACGCAAATATCGAACGTTTTTGTAACAGGAACTACCGAATCTACTGCAGGGCGTTGCCCTGGACGTTCGACAAAATATATGGTTTCAGCATGACGATTGCAAAGCGCATTTCGCAATTGAAGCACGGCAGGTGTTAGACTGTTCGGTTGATCGATAGACGTGGTAGTATTAATTGGCCCTTCTAGGTCGCGGATTTCCTTCTGTGCCGGCCGCGGTGGTCTAGCGTTTCTAGGCGCTCAGTCCGGAACCGCGCGACTGCTACGGTCGCAGGTTCGAATCCTGCCTCGGGCATGGATGTGTGTGATGTCCTTAGATTAGTTAGGTTTAAGTAGTTCTAAGTTCTAGGGGACTGATAACTACAGATGTTAAGTCCCATAGTGCTCACAGCCATTTGAACCATTTCCTTCTGTTGGGATATTTAAAAGATAAGGTGTACCATGAAGGACCAATAGGCTTTGGAGACGTGGTCGACCACATCAGAAATGCCTGCGCTGACATTCCCGCAAATATGCTTCTGTCCTGTGTCCTATCATTTGAAAAGCGGAAGTATACTAAAGGCAATGGTACTAGGTTTGAACATTTACTCCAACTGGAAAAGTAGAGTAGCGTTCACCTTGAGCCGCAACGTTGTGAATGGGGTTTCTAATTAGAAGTTATGGAATACTGACCTGCCCTACCCCCGCAGCATGGAGGTGGGATCCCACGTGGCATTGAATACTCAAGGGCCACTGAGTAGCATGTCGTAAGTTACGAATGTGTGCCCATTTCTATTCCTCAGGCAACAGCGCAATCTGTGCCTAAGCGAAGAAAATGCATCAGGCAAAGCGTATGTAGATTTTTCCGTAGAATCGTAATCTGCAAAAAAAGGCGGGGGTTCCCATTTTAAATTACAAAGTATCCCGCAGCTACCCACGCGCGTGGTAGGGAGGGAGTTCTAGTGTGGTATCAATAGATGTTCCTCTCCGAGACAAACAAACTCGAAGAAGAACCAAAGAAACTGGTATACCTGCCTAATATCGTGTAGGGCCACCGAGTCCGCAGAAGTTTCACAACACGACGTGGCACGGAGTCGAATAATGTCTGAAGTAGTGCTGGAGGGAACTGAAACCGTGAATCCTGCAGGCCTGTCCATAAATCCGAAAGAGTACTAGGGGGTGGAGATCTCATCTGAACAGCACGTTGAGAGGCATCCCAGCTATGCTCAATAATGTTCATGTCCGGGTAATTTCGTGACCGGCGGAAGTGTTTAAACTCAGAAAAGTGTTCCTGGAGCCACTCTGTAGCACTGTAGCAATCCTGGACGTGTGAGGTGTCGCACTGTCCTGCTGTAATTGCCCAAGTCCGTTGGAATGAACCATTGACATGAATCGACGCAGGTGATCACATAGGATGCTTACGTACGTGTTACATGTCAGGATCGTATCTAGACTTATCAGGCGTCCAGTATCACTGTAAGTGAAAACGTACCACACTATCACAGAGCTTTCACGAGCTTCAACATTCCCCTGCTGACATCAGGGTCCATGCATTCAAGAGGTTGTCTACGTTCCCGCAGACGTCCGTCGGTTCGATACAACTAGAAACGAGACTCGTCCGACCACGCAACATGTTTCCAGTCATCAATTGTACAATGTCGGTGTTGACGCGCCCAGGCGAGGCGTAAAGCGTTGTGCCGGTCAGTCGTCAAGGGTACATGAGTGGGCCTTGAGGTCCGAAAGCCCACATAAGCCCATATCGATGATGTTTCTTTGAATGGTTCGCACGCCGACACTTGTTGATGACCCACCATTGAAATCTGCAGCAATTTGTGCAAGGGTTGCGCTTCTGCCACGTTGAATGATTCTCTTCAGTCGTTGTTTGTCGCGTTCTTCCTGAATCTTTCTCTGACTGCAGTGATGACGGAGATTTGATGTTTTACCGGATTCCTGATATTCACGGTGCCCTCGTGAAAGGGTCGTACGGGGAGATCCCCACTTCATCGCTATCTCGGAGATGCTTGTCTCCTCGCTCATCCGCCGACTGTAACACCACGTTCAAATTCACTTAAATGTTGATAAGCTGTCGTGGTAGCAGAAGTAGCCGATCTAACAAATGTGCCAGACACTTGTTGTCTTACATAGGCGTTGCCGACCGCAGCTCCATATTCTGCCTGTTTACATATCTCTGTATTTGAATCCGCACGTCTATAGCAGTTTTTTTTTGGCGCTTCAGTGTATACATATAATTATTTGTGTTCAGTTCTCCGCTTAAAGCACTAAATAGTGTGTTGTTTCAGTGTGTTCTGTACTCATTTATTATGTTTTCTCCTTCCGCTACAGCTATTTGTATGTAATAAATTTGTTCTAACAGTAATTCAAAGTGTACACCGTTGCTGTTTTACGAGACATTTATATCAGATAGACCATTCTACAGTGTTTCAAGAGACTTCTCAGAAATATTATCAGTCAGTAACACACTTTGCAGTACAGAAACAAATAAAAGTGTTTAATTAGACAACATCAAAGTACGAAAAGTTAAATTGAAGCAGCTTGTGCTACCGGCAGTTGAGGGCTTCGCTTACGTGTGAATGCCGAAATGCGGTAACCTTTAGGACGTGGCTTTTATAAATATCTGTTGGTGTGTATCACTGGTCGACGGTAAAGGACTTGAAAAGCGGCTGGTGCGTGGTGCTGCAACGAATAAAATATACTGGACAGTGAAGCGACGGAAATATATCGAAATGTGAAGTTTTCTGGTTAGAAAATGAAGGAATGACTATAGACTTCCGTAAAGCTGTTGCTCGAGTTTGAACTAAATCTATAGCAATAGTCATTGATTCAAGCGAAGTATGTCGCATACTTAAAATGAAATCAAGGAACATGAGGAAGAGATTTTTTGTATGGCAACGGAATATGTCGAGTGTTTTGTAGTAATATAAATACAGACAGAAGTGACAGTGCCCTGGAGTGGTTTTGGGAAACTACACAGATCTTTTAAAACCATATTCTGTTGTCCGATACGTGAAAATTGTAACGCTTGAGCTATGTCACAGTGTCGGCTCTTTAGTGCGGAATCCCTTAAATAACTGAAAGTTGTTCTGGAAGCAGCACGCATACTTGGACATTGTGGATTAGAGAAAAACAAAGAAAGGATCGTGAATAGACTGAAGCAGAAGACATTATTATGACTGTAATGGTAATGAACGGTAACGCATCACCGTGAAAAATGGAGGTAGCTCTCTGCTGAATTTCAAGAGATACTATCTAATTGTACAGTCATGCTCAAAAGTATCCGAACGACCTGAATTGCATTTTGCCTTATTCGCATGCAACCGGCATAACGCGACTATCTGGCAGGTCCTCTAACCGCTCCTTGGTACAGTCGTTTGACTATTGGAAATGGTTCCAACAAGTCAACACTAGAAAACACTGCCCTGTATCGCAGTAACTCAAGGTTAAAGTAATATCACGATGTTACAAATATCAGGGAACACCTTATCACAGATAAGACTGTCCTTAAGGCTCGTAAGCTCACATTTATTACAATAAATGACAGACCTGAAATGTTACCACTCTCATTATTACGTGAGATACGTAATGCACGTAGTAAGTTCGTCGTATTCATGATTTCCTCTTCAAAGTAACATACAGTACTTATTATTTAACACAAAATGACATTAAAAATTTATGTTATCCACGAGCAGCTAGTTGAGAATATGTATGAACTTCAAATGACACAACGGACCGTCTCGTTCTGCATATGGATTCAAACCCAGGTCAGGCAGACTAAGCAAAGATTTCGTGACTGACGCAAACTAACAGTCATTCCTGATTAGGCATACAGAGAGTGATATACCTCGATTGTAGACAGTATCAGTTAGCAAATATCAACTTTAAATTACATAACGCAAACATTTTTAACGGAGGCGAATTCCTACCCAGCATCTCTTGTCCCTGTTAACGAACTACGAGAGATGTTAAATATTGCTTCTTCACAAGTAACTTACTTGAAATTCCTTGAGTTAAAGCCTTGTCTTGGACAGGGATTCGAACCCAGAACCTAATCGGATTGATATCGAAGCACAACCAACTGTGACATATCGGATTTTCTGGGCAGTAGCTAGATGTTTTAACTGAAATGACGAGACGAAACATTAATTTTTTCTTTCCCAGGACTCCAACCCGGCACCTATCGCTGTTATATTCTAGTGAAAACGAACTTTAAATATGGGTTTGTTGCACCACGAGCGACATGTGAGCATGTTTGAACTAGAAATAATATGACGAAGAGTTCAGTGCTCACAGGGAATAGAGCCCCACACATATCGTTGTTGACTACACACAAAGACACGTCAGCTACCGAATTTTTCTCCACCAGCAGCTCGGAATAACATTTTGAACTTACAGTGATCTCGCAAATAGTTCTGTGTCCCACTGTGAGTCAACAACGTCAAATATAGTTAGTGTTGACAACGAATGAAAATACATTAAAAATTAAAATTATTATCCACAAGCAGATAGGTGTTCTCATGCTAGAGCTTGATAACACATAATGAAGTCTTTACTGCCGGCCAGGATTCAAGCGTAGTATGTGGAAATGTTGAGGAATCTGCAGTTTTGAACAAACAACAAATTGTAGCCGAGGTGTATTGTCACGAAGGGATCAAATTCCGCGTTAAGGGTCGTCTGAGTTGCATTCTCAGTTCAGAACCAATTTTATCGACATACAGAAGCTCAGATGAAAGATGGAACAAGTGTCCTGTGACCCTACATATCGTTTGTTTCGTCACAAGAAATAAATAACTAGTATAAGAAAAGTTACTGACGATAGAGTTTCTACATGTCGCCACTCCAGACATTATTGTGGTTCAACCTAACGTCTACTAGGCTGCTAAGGAATATCATCTTTAATGTGAATTACAGACCATACTGCCATTATATCTTCTTCACTTGGTATAGCCAGAAGAGAATGGAATCTTTCTGTCCCTATCTAAAATCATTGACAAAAGTGGTAATCGATCCCAGACCATAGGTATAAGTACCTATCATCAGTCCAACAGACTAACAAACCCTCTTTTCTCTCATCCATTTTCTATCGTAACACCGTTGCGCCACACTGGATGAAAATTCTGACACACAGGCTCCCTGTAGTAAATTGCAGCATGTTCAGTAAATTCATTTACTTGGATGACCGAATCACCATGAACTAGCCGCCTCGGCTACCCAGTTCATACATTCGACTCTATTTTGTAATCACCGAAATAAAATCACGTAACTGCCACCTACACAGAACTCCCAACAGTGTAGGATGCAGAAATTTTAATAGGAAGTGTTCCTTTCGACTTGAGCTATTCTATTGCGCTATCTGTTTGTAGAAAACGTCGTGCAGCGCAAAAGAAAAGCTGTAACTCTTTCTCTCAGAAGTCTAGACCCGGCCATTTGCATTATCTCGCAGCGCTGTGGTATGCAGAAGTTCTGGAGGCATTGTTCTTCAGCTCTGGAGCTCTTGTAGTTCATATGTCAGCTAGTTGCGTAATAGTAAGTGTCGTGCGCTATAGATGAGATGTCGCGAGTTCAAATACATTTGCTGCTAAATTTTTTTTAAACGCAATTCTGCTGTCTGCTGAAGTTACCAATCTGGTGAAACTTTGAACATAATTCCCTTCATTTCTCAACCCAAAAGAGTCGCACGTGGAAAAAGGGCTAACTTCTGTGACATTATGTTCTGTTCAGGTTTAATAGACAGCCAGGCAGCAGATGCATCTCGAAGCTTTTGTATTATGTATGGGGAGAGCGCATCGTGCCCAAATACGTCAGAAAAGTATTTTCTACATTAGCTGTAGTGTGGTAGTGGCATTTTATTCTTCTTCAAACATTGTTTGACAGCTTTAACTCAGAACAAGTTTTCTACATGCATGTAAACAATAAACTACATGTGCATTGTCAGAATGTTATAGATAATTGTGCACTCTGTTATACGAAATGAAATAAAACTACCCACGATAACCTTACAACGAAAGTCTGTTTTAATAAAACTGAGAATCTGTACACAAGCGTGCCTCTATCGACACTTAGATTTTGATTGGGTCTGTGTTTAATTGGTATGCTGTGTCATACTCAAGAGGTATGCAAATCAGGCATTTAATAAAGATAGTTATGTATTTCTAGAAACCCAAAATTTGCATGTTAGCAGTGGAAAGGGGCGTTACCTGTTGTGCAGCACTGTAAGTTTTTCACCATGGCACTATGAGCCGAAAGTATTTTCTTGCAATTTCCTTATTGATGTTTGATCTGACTGCTTGTAGCTCTTTTACAGAAGGGGTAAAAACTGTGCAGTCAGTGCGACTGGAACTGCGAAACATAAGAAGAGCTTTTTCACACTTTAGCACGTTACCACACAGCTGGCGAAGAGGTATGTGTCTAGCCTTCCCTTTACAAAGCCAATAGAGGCTAGAACTCATAAACCGCTATTTAAAGGACGAGATTAGTTGCTATTTCCACCTGCAACAATTTACCTGGGCTGAAATCAGTAAGTTTACAAACTTTTGTTACACCTCATGCGATAACAACTCAGATTGTTCAATGGAAATGACTGGTAAAATCAAGTGAACTTTGAGTCTTAATTCCGTGCACACCAGGAAGAAACTCATCGATCACAGAGTTGCCAAACATACGTTGCCTTGTTGCCAAATCTCAGATACAGTACCAACAGGAAGAAGACGAACCGATTTGATCCTACAGTGGGCTGGGAAGTGACCATAGCTGGTGTCTCCAAGTCGCAGCTGCTATGGCCTGGAATACGTAATGCGTCTGATTTGCATTTCTGTAACTAGGTTTAGGGACTGGAGCGTAGTTATTAATAAAACTCAGAACGGACTGCAAACTAAGCATCAGAAATCAGTAACTCACATAGTTGGTTTTATATTTCCTTCGTTAGTGTACTCAAAACTAAGGAACCCATTCACAGACGTTTTCGTGCTCGTCGATAGTCGAGCGCAACAAACAAATAAAAAAAAAAGAATGTTGTGTGTGTGTGACAGAGGCAGAGAGAGAGAGAGAGAGAGAGCGGGAGAGAGAGAGAGAGAGAGAGAGAGAGAGAGAGAGAAATAAAAAACAATTAGGCGGAGAGTGTGTGAAAAAAATTATTGTAAAGAAATTGAATCATGGTATGTGAATAAATCTTTCATTTAAAATGACACATATTACGCGTGAATGGGTTCGAAACCTGGCCCAGCACTAACGATTTCATTATGTATTATCAAGCTCTAGCATGAGAACACCTATCTGCTTGTGGATAATAATTTTAATTTTTAATGTATTTTCATTCGTTGTCAACACTAACTATATTTGACGTTGTTGACTCACAGTGGGACACAGAACTATTTGCGAGATCACTGTAAGTTCAAAATGTTATTCCGAGCTGCTGGTGGAGAAAAATTCGGTAGCTGACGTGTCTTTGTGTGTAGTCAACAACGATATGTGTGGGGCTCTATTCCCTGTGAGCACTGAACTCTTCGTCATATTATTTCTAGTTCAAACATGCTCACATGTCGCTCGTGGTGCAACAAACCCATATTTAAAGTTCGTTTTCACTAGAATATAACAGCGATAGGTGCCGGGTTGGAGTCCTGGGAAAGAAAAAATTAATGTTTCGTCTCGTCATTTCAGTTAAAACATCTAGCTACTGCCCAGAAAATCCGATATGTCACAGTTGGTTGTGCTTCGATATCAATCCGATTAGGTTCTGGTTTCGAATCCCTGTCCAAGACAAGGCTTTACCTCAAGGAATTTCAAGTAAGTTACTTGTGAAGAAGCAATATTTAACATCTCTCGTAGTTCGTTAACAGGGACAAGAAATGCTGGGTAGGAATTCGCCTCCGTTAAAAATGTTTGCGTTATGTAATTTAAAGTTGATATTTGCTAACTGATACTGTCTAAAATCGAGGTATATCACTCTCTGTATGCCTAATCAGGAATGACTGTTAGTTTGCGTCAGTCACGAAATCTTTGCTTAGTCTGCCTGACCTGGGTTTGAATCCATATGCAGAACGAGACGGTCCGTTGTGTCATTTGAAGTTCATACATATTCTCAACTAGCTGCTCGTGGATAACATAAATTTTTAATGTCATTTTGTGTTAAATAATAAGTACTGTATGTTACTTTGAAGAGGAAATCATGAATACGACGAACTTACTACGTGCATTACGTATCTCACGTAATAATGAGAGTGGTAACATTTCAGGTCTGTCATTTATTGTAATAAATGTGAGCTTACAAGCCTTAAGGACAGTCTTATCTGTGATAAGGTGTTCCCTGATGTTTGTAGCATCGTGGTATTAGTTTACATCTTGAGTTACTGCGATACAGAGAAGTGTTTTCTAGTGTTGACTTGTTGGAACCATTTTCAATAGTCCAACGAGTGTACCAAGGAGCGATCAGAGGACCTACTAGACAGCCCCGTTATGCCGGTTGCATGCGAATCAGGCGAAATGCAATTCAGGTCGTTCGGATACTTTTGGGCATGACTGTACATTAAATACTCCTAAATATTCTCTTGTCTGTACTTCCTACACAAATTGTCCGTCTGTATCTGTCATTTTCCAATGATGGTCTGAGAGCTGATTACACCAAGTCCATAAGAGTACATAAAGTTCTTTTGGGTAAAATGAAAATGGGACAGTAGGAGATTGGGCATGCGAAATGGAGTGTGCCGCTTTTTCACATGGGCGTATGACAAATCAAAATTTACCAACGAGAACAATTAGACCATTACACTTTGCTAAAAGAGCCAGCTTACAATCGTCAAAGTATATGACAGCCTAATACACAGAAATATTCAATACGATTAGGGAGATAAGACAAATAAATCTCTAGCTTTAAGGAGCACTAAAGACATTTACAAATCAGTTGCAGGTATTTCTAATTTTTTTTTAAACCAATCGTTTACAGATGACAACTCCTTAAGAACATGATTTCTGATACGTACGTAAATATGCAACCTCCTTTTCGTAATATTGGCGTGAACAGCACATTAAATATTTAAAGGTCATTAAATGCTGGCAGTCTTAATAAAAACAAATTATTTCGTACATATTAACCCTTTTATCGTTACTTAGCAGACAAACATTGGAACGGCCTCTCCCGCCGGAGGTTCGAGTCCTCCCTCGGGTGTGTGCGTTGTTCCTAGCATAAGTTACTTTAAGTAGTGTGTAAGTCTAGGAACCGATGACCTAAGCAGTTTGGTCCCTTAGGAGTTCACACACAGTTGAACAAACAATGGCAACGTAGGTAACCAGCAACAGAAACACCACGCCTGATACTAACTTCAAAAAATGGATGAACAACGAAGGAGCGGGAGCGTGCACAAACACACACACACAAATACACACACACACATACAACGCAGATAAACTCACTCCCTCAACCTAATGTCATCGCAAAAGTAAAAATTCACGGCCGGAACACATATAGTGAAAGAGAGTGTGTTAAGAACTTTCATTTAAACACCTTGTAGCAGCACGAAAACGCGAGATCTACAAAAAGTAGATACACAACCTTACATATATAGTCTGCTCCCCAATCCAACATTTCATAAAGCCTAATCACAATCGGCATAAATTTCAACACATTTTTCTAAGTATAGTACTGTAAACTAAAAAATGCTCGTCAATGAGTAAAATAGCGAACCACTGTTTACAAAACATAATGTAACAATATCAGTGCTATAGAAAGAAGAATAAAACCGCTAACGTCATACTAGACCTTAAAAGCTACTGAGAAATTACGCAAAAAAACAATGATCAACGCTTATTAATTGCAAATGACATACTGGAAGGCAATAATTGTAGCTGTGCTTCAAATACCAAACAGACTTGTGAACATCACTATGTACACTATTGGCCATTAAAATTGCTACACCATGAAGATGACGTGCTACAGACGCGAAATTTAACCGACAGGAAGAATGATATGCAGATGATTAGCTTTTCAGAGCATTCACACAAGGTTGCCGCCGGTGGCCACACCTACAACGTGCTGACATCAGGAAAGTTTCCAACCGATTTCTCATACACAAACAACAGTTGACCGGCATTGTCTGGTTAAACGTTGTTGCGATACCTCGTGTAAGGAGGAGAAATGCTTACCATCAAGTTTCCGACAGTGATAAAGGTCGGATTGTAGCCTATCGCGATTGCGGTTTATCGTATCGCGACATTGCCGTTCGCGTTGGTCGAGATTCAATGACTGTTAGCAGAATATGGAATCGGTGGGTTCAGGAGGGTAATACGGACCGCTGTGCTGGATCCCAACGGCCTCGCATCACTAGCAGTCGAGATGACAAGCATCTAATCTACATTGCTGTAACGGATCGTGCAGCCACGACTCGATCCCTGAGTCAACAGGTGGGGACGTTTGCAAGACAACAACCATCTGCACAAACACTTCGACGACTTTTGCAGCAGCGTGGACTATCAGCTCGGAGACCATGGCTGCGTTTACCCTTGACGCTGCATCACAGACAGGAGCACCTGCAATGGTGTACTCAACGACGAACCTGGGTGCACGAATGGCAAAACGTCATTTTTTCGGATGAATCATGATTCTTTTTACAGCATCATGATGGTCGCATCCATGTTTGGCGACATTGTTGTGAACGCACATTGGAAGCGCGTATTCGTCGTCGCCATACTGGCGTACCACCCGGCGTGATGGTATGGGGTGCCATCGGTTACACGTCTCGGTCACCTCTTGTTCGCACTGACGGCACTTTGAACAGTGGACGTTGCATTTTAGATGTGTTACGACCCGTGGCTTTACCCTTCATTCCATCCCTGAGAAACGCTACATTTGAGCAGGATAATGCACGACCGTTGTTGCAGGTCCTGTACGGGCCTTTCTGGATACAGGAAATGTTCGACTGCTGCCCTGGCCAGCATATTCTCCAGATCTCTCACCAATTGGAAACGTCTGGTCAATGGTGGCCGAGCAACTGACTCGTCACAGTACACTGCTCTTGATGAACTGTGGTATCGTGTTGAAGCTGCGTGGGCAGCTGTACCTGTACACGCCATCCAAGCTCTGTTTGTCTCAATGCCCAGGCGTTTCAAGGCCGTTATTACGGTCAAAGGTGATTGTTCTGGGTACTGATTTCTCAGGATCTATGTACGCGAATTGCGTGAAAATGTAATCACATGTCAGTTCTAGTATAATGTCCAATGAATACCCGCTTATCATCTGCATTGTTTCTTGGTGTAGCTATTTTAGGGACCAGTTGTGTGATAGTAAGGCATTCTTCATGCTAATATTAGTGTAAATACTTATAGTAATATAAATACTATAATCTCAAAAAACTTTCAAAGAAAGGCTGTTTCATCTGAACAGGAGCGTTTTGAGACCGACGGAGAGGCCTTTCTGTCACGTAGCGTTACGGGGGACGAAAGCTGGGTGCACCACTTTGCGCCGGAAATCACTGTCATTCACCAAAAAAGAAGAAATTCAAGACAACTCCCTCTGCCGGAAAAGTTGTGGTGACCGTCTTCTGGGATTGTGATGGCGTCATTCTCGTGGGTGTGATGCCAAGAGGGTCAACCATCAATTCAGAAGGATACATGAAGACTGAGTAAAGTCAAGAACCCTTTTCGGCATGTTCGACATGACAATAATCCAGCAGAAGTCTGGCTCCAATATGATAAAGCGCGCCCTTACAAAAGTTTGATATCCCGGAAACACATCGCCAAATTTAGTTGGATATCATTGCCTCATCCACTCTATAGTCTCGGCTTGGCATCCTCGGACTTCCATCTCTTTGGACCGCTTAAGGATTCTCTACGGGGAACATACTTTGAAGACGACGAGAGTGTCAGTCATGCAGTGAAAACATGGCTACGCCTACCGAACAAGAGCTTTTACCAGCAGGGAATACATGCATCCACAGCGTTGGCGTACGGCCATAGAACGTGATGGAGACTACGTAGAAAAACAGGACATGGACAAGATGTGTTGATGTATATTCTCACCGAATTCTGACTCTTAACAATAAATGTGTTCAGAGAAAAAAGTGTTGGGTGTTACTTATTGAACGACCATCGTATAAGAGCAAGAACAACATTGGAGTCATTAAAATTACATTCAATAACAGAGATAATAGTGATAATGGATTAATAATGTTCGCTTTTCATATGTTAGGAGTGAAAGTCTTTGGTTCATAGACACAGCACAGTACGTAACAGAAATTTCTGTGAAAAAATGTGATACTACAGAACCACGAGAAAGCGTGAAGGGGTTGGACGTTCTCATCTCATTACAGAACACTGCCGTCAAGGACTTTCCCGCTGGGTTGAAAGGAATAGGCGGTGGTCCTTGGCAGATCTTCTGGTGCAGGCACAACTGTTTTAGAGCAGACAGTTCTCTGCATGTTGTTGACTAGTAGCTCAAATGGTTCAAATGGCTCTGAGCACTATGGGACATCAGAGGTCATCAGTCTCCTAGAACTTAGAACTAGTTAAACCTAACTAACCTAAGGACATCACACACATCCATACCCGAGACAGGATTCGAACCTGTCACAGTAGCGGTCGCGCGGTTCCAGACTGAAGCGCCTAAAACCGCTCGGCCACAACGGCCAGCAACTAGTAGCTCTGCAGAAGACGATCCGCATGTGTTCTCACATTGCCCAATAACATCGTGTATTATGATTGCAGACTGCAGTGTATCATCGAGATTCGACCATGTTGGCTTTTCGGATGAATCACGTATGTTGTTATAAAAAGTCAACAGTCGTGTGCAGAATCGCCGTCACCAGGGCTGATGGCTGTTCAAAGCATGATTTGCGCCACGGACAAACGCCAGAGGAGCCAATACTTCGCTGTGCGCTTGCATGGGACCTGCGGTGGAAATCGAATGCAACTTGACAGCTGTGGGCTACGTGATTATTGCAGACTACCTTCATAGCTTCCTTGATAGCGATGGTGTCTTTCAGTGGCACAGCTGTCGGTAACATAAGACCAGAATCGTACTACAGTGGGTCGGTGGGCATCACAGGAAAATCACGATAATGCCTTGTCCAAAAAATCCGTCGGATCTGAACCTGAGGGAATACATCTTAAGCACTATCGCGTGCCAGCTCTACTCCCACATAGACCCGTCCTGCAATTTATTGGAATTGCGTGACTTGCACGTAGAAGCCAAATACCTCTGTAAACCTACCAAAGGCTTGCAGAATCCCACAGAGGATCGCTGCTGCATTACGTTCCAGGTGTGGGATAATACGCTGTTAATCTCGTGGCCATAATGCTTTGGGCCGTCAGTGTTCGTAGCATCTTCGCACGAGTATCTTTGCTCCTGTTCCCCTATTCCACTAGGTTGACGCAGTCCTGGTTACACATTTGTTATTAATGTCTGAATATAACTTCTATATCTTTGTGGGATAGCACTGCCGAGTGTCATTACATGTAACAGAATCACTAGTCAGATTTACGAGAGCTTCACGTACTTGTAGATATTCCAGACCAAATAAATGCTTAAATGAATGAAGAAACGAACAAAATTACGTTGACGAGGCCTAAAGCATAATAACGAATAAAGGAGAACTCGAGTGGCTTACGAGGTCGGTTAGCTGGCCTCCTAACAGTTAGCACGTACCGACGAATTAAATTTATGCAGCACTGTATAATCCTCTCCCGAGCCAAACGGGATTTAATTGCCAAAACGTGCAAGTGAATACGACCGCACAGTCGGCGCAGCAGTGTCAGACGCTCAGCAAAAAGCGCGGAACTACAGGCACAAAGAAGATGAAACTTTCCCTAGTAAAGGGTTAAATAAAAAGCAAGTCGAGGAAACTCATTTTACGTATCACCAACATGAATGTAGAAATCCGTAAAAGCGCAAGAACGAAAAGAAATGGAAACAAAGCAAAAAAGCAATGGATGCACCAGTTTATTTGAACGGTAAAAAACTGTTACCGTTAGCTGAAAATATATCGCGTTTTATATTGATTTCTATGGAAAGAGAAATTGGACGTGTCTGGGAGAATTTTTGGGATGTACAAAAGCTTTTAATTAACTGCAGTTCACTGATTTTTTCCTTCAGGCGAAGTATGTACCAATGGAATGAAGTATTATACCGGACAAATATAATTTCATATTGGGCTCCGAAAATTGTGCACAGCAGTTTTTCACTTCGAAAACTGACAAATGGGCAGTTCTAGAGAAAACCTGAATTAGTTGAAGGCAGATATATGCTACTGTTGCTGTTGCGTAGCACCTGGACGCTGGAGACGAGGCAACTCGCATTATTGAGGACGTAGCAGTGACGGAATGTTTTCTTGCATCACTCTGGAAAGTGTCATATACATACTGTACGACATGAGCAACGCTGATTTTGAAGATTTATGTCCTTACCGCATATTTTCAGTTATGTGTGTTCTTTAAAGTGGGATCTTTTGAGTTTTGCTGTAGGAAAATTCTAGTGTGTCATATCGTGACTGTAAAATACCGAGGGCACTGGAGATCAAGCAAATAGTGTCTAAATGGACAGAATGCAACAATCCAAATCGTCCATGACCGTCAATACCACCACTGAGAGGGAAACTTCAAACGAATGAACATGAAAGGGCAACTCAAAATCTGTTAGACCGTCCCTGACTAGTATTTACTGATGAGTCCGAAGAGGGTCCATCCGTGCACTTCATTCATAAACTGCCGTACGTCGGCAATTTCGACACAAAAAAAAAAAAAAATATAAAGGAAAATGTCACAGATAACATCTTCATCTACACTATACTCCGCAAACCAACTCATGGTGTGTGGTGGAGGGTGCATCTGGTACCACTACCTGATCACCCATATACTGCTCCACTATCGAATGGTGCGTGGGATGAATGACTGTAGGCTTCTGCATTGGCTCTAATTTCTCGAGTCATCTCATCGTGGTCATTACGCGAGGTGTACGTGGGAGGAAGTAATACATTATCCTGCTCTTCCCGGAAAGAGGTCTTTCGAAATTTCAATAGTAAACCTCTTCTTGAAGCCCAGCACCTCTCTTACAATGTCTGCCAAAAGAACTTGTTTAGAATTTCACCAACGCTCTCACGTCGACTAAGAATTGGCAGTGGAACCTGCAAGAGTTCAGGATTGATATGAGTCGTGGCACTGGCAATCCCTGTTCATGTGTCTGTAAGAGACTTATATTATCTATGTAAGTAGGCTGTTTAGGTTTTTATGTTGGTAACGCCACGTAGCGCTCTTTATGAAAATCACTGACTGGGCTGTGTGCAGTCTGTGGCTGGTTGGCATTGTTGCAATATTCGCTATTGTAGTGTTGGGCAGTTGGATGTGAACAGCACGTAGCGTTGCGCAGTTGGAGGTGAGCCGCCAGCAGTGGTGGATGTGTGGAGAGAGATAGCGGAGTTTTGAGAGCGGATGATCTGGACGTGTGTCCATCAGAGACAGTACATTTGTAAGACTGGATGACATGAACTGCTATATATTATGACTTTTGAACACTATGAAGGTAGTAAATACATTGTTTGTTCTCTATCAAAATCTTTCATTTGCTAACTATGCCTGTCAGTAGTTAGTGCCTTCAGTAGTTTGAATCTTTTATTTAGCTGGCAGTATTTTTTGGCGCTCGCTGTATTTCAGTAGTTCGAGTAACGAAGATTTTTGTGAGGTAAGTGATTTGTGAAAGGTATAGTTTAATGTTAGTCAAAGCCATTGTTTTGTAGGGATTATTGAAAGTCAGATTGCGTTGCGCTAAAAATATTGTGTGACAGTTTAGTGTTGATCAGAATAGGCAAAGAGCGAAATGTCTGAGTACGTTCAGTTCTGCTCAGCTGTTTGAAAATCAAATAATGTAAGCGGTTTATCAGCACAGTCATTCATTAATTTTTTCAAAGGGGACGTTGCTTTGTCAGACTTAGAAACTGTTAACATGCAACAATGTTTGAAGTTAAATATCCAGTCAAGAACCAAGAAAACATATTTAAATAGAAATTACGAATGCATTGTTATAGTGAACAGACGACACAGTGTTATTATGTGTGTAGATTCCTGCTTGTTAGTTGCACGATTACGTAACGACTATAAGGCTTAGATACTTAGAACATATACTGCTAATGAGATTTTAATGCAACATTTTGGGTTACTTGAAAAGACATTATTTGAAGTACTTTCTGTGAGATTAAAAATGACTTAGTATTTAATTTCTGTGACAGCTACACGATTATATCACAGCACTACTAATGTGTGACACAATTTACATTGTTGCTTTTGTGCTGTATCTGCTTTATATCTGCACAGTTTTTCTGAATTCTTCTGGAAAGTAAAAAATCTTTTAGTAGTAACTTTGTGGTATAGCTACAATGAGACAGTCTTTTTCGTAGCACAACAATACGTTACAGTGCAGTACTTTCTTGATCACGGTACTGTACGTAATAACTACGATATCTATACGCATAGCAATTCACTTTGTTTATTACGAGTTAAGTACATTGACTTCTACAGAACTTTGGTTATGGACGACGATAATTACGACACTTGGCACATTTTCTACCGTCAAGTACTGACAGAGATTATCTTACAACAAGACGCACAGTTTAGCGCTACAGTACACGTACTTGAGTGACTAATTGTCTACTTAAAACATTTATTTTTAAAGATTTTTGAATTACAAAAATACAAAAGCTTTCCATGATATATTTCATTCCATTGCTGTAATCTGTAACACCTGAGGGTATAATCCCATTAATCCTCGGGGGGGGGGGGGGGGCGGTACACGCTTACTTTGTGTACCATGTGTCTGGCAAGCACAAGGACCCCTAGCTAATATGGTGTTTGCTTATAACTTTACACATCGGTACCATATTTCTCTAACACATAAATTACACAGCTATCTGACCATTTAACTGAGAGAGACAAACATTTATTTTACTACATCAGTGACAGATGTTTACGTAATTACACAGTTGGATAACTTCACACTTATGAAATTGTGTTTTGTATATACTTTGTGAACTGTTCATATATTTTTTGCACTATTGTGATACTATGAGAGCTTTAAATGATGTATTTGGTATGGGATCAGGATTTTTAAAGTACGTTTGAGGTAGATGACACTATTGAAATGAGCAGAGAAATTTTTTTAGGTTTTGTGATTATTGCAGAGAGCTACGACATTTTTGAGATTTGACTGAAGTGTTATGATATTATTACGATGACGATGTGTATTATGCTGTTGAGGTATGTTTATGATCAATAAGCTGATGCTATATGAGGAATTTGATTATGCTACGTATTTATTATGATGAAATATTGAAGAAGTGTCGATGAATATGTATATGTGTAATAAGGTAAGGAATAATGAGTAGTGGTTAGGGACGCTGATTTGTGAAAAAGGATGTTGGAAACCAAGAATCGTGCTTTAAGAGTTATGAAACGTGTGTAAATGCGTGAATGTATTACAATGCTGACGAAATTTTTTTGGACACTGTTATATTTATAGGATTTTGTTTCTACACATTTGTAACGCAACTCTCAACCTGTGAATTTTTTATATGACACTGTCACTGCTGTCGTAAATATTTCGGTAAGAAAGTTAAGTGACCTTCACGTAATGCATCGTGGGCGCCCAGCTGTGCCACCTGCCTGGAGAAAAAGCCATTAGGTGGAAAAAAACAGACCATATCCTCGCTATTGACATTTCTTTGTAGAAAGCATCACAAATACGACACGCTCGAACTTGAAAACATATGATTACACTGTGGAGCTCTTAATTTATGATATTTACTAAAATACTTAATGAAATGATGAGAAACATTTTACATCTATTGTCTTTCTAGTTGAGATATTGCTCAGTTTGTTTAATATCTAGTTTCAAGCTGCACTGCAGCATTGGTTAAAATTAAATTTAATAGATGTACTAATATAGATATTTTATGCCTACAGATCCTGTAAATAATAATTTTATCATCTACTTCCAAAAAAAAAAAAAACCGTTTCCCTTCACAGAAATTGCATACATAATTTTGTCAATGACTCGGTATCTTGTTTCATAGAGTAATTTATCGTGATGCATCACTCTAGTGTCAAGTTCTGATGTAGGTATTAGACATGGCCATCTTTACTGTAATATTTTTTCTGCTTGAGCTTTGTCATGTTTAGATATAAGTTACAGCATTTGCTGCTGCTGTTTGCCAGGCATAGTGCTAATGAATTTGACTTTAAGCCAGTTTTACTACTGATTTATTTTTCTTGTTTGCTGCACATTGCCTTATATTAGTTGTAATATTGCAATTGCTTTGCTAATTTATATTTATTGCTGCTTGCTATGCAAATTTGCATTTTTTGTCATTGCTGTTTGCGTTAATTGTTTTGTGCTGCTGCATTGCCTCGTCCCTTAGTTTAGCATTTGAGCTCAGTAGATTTAAGTTAGCTTAAGAGGGGTAGACTATATAAAAAACTAACTATGAAGAAAAGGGAAAGAATGCATTGAAAAGTTATATGAAAAAGATTTGGGCAAAAATGAGTATTGTACAATGAGAAATATTTAGTTAATGGGGTTAGATAGGATTCTTTTTGCAGGAGCAAATGTTGAAATAAGAGGAAATGTCTATGGAATGAAGTTTTGTGTTGGACTGCAGTACCAAATGTTACACTGAAAACGAACCCTGTCCTTTCCTTTTGTGTTATTCGACTATGTGTTTGTGTACTCCTGTGTAGTTGTGTTTTTCCTGTCTTTATCTGTTTATCTGATAAGACTTATGTTGTAGAATTTTTCTAATACTCAGCTATATTCACTATGATGAATACTGTCATCCTCAAATATAATTTGCATTTATCATATGTTATTTACTTTCTAAAGATGTTTAGACATTATTTATTCTGTTTTGTTTTAATGCTCATGTGTGAAATTAATGTTTCGAAAACTGTTCTGACTTTTATATATTTACTTATGTCATAATTCCTGTAACACTGATGTATATGTTACTTCGATTCTTTTGTAAATCATTATTACTACAAATGTTATCTGTACTATTATGTTCTTTAATTATGTGTATTGTACCTTTGTAGTTGTATTGTTATGTTGTTAATTTATAATTGTATAGACACCAGTTCTTCCAATTAAGTTTCATTTCAGTGCACACGTTTCTGTTGGTCATAGTATATGCACAATATGTGAAAAAAGGGACTGTTAGTGCTTGCACATGCGTTAATAATTCAGCTAGGGACTGGTTAACAGCATTGCTGGTTCTAAGGACAATTCCAAAAACTTTGTAAGTGCACAAGTGGTGGTTACAGGCTTGCTATATTGTCCGCAAGACTCTTCGGTGGTGATTGGGCACCTGCAGAGTCGCAACAGATGGCTGCTGGCCATCTCTACGAGGACTGCAGTTTGTCTGCTCCTTTGATGACTCACCAGTACCATTATTTCTACAAGGACTGCAGTGGGTCTGTACCTCTGGTGGCCCACCAATACCATAATCTCTACCAGGACTACAGTGGGTCTGCTCTGTGATGACTTACCAACCAACATTCTTCGAAACTTCGACTGACTCTGCTGTGGGTTTGCTCTGTTGTGGCCCATTACCTGTCTGCATGTCAAGAGTCAGCACTGTCTGCCCATTGGAAGGACAATGCTACTTCTTCAAGACTGCATGGAAATCCACTACTTCCATGTGCATTTTCTTTTACTGCTCATATTTTGAGAAAAACACTGCAATTTTACTGTGATGAACGATCAGGACTGTCTTTATGGACCGTGAGAAAATCTTTGATTTTGACCAACAGTATATCAATAAGTGTGTGCATTTGATTTCTTTGTTATTGTAATTATGAAAATTTTTTTCAAATCTGTATTGTCCACTGCCTAAAACAATTTGTAAAATTTTTTGTGGGGAGCATGGGGGCTATGTAAGTAGGCTGTTTAGGTTTTTATGTTGGTAACGCCACGTAGAGCTCTATATGAAAATCACTGACTGGGCTGTGTGCAGTCTGTGGCTGGTTGACATTGTTGCAATATTCGCTATTATAGTGTTGGGCAGTTGGATGTGAACAACGCGTAGCGTTGCGCAGTTGGAGGTGAGCCGCCAGCAGTGGTGGATGTGGGGAGAGAGATGGCGGAGTTTTGAGAGTGGATGATCTGGACGTGTGTCCATCAGACAGTACATTTGTAAGACTGGATGTCATGAACTGCTGTATATTATGACTTTTGAACACTACGAAGGTAAACGCATTGTTTGTTCTCTATCAAAATCTTTCATTTGCTAACTATGCCTATCAGTAGTTAGTGCCTTCAGTAGTTTGAATCCCATATTTAGCTGGCAGTAGTGGCACTTGCTGTATTGCAGTAGTTCGAGTAACGAAGATTTTTGTGAGGTAAGTGATTTGTGAAAGGCATAGTTTAATGTCAGTCAGGGCCATTCTTTTGTAGGGATTACTGAAAGTCAGATTGCGTTGCGCTAAAAATATTGTGTGTCAGTTTAGTGTTAATCAGAATAGGTAAAGAGCGAAATGTCTGAGTACGTTCAGTTCTGCTCAGCTGTTTGAAAATCAAATAATGTAAGAGGTTTATCAGCACAGTAATTCATTAACTTTTTTCAAAGGGGACGTTTCAAGTAGTTTGACGCCATTTTCGCCCTTTCACCGAGGAGTATAACCTTCACAGGAATCACGAATGCTGACGGAAGAGGTGTACAGATGATGTGGACGGTGCAGTCATATTTGTCAATGACGAGTACTAATAATAATGTAAACTGCTGAATACCAATATGCAGACAGTTGATGCATTTGTACATTGTGCCACATAGGATGACACTACGTTTAAAATACCTGTCTCCTAGTGAAGTTAAACTTCCAGAAGGTCTCAGGAACATCACTGCACAGACCTCCCATCCGTTCCTACAGGTAACGTGCTATAGCTGTCTACATCCACCTGTATGCGGGGCCAACTTGTTGAAAAACTTGTTATTTCAGACTCATGTTGTGTTCTGAACACATTTCAGAGCACGCTATTCGGCGTCGTTCCATAGCAAATATCTCTCGATATGCCATTAAATCCTCGCTGATACTGCTCAGTAGGAAATGGTCGGCGAACTGAACAACGGTAACTGCGATCCCATTTGGCTAAACCAAACAGACCGAGAAGTTCCCACTGTTTGTGTTCATGCATCCTAAATGGCCTATGTAATGTTGAATGCTACACAGCATCCAAGATGGGTGGATCACATTACGACAGTGATCCACGAAACCGCTGATGAATACCAAAGACGTCATGCCACCTGGAAAGACTGCATTTGCCCTTCTGGAGAGGAGAATGTCGTTTTGTAATCAGAATGAGTCACATGGTTCTGTGCTGGTTCTTATGCCGACTGCAGGCGACCTCAAGGCTTTTAGAATGATAGTAAGAAGGATCATGGCAAGAAATCGTGCACTCTTGAAATCGTTCCACTAGCCCAGGACAATCATGACGAGCTATCAGAATGATTTCCGGGATTCTATGTGGGCTACCTATATCGGTCATACAGGAGAACGGGTGTCCCTTAAGAAAACTCAGGAAAACACCTGGACAATGGCGCATTATTTCGCTAAGGTAAATGCAACCGCTAGGTCTATCTGGTTTCCCTTGGTAGCGTCTATCCGTAAAAGGGGTGGGTTAGACTTTAGCTAAAATAACGATGAGTCCCATAACTGCACTCTCTCAATTTGGAAGTTCGATTCTGCACTGTCTGAGGCTCGTGATACTCTGCCTAGGAACTGTACGCTGCAGCGACTTAGAAAGAAATAGAAAGAAAATCCTTGTACAAATTTTTATTAAAATTTTATAAAGTTGTCAGTTTTTATTAAAATTTTATAAAGTTGTCAGGTTCTCCAGCTGAAAGCAAGGGGAAACTACAGCCGTAATTTTTCCCGAGGGCATGCAGCTTTACTGTATGGTTAAATGATGATGGCGCCCTCTTGGGTAAAATATTCCGGAGGTAAAATAGTCCCCCATTCGGATCTCTGGGTGGGGACTATTCAAGAGGATGTCGTTATCAGAAGAAAGAAAACTGGCGTTTTACAGATCGGAGCGTGGAATGTCAGATCCCTTATTCGGGCAGGTAGGTTAGAAAATTAAAAAAGGGAAATGGATAGGTTGAACTTAGATATAGTGGGAATTAGTGAAGTTCGGTTGCAGGAGGAACAAGACTTTTGGTCAGGTGAATACAGTGTTATAAATACAAAATCAAATAAAGGTAATGCAGGAGTTGGTTTAATAATGAATAAAAAAATAGGAGTGCGGATAAGCTACTGCAAACAGCATAGTGAACGCATTATTGTGGCCAAGATAGACACGAAGCCCATGCCTACTACAGTAGTACAAGTTTATATGCCAACTAGCTCTGCAGATGATGAAGAAATTGATGAAATGTATGATGAGATAAAAGAAATTATTCAGGTAGTGAAGGGAGAAGAAAATTTAATAGTCGTGGGTGACTTGAAATCGAGAGTAGGAAAAGGGAGAGAAGGAAACATAGTGGGTGAATATGGATTGGGGGAGAGAAATGAAAGAGGAAGCCGTCTGGTAGAATTTTGCACAGAGCATAACTTAATCATAGCTAACACTTGGTTCTAGGATCATAAAAGAAGGCTGTATATATGGAAGAATCCTGGAGATTCTAGAAGGAATCAGATAGATTATATAATGGTAAGACAGAGATTTAGGAACCAGGTTTTAAATTGTAAGACATGTCCAGGGGCAGATGTCGAGTCTGACCACAATCTACTGGTTATGAACTGTAGATTAAAGCTGAAGAAACTGCAAAAAGGTGGGAATTTAAGGAGATGGGACCTGGATAAACTGACTAAACCAGAGGTAGTACAGAGTTTCAGGGAGAGCATAAGGGAACAATTGACAGGAATGGGGGAAAGAAATACAGTAGAAGAAGAATGGGTAGCTCTGAGAGATGAAGTAGTGAAGACAGCAGAGGATCAAGTAGGTAAAAAGACGAGGGCTAGTAGAAATCCCTGGGTAACAGAAGACATATTGAATTTAATTGATGAAAGGAGAAAATATAAAAACTCAGTAAATGAAGCAGGCAAAAAGGAATACAAACGTCTCAAAAATGAGATCAACAGGAAGTGCAAAATGGCTAAGCAGGGATGGCTAAAGGACAAATGTAATGATGTAGAGGCTTATCTCACTAGGGGTAAGATAGATACTGCCTACAGGAAAATTAAAGAGACCTTTGGAGAAAAGAGAGCCACTTGCATGAATATCAAGAGCTCAGATGGAAACCCAGTTCTAAGCAAAGAAGGGAAAGCAGAAAGGTGGAAAGAGTATATAGAGGGTCTATACAAGGGCGATGTACTAGAGGACAATATTATGGAAATGGAAGATGAAATGGGAGATACGATACTACGTGAAGAGTTAGACAGAGCACTGAAAGACCTGAGTCGAAACAAGGTCCCGGGAGTAGACAACATTCCATTGGAACTACTGACGGCCTTGGGAGAGCCTGTCCTGACAAAACTCTACCATCTGGTGAGCAAGATGTATGAGACAGGCAAAATACCCTCAGACTTTAAGAAGAATATAATAATTCCAATCCCAAAGAAAGCAGGTGTTGACAGATGTGAAAATTACCGAACTATCAGTTTAATAAGTCACAGCTGCAAAATACTAACACGAGTTCTTTACAGACGAATGGAAAAACTGGTAGAACCAGACCTCGGCGAAGATCAGTTTGGATTCCGCAGAAATGTTGGATCACGTGAGGCAATTCTGACCCTACGACTTATCTTAGAAAATAGATTAAGGAAAGGCAGACCTACATTTATAGCATTTGTAGACTTAGAGAAAGCTTTTGACAATGTTGACTGGAATTCTCTTTGAAATTCTAAAGGTGGCAGGGGTAAAATACAGGTAGCGAAAGCCTTTTTACAATTTGTACAGAAACCAGATGGCAGTTATAAGAGTCGAGGGGCATGAAAGGTGAGCAGTGGTTGGGAAGGGAGTGAGACAGGGTTGTAGCCTCTCCCCGATGTTATTCAATCTGTATATTGAGCAAGCAGTAAAGGAAACAAAAGAAAAGTTCGGAGTCGGTATTAAAGTCCACGGAGAAGAAATAAAAACGTTGAGGTTCACCGATGACATTGTAATTCTGTCAGAGATAGCAAAGGACTTGGAAGAGCAGTTGAACGGAATGGGCAGTGTTTTGAAAGAAGGATATAAGATGAACATCAACAAAAGCAAAACGAGGATAATTGAATGTAGTCGAATTAAGTCGGGTGATGCTGAGGGAATTAGATTAGGAAATGAGACACTTAAAGAAGTAAAGGAGTTTTGCTATTTGGGGAGCAAAATAACTGATGGTGGTCGAAGTAGAGAGGATATAAAATGTAGGCTGGCAACGGCAAGGAAAGCGTTTCTGAAGAAGAGAAATTTGTTAACATCGAGTATAGATTTAAATGTCAGGAAGTCGTTTCTGAAAGTATTTGTATTGAGTGTAGCCATGTATGGAAGTCAAACATGGATGATAAATAGTTTAGACAAGAAGAGAATAGAAGCTTTCGAAATGTGGTGCTACAGAAGAATGCTGAAGATTAGATTAGATCACATAGCTAATGAGGAGGTATTGAATAGAATTGGGGGAGAAGAGGAGTTTGTAGCACAACTTGACAAGAAGAAGGGATCGGTTGGTAGGACATGTTCTGGGGCATCAAGGGATCACAAATTTAGCATTGGAGGGCAGCGTGGAGGTTAAAAATCGTAGAGGGAGACAAAGAGATGAAGACACTAAGCAGATTCAGAAGGATGTAGGTTGCAGTAAGTACTGGGAGATGAAGAAGCTTGCACAGGATAGAGTAGCATGGACAGCTGCATCAAACCAGTTTCAGGACTGAAGACCACAACAACAACAACACAGTTTCTGTGGGAAGTAATTTTGTTCCTACTCCTTAAAACAGGGATGGACTGACAGTAACTGAGTAGCTGTTAAGGTATCGCGTTAACTAGGTGTGTAGGAAAGACCTTTGGCCGTATGATAAACCATTGCCTCGTCTGGAACATAGTGAGTACCAAGCTTCTTAGCAGCTCTCGGCGTGAGTTCAAGAATCATCGGTCGGTCATTTCAACTAAATGACCTCCTTGAAGACGAATGTACAACAGACATACCTATGAGGACAGGATCTGAGAAGCACACGTAATTACTTAGAAAACTCATATGATACTAATTAGAGGCACAAAGGCGCTTCTTTCCCTGTAATTCCCATTAGTGCAGCTCGCTTGGACTCCGGTATTTATTCAGACTAAGATAAGAGGAATGATTTTAGTGTAGCAGCTGATTTTTTCCTCTATTTAACAAGACGTCGGGACGAATGTGATGCGACTCTTAAGATTCTGTCCGATATCTGACTCGGTGTAGGAGAAGGTTTCAGTGTGTAATCAGCTCCTTTTTTGTAGGTCGTTTTGGGTTTTAATAGTGTGTTTTAACATTGTCAAAAGATGTCGGTTTTGAATTCTTCGTGACAAAATTGTCGTTTTACATTTTTCGTAACATGTGATGGCTGGATATCCCATTGTGAGTGAGAATAAGACAGAGTGATTGTAATTTGAAGTGAAATTGTGAAATCATGGAGTAGTTATCCCGTTTCCTGCATATTCACAAGCTGAGAAAAATTCCATTTCATCCGTAAATTAAAGGTTGAACATAGCATGTACACCAAACGATCGGAAAATGCTAAGCAAGTATGTGAATATCTATACTATGATTGGGATATAGAAGCTTTTGATTCTAAAATCAATGGAAGTGGAGGCCTATCATCATATGGAGTAGGGTCGTGTCGAAAAATACTGTACCATTTGAAATAACCAAACTGAAAGTGGGGAGAAACACTAGACAGTGCGAAACTTCGCGAAGACGTTGAGAGAAGTATGGAGATTCACTCAGAATGCCAGGAACAGATAGGGTAGTGCAGTGCTAAATAGCTGAGTTTCATATGAGGCAGCGGATAATGCTAACAAGCTGTTGAAATGCAGATTTTTGGAATGCGTTTCTGGAGTCATACTAATATTCATAATAATTGTGTTCGAATCATTGTGTGCTTTTTATGATTAGTTGTGATTGGTGACATGGATGTGATGCATGGAAATTTACTGCTGCTTTGTCAAATATTCGGCGTCATACTGCAAATAGGAGATTATTTTAATTAACTGTTATTCCTTGATGTATTAGGGATGGTTGATTCAAGCAACTGAGTTTGAGTAATCGGTGGATGGGGGGGGGGGGGGGGGATAATTCTCTACCGGTCATTGTTGATATTCTGATAGTGTTAGTGAGAATCATTGTTGACCAACGAATGATTTATTTAGCAATTTGGAAAATTTGTAATTTGTTCTTGTGTGTTGTTGCTGCCTATATTTTTTGTTTGTCTTGAGAGTATAGTGAGATGTGCGTTTGTTTTGCTTCACAATATATCTGAGATTTTTCGATAGGTTGTAATTAATTCTATAAAGGTGCTGGAAGAGCATATTATGAACAGTAACATTTGGCGTACACTGCAAGATTGTGGAGATTCTGAAAGTGGATGGGTTTGTTGTGTAGTGCCCAACATGTGATTGGTTCAAATGGCTCTGAGCACTATGGGACTCAACTGCTGTGGTCATAAGTCCCCTAGAACTTGGAACTACTTAAACCTAACTAACCTAAGGACAACACACACATCCATGCCCGAGGCAGGATTCGAACCTGCGACCTTAGCGGTCGCGCGGTTCCAGACTGTAGCGCCAGAACCGCTCGGCCACCAGCGGCCGGCCCCAACATGTGATCCAGGCTGCCAAAGGAACATCTGAAATAGAATTACTTTTAAGAGGGGCAGGTGTGTAAGGACACCTCTCTACCCCATTCCTCCACCCCCCCCCCCCCCCTCTCCGCTCTTCGACGACATTTCATTTCATCACAACCCTACTTCCCAACTACACGTCTCCAATCTAGCGAGCTGAGGCAATAATTAGCACACTGTACTAACATACAGGAGGAGTACGGCTCAGATCCGTGTCCAGAAAGGCAGCTATACATTCTCCATAAATTTTCTAAATCTCTGCAGGCAAATGTCGGGATCGGAAAGGCTGATTTCTATCCCCATATTTTATAATCCGAGCTTGTTCTCCGTATCTAGTGACCGCTATTTGGAGGGGATATTAATCTGTAATTTTCCATCCTCCCATAACTGATCCTACGATTTTGAAGGTAACGTAGCTTTAAATGTACTTGCACTAAAAACCTTTAGATGTACGATCTGCCCAAATACTGACTTAGCTATATGGATGAGTTGATAGTAGCGTAGAAGGTGCGTGTTAGAATGTGCAATGTTACTGCTGTCATAAAATAATGCTGTTAGGAGTCTCAGCTTCGGATAAAATCTTGATTATGGTTCTCCAGCGTATATCCGTGTACAGCGAAAAATCGCCCACCCTTCCATACCCACTGAACAGCATATACCAACTGAGTGGGTCACACTTAGCAAGTAAGTAGTCCTTATGCATGCCAGCCATTGGACACTGTAAACTGGACTGGGTTAATATAAGAACAGCTGGAACGGGAATTGTACGTAAATGCAAAAAAGGAAAATGTAAAATGAACTGTTTAAATGACTTGCAGAGGAAATATCAGCCCCCATTCCTGCGGATCAGATCTTCTAAAGATCAGAGAAGAGGAAAGCTGCTATCCTTCCAAGGTGGCATTCCAAACAAGCAGTCTGCCGAACCCGTTAACAGGTTACCACACGCAGGGCCCGGGTGGCTACTGCCAAGGCCTTGTACAGGAGCGGCACTTAAATCTAGACAAATGAAACTTTTTTTAAAGCAAATTTGTTAAAACAAAATAGAAATGAATATCCATTCACGTTTAACTATTGGTACCTTTCAAGGGTAACATTACTCGATGTAACCACCTTCAACTGCTGTGACCGTCTCCAATCATGTCCTGAAGCGATCGCACGTACTTTTTAAAACAGCACTGTCCATATTCGCGAATGATGCTTGTGTAGCGGTGCGTAGAGGTGAGACTGTAGGGTGCCTCATCGTACTGGTAATTCTTTCGACTACAATCCAAACAAACAGTCGTGTGGGTTCAAATCCGGGCTATTTGGGGCCGAACTCCTTTGACCAGAACATATCAACGTTACCCGACAGTCACTTTTGGACTAAATGGCTCGCATGAAGTCCATCTCTGCCATTGGACGCATTGTTCGCTCGCTGACATTCAATACTGACGCCAGTTTCCTCAATGACTGCTCGATGTCCTCCGAATCTTTTCGAGGAAAGCCACAGGCCCTGACACACGGTTCCTCAAATGAATTTTCCTCACCGTGTTATCGGAACGTTCCCCAGACACCTCCGAAGCATTATACTTGGCCACAACTCGATATCGTAAACAGTTGATCTTTGGTACGTGAAGAATCGAACTATTTTAGCGGGCGAATGCCCAGCGCGAAGACTCGATAATCGCGGCTATTCCGTTTTGTGCCGCATTTGTCTGTAGCATATCGGCCATTTTGAAGTTCTGACTGTTTACTAGATGCCTGCGACTTTGAAGAACGCCAATCGCAATCTCCGGCGTAACTAAGACATGGCGGGAAATTCAAATTGAAATCTGTCCGGATTTAAGCGCCGCTGAGAAGCAGCTCATTTTCATCACAAATCTAAGGCCAGCCAGCATAAACACGCAACAGTATTTGTTGTCGATGGCCGCCTTTACCGAGAGGTACTACTTAGCAACCATAGACACAATGTGGGTTATCCAGCCCCAAATACAACTGGACGCTGCCTCCACCAGCGGGTAGTCTGTGGGTTTCTGCTAGCCCTCATGCTGCCAGGAGCTGAACTGATGCCTTCCAATTGGGGCCTCCTGCTGGATGATATCAACCGACTCTAGGGCTCCTTCCAGAGGCCCGTGGTTAACAATCCGATATACTGGGTGAGCCCCTGAGTGGTCGTTGTATTACGTCCTACCAACGTGGCCGGCCTCCGTTGGGGTTTTACGTCACTACGCGCCTGCCATCTTCAGGCAGATGCACACTCGCCGTGGTTCTGAGTTCACTCCTTCGCTGTGGCCTCACGCTCTTGACCCACTGGTGAATGCTTAGCTGGGCAAGTGCAATCTCCCGGGATCATTGCACGCCGATATAATGCTGTGCACACCGACTGTTCTGCTAGAAACATATTGCCATTAGCACTGCCTTAATGATTCCACGACAGGTGAAGATGGCGTTTATTGTGGCCGCTGCCCAGTCAATCGTCCTGCACCGCCATCGTGACCAGCGAGTAACTCTCGCACCATCCTGACCCGTAATTGGAGCTCATTTGACTGCCTTGCACAACACTTACATCGTCCGTCCAAAAAGTTTAGAGAAGGATTTTATTCATGACATATAAACGACGTCAGGGCAGCAAGCACTGTGACAGCTTTTACTTATATCTATAGGTACGAGAACTGCATTCGACGACTCAGCTGTAAGCAAGTAGTGGTGAATCTGCTGCCGTAGTGGGTCAACGTTGTTGTGTCACAACACAAAGTAGAGCAACGTATCTAACTTAAGGGATCAAGAAACATTTCAGAATGCCTTGAAGAAGAGAGGAGTGTGTACACATTTTGTTTCACAAAGCTTCACTTTCGAAAAAACCGACGACGGAAGGACTCCTGATACGAGTTAACAGAAATGCAAAACGTCAACAGTTTTTTGTTCTGGACGAGATCATGATGGCTGACGTAATTGGTGTTATCGATACGAACATACCACAAAACGACAAAGTATAAAAGTTTATCCTCTTCGCTTCCCACGAGTCGTATACACCCAACTGGCGACTTAATCTGCTTACAGGATCCATATAACGTCAAAGGTACACACACTAGTATTTTGCTTTCCTTCTACAAATTTTCGTTACCTACTGCAACACGTTTCAGTGCTCTTTTGTCAGTTACATGTAACAAAAAATTTGGAGTGGTAAAAGTGCCGCCGCACTGGATTAGCCGAGTGGTCTAGGTCCCGCAGTCAGGCACTGGGCGGCTGATCACGGCGGAGGTTCGAGTCCTCCCTCGGGCATGGGTGTGTGTGTTTGTCCTTAGGATAATGTAGGTTAATTAGTGTGTAAGCTTAGGGACTGATGACCTTAGCATTTAAGTCCCATAAGATTTCACACACATAAAAAAATTAAAAGTGCCGCTCGTTCCCTGGAACTAAATATCTGAAATGGAAGGTCAGAGCTTTGACAACATAACTGACATTCAAGCAATTGTGACGCGCGAGTTGAACAACATCGCTAAGAAGAACATTTCTGACAGTTTCACATGTGTCTTGAAAGGCGGGAAGCACCTGCAGTTTAGGGGTAGCGTCTTTGATTAGTAATCAATACGTCCTCGGTCCCGGGTTCAAACCCCGCAACAGCTCAAATATTGAACAAAAATCTCCAGCAATGGAGGCCGAATACTTCCAGCGTAAGAAGTCACCCTTATTCTGGCAACGGCCTTGTCAAAGAGGACAGAGGAAGGGCCAGAGTTTCAGGGCACTCTATAGTTCTTGGGGTCGGAAACTACACCTAAAAGGTGGCAGAATCAGCAATGATCAGCAACACGAGAATGCTGAAGGCAACGGAAACCACTGCATTGTGGACACATAAGGCATATCAACAGGACGGTGGCCTGTAATTGAAAAAGTTTCATGATGATCTCTTCAGTGGCAAAAAGATTCCGGGGTAGTGATAACATTCTACAAGTCGGCTCGTGGAATGTCAGTGGGATGGAAGCTAGGAGATCTGTGAAAAAAATACTAAGGCACAATTTGCGTATAATGGGTATGAGCGAACTGAAATGGAAAGAAGCATCTCAGGTCAGATGAGTATGAGGTAGTGTCAACAGCACCGGAAAATATTATAAAGGGATTTGAATTTTTTATGAATAGGAATGTAGGGCAGTGGATGAGTTACTGTGAACAGTTCAGTGATACGATTGTTCTCATCAGAATCGACAGAGAACCAACACTGCCGTCGATAGTTCAGGTATATATGCCGACATCGCAAGCATAATATGAAGAAATATAAAGTACATGGGTCATGGGAGATTGGAATACGGTCGTAGAGGAAGGTGAAGAAGAAATGGTTAGTGTAAACGGAATGAGAGAGGAGAAAAACTGTTTGAGTTCTGCAGTAAATTTCAGCTAGTAATAGCGAATACTCTGTTCATATACTCACAAGACGACGAGGTAAACTTGCAAAAGGCCTGGAGATACAGGAAGACTGCAGTTACATTACGTCATGGTTAAGCAAAGATCTTGAAATCTGATACTGTACTGTAAGGCGTACCCTGGAGTAGATATAGACTCAATAGTGAAGAATAGTAGACTGAAGTTTAAGAGACTAGTCAGGAAGATTCATTGCGCAAACAAATGGTATGCAGAAGCACTAAGAACTAAAGAGATACGCTTGACGTTCTCTGGCACTATAGATACTGCGAAAAGGAATAACTGAGTAGACAGCTTGGTTGAAGCGGAACTGACATCTCGAAAAAGGGCAATCACAGAAGTTGGATGCTAAATGCGAAGAAACCATGGTTCACTGAATAAATACTTCAGCTGCTCGTTGAAAGTAGGAAGAACAAAAATGTTCCGGTAAATTTAGGAATACAGAGATACAAGCCACTTAGGAATGGAAGTGTAAGGAAGCTAAGGCGAAATAATTACATGAAAAATGTGAGGAAATCGAAAAAGAAATTACTGTCGGCATGATTCACTCACCACATAGAAAAATGAAGAGGAGAGGTCGGATACGTGGAAGGAGTACACTGAAGGCCTCTATGAGGCAGCAGACTTTTCTGATGACATGATAGAAGAAGAATCACAAGTTAATACAGAAAAGATAATGGATTCAGTAATAGAATTACAGTTTAAAAAAGCCCTTGAGGACTTAAGATAAAATAAGGGAGAGGTGATAATTAAAATTCCACCGGAATTTCTAAAAGCATTGAGGGATGTGATAACAAAACAGCTATTCACCTTGGAATGTAGAATGTATGAATCTGGCGATATACCATCTGACTTTCGGAGAAACATCATTCACACAATTCAGAAAATTTGTAGAGCCGACAAGTATTATCGCACAATCAGTTTGACAACTCATGCATCCAAAGTACTGACAAGAGGAATGGAATAGAAGATTGAGGAAGTGTTAGATGACGATGAGTTTGGCATAGGGAAAGGCACCAAAGAGGGAATCCTGACGCTATGTTGATGACTAAGGAAAACCAAGCCACGTTCACAGGATTTGTCGACCTGGAAAAACCGTTCTACAATGTCAAATGGTGCAAGTTGTTTGAAATTCTGAGAAAAATAGGGGTAAGCTATGCCATGGCAAATATACAAAATGCATCAGAACCAAGAGAGGACAATAAGAGTGGAAGAACATGAACGAAGTGCTCGGATTAAATGGGGTGTAAAGACAGGTATGTAGCCTTTCGCTCAAGTGTTCAATCTATACTTCGAAGAAGCAATGACGCAAATAAAAGAGAGGTTCAAGACTAGAATTTAAATTCAAAGTGAAAGGATATCAATGATAAGATTCGCTGATGACATTGTTACCTTCAGTGAAAGTAAAGAAAAATTACAGGATATTTTGAATGGAATGAATATTCTAATGAGTACGGAATATGGATTGAGAGGAAATAGAAGAAAGACGAAAGCAATGAGAAGTACCAGAAATGAGAACATGGGGAAACTTAACATCTGGATCGATGATCACGAATTAGATCAAATTAAGCAATTCTGCTACCTAAGTAGAAAATTAACTCATGACGGACTAGAAAGGCAGAACAGAAAAAGCAGGGCACTCCTGACCAAGAGAAGTCTGCTAGTATCAAACTTAGTCCTCAATTTGAGGAAGAGATTTCTGTGAATGTTCGATTGGAGTAGAGCATTTAAAGGTAGTGAAACATGCTCTGTGGGAAAACAGTGACAGAAGAGAATGGAGGCCTTTGAGATGTGTTACAGAAGAATGTTGAAAATTAGGGGGACTGATGAGATAAGGAATGAGGAGGTTCTCTGGAGAATCGGCGAGGAAAGGAAGAAATGGAAATCGCTGACAAGGAGAAGCAACGGGATGGTAGGAGATTGTTGAGAAATCAAGGAATAACTTCCACGGAGCTGCAGAGGGTAAAAAACTGTTGAGTAAGACAGAGATTGGAATGCAATCAGCAAATAACTGATCACGTAGGTAGCAAGCGTTACTCTGAGATGAAGAGTTTAGCACAGAGGAATTCGTGATGGATCGCTTCAAACCTTTCACAAGACTGAGGACACAAAAACTGAAAGGAAGGAGGGTCGGTGGCGAGACCATGTAGACAACCTGAACCATTAGAATCTTCATATTAAACTTTCTGACATTTTTATTTATCCATTCTCGAAACTATTCACCCTGTCGGTTCAAACGTTCTACAATACTCCAAAGTAACCACTTTTCTTTTTTTGACGATTTTTCTGGTGAGCTTATCCAGGGTGTACCAAAACGACATTAATTTGTTGCTGCTAATATAATCAATACTTTCTTTTACTATCCATTTCGCCAAATATATCTTAAAGGTGAAATAGGTCTTAGTAAGTAGCCTTTGGGGACGATGTTGTATTTCTTTATGTGTTAACTTTATTAGTGGCACTATCGTGCAATGCATACGTGAACATCAGTGCAGTTTCATTTTGACAGAGAGGTAATACATACGCTGATGTGCAAAACTGAACCGTCCGCTTTCCAGCTTGCTTTTATCAAAGTCGATTGCGAAGATCTTGCTGCGCTTTCTAACTTCTTGGATGATTCGATTTTTCACTCGAAATTTTCCCGTCAGATGGTCTCTTGTGTAGTGAACGGGAGGCTATGTGGAGTCGTGCGATTTGCAGTGAGGGTCTCTTCGAGAGTGGCGACGCGGGTTGCGTGGTGACCCTCCACGAGGTGCCACGTGTGACGCGGACTACGACGACAGGCGTCGGGGCACTCAGCTGTAGGTGGCTGTTACGTGTGCTGTAGCGTGGTTCAGCTTGCCGTTGCTTAAGACGTGTGCCTCAAAGGGCCGCTTTAATATCCTGAAGAGCAAAGACAGTGTGCTATTTTGGAATTGTGTGGAGTCGCCTCTTGTGGAGACTGCAATTAGGGTGTGGCGCTATGGCACACTATCGTGGGAGTGTTGACAGTTATTCTTGCTTTGTATCCTTTCGCCGTCATGTAACTTATAACTGGTCTAGAGAGCTTAGCTATGTGCCCATGGTTTTCTTCTACTGAGCTCTCCGGAAAGCACTCAAAATTTTTGTACTCACTTGTAGTGTTCCCGCGCCCTGGGTGAAAAAAAAAATGAGCGTTTGCCGTCGTTGGCCGGGAGGCCCCTTGTGGGGCAGGTAAGGCCGCCTTGGTGCAGGTCTTATTACATTCGACGCCACATTGGGTTGGGCGGCCTGCGCGCTGGATGCGGATGAAATGATGATGAAGACAGCACAGCATCCAGTCCCTGAGCGGAGATCCCCGACCCAGCCGGGGATCGCACGCGGGCCCGTATGATGGCAATCCGTCACGCTGACGACTCAGTATCGGGGCGGACGCCCTGGGTGCATTTGAGAGCCGAGTTACCTTTATTCTTATGTCGATGTTTAGATCTTATAATTCAATTTTCCTCGAGGCATTTAAGTCTCATCTACATCTACGATAATGATGGAAGCTGAATAAATGAACTAAAATTTGTACTATGGGTGGGCTTGAACCCAGGTCTCCTTGCTTAGTTAGCAGCCCTGGCTGTCCAGTGCGGAGATCCCTGGCAATAGTTACGATGTAGGTGAAAATAAGCGGAAGATAAGAATTGAAATTTGTCTTGAGGAGGGCATTGGACTTCCGCAGTTCGTGGTCCAACGTTAGCTATAGTACTGCTGCGGTGTAATTGTCAGCATTCCTGCCTAGTAGGGAACGATACCTCGGTTCAAATCCCGGCCATGGTGCAAATTTTAATTCATTTATTCAGCTTCTATGTTATGTCAACGTTTGATAACTGCTATGAGCTCAAGTTGGTCGTGTTTTATTAACATTCAGAAGAATAACTATGGCACTTAGCAATTGAATAAGTGCTATCCCTTATGCTTTAGTTGTGTTCGTTGCTTTCGGTAAAATGTGTATGTTTTAGGTGACTGTACCACAATGTTTCTCTTTGTTGACTCATTGTAAAAGCCACCTTGATGGCTAATGGTTTGTCAAAAGCCCACGAAGCAACCATTTGACAGTGCATGTTACTATTGGGAGCCAGGCTCTTAAGTAATCTGGGTTCTAACTTGTCATATAGTAAGTTAGTCAACGTTTTAATTTGTTATGCTGTAAATTCGTCAGTGGTAATTATTACTTGTTGTTAGTTACAGAAAATCTTTATTTAATTATAAACTGTCATGAATGTTTTCTCAGAACTATTACTGTTTCTAATGAGAAGCGTCAGCTCCTATAGATAGATACTGTTTGGAAACGTCGTGTACCTGAGACTAGTATCTGCGTTTGTATGTCTAAATTTCAAAGTATTCAGTAGCCGAATATGTGTAATTACTACTGCTCTTTTCTAAAATCCGTTCAGTGCAGTGAACATTGCTATAACGCCTTTTACAAGTTTTTATATGGTAACTGCAAGATTATTCTCCTGGAACTGAATTACGTCAAAATTTGTGAAAGCGCAGCTAAGTTTTCTAATTCAGTCTTTAACTTGCATAGTTGCTACATAATCTCTATGAAATTGATGTCAGTTCTGAAACCTTGTTTTTCTGAGTTAGTCAGTGTGTAAAACTTGTAATGTGAGCTTGATTTCATCTGCAACGCCGTCAAACTGCTAAGCTGTCATTCTTGTAACATGGTATCATTAGAAACTTCAGTTTCAAATCTGGGTATGTGAGGTTTAATTGTAAAGGAAAACTAAGTTTTGAGCTTTAATTTTAGAGCCCAATCTTGGTGTAATAAATTATTTTTTGGTAAAATGTGTAATGTAATTTCTGCCCTGAATTTTACTATTTCGTCTCCGCTCTTACCATCACAAGACGGAAATTAATTTCCGCATGATGGTGGTCGTACCTTCACATGGCGAGTAGTGGGAATATGTAATCCACCCAGGAACATTAGAGCAGCCGATGGTTTTTGTGGTCCACGGTTTATGGTGATGGGAGGCATAACGTTGGGTGGTTGTACTGACCGTCAGCGAATGGTCAATCTTATTGTGGCACGGTAGTCTTTCCCTGTGTGCGCCTTTTCAGCGCTGCATTCGGCCCTGACTTCATTCTTATGCTTGCCAAAGTGCGACCGCACCGAACAGCGCAGATGGAGGGCCTTCTGGAGAGAAAGGATATTAGGCGAATGCGGAGACCTGCAAATTCCCCCGACATAAATCGCGTCATGCACGTGTGGAATGCGTTAGGAAGGTGTTCTTCAGCACGTCTACATGCTGTAGCCACCATCCAGCTGATATAAATGGCGCTTGTGGGGGAATGGTACTAATCTGATCTGCAGTGTGGGAGGAGGTTGCAGAACATGCACTGCCGTCTGTGGCGACTACACACTCTGTTAAGAACATCATGATTCACAGTGACCTCTGTATAATTACTGTCTTCGAATAACAGTGTCATTTGTATTCACCTCATTGCATATTTCTTTCATTTACCCGTTGTACTCTGCTTCAGCTGTTCTTTCTATGTATTCATCGAGCTACGTTGCTTGACTGTGACACATCATGCGAAAGTTCTGCACACCAGTGAATCTACAGACGCTTAAATTAACTACACTGCTGGCCATTAAAATTGCTACACCAAGAAGAAATGCAGATGATAAACGGGTATTCATTGGATAAATGTATTATACTACAACTGACATGTGATTACATTTTCACGCAATTTGGGTGCATAGCTCCTGAGAAATCAGTACCCAGAACAACCACCTGTGGCCATAATAATGGCTTTAATACGCCTGGGCATTGAGTCAAACAGAGCTTGGATGGCGTATACAGGTACAGCTGCCCAAGCGGCGTCAACACGATACCACAGTTCATCAAGAGTAGTGACTGGCGTAATGTGACAAGCCAGTTGCTCGGCCAGCATTGACCAGACGTTTTCAATTGGCGAGAGATCTGGAGAATGTGCTGGCCAGGGCAGTAGTCGAACATTTTCTGTATCCAGAAAGGCACGGACAGGACCTGCAACATGCGGACGTGCATTATCCTGCTGAAATGTAGGGTTTCGCAGGCATCGAAGGAAGGGTAGAGCCACGGGCCGTAACACATCTGAAATGTAACGTCCACTGTTCAAAGTGCCGTCAATGCGAACAAGAGGTGACCGAGACGTGTAACCAATGGCACCCCATACCATCACGCCGGGTGATACGCCAGTATGGCGATGACGAATATAAGCTTCCAATGTGCGTTCACCGCGATGTCGCCAAACACGGATGTGACCATCATGATGCTGTAAACAGAACCTGGACTCATCCGAAAAAATGACGTTTTGCCATTCGTGCATCTAGGTTCGTCGTTGAGGCGCTCCTGTCTGTGATGCAGCGTCAAGGGTAACCGGAGTCGTGGTCTCCGAGCTGATAGTCCATGCTGCTGCAAACGTTGTCGAACTGTTTGTGCAGATGGTCGTTGTCTTGCAAACGTCCCCACCTGTTGACTCAGGGATCGAGACGTGGCTGCACGATCCGTTACAGCAATGTAGATTAGATGCTTGTCATCTCGACTGCTAGTGATACGAGGCCGTTGGGATCCAGCACGGGGTTCCGTATTACCCTCCTGAACCCACCGATTCCGTATTCTGCTAACAGTCATTGCATCTCGACCAACGCGAGAGGAAATGTCACGATACGTTAATCGCAATCGGGATAGGCTACAATCCGACCTTCATCAAAGGCAGAAACGTGATGGTACGCATTTCTCCTTCTTACACGAAGCAACACAACAACGTTTCAGCAGGCAACGCGCGGTCAACTGCTGTTTGTGTATGAGAAATCAGTTGGAAACTTTCCTCATGTCAGCACGTTGTTCGCCACCGGCGCCAACCTTGTGTGAATGCTCTGAAAAGCTAACCATTTGCATATCACAGCATCTTCTTCTTGTCGGTTAAATTTCGCGTCTGTAGCACGTCATCTTGGTGGTGTAGCAATTTTAATGGCCAGTGGTGTATTAAGTATTTTCATTTGTAAATAGGCATCATAAACGTACAAAGACTAAACTCTTAAATAGTCCGTGTACCGCCCTATTTCCGTCATTACGATATATCACTTACGTGATTGATGCGATATGTAAATATGGCGTTTCGGGTTGTTCCATAATAAAGGGGACCATCCTTCCTCTCCTCTGTTCGCCCCACTAGACAGTGATTTCGAAAGCGCCATTTTTCACGCCACCATTCAGGCGACGTGGTTCCCTGAGGCGCTGGCAGTCGCGCTGTCCGCGCCTCATAAGACAGCTTTCTTTTGCGTCCCAGGGCGCAGCTGTACGTTCCCACGTCTTCCTCTGACGTCGATACTAGGCGCGTGTTCGGAAGAGCGGAGGCGTCTATCTTTTGCATACATCGTTCCATTCTACAAGCTTCATTTAATACGAAAACCGCATGCTCGAAGAATTTCAGTTACTGGTGCGCACCATTGCAACTGAATTAGACTTCGTTGTGACATAAATGTAGCTCTTAATAGAAATGTTTCCTTAACGGTGGTGCAGCCTTCTCCTCTCGGAGGACAAAACCACTAAAAATAACTTCACAGAAGATAAAACATTATAACAGACTATAAGAATAATTTAAAGGCAAAGATACTGATAGATAATTAATTTAAGCGAAGCACAATTCATTATTAAACTCCTCTCCTTAGGATATTTAATATACCATCTAACTGTTATAATATTAAACTGCAATTAATGTGTACATTACCTTGATATTAGAATTCATATGCCCCAGATAATTTGTCTCTATATATACACTACTGGCCATTAAAATTGCTACACCACGAAGATGACGTGCCACAGACGCGAAATTTAACCGACACGGAGAAGATGCTGGGACATGCAAATTATTAGCTTTTCAGAGCATTCATACAAGGTTGGCGCCAATGGCCACACCTACAACGTGCTGACATCAGGAAAGTCTCTAACCGATTTCTCATACACAAAGAGCAGTTGACCGGCGTTGCCTGGTGAAGAAACGTTGTTGTGATGCCTCGTGTAAGGGGGAGAAATGCGTACCATCACGTTTCCGACTTTGATATAGGTCGAATTGTAGCCTTTCGCGATTGCGGTTTATCGTATTCCAACATTGCTGCTCGCATTGGTCGAGATCCAATGAGCAGAATATGGAATCGGTGCGTTCAGGAGGGTAATATGGAACGCCGTGCTGGATTCCAACGGCTTCGTATCACTAGGAGTCGAGATGACAGGCATATTATCCGCATGTCTGTAACGGATCGTGCAGCGACGTCTCGATCCCTGAGTCAACAGATGGGGACGTTTGCAAGACAACAACCATCTGCACGAACAGTTCGATGACGTTTGCAGCAGCATGAACCATCAGCTCGGAGACCATGTCTGCGGTTACCCTTGACGCTGCATCACAGACAGGAGCGCCTGCGATGGTGTACTCAACGACGAACCTGGGTGCACGAATGGCAAAACGTCATTTTTTCGGATGAATCCAGGTTCTGCTTACAGCATCATGATGGTCGCATCCGTGTTTGGCGACATCGCGGTGAACGCACATTGGAAGATTGTATTCGTCATCGCCATACTGGCGTATCACCCGGCGTGATGGTATGTGGTGCCATTGGTTATACGTCTCGGTCACTTCTTGTTCGCATTGACGGCACTTTGAGCAGTGGACGTTACATATCAGATGTGTTACAACCCGTGGCTCCACCCCTCCTTCGATGCCTGCGAAACCCTACATTTCAGCAGGATAATGCACGACCGCATGTTGCAGGTCCTGTACGGGCCTTTCTGGATACAGAAAATGTTCGACTGCTGCCCTGGCCAGCACATTTCCAGATCTCTCACCAACTGAAAACGTCTGGTCAACGCTGGCCGAGCAACTGGCTCATCACAATACGCTAGTCACTACTCGTGATGAACTGTGGCATCGTGTTGACACTACTCTTGTTGAACTGTGGTATCGTGTTGAAGGTGCATGGGCAGCTGTACCTGTACACGCCATCCAAGCGCTGTCTGACTCAATACCCAGGCGTATCAAGGCCGTTATTACGGTCAGAGGTGGTTGTTCCGGGTACTGATTTCTCAGGATCTATGCACCCAAATTACGTGAAAATGTAATCACATGTCAGTTGTAGTATAATACATTTGTCCAATGAATACCCGTTTATCATCTACATTTCTTCTTGGTGTAGCAATTTTAATGGCCAGTAGTGTATCTTTCTGGATTATTAGCACTAAATATCTTCAAGACATTTTTATGCCTATCACCGGGTAGTACAGTTAGTTAGATGAGACTTGTTTAGTTCACTTGGGATGAAGAGTTAATTATGATCTGTGATACACAGATGTTTGTCTAAGTTATGGGAGACACTGTATCTCCTATTCCTTTGAATTTTTGAGTGGTAGTGTATGGCAAGCTACAGAAATCAAAAAGTAGTTTTACAGCAAAATATTAACTTTCCACCATATTGTCGAACTACAATTTGTCTTGTTTGTGTGTCTGTATAAATTCCCTTTTACACACACAAATTAGGAAAAAAATAGTAAATATTAGTAACTTAATTTACAAATAACTGTAATAATCTCATATCTCTAAACACTTTTGTCGCCTTTCACGTATGAGGCCCTTAAACTGGACAATGTGTGCAGCCGATTACTAAATGAAGTCGGAGCTTGGGAGAAAGTAATTTGGAAACTTTAGCGTCATGGAGCAATACCTCTAAAGCTGATATTCTGTGAGAAGGTTTGAGTAAACTAAGAACTGAAACTAACAGATGTAATTAGGTGTCTTCTTATGAAGACGTAGAGGTAAGCGGTACATTTCTAATCCTTCTTAATCACATTGTCTATTCAGTGTCTTGAAATTTACTGCGAACATGTCTGGGAAATTGTAACTTCGAAGACTGATAATATAATTGGCTGAGAGTCAAGCATGTGTCAGACATAACATATCTTTTAATAAACCACAAAAGTCAACTCTTGTTACTAACTGAATGATCCATAAGGGACATGAAAATAATAATACTAAGTGATATTCCTGCTTATGGACTCCAATGTAATAATGCCTCATAAAATTTTATATGAAATGTTTGCGTAATTTTGCTACCTACGTTAAGTGAACAGTAAAAACGTATTGTTTTAATTTTACTTATAAAAAATGCAAAGTCTTGGAAAAACTAACACCTCTTATCCGCTTATACAGTGTTTATCTTTGTTTGATGAAGTTGCAAAATTTCATCTATGCAAAAAGCAACATTAGATTGTTTCCTTCTACTCCTTCTGGCGGAAACACGATGCTAATGTACGGGGGCGTGCTGCAGGGAAATGTCTCCGAATGCTTAATGTGGAACCTCCTAAAGCTTTTTAAATAAAATAATCGTTATTCATTTTCTACATTGTCATTCTTCACGTCGACGTATACTCAACCCTCTGGCGCTAAAGGGCTCCGATTTGCTGCCTGTCGCGTAACTATCTTGGTGCGTGAGAAATAGTGCGCTGTAATCTAGTTCCGAATTCGAAAAGTTCGTCCACACATGCATCTCCCTCTCCCTCAACATAACAATGCTAGAACACGCACACGACCGCTGCAAAACATCAGCAACAATCCGAAGACTTGGTTTCACTGTCATCAATTATCCTCTGTGCAATCACGACTTGGCCCCATCCGATTTTCATCTATCTCCAAAACATAGAAAAAACCACTTTCGAGAACTTCCCTTTGATGTTGATGACGAGATGCGAGCAGAGGTGAGGTTGCGGCTTCGTCAACAAAAACAAATATTCTACAGTGATGACATCAACAAACTGGTGTCTCGTTGGGAGAAATGTGCCCATTGCCTGGGTGACTGTCCGGAAATAAATATGTACACATGATGCAGAAAGATGTACAGTATTAATAACGTCCTTTTCAATTAAAAAGCTTTAAGAATTTTCACATAAAATATTCAGAGGCATTACTTTTCAGCTTGCCCTCGCAAGTGTCTTCATTGTATCATTTTACCAGTAATAATTGAATCATTATGTTTCAAAGCCGTTTTATTTCGTAAAGTGACTGACCTGTCAGTTTTCCTGTTTTAAATAGATAATGCCAATGACTTCTGACCGTTTAAAGTAAGCTGGAAGCTACTGCTTGATTACGCAATGGCCGAGTTCTGTAAGTACTTTATCCTTAATTATTTTATTATTAGAAAGTCGAAGCTGCATCTTAACTGGAAGTGTGATTAACTTTTCACAAAATAATCTCTTTTTCATAAACATTAGCTGCATGCATGGTCCTTCGTCAGCAAACCAGTCTGAACTTCATTTTTCTTCAAGCTAGTAACGCCAGTTAACTTGATTCTATTTAAAGAAAAAAGTGTTCACAACCATTTCAATTGCAAATGACAATAATTCAACGTTCTCCAGTTTTATCGCTTTCGAAAGGGATTGTTTTGTTTGCGACTTTACGATACACGTGAACAGTAAACTGGATTAAATAATACGAAAGGAACTACTTCAAGTTGCGAACGTTCACTAAGAAATAATGTAATTCTCTCGAGTTTCCTATGTACACAAATTCTCTCATCATTCAAATACAAATTGTATTCCTCTTTTTCTTGTCCACATACAGGTATGATGAGATGACCTGGTGTAAACAAATGGAGTAGATAAGCAATATATGCAAAATGAAAATCTGTACAAAAAACAAACAACAAATCATGAAACTGTCAAAATAAAGTTTTCCAGTAATGTATTTTTAGCGATAACCTAGAATACGCCGCCACACATAAGGCAACGACATAATTGTTTATTCCTCTGCGTATTCGTACTACAAAGATATGTCCGTTGGGTAGATAATAGACAGCCCATAATTTATCCCAGATATGGTAACTGATTACGTTATTCCTGAATTTGTAATCAGAGGGCTGACTTTGTGCACAGCGCTGACAATGTAGAACCACACTGTTATATTTTCCCTGCAAGTTGATGGTTTCTGGTCGAAAATTCCTGTTTTGATTCCATATTACCTGTGTACTACTGTTATAATGGATAAACAAAATTTATGAAAACAATTTCAGGCATCTGTGGCACAATAAAATACGAATAAACTATAAATATTCAATGTGTATATATCAGTGATGATGAAGTACAAGCTAATGGCACCAAATTTGACGATTCAGCGGTCAAAAATGTAGAATCTTCAGCTGTGGAAATGGAATCGCGAGCCGAAAGTGAGGAGTCTGTTCTGCAAACTAACCTCACAATAGATCCATTTAAAAAACAGTGTAAGAAACAATGATGAAAACAAATTTAGATTGTATAAAACTCCAAACACTGCCGAATTAAATGTACTTACAAGGGCAGTCCTGATGCTACGAGGGCATGCTGAAAAGTAATGCCTCGGAATTTTTAATATGAAAGACCTTGAAACATTGCAAATAAAACAAACGTTATTAACATTCAGCACCCTTATTCATCGTTACTACACGTTTGTAGCTGCCTATTCTGCAAGAGGGTTTTGAATCGAACCGTACAATATGGCGATGTCTAATTTAACCATGTCCGTGTGTAAGAAACAGCACGCTGTAATCAAGTTTCGAATCCATACAGTTCGTTGACACGTGGAGCACACACTATTTCAGTATGACGATGCCAAACCACACATGATCGCTGTGATATCTGCAACAGTCGGAGACCTGTGGTTCACCGTCATCAATCGTTGTCCATACAGTCCCCACTTGACTCTCCAGATTTTAATTTGTTTCTAAAACTTAAAAAATACTTTTGAGGACTTCAAGCAAGGTTGTGGCTCTGTCAACATGGTGAAACGTTCTACAGTGATTGCATCACCAACCTGGACTCCAGTTGGGAGGAAAGTGTTCTTTGCCAGAGTTATTATGTTGAAAAATAACTGTGTACAGATGAAGAATAAAGATGTAGAATTTTAATAACGTTTGTTTTGTTTAAATATCTCTATCAGTTTTCACTTTAAGTATTTGGAGGCATTACTTTTTAGCATGTCCATGTGTGAAGAAATCAATAGATGAAGTAGCTTCAACACAAATGGAAGACTCCAGTTTGAAAGGGACTGTTCAACAGCTAAATAGCTTAGCTGCTGAACAGGAGGTAAAGTTAGAAGGCAATATGAAATACGGAGCCACAACTTCTCTTATGGGTTTACCTTGTGGATATCTGAGAAGGACACTCAGACTAATGACAAACAGTGCTCTGAATTAAAAGTTACTTTTTCACCTGATGAAAAGAGCACACATCCAGTCGTTTTATAAACCAATTTAAAGGAGGTTTATCTAAGACATGAAGTGATTTGCATAAAAATACAATTCACTACAGCATATATCCAGGATGAAGTAGCACTTTGGACAACAGAAGGTGCCGAGTGTTGTTAGACACGTCAAAAAAATCTAGAAGGCTTCCTTTTCCCAATACTGGTCTATCTGTACAGAGGGAAGTATTATGAAAAAAGTATTTAATCCAGAGCCCTTCCACAGTTTATATAAATAATTCTCAAGTATAGGAACAAAACATGTTAGCGGGATGAACCGACCTCACATCGAGAAGTGTTGCACTTTCTTAAATATAAACTACCACTGAATATCAGAGAAAAATTAATAGGTGTTCCTGAAACGAACTTAGAGCATTTGATGTCCATATTGTATGGATCAGAGGTTTAATGCATTTCGACAAACTTCTATATTTCGAGAACTTCAAGTTAACATATGCATTTCTTTAGGCCCTGCTAAGGTTGTAGTCCTTTAATCTCGTTTTAGTCAGGGAAGGCTCCTAAGTACCTTACTTCATGAGGTGCATTAACTACTTTAAATGGACTTAATATATGGCTGGTCATTTGTGAATTATTTTCCAAACGAATGATTTTGACTGCGTTCTCAAAAGTATTTTATCCCCATATGGAATTCTTGAAGTTGAGTTAACTTTTTACCACAGTATGCTTCCCTTAGGCGGATATTTTCTGTTACTGTAACTAGTATTTGTCTTATTTGCTCTTCCCAGAAGCTTTCTCTTCCTTTAAATCTGGAGAATCAGGTCAGTCCAGTCATTTCTTCCTGATCCCCATTATTTATAACTACAAATGATGTTGGCACTAACAATATCAAGACATTTTCCACAACGCAAATTACGAATAGGGGGCAGGGTACTTCCTACCCAACAAAAAAAAGTCCAAAGTTCGTTAACTGTTGTTGAATTAGATTAAAAACATGTTTTTCAAACAGGTATTGATGTGTAAGTAGGGTCTAGAACTGAAAGAACCTTTTAGCACACTCTTACCACTATCAGCGAACTTTCAATAACGTGTACCACTGACTTAAGCTCCACCACAAAGAAAAGATAACACATAATTCTCACATTTTTGTTGACTATTATCCTCAATATACTTTTAAAAGAGATCTTTAGGCTTAAGTTAGGCAATAAACACGGAAATATTGAATGCAACAGTCACTGTAGAAATAAGATCTGCTACATCAACTTAAATTTTGGGTTAACTGGAAAACTACCCAGACTTTGACCATACAATGTGATCTCTTATTATCTGTTATAGACTTGATTCGATCTGTAACTGATTAACGAGGTGAATAACATGCCACAGAAAGACTCTAGTGATAAAGTTCGTTTCGAAACTTCCTGGCAGATTAAAACTGTGTGCCGGACGAAGACTCGAAATCGGGACTTCGGAAGTCAGAAGACGAGGTACTGGCGGACGTACAGATGTGAGGAGCAGTCGTGAGTCGTTCTTGGGTAGCTGAGATGGTAGAGTACTTGTCCGCGAAAGACAAAGGTTTCGAGTTCGGCACACAGTTTTAATCTGACAGGGAGTTTCATATCAGCGCACACTCCGCTGCAGAGTGAAAATTTCGTTCTGGAAACACACCCCAGGATGTGGATAAGCCATGTCTCCGCAATATCCTTTCTTCCAGAAGTGCTACTCTTGCAAGGTTCGCAGGAGAGCTTCTGCGAAGTTGGAAGGTAGAGACGAGGTACTGGCTGAAGTGAAGGTGTGGGGACGGGTCGTGCGTTGTACTGGTAGTTTCGCTTCGAGCGCCGAGCGGGAAGGTTCTTGTTTATTTCACTTGCCGCAGTGTCGCTTATGTGAAGTTTTCCTTTTTAGTGTTGCTCTGTCTGCCGAGTGAGTCGTAGTGCCTCCGCTCCGCCTTACTGCCTGTTTGTGTTCGTCTGTTTGCAGAGGCTTCGGCCGCTCCGCTATGGCTACCATGGGTTCCATGTGTATTCCACGAAAAGGTACTGTGAGCTTCACTTTCGATACAACAACGCGACATGTGCAGCACGGGTCTCTAGAAATCCACGATTGGCTTGTCAGTACTATTCATGTGAACTTTGATGAGTTGCACACCGCTTATTCTGATGAAGACGAGTACGTGCTTTACGTGAAGTTTATGGAACCCCTTCACGTTGAAAGACTATTGTCGCGACATGATTCTCAAGTCCGGTCCAAGCATCGCGATAATTCCATTACTATGGTGTCACTCGCAGATGCTGAAATTGACTATACCAGCGTCCGAATGTTCAGCTATCTACCTAATTCTGTTCAATATGTTCCGTACATCTCTGTATAGCTGTGATAAATGACCCAAGTCTACACTTCCTTTCCTTAAATTTTAATAGTGTGGAATCGGAATTGCGGTTGGCTTCACTGTGTCAGTTCCTTTATGATTCATGTGCGGACAAAATCTTCTTACAGGAGGTGTTATTTAGTAATTTCTCCTTACATGGTTTTCGTATGATATTTGACGTGGTACCCAAATATTCTACGGGGACCGCCTTATTCTTTCGCGAAGGCGTTCCTATTGCTGAGGTGGAAGTAGTGTTGGATTCTGGCAGGGGCATAGGTTGTCAAATTTTTAATCTTACCTTGGTTCTTTTATATGCTCCTTCTGGCACTGATCGCGCAGTGAGTCGTACGCGTTTTTATAAATTAGATTTGTTTATCTGTTGCGTAAGAGTCCTCCGGGTACTCTGCTGGGTCGTGATTTTAACTGTGTATTGCGTCCTGCGGATCAATCTCCAAATTTTAATTTCTTTCGTGAATTACATTAATTGGTCCGCTCCTTACGCCTAAAAGACGTCTGGATTTGTAAATACCCGACGTTAGTTAAATTTATCAACCTTGCTGCGACTTCTAGTAGCAGGTTTGATAGGTTTTACTTATCGTGCTGCCTGAGAGTATTCTTACTGTTGAAGACATCCCAGCTTCCTTTATGGATCACTGTGCTGTGGCCACAACTCTCAACCTTGAACGGCAACCAGTCAAACCGTTTCGCCCTCCGTACACACTAAACGTCGCTAACTTAGCTGACCCCCTCTCTCGATGACGTGATGCGAGTCGTGCGGGAGCGTACTCTAAGGTCCACTGGGAAACAGTTTTCCACCCTTGACTGGTGATCACAGCTAGCAAATCCGAGGCTCAGGCAAACATTGATACTTTTCTGTGCTGCCAAAGCGCGAGACTTTCGGAGAACTTATGAATATTACTATTCCATTCTGCGTGAACTTTATGCTGCTTCGGATCACGCCCCACTGCGAATTGCGGATGCTAGGCGTGTAAAGGCAAAATTGTGGAAGAGAATACAAATTGAAGGTTTGAAAATCCGATCGAAGCCGCGTTCATTGGTGACGTCAGAATTGACTTCGTTGTATCATTTGCTTCGGCATCATTCTCTCACGACAAATGATGGACGTATCGTAATGGCGCGAGCTGATACAGTGCGTATCTTATAGCAGTATTATGCAGCCATCTGCGACATCGATGAGTACAATGAAAACTTTTACGACCCACTTGTCAGCATCTTGGATACAACTACACCTGAACGTAATGTAACGTCCTTAGCTGCCTTTTAGCCTGAGGAAGTTTACAAACTTATTGTGGGATCGCCTTCTCAGAATTTTCCGGGTCTAGATGGCCTTCCAAAGGAATTTTACGTGCGCTTTTGGTCGTTGTTGGGTGCAACCTTTACCTCCTTTTGAATGAAGCATTACAGGGTAGAGTACTGTCGAGCTCATTCAAAGTGGAAAAAAATTGTTTTAATCCAGAAAGGTACTGGACCGGCCTTTAGCCCACTTTGTTAAAATTTGATAATAATACTATGGCGAGGGCAGTTAATAGTAGGATGGCGGGTCCGACGAAGACGATAGTTTAAAAACATCAAAGATGCATAGCTGGTCATACAATTCTTACCCCTATAGTAGAGTGTCGTGTCGTGGTTTCGGCTGCTGCTGTTACGTCTGTCCCTTCTGCCCTTTCTTTTCTAGACTTCGATAAAGCATTTGATCGTCTTAATCACGACTTTCTGCTTCGGATTCTGGAGGCAGCTGGTTTCACTGTTGACACACGGCGAGTGCTCACAAATCTGTTTAAGAGTATTTCGGCTTTGGTGATTGCTAATGGCCAAGTGACGCCCCCAATGAATATCCGCAGGGGAGTGCCTCAAGGAAGCCCGCTGTCAATGACTTTGTTTGAGTTGTCTCTGGAGCCCCTGCTTCGGATGCTAGCATTCCAGCTGACAGGTTGGACGCTTTCCGCCGGGACTATAGCTGATGGTGCATACGCTGATGACGCGATGGTTCTACTTCGCAATCCTGCTGCGATATCTCGACTGAAGGCAGAAGTCGATGATTTTTGTCGGAGTTCAGGTGCAAAACTTAATGAACATAAATGCAAGCTTTTCCCTTGCGAGGATTTGATGACGTGGTTGTTCCATGGGCTGCTGCGGTGGATTGTCTACGTCTCTTGGTATCATCATTGATCGTTGTCCACTCAAAATGGCGGCGCTCAACTGGAAGTCTGTTCTGGAAGAAATTCAGAATGCGATACTAAAGCATGAAAGGCGTTCTCTTACTCCTCTCCAGAAAGTCCGAATACTGGATACATATGGCGTATGCAAAGCTTATTACGTGGCTCAAGTTTATTCGCTTCCTTCGATGACGGCGAAGAAACTACAATTGTCTGGTAGTTTCTTATGGGAAAGACATATACGAGGGTTGAAACTTTAAAGAGTGGCAACGATTTATTTACAGCTCGTATAAAATTTTACTGACCTTCAAAGTAGCCACTGACCTTCAAAGTAGCCACCAACATTGTGTATAGCCCGTTGCCAGCGATGCTGAAGTCGTAGGATACTCTTAGCAGTGCTGGTTGTGTTGACAGTCCGGCGGCGCGGTCTATTGCCTGACGAATTTGCAGCAGCTCTTAAGCGAGTGCTGTGAAGTGTTTCCTTCAATTTAGAAATCAAGTTGAAATTACGAGGGCTTATGTCAGGGAGTACAGTAGGTGGTACAGCACTTAGCAGTAACATCTGTCAAACATATCAGTAACAGTTTGCACTGTACATGCTTGAGCATTGTCCTGCAAAATGATGGTTAGGTACTGCAGAAAGTGTCATCACTTCTGTCTCTAAGCTGGTTGTAGGTAGTGTTCGGAAAATGACTACTTTGAAGGTCAGTGAAACTTCGAAACACGTATCTATTTTGTACGAGCTGTAAATAAATAGTTGCAACTATTAAAGTTCCAACCCTCGTATTTCGCTTGCGGTATGAAGTGATCACGAATCCTCGCTCATTAGGGGGGCTGGACCTGACTGATATACGAAGGAAGACGCTGATGCTATATGTGCGTTCTATTATTTGACGATGACTCAAGAAACTCACACATTCACGTCTCATTTATTTCTCTGTGTTCATTTTGATAGTCTTGAACCCCCTATTGATGTTGGTCGCATAACTTATAAGTTAAAACACATTCTTGACTTCTATCTTGCAGTGAGCTATTTAGGGGCTGACAACTTACGGAGACCTGTCCTCACCATGAAATTTCTAAAGACTCGTTGGGAAGCAGTCCCTTGCCCGAACCTCGATGAAAGAGAATAGCCACAAATAACCTGGACGACAGTTGGGTTCAGTATCAGTCTTCCGATTTTGCCGATCCTCGTGGTATAAGGTAGTAAATACCTTGATTCCAACAAACTAGCGACTTTCCCGTATTGGGCTTAGTGACTCGGATTTATGTACACGTTGTACGTCTCCAGATACGATACGACATCGCTTTAGTTGTGGAGGTCGTATGGCAAACTGGTCTTGGATCAGGATACAATTGGCCTTCCTTACTCGATCTTCTGAGACTGCATACACCACAGACATTATATTGCACCCACATTCTTCTTTCTTTCCACGGTCGAAAACCCATACCGTTATGTTGTTGCTGGGGCACTTCGTTCATTATGTTGTAGAAGGCGAGGGGGAAGATCACATGAACTTCATGTAGTACATGATCTCTGCCTATTGGACACGCTTGGGAATGCCTCGATATCGAGACCTCTTCACCAACATGCTGAATCTTGTTTTCCGTCGGCCAAGTGTTGGTTAATTTAATTTTTCTGATAAGTATGTTTCTTTGTTCTGTCTGTCCCCATCTGATATGCTTCGGCTTGTCTTCTCCTGATTTCCCTGTCCGTTTTGTTTTGTGTTTTGACTCAGCATCGCTCCAGTTCTATCGTGAATGTGTCTAGGTGAAGTATAGATACAATCGAGGTGGGATTTTTCTTAGTTTGCTATTTCGAATGTAATCTTGTTTCTTTTTCCTTCTACTTTCAGATTCTATTACAAAGTATAAAAATATACAAAAACTACAAAATTAAAAAATTATTGAAAACAAAAAATAATTCTTGATACATAGCATGTGACCTTGTTGGTGGTTTGTCTGCTAGGTTCTCGGCCTTTCTTCCTTTCTCCTTTTATTTGTTATTCTGTTATCATAATTAATTTTTTCCCTCATTTGCAGCTTATATTACATGATGATTTGACTATGGTCCACTAAAGTGTTATGATAGTGCCAAGTCATTGTGATATTAAAGAAAAATATGGTAGAGTACTTGGCCCCGAAGTCAAATGTCCCGGGTTCGAGTCTCGGTCCGGCACACAGTTTGAGATTTTAACTGTGTGTTGCTCCGTGAAAACCAGACGCCCAGTTTTAACAGACACCAAGAGCTCCAAAAATTGGTGACTGATTTAGAACTGCAAGACACGTGGACGTATCTGAATCCCCACCCTATCGAATATACTTAAGTCAGTAGCATGTCAGCAAGCACGTTATATAGAATCTACCAGTGTGTTCCTAAATAATTCATGTGCAGTGTTGATGATCGTGAGATATGGCGCCGTGCGGAGTGGCCGAGCGCCATGTCACGGACTGCTCGGCCCCTCCCGCTGTAGGCTAGAGTCCTCCCTCGGGCATGGGCGTGTGTGTTGTTCTTAGGATAAGTTAGTTTAAGTAGTGTGTAAGACTAGGGACCGATGACTTCAGCAGTTTGGTCCCTTACAAATTCACACACATTTGAACATTTGAGATGTGGCCCATAAACTTATCCGACCATATTTCGTTCAGGTATATCCCACAAAAATCTTTTCGCGGCCGTGGGGTGCGGCAACTTAAGATCTCATTATTACAGGATGCTGAACATAGTCAACAGATTAGACAGACTTGGCACAAATGCTTACACTCCCAAACGAAGTATACGGACGCGGATCGTTTGGTGGACCGAATACGCAAAACCCTACTTGGTAAATGCTATCTACAGTATGCAAAGGCCCAAGCATTTTGGCATAAACAAACGGCGGAATATTACTTCCCCTGTTTACGAGATCTTTATTAACAACCACATATCCTTTCGGCTAACGTAATCAAACTGAAACGGTTTAAGTCGAAAATAACCGCCCTACCTCGGCAGCGTCTGGATGGGGTGTACTACGCGAGCCGAGGGAAGTACGATTTTACGTCGTTATATCATGTGACAAGAGAGACACCTAGAGGGTAAAGGGGTGTACTACGCGAGCCGAGGCAAGTACGATTTTACGTCGTTATATCATGTGACAAGAGAGACACCTAGAGGGTAAACAGAGAATAATAACCACGCTGGAGGATGATTACGGAGGAGAGTACACTACTCAGACCGTCACAATGTGGCGAAGTATTATAGGAACCTCTCCGCTGGAACGGAATTAGACTGAATGGTAAAGAAATTTTAGGAAACGTTACGACGGGAATATGTGAGGAGGATAATGCCAGTCTAATCGAACATACACCAAAAGACGAAATAAAAACCATAATTAACGACGCCCCGAGGAACAAGTCAGCTGGTCCCGATGGGCTCTCGGTCAAATTTTATGTACGGATGTGGGACATAACAGGGCGTGAGCTCGCAGATATGTTCACTGAGTTTTTTTATTAACCAGACGTTCCCTTCTATATTTACGGAGGGAATAATTGTAGTCATTCCGAAGAAACCAAGCGGCAAGAGGATTTACAATTTACGATCACTTACCTGGATTTAAAATTCTCGCTTGCATCACGAAGCCACTCCTGCAAAATGTCGTAGGTTCTTACCAAACGAGTGGAATAAACGGAAGATCAATGCTAGATACCTTATGTGAGTATAGGGAAGTCATAAACATCACTTTTATAAGTGACTGTAGTCTTTCTTTATTGTTTTTAGACATTGATAAAGCCTTTCATACAATCAATCATGGCTCCTACATCTACATCGATACTGTGCAAATCACATTTAAGTGGCTGGCTCGTATAGTGCACGGAAAGAATGAACACCTATATCTTTCAGTACGAGCTCTGATTTCCCTTATTCTATCATGGTGATCGTTCCTCCCTATGTAGGTCGGTATCAACAAAATATTTTCTCATTCGGAGGAGAAAGTTGGTGATTGGAATTTCGTGAGAACATTCCGTCGCAGCGAAAAACGCCTTTCTTTTAATGATTTCCTGCTAAAATCCTGTATCATTTCTGTAACACTCTCTCCCATATTTCGCGATAATACAAAACGTGCTGCCTTTCTTTGAACTTTTTCGATGTACTCCGTCAATCCTATCTGGTGCCGACCGCGGTGGTCTAACGATTCTAGGCGCTCAGTCCGGAACCGCGCGTCTGCTACGGTCGCAGGTTCGAATCCTGCCTCGGGCATGGATGTGTGTGCTGTCCTTAGGTTAGTTAGGTTTAAGTAGTTCTGAGTTCTAGGGGACTGATGACCACAGAAGTCCCATAGTGCTCAGAGCCATTTGAACCATCCTATCTGGTAGGGATCCCACACCCCGAAGAAGTATTCTAAAAGAGGACGGACAAGCGTAGTGTACACAGTCTCCTTAACAGGTCTGTTAAATTTTCTAAGTGTCCTGCCAATAAAACGCAGTCTTTGGTTAGCTTCTTATTCAGAACCATGCAAAAAATGGGTCTCAACGACCACTTTATAACTGTCATACGTAAATGTATCACTGGGGTTTTTTCAAGGATTAAAAATAATGGACAACTGACCGCAACATTACCAGTTCAACAGTCAGTACGTCAAGGATGTCCACTGTGTGTGACATATGCGATTGCGGTGCAACCTTTGCTTACGACACTGCACCAAAACTTGAGAGGACTACAGATCTTCAATATTAAGACAGTTTGTCACGGTTATGCTGACGACATCAGCGTTATTGTAAATTCGAATAGTGAGGTCAGTGAAGTGCAACATTGATACACCAATATTCACGATCTTCTGGCGCAAAACTGAATATTCAAAAATCCAAAATAATGCATCTCGGCTCTTACAATAGTGCAATAGGTCTGCACTGGTAAGATACAACTGAAGAGAGACTCCAGCACGGATTGCGGTTAAGGGCGAATCCCTAGGTCATGGATACGAACAACTGGAAGAGGGAACTTAATGTCATTAGAGCCTTGCTGAAGGACCCATGACATGCGATCGTTAGACCGATTTATAAATACATTCTTAGCAAAACATATCATATCGCAGAAGTCTTACCGATACCTCATGTCACCGCACAAAAAAATACTAGCTACAGTGTGCTGGTATGTGTGGAAAGAAAATATCTTCAAAGTATCCTTAAACTTGGTGACTTTTCAGAGGCACAACGGGGACTTGGAATTATAGATGTTAGATCTAGATGTGACGCTCTGTTTCTAACTCGCGCTTTTATATTAATACGTGCCGCTAAGACAGGCATTGCGAAACTTATTTCCTCTCGTTAGATCCTGGTGACAGGAACGCTCCTGTTAATTTAGCACATGTGGATGCCAGCCTGGATTACGTCCAGATGTACTGTGTCGATTAGAGCTATAAGACTTCTACCAGCACAAACCCACAATAGAGCCGTCTATTACTGTATTACCAAAAATCGTCTTCACAACGCAATTCAGGTAAAATATCTTGCTAAAGACTGGACTAACATTTGGAAAAATATCAACGACAAAATTCTACCAACTAGCGTCAGTGCCGTATGGTATGACGTCGTAGACGAAACCATACCCAGAGCGGAACGATTATGGAAAATCAAATTGAGACCATCACCATACTGTGACAGATGTCAGCGTGTAGAAACTGTTCCGCGCCTGTTCTTATTTGAAAATATTAGAATTTGGAACTGGACTAGGAAGAAATTAGCACTTATCAACAGAACCACAGAAAGTCATATACCGATAACTGAAGCTTTACAACCCGTCTGGGAATGTTACCCGGCCGCAAAGAATAACAGTTATTCGCGGCTCCTGGGACAGTTTGTTTTACGTGTTAACGAACAAAACTTCCAACATAAAAGAGCACATATTTTACATCGCAGAAGAACATTTTAAGTTGAAGAAGAATAACAAATATAAGGAATGGTTTCAAAATTTATCTATTGATTTATGTGGGCCACCAAAAGGAGGGCAGCTTATTGATTGGAAGCAGAATACTTATTCTTTCTTTCTATTATTCCTGAAAACATTTTTATTTTGGGTCTAAAATAAGAACTATTCTGATATGGCAAAACCTCTCCCCCTGCGAACTTTGTTTCATTTGTACAAAATTATATGACATCGTTACAGCCACCATATGCATCCAGTGCATAATAACTTAAATTCTAAAAATGTTTGTGAATGAAAGTTTGTTATGTATTTTTCTGTTACCTTTTTGACTGTTACGAGTTATGTCCTTCATGGACCTCACACCATTGGAAAGGGCAATTTATTATTAATTTTACCTTAATTACTGCTTCAGATATGTTCTACAGATTAAGGCATATATGGCAACAAACAGGAGAATTCGTGGGAATAATTGAGCAACTCAGTGACAAGTGGTATGGATGGTGGCCAAGTCGTGGATCTTCGACCCCTGCCCCCTTTTCCTCTGCCTACGAGTAGCTGAAAGTCTTCTCAAAGATCATAGAAAAGAAAAAAAAACCTACAGAAAATGTGAGTGGGTGACAGGTATGGGAGCGGCATCGTGGCCAGACCTCACAGAATTCTTGACCCCTGGCATCTTTGCCGCTACCTTCCCGGAACTCAATCCCCCCCCCCCCCCCCCAAAGAAAAAAAAGTAGTCCATATAAAAAGATAATCGATGCATGAAATAAAAAATAAAAGAAGTCCGGGTGTTAAGTGTTCAGAGCATAAAAAGGAGTGGTACAGTGGTTACAAAAAGTCTGCCAGGTCACACTCAGCTGCAGAGTGAAAATTTTAATCTGGGAACATCCCCCAGGCGGTGGCTAAGCCGTGTCACCGCAATATCCTTTCTCACAAAGTGCTAGTCTTGCAAGGTTCGCAGGAGAGATTCTGTGAAGTTGGAAGGTAGGAGACGAAGTACTGGCGGAAGGAAAGCTGTGAGACCGGATCATGAGCTGTGGTGGGTAGCTCAGATTGTACTTGCTCGCGATGGGCAAAGGTTTCGAGTTTGGGTCTCAGTAGAACAGACAGTTTTAATCTGCCAGGAAGTTTCATATCAGCGCACACTCCACTGCAGAGCCAAAATTTTATTCTGGAAATATCCTCCAGGCTGTGGCTAAGCCATGTCTCTGCAATATCCTTTCTCCCTGAAGTGCTGGTCTTGCAAGGTTCACACAAAAGCTTCTTTCAAGTTTGGATGCTGGGAGGCAAGTTACTGGCAGAAGTAAAGAGGTGAGGACTGGTCGCGTGTTGTGACGGCAAAAAAAAAAAAAAAAAAAAAAAAAAAAAAAAAAAAAAAAAAAAAAAAAAAAAAATAATAATAATAATAATAATAATAATAAAAAAAAGGTAGAACACTTGTCCGCGACAGGTTTAGGTCCCGAACTCGATTCTCGGTCCCTCACACAGTTTTAATCTCCCACGAAGTTTCATATCCAAGCACTCTTCGTTACAGAGTGTAATTTTCATTCCACTTTTGTTTTGCAAACCATGTTCGAACAACTAACTTTGTTCAATGAAAGAGTTCGCTTACCACAAACATTATGTAATCAATTAAAATAACCAAATGAGTAATTTTTAGTGTGCCTTTCTGAAGCTTTCTTAATTACAGATGTGAATAACATGTTGGCGTATTACAGAAGACAGATTACACCAATGTACTTTTCCTTCACCGTTGGAAAACAACACATCTTTTGATAAATCACAAAAGTAAAATCCTGTGCATGACTAAACAGTCCCTAAGCGACATGACAATAATAATTTAAAGTAATATTCCTTATTGTGTACTCCTGTATAATAATTCCTGTTGTATATCAGTTAAAATTTTTAGCAGAATTATGACAACTACATTGAATGAACGGTAAAGAAGTATGTCTTTCGACTGTACTTACGAAAAGGAAAGTCAACGAAAAAATAATGTTTATAGGACTATTATGTGATGTTAATCTTTGTTCTACGAAGTTCTAATTACTTCATCTATGAAAAAAGCAACATTGCACTGTTTCCTCCATTTCGGCAGTAGAATTGTGCAGATACAGGTGTCTTCAATTTATCATTTTGACAATTGGACCATTATGTTTCAGATTTGGTTCTATTTGGTAATGATCAATCACTCAGTTCTTCTGTTTAGACTACAACCGCCATTAGCGCTTATGGATAGTTATTTCATTATTATAAATTCGAAGTTGCCTCTTAATTCGAAGAGTATTTAACTTTTTACAAAATGACATCTTTCTGCCAACATTAGTTGCATACAAGGTTATTGGATGATATTCACTAAGCACGCTACTATCCAACAATGACCATTTGGGCCGGAATGTAATGTTCATTCAAGCTAGGAAAGCCAATGTACTTGACTTTATTTAAAGAAAAAAATAATCAGAATTTTCGACAATTTCAGTTGCAGATGAAAGTAATTGCACTTCCCTGTTCTCTACTGTCTTTGAAATGGATCCTTTTGTTTCAGACTTTATGATACACATGCACAGGAAAATACATAATGTAAAAGGAACCACGTGAAAAGGTTATTTCTTCAGTGTATATTATTCCAGTTCGAGAGGCTTGTGCCTCAGCGTTTGTGTTGTTGACGAAATTAAAAGTCGAAATACAGATGCGATACATAATTTTCTTTGTAGTAGTTATGGATAGGGGAAGCTAAGCCCCACCTAGCCAACCACCCTCATCCAACAGCAGTATTTTCCAGTGACTTCTCTGCAGGACACTGAGTTACAACCAGGTATCCACAAACTGTTTCCCATCATATCCTCACCATTTTTCAGTCTGCTGATGGAAATTTCATCACATTTGTGGCTCTGGCAAGACAGTATTTCATTTTGTTACCGTTCCTTCGTGATCTAGGCAACTGAAGCTCAGAATGGGTCATGGACATTAATAACCGCAGGCTATTACAGTCACTCACTTAACCGAAAATGTCGAAATTATTTACTTCAATGCCACAGGCGCACATCGTCTACTTCTAAATTTAAGCTCCACTGTGTAGGTATGCTTGAAATGGTGTTCTATTGATAACTACTTTGGCCAAGTATGCCTTGCAATGCCTGTTTTTATTAAGAAGTAGATACACTTATACATAGCGAATGGATATGTCACAAATATCTCTCACATTTATATATTTCACATACATTTGATAAATTTCACATATTTGTACTCATATAATATCCGTATCCCTAGCGAATTTAATCAGGCTGTCTCGTCTGAATTCTGAGGGAACTTATTATTCTCCCAGTATCTGATGACCGTTTCGAGAGAAAGTATTGTCGCTGGAAACTCTGATTGTCCGCTGTTATACAGCATCCAATTGTAGAGAAGACGTTAAAAGTTCCTACGGTATCGAGCCATGTGGCATGACGTTAGGCAATCAGATATGTTGACAAAATTATTGACTCACTGCAGTGCTCATTTTCACGAAGTGGTTGATTCATTGAACGACGCAAACAAGTAAAAGACATTTAAAACACTCAAAATCAACTACTCACAGGAACTGAATAACAAGGTCCCGAGTTCGAGTCTCGGTCGGGCACACAGTTTTAATCTGACCCCTATGTTATCTTACTTCCACAGTATTTGTTTGCAAATAATGAGTCATGTAAATACCAAATTTGGTTGACATTCCTCTAGACGTTCCTGGCTTTCATACCTTCCCACCAAAAGGCCTCAGACATAGAACTGATAAGGATGTCTTACTAGCACAGTGAATCTATCCCGATAGGAAGTGGTACGTGTGCCAGTTGTAGAAATTCCTTCAGGTATTACAGAGATATGCTTACATGTCACTGGCTTTGCACCTCTCCGCTTGCTCCCCTTCCCCCCTGCCAATATCTCTAGGAGTGAATTGTCAACATGACTGACACCAGGAAGTGTAGCGATCTCTAAATATGTAGCTCTGATGCTAATGTCTGTTGTTACTGAGTATTTTTGCATGTCACGTCTTCTCACCCTGTGAATGGTTCACGTATATTACTCCATAGTAGTTTTATACAACTAATTATTCAAATAATTAGACTTTATCTACAAAATCTGACTGAAATTGTTCCAGACATTAGTGAGGAAAGCTATGTTACCAGCTTTTCACCATATCCGTATTGGTGGTAAGTGGTTCTTATACAACAGAAACCTTTGCGGGCGTGCGCATAACTCACGAAACTTTCATCATAATTGGGCGAATGATATAGGAACTTTCAGAAAACGAACCAAAAGTTACTCATTTTGATTTGTTAGACTAGCGACCCAAATCGGTTTCGCACGGGTAGCATTAAGTACCTAAGGGCAGACGCTTTGACTGGCACAGTGTATTTTGTCTGGGGGCAACAAGGCAATTACCATACACTGATGAGCCAAAGAATTATGTTCATCAGCTGAATAACTTGTTTTTCTCTCTTTGGAACGAAATGCATAAGTGATTCTGAATATCACGGATCCAACAGTTTGTTTATACGTTCGTGGCAGTATGTGGCATCAGATGTCTACTCATAGGTTATGTTGTTGTTGTTGTTGCTGTGGTCTTCAGTCCTGAGACTGGTTTGATGCAGCTCTCCATGCTACTCTATCCTGTGCAAGCTTCTTCAGCTCCCAGCACCTACTGTAGCCTACATCCTTCTGAATCTGCTTAGTGTATTCATCTCTTGGTATCCCTCTACGATTTTTACCCTCCACGCTGCCCTCCAATACTAAATTGGTGATCCCTTGATGCCTCAGAACATGTCCTACCAGCCGATCCCTTCTTCTAGTCAAGTTGTGCCACAAACTCCTCTTCTCCCCAATCCTATTCAGTACCACCTCATTAGTTATGTGATCTACCCATCTAATCTTCAGCATTCTTCTGTAGCACCACATTTCGAAAGCTTCTATTCTCTTCTTGTCCAAACTATTTATCATCCATGTTTCACTTCCATACATGGCCAAACTGCATACAAAAACTTTCAGAAACGACTTCCTGACACTTAAATCTATGCTCGATGTTAAATTTGTCTTCTTCAGAAACGCTTTCCTTGTCATTGCCAGTCTACATTTTATATCCCGTCTACTTCGACCATCATCAGTTACTTTGCTCCCCAAATAGCAACACTCCTTTACTACTTTAAGGGTCTTATTTGCTAATCTAATTCCCTCAGCATGACCTGATTTAATTTGATTACATTCCATTATCCTCGTTTTGCTTTTGTTGACGTTCATCTTATATCCTCCTTTCAAGACACTGTCCATTTCGTTCAACTGCTGTTCCAAGTCCTTTGCTGTCTCTGACAGAATTACAATGTCATCGGCGAACCTTAAAGTTTTCATTTTTTCTCCATGGATTTTAATACCTATTCCAAATTTTTCTTTTGTTTCCTTTACTGCTTGCTGAATATACAGATTGAACAACATAGGGGAGATGCTACAACCCTGTCTCACTCCCTTCCCAACCACTGCTTCCCTTTCATGTCCCTCGACCCTTATAACTGCCATCTGCTTTCTGTACAAATTGTAAATAGCCTTTCGCTCCCTGTATTTTATCCGTGCCACCTTCAGAATTTGAAAGAGAGTATTCCAGTCATGTAATACACGTAAATAGCGGGGCGCTGGTTTGCGTACGCGGTGATGGAGCACCATACCAACCCAGATAGATTCCATAGAATTTACATCAGGCGAATTCGGTCGCCGAGACATCGGCGTCAGTTCACTACAATGTTCCCAACATACTACAACAAAATATGAAATGCACTGCAAATGTTAGCTACATAAACAACAGTATGTGATTCTGTGGTACATTGTTTCCTTCCGTTGTTTTCCTGTTAATAATTTTGCAAGTGTAAACAGCATAATGTCCAAATGTGGTTTAAATTAAGCAAACTTTCTTTCCACATAATTTCATAGAAAGCAAGCGAGTCCACTGACTATGATGAAACTTCACGGAAACATGATTGGGTGCTAAAAAAAAGAATTTGTTCGCTCTAGGCAGAACCGTATTTCCATAATGATGTACTAGGAAGCAACCGCGATCAAAAATGAGCTTCCAGCAGAAGATGAATATCTTTGTGGAAAATTTTAAATCATTTTACGAGATACTGGTAAAATAATTTTGAGCTGTACAGAAATATTAAGGAGAATCACGTATTTTTTGTATAAGAATTACAACACAGTGACATTTGTTAAAGCATCAAATGAAAATTGATACTAGCTCTTAAACCAGGGGTTGCCGAGATTTCGGCATACGGGCCATGCCTGGGGACGAGTGACAAAGCGCTCAGCCTCGCTTCAGATCCCCACCACAGTACGCTGTCTGGGCGCAAGGCGGGCAAATAGCGGAAAACTGCGAACGCGCCCCACTTGAATGGCTGTGTAATCGCACTGCATAGTGGCTGATTTCATATTTCACATTTCTCAACAACGCAGTTCACAAAGACAAACAACTTTCAGAATTATTTAATTATATTTGCGCACTGAAGACATGTACTAATTTTTATCTGGTACAAACTGTCGACAGACGGACAGACGCAGGAAATTTCACCGAGCTTTGCACTAAAGTTGCCACGTAATCCTGACTTATTTAGTTTCATAACCGAAAACATGTTTTTCACGCAAATATGGCGATCGAAATATTGTAGCACTTTTTCAACCAGATTATGGAGACTTGGGAACTCTAAGTGAGGAAAATAATATAGACATCCTGGACAGTTTGAACGCAAAGAGATTTGTTATTAAAACTGGAATTACCTAGCAGGTCAATCGATTCACATGCTGCACATGCACGGCAGCGTTTTCAACTGAAACGGCAAACGGTTTCGAAGCCAGCATGAAAATAAGTGAATGACTGAGATTCTCCTCAAAAGCTTTATAAAGCTATTCTAGTAGTTCTTTCAAGGGCACAATGAGTTCTTCAGACCTCGCGTTTTCCTTCAAGGCCAGTGAGCTTAGGGAACTGGATATCTTTTTCACTGTGTGTCCCTCCTACAACGCGATTTTCTTTTTCAGGCATCCCCATCAAATTAGAAGTTCACTTGCTCCGTCTTAAAGTTGTCAGCGTGTATTGGAGTCCTCTTAAAATGCGAAGTGTGCATTCCATTCGTTCCTACACTCCTTTGTCCTTCATAAATTCAACAGTAGCGAATTTTAAATCGGAAAATCGTTCCAGGCATGCTCTTTGACTTAATCAACAGACAGTGCAGTAATACATGAAGTCTCCAATCTCTCAGTTCAGTTTCTTTGGAAATTGTTGCAACTGATAACGGAACAATACGTGCGACTTCAGGAATTTTACTATGTATGACCAATTTCTTCACGTCCTCCAGGCCTGTAAATTTAGCACAGAGTGCTTTTTATGTACAGAACAATGAATCTCGTCTGTCTATCGTTGTAAGTTTTTGCTCTTTCACTGTTAACTTTAGAGTCTTGCTGTATGGTATGTTAATGTTATTTCGTAGTATACATGCAGTACCTGTCGCTAATGGGAATTGAGAATTCTCATCCATCTCTTCCGTCATTCCAATTCATTTTAAAGGACTGCGACGGTGCATGGCTGTACTGCCTCATGTTGTGCAAACAGCCACCGGGACTTGCTTCATACCACGAACATTAGCGCTGACAGCACAGTTGTGCCGAACTCAGAGAGTTGTGCCAACCGAAAAATGCCACACCACAATGCTAAATGATATAACTCGCTGTTCCGTGTACTTCCGGGAAGGACCGAGCGACCGCGTGCCAGACCAGGTCTGGGCTGTCCGCAGCACGCACATGCAGCACGCGTGAAGTTCGGTTCTGCTCGGCCAGCTCTTATTTACACGATATTGGAAGTTACGAAGAATCTCGTAGTTTTCATGGGAATTCTCTCTAAGTTCGTTTTGCCTGGGTCTGAATTTTGAAGTATGACGTGAGAGAGTTCCACTGTGGGGTCCAGGAATATAGATTGGTGATGCAATCCACTCCAGTTCTGGAGCGTAAATTTCAGATAATATCGCGAGTTTATATGTGGGAGGCTCATCAGCCCTGTTAACAGAGTTTCATAAGCCATTGGTCACAGTTGTTTTGCTGTGTGCGCAGCAGGATGGCAAGACATATGCAGCTTACATAGCAGTTAATAGACCATCGGCCCAAAGGTATCTTATACAAATATGGTAACGCATATTAAAATGACTTCTCTACCCTTACTGTATTTGTACATGCTAAGCGCTTGCTGCTTCGCTCACATAGACTGTATGGTCTACACAGGCTTTTTGCTTTCCTTTAATTGAGTTTGTATGTTGTTACCCCATAGCTCATGTGTAAATTTACACACTATAGACGAGTTAGTGACTCTTTAAATGGCTGCCAATCTTAACGTAATTAAAGCGTTAGAATGAGTTTAATTTAAATTCGTGTAGAAAGTTAACAAAAAGAAACAAATCTGGTAAGTGGTCCTGCAGCTATTGTAGTCAGCTTCGTGAATTCTCATATCTCAAACGGATATTTCTGTACATGTAGTTGCGTTTAAATGTGGTATATAGTTTGTCATCAATAAAGATTAGCTTGCGTGGTAATTACAACAAAAGTAGTTTTATAAGGATATGTTAGGCCAATTGAAAAATTAATGTCTTAAAGAACCGTCTCTTTTTACATGCAATACTGACAAACCCGAATTGACGTCGTGACTTAACTTTCTTTCATTGAACTCACAAATTGCAACATCTTGTAAACTTTTCACGTTAAGTAAGGCCATAGAAGCATGGCTTTCTTTTTTCAGAATACACTTCTGACCAAAAAGCGGTTCTACTTCCTCAAAATGTCTCAATCCCTAGTTCAGCCCCTTAGAGGCTGAATTTCCAGACGCACTGAAACGTGTATTTTTGTTATTTCAAACCGAGAAATCAGGTACGCATTTTCATAAATCTAGATTTAAAAATATTTTAATAGTTCTTTAATAATGATTTCTTTTAAAAAATTTTCAACTAGTGTTTCACTCCACTAGTGGCTGAATTTCTAAAAATACAGAAACATGTTTTTTCTATTTCTGGGCAGGAAACTAAATACCAATTTTCGTAGTTCTAGCTTCATAATTACTTTAAAAGTGACATATTAAAAAAATTCATCCCACTTTTCATCGCCTTAGGGGCGAAATTCTTTTGGCTGGGGGATCGTGAATCATTGAATCAGTCAACACATTTACTTAAACATACTTTCTTCCCACTATACGAAGAAACTGGCTTGGTAGGTGTTCTTTTAGTGCTGCCGAAAGGTCACAATCGAGGTTACCGAATATCTATCACTCTTTTCACTGTAGAGCCATCAGGCTTCCGAGTGTAGTGAGCTCTTCACAGCCGAGTTGAAAACTATCTAAGGATCATTCTGAACTACATATCCGTTCGCAAGACGGTTTCTCCTATGTTTCTTCAGACGTGGAGGCAAACACTCCAGTGCTTGAGAGGATATCTCACTCAAACTTCCTGGCAGATTAAAACTGTGTGACGGACCGAGACTCAAACTCGGGACATTTGCCTTTCGCCGGCAAGTGCTCTGCCAACTGAGCTACCCAAGTACGACTCACGCCCTGTCCTCACAGCTATACTTCTGCCAGTACCTCGTCTCCTACCTTCCAAACTTTACAGAAGCTCTCCTGCAAACCTTGCAGAACTAGCACTCCTGAAAGAAAGGATATTGCGGAGACATGGCTTAACCACAGCCTAAGGGGTGTTTCCAGAGTGAAATTTCCACTCTGCAGCGGAGTGTGCGCTGGTTTCAAATTTCGAGTCTCAGTCCGGCAGACTGTTTTAATTTGCCAGGAAGTTTGATATCAGCGCACACTCCGCTGCAGAGTGAAAATCTTATTCAGGATATCTTATTGCTTGGCAAATATTTCCATCTAATGGATTCTAGGTTTGGTCTGAGTAGGACGTCTTTGTATGTGTGATTCCCATCAGCCTTAAGAAAGTTAAAAAGTACGGCATTACGTATACCCTCTAGAGTCCAGCAGCAAAACAGTTCATTCTAGCGACAGAGATTTTGATTTCATCAAATTTCGTACATTACTGAGGGGTTAGTTGTCTATGGTACTGTTTCCTAAAAATCAGTATCTGCAATGCTTGAGACCTTACGTATCCAGCAATGTACTTTTGTCACGAAAATTTAGTTTTCCGCACCAAAAAGAATAAAACGAACTTCGGTTACTGAATTTGCTTTTGGTTTCATTAGCTTTTCAGAGAATCACATGTGGAGGCGCCATACTTAGGTTATAACACAGCAACTAACGCTAAGACGTTGGCCAGGGATTCCTTCTGCATATTTTGTTATAAGGAATCCACGGTCTTCGGCAGCTCGTTACGGAGTTATGGCACTTCGTTTCGTTTCTTGTCCCAAATAGCTTTGTAGATGTACTGCACTGAAAACAGTCCACAACAGTGAAAAAATCTACCGTGTGCGCTATGTGAATTACGTGGGAACAAACTTGTTCCATTCACTCAGGGCTCTCCGTACTGGCTACAGTTTGCTGTCAGTACTGCCCGGTTCTGTCTCAGGTTTGATATTCTGGCAGTGTTACACGGCAGTAGAGATAGGTTTACTGATGAAGCGCTGGGAGACACGTAGGTAATTCATGTATAGTTCCACGCTATGCCGAACTGTTCCCGCAGCGTGTGACTTGTCGCCTTTTGTGTTGAATGTTCTGGTGATTGCATATTACAGGTTTTTCACTCTTGTTAAGATATTTTCAGAGAAACAATGGTAAATGAGGTAACAAACCGAATGCAACATTTTTACCTTATCTCTAATGAATCGCCGGACACCTCGGGTCTTTTACACCAATATACCAGGGTGGTGTTCGTGAAAGAAACTCTGACTGTTTGTCGGTGGATTTCTGGTTGAACCTTCATAATGGAAATCCACTTTATAAATAAAATTCCAGTATTAAGCTACTACTGTAAGGGTAATTCTAGCATTTACACATTTTTCACTTTTCTAACCAATAAATTTACGGGAATGTAGCCGTATCCAGTAAGTTTCCTTTGCGGGCGTATTGGTTGGGAACCGTTCATCCAAAATATCGGCAGAGGAGACTGGATGCAGCTCCATAACCGTATCTTTATTGAAGAAACAGTACACCGTGAATATTTGAAGACTTCATTTTCTACATTAAAAATCATTTCTAGAGCAAACCTATTAAAGAAGCTATAAAGGATAAAAATAATGTATAAAATCCTACACTTTTCTTGACACAGCCGTCATCCGGACACTGGACAACTTGAAATCTCATCGTTCTGTAAACTACTAAAGCTCTTCAAGCCACCTGCGACGTAAAATTTTCTTCTCGTCTTTCATTAATTTGAATATGCTTTCCAATTATTTGGTTTGATGCGTTTGGTTAGTCCTTACGCTTTATAGTGAAAGTCTGCTAATGATGACATACATGGTGTTTATAAATGAATATCGCGATTTTAACGTATAACACTCCTGTCCGCTACAGCTACACCATAACCTCGAAGCTGGAGGCAGGTTGTGAAATAAAACAATCTTAAAGCAATTACGGTACAACGCAACAGATCAGTGTTACCCTCTGAGAGGAATTTTTCTAGGTTGACCGTGTTGTACCTAACGGAAATGGCTTATCGGAAATGAAAGTCAGAATTACGTAAATATTTGACCAGTAACAAACAAAATTTTGCCTATCTGCCCTGTTTAACTGATAAAGAAAGCGGGCGCCAGCCTAACTAGGCAAGAGAATGAATAACATTCTCGTTCAAGAAAATAGTTATTAGTAACTTTAATGGATAAACACAACCTATACTTTGTCACACGCGAGTGCAGTGAACTCTGACACATACATATGTTTACGGTAAGATTGAAACTAACAGTTAGAGCAGCACAAACTATTTGCAAAATTATAACATATACCGAAACACACTATTACTTTCAGGGCTTACACAAACTGATTGGTTTTTATAACGTTATTATCACTATTCACTGCTGAATAGTTAATTGGATATAGCTTAAGTCTCTCTCGGTTAAATACTTTACTATTTAAAATGAAAGTTAATTGGAATCCACTAACAGGTTGCTTCTCACTATCATTTGAATAAAGAAATTATGGTTTTCCTAATTAGTGGTCTTTCCGTTACTTGTTACCGAGCATTAACACAATAGACAAACTGTGGATCCTGTTATACTATTAATATGCACTTCTAATACACAAGAGAGACAAACACTTCGCAAACATAAGTACACTCCTGGAAATTGAAATAAGAACACCGTGAATTCATTGTCCCAGGAAGGGGAAACTTTATTGACACATTCCTGGGGTCAGATACATCACATGATTACACTGACAGAACCACAGGCACATAGACACAGGCAACAGAGCATGCACAATGTCGGCACTAGTACAGTGTATATCCACCTTTCGCAGCAATGCAGGCTGCTATTCTCCCATGGAGACGATCGTAGAGATGCTGGATGTAGTCCTGTGGAACGGCTTGCCATGCCATTTCCACCTGGCGCCTCAGTTGGACCAGCGTTCGTGCTGGACGTGCAGACCGCGTGAGACGACGCTTCATCCAGTCCCAAACATACTCAATGGGGGACAGATCCGGAGATCTTGCTGGCCAGGGTAGTTGACTTACACCTTCTAGAGCACGTTGAGTGGCACGGGATACATGCGGACGTGCATTGTCCTGTTGGAACAGCAAGTTCCCTTGCCGGTCTAGGAATGGTAGAACGATGGGTTCGATGACGGTTTGGATGTACCGTGCACTATTCAGTGTCCCCTCGACGATCACCAGTGGTGTACGGCCAGTGTAGGAGATCGCTCCCCACACCATGATGCCGGGTGTTGGCCCTGTGTGTCTCGGTCGTATGCAGTCCTGATTGTGGCGCTCACCTGCACGGCGCCAAACACGCATACGACCATCATTGGCACCAAGGCAGAAGCGACTCTCATCGCTGAAGACGACACGTCTCCATTCGTCCCTCCATTCACGCCTGTCGCGACACCACTGGAGGCGGGCTGCACGATGTTGGGGAGTGAGCGGAAGACGGCCTAACGGTGTGCGGGACCGTAGCCCAGCTTCATGGAGACGGTTGCGAATGGTCCTCGCCGATACCCCAGGAGCAACAGTGTCCCTAATTTGCTGGGAAGTGGCGGTGCGGTCCCCTACGGCACTGCGTAGGATCCTACGGTGTTGGCGTGCATCCGTGCGTCGCTGCAGTCCGGTCCCAGGTCGACGGGCACGTGCACCTTCCGCCGACCACTGGCGACAACATCGATGTACTGTGGAGACCTCACGCCCCACGTGTTGAGCAATTCGGCGGTACGTTCACCCGGCCTCCCGCATGCCCACTATACGCCCTCGCTCAAAGTCCGTCAACTGCACATACAGTTCACGTCCACGCTGTCGCGGCATGCTACCAGTGTTAAAGACTGCGATGGAGCTCCGTATGCCACGGCAAACTGGCTGACACTGACGGCGGCGGTGCACAAATGCTGCGCAGCTAGCGCCATTCGACGGCCAACACCGCGGTTCCTGGTGTGCCCGCTGTGCCGTGCGTGTGATCGTTGCTTGTACAGCCCTCTCGCAGTGTCCGGAGCAAGTATGGTTGGTCTGACACACCGGTGTCAATGTGTTCTTTTTTCCATTTCCAGGAGTGTATATAACGTTTCACAACTGCAGTTTCCCACTTTTACTACAGTGAGAGACAAAATTAACATATATGTAAGATACTGACTCACCTTCTGCGATTTATAACAGGCAGTAATGTGATCATTTACTAAGCAGAACTTTATAGGCCTCAGTCTTAAGAACTTTTAATTTGAAGTTGGCAACAACACATTAGTAAGCAGTTTTACTACGAAAATTATTTTCAGCAAGCATCATTAACTTTAACTCACTCTCTTGCCACATTAACTTTAACTTTCTTTTTACTATGTTCAAGAGGCATCAATTAGCAAAACACTGGGTTTTAATGTTCTTACAGTAAGGGCACTCTGAAATTACTTTATTTCAAACGGAGAGGAACCTGAGAGGTGTTACGATAAGGAGAAAAATCAAGGTAGGTACATAAATTCAGATGAAAATTACCTTATATTTGAGCACACTAACACATCCATTAAGCTGATCCTTCACTGTACATTACTATAGTGCTCCATTACATTGATTGCGCAATGAGATGGCGATTGCATGTTGGTAAGTGGAATTGCAGGTAGAATTGCTGGACTCTGTCATTTCTTGGTGGCGATGATAGATACAAATTCCAGAACAGTTCCAGCTATTTATCCATCCATCCGAGGCATTGGAAAGTAGCACAAAAAGCCTCTCTCTGAACCAGCACAATATGCATCTTTTACATAGCAGTGCACAGTTTGGTAGCTCGTCCCCGACTCGTAGCTCGTCCCCGACTGACTCTTGTTCCACCTTTTCTACTTAGGCCAACCACAATTTGCGCGCGCTATACAGTTCCGTTCCCGAGGGGAACCCACTACACCTTTTACGTACAAACTAACTAAGAACCCTAAGTGAGGATCAGCAGTTTACATACCAGCAACCAAATGCATGAAATAAAACAGAACATTTGCACATATTTACATTTCCACAAAAAATTATTCACATTTAAATTACGATTTTATACAGTAAGTTTTGTTCCCTCCAAATGGGACAAAGAATTTAAATTACAGATATACTACATTGCATAGAATCATGCCACGACATGAAAGTTTTAAACAAAGAAAAAGTATACAATTTTGTGTTATCTATCCAATCAAACACATTTACAGAAGCTCAACGATGTAACATTAAACCAAACAAAAGCAAAATAAATCAGTAGAATTTTAGAGATATTGTGTTACAAACGCTTCATAATATTCATTATATTAAACTTGCAGTTGTAACTGATATGTCAAATGAAAGAGCAACTCTAACAGTTTTACTAAGAACCTTATAAATGTTCAATGTGAGCACCATTTGTCACACGGCACACACAAACTCTATAGCCGAGTTCTTCCCAAACGTTCATAGGTGTGTCTTCAGTGATTGTAGCAACAGCTGTTTCAATCCGGCTTTTTAATTTAGGGAGGTCTGCTGGTAGCGGAGGCACGTGCACACAAACCGTGATGAAGCCCCAAAGGAAAAAAATCTCATAGCGTTAGGTCGGGTGAACGTGAAGGCCATGCAAAGCTAGCCCTGTCATAGGGACCCTTGCAGTCTATCCAGCACTTGGGCACAGTGAAGTTCAACCAGTCGCGTACTTCGCATGCCAGTGAGGTGCGTACTGGTGCCAAACACAACTGTTTGAGTTGCTCTTTCATTTGACATATCATTTATAACTGTAATTTTCTACATCTACATCTACATCTACATTGATACTCCGCAAGCCACCCAACGGTGTGTGGCGGAGGGCACTTTACGTGCCACTGTCATTACCTCCCTTTCCTGTTCCAGTCGCGTATGGTTCGCGGGAAGAACGACTGTCTGAAAGCCTCCGTGCGCGCTCTAATCTCTCTAATTTTACATTCGTGATCTCCTCGGGAAGTATAAGTAGGGGGAAGCAATATATTCGATACCTCATCCAGAAACGCACCCTCTCGAAACCTGGCGAGCAAGCTACACCGCGATGCAGAGCGCCTCTCTTGCAGAGTCTGCCACTTGAGTTTATTAAACATCTCCGTAACGCTATCACGGTTACCAAATAACCCAGTGACGAAACGCGCCGCTCTTCTTTGGATCTTCTCTATCTCCTCCGTCAACCCGACCTGGTACGGATCCCACACTGAAGAGCAATACTCAAGTATAGGTCGAACGAGTGTTTTGTAAGCCACCTCCTTTGTTGATGGACTACATTTTCTAAGCACTCTCCCAATGAATCTCAACCTGGTACCCGCCTTACCAACAATTAGTTTTATATGATCATTCCACTTCAAATCGTTCCGTACGCATACTCCCAGATATTTTACAGAAGTAACTGCTACCAGTGTTTGTTCCGCTATCATATAATCATACAATAAAGGATCCTTCTTTCTATGTATTCGCAATAAATTACATTTGTCTATGTTAAGGGTCAGTTGCCACTCCCTGCACCAAGTGCCTATCCGCTGCAGATCTTCCTGTATTTCGCTACAATTTTCTAATGCAGCAATTTTAATGTAATAAATATTATAAAGCGTTAAATCACCGATATTCATTTATAAACACCCTGTATATCTAAGTACATGGACGGTATATGATTCCATTGATTTACCAGATGTTGGAAGTTAGGGCTGGAATCATGTAACATTGACTGCAAACACGCAATACATTTAATGGGGGACGTTCATGTAAAAAGCACACACCACTGAACAGGTGCACCAAGTCCACTATTCTGCGGATACGGCAATGAAAATTTATACCATGCTTTTCATAAAATTAATACATTTTCTGTTAAGTTCCTTGGGTTATAAATATTTAACTTTCACATGGCATTTACAAACTTTATTTTCAAAAAATAATGCATGTACCTTTTCCACAGAAACTATTAAAGAAATTTATTCAAAATTTTCTCTGTTTATTCTCTTTGCTGTTATAGCAAATTTCTTTCATGAACTTTTTGATTATATCGAATATGAGAATTTCATTAATTTTCAGTTATAATTCTGTAAGTATAGTATAAAATTCATGCAAAATTGCAAGCACGTTTCCATATCTCAGCTTACACTCAGAATTCTAGAGACATTTATTGGGTATGCAGAAGTTGTAGCCTTCATAGATTCTGAGAAAAAGATACATAAACTTTAAAGAACATAATTGTCAGGAAATGCAATTTAAAGTTCAACTTTTTTCTGATGTCAGCTCTTCAGAAGGTCCCCGATTTATACTAAGGATATCCTTTTCCTTTATGGCTTCTCTTCTGGTTTCTTGTTTTCTGCCTATTTTCCTTCGCTAGATCTTCAACTGACTTCTCAGCTGCAGAGAGGAGCTGCAGATCTTTTTTTCTCAAGATGTCTTGAGTGAATTATCCTATCTTAAATTCCATTCTCACTGATACCTTCATGAACTAGGTTTCCATCATTAAATACAAGAACTGCATTATAAGTTGCAATTCTGGAAAAAATCCGTCAGTTGCACAAACGTGGATTGCTTCCTCATTAACAGAGCACCTGGTTTATTATTGTTCCTAAGATGCAGAACAGTGTCACAGATGATTTATAAAACCAAAGAGTATTTGTCGCAGCCCTCTAGATGTATCACGTGCAAGTTGTTTGAAAGTAATCCACGGAATCATTGTTCACTGTGCTAGTATTGAAGTATTGCTTCGAAAATTGGGCTTGGCCTATAGGTCAAGTCTCACAATTATTTTTTGGGCACTTACGATGCGATTTCATTTTGGAAACTTGTTGCTCACGAGTTCTACTGATAAACAAAAAAAAAGTTGAAAATTAATATTTTTGGTAAATTTCAGGAGCGTCAATCCTTAATTATTAAGATCAAATGATTTTCTGCAACTAAATGGATCAGATGCTGAAAAATAAACAAGCACTACAAACTAATTAAGGGCCAACAAGAAATGGAAATCCCAAATATCAGAATTTTGCATTTGACTTTGCGATGCATCATAATGTTTGAATAGTTGCGGTAGCTCTCAACTACGTCTTCGTATTATTCATTTTTGAAATTAAATAAACTGAGTATGCTCTTTTTATTGAGAAAAATGCCAGGGAATTGCTATAACAGGTACTGTTTGAAATTTACATATGTAGAAGTGACTACATTGCAACATTTAGTGAGATACTGAGCCATAATAATAAATGCGTGGGGGTTACATGTACCAAGTCTAAAATGAACTTAGTGCTTTTTACGAAAAACTTTAAGCAATAAGGGGAAACCGTTGCACAAGATTATGTGTATGAGCGGTGTCATCGGTAGGTTTGAAAGATGAGTGTGACAAAGAGAATAGGAAAGAAAATGTGGTTTCAAAACTCTGTTTTCACTGCAGAAACCATTAAAAGTCAAGAATTAGGCTAGTTTAGACTTGTTTGACTAATACGGTACTGTACTAGATACACATGCTGGTAAGGAACTTCCGTGGTGGCCCTAAACCGCTTATGGCATGTGAGCCGGCCGCGGCGGTCGAGCGGTTCTAGGCGCTCAGTCCGGAACCGCGCGACTGCTACAGTCGCAGGTTCGAATCCTGCCTCGGGCATGGATGTGTGTGATGTCCTTAGGTTAGTTAGATTTAAGTAGTTCTAAGTTCTAGGGGACTGATGACCACAGAAGTCCCATAGTGCTCCGAGCCATTTGAACCATTTGATAAGCGACCACAGCCGCCAGTGTTAACATAGGCGAAAGCAGAAGCGCGAATGACAGGAGAGAGGAAGCAGTAGAAACAAAACGCTCTTCCTGTGGGTCCCATCAAGTACTATTCCAGCCCTGAAACTGCCCTGCTGGGTCTCCCTTGTCTGAACCGCTGAAGAGAACTGTTGCGTTAAAACATGAACCTCTTTTGGTTTCCACTGCCGTATCTACGACAGGCCTGTGTACACACTTGAACGCTACCTTCTACTCGTACGATCTCGTAACAAAGCAATATTTTATGCCAAAGAATACTGTGCAAAGGAATTGAAGCATGGGTTTCCGAATTTGGCAAAGCAGAAAACTAATAAAAATTCTGTCCCCACCAAACGCCGTACAGACGAAGATTGTCAGTCTCTTATATCATAAAATGCCCTCGAAGTGACACACGGAGTGAGTCAAGTACAATTACGATAATCCATGATGTTCTGGGAAATCCGTCACATCAGCTTGTTGTTCGCTATAGCTTGGCTAAAACCGGACTCGATATGTTTATTATTTCTGGACATATTTGGGATGGCCTGTCGTACCTGCCTCATTCTGTATAAGCATAGACATGTAGGCAAGGAATCGGTGTGGTATTCGTGTCTTTACGACACGCGTGCGGTAGAAGTGGAAACGTGAAAAATGGCGACGTTCTTACCAAGTGCGTCCAGACACAACCAGTGCGCTGTTCTTATTTTTGTAGCTGCCGAAGAGCACACGACGCCAGACGCCCACCGGAAAATGAGGAATGTATGTGGGGCAGCATGTTTGTCGAAAACTACCGATGTGGAATTGTGCGTCAAGATGTGCTGCTGTCTCATAACGTCCGTTCCCGTATCGGAAATGTAATGCAGAAGTTACGCCAGCTCAAGTGGGGGACACTCTCGCACCAGCCGTATATTCCAGACTTCCCCTATGCGATTATCACGTCTTCAGTCCCTTGAAACGTCTACCACTCCTGTCAGATGAAGATTGGTAGCAGGTAGTTAAGGACTTCTTCGCGCAGCAGTACACGGTGTTTTACTCAAAGGGTATCTCAAATCACGGCGATTTGGCCTGATTGATGTATCGATTCTCGATTGTACGGCATTCGAACGGAAAATTTTTATCGACACTTACAGAACAATTCGGAGATTATTACGCGCCATGTGTGGTTTCGTGACTGCGTGATCCCATCATCAAACTCAATAAAACAAGGCGCGTGGCGGAGAGTACTTCCGTTACCACTAACTGAACTGCGAACAGCATTATAGAACTTCTGAAGTCTTCTATTAGATTATTTACGTATATTGTAAACAGTAATGGCCCTATCACGCTTCCTTGCGTTCTCCAGAAACCACCTCTACCTCTGTCGATTTTATTCCGTTAAGAGCGACGTGTTGAGATCTGTCTGCAAGGAAGTCTTGAATCCAGTTTTAAATTTGATCAGACACTAATCGGCAGTGCGGGACTGTATTAAGTGTCTTACTGAAGTCAAAGAACACGGCATCTATCTGAGGGTTGATGTCTACAGCGTTGTGGATCTCGTGGAGGAACAGGCAGAGCTGCGTCTCGCAAGATCGTTTAACGAATACATGTTGCTTTTTGTAGAGGAGATTTCACTTATTCAAAAATGTTCCATAACTATACAAAAAATTGACGTCACTAATATAGGCCAATAAGTGTGTCCATCTATCCTACGATCCTTCTTGAAAACGGGAATAACCTGCGTTTTTTTCCGTCTGTAGTTAACCTTCGTTACTCCAGCTACCTACTAAGAACTGTTACTAGAAATGGAGCAACTTCTCGCGCATCGTCTCTGTAGAATCTTCCAGGTATCTCATTTGGTTCAGATGCCTTTCCGCTACAAAGCGCTTGTAGTTGTTTTTCTATTCCTCTATCAGTTATCTGAGATTCTGTCATTTCAGAGCCCTTACGCTGATTGAAAGGAGGGACCCTGTAACGATATTCACGGGAAAACAATTGCGGAAAACCGAATTCCGTATCTCCGCCTTCTGTCATTTTCCGTTTAGGCGTCATTATGGCCACTGAATGATTGAAGGGACGGTTTCTTACCGCTTACTGAGATCCCATAAGACCAAAATCTGTAGAGATCTGGATCGTATTGGTTGGGAAAATTTTGCTTTTAGAGACACTGGGCTCTTCTTTTATTGCCGTCCAACGCTCATTCTCGCTTCGTTCAGCTTTTGTTCGGCAGCAAAGTTTAGCTGAAATCTGTAGTGAAGGTCTCATTGTTTATACGCACTTCTCTAACTAGGTGAATGTTTCCCATCCTTTAAAACCTTGCTCGGAATATGTCTATTTAAGTTGCACACCACCATTCTTAACACCCTTTACAACACCTTCACTCATTGATATTATCGCAGTCTTATCATCACTGATGCCCTTGGGAAAGTTCAGATCTGCTTGTTCCTAGGAGGATTAAGAAGTTAACCTAAAGAGCTGATTCTCTATCTGCTTTAAGTAATTTTCGGATAAGGCATTCACAGTCTCTGTGACCAGTCTGATCGCATGACTCTCCCATTTCATACGTGGAAAACTGAGGTCACTCCGTGTTACAATTGTTTGATCAGGAAACTTACTACGTTCTGGAAGCTGTCTCTGAAGCGTTCTGCCATTACAATTCCTGCAGCAGGCGGCCTGTAAGAGCTTCCGATTACCATATTTAACCCAAATTTGATGCTAAACTTCATCCATATTAATTCACATTCGCATTCCGTAATAATTAGATATTATCGAATGCTTTACTGCAATAAATACGAGGCCACCGTTGAAGTCCAACCTATCCTTATGACAAATATTCCAATCTGTATTTACGATTTTGCTGCTGTCAAGCAAATTTCAGTTCCAAAGCTATATGGGTACCATTACTCATAATCTGAGATATTCTGGGACCTTAACGTGGATTTAGTATTATGATGTTAACCTTTTCTACGTACATCGAGTCTCCGAGCATTCTGGAAGAATAATGTGGCTTTTTTACCTTGGACTTCGACAGGTAGGTCATCAGTGTTCCCACGGGTCGGTGGTGGAGGTGTTTCTCTAACGTAAAACTTATCCACGTGCACGCCACAGGTATTCCTCTACTCCCGTTGTCACTTCCTGCGTGTAGCGTACACCTGACTAATTGCTCTGTCCCCTACAAATATCTACCCCATAGCGGACATTGAGTAATTCGCTTTCGACATCGTGGCAGAATCGTCTGTCGTTTGGACCTTCCACTCTGCTGCAAATCAGAGGACCGCTGTCGGCTCTGGCTGCGAAGCTATAAAGGTTAATTTAGCCTGCAGCTGTCTCCACCAAACGAGACCCTGCTGAGACCCTGAGGCCTCCGTAACTCGCCTATCGTTGGAGCTGCCAATGACTCATTTACACTCCATCTGCACTTGTCTAGACTGGGCCGGAAGATGGCCACTGCCTCAAGAGGACAGGCATCCTGTGCTGTCTCAGAAGCGTTGTTAACACTGGGTAGCACCTCAAACCTGTTGCTAAGGAGCCAACTGTGTGACCAGTTCCCATTTTTGCCCTCTGCCCAGAGGTACGTGAACCTGTCACTGCCCACCGCTTGCTCTCAAGTGAAGGCAGACCAGTCAGATACAGCGAATCGAAAGATGCAGCATCGACGAGGTGCCAGGGGTTTCCAAAGGCAACAAACATATCGCAGGTCTCGTTGTTGGTGCCTCAATCTCGCTGCAGCATTGAACAGTACACTGAAACCTATTCGTTATGACCAACGCAGCTGCCAGCTGTTTATGGACAACGGCCATTTCTCCTTTTGAGCACGCATAACGAGCGCAGTCCCCATCAACACTGTGTAAAAAACTGTATAAAATCTCAAAAAAACAGTCAGGACTAACTGAGAGAACAGACAGACCCCAGCACGAGAGAAAATTGTCCGACTGTGGCGCTACTGGAGATGGAAGTTTCACAAAATGTAAATGAGAAACATAACCACAGTCTGCTCTGCAAATTCCTCTTGTATACGCTAAGATCCCAAAACACGCAAACATATAAAAGAAAAATAAATTTCAATACTGGAAGCAGATGTAACCGCAGTTACTTTTCACTACGAACTCACTTTATGTAAAAGCTAATGCACGAAATAGATACCCAGCTCCTGAATCCAAATAAACACTAGTGAATGAAATAAAAACACAGATGATATTTATTTCCTGACAGACGCCCATGAGAAAGGTATTAAACTGAGCGAAGCTCTGTGTACCAACACGAACTGCTGCCGCTGCTCTCCACTCGTCTCGCCTGGGTGACTAGGCCTGCGCTGTATACGCGATAAAAAGTCTGGTACATCACTCGCAGTGGTGAGAGAGATAAGCGCCACTGACAGCTATAAATATATAATGGATGGTTGTGTAAACAGACAGTGCATGTTTGATGCCTGCTTATTATTTTTGACTGTGCCTAGTGGCATATTAATTTTAAGGTACGATAAGCTACTTGGCAATGTAGATAGATTTTCCATATGTGTGTGTTAGTATGTGTATTAGAATTAAATAATTTTATAGAATTAAATAACGGGATCACATAGTCCCAGAATATTTTGGTTACATAAATCATCAGGCACCTATTGGGAGAGGCAGGGGGAGGGAGAGATGGATAGAGAATGGAGGAGGAAATACAGAAAGGGGTAGGAGGAAATATAAAGAAGAGGTTGAGGAACCGAGGAGAGAGAGGAGAGCAGGAAATTGGCAGAAAGAGAGAGGGACGAGAAAATGGGGAGAGACATGGGGGAGGAGGAAATGGACAGACGTGTGAGGAGGAGGCAGTGGAGAGAGTGGGAGAGAGGGAGAGAGGGAGAGAGGGAGAGAGGGAGAGAGGGAGAGAGGGAGAGAGGGAGAGAGGGAGAGAGGGAGAGAGGGAGAGAGAGTGGGGACAAAATGTGCAGAGTGTGTGAAGGAAATGGACAGAGATATGGGGAGGAAAAAATAGATCAAGAGAGAGGGGGAGGGGAAACAGCGAGAGAGAGAGAGAGAGAGAGAGAGAGAGGGAGGAGGAAATGGAGAAAGGGAGGGGAAGATGAAATAGACAGAGACAGATGAAGGGGAAATGGAAAAAGAGAGGGTAAAGAGAAAATAGATGGGTAAAGGGAAGACGAGAGGATGAATAGAGAGGGAAGGAGAGAGAGGTGGGAGGAGGAGCTGGACTTACATGGATTGAGGAAGAGAGAGACTGGAAGACGGAGGTGGGGAAATGGGGAAGGAGCATATGGACAGAGGAGGCAAGAACAAATGGGCAGAGAGAAGGGAAGGAGCAGACAGATGGTAGCAGGAGGTGGACAGCGAGAGGTGGAAGTAGGAGATGGACTATTTGAAGATTTGAATACATACATACATGGACAACATTGTGGACTCTGGTAGTGTTCAAATGAACATCTTGACTCATGTTCACGACAAGCTAAATGAGTAGGCCAAAGCCATGGCTGCTTACAAACATGACACCTCTTTTCTCAAATTCTGTCACCTCTAATCGTCGACGAATCATACTGCGCTGATTCCTCTGGACCGAGTAATGCACCACTTTTCACAAAAGCTAAAGTCAGCAGTGGAGGGGCACATTACACCCTCGTATTACGTCTACAGCATCTATAGAGGTTAATAGCGACTAGTTCGATGTTTTATGGGTACAACTTAAACACTGTCCAGTTGAGTACACTGAAGAAGATTAATATTGAAAATATTACAGGGATTTTCAGAAGTTCACCCATTAAATATTCATTCAGAAAAAAAAACATTTGTGTCATTGATTTACTGCTTTTAATATGTGGTTTCTTTTGAAAAAGTAAAAAAAAATCATATTTCTCAATTTATGATAAATTCCAGTTACTTAATATATGTGGAAGACATACTGAAATAAGAAACTGTTTGGCAGTGCAGCGTTCATTTTCCAAATGATTATTTCTCAAATTTTGCTATGTTTCGGCAACGACATAGCCGGGATTTTGTAAGGGTAGGGGTGGGGGGGCTCCGATTTGTTGAAGAGTACCTCAAAAAGTCACTTATTTTTATTTATTCTGAAAAAAAATTTATTTCTTAATTTCATGTACGTAATTTACTTTCTAGAGGCATTGATACAAATAGTACATAAATTCACTTCTTTGCAAAAATAATTAAAAATCTAAAATAATTATTGTCTCTTTGCTAACAAAACAGATGTGTCTTCTGATATAAGGTTCACAATCTTAGAGCTGAAGAATCGTAATGCTGGGTTGCAAAAAGTGGAATGTTAACAGCTATCTTTCTCCTACTACAATACTGTATTTGAATTTCTGGATTATGTGAAACCAAGTCAGAACTCTGTCAGCACTTCAGAGCATGCCAAGTTCCTCAATTCAGTCTCAGATTATCTTTCATTTCATCTTAACGTTTATTCATGCATTGATTTTATCTGGAATTGTAAATTGATTTCAGCTAGATTTGTAGTATACGCGACGTCTCATATGAGTTTGCATTTACACATGATAATGTGGTTACACAAATTTGGATCATTATGAACTCCTCTGTGATGTACAACATACGTTATCGCTTATATGACGGTTATTCACAGATACATTAAAGTTTTGACAGTTGGACACAATGCACCGAGGATATTACGACTATGACATTTCACAGTAGATCATCTGTCTCACAATGAAACCTTAAGGCATGGTATATCGCCGTTCCACAAGTGAGCCGTCTTTGTGCACAGACGCATAGTACAAAATGATGATCGCTTGCTTCCCTCCAATGAAAATGTCGCTGAACTTATCATATTGTTTACATTGTATGGAAACCAATATTAAAATCACATACTGTCTGCCAAAGAAATAAATAGCTATTCCTGAAATCAATGTTAGTAGTAGTACAAAAGTAACAAAAATATTTTTTTACATAATTGTTTCTGCAATTTGAAAACATTACAGTTTGAAGATTATCGTAGAACATGAGGCAACGCTTCAGTCATTTTAGTGTTACAAGAGCCTAAATAGCTTCAGTACGAAAGGGGTGAGGGAAATAGACTGCGGATGCAGGGAGCAGTCGTCTCGGACGAACTGAAGCAGCCCTCTGACAAGAACTTTTAGAAACGAACGAACTATAGAATGAACTGTAGTCACATACCCCTTCCGCTCTCCAAAAAGCCCCTCGCAATTCTTCCGTATCGAAATGGTTCAAACGGCTCTAAGCACTATGAAACATCTGAGGTCATCAGTCCCCTAGAACTTAGTCCTACTTAAACCTAACTAACTTAAGGACATCACACACATCCAAGCTCGAGGCAGGATTCGAACCTGCGACTGTAACAGTCACACGGTTCTAGACTGCAGAGCGTATAACCGCTCGACCACCGCGGCCGGTTCTTCCGTATCGGAACTGGTTTTGATAACTGAGTACGCCCGGGTGCACCAGGCTAGACAATATTTTGTCATTTGGGCTGCTAATGACAGAATTTTAAGCAATTTTTTTATGAAATGCAATCATCGCCGTTTGGGCAATATTTCTGTTGATCAAGTTTTGGGCGATGCAGGCAATTCCAACTGTATTTTTATGCAGTGATTTTAATCTAATTTTGTTTGTAGTTATGTTTACCGCCCCGCTTCCGTGTGAAATACTCAAATAGTGCATGCACAAAGCTCTACCACTCTTCAAATAACTACTCCAGTGCTAACATTAACTTGCAATAGACAGAAAATGAGGTTATTAGGCTATTGTAGTAGTGCATACATATCTTTAACTTACCATAACACTACTGGACAATCAGAGTCGGTTTTCCTCTTATTTCTTGATACAAACTTACCTGTAATCAGAAACTATCATGGCGGCACACAAAACAAAAACAATAAAGGGCAGCACTTACATTAAATTCAAATACTAGTAGGAACTGAACTGGTTGATAAAACAAAAAAAAAGAGTTCAACTAAGTTTAACAATGTGCCGCAGTTGGTCTTGGGTAAAGTATGGCATGTGGATAGGCGATAAGTGATGGTGCTATTGTTATATCAATAATTTAAATCTGTCAGTGGCCTTGTTGGCTATAGACAGTGCGTATCCCTTTCTCGTCATATGACTGAAAAAATATATATCTTTCAGTTTCACTATACGGGAACTAGCTCTAATGTAATTACTTCCAGGCGATAGGTGAGGAGGGAGGTCCAGAACACCTGGATCCTCACCACTCTTGGCTACGTCCGTTGTACTAGGCCCCTCAGTACTAATCGACCTATCAAGTTGTGACACCTGTTGCACGAAACTGGAAATTTACCTACCATGCATACTTTTGAGCGATTAACGTGCCAGGGGACTTTACTACGTTAGTGCTGGCCGCAGACAGTTTCGGTCTCTCAAGCCTGCCAAAGCAACAGAAGAAGAGATTAAATTGCGCTTTGTGCGTCGCCCAGCACTGGGCGGGAGGAATTCTGTATGAGGCAGGAGGCAGGGTGGGGACCGGAGTTTGATGGTTGTGTTTACTTGCTGTCCCACCGCTATTGATTTAGTAATTACGTCGGGCGTAGCGCACAAAGCCAGCGTATCTCCGGCGTACGCGATGTTGTCGTTGAGATAACACTGGCCCGTTAATAGATAGCCCTTCCCAACTTGCTCGGATCAGCACTTAGCATATTACCGCCAGTGGCTGTTTCGCTTTAATACAAGGGCCAGTCATAAGGATTCAAACGTTACATCGAAAAAATAAAATTACGTAGTTCATTTTTTGTTTGTTTTCGATCCTGCTAAACATTGAAATCTCTGAACTGCGGTATCGTACCACGCCGCTAGCGGGTCCAAATAAAAATGGTGGAACCAGTCTACACTTTATCTCTGGGCTGCCTTATGTATTTTGGTTTCCTTAGCACCTTGCTTCGATGCGTTGGAGCTGATATTACCACGTATATTGGAATTATAGACCTGCAAACAAACAATAATTTCCTACACCTTTATCATCTCAATTTCAATTAAAACTTATTCCGAGTTCGTAAATTATCGTAATGTTTTGCTTTTAACTACTCTCCATTGATTTCCATCGATTACATGTCCATTTATTTTCCTTGATATTTCCCTATAGACTGTTTGTAAGTAATTGAGTACCAGCGTGGCCCAAATATGTTTTCTTAAATGTTTCTGTTAGTCGGCTGAAAACAAGAGAATATAATCATGTATTTTACGAATGAGGCTTGAGAAACACACATTTCTATTGTTGTCGGTACTTATTATGACAGGTATTTTCATTAACACGTAATTTTTAGTACGGAATATATTGTTCGCATATTTGGCACTTCACTCAACTTTCTAACACACGAATATTTTTGTAATTTGAATTGCTTTCGATTCAAAAGCGAATGTGTTGAAGATTCTTGTGAGCTGTGGATTAGATGTAGCGAAAATAGTGGAACAGATTTATTCTGGTGTGGGGAAAAAGTTTTACTACTTCGATGGTTTATTCTTATGTGCATGTTTTTCCTCCCTCAGCTACAGTTGTGGTGGCTTATTTGGTTCTTTATGTAATGCAGATGTTGCAATCCAACCAAGATTCCTACGTTCCACATTCGCTGATTTGACTGAAAGTGTACTGAAGAAGGCTGTGAAGGGCACACGTGTACTCAGGGGATTCTTTGATGACACTGATCTTTATATGATCATTCCATTTTAAATCACTCCTAATGCCTACTCCCAGATAATTTATGGAATTAACTGCTTCCAGTTGCTGACCTGCTATATTGTAGCTAAATGATAAAGGATCTTTCTTTCTACGTATTCGCAGCACATTACACTTGTCTACATTGAGATTCAATTGCCATTCCTGCACCATGCGTCAATTCGTTGCAGATCCTCCTGTATTTCAGTACAATTTTCCATTGTTACAACCTCTCGATATACTACAGCATCATCCGCAAAAAGCCTCAGTGAATTTCCGATGTTATCCACAAAGTCATTTATGTATATTGTGAATAGCAGGCAGTGGTTTGCAGTTCAATTTTCAATTAAAGTCTCTCTTAGGTCAGGGACTTATACAGAGACTTAGGGAATTAGGAAGTGTAACATCATGAAGCATCAGTCCAATTTTTATCACTCTTTCTACATCTATAGCTACATGCACACTCTGCAAGCCACCCTACGGTGCTTGGCGGACGATATCTCTTACCACAACTAGTCATATCCCTTCTTGTTCCAATTACGAATAGAGCGATGGAAAAGCTACTCTCTATATGCCTCCTTAACACTCTGCCGTCCGGCGACACCACAGTGGTGACGTGCGCGAAATAGCGGTCAACGGCCGGCGACACCACAATGGTGTCGTGTGCATATTATTGCTCAGTGGCTGGGGACAACACAGTGGTGGCGTGAGCATAGTATCGCGCAGTGGCCGGCTACACCACAGTGGTGTCGTGTGCATAGTATCACCCAGTGGCCGGCGACACCATAGTGATGACGTGAGCATAGTACCGCGCAGTGGCCGGTGACAGTACTTTAGTGTCTTTTGCACTCTGTTGGTGATTTTTCAACAAGTTCTTTGTTTTATAAGTACTTGTGCACTTTGCCAGCCGGAGTGGTCGAGCGGTTCTAGGCGCTACAGTCTGGAGCCGCGCGACCGCTACGGTCGCAGGTTCGAATCCTGCCTCGGCCATGGACGTGTGTGATGTAATAGGTTAGCTAGGTTTAAGTAGTTCTAAGTTCTAGGGGACTGATCATCTCAGAAGTTAAGTGCCATAGTGCTCAGAGCCATTTGAACCATTTTAAACTTGTGCACCTTCCTCATGGCAGACGAAATAGACGATAAGATTATTTACGATGTTGCGCGGACGTCTTTTCTGACCTTCCCGATGACTTGGCCGATTGGGAAGACACTGGATATAAAAAAAAAAAAGGAAGTGAAGCAGAATCGCCAAAATATAGTGAAATACGTCCAAGAAGAATTCGGCGAACGCTACAGTTGCCAACTGATTCCGATGAATCAGACGAAGAAGGCAGACTATGATTTACTGAGGACCAATAAGAAGTTTGAAGGATCTCCGGGTCCACACATATTTCCCAAAGATGCACAGAGCGTCGTGGATATCGTAGAATTATATAATGGGAACGATCTATTTGAATATATTAGCAACAAAGCCAATAAGTACTAGAGTAAAAATTGCAATTGAAGGAAACTAGATTAAAAATGCCAAATTTGTCGACGTTACGTGATCCGACCTTAGAAAATGATTTTGGCTTCCTATCCTTATGGGAATTGTAAAAAAAAAACAAGCGTCGATGATTATTGGTCAACGAATCCGTTGATAGAAACACAGATATTTCGCAAAACGATGTCCCGCAACCGATTCAGACAATAATTACCAAATTTATAGTCTTCCGACAACAATAAACCGGATAATGCCGACCGGCTTTTCAAACTGCAATTCGTAATTGATTATTTTTTCAAAACGTTTAAAGAAACGTTTAATCTACGTCAAAACATTTCAACTGATGAAGGAATGATACCGTGGCGTGGACGGTTAAATTTTAAAGTTTACAATCTGTCGAAAATTATGAAATATAGCATACTCATTCGGATGCTGTGTGGTTCGAGTACGGGATACATTTCCTCATTCAAGATATATTCCGGCGCTGGGTAGCCGTTAGCAAAAACAGAACTACAGACACCTTCTTACGGATAAGAATTGTAACAGTGTAGAACTTGCAGAGAAGTCACTTGAAAAGAAAACTCGACGGTTTGTGGGACGATACGGCAAAATAGAGGCTTTCCGGAAAAAATTAAAGCCCGCAAAAGTCAATGTGTTTGAAACTTGTCATCAACGGAAAGGTAACAAGTGGCCGGCGACAAGCCAAGTAATCAGAATTAGCGCTGTCGGCGTCACGCGAATAAATTTGTATGAGACGTGCGGACGGCAAAGTGTTAGGAGCCCTAATTTCTCTTATGATCGTAGTCCTTACGTGAAACACTACGTTGACGGCAATAGGATCGTTCTGCAATCAGTGTCGAATGCCGGTTGTCTAAATTTTGTTAAGAGGCTTCTTCGAGAAGAACGTCCCCTTGCCTCCAGTGATTCCCGAAGCCCTAGCGTTGTGTCTGCGACCTCCTTTACAGATAAACGACACCTTCTTAAAACTCTCCCAACAAACCGAAATGTATCATTTGCTTTCCTCACACATTCCATTTATTTTATTTAATCGATCTGACTGCGAGAAGTAGCATACTACTGATGCTGTATTCGAATGTCACTGGACTGTTTTTCCTACTCATCTGCATTGACTTACATTACTCTACATTTAGAAAAAGCTGCCATTCATGACACAAATTATAAATTCTATCTAGGTCATCTTGTGTCATCCTACAGGCCTCAACGACGACACATGCTCGTAAATCACAGCAGATTCCTGGTCACCCTGTCCTTCAGATCATTTATGTATATAGAGAGTAATAGCGGTCCTCATCTACTTCCCTGGGAACTCCTGACGATATCATTGTTTCTGAAGAAAATCTACCGTCCAGGAAAACATATTGGCGCTAATACATAAAAATTATTCTAGCCAGCCACGTATCTGGGAACTTAGTGCGCATACTCGTACAATTGTTAACAGTCTGCAGTGGAGCACCGTGTCAAATACTTTTCGGAAATCAGAGAAATAAGGAATATGCCTGGTGGCCTTCGTCCAGAATTACAGGATATCCTGTGAGAAAAGGGAAACCTGTGTTTCGCACGAGAGATGCTATCTAAAAACTTGCTGATTTGTGGACAGCAGCTTTCCCGTGTCAAGGAACTTTGTTACATTCGAAATTAGAATATGCTGAAAAATTCAGCAGCAAACCGATGTTGACGATATTAATCTGTAATTTTGCAGCTCAGTTCTTTTGCCCTTCTTATATACAGGAGTAACATGCGCTTTTTTCCAGTCAACTGAGACTTTGCGCAGGGTGAGCGGTTTACTTCAGTAAGGGGTCAATGCTCCGGAACTCTTTCAATTGCGTCGCCACGTCAGCGATGCCCACTACTATGTCTTCCATACAGGAGTATGTGCGGTGCTCTTTGGAGATGTTCATCACATAGTGGTATTAAATGACTGTACTTTAATTCTTTTCGGAAGTGATGTCTATTAACGGTATCAGTATGACATCTGGCCCCCACAGGCACGAAAATGCTTTGTATAGGTGTAGTATGGAACTAAACGGCCCCCAGATATTATTATTCTGACGATTTTCTCCCCTGCCTGAAACATAAGCCGGAGATTGGTGTGAGACTATACGTCTTTACAAGTATGATCTCTGGATTACAAATCAGTTTGCTGGACAGGTCAGTCAATTGTTCGTACATTCCCCAATGCATTATTTTGTGGTGTGTACTGCCATGTGGAATCTCGCATAATCCTGATGAAATATAGGGTGACCATTTATAAAATCGACAACCTGCAGGTACGAATTCCTGGCAAAAAATGGTGGAAAAAGGGTCCTATGAACAAGTGTCCGTAAATGCATCCTTGCGATAATAGATAGCGAAGACGAATGAGAGCTCCTCTGAGCAAGTTCCGTGTGTTCTGCGTGATTTACGCAATGTACTGTAAGCAGCAGAATGATCCGGTATTCACGTCGGGAACAAGCCTAAATGGTGTTTGTGTACTGCCAAGCAATTGAAAAGAGAGGCAGCACGGCAATGTCGAAACAGGTACCCTCACAGACATGGCCACATCACACAATATTTAAAGCCCTTTTTGGACGATTAGGTCATCATGAGTCTATTCAGACAGACGAACGTGCAGGCAGTTGACCGTTTCCGTATGCATGGCCGTATACAAGCACCATCTCGGCTCGTTCCACACATCAGTACCGGATCATCCTGCAGTTTACAGTACACTGCGTCAATCACACAAGAAATACACGGCACGTGTTCAGAGGAATTGTCATTCGTCGGATCCATCTACCAAAGCAATGATGCAATTCCGGACGCATGTTCACAGGATTGTCCGCAGCTCGTGGACTTGCGTCGCTTCCCACGCCCGGGTTCCCGGGTTCGATTCCCGGCGGGGTCAGGGATTTTCTCTGCCTCGTGATGACTGGGTGTTGTGTGATGTCCTTAGGTTAGTTAGGTTTAAGTAGTTGTTCTAGGGGACTGATGACCATAGATGTTAATTCCCATAGTGCTCAGAGCCATTTGAACCATTTTTTCCAGGACATTTATTCCTCCATGTCCAGTAAGGAATCCATCCCTGTAGGTTGTCGGTTATGTTAATCTTCCGGCTGAATGCCTCTGGGTATCTTAGTCATTAAGGATGTGGCAATTTAGTCTGCTATTCTTGCTACGTGCGGGTTACCATTCAGTTTCCAATTAACAATTGCTAAATGAGTCATTGTTTTATCCTGTACCTCCCCACGCCATGGCTGAAGGAGATGGAAAAGTGTGGACGAAGAGAATCACCGCTTCATCAGCTCGTTTACAGACACAGTGGCGTTGATCTGACCACAACAGCCGGCCGGAGTGGCCTTACGGTTCTAGGCGCTACGGTCGCAGGTTCGCGGGCATGGATGTGTGTAATGTCCTTAAGTTAGTTAGGTTTAAGCAGTTCTAAGTTCTAGGCGACTGATGACCTCAGAAGTTAAGTCGCATAGCGCTCAGAGCCATTTGAACCATTTGACCACGACAGACGGATGCCAGTTCAGTCATATCACAGCATACCACTAGTATCCCAACCTACTCGACTACAGGCTACCACAGTCTAACACATGCGACGACGACACTCGTGGTCCTGCGACGGCAACGTCTCAAGCGGACAGACAACTGTACTTCTAGATATGATATCAGATACGGAAGAACTGTGTCGTTTATATTGATTTCCAACATAGTTTTACAATACAGTGCGCCATAAAAATCTGAAACAAGAAAAAATGTAAGCCACATTTGTCTTTCTCTGGTTTTCCAAAGTCTCTGGGACAAATTAAACGCTACATTATAAGACATTTACCATATCTTGTAACCTACGTATATTTACTGAAGAATTCCGCATTGTTTTAAGCACAAAAACTGACTATAAGCAGCAGAACACCTGAACTTTTGCAGAAAGACGGCTATATCTTCCCAAGAAGGTGAAGTTTTCTTCAGCATATCATCATCATCATCATCATCATCGCCATTATTTAAGACTGATTATGCCTTTCAGCGTTCAGTCTGGAGCGTAGTTCTCCTTTTAAAAATTCCTCCATGATCCCCTATTCAGTGCTAACGTTGGTGCCTCTTCTGATGTTAAACCTGTTACTTCAAAATCATTCTTAACCGAATCCAGGTACCTTCTCCTTGGTCTACCCCGACTCCTCCTACCATCTACTGCTGAACCCATGAGTCTCTTAGGTAACCTTGCTTCTCCCATGCGTGTAACATGACCCCACCATCTAAGCCTGTTCGCCCTGACTGCTACATCTATAGAGTTCATTCCCAGTTTTCCTTTGATTTCCTCATTGTGGACATCCTCCTGCCATTGTTCCCATCTACTAGTACCTCCAATCATCCTAGCTACTTTCATATCCGTATCCTCAACCTTATTGATAAGGCATCATTAATCCACCCAGCTTTCGCAAAGCTGGTCGAAAGATTGAACGGTGCACAGATAACTTAGTCTTGGTACTGACTTCCTTCTTGCAGAAGATAGTAGATCGTAGCTGAGCGCTCACTGCATTAGCTTTGCTACACCTCGATTCCAGTTCTTTCACTATGTTGCCATCCTGTGAGAATATGCATCCTAAGTACTTGAGACCGTCCACCTGTTCTAACTTTCTTCCTCCTATTTGGCACTCAATCCGTTTATATCTCTTTCCCACTGACATTACTTTCGTTTTGGAGATGCTAAGCTTCATACCATAGTCCTAACGTTTCTGATCTAGCTCTGAAATATTACTTTGCAAACTTTCAATCGAATCTGCCATCGCAACTAAGCCATCCGCATATGCGAGACTGCTTATTTTGTGTTCACATATCTTAATCTCAACCAGCCAGTCTATTGTTTTCAACATACGATCCATAAATAATATGAACAACAGTGGAGACAGGTTGCAGCCTTGTTTTACCCCTGAAACTACTCTGAACCATGAACTCAATTTACCGTCAGCTCTAACTGTGCCTGACTATCTACGTAAAGACCTTTAATTGCTTGCGAAAGTTTGCCTCCCATAATCTCGTAGAACAGACAATAACTTCCTCCTAGGAACCCGGTCATATGCCTTTTCTAGATCTACAAAGCATAGATACAATTCCCTGTTTCACTCGTAACACTTCTCCATTATTAGCCGTAAGCTAAAGATCTGATCCTGACAACCTCTAAGAGGCTTAAGCCCACACTGATTTTCATCCAATTTGTCCTCAAATAGTGCTCGCACTTTCCTTTCAACAATACCTGAGAAGATTTTACCCACATCGCTGATTAAAGAGATACATCTGTAGCTGTTACAATCTTTCCTGTTCCCATGTTTAAAGACTAGTGTAATTACTGCTTTCGTCCATTCTGATGGAACCTGTCCCGACTCCCACGCCATTTCATTTATCCCGTGTAGCCATTTAAGACCTGACATTCCACTGTATTTGATGAGTTCCGACTTACTTTCATCCACCCCAGCCGCTTTATTGCACTGCAATCTATTGACCATTTTCTCCAATCCCTCAAATGTGACCCTATTTCCATCATCATTCCTATACCATTATACATCGAAATCTGAAACATTACTGATCGTATTTTCACCTACATTCAACAACTCTTCAAAATATTCCCTCCATCTGCCCAAGGCATCAACAGGATTCACCAGCAGTTTTCCTGACCTGTCCAAAATACTTGTCATTTCCTTCTTACCTCCCTTTCTAAGACTGCTAATTTCACTCCAGAATGGTTTTCCAGCAGTTTGACCCAAAGTCTTCCCAAGATTTCTTCTTGGATGCTGCAATTATCTGTTTGGCTTTGTTTCTTTCTTCAACATAACTTTCTCTGTCTACCTGAGTTCTAGTATGTAGCCATCTTTGATACGCCTTCTTCGGTACTGAGATTCATTGGAAGAATGCTAAGGAAATGCAATCCGAAAACAAAGGAAGTAGGTTACAGTACACTTGTTCGCCCACTGCTTGAATATTGCTAATCAGTGTGGGATCCGTACCAGATAGGGTTGATAGATGAGATAGAGAAGATCCAACGGAGAGCAGCGCGCTTCGTTACAGGATTATTTAGTCATCGCTAAGGCGTTACGGAGATGATAGATAAAATCCAATGCAAGATTGCAGGAGAGACGCTCAGTAGCTTGGTACGGGCTTTTGTTGAAGTTGCGAGAACATACCTCCACCGAGGAGTCAAGCAGTATATTGCTCCCTCCTACGTATATCTCGCGAAGAGACCATGAGGATAATATCAGAGAGATTAGAACCCACACAGAGGCATACCGACAATCTTTCTTTCCACGAACAATAAGAGACTGGAATAGAAGGGAGAACCGATAGAGGTACTCAAAGTACCCTCCGCCACACACCGTCAGGTGGTTTGCGGAGTATGGATGTAGATGGATATGTAGGTAGTGAATCAGAGCGAAGAAATTTACAGAAATGTCCTAAAATAGGAACATAGAAAGCGCTGACATAATTTACGAGAGCACGGCTGCTCCAACAGGAAGTTCTAAGAAACTGATACAAAAACCGTTCAAAGTTCAAACTAAATTCCGCTCCCTAATGGCTGAGCTCTGAGCACTGACCCTGCGATGATTATCGTGTGCGGCGTGGTTCGCACAGAGCGCGGCGCGACCTTTAATGAATCCGGCGGGCCGACAGCTGCCAGATTAACATGTTGCCGAGGCGCGGTTGACAGCGGGGTGGTTGCCAGCGGACGTAATTAGCCGTGCGACTCAGCCAATGAAGCCCCTGCAGGTCTGTCGCCGTGGAGAGGGGAGGCGCACGGCGACACGCGACAGGCGAGGACAGAGCGGAGCAAGAGCAGGCAGAGACAGGCGACAGCAGAAGCGGCTGCCATTAGACAGACACCAGGCACCAATTAGCCGCCTCCCACCAGCGCACAAAGAAACTTTAATCGCCTCCTCCACCGAGTGGGAAAAACACTCGCCGCAGCGCGCGGCGTCGCCTTCCTTCATTTGCTCACGAGAGCTCCCTTCACTCCCTCCCCCGTCATCTCTCAGCTCAGCTCACGAAATTTGTCTTTGCTCTTTGCGAAATGGAGCGCAGCTCCAGTAGCGTGCTTTTCATGACGTCGGTCACATTAGCGGAAAGCGCCTTTGCTGCTAATGGCCGAGGGTCGCCTCTCTGTCGTCTTCTGGCTCTCGTTGGGAGACTGCCTGCTAATGAACCCTCGAGACAGAGTTAATGATCCCACATGCTACTAAATATGAAAGAGACAGAAAACAAGGGACAATGTTATACAATGTTTACGAACTTTCCGTTCCCCCTGTTTTGCTACACATACGCACACACACACACACACACACACACACACACACACACACACATCCACATCAAATAGCCTACCACCTCTTTCCGTCCTCTTCATGGATGGACAAAGAGAATGAGAGGCACGTTTGCTTACTGACGCATTGAATAGAAACACTGCACACATCTCGTCCTCCCTAGCTCTCTCTTCATCTCCTTCTCCCCGCACCTTCTCTCGAACACTGTCTCCGCCTCTCTCTAACCAGTTCCTCAGTCACTCACTCTCTAGCTATCCTCTGTTCACACCATCACTGTCCATCTTCTCACAGTTCTCCCTCGCCATGTCCTCTTTCCCCTCTCTCAGTTCTTTTCGTCTTTTTCAGTCCAGCCTGTATGAAAGGTGCTATGAACGATTGTATGTCCCTAACATGTAGACTCCAAGCAAAACCGGGCAGTAAGGCAAGTCGATACTATTCCGACACATTTTACACCTCCTGAAGGGCATCCTATATGCCTGGGGTTGTGGAAAAGACATCCTGAACAAACATACACACTATATATAAAACATCTGTTTCGTATATAGTTTATACATATGTATACGTCTGGTATCTCCTCGCAAATGCCTGAAGAGGATTCTGCCAAATTTTGTACAGATAAAGCAGGTGTCACGAGTATCAACACTGTTCAGTAGGCTACTCTACACAACAAATATTTTGTGTAGGAATAGTATTGACCAGCAAAATCAACCTGCTTTGCAGGAGTATTACATGTCATGGGCAAGAAAGGTTTTATGGGTCCCAATAATTAGACTGTCCTGCATGACAGGCGTGTTGTGCTGAGATATTGCCAATCTGCTTCATAGACCTACCTTTGTATGGCGGCCTGAATGTTGCGCATGGGTGGGGGGTTAGATAAATGACTTTCATATCGCTGAGGTGCAGTAAATAATTATAAAGAAACACTATACAAAAAGCACATAAAAGGGAAGTCAGTCAGTCACAAAGAAAGGATGTACCTATTACAGATGTCTAGCTTCATTTTCCACCGCTGTCGGCTCCTCTTGTTTCATTTTTTTTAGTACTCCATCCTTCCATCTCGTGTTTGGACATTTACTTGGACGTTTTCCAGCAGATTGACAATGGAGTACTCGGTTAGGATGGGATCCATCAGCTCTAAAGGTGCGGGAAAACCAATATAGTCTTTTTCTTCCCTAATAGGCATCCAATATGTGGCTTTCCAAACCGCTGCTGGTACAGGTCTTATTTCGCTCCTCACTTCCGTTTACCTTCCGTGGCATTGTAGACAGGTCTTCTGATCTTTCGAAGTACCTTCTTCTCGAAAACACAGACTGTTTCGTCAGTTATGGCTGATGTCGCCCAGTTTTCACAACCATACGAAAGTACAGGTAATACTATGGTCATATGCAGCTGAATCTAGTTCTTTAAGTGATATTAGACGTGAGCTGAGTAGATTTTCCCACTAAGAAACATGCGATTAGCGTTTATTATTTGTTGGTGCATGTCTTTCATCATTTCACTTTCATTAATAATTATGGATCCAAGGTAACTGATTTTTTGAACTCGTTAAAAGGCAGGCCCTTTAACAACAATGAAGGGAAGGAGAGAGCTTGAAGGCGTGATACAGCGAGAAATGTTGTTTGTCATTATTCAGCAGCACCACAATTTTCTTCGAACTGTTGAGAAATTTGGAAGTAACAGAACATACATTCTACAGTGTGTCTCCAAGCTTCTCAGTGCCGTCATATAACGTCAGAACTGTGTCTGCTCACACCATTTTCATTCCTGTGACTGGTATCTCGACTTATTTTTCCCGAGGTCGAGATGAATAGTGCCAATGGATCTCCTTACCTCAGTCCACTTCCAGTACTGAACGATGCTTTGTGAACCTATTTGACAAGCTGAAGTAGAGCAGGAAGCTACAATTAGTCGGATGTATTTCGCTGGTACGTCAAATTACTCTGTCGTTTTCCGTAATATGGAGCGACCTGTGCCGTCGTAAGCTTGTCGAAAATCAGTGAATATGAAATGGAATTTCCGTTTCGAATTCATTAAATTTTTCTTTCTGCTTCCTAGAGGTAAACAAGTGATCAAGTGTCGATCATCCAGGGAAGCCACAATTATAGACGTCAACAATTGCTTCAGTCGATTGTTTCATGCGGCTTAGCAGCATCGTTGTCAAGACTTTATAACCAAATTCAAGTAACAAAACCCCTCGGTAGTTGGATACTTGTGCACTACACCTAACCCGATGGTGGACAGATAATGTAGCTCCCATCTGTTCTTTCGAAATTATTTCTGTTGTTAGAGTGGTAGGTATTAACAGCTTCAAAACAGCCATCAATTTTCACCTTTGAAGTAGAGAATCTTAACTGTGATACCACTACCTTCTGAAGCCTTGTTATTCTTGAGGTTCTTTAGTACATCACTAATTACTTCCTCTGATGGTTCAAGACTTCTAGTGTATCAGACTGAGTGCCCATATGAGTTGTCACGACTGTTACGATGTAATAAGTTAGTACGTCCTCCAAACTTTGTTTAAATAGGTTTCCTGATAGTTGTACCTCTTCACCAGGTTCATTCGTTAGAACCAATGTACGTCGTCGGTAGACACCTCTGGAAATCTTGTGGCCGGGAAAACGGAGCCTGACGTCTTAGATTCGTCGACTGCTATCAACAAACTTTTATGGTGTTTCCTCTTCTTCTTCCTTACGAAATCTTCGAGACGCATCTCTTCTTAGTAAACTGTCCTTGCATCTTCCGAAAGTTTTTCTAGCGTTTTAGTCTCTTTAGTGGTCTGGTCTCTCGATTCACAGCATTCTTTGCCGAACCGAGGTTTACTTCTGTGTTTTGGATGACAAACGAGCCGTTCATTTGCATTCATTGACAATGCGTTCCTTAAACATGCACCGTTTACATTATTAGGATCTAGAGATATTGTGAGGTGTTCTGTAGTTCTTTCTTGATAGTGCTGACTAACTACCACATGTTCCACTTTATACTTGTCGATAGGGACAATACTTTCAATATTACTTCACCACTTGGTAGGCACTTTCAGACGTAATCCAACTGCCACCAAAAATTGATCGTAACTCATATCTGAAATACTGAGGGTTTACAAATATTCCACACTTCCATGACTCCGCTGTCATCCAGAACATAGTCGATTTATAGTATGACTCACCGGAGGAGAAACACCCCTCTGAAGATGTCCAGCGCAGCTCTGGACGAAACGTTAGGAGCTGAAGAGTTTCATGGACCACGACCTTACATCCCGGAAGGTTTACCAGAAGATATAGTCGATTTAGTTCATTGTACTTCCATCTGCGGATGTTTAGGCAATCTTATCTACTACTTCGCAGGAATAGTACGTGCTTCTAATAGACATACTTCTCGTTTTGGCAAAGTTAATCAACCAGATACCGTTCTAACTGCTTGTTTCATAGTTACTGTCAGAATCATCTAGGGCACTGAAATCTCTTATTGCGAAATGAACTGAATGTTTTAATGTCTTGATAGTCCATCTGCTATATTCTCCAGCTCTATACATATTAGGCGTGATTAAAAAATACTGGGAATAACTTTATTTGAAACAAATTAATGAACTTGCATGGAATTTCGCTTTATCACCTTCAAAGACCGTCCTTGACTAGCAATGCGCTTATTCCAGCACTGGAAGAATTTCTGGAAGGCTTGTTTTGGAAGAGCGTTCAGCTTCTGTGTCGTGGCCTTTTCAGTGTTGGGAACGGTGTCAAAGCATTTTCCTTTAAGGATATTTTTTAATTTTTGGAAACAGCCTGAAGTCGCGTGGTACTAAATCTGGTGAGTAAGAAGGATGTGGACAGACAGGAACACATTTTCCAAGCAATAACTCTCACATCAAGACAAAGTGAAGAAGGAAGCCACTGGCATATTTTTCTGGTCAGTTTCTTCATACGTCGTTTTGCCAGCGTTGCACAACGCCCTTATAAAATTCAGCGTTTACATTTGTTCTCTTTGGAACAAATTCTATATACCCTCAATATCAAAAAAATCGGTAAACGTGACTTTGAAATTCGATTTTCATTACCGTGCGTCTTTACTGTGAAGAGATTTACCGGTTTTTTCATTGTGAACCTGTGACCCAAGTTCCATTGTTGGACATGAAGCCCGGATATGAAAGAAGACGACCCATCAGCTCTGTGCAAATTGACCCAAGATCAAATTTTGTTCTTGACTCAAAAGTTTAGGAACAAATTTAGCGTTCACTCGTCTCACTTGCAAATTATCGGTTAAAATGCTTTACTTGGACTTGTATGAGGTGGTAAGTTTTTAGATACGCTCTTGAATAGTTATTCGCCTATTTAAACAAATAATTTTGGCACATTTTGTACGTTTTCTTCTATTTTCAAGTTTAATGGATGTGCCAAACGGTTCCCGTCTCTGCCGACTCATTTTTATAAATCACGCATACCACTTGTAAGCGGTCTTCAAAGTTAGAGCTTTGTCGCCATACACCTAATGCAGCATTTTAAAAGTTTCTCTGGAATCTTTCTTCTTCTTGAAACAGAACTTAATATTCCCGCATTGTTCGAAATTCATTATGCGCCGCAGACACGATAAACGCAACGTACGTTTAGCCTCTCTGGAAGCTGACTGATAAGTCAGAACGTGCAGAATGTGCTCCAACTTGACGCTGTCTATCTCTACGGATCAGACTATCGGGCAAATTACATCAACTGATTGCAGAGTCAGCACTTCCTGCAAAAAGAATTCATTCACCATATTTTTTGATCACACCTCATATTTACAAAAATGGCTCTGAGCACTATGGGTCTTAACTTCTGAGGTCATCAGTCCCCTAGAACTTAGAACTACTTAAACCTAACTAACCAAAGGACATTACACACATCCATGCCCGAGGCAGGATTCGAAACTGTGACCGTAGCCGTCGCGCCGTTCCAGACTGTAGCGCATAGAACCGCTCGGCCACATCGGCCGGCTCATATTTACACAGCTGAGCCAGAACATTATGACCACCCACCTAATAGCCACCTTTGTCACGGATAACAGAGGCGACTCATCGTGGTACGGAAGCAGTGAGGCTTTGGTGGGTCAGAGGATGGAGTTGGCACTACATCTGCACACATGTTGTTGTTGTTGTTGTTGTTGTTGTTGTGGTCTTCAGTCCTGAGGCTGGTTTGCTGCAGCTCTCCATGCTACTCTATCCTGTGCAAGCCTCTTCATCTCCCAGTACCTACTGCAGCCTACATCCTTCTGAAGCTGCTTAGTGTATTCATCTCTTGGTCTCCCTCTACGATTTTTACCCTCCACGCTGCCTTCCAATACTAAATTGCTGATCCCTTGATGCCTCAGAACATGTCCTACCTACCGATCCCTTCTTCAAGTCAAGTTGTGCCACAATCGTCTCTTCTTCCCAATCCTATTCAATACTTCCTCAATAGTTATGTGGTCTACCCATCTAATCTTCAGCATTCTTCTGTAGCACCACATTTCGAAACCTTGTATTCCAGACTATTTATCGTCCATGTTTCACTTCCATACATGGCTACACTCCATACAAATACTTTCAGAAACGGCTTCCTGACACTTAAATCTATACTCATTGATAGCAATTTCTCTTCTTCTGAAACGCTTTCCTTGCCTTTGCCAGTCTACATTTTATATCCTCTCTACTTCGACCATAATCAGTTATTTTGCTCCCCAAATAGCAAAACTCCTTTACTACTTTAAGTGTCTAATTTCCTAATCTAATTCCCTCAGCATCACCCGACTTAATTCGGCAACATTCCATTATCCTCGTTTTACTTTTGCTGATGTTCATCTTATACCCTCCTTTCAAGACACTGTCCATTCCGTTCAACTGCTCATGTCCTTTGCTGTCTCTGACAGAATTACAATGTCATCGGCGACCCTCAAAGTTTTTATTTGTTCTCCATGGATTTTAATACCTACTCTGAACTTTTCTTTCGTTTCCTTTACTGCTTGCTCAATATACAGATTGAATAGCGATGGGGAAAGGCTACAACCCTGTCTCACTCCCTTCCCAACCACTGCTTCCCTTTCATGTCCCTCGACTCTTATAACTGCCATCTGTTTTCTGTACAAATTGTAAATAGCCTTTCGCTCCCTGTATTTTACCCCTGCCACCTTCAGAATTTGAAAGAGGGTATTCTAGTCAGCATTGTCGAAAGCTTTCTCTAAGTCTACAAATGATAGAAACGTAGGTTTGCCTTTCCTTAATCTTTCTTCTAAGATAAGTCGTTGGGTCAGTATTGCCTCACGTGTTCCAACATTTCTACGGAATCCAAACTGATCTTCCCAGAGGTCGGCTTCTAGCAGTTTTTCCATTCGTCTGGAAAGAATTCGCGTTAGTATTTTGCAGCTGTGACTTATTAAACTGATAGTTCGGTAACTTTCACATCTGTCAACACCTGCTTTCTTTTGGATTGGAATTATTATATTCTTCTTGAAGCCCGAAGGAATTTCGCCTGTCTCATTCATCTTGCTCACCGGATGGTAGAGTTTTGTCAGGACTGGCTTTCCCAAGGCTGTCAGTAGTTCTAATGGAATGTTGTCTACTCCCGGGGCCCTGCACACGTAAGTCACCTAATTCCGATAAATTTCTAGGAAAGGGGTGGTGAGGTCTGATGCCACGCCTACCACATCCCAGATGTATTCAGTCCGGTTCAGATCTGACGAGTTGGTGGCGGGGAGGGGGTGGGGAGCAGACCATCAATTGGAACATGCCACTCTGTTCCTGGAACCACTCCATTCTCCTGGCCTAGTGACATGGCGCAATAACTTGTTGAAAAATGGCTCTGAGCACTATGCGACTTCTAAGGTCATCAGTCCCCTAGAACTTAGAACTATTTAAACCTACTAACCTAAGGACATCTCACACATCCATGTCCGAGGCAGGATTCGAACCTGCCACCGTAGCGGTCGCCCGGCTCCACACTGTAGCGCCTAGAACCGCACGGCCATTTCGGCCGGCCGATAACTTGTTGAAAAACGGCACCCAGCACCCGGGGCATACCATCAGCAGGTTGTCTCCGCCCTGCAGTATGGGTGTCAAGAAGCTGGAATACGACGGATTCGCGCTTTCCCATTGGCATGATGAAGAAGCTACCAGGAGTCATTAGACTTTTAAGGCTCTGCCACTGTACCAACACGTGGTGCCGATAGTCAAGTGTCAATTTCAGTTGTGGTTGCCGATGTTGCGGTGTTAGTATTGACACATGCCAAACTAGCACAATGATGGTGCACGCATAAATTTGTCAGAGCACATCCGCATGTCCGGCTGTAGGTGACCACCCTTGTACCCGTTTTTTGTGCTCATCAGTGTCCTTTGCCATACGTCACTGTCACAACATCGGCTTTTAGGGGATCAGCTTGGTGGTTTTCCGTCATGTCAGCGGGCTGTTATTCTTTGTTATGGAAGATCTACTCGTTCTTACGGCATCATGCTGAGCTGTCAGACTTTATTATCCGTCCTCAGTGAGGTGATGTTGCTGAATTAACTATTCAGATTTTTCTCTCGAGCGAGGTGAAACAATATCTTCCACGGTGTGCCATATTCTTTGCAGCGCGGTGCCCTGATTTAATTGGGCTTGGCACTAACTGGAGGATCTACTAAAAAAAATTTAGTATTTATCCATGATATCTTCCTGCAGTGCAACAACTTATAGATGTAGTGAATCTTTCCCTGCCGTTTTGTCTGAAGCCTGAGGAAATTGTCTGGTTGTACATCGTTCTACACCAGTCAATCGAGAGAGGATATAAAATGCAAATGTGATATTCAGCCGTGTGGCTTAATATTTTATCAAAAAAAAAAAAATATATATATTGGATCGCTGCAGTGCTCATTCTTGCGACCTGGTTGACGTACTGAACAACACAATTTTCGCTTCATCCATTTAAAATATATTCCAAGTCAAGGACATCACAGGAATTAAGTGGCGACTACCACGGACAAAACTCCAGAATGATACCTAACAACATCAGATATTACATCTTATGGATTTCAACAACTCTATGGCGACAGATAAAGTTATTAGCGTCATTGACTTTACACAGGCTTATTCATAAGTACCCGTGACACCGACTGAAGTTGAAAAGACGGCTCTCACCATACCATTTGGATTATTCGAATACCGTTACATGCGGTACCAGTTGAAGAACGCCGACCAGAACTGGTAGCGCATCATCCATCAAGTGCTCAGCTGCCCCGAATTCCTCTTTTGTTATATGGACAGCACCTTGGTTTTCTCGGAGTACAGTAGTCACCACAAGGTCCACCTGCGCCAAGTGTTTCAGTGTCTACTAGAGTATGGGGTGGTAGTCAACAGACAGAAGTGTGTATTTGGGAAGAAATGTGTCATGTTCAGTGGCTTTGAAGTATCATGGGCGGAAATTACACCCTCGTCGGAACGCGTGGATTCTTTCTGCAGCATCTCTCTGCCTAAAACATACAAAGGTCTGAGAAGGTTTCTGGGCATACTAAACTATAACAGCTGTCACCTTCCACACATCGCTCTTTGCTAGCACCACTGTCTCCATTCCTAAAACGGAAGTGTACTACTGGAAAAAGGAAGATGCAACTGATCGGTTTCGACAGAGTCAAAGACTGTACAGGGCGAAGCGAAATTCGCGCACTCCTCACATACCAGTGATTAAAAAAAATGTCTGTTTCAAAATTTCGGCTGGCGAGTACATCTGGCATAAAATGGACGATATAGAGTGGAAATCTGGCAACACTGTACCCAAGTTTATGGTGGCACCTCTGCCAGCATATACCACTCGTCCTGTACAGCTGGTGCAGAAGACAGAGTTTTTGGTTAGCATGCAGGAGATCGATGGTTCGAACCTGGCTTGAGACTTGTTTTTTATATGGTAAATGTAATCAAGGTGGTATCTGGCATCTTAATCGTCAACAGTTATTGCAGCGGATCCTCCACAAAACAATTGCACTTACATACTACTATCGTAGAAATGGAAGATTGGTCAGCCGTGAAAGCAACCCTATTCACTTCGTGGGCGTAAATTTAGTCTCACCACATCATCTACTAGATGCGAAATCTGTTTTCTTTGTACCTCTACTCCAATGATCCCATAGATTAGTACCAACTATTATTCTTGGGTCGTTCAGGTCCATCACATTTCGTTAGGGCCTTACGTTACCAGTAGGACTAGAAACGTGCTTTACGAATAATGTCCAAACTCGATTACTATTTGTATGTGTTATCAACATTGTCCCACTAATTATGCCTTTCAATATTGAGTCTGGTAACCGCATGATGTTTAGTATGTATCTCAATGCATTATTATAATCTTTCCTTTCTCAGACCTTAGGTCTGGTTCGGAATGAAAGTGACGCGGACCTTGATCAAGCGTCACTTCCTTTTAACTGTACGGTATATGTTACATTGCGTTTAAGAACTTTCGGGTAGTTGAACATGTATCAATAATTACGGATTTCTGAAGTTGTATATATAAGTTTGGATGTAGCTGTATTGCATTGATGTACTGGTGGATATTGCGTGGTATGACTCCTGTAGTTGAAAGTATAATTGGTATAATGTCCACTTTATCCTGATGCCACATGTCCTTGACTTCCTCAGCCAGTTGGATGTATTTTTCAATTTTTTCTCTTGTTTTCTTCTGTATATTTGCTGTATTGGGTATGGATATTTCAATTAGTTGTGTTAATTTCTTCTTTTTATTGGTGAGTATGATGTCAGGTTTGTTATGTGGCGTTGTTTTATCTGTTATAATTGTTCTGTACCAGTATAATTTGTATTCATCATTCTCCAGTACATTTTGTGGTGTATACTTGTATGTAGGAACGTGTTGTTTTAAAAGTTTATGTTGTAAGGCAAGCTGTTGGTGTATTATTTTTGCGACGTTGTCATGTCTTCTGGGGTATTCTGTATTTGCTAGTATTGTACATCCGCTTGTGATGTGATCTACTGTTTCTATTTGTTGTTTGCAAAGTCTGCATTTATCTGTTGTGGTATTGGGATGTTTAATAATATGCTTGCTGTAATATCTGGTGTTTATTGTTTGATCCTGTATTGCAATCATGAATCCTTCTGTCTCACTGTATATATTGCCTCTTCTTAGCCATGTGTTGGATGCGTCTTGATCGATGTGTGGCTGTGTTAGATAATACGGGTGCTTGCCATGTAGTGTTTTCTTTTTCCAATTTACTTTCTTCGTATCTGTTGATGTTATGTGATCTAAAGGGTTTTAGAGGTGGTTATGAAATTCTAGTGGTGTAGCCGATGTATTTATGTGGATGATTGCTTTGTGTATTTTGCTAGTTTCTGCTCGTTCTAGAAAGAATTTTCTTAAATTGTCTACCTGTCCATAATGTAGGTTTTTTATGTCGATAAATCCCCTTCCTCCTTCCTTTCTGCTTAATGTGAATCTTTCTGTTGCTGAATGTATGTGATGTATTCTATATTTGTGGCATTGTGATCGTGTAAGTGTATTGAGTGCTTCTAGGTCTGTGTTACTCCATTTCACTACTCCAAATGAGTAGGTCAATATTGGTATAGCATAGGTATTTATAGCTTTTGTCTTGTTTCTTGCTGTCAATTCTGTTTTCAGTATTTTTGTTAGCCTTTGTCTATATTTTTCTTTTAGCTCTTCCTTAATATTTCTATCATCTATTCCTATTTTTTGTCTGTATCCTAAATATTTATAGGCATCTGTTTTTTCCATCGCTTCTATGCAGTCGCTGTGGTTATCCAATATGTAATCTTCTTGTTTAGTGTGTTTTCCCTTGGCTATGCTATTTTTCTAACATTTGTCTGCTCCAAAAGCCATATTTATATCATTGCTAAATACTTCTGTTATCTTTAGTAATTGGTTGAGTTGTTGATTTGTTGCTGCCAGTAGTTTTAGATCATCCATGTATAGCAAATGTGTGATTTTGTGTGGGTATGTTCCAGTAATATTGTAACCATAATTTGTATTATTTAGCATGTTGGATAGTGGGTTCAGAGCAAGGCAGAACCAGAAAGGACTTAATGAATCTCCTTGGTATATTCCACGCTTAATCTGTATTGGCTGTGATGTGATATTATTTGAATTTGTTTGGATATTAAGTGTGGTTTTCCAGTTTTTCATTACTATGTTTAGGAACTGTATCAATTTAGGATCTACTTTATATATTTCCAATATTTGTAGTAACCATGAGTGGGGTACACTATCAAAAGCTTTTTGGTAATCAATGTATGCATAGTGTAGCGACCTTTGTTTAGTTTTAGCTTGATATGTCACCTCTGCATCTATTATCAGTTGCTCTTTACATCCTCGTGCTCCTTTGCAACAGCCTTTTTGTTCTTCATTTATAATTTTGTTCTGTGTTGTATGTGTCACTAGTTTCTGTTTAATGACTGAAGTTAATATTTTGTAGATTGTTGGTAGGCATGTTATGGGGCGATATTTTGCTGGGTTCGCTGTGTCTGCTTGATCTTTAGGTATTAGATAAGTCATTCCATGTGTAAGTGTATCAGGGAATGTGTATGGGTCTGCAATGTAACTGTTAAATAATTTAGTTAGATGTGAATGTGTTGAGGTGAACTTCTTTAACCAGAAATTTGCTATTTTATCATTTCCAGGGGCTTTCCAATTGTGAGTAGAATTAATTGCTTGGGTGACTTCATGTTGCAAAATTGTCACTTCAGGCATTTGTGGTATCATCTTGTATGTGTCTGTTTCTGCTTGTATCCACCGTGCATGCCTGTTATGTTGTACCGGGTTTGACCATATGTTGCTCCAGAAGTGTTCCATGTCTGTTATGTTTGGTGGATTGTTTATTTCAATGTGTGTGTTATCTATTGTCTGGTAAAATTTCTTTTGGTTTGTGTTGAATGTTTGGTTTTGTTTCCTTCTATTTTCACTTTTTTTGTATCTTCTGAGTCGTTTGGCGAATGCTTGTAATTTCTGCTTCTTTTCATCTAATTGCTCTGTCGCTTCTTGTTGTGAGATTTTACCTAACCTTTTTCGTTTTTTTTCCGAGATTTCATTTCTTATAAAATGTGTTAGCTGTCCGATGTCTTTTCTCAGTTTTTCTATTCTGATCTGTAGCCTGTGTTGCCATGCTGGTTTTGTGGGTTTCTTCTGTGTGTTGGTTGGTTCTGATCTCTGCCTAGTGTGTATATTTAGTGTAGTGAGTGCCCCTATATATACCAGTAGTTGTAACTCTTCCACAGTTGTGTTTTCATTTATTTTGTTGTGTATGATTGTGTTGATAGTTTTTATTGTTGTTTCGACTTGTGGGTTATTTGGTGGTCTATGCAAGAATGGTCTAATGTCTGTATTTGTGTCTTTGTATTCTATATATGTTAGCTGAAATTTTTCTTCTATATCTAATATCTGTGTCACTTTGTGTTCTATTTTTATTATTATTATTATTATTATTATTATCTTTACTTTCTCAGACGTTAAGTCTGGTTAAGAATGGAGTGACGTGGACCTTGATCAAGCGTCACTTCCTTTTAACTGTACGGTATATGTTATATTGCATTTAGGAACTTTCGGGTTATTGAACATGTATCAATAATTACGGATTTCTGTATTTGTATATATATGTTTGGATGTAGCAGTATTGCGTTGATGTACTGGTGGATATTGTGTGGTATGACTCCTGTAGTTGATAGTATAACTGGTATGATGTCAACTTTATCCTGATGCCACATGTCTTTGACTTCTTCAGCCAGTTGGATGTATTTTTCAATTTTTTATCCTGTTTTCTTTTGTATATTTGTTGTATTGGGTATGGATATTTCGATTAGTTGTGTTAATTTCTTCTTTTTATTGGTGAGTATGATGTCAGGTTTGTTATGTGGCGTTGTTTTATCTGTTATAATTGTTCTGTACCAGTATAATTTGTATTCATCATTCTCCAGTACATTTTGTGGTGCATACTTGTATGTAGGAACGTGTTGTTTTAAAAGTTTATTTGTAAGGCAAGCTGTTGATGTATTATTTTTGCGACGTTGTCATGTCTTCTGGGGTATTCTGTATTTGCTAGTATTGTACATCCGCTTGTGATGTGATCTACTGTTTCTATTTGTTGTTTGCAAAGTCTGCATTTATCTGTTGTGGTATTGGGATGTTTAATAATATGCTTGCTGTAATATCTGGTGTTTATTGTTTGATCCTGTATTGCAATCATGAATCCTTCTGTCTCACTGTATATATTGCCTCTTCTTAGCCATGTGTTGGATGCGTCTTGATCGATGTGTGGCTGTGTTAGATAATACGGGTGCTTGCCATGTAGTGTTTTCTTTTTCCAATTTACTTTCTTCGTATCTGTTGATGTTATGTGATCTAAAGGGTTGTAGAGGTGGTTATGAAATTCTAGTGGTGTAGCCGATGTATTTATGTGGGTGATTGCTTTGTGTATTTTGCTAGTTTCTGCTCGTTCTAGAAAGAATTTTCTTAAATTGTCTACCTGTCCATAATGTAGGTTTTTTATGTCGATAAATCCCCTTCCCCCTTCCTTTCTGCATAATGTGAATCTTTCTGTTGCTGAATGTATGTGATGTATTCTATATTTGTGGCATTGTGATCGTGTAAGTGTATTGAGTGCTTCTAGGTCTGTGTTACTCCATTTCACTACTCCAAATGAGTAGGTCAATATTGGTATAGCATAGGTATTTATAGCTTTTGTCTTGTTTCTTGCTGTCAATTCTGTTTTCAGTATTTTTGTTAGCCTTTGTCTATATTTTTCTTTTAGCTCTTCCTTAATATTTCTATCATCTATTCCTATTTTTTGTCTGTATCCTAGATATTTATAGGCATCTGTTTTTTCCATCGCTTCTATGCAGTCGCTGTGGTTATCCAATATGTAATCTTCTTGTTTAGTGTGTTTTCCCTTGGCTATGCTATTTTTCTTACATTTGTCTGCTTCAAAAGCCATATTTATATCATTGCTAAATACTTCTGTTATCTTTAGTAATTGGTTGAGTTGTTGATTTGTTGCTGCCAGTAGTTTTAGATCATCCATGTATAGCAAATGTGTGATTTTGTGTGGGTATGTTCCAGTAATATTGTAACCATAATTTGTATTATTTAGCATGTTGGATAGTGGGTTCAGAGCAAGGCAGAACCAGAAAGGACTTAATGAATCTCCTTGGTATATTCCACGCTTAATCTGTATTGGCTGTGATGTGATATTATTTGAATTTGTTTGGATATTAAGTGTGGTTTTCCAGTTTTTCATTACTATGTTTAGGAACTGTATCAATTTAGGATCTACTTTATATATTTCCAATATTTGTAGTAACCATGAGTGGGGTACACTATCAAAAGCTTTTTGGTAATCAATGTATGCGTAGTGTAGCGACCTTTGTTTAGTTTTAGCTTGATATGTCACCTCTGCATCTATTATCAGTTGCTCTTTACATCCTCGTGCTCCTTTGCAACAGCCTTTTTGTTCTTCATTTATAATTTTGTTCTGTGTTGTATGTGTCACTAGTTTCTGTTTAATGACTGAAGTTAATATTTTGTAGATTGTTGGTAGGCATGTTATGGGGCGATATTTTGCTGGGTTCGCTGTGTCTGCTTGATCTTTAGGTTTCAGATAAGTCATTCCGTGTGTAAGTGTATCAGGGAATGTGTATGGGTCTGCAATGTAACTGTTACATAATTTAGTTAGATGTGAATGTGTTGAGGTGAACTTCTTTAACCAGAAATTTGCTATTTTATCATTTCCAGGGGCTTTCCAATTGTGAGTAGAATTAATTGCTTGGGTGACTTCATGTTGCAAAATTGTCACTTCAGGCATTTGTGGTATCATCTTGTTTGTGTCTGTTTCTGCTTGTATCCACCGTGCATGCCTGTTATGTTGTACCGGGTTTGACCATATGTTGCTCCAGAAGTGTTCCATGTCTGTTATGTCTGGTGGATTGTTTATTTCAATGTGTGTGTTATCTATTGTCTGGTAAAATTTCTTTTGGTTTGTGTTGAATGTTTGGTTTTGTTTCCTTCTATTTTCACTTTTTTTGTATCTTCTGAGTCGTTTGGCGAATGCTTGTAATTTCTGCTTCTTTTCGTCTAATTGCTCTGTTGCTTCTTGTTGTGAGATTTTACCTAACCTTTTTCGTTTTTTTTCCGAGATTTCATTTCTTATAAAATGTGTTAGCTGTCCGATGTCTTTTCTCAGTTTTTCTATTCTGATCTGTAGCCTGTGTTGCCATGCTGGTTTTGTGGGTTTCTTCTGTGTGTTGGTTGGTTCTGATCTCTGCCTAGTGTGTATATTTAGTGTAGTGAGTGCTCCTATATATACCAGTAGTTGTAACTCTTCCACAGTTGTGTTTTCATTTATTTTGTTGTGTATGATTGTGTTGATAGTTTTTATTGTTGTTTCGACTTGTGGGTTATTTGGTCTATGCAAGAATGGTCTAATGTCTGTATTTGTGTCTTTGTATTCTATATATGTTAGCTGAAATTTTTCTTCTATATCTAATATCTGTGTCACTTTGTGTTCTATTTTTATTATTATTATTATTATTATTATTATTATCTTTACTTTCTCAGACGTTAAGTCTGGTTAAGAATGGAGTGACGTGGACCTTGATCAAGCGTCACTTCCTTTTAACTGTACGGTATATGTTATATTGCATTTAGGAACTTTCGGGTTATTGAACATGTATCAATAATTACGGATTTCTGTATTTGTATATATATGTTTAAATGTAGCTGTATTGCGTTGATGTACTGGTGGATATTGTGTGGTATGACTCCTGTAGTTGATAGTATAACTGGTATGATGTCAACTTTATCCTGATGCCACATGTCTTTGACTTCTTCAGCCAGTTGGATGTATTTTTCAATTTTTTATCCTGTTTTCTTTTGTATATTTGTTGTATTGGGTATGGATATTTCGATTAGTTGTGTTAATTTCTTCTTTTTATTGGTGAGTATGATGTCAGGTTTGTTATGTGGCGTTGTTTTATCTGTTATAATGGTTCTGTTCCAGTATAATTTGTATTCATCTTTCTCCAGTACATTTTGTGGTGCGTACTTGTATGTAGGAACGTGTTGTTTTATAAGTTTATGTTGTAGGGCAAGCTGATGATGTATTATTTTTGCGACATTGTCATCTCTTCGGGGGTATTCTGTATTTGCTAGTATTGTACATCCGCTTGTGATGTGATCTACTGTTTCTATTTGTTGTTTGCAAAGTCTGCATTTATCTGTTGTGGTATTGGGATCTTTAATAATATGCTTGCTGTAATACCTGGTGTTTATTGTTTGATCCTGTATTGCAATCATGAATCCTTCTGTCTCACTGTATATATTGCCTTTTCTTAGCCATGTGTTGGATGCATCTTGATCGGTGTGTGGCTGTGTTAGATGATACGGGTGTTTGCCATGAAGTGTTTTCTTTTTCCAATTTACTTTCTTCGTATCTGTTGATGTTATGTGATCTAAAGGGTTGTAGAAGTGGTTATGAAATTGCAGTGATGTGGCCAATGTATTTATATGAGTGAGTGCTTTGTGTATTTTGCTAGTTTCTGCTCGTTCTAGAAAGAATTTTTTTAAATTGTCTACCTGTCCATAATGTAGGTTTTTTATGTCGATAAATCCCCTTCCTCCTTCCTTTCTTCTTAATGTGAATCTTTCTGTTGCTGAATGTATGTGATGTATTCTATATTTGTGGCATTGTGATCGTGTAAGTGCATTGAGTGCTTCTAGGTCTGTGTTACTCCATTTGACTACTCCAAATGAGTAGGTCAATATTGGTATAGCATAAGTATTTAAAGCTTTTGTCTTGTTTCTTGCTGTCAATTCTGTTTTCAGTATTTTTGTTAGTCTTTGTCTATATTTTTCTTTTAGTTCTTCTTTAATATTTGTATTATCTATTCCTATTTTTTGTCTGTATCCTAGATATTTATAGGCATCTGTTTTCTCCATCGCTTCTATGCAGTCGCTGTGGTTATCCAATATGTAATCTTCTTGTTTAGTGTGTTTTCCCTTGACTACGCTATTTTTCTTACATTTGTCTGTTCCAAAAGCCATACTTATATCATTGCTGAATACTTCTGTTATCTTTATTAATTGGTTGAGTTGTTGATTTGTTGCTGCCAGAAGTTTTAGATCATCCATGTATAGCAAATGTGTGATATTGTGTGGGTATGTTCCAGTAATATTGTATCCATAAATTGTATTATTTAGCATGTTGGATAGTGGGTTCAGAGCAAGGCAGAACCAGAAAGGACTTAATGAGACTCCTTGGTATATTCCACACTTAATCTGTATTGGCTGTGATGTGATATTATTTGAATTTGTTTGGCTATTAAGTGTGGTTTTCAATTTTTCATTACTATGTTTAGGAACTGTATCAATTTAGGATCTACTTTGTATATTTCCAATATTTGTAGTAACCATGAGTGGGGTACACTACCAAAAGCTTTTTGGTTATCAATGTATGCGTAGTGTAGCAACCTTTGTTTAGTTTTAGCTTGATATGTCACCTCTGCAGCTATTATCAGTTGCTCTTTACATCCTCGTGCTCCTTTGCAACCGCCCTATTGTTCTTCGTTTATAATTTTGTTCTGTGTTGTATGTGTCATTAATTTCTGTTTAATGACTGAAGTTAATATTTTGTATATTGTTGGTAGGCATGTTATGGGGCGATATTTAGCTGGGTTCGCTGTGTCTGCTTGATCTTTAGGTTTCAGATAAGTTATTCCTTGTGTAAGTGTATCAGGGAATGTGTATGGATCTGCAATGTAACTGTTAAATAATTTAGTTAGATGTGAATGTGTTGAGGTGAACTTCTTTAGCCAGAAATTTGCTATTTTATCATTTCCAGGGGCTTTCCAATTGTGAGTAGAATTAATTGCTTGGGTGACTTCATGTTGCAAAATTATCACTTCAGGCATTTGTGGTATCATCTTGTATGTGTCTGTTTCTGCTTGTATCCACCGTGCATGCCTGTTACGTTGTACCGGGTTGGACCATATGTTGCTCCAGAAGTGTTCCATGTCTGTTATGTTTGGTGGATTGTTTATTTCAATGTGTGTGTTATCTATTGTCTGGTAAAATTTCTTTTGGTTTGTGTTGAATGTTTGGTTTTGTTTCCTTCTATTTTCACTTTTTTTGTATCTTCTGAGTCGTTTGGCGAATGCTTGTAATTTCTGCTTCTTTTCGTCTAATTGCTCTGTCGCTTCTTGTTGTGTGATTTTACCTAACCTTTTTCGTTTTTTTTCCGAGATTTCATTTCTTATAAAATGTGTTAGCTGTCCGATGTCTTTTCTCAGTTTTTTTATTCTGATCTGTAGCCTGTGTTGCCATGCTGGTTTTGTGGTTTTCTTCTGTGTGTTGGTTGGTTCTGATCTCTGCCTAGTGTGTATATTTAGTGTAGTGAGTGCTCCTATATATACCAGTAGTTGTAACTCTTCCACAGTTGTGTTTTCATTTATTTTGTTGTGTATGATTGTGTTGATAGTTTTTATTGTTGTTTCGACTTGTGGGTTATTTGGTCTATGCAAGAATGGTCTAATGTCTGTATTTGTGTCTTTGTATTCTATATATGTTAGCTGAAATTTTTCTTCTATATCTAATATCTGTGTCACTTTGTGTTCTATTTTTATTATTATTATTATTATTATTATTATTATCTTTACTTTCTCAGACGTTAAGTCTGGTTAAGAATGGAGTGACGTGGACCTTGATCAAGCGTCACTTCCTTTTAACTGTACGGTATATGTTATATTGCATTTAGGAACTTTCGGGTTATTGAACATGTATCAATAATTACGGATTTCTGTATTTGTATATATATGTTTAAATGTAGCTGTATTGCGTTGATGTACTGGTGGATATTGTGTGGTATGACTCCTGTAGTTGATAGTATAACTGGTATGATGTCAACTTTATCCTGATGCCACATGTCTTTGACTTCTTCAGCCAGTTGGATGTATTTTTCAATTTTTTATCCTGTTTTCTTTTGTATATTTGTTGTATTGGGTATGGATATTTCGATTAGTTGTGTTAATTTCTTCTTTTTATTGGTGAGTATGATGTCAGGTTTGTTATGTGGCGTTGTTTTATCTGTTATAATGGTTCTGTTCCAGTATAATTTGTATTCATCTTTCTCCAGTACATTTTGTGGTGCGTACTTGTATGTAGGAACGTGTTGTTTTATAAGTTTATGTTGTAGGGCAAGCTGATGATGTATTATTTTTGCGACATTGTCATCTCTTCGGGGGTATTCTGTATTTGCTAGTATTGTACATCCGCTTGTGATGTGATCTACTGTTTCTATTTGTTGTTTGCAAAGTCTGCATTTATCTGTTGTGGTATTGGGATCTTTAATAATATGCTTGCTGTAATACCTGGTGTTTATTGTTTGATCCTGTATTGCAATCATGAATCCTTCTGTCTCACTGTATATATTGCCTTTTCTTAGCCATGTGTTGGATGCATCTTGATCGGTGTGTGGCTGTGTTAGATGATACGGGTGTTTGCCATGAAGTGTTTTCTTTTTCCAATTTACTTTCTTCGTATCTGTTGATGTTATGTGATCTAAAGGGTTGTAGAAGTGGTTATGAAATTGCAGTGATGTGGCCAATGTATTTATATGAGTGAGTGCTTTGTGTATTTTGCTAGTTTCTGCTCGTTCTAGAAAGAATTTTTTTAAATTGTCTACCTGTCCATAATGTAGGTTTTTTATGTCGATAAATCCCCTTCCTCCTTCCTTTCTTCTTAATGTGAATCTTTCTGTTGCTGAATGTATGTGATGTATTCTATATTTGTGGCATTGTGATCGTGTAAGTGCATTGAGTGCTTCTAGGTCTGTGTTACTCCATTTGACTACTCCAAATGAGTAGGTCAATATTGGTATAGCATAAGTATTTAAAGCTTTTGTCTTGTTTCTTGCTGTCAATTCTGTTTTCAGTATTTTTGTTAGTCTTTGTCTATATTTTTCTTTTAGTTCTTCTTTAATATTTGTATTATCTATTCCTATTTTTTGTCTGTATCCTAGATATTTATAGGCATCTGTTTTCTCCATCGCTTCTATGCAGTCGCTGTGGTTATCCAATATGTAATCTTCTTGTTTAGTGTGTTTTCCCTTGACTACGCTATTTTTCTTACATTTGTCTGTTCCAAAAGCCATACTTATATCATTGCTGAATACTTCTGTTATCTTTATTAATTGGTTGAGTTGTTGATTTGTTGCTGCCAGAAGTTTTAGATCATCCATGTATAGCAAATGTGTGATATTGTGTGGGTATGTTCCAGTAATATTGTATCCATAAATTGTATTATTTAGCATGTTGGATAGTGGGTTCAGAGCAAGGCAGAACCAGAAAGGACTTAATGAGACTCCTTGGTATATTCCACACTTAATCTGTATTGGCTGTGATGTGATATTATTTGAATTTGTTTGGCTATTAAGTGTGGTTTTCAATTTTTCATTACTATGTTTAGGAACTGTATCAATTTAGGATCTACTTTGTATATTTCCAATATTTGTAGTAACCATGAGTGGGGTACACTACCAAAAGCTTTTTGGTTATCAATGTATGCGTAGTGTAGCAACCTTTGTTTAGTTTTAGCTTGATATGTCACCTCTGCAGCTATTATCAGTTGCTCTTTACATCCTCGTGCTCCTTTGCAACCGCCCTTTTGTTCTTCGTTTATAATTTTGTTCTGTGTTGTATGTGTCATTAATTTCTGGTTAATGACTGAAGTTAATATTTTGTATATTGTTGGTAGGCATGTTATGGGGCGATATTTAGCTGGGTTCGCTGTGTCTGCTTGATCTTTAGGTTTCAGATAAGTTATTCCTTGTGTAAGTGTATCAGGGAATGTGTATGGATCTGCAATGTAACTGTTAAATAATTTAGTTAGATGTGAATGTGTTGAGGTGAACTTCTTTAGCCAGAAATTTGCTATTTTATCATTTCCAGGGGCTTTCCAATTGTGAGTAGAATTAATTGCTTGGGTGACTTCATGTTGCAAAATTATCACTTCAGGCATTTGTGGTATCATCTTGTATGTGTCTGTTTCTGCTTGTATCCACCGTGCATGCCTGTTACGTTGTACCGGGTTGGACCATATGTTGCTCCAGAAGTGTTCCATGTCTGTTATGTTTGGTGGATTGTTTATTTTAATGTGTGTGTTATCTATTGTCTGGCAAAATTTCTTTTGGTTTGTATTGAATGTTTGGTTTTGTTTCCATCTATTTTCACTTTTTTTGTATCTTCCAAGTCGTTTGGCGAATGCTTGTAATTTCTGCTTCTTTTCTTCTAATTGCTCTGTCGCTTCTTATTGTGAGATTTTACCCAACCTCTTTCGTTTTTTTTCCGAGATTTCATTTCTTATAACTTGTGTTAGCTGTCCGATGTCTTTTCTCAGTTTTTCTATTCTGATCTGTAGCCTGTGTTGCCATGCGGGTTTTGTGGGTTTCTTCTGTGTGTTGGTTGGTTCTGAACTCTGCCTGGTGTGTATATTTAGTGTAGTGAGTGCTCCTACATAAACCAGTAGTTGTAACTCTTCCATAGTTGTGTTTTCATTTATTTTGTGGTGTATGATTGTGTTGATAGATTTTATTGTTGTTTCGACTTGTGGGTTATTTGGCGGTCTATGCAAGAATGGTCTAATGTCAGTATTTGTGTATTTGTATTCTATATATGTCAGCTGAAATTTTTCTTCTATATCTAACATGTGTGTCACTTCCTGTTCTACTTGTGCTTGTTCTGGTGGCTGTCTTACGATTTCGTTTTCCTCTGATTGTTTAATTGATGCGTGTTGTTCTTGGTTTGTTTGCTCTGGGATGTTTGAGTCCATTACTGCATTTTCTTCTTCTTCTGATTGCACATTATTTTGTTCCAGTATTTGTTGTACTTGTTGTTTGATGTTTTCTAATTCTGACTGGGGTATCCTATTGTTTTTGATTACTACACGGATCTGATCAGCTAGTCGTTGTTCTGTTAAAAATTTTAATTCTGGGTATCTGGTAATAAATGTTGTGTATACTTGTGATCTGTATCGAGTTGTGTTGGTTCCTAGGTTTGTTGCTTGGTAATAACAGAACATGAGGTGTCGATTAACTTCATCTGACCATCTCATCCTCTGTCTTTGTTTTCCTTCTAGGGTGGTTGCAGGAAGCATATCCTGCAAAACACCTCTATTTGGATTTAAATCATTTTCCAGTTGGCTAGCAGTGTCGTTACCATTGTGGGCGGGCATAGGGTTCAAGCGTCGTCCCCGACCATGACGGCGCTTGTCTGAGGCTTCTTTAGTTCTGTCCTGAACCAACTAATCACACTAAAAGGGGGTGGTTTGTTCTTTTCGTCGCCTTTTACGACTGGCAGAACATACCGGAGGCCTATTCTTTTCCCGGGCCTCCACGGGGTATTATTATTATTATTATTATTCTATAAATGGGATTGTGGAAACATAACGTCTATTACCGTTAGGGAAGCAATGTAATTCGAAATCGAACGTTTCACATTAGCCGTGTCGAGGTGAATCATGCAGAACAGTATCCCTCACAGGGAAAATGATAGTTATGTGGAACAGAGTGCAGGACTGACGGCGTGTTTATACTATATGCGCTGTCCACCAGACAGGGACTAGTTGTGAGCGGAGTAACGCGCCCGTCACAGACTCCAATGTACATGGGTACACGTGTCGAATTTTCTCGTTGTAAACCTCTAAACCAATGTGGAAGACGTATGGCATACACAAACGCTGAATATGTGGATATGCTTCTGGTCTTTGGTGCATCTGATAACCGGGCTCGTGTTGCCACTCGTGAATATGCTATTAGATAACATCGTCGACTCCATCCAGATAAAAATGTGTTTCGTCGTCTGGAGCTGCACCTTCAGGAGTCAGGTTCTCTCCTTTCACCATTGCGTGACAGAGATCGTCCAAGGACTCGCCGTACTCCAGCTACTGAGGAAGCTATTCTGGAGGTCATACACCAAGAACTTCAGCGAGGTACACGTAGCGCAGCAAGGCAGCTGCACGTCTTGCAACTCACAGTCGTTAACGCGCCTGGGCTGCACCCCTATCATTATGCTTCCACGCAACACCTGCATCCTGCAGATCGCCGTCAGCGGATGCAATTCTGTGAATGATCCCAACAACATCAGGAAGCCAACGATAACTTCGTGAACACCAAAATATGGTTGGATGAAGCAGCATTCACTCGTGAGGGTGTCTTCGATATGCACACTGCCCACCATTGGTGTGAGGTTAACCCGCACATCACCCGCGGCCGTAGCTATCAAGTTCGCTTTGGTATCAACGTCTGGCTCGGAATACTGGGGGACAGGTGCCTGACCGGTTGACTGCACGAAGGTATCATGCATTCCCTTCAAACTATCAGCCTGTTCCGCTGGACGATGTCCCACTGCCTGTTCTGCAGAGAATATGGTTCCAACATTATGGTACAACTCGACACTCTGGAATTAATATGCGACAGTATTTGGACAGAACATTTCAAGGAAATGGCTCAGGCGTGGAGGCCCAGTTGTATTGCCACCGCGTTCCCCTGACCTAAATCCCCTGGATTTCTTCCTATGGGGACACCTGAAGGAACCGACGAATGTGGAAGAATTAGTAGCGTGTGTTCGTGATTTCTCTTGGTACTGTCGACGCAGCTTTGCTGTGAAGGGTTCAGAGCTGTATGATCCGGTGGGTTGCGCTATGTTTGGACCTGCAGGGAGGTCACTTTGAGAATCTGTTTTTCTGAGTACAACGTATTTTGTTGTGGAGGTCATGCGTACATTGATATGGACATTATTATTGTCACTGGTTGCTAATACGCGACACCTGAGCCCTCATATTACATGTAGTATAAATGACAAGGAAATGTTCTGTTGTTGTACTGTGCTATCATCTCTAGCATCTCGAAATTGATATTGTTTTTGTAGTTATTCTGTCCTATGGCAGATCATTTGTTTCAATTGTCTATTTCTTGTTTACTAACCACGTATTTGTTACGTTCAGCGTTACGAAATGTTGTAAATTTAGGATACATGTGACCCAAGAAATATTACAGTATGAAATGTCGGAATGTAATTAGCAAATAAAAAAAAAATGCTCCCCAACCTAGGATCGAACATTAGAACACCTGCATGCTAACCCAAAACTCTAGCTGCTGCACCAACTGTACAGCACAGGTAATATACGCTTACAGAGGTACTTATCCTACATGTAGTTACAGTGTTGCCAGACTGCCACGTCCTCTTCCTGCCGCATGTACTCAACGGACGAAATTTTGTAAGAGATATTTTTTTTATTGCTGCCATGTGAGGAGTCGCGCTGTGAAGCTTGAGTGCGCAAATTTCGCTTGACCCTATATAGTGCGTGCTCTACTGCTTGCACATCCAAGCCATATCGTACCTGCGGCTCTGATGATATATGCTACGCTTGCGGCTTTCGGGGGGGGGGGGGGGGGGGGGAGGGGGGGGCGGGAGAGGGGGGGCGGGCGGGAGAGGGGTGGCGGTCCTACAGCAGTTCCTTGATGGCGCGTTGCAACTATTAGCGCTTATTCTCAGCTGCTCACTGATGTTTAGGAGAATTGGTAAGCAGTCGATCGAGAGCTGTACGCAGTGTATGCCGCTCTCGACATTTTAGACACTCACTTGAATGGAAACATTTCTCCAGCTGCACAGTCAACCCTCCTCTAACGGCGCTCTTTGCAAAAGGAACCTAAAACGGGTCGTCTAGACAATGTAGACATGCAGAGTTCGTGTCACAATTTCCGATGGAAGTGGGTCACATTAGTGGAAGCAGAAATGTGGTCGCTGACTTTCTATCCAGACGCAGCGTAAACGTACATTGACCGTGGGATAATATTGCTAAGGTCCAAGTACTGGGCCCTGGACTTTGTTTCACGCAGTAACAAGGGAAATCAAGCCTGGAATCAGAGCAGGTGTGTGTACCGAAATTGAGTCTATCTTAATGGTGTGATCAATCTCGTAATAAGCTTAGACTCTTCATATCTAAACACTTTTGGCGTTTATTCTTCAATGCGTTTCGTAATTCGTATCATCTGGGATATGCCATGGTGCAGTTTCTTACAATGAAAGTAATTTGGTACAGGACTGCAGATGGTGGGCTCAACAGTTTCGACGTTGCCAGCAACGCACACTAAGCAGGCGTATTTCGCCAACTAGAGGCACCATTGTGACGCTTACGGCACAATTCTCGCATATTCATGAGGACCTGGTAGGGCTGTTGCCACATTTAGACAATCATTGTTTCTTGATCAGGGTTGAAAATCGTTTCACAAGATGGCTCCAGGTGTATTCCACTGCAGACATTAGTGAAGCTGCAGTGCAAGGAGGTTAATAGCTGAATTTCACGATTGGGGTCTCCAAAAACGATTACCACAATTTGAAACAGAATTCCTTCAGAAGTTGTTTCAACTATGCAACTGCACACACATTTGCACCATCAGTTACCATCCAGCAAGTAACGGGGTAGCACAACAGCTGCACCGCACCTTGTAGGTTGCGTTGATATGCATGTGAAAAATGGATACATGTCTTGTTTTTGGTCATACTGGGTTTAAGGACGGTTCTGAAAAAAGACGTTGGACACACAGCGCCTCAGTTGGACTATGAGGAAACCCTGAGACTACCTACTGAGCTTATTACGGAAAAACCCACACAGATTCCACCGGCGAGGATTACTTATGATTTCGGGAAGCTGTTCCGCGACACTACGTTTTCGCTGAGGCCGACCGCGCTCACGCCTCACGGGAAGAAACCGGTGTTCACTCACAGGAATCTGTTCAACTCTCCTCACGGTTGGCTGCAAGACTATTGTGACTGAAAAACGCTGCGCAGCGGCGTGTAGTGCATTTTATAGGCCGTCGAAAGAATTCTGGTGTTTGCATAGGGCTGTGTACTTATGCACCCTGCCTCCAAAACCTTGGTGAAACCAACGCCAATAATCCTTACCCGTAATTTGTCGTGTCTCTACACTGCTTGGTAGGCGGCTGAGGGCCTCTATTAGTTTAGGGTCCACCGAACGTGGCCCATTTATTACGTGCCGCAGTTTGCGCAGTAAGTTCCTCAATGCTCTCTGTCAGCTGCTATGCGGAATTCTCCTGAGCGCACAGTACGAGGTGCATTCAAGTTCTAAGGCCTCCGATTTTTTTTCTAATTAACTACTCACCCGAAATCGATGAAACTGGCGTAACTTCTCGACGTAATCACCCTGCAGACGTACACATTTTTCACAACGCTGACGCCATGATTCCATTGCAGCGGCGAAGGCTTCTTTAGGAGTCAGGTTTGACCACTGGAAAATCGCTGAGGCAATAGCAGCACGGCTGGTGAATGTGCGACCATGGAGAGTGTCTTTCATTGTTGGAAAAAGCCAAAAGTCACTAGGAGCCAGGTCAGGTGAGTTGGGAGCATGAGGAATCACTTCAAAGTTGTTATCACGAAGAAACTGTTGCGTAACGTTAGCTCGATGTGCGGGGGCGTTGTCTTGGTGAAACAGCACACGCGCAGCCCTTCCCGGACGTTTTTGTTGCAGTGCAGGAAGGAAATTGTTCTTCAAAACATTTTCGTAGGATGCACCTGTTTCCGTAGTGCCCTTTGGAACGCAATGGGTAAGGATTACGCCCTCGCTGTCCCAGAACATGGACACCATCATTTTTTCAGCACTGGCGGGGAACCGAAATTTTTTTGGTGGCGGTGAATCTGTGTGCTTCCATTGAGCTGACTGGCGCTTTGTTTCTGGATTGAAAATTGGCACCCACGTCTCATCCATTGGCACAACCGACGAAAAGAAAGTCCCATTCACGCTGTCGTTGCGCGTCAACATTGCTTGGCAACATGCCACACAGGCAGCCATGTGGTCGTCCGTCAGCATTCATGGCACCCACATGGATGACACTTTTCGCATTTTCAGGTCGTCATACAGGATTGTGTGCACAGAACCCACAGAAATGCCAACTCTGGAGGCGATCTGTTCAACAGTCATTCGGCGATCCCCCAAAACAATTCTCTCCACTTTCTCGATCATGTCGTCAGACCGGCTTGTGCGAGCCCGAGGTTGTTTCGGTTTGTTGTCACACGATGTTCTGCCTTCATTAAACTGTCGCACCCACGAACGCACTTTCGACACATCCATAACTCCATCACCACATGTCTCCTTCAACTGTCGATGAATTTCAGTTGGTTTCACACCACACAAATTCAGAAAACAAATGATTGCACGCTGTTCTAGTAAGGAAAACGTCGCCTTTTTAAGTATTGAAAACAGTTCTCATTCTCGCCGCTGGCGGTAAAATTCCATCTGCCGTATGGTGCTGCCATCTCTGGGACGTATTGACAATGAACGTGGCCTCATTTTAAAACAATGCGCATGTTTCTATCTCTTTCCAGTCCGGAGAAAAAAAAATCGGAGGCCTTAGAACTTGAATGCACCTTGTAGAATGCTTGATCCAGGGCTGGTTCGTGTAACTGCCCCTGAAATGTTTGGTTCAACCGGCCGCGTCGTTTTACAGTATTACCAACACTGAACTGCAGACAAGCAGCAATGGTTTCCGCTTTTCTGCCAATACTGCTAGAGGAAATTCAGTGTCCTCGTCTAGTATCACTGTCACGTTATCAGGAAGCCTTTTTAACCAAAACATTCTCAGTGACCTCCCAGACAACAGATCTGAACCCGGCAATGAACGAAGTTCTAGTAGTTGTTTCAGCGACTTGCTTCCCAAGCGCTCGTCCGCTTACAACCTCTGTAACCTAGACTCCATAGCAAGTGATAGCTGTACGATTAAGCCGTTTTTGAATGCCGTGTAACTACGTGTACGCAAAATATCCTCCAACTATACGGTTTGCGATTCATTTAAGTATACATTTACGCAGTGAAAATGAGTAGTATCGTCGTGAACACGATGTTGGCAACAGGAGTTCAATTAGTATGAACCAGAGTTCTGGTCTAAATGTCAGGAATGCAGGCTGTTTGTCTTGATGTGCAGTATTACCTTGTTCAGGAAACGGTTGAATCGATGGTTGCTGGACGGTGGAAGTACCTGCTGCATTAAGGCGTGGTGTGTGCTGTACCTCGTTCGTGTTCTCCTGTTCAACATTACCGTTTCCAAGTTGATCGGCCATTTTCCCGTTTTCACATTCGTGTCACCACAGTAAAATTTTGGAGTGATGTGCTGATCGGGACTGATACCACACACAGCAATGTTAATAAACACTTGTAATACACTCAAAGTTTACACAATACCATGTCTCTAGGTCACAAGAGAACGATCCAAACAGAATAAAAGAGCTTCCGAAAGACAAAATACATCTAGCCGTAATAGTTAATTGTTGCTTGTGATTTGTCGGTCGATCTTCTCAAAACTATGTTTCTTTTTACTTTAATTAGCTATTTAGAGTGCACAGATGACACAGGTTACAAATAATTCAAGAGACATGATCCTTGTGCTGTGAATACACGTTGAATGAGGAGATAAACGCTATTGTTTAAGGTGCTATAGTATATGGTAGTTTAAGTAGCGTGCGAGAGCGTGTATGTAACAGCCTGGGGCGGTTCACGGTTTACGGTATTGACTGCTAAAATGGAAGGAAGTTCTGCGAAACAATGCGACGGCTCCGAACCCAATTAAACCTTCGGCAGGCTGAGCGTGCAGCTGCATACGTATAAGCTGTACGAGTTCGCAGGGATACCAACATACGCAAGCTTTTCCAGCAGCTGAGTGCTCATTGACCTGTACAGCTAATGTTTAGGATTTGCTTTGATGCTACAACCCAAGTTACATTGAAACGAATTTTGTAGTCTTACGTTGATTACCAGGAAAACAATAACGAAAAGATAAATGTACATGTTTGTTGATATACAAGAAATCCCAAGGTTAATAACATAAGATTACATCGTACTTTAGAACACAACTGTTTTACGATGCGGAAGATGTCACCAGCATAATTCGAATATTTCACATTGAGAGTAATAAGTCACAAACAGATAACTATATTTCGAGTAAACCTTTATAATTAATCATATACTTTCGGAAATATGTAATGCAACAGGTAAAATTGTTAAAGAGATTGGGAAAAATCACAGAAAGTGAAAAGATAGCAAATAAAGAAAACATTACAAATTCAAGGAATAGATAGAAGTGTGATTGGCAGTAACATGCATTTTTATTTTAGTCGGAATCACGGGATATGATTGCAATCGTAAATACTTTCGGACATTTGGTTTCTTCTTCTTCTTCTTTTTTTTTTTTTTTTTTTTTTTTTAGTTCTGTTACTTTCACTGCTTAGCTAGAACTGCCTATTTCGTTGAGCATTTGTTAAGCACACTCACATTATAATACTCACATAACATCCCTCAACAGCATCTGAAATCCATTATCAAAACGAAGTAGCAACCACATGTCAGTCACTAATTGGCAGTGGCTGATGATTGTTGCATCAGGGATATCTAAGGAAAAAGGGAGGTACGCAGTTCAGCAGCAAAAATTCTAATTTAGAGTGTGAAGTTGACGTCCTTACCTAAGCGGCTATTAAGGGTCCGAAATCGCATTGATGAAGGTATAAGGAATGCCTTGTTACTATCCGTATCAGTACAAAGCCAACGCCAGTGCATTTAACTTGCCAAAAATATTAGACGAGAAAGAAAGACAAGTAAATCGTGTAAAAGAGGAGTTTAGGAACACAAATTTTCCATTAAATTCGACACCAGGGACGGCAGTCGTGTAAGAACAAAGCGAATGACTTTTCATGGAGATGAGTGGTAAGTGGAAGACTATACAATCTTAAAACATAAAAATTAAGGAACAGTGAGGCAAGTGTCGATGATACATCCGGATTAAGACTATTTTCTAGGTAATGTAACGCAGTGTGGTAGATATCTGTGCGAGAATGACAGAATGTCAGTTTTCGACGGCTCAGCTGACGATGTCTGCCATATGGCAAAGCGAAATATCGTGCTTAATAGTGAGCGACCTCAGGCTGCATTTGCTGAACATCACTGAGTATTCAGTGCGTGGGAAAAAGTTCAGGACTCTTTCTTCGCCATAGTGCTCTAGACCTGATGCCAACAGTTTGTTAATACATTAATCGGTACCATGTTGATCTAATATAAATCTACGTGTTAGAAAATGTTTTCTTTTGATTGCGATACCTTATATGGTGGCCGCTTACGTCGGGTCACAGCGCCAGGGGTCCAGTACAAAGTCAACCTATTAGACCGAACACATTCTGCAAACAGGCAGAGGGCAGACCAGCGGAAAGGACACCTTGTGAAGAACCTGGCGAACAATGAGAAGCGTGCCGGAGACTGATGGACCCCTGGAGCCACTGGAATGGAGCGTAGACACAACGAGTCAGGAATTCACTCAGGTGACGTGTAAAACTAAAGAACTGTGAAGAGAAAAATGTGTGTGAAATCTTATGGGACTTAACGGCTAAGGTCATCAGTCCCTAAGTTTACACACTACTTCACCTAAATTATCCTAAGGACAAACACACACACACCCATGCCCGAGGGAGGACTCGAACCTCCGCCGGGACCAGCTGCACAGTCCACGATTGGAGCGCCCTAGACCACTCGGCTAATCCCACGCGGCCTGTGAAGAGAATCAGCCTGCTTAAAAAAAAGTCTTTGCTAGATAGATGCTTAGATTAAGCACAAACACGAGACTGTCCAGGCCTCACGTAGATAGCCGTTACAAAGAAGTGCTGTGTGACTGCTCTCACAGCAACACACAAATGCAGGAAAACATCAGAAAAATATGCAAACAACGCAGGGAATAGAACTGGGAGTGAAAGCATGAGAAAGACGCCAATTGCCGAGTCACACATTAGCCCACGAAAGATAGAAAGTATAGTCCCTAAAAACCTTATCCAAGCTCTCCGGCACACCGAACCCTCGTTTTAATCTGCCGGGCGGATTCGATCCAGATCGGGCGTACCTCGGCGTCCTGGAGGTGGTTGCGTTAACAGGCGCGGTTACCCAGGCGGGTTCGTGACCTGTGCTTAGACATGATGTGCCACATACCTCTAGAAACCTACCACGGACTTGTCGAATCCATGTCACTCTCCATCGCTGTTGTATTGTTTTTCCACACTATAAGCCAATTGGTCATAATGTTTCACTAGTCAGTTTTCGTCATTAGACAGATAGCACATTGCACTAACTTCGCTCAACGATAATTGCTGATTGTAAGCGGGAGCTTCTTGCAACCTGGTAATTCGCTACACTAGCCCGTAGAAAATGCTTCTCACTGAAACTGCCGCAAATATACGTCTGTGCCACTGGAAAGGTTATTGAACCCTCTCCGCACTACCATAGTAGGAGTACACAAAAACCATGAATATGACGTCAGTTACACAATGGGCCTACTGAAACACACGTGAACGCATGATCCAGCGGCAGTGTGACTGAATGAAATCCTCTCGGGCTTCCAGTCAGTTCAGGTGTTTAACATGCCCCTGAAATTTTCACAGGCTTCATCTCATTCATTGCCAATGGTTCAAGTGGCCCTTAGCACTATGGGTCTCAACGTTTGAGGTCTTTAGTCCCATAGAACTTAGAACTACTTAAACCTAACTAACCTAAGGACATCACACATATCCATGCCCGAGGCAGGATTCGAACCTGCGACTGTAGCGGTCTCGCGGTTCCAAACTGCAGCGCGTAGAACCACACGGCCACTTCGGCCGGCCATTGCCAATAAGTAACTAACATCTGGTTGTTGGCCTGGTACTAATATTGGACGAACTCACCAAAATTTCGGATACTGTTCAAGAATATTCTATGACCATTCTGATATAAGTGACATGGTATGTAGTGACTCGATACAGAGTAATTATCTGTTTCTTCCCTCACTAACCCATTGACGAATTTCTAACTAAATAGTAGTAGCAAGTATTTTAAAAAACCTCTTTTAAACGTAGCTTCATGAGTAGGAATAAAATGATAATGTGTTCATCACTGTTAACACTAATCATGTGTTCATGTCCTGTAAAGTATGTAACTCGTTTCACATCATTTCGATAAGATAATTGTCCGAACGATCAATGGAACATATAACTAGCTAACTAACTACTTAATTAACAAATCCTGATTTACTCTGCTTGTTAGCCCTTCTACCCCTGTTTCTGTGAAAATGCTTCACAAGAACGAAGAAGCCCATAAAATGTAGTCGCTAAAACTATGTACGAGGGCTGGAACTTAAATAGTAGCAACTATTTATTCGCAAACGATACAAAAGAGTTACATATTTGCATCTGTTACTGTCCTTCAAAGTAGTCTCCAGCGTTGTGTAGAACCCGTTGCCAGCGTTGTGGAAGGCGTAGTATACCATTAGCAGAGTCTGTTCTGTTGATGGTGCGAATGGAGCGGTCTACTGCCTGTCGAATCTCTGTAACAGTTCTGAAGCGAATGCCACGAAGTGGTTTCTTCAGCTTCGGAATCAAGTCAAATTCACAAGGACAAGTGAGGTGAGTATGGTGGATGGTACAGTACCTCCCAGTCCCATCAACCGAAAAGAGCAGCTACAGCTTATGCTGTATGCGCCCGCGCATTGTCATGCAAAATGATGGGTGGGTTGAGGAGAAAGTGCCGCCGCTTCTTTCGCAAGGGTGGTCGCAGGTGATGCTCCAAAATTGAACAGTAATACTGTGCATTTGATTCCAAAGACGAAGGAACCACTTCGTGGCATTCGCTTCAGAACTGTTCCAGAGATTCGACAGGCAATAGACCGCCCCATTCGCACCATCAACAGAGCAGGCTCTGCTAACGGTATACTACGCCTTCCACATCGCTGGCAACTGGTTCTGCACAACGCTGGTGACTAATCTGAAGGACAGTAATATGCAATTAATTACGCCCTCCAGTTCGGTGCCGTTCGCGAACAGACTCACAAACCAGTTCGGAATCAGTTTGTACCAGTATGTTCATTACTAGAGCGAAGTGACTACATTTTAATGCATTTTGATGCTCATACATCAGTTTTTAAGAGAAGCAGAAGCATTGCATCACGGCACCTATGGACTGCGTGAACACTGTTGCGGTACACCTCGTTTTGTGGTTATTATGTTCCCTAGCGGAGATAACATCTTCCAATAGCCCTCCCAGGGGGTCCACAACTCTTTTGTGGATACATACGTAGCGAGCACTGGACCCCGAGCTAATGTGGCCTTCCTTCCTTTCCGGGCTGCATACCTTCCCTTTCCGCATCCTTCCCCATCCCCCATCGTCGCCCCCCCCCCCTCACCTCCGCCTCTTTCCTTCCCTTTCTCCCCCTCTGGGAGTATGTTTTGTGCCTACGTCCGGAGACGGACGCTCGAAACTGTAACAAATTCTTTGCTTTCTCCGCTTGCAAGTCTTCATCCTTCCCCTGTCCTTCTCTTTTCCTTACCTCTTCTCTTTGCCCTTTTCTTCGCTATGGCGTTTGAGACCTCTCTCCTTTCCTTTCCTTTCCCTTTCTCTTTTTTCCTCCCTGTGCGTGTCTGAAGGCCGAGCCACGCATTTCCATGCACAGCCGGTGACGGGGTAACACGTAATTCCCCACCCTGGGTAGACAGGTAGGACACGTACGTACCCCCTGGTAACGGCCAGGCCCAGGGAGAGGTGATTACCCGAGCTGATACCTTCCGAAAGTGCCGATTGGTCCCTCCATTCGTTTGTCGGGAGGTGTGAACTGAGGTGTGAGCAATCACCTCAGAGAGGGCCCCCACAAGGAAGGAGCGCGCCATCGGAGACATCGATAATCGTGGGGGATACTTTCGCAATGGTTTCCTCATCTTCTACTATGTCAGCTCACAAGCGTAAGTTCAATGAGTCTCAGCCACACAGTCCTTCCATCGTTGCCACAGTTCCTTGTTGTTTCTCGGTCTGACGAAGGTCACAACTTCTTCACAGTCAACCCTTTCATTATTCAGAAAGATGTGGACGCAATTGCAGGTCCTGTAAAGTCTTGTTACAGATTACGAAATGGCACCTTGTTGTTAGAAACAGTCAGTGCCCTCCAGGCACAAAAATTGATGCGTACTTCACTGCTACACACCTTCCCTGTCCGGGTGGAACCGCGCCGTACTTTAAATTCATCATGTGGGGTCGTTTATAGACGCTCCCTCGACGGATTGTCCCACGAGCAAATTCAACACTACCTGAAATTTCCTGGCAGATTAAAACTGTGTGCCCGACCGAGACTCCAACTCGGGACCCTTGCCTTTTGCGGGCAAGTGCTCTACCATCTGAGCTACCGAAGCACGACTCACGACCGGTACTGACAACTTTACTTCTGCCAGTACCTCGTCTCCTACCTTCCAAACTTTACAGAAGCTCTCCTGCGAACCTTGCAGAACTAGCACTTCTGAAAGAAAGGATATTGCGGAGACATGGCTTAGCCACAGCCTGGGGGATGTTTCCAGAATGAGATTTTCACTCTGCAGCGGAGTGTGCGCTGATATGAAACTTCCTGGCAGATTAAAACTGTGTGCCCGACCGAGACTCTAACTCGGGACCTTTCCCTTTCGCGGGCAAGTGCTCTACCATCTCAGCTACTGAAGCACGACTCACGACTGGTACTCACAACTTTACTTCTGCCAGTACCTCTCGAGATTGCCCCATGTTTAAAAACGAAAAGCTCATTCAGGAAATCAGAGTGAAGGAAAAGGTGTCGACCTTTGCTGCTCGAAAATTATTCGCCAGTCGACAGCCCACCGTGCCTCAGACAGGAAAATGCGGCACTGTCCATGCCTTTCCTCGGCCAACAAAGGAGGCGGCCAAGCAGACTTGTGACCTTACCTTTAGTGCCACAGTCGTCAGATCGGCCAGCGCAAAGATCGCCCGTTCAACCTCCCCACTTTCGCCTGCCCACTCTATGGCTCACCCTTTATCGGGTTCTGCTAAATCTCGAGCCCAAAAGTCAGACACCAAGAATTCGAAAAAAGAGCATACTCGTGAAGATTTTTTACTTACCCCAACTTCACAACCATCGGTTCCTCCTTCATCTAAACATAATGTTTCCAAGAAAGCTAGTAAGAAACCCAGTTCATCTCCTTCTCCGCCAATGCGTGTCTCCTTTACAGCACCACCTGGCGGTAACCGCCCTCGGCCGTCTTCTGTGTCGCCGAGGCGCACTGCTGGTGACCGATCAACTGGCCGATCGCTGGTGGCAGGAGCTGCTCCTGAACAACCTATGGATCAGGATCTTCTGCCTTTGGCTGAATGCCATTCCATGCTGTCGGTCGCAAGTTCTGAGCAGTCGTTGAGTTGACGGCAACCTTGGTCACATTCCTCCATTTTCTGTTCCCCCTATGTCCATTATCCACTGGAATATCCGCAGCCTTCGAACCAATCGGGATGAATTGTCGATCCTTCTACGATCCTACTAGTCGGTCATCTTCTGTCTTCAGGAAACAAAGCTGCGTCCCCATGACCCCTTTGTTCTCCCCCATTTTCAGTCCGTCAGATTTGATCTCCCCTCTGTTGAAGGCACTCCAGCACATGGAGGACTCATGATTCTTCTCTATGATACTCTCCATTATCACCCAATCCCCTTAAACACTTCCTTCCAAGCTGTCACTGTCCGTCTTTCCCTTTCTGGATATACCTTTCCTCTTTGTACTGTATACATTCCATCGTCCAAACCAATGGCACGAGCTGATCTCCTTCATCTTCTTGGTCAGCTTCCACCCCCCTATTTGCTGGTTGGGGACTTCAATGCCCACTACCCGCTTTGGGGATCCCCACATCCTTGTCCACATGGCTCACTATTGCTAGACGTCTTCCACCAAGCGGATCTACACTCCTGGAAATGGAAAAAAGAACACATTGACACCGGTGTGTCAGACCCACCATACTTGCTCCAGACACTGCGAGAGGGCTGTACAAGCAATGATCACACGCACGGCACAGCGGACACATTAGGAACCGCGGTGTTGGCCGTCGAATGGCGCTAGCTGCGCAGCATTTGTGCACCGCCGCCGTCAGTGTCAGCCAGTTTGCCGTGGCATACGGAGCTCCATCGCAGTCTTTAACACTGGTAGCATGCCGCGACAGCGTGGACGTGAACCGTATGTGCAGTTGACGGACTTTGAGCGAGGGCGTATAGTGGGCATGCGGGAGGCCGGGTGGACGTACCGCCGAATTGCTCAACACGTGGGGCGTGAGGTCTCCACAGTACATAGATGTTGTCGCCAGTGGTCGGCGGAAGGTGCACGTGCCCGTCGACCTGGGACTGGACCGCAGCGACGCACGGATGCACGCCAAGACCGTAGGATCCTACGCAGTGCCGTAGGGGACGGCACCGCCACTTCCCAGCAAATTAGGGACACTGTTGCTCCTGGGGTATCGGCGAGGACCATTCGCAACCGTCTCCATGAAGCTGGGCTACGGTCCCGCACACCGTTAGGCCGTCTTCCGCTCACGCCCCAACATCGTGCAGCCCGCCTCCAGTGGTGTCGCGACAGGCGTGAATGGAGGGACGAATGGAGACGTGTCGTCTTCAGCGATGAGTCGCTTCTGCCTTGGTGCCAATGATGGTCGTATGCGTGTTTGGCGCCGTGCAGGTGAGCGCCACAATCAGGACTGCATACGACCGAGGCACACAGGGCCAACACCCGGCATCATGGTGTGGGGAGCGATCTCCTACACTGGCCGTACACCACTGGTGACCGTCGAGGGGACACTGAATAGTGCACGGTACATCCAAACAGTCATCGAACCCATCGTTCTACCATTCCTAGACCGGCAAGGGAAATTGCTGTTCCAACAGGACAATGCACGTCCGCATGTATCCCGTGCCACCCAACGTGCTCTAGAAGGTGTAAGTCAACTACCCTGGCCAGCAAGATCTCCGGATCTGTCCCCCATTGAGCATGTTTGGGACTGGATGAAGCGTCGTCTCACGCGGTCTGCATGTCCAGCACGAACGCTGTTCCAACTGAGGCGCCAGGTGGAAATGGCATGGCAAGCCGTTCCACAGGACTACATCCAGCATCTCTACGATCGTCTCCATGGGAGAATAGCAGCCTGCATTGCTGCGAAAGGTGGATATACACTGTACTAGTGCCGACATTGTGCATGCTCTGTTGCCTGTGTCTATGTGCCTGTGTTTCTGTCAGTGTGATCATGTGATGTATCTGACCCCAGGAATGTGTCAATAAAGTTTCCCCTTCCTGGGACAGTGAATTCACGGTGTTCTTATTTCAATTTCCAGGAGTGTAGTTTGCCTCGACACTGGGGACCCTACATTTTTGTCTGCCTCCACGACAAATTTCTCTCATGTGGACCTTTCGGTCGGTACTGTTCCGCTAGCTCGGCGCCTTGATGATACACACTCGAGTGACCACTTTCGATGTGTCCTTAGACTGCAGCCTCAACAGCCATATATGCGCCCGCGACGCTGGTAGTTTGGCGAAGCCGATTGGACACTTTTTTCGTCTCTAGCGACATTCGATGACCGTCACTTTCCTAGCGTCGACGATGAGGTCACACATATTACAGACGTTATTCTTACAGCTGCGGAAAGTTCAATACCACGCACCTCCGCATTGCCCCGGCGCCCCCCAGTACCTTGATGGAACGCGGCATGCCGTGACGCAATACGTGAGCGGCGACGTGCTTTTCGCGTTTTCCGCCACCATCCTACTTTGGACAACTGTATCCGCTATAAGCAGTTCCGAGCGCGATGCCGTCGCGTCATCCGCGATAGCAAGAAGGAAAGCTGGAAATTCTTTACTAGTTCATTTAACACCTTCACTCCCTCCTCGGAAGTTTGGAGTCGGATTCGACGGTTCTCAGGCGCGCCTAGTTTCTCCCCTGTCTCTGGGCTCACTGTCGCGCATGATACATTAGTGGACCCCGTCGCAATTTCTAACTCATTGGGTCAACACTTTACTGAGATTTCGAGCTCTTCAAATTACCCGCCAGCGTTTCTCCCGAAGAATCGTGCAGCGGAAGTGTAACCTCTTGCTTTCTCCTCTCAAAATCGCGAAAGCTCTAATACTGTTTTCTCAATGCGGGAACTCCAACATGCACTCTCTTCTTCTCGCTACTCCGCCCCAGGACCGGATGGTATCCACATCCAAATGTTGCTGCATTTATCATACCATAGTCTGCGTTATCTCCTTCGCCTTTATAATCGAATTTGGACCGATAGTACTTTTCCCAGACGATGGCGGGAAGCTATCGTCGTTCCTGTACCGAAACCTGGAAAGGACAAACATCTCCCCTCTAGCTATCGCCCCATTTCTCTCACGAGTAGTGTAAGTAAGATTTTGGAGCGTATGGTGAATTGCCGTTTAGCTTGGTAGCTGGAGTCCCACAGTCTTTTAACACCTGCCCAATGCGGTTTCCGAAAGCATCGTTCTGCAGTTGACCATATTGTTGCTCTCTCCACTTATATCATGAACAATTTTCTCCGGAAACGCCAAACAGTAGCAATATTTTGTGATCTGGAGAGAGCATACGATACCTGTTGGAGGACAGGCATCCTCCACACACTGTTCTCTTAGGGCTTTCGAGGTCGGCTGCCCCTTTTCCTTCACGAATTTATGGCAGAGCGCACATTTAGAGTGCGGGTGAACACCACTCTCTCTCGTACTTTCTCCCAAGAAAACGGGGTACCCCAGGGCTCCGTGCTGAGTGTTGTACTGTTTGCCATTGCCATAAATCTGATTATTGTTTGTATCCTTCCTGATGTCTCGGGCTCCCTCTTTGTGGACGATTTTGCGATCTACTACAGCTCTCAACGGGCCAGCCTTCTTGAACGACGTCTTCAAGGATTTCTCGATCGCCTCCACTCTTGGAGCATCGAAACCGGCTTCCGTTTTTCTCCCAGTAAGACCGTTTGTGTTAATTTCTGGCGACGTAAGGAGTTTCTTCCACCCTCCTTACATCTAGGACCTGTCAACCTTCCGTTTTCGGAAGTCGCTAAATTCTTGGGTCTTATGTTTGACAGAAAACTGTGCTGGTCCTCTCACGTTTCCTATCTTACGGCTCGCTGTCTGCGATCCCTCAACACTCTCCGTGTCCCGAATGGTACCTCCTGGGGAGCGGACCGAGTGGTCCTTCTCCGCCTCTATCGCGCCTTAGTGCGCTCGAAATTGGACTATGGAAGCATAGTTTACTCCTCTGCTCGGCCGTGTATTCTTCGGCGTCTCGACTCTATCCACCACCGTGGATTACGTTTAGTGTCTCGAGCTTTTTACACCAGCCCTGTGGAAAGCCTCTATGCTGAGACTGCTGAACCTCCGCTGTTCAATCGGCGAGCTGTCCTTCTGAGTCGTTATGCTAGCCATCTGTCTTCCATGCCTGCTAATCCGGCTCATGACATTTTTTTCGACGCCTCCTTGGATGTAGGGTATGCAGGCCGCCCTTGCTCCCTACTACCACCGGGAGTCCGCTTCCGTCAACTGCTCCATTCTCTTTCCTTCCGCTTTCCTAAAACCTTCTTGACAACTTGGGGCACAGCACCGCCTTGGCTCCATCCCCGGATCTGCCTGCTCCGTGACCTTTGTCAATTCCCCAAGGATGGTACCCCTTCACTTGTTTATCGTTGGGCATTTGCTTCTCTATGTGCACAAATGAAGGAAGCCACATTTATTTACACTGATGGCTCGAAAACATCGTTAGGTGTCGGGACTGCCTATATTGTTGGCGACACCCGAAATCGATTTCGGCTTCCCAACCAGTGTTCGGTTTATACTGCGGAGCGCCGGCCGAAGTGGCCGTGCGGTTAAAGGCGCTGCAGTCTGGAACCGCAGGACCGCTACGGTCGCAGGTTCGAATCCTGCCTCGGGCATGGATGTTTGTGATGTCCTTAGGTTAGTTAGGTTTAACTAGTTCTAAGTTCTAGGGGACTAATGACCTCAGCAGTTGAGTCCCATAGTGCTCAGAGCCATTTGAACCATACTGCAGAGCTTTACGCTGTTCTCCAGGCTGTCCAATACATCCGCCGCCACCAGCAGATACAGTATGTTATCTGTTCAGATTCTCTCAGCTCTCTCCTCAGTCTCCAAGCTCTGTACCCTGTCCACCCTCCGGTCCACCGGATTCAGGACTGCCTGCGCTTCCTCCATTTGGGGGGGGGGGGGGGGCATCTCTGTGGCGTTCCTCTGGCTCCCGGGACACGTTGGTATCTGTGGAAATGAGGCGGCCGATACAGCGGCCAAGGCTGCAGTCTCTCTTCTTCGGCCAGCTATTCGATCGATTCCCTTCGCCGATCTACGGAGCGTTTTATGTCGTGTGTTGTTCTTTTATGGCACGCCCATTGTTCGACACTTCCCCATAATAAATTGCGGGACGTGAAAGCTCTTCCCTGTGCTTGGCCCTCTTCCTCCCAAACGCGTCGTCGGGAGGAGGTAATTTTAACTAGACTCCGGATAGGGCACTGTCTTTTTAGCGATCGACATCTTTTAAGCGGCAATCCTCCCCCACTCTGTCCCCACTGCTCTCAGCTGTGGACGGGAAGACACCTTTTAATTGAGTGCCCCTATTTTACTCCGTTACGCGCCCGTCTACAGCTGTCGCCTGATCTATCGCCCATTTTAGCAGATGACACGCGCTCGGCCGATCGCGTTCTCGAATTCATTAGTGCCAGTGAGATGACGTCAGTCATTTGAAGCTCTTTTTGGGGACAACCAACCCCTTTCTGTAGTGGATTTTTAAGCTTTCCTTCTGATTTTAGTTTCTCCAATTTTTTGAGTTTCGTTCCCATTGCTACTGCCTTCCATTTTCGTATTTTACCGTTTCCTAAGTCACAGACCGGGCGCTAATGACCATAGCAGTTTTGCGCCCTAAAACCATAACAAAACAAAAAAAAATTAATCTTCCAATAGGACAACCAAACGTGTCACCAAGGTGGAATCGTGCAGCAGGTGGTTTGAGGACCACGAGAGTCGTTTCCGTTTATGTCTTGGTCCTCGATTCACCTGATCTCTGACGCTATCGGGCCTGCGAACTACCGATGGGTAATTTACGGGAATTATGTGATCTGTGAATAGACGTCTGGTGCTGGACACCTTTGTAAATCAACCGAGGACTTGTCGAATCCATGCCGAGTAGAACTGCTGCTGTACTGTGTTCTATAGGTGGGTCGACGCAGTGCTAAGCGGGTCGTCGTAATGCTTTGGCTCATATGCGTATGAAAATGCAATTAGGCTGAAAAACAAATTTTAAACTGTTAAATGTTTTAACTCTCTTTTCAGCTATCAGTCTTCTGTCTGGTTTGATGCGTCTCGCCAAGAATTCCTCTCCTGTGCGAACCTCTTCATCTCAGAGTAGCACTTGCAGACTACGTCTTTATAACGTTAACAATACCAAAATAGTTTCCATAACATACATTACAAGTGGGGGTCATTTACGTCCTCCCAAAAAATAGTTTAATATAGACAAAAAAACTGTTGTCGGCTTATATTAAAACTTTAGATCTTCAAGAGGTACTGATGTATAAATACCTTTTAGCACATTTTTAAAGATGTATAAGTAAGATCCTTAACTTGAAAATATTGAATATGACGTTCGTTGTGGAAAGCGACATCTACTAATAAGACTTACTTTTTTTGATAAAGTTTCACTTAATAACTTAAATCATTTATGGAATCTAATAGAAGAATTCATTATGAACGTTTTCTTCGGAAAAAACACAAAGTAAGTAACTAGACTACATTATCTTAAAAAAGTGTGTATAACCGCCGTTGGTACTGCGAGGATTAACGGCCTAAACACTGAATCTAGAGTACTGTCTGATTTGTAAGGTATTGTGTTTGTGACAAAATATTTCAGGTAAGGTCGCGCGGTATATGGCAAATATGTAGACCTACAAGGATTGGATAGAGGGGGCCCCTTGTTTATCTGTATAAAACAGACAGGTAACTAGGCCATATCTTACGACAGCTGTTACTCCAACACCCTGACACTGTGTATTAAAATTTCGTTGCGCGCTTTATTTCACTAGGTACGGGCGGTGGAAAAAGTGGAAACTTCTTAGCCTGGTGTCAGTGAAATACTGTTTCTTAACTCGCGCTGTACGAAAGTATTGGTGGTGGTGGTGGTGGTGGTGGTGGTGGTGGTGGTGGTGGGTGGGCGGGGGGGGGGTTGGGGGGGGGGGTGAGTACTTCGTGCCCACCTTATGAAAATATTATAATTTAGTCAGTTATTTTATGTTTTGAAATTTTGAAAAAAAATGTTTATTTTTCTTTAAGGACGCGTTCTACCAGGTTCCATTAATGTTATAAAACATTCACTTAAATTTAACCAAGAAATTTAAGTCTTAACCGTATATGTCACTTCTCCAATGAATATAATAGTCAATATTTTCAGGTTCACGACCTTATTCACACGACAGTACCTCTTTTGTGTGCATAATTAAACAAAAGTTAACAATACACGTATCTCTTATATTTTCTTTTAGAGGAGGCTTGAACGTACTCCTTCTTGGTTGTACAGGGTATTGAAAGTGCGTTGATGTTAATTAGCATGTTTTAAAAGGTATTTTCATGCTCAAGATATTAGTAACTCATCTGCACATCTGTCCATCATCTGTAAGTGCCGAAAGTCCAATATGTATAACGAAATAAAGCATTTCTGGACAGACAGTTGAATCTCGCCTGCCCTTACAGCATTTCATGCCCGTATTATATCGTGTTTCGAGTCTTTGTGGGCCATTTGTGTTTCCCTGTAAACCCATTTGATCAAGTTAGACAGTGAACTATGCCGAAGTACAACAACAGCTTACGCCGCTGAAAGACCGCAAAGGATTTTTACAGCTCCACGGAAAATGTATGTAGTTGCATTAAAAATACGAAGTTGGAGTTAAAGTTCGCCGTACTGTCCGCTACAAATTAGCGAAAACCTTAAATTCTTTTAGAGTGGGCAGAAACTTGCCGCTCCTTGGAAGTACGTTTTATTGAAAGTGCAAACTAGGTATATTTTGAGCGCTTTGTTTTAGCTGCCTCGCCGAGTGCCGGAAAATGGCTGAACAGTTCTCTCCCCGGCACAAAGACATCACTAATTTTAGTAAATTCTTATTACTTACGTTTGTTCTTTGGAATGTAGCAAATCTTGATAAACATTATACGGGAAGAATTATGTTTATACATAGTTTCAAAGTAAATGGTATTTGAGTGTTCCGGTGTAACAGATTAATTATATAGCCAAATTGTATCACACTCTTTTTGCTTGGCATATCGCTGTCAGCACTGTCAGCCGCTCAACATCGTCCTCCAATATAAACAAGAAAGAGGCAGCAAATTGAAATGTGTCTCTACTTCTTTTGAAGATGATCTCAGTGCATGACGGTCGAAAACTTCAGCAATTGATGAAAGCACTGTGAAACTATGTAATTTGTCAGTGGACGATTATAACTTAAATCTCTGTGAAATAGCAAAGCCCATAGGTGCACAAGTTATAAGAATTGACTGCGAGAATTTATTTCGAAAAAATGTTTTCAGCGTACCTCCCGATGGCAAAAGTATTCAACTCATTCGATGTGTCGATTTTCAACATTGGAGTATCACTTCACCCAAGAACCAAAACGACAGTCATAACAGTACTTGGAACACGTCGATTCTTCGTAAATATGCCGATAACCATCTCTTATCAAGTTTAGGTTATAAGAAATTATTTTCTGGGATTTAAATGTCTCCTATTGCATTACCTTCCAGAGGATAAAGCTATAGGTATCCAATATTACACAGCTTTACGGTGAGTGACAGTAAGAGAAGCGGACTCGGGACACTTTTGGGTAGAGGAGGAAGGGGGGGGGGGAGGGGTTGAAGATGTTTCGACAACAGAACAGTATAGGTATATTAAAGTAGGAACATCTAAATTGCAACACAGATTTGACATCTTCTTTCGTCTCCGTCCGTATCTCAAAATATTGTCGCTGTTGAATGTTTTGAGTGCAAAGAAGACGTAGCAATCACAGACAGATATTTTGCAAATTTCCAGAATCAAATTTAAAAAACGGACTCTTATCACTAGAAAAATTTTCAGTGCAAGTACTATGATCCAGAAAGGTCGTTTATAAGTGCGATACCAACACATTTTCCCAACGGGCATTATGAAGAAGGGAGAGGGTGGCAATTTATGCCCACCTTAAAATATTTTTATGAAAAATACCATATTCGATAACTGATGTTGACTTATACTAACAACATACTTTTTAAAGATGTACAGATGTGTTACTAACGTCCTGAACACGAGAATACCTTTTATCACATTCTAAGCAACATCAACGCACTTTCGATAACTTGTACAACCCAGGAGGGGCCAGTTTATGCCTGCTCTTAAACGATTTAAGAAATGCGTGCTTTGTTTGCTTTTGTTTAGTTTTACACAGAACATAATTTTTAAAGAGGTACTGATGTGTGAGTAAGGTCGTGAACCTGAAAATACTGGGTATATATTTACTGGGGAAATGACATATAGGACTAAGACTTAAAGTTTTTGGTTAAGCTGAGTGAAAATTTTAACATGTTAATGGAATCTGGTAGAGCACTTCATTAAAGACAACAAACATTTTTTTACAATATTAAGGAATGGTGGGCACAAAGTGTTCGCCCTACCACCACCTCACTGGTATTGCGAGGTTTAAGAAACAGCATTTCAATGACACCACGCTAAGAAGTTTCAACTTTTGCCTCCGCCCGTATTTAGTCAAACAAAGCGCGCAAAAAGTGTCAGGTATTTCCTAGTTACCTGTCTGTTTTATACAGAAAAACTAGGGCCGCCGCTATCCTATCCTTTTAAGTCTACATATTTGCCACATACCACTTGACTTTATCTGTAATACTTTGCTACAAACACAACACCCTGCAAATCAGACAGTCTTCTACATTCAGTGCTTAGGCCGATAACCCCCGCAGTACCAACGATTGTTAAGCCTACGTTATGAAAATATTGTAGTCTAGTCACTGACTTTGTATTTTCAAATTCTGAAAAAATTTCATAATGAATTCTTCCATCAGATTCCATAAAGGTTTTAAATTTTTCACTTAAACTTAATCGAAAAATAGTCTTAGTAGGAGATGATGCATTCCACAACGAACGTCATATTCAATATTTTCAAGTTTAGGACCTTACTTACATCTGTTTAAAAATTGTGCTAAAAGGTATTTTCAGGTTCTAGACCATATTTACACATCAGTACCTTCTTAAGATCTGAATTGTTAGTATAAGCCAACAATAATTTTTTCTTTTTTAAACTATTTTTTGTGAGGATTTAAAGGACCCCCACTGGTAATGTGTGTTTCGAAAACTATTTTGGTATCGTTAGGGTTAAGAAGTCGTAGATTTGCAAGTGACACTCTGAGATGAAGATATTGGCACTGGAGAGAAATTCATGACGGGTAGCATCAAACTAGTCAAATGACTGACGACTCAAAAAAGGGTTAAAACATTAATAAGTTTAAAATTTCTTAGTTTTTTACCCTAATAGCATTTCCACACACTTATGAGCCAAAGCATTACAACGATCCGCTTAGTACTGCGTCGCCTCACCTTTGGAACGCAGTACTGCAGCAATTCTACTCGGCATGGATTCGATGAGTGCCTTGTAGATTTCCGGACGTGTATAACTCCAGATGTCTAAGCGCAGATCACATAATTCCCATAAATTACCCATCGGTAGTTCGTAGGTCCGATAGCGCCAGAGATCAGGTGAATTTGAGGACAAAGACATAAACGGTAATTGACTGTCGTGGTCCTGTGACGGATAGTTGGCCTGTTGGAAGATGCTACATCCGAGAGGGAACATTATAACCACGAAAAGAAGCAGTATCAAGTGAACTGACAAGCAGCTTCGTAGTCACAGAGAAGTTTATTTCTAGGTGCCGCGCCATAACAATGTGCCCCCTGTCAAAGTCGCGTGTGTCACTGATTTTCCTCATTTATGGCCCGTATCCTCACCAGGATGATTGCTCATTTGCTGCCTTTCGTATTCGGAAATGTTGCTTCATGTACCCGCAAAGCCAGCAGGCAGCATTCAGTCTCGCTGTGGGCAGCGGTCATAATGATTTGGCTTGTCAAAGGGTGTTAAAAAGTGTGTATTTGATTACTAGTATTACCAGTTACCATCGTACAAGTAGAACGTGCAGTAAAGCTAGAACATGAATATGTTGTAAATCAAATTGTTCATTTAAAAATTAGAGTTCCATTGGTGGTAAATTATAGTATCCCCTGAGCATGGACAGACTATCATAATAAACGTGAGGCTAAACAGCTTATCAAACATGTTAGGAGGTTACTAATATACACTCCTGGAAATGGAAAAAAGAACACATTGACACCGGTGTGTCAGACCCACCATACTTGCTCCGGACACTGCGAGAGGGCTGTACAAGCAATGATCACACGCACGGCACAGCGGACACACCAGGAACCGCGGTGTTGGCCGTCGAATGGCGCTAGCTGCGCAGCATTTGTGCACCGCCGCCATCAGTGTCAGCCAGTTTGCCGTGGCATACGGAGCTCCATCGCAGTCTTTAACACTGGTAGCATGCCGCGACAGCGTGGACGTGAACCGTATGTGCAGTTGACGGACTTTGAGCGAGGGCGTATAGTGAGCATGCGGGAGGCCGGGTGGACGTACCGCCGAATTGCTCAACACGTTGGGCGTGAGGTCTCCACAGTACATCGATGTTGTCGCCAGTGGTCGGCGGAAGGTGCACGTGCCCGTCGATCTGGGACCGGACCGCAGCGACGCACGGATGCACGCCAAGACCGTAGGATCCTACGCAGTGCCGTAGGGGACCGCACCGCCACTTCCCAGCAAATTAGGGATACTGTTGCTCCTGGGGTATCGGCGAGGACCACTCGCAACCGTCTCCATGAAGCTGGGCTACGGACCCGCACACCGTTAGGCCGTCTTCCGCTCAGGCCCCAACATCGTGCCGCCCGCCTCCAGTGGTGTCGCGACAGGCGTGAATGGAGGGACGAATGGAGACGTGTCGTCTTCAGCGATGAGAGTCGCTTCTGCCTTGGTGCCAATGATGGTCGTATGCGTGTTTGGCGCCGTCCAGGTGAGCGCCACAATCAGGACTGCATACGACCGAGGCACACAGGGCCAACACCCGGCATCATGGTGTGGGGAGCGATCTCCTACACTGGCCGTACACCACTGGTGATCGTCGAGGGGACACTGAATAGTGCACGGTACATCCAAACCGTCATCGAACCCATCGTAGAACGGCAAGGGAACTTGCTGTTCCAACAGGACAATGCACGTCCGCATGTATCCCGTGCCACCCAACGTGCTCTAGAAGGTGTAAGTCAACTACGCTGGCCAGCAAGATCTCCGGATCTGTCCCCCATTGAGCATGTTTGGGACTGGATGAAGCGTCGTCTCACGCGGTCTGCACGTCCAGCACGAACGCTGGTCCAACTGAGGCGCCAGGTGGAAATGGCATGACAAGCCGTTCCACAGGACTACATCCAGCATCTCTACGATCATCTCCATGGGAGAATAGCAGCCTGCATTGCTGCGAAAGGTGGATGTACACTGTACTAGTGCCGACATTGTGCATGCTCTATTGCCTGTGTCTATGTGCCTCTGGTTCTGTCAGTGTGATGTATCTGACCCCAGGAATGTGTCAATAAAGTTTCCCCTTCCTGGGACAATGAATTCACGGTGTTCTTATTTCAATTTCCAGGAGTGTATTTCTCATTCCATTCCGCTGCTTTTTTACTCTGTGGTATACTATCAACAGAAGGTACCATATGGCCCGTTCTTCCACTTTCGAATTAGTTTTCTGTGGTGAATTCGTCGATCTGAAGATGAATTGATAGGGAAGAAGTCGATGTGTTTTCCATGTTTAACTGCTCCACTTCATAGACGATTTCTAAGAACAGTTCCTACATAATGAACCCCTCGGTGATATTATCAGATATTGGAACAGTTATGCACATGATGTACTTACTGTATCTGTGAACTGGCACCAAAACACAATGGAACACATTTCTGGAATGTCTAAACCCACGACACAAAAATATACAGTTCACCATGGAGATTGTTGAAAAATCCATTAACTTCTTAGACCTCAACATAGATATAACTAAAAACATAAACAGTACCAAAAACTACTGAAAACCCACCACAACAAGCACGGTAATACCCTCATGTACACAACACCCAATACCACATAAACCGGCTGCCATCCACTCCATGGTGCATCCTCTTACACCTACACCATGCAAAACAAAATTTTCAGTCAGAATAGATATAATTAAATGTATTGTATCAAAGAATGTCTATACCCCTGAATTAACTGACAACATTCTACACAAAAAACAAAGAAGAAAAATGTTGCCGTATATGTATGCCCCCTCTGCAACAACACCATGTGGTGTACTGCCCCATATTTAGGAAGCGTATCCAACAAACTAGCAAAAAATCATCGAATCCTGCAAAACTTCATTTAATTTAAAAGGCACTAAAGTTAATATCCTATTCAACAGCAAGTACGAAAGATATGTATTAAGACCAGTGGTGTTTATACTATCACTTACAGTGACTGCAACAAACTGAATACCACTCAGACAGGCAGGGCCATAACAACGCAGCTTGATATTACTAGGTTGGACTCCACCATTCCCGAACATGTACTGGAGGAAGGGCACAGATAACAAGTCCTCAGAGAAGTGCTTCATATAGCCAACAAACCAAAAAAAAACTGAGCCTGTTAGAAGCTCTGGAGATAGACAAACATTTAGCTCTAAATCGCCAGATGATTCTAAATGATTATGTACAGCTGAATACATCCCCACTTTTAATCTTCACATGAAGAAATGTGGTGCTACAGAAGAATGCTGAAGATTAGATGGGTAGATCATGTAACTAATGAGGAGGTATTGAATAGGATTGGGGAGAAGAGAAGTTTGTGGCGCAACTTGACTAGAAGAAAGGATCGGTTGGTAGGACATGTTTTGAGGCATCAAGGGATCACAAATTTAGCATTGGAGGGCAGCGTGGAGGGTAAAAATCGTAGAGGGAGACCAAAAGATGAATACACTAAGCAGATTCAGAAGGATGTTGGTTGCAGTAGGTACTGGGAGATGAAGGAGCTTGCACAGGATAGATTAGCATGGAGAGCTGCATCAAACCAGTCTCAGGACTGAAGACCACAACAACAACAACGTGATGCAATCAACCAGCCACATATCAACAAATCGCCACAATGACACATACTGCTATACAAAATTAAAACGCAAAGAAATTACCTTGCTTGCTGCCCAACAAACTTCAACAATACAGTCAATAAAATTTTTCTGGGTTTGAAGCCGCATTGCCAACCATAAAATTCAAAAAAATGGTTCAAATGGCTCTGAGCACTATGGGACTTAACATCTGTGGTCATCAGTCTCCTAGAACATAGAACTACTTAAACCTAACTAACCTAAGGACATCACACACATCCATGCCGGAGGCAGGATTCGAACCTGCGACTGTAGCAGTCTCGCGGTTCCGGACTGAGCGCTTAGAACCGCGAGACCAACTCGGCCGGCTCAACCATAAAATTCCGATATTTCGGAGACTGTTGTAATACGCCATCCTCAGGATGTACTGCTGTTATCAGTACACACTGAGGAACGCATATTGCAACAGTCGCCTAAACGTCGGAATTTTATAGTTGCCAATGCGGCTTTAAACCTAATAGAATTTTATTAACTGTGACAACGGCCGCGGAAGCCTACGTTTACATACAAGAGTATAACTTATAATAGTGCAATATTGTGTGCTTCGAGCATGTACTTTATTTAATGTTGCCCATTGCATAAAATGTAATTTACAATGTAAAACATATATTTTGTTCGAAGTTACTAATGCTCACTTGACAGTTCTCAGCCAATTTCATGACCTCACAAAGCCGGCCGAAGTGGCCGTGCGGTTAAAGGCGCTGCAGTCTGGAACCGCAAGACCGCTACGGTCGCAGGTTCGAATCCTGCCTCGGGCATGGATGTTTGTGATGTCCTTAGGTTAGTTAGGTTTAACTAGTTCTAAGTTCTAGGGGACTAATGACCTCAGCAGTTGCGTCCCATAGTGCTCAGAGCCATTTGAACCATTTGACCTCACAAACTATGGCATCACATCCATATAGCCTGCAATACTATAATATACTATATTACTGTGTATTTTAATTATTGTGAATAACATTGTCTATTTTAATTGAAAGTGTTAAAAAACGTGTTTGTTCACAATATAAGTAAAGGGTGCTCATTTTAACAGGTTCTCAGTCAATGTGAAGGCCTCAAAAAGTTTAGCATCAAAACCGTTTAACATCTATATCTATGTGGTTACTATGCTATTCACAATACGCACGGGAAAAACGAGCACTTAAATTTTTCTGTGCGAACCCTGATTTCTCTTATTCTATCTCATCATTTCTCCCTTTGTAGGTGGGTACCAACGGAATATTTTCGCAATCGGTGGAGAAAACTGATGAGTCAAATTTCATAAGAAGATCCCGTAGCAACGAAAAACGCCTTTGTTTTAATAATTGTCACTCCAATTCACGTATCATGCCTTTGGCACTATCTCCCCTATTTCGCTATAATACAAAACGAGCTGCCTTCCTTTGTACTTTTTCGATGTCATCCGTCGGTCCCACCTGATGCGGATCCCACATCCCACACCCCACACCGCACACCAGTACTCTAGAACAGAGCGGACAAGTGTGGTGTAAGCAGTCTCTTTAGTACACATGTTGTCCCTTCTGAGTGTTTTGCTAATGAATCGCAGTCTTTGGTTTGCTCTACCCACAACATTATCTATGTGACCGTTCCAATTTAGGTTATTTTTAATTGTAATCCCTAAGTATTTAGTTGAATTTATAGCCTTCAGATTTGAGTGACTTATGGCGTAATCGAAATTTAGCGTTTTTCTGTTAGTACGCATGTGGAGAACTTCACACTTTTCTTTATTCAGGATCAATTGCCATTTTTGGCACCACTCCGATACCTTATCAGTTCCTGTAGCATTGTGTAGTTTAATTATTTATTGTGCTTAATATTGTCCATTGTGTAAGTGTAATTTCAACGTCAAGAAACAAGTTCGTTGCACAAACTCTACGCAAGTGGATTGTATATTTTCTTATAATGTTTGATTACCTAAAAACTAGTGTACTTTTCGGACGTTAATCATCCCTGAAGATGGCCCAGTACGCCGAAAGCTCGTTATAAAAAATCAGTAGAACAAAAACAGTGTACTGTTATTCATCATCAAAAATATTTCATTTGTTTTTGTGGACTGCAGATAGCGTAAGTGCTATGTATAGTGAGTGGCAAAGACTGGTAATTATTCCGACGTGTTCTCGTGTGTGAATATTATAGGTTGGATGAGGAATTGTAGGATCGAACATTTGACAAAAGTATCTTCATAACTTACGAAATGGAAAACTTGTGTGGCATGCTCATTAACACTGACGTGAGGTGATATCAATCGACCAGCTTCTCTCTGTATATCTATTGTATCCCACAGTTCACTCGTCGACTAATATCTCCGTAAATTGTGTAGACATTTACTATACGTTGTGCGAAAGTAGAAGGGCGATCTCTAGCGCTGTCATGTTAGTAGGCTGGCTCCAACAAGCGGTCGATTAACATCAGGTACGGGATTCGCGCTTGCGGCGTTTGGCGCAGGTCAAAGGAGCAGCGTTATGACTGAAATAGCAGCCGGCCAGCGAGGCGAGGCCAGCGCGGAATGCAAAGTGATGAGGCGGCAGCGCTCCAGGGGCAGTGATGAAGCGCCAGGCGGTCCACAGCATTCACTGTGCGAAATGGCCCGGTGGGTCACAGCTTAACATTCGTGAAGGAGGCCAGTACCTCGCCGGAAGCGTTTACAGTCTGATTCTGCTGAAAGAAAGTAATCTGTAGCGACAAAATATTAGGTACTCCTTACAAGAGCTTTATGTAGATGATTTAGCACTGGTACCAGTCGTAACAGTTTTGTCGCGTGTGTGTTTGTTTCATTCGGTTGTATATAATCACCACAGAAAGCATTATCGACGCGAGGACATGACCGAAGTGCAGAAAGCGGCTGTCCTGTTTGTACGTGCCGATGGCAACGCAGTGAATGAATTTACCTGCTAGTTTGGTGTAACAGCGCATTTTTCGAACGCGGCTACAAGGAATGGTGTGCTACTCACAGCCGTGTGACACGCCGTAAGAACAGTGTTCGTGAAAATAATGTTAACCGAAGGATACACGAGACGGGTGGTGCGCCTTTAACGGCAATAACTGCTACTGCGAGTGAATGCAGAATTGGGTGACTGAGAAGTAGCGGCTCCAGTCACGAAAAATGACTTTGGAAGAGTGGTTTGCTTACAAGACGCCCCTCCATATCCGCATCCATTGCCACCTGTCTGCTGATCATGATACTACGGCCGGTCGGTACCGTTGGGCCTTCCACGGCCCGTTCTGACGGTGGCTGAGCTTGAGTTTTGAGTGAATACAGGAATCTCTGAACAAGATTCCTAGCGAACACTTCTACCTTTCTGCACGCAGTTTTTTTTAGATGAAGTCGACTACATCAAAAAGACAGAGGCGTATGAAGCTGCAGTTCTTCAGTGGGAGAATAACAAACAAATTGGACTGTAATTAAATGAAGGCCTGTAGTGTGGGTGTGACGAGGTGCCTTTTGTGTCCGTTTTCAATGTTCAAGGCACCGAGTCCACAGACGGGCCTTCTGAGATGTTACTCCAGCAATGTGTGTGGTGTGTAGTTCAGGTAATAAGCGGATGTGTCTGGGGTGTTCTCCGTTTCGTGACTTGTGGCCTATCCTTTGGTTTACCGTGGACACGAATCAGGTTGTATATTTCAACATGCTCATGATGAGTATGCTGTGCTCACTCCGCTATTTCAACATGGAAACAACGGCGTCGACAGGGCTGCAGGCAAACGTTTCTGGTTTCACTATAAAAGAGGCTACCTTCCGCACTGGACGGCTAAAACATTTGGATCGTAGTGTGAAACATGCCACGCAGCGTCACAGCAATGTGGTATTTCTATGGAATCTATTCACTAATGACGGAGTTTAGCTGAAAATGGCTCACCTAAAGATACTAATGGGAACACTTCCTGGCAGATGTGAGGCATTGATGAATGATGGAGGCGGTATTACAAGGAACTAACTTGATGTATCCTGGCAGCGACTACTTTTTGTCAAGTGGTTTCATAAATGAAGAGAGAGAATCAAGAGGCGAAAAGAAATTCTGTAGCGTAGTAATTTTTGTTTCAGTTTTTTTCAAATCGGGGAATCATGAAATATTGTGGTTCAGAACTACGTACTAGCAAGGAAAAATGATTTTCTGCCCCAGAAGGACAGAACAACGATAGTAAACTTAATTAGGAAATATTCTCTGTCACTGTGGATTGTAGAACGCAGTCTTATTATTATGTAAAGAATAACTTGTTTCATAAATTGTTATGATAAACAAATTACGCTAAAATACTGCAGCGTACACAACGAAAAACGCATGCCAGATTTACAATGACGAAAAATTTCCAAGGATGGCTATGTTTTACTGAAGCTCGAAATTTACCGAGGAATTAAAGGTGAGGTGTTTTTAATATTTTCCACAACAGAACTCTGTGGCGAAATCTGGCAGAAAATTCAAAGCAATTGTGGTGGTATGTGAAGTACATCAGCGGGAAGACACAATCAATACCTTCGTTACAAGAAGGCGAAGAAAATATTCCAGGATTTGAACAACTGCCAAGACAATAATTTGAGGAATTTGTCTAATGAAACATAAATCGGATGATCTCAACTTGGCAACCTTACTGGCCAACGTAGGGTCCGGGAAGATCGGAGACAAGCAGTAAGAACTGTCGCCGTGGGCGGGCGGGCATTATCTTGCTGAAATGTAAGTCCAAGATGGCTCGCCATGAAGGGCAACAAAATAGGGCGTAGAATGTGGTCGACATACCGCTGCGCTGTAAGGGAACCTGCTATGGAATGCGTTGTGTATTAGCAGAGAATATGGACATCTTTTTGAACTCATTTGAAACAGTGTTTTTAAAGGAAAAAGTGCCACAAGACGCCGTTCTGTGAGCAGAGACACCATCTCAACGAATTCACTATGGGTATGCGAATGGTCATATCATGCTGATTTATGATGACTGATATCGGCAAGAAGCACGTGGATTACACGGATATACCGATTATTGCGCACAAGAAACACTGAAATTACCAGGCGGCCTCGTCCGCTAACTTGTGCTTAGAGAATTCGAGAAATCGCTATCTAGGGTAATGTAACACAACTAAGTGGGAGTGTAGGATGAGGTAACATTTAATTTTTATTCAGAAAGAAACTGGGTAAATCTGAAAACTTCCTCGATAGATTGGAAAGACAGGAGCTGTTAAAACATGGCACCCCTCAACAAGACATATTTTGAGCAATTAACTACAAAGGGTCGCCTTCAGAATTACATTGGACAATTAGATTGATATAAGGCATAAAACAAATTACGTACACATAGATAATAATTTCAAATGCAGTAGAAAAAGAAGAATATTAGCACGACCTTAACGGAGTACACATCCGGATTAGAATTAGGACTCCAAGTGATGCAAAATAATTACACTAGTAGCGTGACCTGCAGCATCAATTAATTCATTCGTGAGTTGTTAACGACTGAAAATCGCCAAGAAAATAAAACTCAAACCAAAACATGTGTGGCTTCTTGTTACTCGAGCGGTGCCTTGGAAACTGGTCTTTAAAGCGAGGATAAGCCTCTGTTATGCCACTCTACCGCATAATCCGAAACTGAAAGCGTATAACGCAATTTTCATTCTTACCGTTGAGGCGTAATTGTAGTCGAAGGTAGCGACGCCAACCGCTGAGGCGTGAGAGCTACTAATGAACAACGCCGCTGGTTGTAGCGCGTTGACTGCGTGAAGCCGAAAACATCACCTTTTCGATACTGACGCAGTTGAACAATCTCAAAGTGGGGACAAGTTTGAGTCTGGAATGACCTGGCAGAAAGCCAAAATCTAACCATTTCTTTCACTTAACTAACCATCAACTTGTCTCTCCACCTTGGCGCACACGGCCTTCCTCCTCATCTCGAAATAGTGCTTGTAAAAACCACTCCACGTCCAGTCAGCAAAAGCACGTCAACCGAAAATTCCTGACCTGGTAACTGGTTCCCTGTCTCCAGCGATATAATTTAACATGTATCGGCCAACGAAAACTATAATTTCGCGAGCAAAGGTTACCACGGCCGGTTCTGGCTCTGATCACTATGGGACTTGACATCTGAGGTCATCAGTCCCCTAGAACAGAACTACTGAAACCTAACTAACCGAAGGACATCACACACATCCATACCCGAGGCAGGATTCGAATCTGTGACCGTAGTGGTCGCGCGGTTCCAGACTGTAGCGCCTAGAACCGCTCGTCCACCCCGACCAGCCGGCCGGTTCTCCACGATGGTAAATTCCGCAAATTTTACGAACGCGACCAACATTGTTCCCGAGAAAGGAGGACAGAGAAGATTTCCGAAATGCAAGTATGGAAACATTTCTGGCTTAGCGGGACAACGCCATGAGAGTAAAGATAGCAGGCTGTTTCAGTGTTGGCCACCAAAACCGCTCATCTCAACATAACCACTCGCGAAGCTCTGGATGCTATAGTACACGACGCTCCCCTGATTGCCGTCGGAACCATATCCCATTGACCAGACGCGGCCTTCGAATATTTTCCGTGCTGCCTTTCGCCATACGGCTGTCCTCTCGGGTAGCCAGGTGCTAGGAAAAACAAAGCTTGACTGACATGTCACTCTGCAAATCGTGGGAATGTTGCTTTCTACAGTTATAAGAGATCCTACGAGCCGATTCAAATCGTGAACAATCTGAATGTCACCAGAAATGAGCTTGATACCATACTGCCGTATCAGCGCCTATCTACATAATCAGTAACTACGTCCTAGTCACTCAAGTTATATCCGCAAAATCGCGACTATTGCACGGTAAATACAGAACGACTCGGAAAGCAAAATGAAGAAATGAATGTCAGATATGCTAAGCACGGTGGCAAAGCAGGATAATACACTCAGAAAGAACAGAACACCTTGAACGACTAGAGATAGGACTTTACATTCACAGGACATTTACATTAGTATGTTCTGCAGAAATTATTAGTATATGAACCATGTCGGCCCTCGGGTTCAAGATCAACATCTAAATCGTGTCGCAACACCGCCTACCAGCAAAATGTGCCTGCGGCTGTCGTCTTCGCTATAAACCAACGTAATGGATCAGTGTGACTTGAGCAGACTGCAGGATGCCTCGCCGACTTACGCCCGAACCGTACCGCCAGATCAATGAGTTTGAAAGACACGCGACGGCCACTGTGGCCGAGCGGTTCTAGGCGCTACAGTCTGGAATTGCGTGACCGCTATGGTCGCAGGTTCCAATCCTGCGTAGGGCATAGATGTGTGTGATGTCCTTAGGTTAGTTAGGTTTAAGTAGTTCTAAGCTGTTAAGTCCCATATTGCTGAGAGCCATTCGAACTATTTTGAAATAGGATGCATTATTGGTATGAGAGAATTTGATGTACCCATCTGGAAAACTGCAGCTTGTGTGTTTCGGGATTGCAGAAACACCCCCCCCCCCCCCCCCCCCCGAGAAGATATACCTTATCCGAATGGCATTGCAGGAGAGAGCTGCGTCCTCCTCTGCTCCGGCGCAACAGTGTAACACATCGTACACTGTCAGGGGTTACGGTCCATCGCCGTTGATTAAGGCATGGGTTACGTGCACATCCCCTTCTCCGCCTACCTTCGACGTATGTTTGAAAATGATGACCGTATTTTGGTTCGCCGCAGACAGGAAGAGCGACATCACAGTGTCTGCATTCGTTCAAGACATACAGCTTCAACTCAAGACCTTAAGCTGTTGGGTGCTACTGGGTATAACTACAGATCACAGTTAGTGTGTGTCCAGGGCGCTGTGACGAGTGTGACGTCCGTGAATGACCTCCTGCGACCCGTAGCCATACACTTTCTGTACAACACCCCAGACGCCATTTTTCAGCAAGACAATGCTCGACCATAGGTTATTGCACGAACACTTGCCTTCTTGCTGTCACTGGATGACAGTCTTTTGCCCTGACTCATCAAATCACCAGACTTGTCGCCAGTCGAAAATCTGGTGAAACGAACGTGTGCTGGGCTGTGATCCAATGTGAACAACCACAGATGAAGTTAGGATCCAGGCTCCGGCCGCGATTGCAGGTTGCCTACATGGGTGTTTGCCCCGCGAACGGGGCTTCTAATTTTACTAGGCCGTGCCCGGGCTAAAAGTCAGAGACAGGAAGTGATAACAGGCGTGACGTCAGCCATAAGCGGCCTTACGGGAGCAACCTGTGCCGCAGCACGGAGCGTCATTCGCTCTGCAAACGTCGAGGAGTGCGGAAGCTTAGCTCTGGGCGTTCACTGGGTGTTAGCTTGCTACGTTCACTGTGTGTTGACGTGCCTCAGCAGTGCCTCTGCGACGTGGTTACCGTCGTCGCTGACGGTGAAGTGTACCTATTTGCACGACATTGAGGGCGATTTGAATTGATCTCGATGGATAGTTTAATAAGCAACAACTGATGGGTGGTCCTAATGGTTATACCTCAGCACGCCATTGGGGGCCTTACACGCATCGATACCATAAAGCATGGAACAAGTTCTAAGGGCCCAGCCGCGGGGGGTAGCCGCGCGGTTTAGTGCGCCTTGTCACGGTCCGCGCGGCCTCCCCCGGCGGAGGTTCGAGTCTTCCATCGGGAATGGGTGTGTGTTGTCCTTTGCGTAAGTTAGTTTAAGTAGTGCATACGCTTAGGGACCGATGACCTCAGTAGTTTAGTCCCATACGACCTTACCCCAAATTACCAAAATCAGGGCCCATGGGAGACCCTGTGCGTACTAGGCAACTGGAGTCATGCTGAACCAATGTGACTGAAATGGTAATCATTTCTGTACAACATACTAATGTATATATCCTGTGAATATGAACGTCCTGTCTCTAGTCATTCGAGGTGTTCTGTTTTTTATGGACATGAATGTGTAACGAGTAAGATACGGAACAGGCCGCCGGCTCAGAAATGTTAAGTACTACGATAAAACACGTAGATGAAATGTTGAAGACATATTTATAGTACATCAAGGATCTGAGAAGGAAATAAATAAATTGGCGACTAACCTTGGAAAAATGGATAAGAATTTAGTATTTGACGTAGAGCGTGAGCAACAGGAAATTATAAATTATCTTGGTATGAGGATCGAGAATAAGAATAAGAAGCCTGAGGTAGGAATTTTAAGAAAGCTACTTTCACAGGTACAGAAATCGACGAGATCTCATGCCACCCCCATAAACATCAATTAACCTTCTTCAAAAAATTCTGTGCTCAAGGGCTAGTTCCATCTCGTTGGCACGTAAAGTAACAAAACTAAAAAAAATCGCAGAAATATAATTGCTATATTGTGGAATTATCTAGTACAAATTGGCGAATCCGGAACAGAAAATGTGAGAAAACTGCATTTGGGACAGACAACAAACTGGAGTAGCCGGCTGGAGTGGCCGTGCAGTTCTGGGCGCTAAGTCTGGAGCCGGGCGACCGCTACGGTCGCAGGTTCGAATCCTGCCTCGGGCATGGATGTGTGTGATGTCCTTAGGTTAGTTAGGTTTAATTAGTTCTAAGTTCTAGGCGACTGATGACCTCAGAAGTTAAGTCGCATAGTGCTCAGAGCCAACAAACTGGAGCAATCAAACGAGACAACGATCTTTCAGCAGTCATAGTATCTGTAGTAAATAGATGGTAGTACGACCATTGTACAGTACTGTCAAGATACCGGTGACACTGAAACAGCTGTATTCCATTTAAGCGCAGTTTTCGTTTGCTGAACGCGTAGCTTGCCTATATTAATTTAAACGTACCTCTGTATCTTCTGGCTCCGTACCACACTGACTCTTCAGCTTGTGCACCGAAAACAAAATAAACTGAATTGTTCAGAGCTCCTTGCCTTCCAACATTCGTATTGGTTACTTCGTTGATTTGGGAGAAGACACCAAACAGGAGGTCAATGGTTCCATAGGATTGCTTCAGGGATACGGATGGAAATCGGCCGTGCCCTTTCAAAGGAACCATTCTGGCGTTTGCCTGAACCTTATTAGGGAAATCACGAAAAACATAAATGAGGAAGGCCGGACGTGGGTTTGAACCCTAGTCACATATTTAGCAGTGACTGTTTTTGATAAGCCAAGTTTACAGTAATAGATAGGTAATAGATTTCCGCTAAGTATCGATCCATATAACCGTTGCACACCCACAGGCACACATGTTGATGACCTAGATAATGCTGGGCATCATACTCTCTGGTATTTTATCGACTTGTCTTTCAGTGTTTCGTGCGACTTTCATAGGATGAGGTAAAATGTGGAAACGTCTTCATGTCCAAATTCTGAACCGCCTCCTGTAATGAGCTTTCTGTGTTGCTCCCTGCATATATACATTTCTAGTATTAATCAGTACATACTTGATGCAATTTTACAATATTTGTAAAAACAACGGTTGACACGTATTGAGAGTTTTTGTTGCTGGGAGTAATAATTCTTGAAACAGCCTTCTGCAAACAATAGAGAATTTAGACTCACAATAGCGAAGCCTACCCTCATACACGGTACTAAATCTACAACTGCTTAGCAGTAACTCTATTCGTTGAAAGACATTTGTTTTCCTGTATGCAAAAGCGAAATATAAGCAACCAATGTAAGCCTTTGTCTTTGTAAATTACGGTGAACAGTGCAGTGTTTTATATAACTGATCTGATAAAGATAGTTACACGCTTTGCGTAAAATGTGATGAAACGATAGCGTATAATAAACCAGAGAATTTAAGAGAAACTTATTGGTCTCTAAAATAACATTTATGTCGGATGAACGTCAGGGCAGCGATGACGTCCGATAGCTAGACCATACGCCGCCTCCGCCTGGGCGTGTGGTTTACTGGAATCGGCATGAAATTTTCATTTAATGTTGGTGACCTGTTTACGGTCCGTCGTGATGAATATTAATTTGCTGTCCAACCTGTAATTACGTAAAACGAGATTTGCTGATTTGTCCAATGTGATTGATTTGGACTCTAAACGCTACGGTAATAATTAATTACGTCCCTTCGTATTGTGAAATATTCATTAGGTGAATATTCCACCACTATTAAATCAATCCAAGTGATTACTTTTCCGGACGCCTTCGCGACCGGTCGTACTCTGAAGGGTCGGAAACTTTGTTTAGACTGTCAAAGCGCCAGTCCTAATACTGAGCAACATACCCCATCAACAGGAGACCTCCGTCCTTCCAGCCAAGTACATTTTACTTTAATATTTGTCTTTTTAAATGCACCGGATGCACAATGAGGCTTCAGATTACATATTACCGAACACTTTGGAAGTGCGATGACTTATCAGATACACGTGACACCTAACACAGGACGTATGACGCCTGACGTCTTACACTTGACAGTTGATACCTGATGTCTGACACGTGACGCAAGTTTTGGTCAAACCTTCCTAGTCGTAGTAGAACTGACTATAAACCAACCTTTGAGGATTCTGTTTGCGTTTACTAAATCCTGCCACGTGTTTTTCTGAGGACGGGGTTGTGCTACTACAGTATCTTGCATTCACCTAGAGATGCCCAACGTGCACGAAATAATATAGATAAGTACCATACATTCCTTATTATATGGTGCTTCTGATAAACCTGGTCCAAGTTGCCTCAAATCGAGCATACACTGGGCAGCAGCAGAGGATAACCCCAGCGTCGTCTCCAAAAGGCACTAACTGTCCCTGTGTTGACCAAGTGCAACAGGCATGGAATTCCATCCCACAGACTGACTCCAGCACCTGTGCAGCACAATGCATGCACGTTCGCGTGCTTGCATTCCACATTCTGGTGGTTACACCGGTCATTAATGCACCAGCATGTCATATTTGCGTTGGCTTATCGCGCGCTTGCATTAACCTGTGGTCTTGCAAAGTTAATCACTTCAATATGTTATCTATACAGATGTATTCCTGAAATTTTATTACTCTACATTAATTGTCATTTTGGTATTGCAATTTTTTATTCCGTCAGCGGATTAGTGTCGGATGTGTTGAGAAACAACGGAACTTGCTTAGCAACTGAACAAAGCTCAAGGACTTCATGGACACTCTATCAGATTAAGCACCGAATTCGAGGCTGAGATAGCTCTCTTTTAATTGTAATTTACCGTAGATGCCTCCAACTAAAAATCGTGTGCAGTAGTTGGGACTAAACCCAGGACACTCCAGTCTACAACAGCGGTAACAGGATTGATCCATAGAACTAGCGACCAATATTCTTAACATCCATTTGTAGTAGAATCTTAGCACATATTCTCAGCTGAAAATTATTGGAGCACATCGAACAGAATGACCTCCTGCAGGCTAATCAGCACAATTTTCGAAGCCCTCCATCATGTGAAATCTAACTCGCATTTTTCTCCCATTACACAATGAAATGAATCAAGGCAGTTAGGTAGATGCAGTATTTCTCGAGTTCCCAAAAGCATTTGACTCAGGATAACGTCCGCTTTTCCTGTCAAAAGTAAGATAGTATGAGTTATCAAGTGAAATTTGTGCCTGGATTGAGAATGTTTTCGCAAGGGGAACGCAGCGCGTTACCTTGAACGGAGAGTCATTGACGTAGAAGTGCCACCGGTAAATGGGTTTTGATCCCGGCTCTTCATGTTGTGTATTAGTGCCCTGCAGATAATATTATTAGTAACCCTAGGATTTTCGCAGTTGATGCTGTTATCTACAGCCAAGTACTGTGTAGAAGAAGGTGCATAAATATTCAGTCAGGTCTTGCTAAGATTTCAAACAGATGCGAAGATTAGCAACTTGCTTTGAATGTTCGAAAATGTGAAACTGTTCACAACAGAAAAAAAATGAAGTACCGTACTACGACTACGGAGTCAAAAAAACAACTGAAATTGGCCGACTATACAAATACATGCATGAAATAGAACGATCTTATAGGTTTTGAAGTAGGGAAAGCAAGAGGCAGGCTTTTGTTCACTGGCAGAATAATAGGAAAGCGCAATGGGTCTACTAAGCAGTCTATATACATAACACTCATGCGAGCCATCGTAGAATATTGCTCATATGGGCGGGATCCGTACCCAATAGGACTAACAGACGATGTTCAATACATGCAGGGAAATGGTAACAACTTTTTTTTTGACCTTTGGGAAAATTTCACAGCGTTGCTGAAGAAACTGAACTGGCCGACGCTTGAAGATAGGCTCAAACTATCCCGAGAAAGCCTACTTAAAATTGTTTCAAGCACCCGTTGTAAATGAGGACTCGTGGAATACACTACTGCTCCATACTTATAGATATTTCAGTGCCAATGTTATCTGAATTATGATGCAAAGTTGCTTTGGACATGCGTTCATGCCCAAAGGAACTTTGCGTCATAATTCTGAATAACACAGGCACTGACTGCAGCATCGTATTTATCCGCCGACAGCTGGCAAGCGGCTTTCAAATAAAATGTCTCACATGTACTGGAATATACGTGATGGATGGTCGAGTACCGGTCGCAGACGCGTGGTTGGCGACATTTAGGAATTTTGGTCTGGCCGTGAGTCGTGCGTGGACAGCCAAATGGTAAGGCGACCGCTCACAATAAGCGAGAAATCCGCGTTCGAGTCCCTGTTCAGCACAAATTTCCATTGTAGTCATTCCATCTTACAGCTGATGGTTGCCCATATTCGCATCTGTGTATACATTTAATGTAACCGTACTTAACCTCAGTAGGTATCTTGGGACATGATTAGGTTGATATTACAGTGCACACAGAGTCATTTAAATATCATTCTTCCCCAGCTGCATAAGCCACTTAACATTAGGTTTCATAGTTTGGATGTATATGTAGATCTAGACTTCCATCAGATTTGTCATAGCTCTGCAGATGATGAAGAAACTGAAGAAATGTATGATGAGATAAAAGAAATTATTTAGGTAGTGAAGGGAGACGAAAATTTAATAGTCATGGGTGACTGGAATTCGAGAGTAGGAAAAGGGAGAGAAGGAAATATAGTAGGTGAATATGGATAGGTGCTAAGAAATGAAAGAGGAAGCCGTCTGGTAGAGTTTTCTCACAGAGCATAACTTAATCATTGCTAACACTTGGTTCAAGAATCATGAAAGAAGGTTGTATACATGGAAGAATCCTGGAGATACTAGAAGGTATCAGATAGATTATATAATAAGACAGAGATTTAGGAACCAGGTTTTAAATTGTAAGACATTTCCAGGGGCAGATGTGGACTCTGACCACAATCTATTGGTTATGAACTGTAGATTAAAACTGAAGAAACTGCAAAAAGGTGGGAATTTAAGGAGATGGGACCTGGATAAACTGAAAGAACCAGAGGTTGTACAGAGTTTCAGGGAGAGCATAAGGGAGCAATTGACAGGAATGGGGGAAAGAAGTACAGTAGAAGAAGAGTGGGTAGCTCTGAGGGATGAAGTAGTGAAGGCAGCAGAGAATCAAGTAGGTAAAAAGACGAGGGCTAGGAGAACTCCTTGGGGAACTGAAGAAATATTGAACTTAATTGATGAAAGGAGAAAATATAAAAATGCATTAATTGAAGCCGGCAAAAAGGAATACAGACGTCTCAAAAATGAGATCTACAGGAAGTGCAAAATGGCTAAGCAGGGATGGCTAGAGGACAAATGTAAGGATGTAGAGGCTTATCTCACTAGGGGTAAGATAGATATTGCCTACAGGAAAATTGAAGAGACCTTTGGAGAAAAGAGAACCACTTATATGAATATCAAGAGCTCAGATGGAAACCCAGTTCTAAGCAAAGAAGGGAAAGCAGAAAGGTGGAAAGGGTATATAGAGGGTCTATACAAGGGCGATGTACTTGAGGACAATATTATGGAAATGGAAGAGGATGTAGATGAAGACGAAATGGGAGATATGATACTGCGTGAAGAGTTTGACAGAGCAGTGAAAGACCTGAGTCGAAACAAGCCCCCGGGAGTAGACAACATTCCATTAGAACTACTGACGGCCTTGGGAGAGCCAATCCTGACAAACTCTACCATCTGGTGAGCAAATTGTATGAGACAGGCGAAATACCCTTAGACTTCAAGAAGAATATAATAATTCCAATTCCAAAGAAAGCAGGTGCTGAAAGATGTGAAAATTACCGAACTATCAGTTTAATAAGTCACAGCTGCAAAATACTAACGCGAGTTCCTTACAGACGAATGGAAAAACTAGTAGAAGCCGACCTCGGGGAAGATCAGTTTGGATTCCGTAGAAATGATGGAAGACGTGAGGCAATACTGACCTTACGACTTATCTTCGAAGAAAGATTAAAGAAAGGAAAACGTACGTTTCTAGCATTTGTAGGCTTAGAGAAAGCTTTTCCCAATGTTGACTGGAATAAATTCTAAAGGTGGCAGGGGTAAAATACAGGGAGCGAAAGGCTATTTACAATTTGTACAGAAACCAGATGGCAGTTATAAGAGTCGAGGGGCATGAAAGGGAAGCAGTGGTTGGGAAAGGACTGAGACAGGGTTCTAGCCTCTCCCCGATGTTATTCAATCTGTATATTGAGCAAGCAGTATAGGAAACAAAAGAAAAATTCGGATTATTTTTAAAATCCATGGAGAAGAAATAAAAACTTTTAGGTTCGCCGATGACTTTGTAATTCTATCAGAGAAAGCAAAGGACTTGGAAGAGCAGTTGAATGGACAGTGTCTTGAAAGGAGGATATAAGATGAACATCAACAAAAGCAAAACGAGGATAATGGAATGTGGTCGAATTAAGTCGGGTGATGCTGATGGAATTAGATAAGGAAATGAGACACTTAAAGTGGTGAAAGAGTTTTGCTATTTGGGGACCTGAATAACTGATGGTGGTCGAAGTAGAGAAGATATAAAATGTATACTGGCAATGGCAAGGAAAGCGTTTCTGAATAAGAGAAATTGTTATCAATGAGTATAGATTTAAGTGTCAGGAAGTCGTTTCTGAAAGTATTTGTATGGAGTGTAGCCATGTATGGAAGCGAAACATGGACGATAAATAGTTTGGACAAGAAGAGAATAGAAGTTTTCGAAATGTGGTGCTACAGAAGAATGCTGAAGATTAGATGGGTAGATCACATAACTAATGATGAAGTATTGAATAGAATTGGGGAGAAGAGGAGTTTGTGGCACAACTTGACAAGAAGAAGCGACCGGTTGGTAGGGCATGCTCTGAGGCATAAAGGGATCACAAATTTTGCATAGGAGGGCAGCGTGGAGGGTAAAAATCGTAGAGGGAGACCAAGAGATGAATACACTAAGCAGATTCAGAAGGATGTGGGTTGCAGTAAGTACTGGGAGATGAAGAAGCTTGCACAGGATAGAGTAGCATGGAGAGCTGCATCAAACCAGTCTCAGGATTGAAGACAACAACCACAATAACAACAACAAATCAAAGGGACTGATGACATCAGATGTTAAGTCCCATAGTGCTTAGAGCCATTTGAACCATTTTAATTGTTGCGTGCTTTGTTATGCTGAACAATGTCGGAAGAAATTTCGTCAAATGTTGTAAATAGAGACATTTGACTCCGTTCAACTGATCAGGGGACTCGTCTGAGGTCGGTGGACGTGAAGCATTAGTATGTACACGTCTACTCCGAGAGAGAGAAATACAATAGAAATCTGTGTATGTCCGTTAACAAGATGATCGAAAGAATTGTGGCATGGTCGAATACAACAAAAATCACGGTTATAAAGGTTGTCAAGTAAATTTACAACAAAGTACAAAAGTTTGGAAAATCTTCGAAGATGAAAAATCTGTAGAAAAGAAACTGTGCCGGTAACATTCATTTGTTGAGGATGCAATGCTTCTTGTTTATTATTATGTAGCATAAAGAACGACAGCCATTCACCGACTGTTATCACTCCCCCTTAAGAAAGTATCGCTTTCTCCAGACTGCTCGCATGGCGAAGTTTACAGTTCTGCGGGAACTGCGCTCTCACTACGTCCAGTTCACTAGAGGGGAGAGCAGATACTGCAGCGTGGCTGGTATTACAACGTAACAGCCTGTTAATTATGAAAACAGCGGCATGTTTTTCGTAATGAGGACCATCGGGCAACCGCATAGCCTTCGCCTCGGGAAATGATGCATTATGCGTCACATTTAACTCAGATTATCCCTGGGTTGTAAATTTCCGTCAGAGTTCTGGTTTGTACCAGATGAAATGTGATTTATTTTCGATATTCTTTTTGTACAAAAAGTGCATCGAAAGTCAATAACAATTTTTTCACTTGTCGAAATTTCGGATGTTTGTAGAACTGACTTAAAAAAATATTCTGCCGTAAAGAAAACTAAAATGAAGTCACAGTGAAGCTCTTCCTTTGTACTAATAACAGTCTGTGAGTTTGATCGAGCTAAATCAAACGTAAGTTAACGCGTGTGTTCAGTGTAGCACCCAACAACATTCGTCCATGCCTGCACGTTCGCATACTGAAGTGTCGATACATAGCAGTTCTGAACTTTTGTGTGATTCTGGGACTGTTCTTTAGATAGAATAGGCTATACAAGACCCTGAAATAGGTCAGCATAGTCTGCTCAAAGGTATGTGGTTCTATGATATGACAATAATACTTGATTTGTGAAGAATTAATATTTTAGATGTTTTTCCTAAAAGAAGCTATTTTACTGCGTGTAACAGGCAGTTTTTAATACATAGTAAACACTTTTCATCCCATTAAACACCATCAAGCGGGGCCTCATGTAACAGTTACGCCATGTGCTTTAGTATATCATGACTCACAGAGCAGTGTGGAATGAACACAACGTAATCATGTCTCCAACAAAACACTACCACTCTTGGTATGGTCACGGGAATCACGGGTGTAAAATTCAACTTGCGGAGCGGAAATAGTGAAACCGTACGCAAGTTTTATTTTAAGACGCTGACCACTCCATTTGTGATGTTAAGTGAAGCGATATGCTGACTCGGTTGTGTGAGTTTGAGTTGCCCTTAAGGCACACACGCTAGAGCCCATGTTTACTAGACACTTTTTTCTTTAAATGATGGTTCCTGTTGTATCTCTGAATACTCACGATTCATCCTTCAACGCCCTTTAGTTACAACAGATGTATTCCAGCTTCCGGACGTTGTACAGGATGGACAAGAGCTCAACCGATTAAAATTGAATGGGGTGTTCGGGGATACGTTCGTTACACAGTTGCTGCATTTAGTTTTCGACAACATCGAACTGGTCGCGGCAATCCTGTTCTAGTAGCTCGCCAAACTGCTGGGGATCTTGGTCGTTCACTGTTGCATCGCTGTTACTGTGGCGTGATCATGGCGGTCGACATTTTCAGCAACATCCGTAAATGGATCAGTTCTGCAGTTGTTACGTGCTGTAGAATTAGTGCATTTCACAATATAGATAAATGACCTAGCGGGTAAAGTCTGAACCTTATTTGCGGACCCGGTGAACCACTCGTGAGCGGAATAGCTGTGGTGGGGAATGTCAGTGGTTAACGCTGTATCCTCCGCCACACTTCGTAGGTTGGTATGCGGAATATAGAAGAGCTGTATACTGTCACACTACGGTAGAAGTAAACATGTTACGTCTGACGGTTGCTGTTTCATTACTCTTTGCATTATGTTGTGCGTTGCAATGGTAGAAAAACAACTGCTGTTTCTCTGCTATGAGGCTAGTTTCACTGACAAAGGAAACTTCGATAATAAAACGAATAAATAAAAATTACGTTATTATCGTGGAGCGAAAGACATAAGACCACAGACCCCTTATACCAAAATACAAATTTTGCCGCTGGACCTCGTGTTCACTCGGTGAAGGCAGCTACTTTGATGTCCAACATTCTGGGGTTTCTAACCCGAAACAAACAGTACTCTCATTTTCCATACATTATAGAGCTTCCCGTCTGCCTTTAGGAGCCAAGCGTGTGTGCATGTTTCCGCCAAGTGTGCGTGTGCGTGTGTGGCGACTTGACAGTATGGTGAGCAAACACCCACCGGTCTAGCCTTATGTAGCTTCTAAAGCAGAGAAACAGTAAATCGTAATGTCACAGGCGAGGGGTGTATAAAGTTTTATTATTAGCATCGTTAGTATTATTATTATTATTATTATTATTACTATTATTAAGCGTATTGCAAAATTTCCTAAAGCCGTAGCGTAAATTGATTACACTGTATTCAGTGCTAGAAGCCGACAGTTACAGGCATGGTGAGAATACCCATAAGCTCTCTGTCCTGCTAATGTATCATTTGTCAATGCTTCGATACAACCGACTGTTGTAGAATGTTGTTGTTGTTGTTTTTCTTTCGTTGTAGTCTTCACTCCGAAGACTTGTTTGTGCAATTCAAATACTGTAGTGTGCTGAAAGCGTATTTATAAAATGCAAATTTGCAGGTTACGTATAAACCAGATACGAATTTTCGTGTGATGTGATAGAAAACATGTGTTCATCAGGGAAGGAAGTGTAAACAACCATAATAATGTGTCTGAAGTGACCACGCGTACTACTGCTTTATGTAAGTACACGCAAGCTGAGTTTTTTTATAACCTTTGCCAAAAGTAGTGACAATAAACCCTATATTCAAAGATTTGGGAAATCAAGAGTTACTAAAGAAATGTTTACAAAGGAAGATCCTGAGTGTGAACATATTTTTCAATAATGCTGTGTAGTGCCATGTGCCTATAAATGTATTTGCTGGCCTCGTGACTTTGTAGTTTGCAGCGTCTGATAATGTAATAGTTTTTAATGGTGGGACCTACAAAAGAATGAAGGTTCAAGGGAATGTAGGAGTGAGATTAGGACAGAAGACAGCTACAGGTTTGTGAGAACTCGTTGTATTTGAAGTAGGCCAAGCAGTATCTGCTGCTGAGCTAAAGACAAAAGAAGCAATAAAGGAAAGAGGAAGGTAAGCACTGGGCAATTATGGCAATGTAGAGGACACAGACAATGCTCCAGAACAATTCTAGTGTTATAAATGACCCATTATATCAAAAAGCACTGAAGGTAGGAACATCTAATTTTCACAGTTTACCAAGAATAAAGTTCAACACATATGAAACTCAAAAAGAAAAAAATCTTATGTTGTTTAGTTTTTATGTCCATACCCTTTAGAAACTTTTCCAGTAAATTGAGAGTTTGAGAAAAATATCGTGACACAATCGATTATCCACAAAAGTGCATTAATTTAAGGAAAATTGAAAATTGATGTGTTAATAGTTTTTCAAGATAGGCTGTCACAAAATCTGATAATTTAATATCGGGAGTATAGGACGTACACTCTGCCCTTAACTTCTTGGAAGGTGTCCTACCAACCGATGCCTTATTTTTGTCAGATTGTACCACAGATCACTTGTCTCCCCAGTTCTGTTCAGCACTTAGCTAAGTGCTCTACCTGTCAAATCTTCAGCATTCTTCTTCTGTAAAATGATCATTGTTCATGTTTCACGTTCGAAAATGGCATCGCTCCGTATAAATACCTTCAGAAAAGACTTCCTCTCTCTTTCTGTGTGTTATAACGACGCAATCGTCATTCTGCGACCTGGTAATTTTTTTTGTTTAAGCTTCTGCTTTTCACATGGGAATCTGTCTGGTATTGATGGTGTACACTAAATAATCCATGATTCATCTCCAATTTACTAACCAATTTTCTATTTTTGTTTTTTTCTGAAATTACTTTCAAACTTCCTCCTGTAGCCATACTGTCATTCCCATGAAGAAAGAACGGTAGCTTTGCCTTGATACTGTGTCTCACAATGATGAATGTGGAGAACTTGTTACGTAACCAATAATTAAATGTTCCACACGTCTCCTTCTTTAACATTACATCACTCCACTAGACCAGATTTTTCACTATCATAATGTAATAGCAAAAAAAGGTTCTGTAACGGGGACGCGCAAATTGCAATGCTTCCAGCTCAGGAGGCGCTGTACTTTTGTGTTGGAAATGTAGGATTATCCAGGTTCACCAGTAATAATCACAAACCAAAGCATTAGCAGACTGACATCATGTCCATCTCTACTGGCTGAGGGATGCCTTCTTTCATGCACTACACATCCGCGAGAGTGGGTACGTCTAGACAGCAGAACGCTCTGTAGGGTGTTCGTTAATTGAAATTACGTATGACTGATTGGTACAGGGTATTTTGGAGTCTCGCACAGATCGATCCCGTCTCCCCCCATAACGATTCAGTCTGTCCCAGGCATAATATTCCACTGTACTCTTCATTTGAATTCCGAATTTCGAATGCTGAGATGTTCCGTCCCAGTACACACGAACTGCAAGTAGAGTTAGCCGCGGAAGTGGATGCCAGCAGTGTTACTGTCTGCTTTACAGAATGCCGAAAAAGAAAGTGATTCGGCATTGTTGCTTCCATACGATACTGCGCTCACACATTACATCTACACCAGGCACACGTAAAGAAATAGTTGTTTCCTATGTAAATGTATATGTGGTTTTTGTACAAGAATAATTTTTTTATTCTGTACCCTCACAAAACTGCCTAAGCAAATATCCTATTTATGATGGTCTAGGTAGTTGAATGTATAGTCTTACCTCTGTTACTTCATTATTTTATACTTTCTCTGCTTCTGACTCCTCGAACGGAGAGAATCAGCGCATTGTTGATAAATGCTACAGGTACTTCAAGCATTAAATGATTTGTGGACATTGTTCTCACATGACATCGTCAGATCATTTGAATTCTTTTGGATAATAATAAATTAATTTGTTGTTGTAATAAGTGTCTTTGCAATTAACTATAAAGGAGAGCATATTGTTTGAAGTATATGCAGTAGTTGTAATTTACAGCCTATTTACAATTTTTTCTGTAACAACATTATTTCCACGTTGGCGGAATGAGCTCACTTTGCATGCAAGGAAACAATTCTTTTTCCTACTCACCACCATCGAGGTTAATACTTGCAATGCTTCTTAGCAGGGAGTGTTGATATACATCTTGACATCCACCCAAGTGAGTGAACTATTTATCGATCACTGTAATTATTTTCAAGACTTCTACTGCCATTATTTTTATCCTACCTACGTCTCCGGAAAGCTTTTGACACCGTTTCTCACAAGCGACTTGTAATCAAGCTGCGGGCCTATGGGGTATCGTCTCAGTGATTCCGGGCTGAATATACTGCACGCTCAATTTCATACTGATTTATAATAGCACTACAATCGCCTTAAACAGCAATTCATGACTTCGGGAGTTTTAATAAAACAGATCTCTCATTATAGACCGAAACCGGTAGTCTGATGACAAAAATATTGCCCATAGATGTAAAGTAAAGGAAATTCAAGCATTAAGACACACCACTTTCTCATCTCTCATTCTTTATATCCAGCCAACCATAAGCTCTCTCCTCCCGCACAGGCCATGAAGGCTCAAAGGTACCAACTGGCCGCCATGTCATGCTCAGCCCATAGGCGTCACTAGATGCGGTTATGGAGGAGCATGTGGTCTGCACACTGCTGTCCCAGCCGTATGTCAGTTTCCGAGATCGGAGCCGCTACTTCTCAATCAAGTAGCTCCTCAGTTTGCCTCACAACAGCTGAGTGCACCCCGCTTGCCAACAGCGTTCGGCAGACCGGATGGTCACCCGTCCAAGTGCTAGCCCAGCCCGACAGTGCTTAACTTCGAGCCAACCATAACACAGTTTTAAAAAGGTAAGATTATGGAAACAGGCCAATAGTTTGCTTTACACTCCACCACCCTCCTCTTTCCAACCAGTCATAGCTATATTTTTACAAATTTACCGCAGATATTAAGTAATTAATTATGTAACATCAACTTGGAAGTCAAGGCTCTCAATCATTTACGTAAAATGGCGCACACAAATTGCCTAGCGTTCCATCTCCCCCTCCTCCAATCAGAGTCTCGTATAAAAATGAAAGAGCCAATTACAATGTAGACACTTCTGCGCTGTGCTCAAAAGTAGAGAAACGTCCTGAATAAAATATATGTCACACACATTCCTCTACTCTAGTCAGTCTAGCATTACTACTACAATGTAACCCTATCCTGACTGTGGTCAAAAATATCAAAATATTCATTAAAATTAGACAAGCTATCTGACATACATAAAAAATCACGAACCATTTTTCATCATAAATTCCCAAAATTTGTTCACTGTTCACATTAATAAATTTATTCCAAAGCTGTAAATCATTCATTGTGAAATATTTCAAGGCGTTTATAAAATAATCTCTATAAATAACAACATTTTCTTCAGAAATATAAATAACAGCTTAGGAATATGTACCTGTGAAACACCACTTTTATCTTAAATACACTTCCATAAATCCTGGAAACGCCAAATAACATCAAGTGTGGTTTTTTATCTCAGTTGCCTACTGAGCAGACGGCTACATTGTTAAAAAGTATCAAATGTTCGATCTTTGTACCACTTGTTGCTGTCTTTGTCATCATCTGCTATCTACACTGATAAAAATCTTCAGAATTCGGTCTATGGACCACACCTGCTTTAAGACACAACAGAGCCCTAAATTAATTAATTTACACATCTGTGATACTTGTCAGATGACACAATATTCTAAAACGCTTTAGCAAAGCAAAAAGAAGCAATGTTTACGTGCAACCATATCTGATTATGTATGTCTAGGAAATAAATAATAATTGATGACAAGTAGTATGCAGACTGCTGCATTTGGAACTATGGCTTGGTAAACATCTTTACTCAACTACCCTATATCTAATAAAAGTACCGCCATATGTACGAGTTTAGAAGAAAAGGAACAAGGTGTTCGATTTTAGTTAAGAGTCATGTATTTTATTGTGATGTATCACTTAAACTGCAGAACATAATGCACTGTCTATACACACACTCATGAAACGACCAAAGAGATAAGAGAGAGATGTGAGTCTCCAAAGATTATGTGAGATTGGATATCTCGCAAATAACTGAAATTATTAACCATTTATGGTATTACATGTGTTTTCTCATATCTTACTCCACGTCTAAATTATTTGTATTAAGTGTTAAGTTAGTCGCAGCATGTATTTTGGCACTAATGATGAATGCTTTTCGTTTAAGCAGCACTCATAAGAGTTATGCAAGTGTCCTACTTTGTACTACATAGTCGTTTATTTAGGGTTTTAAACGTGTAATGGGAGTCGCCCTATAAGCTGACACACCTATTAGTATGCAGGGAGATGACGGACATTTAGGGGGTATAGTACCTATCAAAAAGAAGAATCGTACCCACCTAGTATGGGAATAGTAGCCACCTAGTAGAGGGATAATAATCACCCATATAGTGTATGGTGCCAACACAAAGGGGGAGTGATGATAACGTAAGGGGAATGGTTGATACCAAATAGGGGAATGGTTGACACCCTAAGTGGGAATGGTTGACACCCTAAGTGGGAATGGTGGCCACCTAATAGGGTAGGGGGGTGAAATGAAAATTGAAACACCTGCACCCATCTATTTAGCATTTACTTCGTTTACGAAACCAGATTCGGTGTTCCATTACATCATCTTCAGGCCCTTTGATGAACGTAAACTTGGAGGAATCCAATCTAATATGCACTCATAACGAGAACCAATAGTAAATCACGGGTGTCTGTAGACCTCTGGTTTACAGGATACCATCATATTCTTCGACAACCAACTACTGTCAGAACAACAGTCGTTGGTTGATGAACGAAGCTACACTGTTAAGTAAACCAGGGATTCACAGACACCAATTTGTAATATTGGCTCCTGTTATGGCTGCAAACTAGATCGGATTCCTTCCAATTTACAATGCTCGAGGGGTCTGGTGATGGTGTAATGGAACACCGAAACTGGTTACGTAAATAAATTAAAAGCAAAAGAGACGGCTGCAGTTGTTTCATTTCATACTGAGCAGCCAAACTACTTGCAACCAACTATTACGAGAATGGAAGTACAAAGACCTAGGGGACTGGTGTCCACCAAAAATGGCCACGCTCTGAAATGGCTATCATTGTTCTAAAAGTATCCACCTTTTCATATTTCAGATTTGTGTAATTCATATGAGGAAAACAAAGTTAAATGGACACAATCAAATCTGAAAAATGCTAAACAAACTGTTGTTGAAGGTTTATCAGTTACTAAGTCAGCAATAAGTTTTACTGTTCCTCATAACCCACTGCACATAAGATTAAAGAATGGAAATGAATCATACTCAAGCTTAGAAACGAAATGTCCCCAATCTGTTAAAACAATTCCAGCCACAGTTTGTTTAAAGAATCAAGTTGCCATCAGACTCAGTGAGTAAGACTGAGAAAAATAACAACATTGAAATAATCTGCTGCCATTACTTAACGGAGATATACTATTCTCAAATTCAGAAACTAATCAAGCTGTGCCTAAACGTGGATACAAAAAATCTCACCAGATTTGTTCAGAAAAGAAGATGTGAGCTCTTCAGTTCCCCATCAGACTAAGTGAGTAAAGATAATATATATATATTCTCTTACCAATATTTGACATATAAATTAATGTGACATTATTTTAAATTTCATACCGTAATCGGGTTGCGCCTAATGTTTGACCAAAAAAAAATCTCATCAGGATGTAATAGAGGAGCTGATGTAATTCAGGAAATATGCACTTCAACTTCCGATCAGATCTGCTTCTTAAAGCTTGGGCGACATATTCCAAAGGAAGACGATAAAAATAATCATTTATGAAAACAGAGCTTGGAGAAGAAGAAGAAAAGGATAATTAAGTTGAGGAAAATGATGATTATTATGATGAAGGACAAGAGAAGTAGTACAGGATGATTTTCGCGATTGGCAGACAGTCTCCAACAAATCACGCATATCAACTGGTACACTGATAAATATCCTGGATAGCTTTGAATGCAGTAGGTAATAATTCACACGATAGTGAAATACTGTCTGTTTATGGGGAATTTTGAGACACATTGGTTATCTCCTAAATTCGGTGGGGCAAATAAAGTGCAGTTACACATGAGAACATAAAATCATGGATTGGATGATGAGAGGAATATGTAACACTTACAATAAAATGTTGAGAGTATTTAACAGCGCTCACATCTATAAAATTTGTTTGCAAAGAGAGTTGGGTTTGCTGTTCTTTCTGCGTAGGCACATCGCTGTTTGCGTTAAATTTGCACCGTCGCTTTCCTCATGGACTTCGAGTCATAGCCCTTTTTTTTAACTATAGTAAGAGCATATTTCTTGTAATAAATGCATTTTCAATGAATAGTTTTGATATAAACTCGATTATTAATATACTTTTCTGACCATTATTAACTGAGAAAAATAAATCAGTGTTGTTAAAACAACATAATGTTTATGTTTTTATACTTGCAGATTTAAGTATAATACACACATTAAAAAAAGTTTTGCATCACCCCAGTTCCCAGAACTCTTGAAGATAGACGTCGACTGTGGATATTGTATCACAGACACAGTATATCTGGTTGTTCAGAGATGTCATTAACCCGCCCAAAGATGTAAACAACCATGCATGAGAAGCGCCTATTAGACGGAGAGGGTCCGACTGAGGCCTACGAGAAAGACAGGCCGCGGCGCGTACGTCACGAAGGTAGTCCTGCGCTCGCTCGCTCAAATCAACAGACAAACTACGTTTCTACACCTGTTAATTCGTAACTAAGCGTCTCCGTACAAACAAAAACTGAATCTTCTACTGGAATACGCTATTATGGAATCTTACTGTTATTAGCCCTATAATGATGGGAGGTCCATGGGCCTGCTAATAATTTGTTAGGGCTGTACTGGCGTACAATAAAATAAAATCATGCTAAAATGATTATCAGTTGCATACGGCACCACTTCCACCATGTAACGAGTACTGTTAAGCAGAAGAGATTAAATGCTATAAACAAGCTGTTATCCCATTTATATCGAGTACTGATCTTAAATTAAGTTTTGCTGTAGTACTGTTAATCAGTAAGACTTTATAATAGCAGATTCCAGTGGAAGAAGCAATTCTCGTTAGTACGTACGAGTTAACAGGTTTAGAATCGCATTTTGTCTGCTGAGCTGAGCGAGCGAGCGATTTCAGGACTACCTTCGTGACGTACGTGCCACGGCCTGTCTTTCTAGTGGGCCTCGGTCCGACAGCCGATCAAATCATTCCACCAGGATGAAGGCACACAGTTCGTGTCGTCTGTAATTCAATCATGCATAGGCGGTCAATCCGGGGTTCCATCGCGTCCGCAGACAGGTCTCTCAAGAAGGGAAGTGTCCAGGCGTCTCGGCGTGAACCAAAGCGATGACATGCTTCGCTCAAGCCGCCCAACGGCTACTATTGCATTGGATGACTGATGGCTACGGATTATGGCTTGGAGGAACCTTGACAACAACGCAACCATGTTGAATCATGCTTTTCGCGCAGCCACAGGACATCGTGTTACAACTCAAACTGTGCACAATATCCTGCATGATGCGCAACTTCACTCCCTACGTCCATGGCAAGATCCATCTTTGCAACCACGACACCATGCAGCGCGGTACAGATGGGCCCAACAACATACTGAATGGACCGCTCAGGATTGGCATCATCTCTTCACCGATGAATATCGCAAATGCCTTCAACCAGACAATCGTTGGAGACATGTTAAGAGGCAATCCAGTCAGGCTGAACGCCGTAGACACACTGTCCAGCGAATGCAGCAAACTGGAGGTTTCCTGGTGTTTTGGGATGGCATTATGTGGGGCCGACTTATCCACTGTTGGTCATGGAAAGCGCTGAAACGGCGGTACGATACGTGAATGCCATCCTCCGGCCCATAGTGCAACCATATCGGCAGCATATTGGCGAGAAATTCGTCTTCATGGACAATAATGCACGGCCCCATCGTGCATATTTTGTGCTTGACTTCCTTCAGGATAACGGCATCGCTCGAGTAGAGTGAACAGAATGATCTCCAGACATGAACCCTGTCGAACATGTCTGGGATGGATTGAAAAGGGCTGTCTATGGACGACCTGACCCACTAGCCACTCGAGGGATCTACGCCGAATCGCTGTTGAGGAGTGGAACAATCTGGACCAACAGTGCCTTTATTAACTTGTGGACATTATGGCACGACAACTACAGCCATGCATCAGTGGAAGAGGACGTGCTAATGGGTATGAGAGGTACCGGTGAGTACAGCAATCTGGACCACCACCTGTGAAGTTGGTACAACATCCAATGTGTGGTTGAGCAACAAAAAGGTCGGAAATGATGTTTATGTTGATCCATACTCGTATTTTCTGTACAGGTTCCGAAACTCTCGGAATCGAGTTGATGCACAACTTCTCGATGTGTGTAGTTCTTATGAGTGCTGCTTTAACTAGTAGATTTTATCAGTAGTGCAAATATGCATGCTAATCTATTTTAATAAATAATACAGACAATTCAGATGTGATGTAAAGTGTGAAAACTCTCACATGTAATACTAAAAATGATAGTTATTTTTGAGACACTGATTTCCACATTCTCTTTAGAGATATCGGATCATTCCGTTAGCTTCGCTGGTCGACTCATGAGAGGGTATAGAAACAATGGATATCATTTAGCAGTTTCGATGATACATCACAATAAAACAGGCTACTCCTTCATAAAACCAAACGCCTTCCTTTCCTAACGTCGTATTGTGCATAACACGGTACTTTTAATGGGTGTAATGTAGTACATTAAAAGTTTTCAGTGATCCATAGTGCCAAATGCGGCAGTTTCTATAACGCTTATGATCGATTATAATTTTTTTCCTAGTGGCACATAGTCTTCACTTCCATCCTAAACTGATGATGAAATAAATATTAAGCGATGATAGTACACATTATCAGACTGAAAGCACCTTACATATTTAGATACTTTTACAACGTAAACACCACACTTTGCTAAACTGATAACGCATTTTTAGTGTGCTGTGATATTTGACAAGTATCATAGACGGCATAAAATAATTACTTTGCACCTTATAACGTTTCGTTCTTAACCTCAGTTAGGTCTCAATCACTAGTAACAACTGTTAACCATTACATATTTTTCGTGACGTGTTATCTTCACCCTCTATGTTCTGTATCATGTTTTGTAGATGGATATGCGTGGAAAATAATTTTAAGTTAACTGTGTGGTAATCGACATGAACATCATCATTTTTCCTTTGCTGATGTATTTTCTGGAATTTTAGGATATTGTGAAATCTGACAAGTTTCAAAGATGTGGAAAGTAATTAATTTAATTCCTTCTTGTGTCTTAGTAAGTGGGTTCCAGAGATCACATGCTAAAAGTTTTTTACCAGTGCAAACACCTGTTGGTGACAGTGAAAGCAACTTGGGACACAAAGATCTAAAATTTGCTCGTTTTTAACAGTGGAGTCATCTGTTGTTGATAGCAAAGAACTGGGGTATAAAATGCAGTTGATTATATTCTAGTATTTAATATAAAACCCGTGTCCGATAACTACGTGTTCCTAATTTGTTATTTATACATTGTAAGCGAATATCGTTTTTTATTTATGTACAGAAATATGTCATATAGCCATTCCTGTATTCCATAGTGAATGATATACAGTGTAGTCAAAAGCAGTCTGAAAAGGTTGTAAGGTTTTTGCAGGGCAGTTTGTGCTGGGAAATAATTGGTAAGAAAAAAAATCGATACTTTGAAGTGAGCCGGTCCGGACTTTGTGTGTGAAATTCCTAGCGGCATGTTAGATACAATTACTGTTAGTTGTCCTCATAGCGTAAATTACGGCTCACGAAACTGCTCAGCCTTTGATTTGGTTTCGATCCTTACTGCGGTCTAATTTTTGGATCATCCTCTAGCTGGGCTTTTGGAAACCAAACGAAGTCCATGTTTGGCGACACCATTTCTGTCGAGCAGCTTGAATTAGTTCACTCACTAGCCTGATAGGCTATCTTCAGTGCTAATCTACCATTTCGAGCTTTTCAGACTATTTCTGATCACCATGTGTATTGTGGAATATAATGGTCCCATAACACTCTTTGGGTACGGCCGATGTTAATCTTACATATGAAGGTTTCTCTCCGTTCAGAATGAGGTTCTGTATCCCGTTTGATGGAAACTTTTCAGTCTAGACACGGAGCTGTTCCAATATTATTTACGTCCGTATGTTGTTGTTAAATACGCGGCAATGCGATACTGCATCAACAGACTGCTGGGAGGCAAGGAACATAGCGACTACCTATGAGCCTGTATCTACTGCTTTCTGGATCGCGTGTAGCAACAGAACGAGCAGATTTTTTTCATAGGCTTATACCAATTGTAATTGAAAGAACTTATGTAAATCTATCCAACGGCAATTTTGCTAATTGGTTACGACCTCTCTGCTGTGGATACCTGGAGTTCGTAGTATAACTAACTCTCTCTGGTTTTACTGTAGGGGACTTTGACTCGAAACAGATAAGTTATGATGCACTTTACTTACTGTACTGTTAAAATTATGAATAAACCAAGGTATTTATCAAGTCAGAGTCGAGTGCTTGAGTTTAGGGGGACGTACAGTTAAGAATGGACTCAGAACTCTAACGAATCTAGGCTTTTACCACATTAACAGACATAGTGAGGCGTAGAAAGAACACTGTAGTGCAGTGTGAGACATTGCCTTGATGATCAACAGCCGTAATCAATTAAGAATGAACTCGCTATCTGCGATTATAGTTTCACATCAGCTGCAGATTATTCCAGAACAAGCCAGGTTTCCCGCTTGGCAGAAGTGTCCACGTTAACACGCCTCCAGGAGCACCCAAATCTCCAGTACATTTCATGGCAACTATATGACGAGAGTAAACAGTGACTCACTCTCTGTGGGAATCCACGGGAATGTGGCGCAAGCCAAAGCCAGTGAAGATTCCAGGACAAGTGGAGATTTTGGCTGCTGCCGGCGGCGTGCTCGGATAGCCGAAGTGGTTAAGGCCACTGCTCGCTACCAGCGGGAAATCCAGGTTTGAGTCACAGTCTGGCAAAAATTCTTATTTGTTCTGAAATATGCTACAGCTGATGTGGAATCATAACCACAATTTGCGGGTCCATTCTCTGTAAGGGAAATTATAACTACCAGAGGAAGAGTCCTGTGCTGACCGGCGTTCGACCTCAGATCTTTCAATCCTCACTGTTAGTTAAGTCTATAGGGATCATCTGCACCTGACTTGTACAATTATTGCCTTGATACAATTAATATCTACAAAATAGCATTCGTGTCACGCCCAGTCTAGCTTCTAGTCGATGGCATGAGAACCATCTACATCACTTGTAGTACACCAACGTCATGTCATCAGTCAGAATAGTCCTTGACAGGAACACTTCTATCTGTTATCTTGTCTTAAATGTCCATGCGCTAGATTTATGTTGATGTCAGTTACTTTTGCAGAATGTCGCGAATTTCGGTTGTCTAAACATTCCTAAAAGTATTCCGAGATAACAACGTCTTCTTCCCTTCGGGAATTTCTATTTGAGTTCGCGGAGCATTTCTGTAATAGGTATAAGCATGTTGATCATAGCTGTAGGCCTTTGAGTTGTTTCGGTATCTCTCTTTAATCCGACCCGGTCAGGAACCCGAACACTCGAGCCGTACTCAAGAACGGATCGCACAAGTGTTCTGTATGCAGTTTTCACACCTGTCGTAACAATCAAATTTGTAGTATCCGACACTGTATAAGTTTCATAGAAACTTCTGTAGTGAGATGTTTGCCTTCCTCAGAAAGCCATGCTTCAGTAGGATACTGATAGCAAATTCACCAGCACGACTACATGCCTGTAGTATCCATTTCTTTGTTGCCTGAGAATGAAATATTGTACGTGTTTGGTCTGTGGCCTATGTTTAATGTTGCCAAAGATAATTTGTTTCATAGAAAGGAAAGTGATAATAAAGGAAGCTGAGGGTTTAAGTTCAGTTGACAACGGGGCTAGTAGAGACATAGATGAAGCTCAGATCGCAGATGACTGGGAAAGGAGATCGGCTATGCCTTTTTCAAAGAACCATCGGAGAAATGCCAGAAAACCCAAATTTGGATAAGATATTGCAGTGCCTATGTTATTCTGATTATGATGCAAAGTTCTTTTGGACACGCATTCATGTACAAAGGAGCATGCACTGTGGAGAGTACGGCCGTTATGAAATTCATTAAATGAATTTGCGAATAAGTACAACTATCAGCTGCAGAATGGAATGACGTCAATGAAAATTTGAGCCGGACTGGAACTTACCGCGAGCGGTCGCCTTACCATCTGGCTATCTGTGCTCGACTCACGGCCAGACACAAGCTTTCATATGTCGTCAACCATGCGTCTGCGACCTGTGTTCATACATCCATTATGTACACTACTGGCCATTAAAATTGTTACACTACAAAGATGACGTGGTACAGACGCGAAAATTAATCGACAGAAAGAAGGTGCTGTGATATGCAAATGATTAGAGTTTCAGAGCATTCACGCAAGGTTGCCGCCGGTGGCGACACCTACAACGTGCTGACATGAGGGAAGTTTCCAACCGATTTTTAATACACAAACAGCAGTTGACCAGCGTTGCCTGGTGAAACGTTGTTGTGATGCCTCGTGTAAGGAGGAGAAATGCGTACCATCACGTTTCCGACTATGATAAAGGTCGGATTGTAGCCTATCGCGATTGCAGTTTATCATATCGTGACATTGCTGCTCCCGTTGGTCGAGATCCAATGACTGTTAGCAGATTATGGAATCGGTGGGTTCAGGAGGGTAATACGGAACGCCGTGCTGGATCCCAACGGCCTCGTATCACTAGCAGTCGAGATAACAGGCATCTTATCCGCATGGCTGATCGTGCAGCCGCGTCTCGAACCCTGAGTCAATAGATGGGGACGTTTGCAAGACAACAACCATCTGCACGAACAGTTCGTCGACGTTAGCAGCAGCATGGACTATCAGCTCGGAGACCATGGCTGCGGTTACCCTTAAGGCTGCATCACAGACAGGAGCGCCTGCGATGGTGTACTCAACGACGAACCTGGGTGCACGAATGGCAAAACGTCATGTTTTCGGATGAATCCAAGTTGTGTTTACAGCATCATTATGGTCGCATCCGTGTTTGGCGACATTGCGGTGAACGCACATTGGAAGTGTGTATTCGTCATCGCCATACTGGCGTATCACCCTGCGTGATGGTGTGGGGTGCCATTGGTTACACGTTTCGGTCACCTCTTGTTCGCACTGACGGCACTTTGAACAGTTGACGTTCATTTCAGATGTGTTACGTCCCGTGGCTACACCCTTCATTGCCGGCCAGAATGGCGGAGCAGTTCTAGGCGCTACAGACTGGAACTGCGCGACCGCTACGGTCGGAGGTTCGAACCCTGCCTCGGGCATGGCTGTGTCTGATGTCTTTAAGTTAGTTAGGTTTAAATAGTTCTAAGTTCTAGGGGACTGATGACCTCAGAAGTTTAGTCCCATAGCCCTCAGAGCCAATTTTCTACCCATTCGATCCTTGCGAAATGCCCTACCGCATGTTGCAGGTCCTGTACGGGCCTTTCTGGATACAGAAAACGTTCAACTGCTGCCCTAGTCAGCACTTTCTGCAGATCTCTCACCAATTGTAAACGTCTGGTCAATGGTGGACGAGTAACTGGCTCGTTACAATACGCCAGTCACTACTCTTGATGAACTGTGGTATCGTGTTGAAGCTGCATGGGCAGCTGTACCTGTACACGCCAACCAAGCTCTGTTTGACTCAATGCCCAGGCGTATCAAGGCCGTTATTACGGGCAGAGGTGCTTGTTCTGGGTACTGAGTTCTCAGGAGCTATGCACCAAAATTGCGTGAACATGTAATCACATGTCAGTTGTTGTAGAGATATTTTGCAGGACATGCTTCGTGCAACCACTCTAGAAGGAAAACAAAGACAGAGGATGAGATGGTCAGATGAAGTTAACCGACACCTCATGTTCTGTTATTACCAAGCAACAAACTTAGGAACCAATACAACTGGATACAGATCACAAGGATACACAACATTTATTACCAGATACCCAGAATTGAACTTTTTAACAGAACAACGACTAGCTGATCAGATCCGTTTAATAATAAAAAATAACAGGATACCCCAGTCAGAATTAGAAAATGTGGTGTCACCGCCAGACACCACACTTGCTAGGTGGTAGCTTAAATCGGCCGCGGTCCATTTAGTACATGTCGGACCCGCGTGTCGCCACTGTGTGATCGCAGACCTAGCGCCACCACAAGGCAGGTCTCGATATACGATAGAGCACTCGCCCCAGTTGTACGACGACATTGGTAGCGACAATACGGAAGAAGCCTTCCTCTCATTTGCCGAGAGACAGTTAGAATAGCCTTCTGCTAAGTCCATGGCTACGACCTAGCAAGGCGCCATTAGCCTTACCTAGTTTGAGAGTTATCGTATAAATGTCTCAAGAAGAACGGTGTATTCATCAAAGAATAAAAGTTAAGTATAAAGCAGCTACGTTCTTGCTACCATTCAACAGTTATCCTGTTCCAGACTTGACGCCAGTCGGCGTGTGTGTACGCGTGCCTTTCTTTCGGCTCCCTTCCCAGTGTGGCGTAGCAAGCTTGTTACGCCACAACAGAAAACATCAAACAACAAGTACAACAAATACTGGAACAAAATAATGTGCAATCAGAAGAAGAAGAAGAAAATACAGTAATGGACTCAAACATCCCAGAGCAAACAAACCAAGAACAACACCCCTCAATTAAACAATCAAAAGAATATTAAGACAGCCACCAGAAAAAGCACAAATAGAACACGAAGTGACACACATGTTAGATACAGAAGAAAAATTTCAGCTGACATATGTAGAATACAAAGACACAAATACAGACATTACACCATTCTTGCATAACCACCAAATAATCCACAAGTCGAAAAAACAATAACAATTATCAACACAATCGTACACAACAAAATAAATGAAAATACAACTATGGAAGAGGTACAACTACTGGTTTATATAGGAGCACTCACTACACTAAATACACACACTAGGCAGAGATCAGAGCCAACCAACACACAGAAGAAACCCACAAAACCAGCATGGCAACACAGGCTACAAATCAGAATAGAAAAACTGAGAAATGACATCGGACAGCTAACACAATTTATAAGAAATGAAATATCAGACAAAAAACGAAAAAGGCTAGGTAAAATGTCACAAAAAAGTGGTTCAAATGGCTCTGAGCACTATGGGACTTAACATCTATGGTCATCAGTCCCCTAGAACTTAGAACTACTTAAACCTAACTAACATAAGGACATCACACAACACCCTGTCATCACGAGGCAGAGAAAATCCCTGACCCCGCCGGGAATCGAACCGGGGAAACCGGGCGTGGGAAGGGAGAACGCTACCGCACGACCACGAGCTGCGGACAAAATGTCACAACAAGAAGCGATAGGGCAATTAGATGAAAAGAAGCAGAAATTACAAGCATTGGCCAAACGACTTAGAAGATACAAAAAAAAGTGAAAATACACTCCTGGAAATGGAAAAAAGAACACATTGACACCGGTGTGTCAGACCCACCATACTTGCTCCGGACACTGCGAGAGGGCTGTACAAGCAATGATCACACGCACGGCACAGCGGACACACCAGGAACCGCGGTGTTGGCCGTCGAATGGCGCTAGCTGCGCAGCATTTGTGCACCACCGCCGTCAGTGTCAGCCAGTTTGCCGTGGCATGCGGAGCTCCATCGCAGTCTTTAACACTGGTAGCATGCCGCGACAGCGTGGACGTGAACCGTATGTGCAGTTGACGGACTTTGAGCGAGGGCGTATAGTGGGCATGCGGGAGGCCGGGTGGACGTACCGCCGAATTGCTCAACACGTGGGGCGTGAGGTCTCCACAGTACATCGATGTTGTCGCCAGTGGTCGGCGGAAGGTGCACGTGCCCGTCGACCTGGGACCGGACCGCAGCGACGCACAGATGCACGCCAAGACCGTAGGATCCTACGCAGTGCCGTTGGGGACCGCACCCCCACTTCCCAGCAAATTAGGGACACTGTTACTCCTGCGGTATCGGCGAGGACCATTCGCAACCGTCTCCATGAAGCTGGGCTACGGTCCCGCACACCGTTAGGCTGTCTTCCGCTCACGCCCCAACATCGTGCAGCCCGCCTCCAGTGGTGTCGCGACAGACGTGAATGGAGGGACGAATGGAGACGTGTCGTCTTCAGCGATGAGAGTCGCTTCTGCCTTGGTGCCAATGATGGTCGTATGCGTGTTTGGCGCCGTGCAGGTGAGCGCCACAATCAGGACTGCATACGACCGAGGCACACAGGGCCAACACCCAGCATCATGGTGTGGAGAGCGATCTCCTACACTGGCCGTACACCACTGGTGATCGTAGAGGGGACACTGAATAGTGCACGGTACATCCAAACCGTCATCGAACCCATCGTTCTACCATTCCTAGACCGGCAAGGGAACTTGCTGTTCCAACAGGACAATGCACGTCCGCATGTATCCCGTGCCACCCACGTGCTCTAGAAGGTGCAAGTCAACTACCCTGGCCAGCAAGATCTCCGGATCTGTCCCCCATTGAGCATGTTTGGGACTGGAAGGATCGTCGTCTCACGCGGTCTGCACGTCCAGCACGAACGCTGGTCCAACTGAGGCGCCAGGTGGAAATGGCATGGCAAGCCGTTCCACAGGACTACATCCAGCTTCTCTACGATCGTCTCCATGGGAGAATAGCAGCCTGCATTGCTGCGAAAGGTGGATATACACTGTACTAGTGCCGACATTGTGCATGCTCTGTTGCCTGTGTCTATGTGCCTGTGGTTCTGTCAGTGTGGTCATGTGATGTATCTGACCCCAGGAATGTGTCAATAAAGTTTCCCCTTCCTGGGACAATGAATTCACGGTGTTCTTATTTTAATTTCCAGGAGTGTAGAAGGAAACATTCAACAAAATAAATTTTATCAGACAATAGATAATACACACATTAAAACAGACAATCCACCAAACATTACGAGATGGCGGGGCTAGCAGTGTATTTAACTCTAGAATCTTCAAATGTAAATGAAGCTCTCTGCCCCCCCCCCCCCCCCTCTTCTAACTGCGACTTTTGCTGTTGCATATCGATTAAGAAGGAACGCGAACTGACTGTAATCGACCCTGCAAGTGGAGTAGAAAAGAGTTTGGCCCTGCAATAAATTAATTTGATAGACATTAATTACATAAGGTAACGTTTCAGTAATGTTGTGAGAAACGAAAGGGTTGCTCTACCGATTAACAGAATGAAAGTTCTGTCCAAAATAACAATTTGATTTATTATGACTAAACTCAAAATCATAAACAAAACACATGAAACATTTACAATACATCAAATTGGATCCTCAAATAAATGCTGTGAAGGTGAAGTTGTCCATAAACTAGATTGTGACATTTATGACGAAGTGATATGTGGAGCCAATCCCTTGCAACTCAAATCTTAAGAGAAACACAAAGCCAACCCAAGAGTAATTGCTGCTACAGTAGTGAGAAAGGCAATGAACATCCAAGACAGAACCACGTAAGAAAAGATGGGAACAGGCGTGCTCTGCTGAGCGATGATCATCACAGTGTAAATCCCCTAATCTGCCGATGCTGCAGACATACATTACCAAGCTGTCTTCTTAACTGCAAGGACACAATCTGGCGTACCGGAAGCGATGGCTGGTTGCTTCGACGTCCAGTCGTGGTGATGATAATGTTGCGAGTATAGCCCGAAACAAATTATCCTGGTCTGGTTGTTCCATACTAAAGACTTCCTATAATTACAAATGCGCCTCTGAGGGAGACGAAGAAAGCCCGCCACACAATCACTGATGGTACAGTGATTTATTTTAACGAGCAAAGTCACACAGTAACTCTGACACAGTCAATTTTAGCCAAAACTGCTCAAGACAGACAACATAGGCCGCTTGTACGCAAAACGCTCTATTGCCAACTGTACTCGGAAATGAAACTTCCTGGCAGATTAAAACTGTGTGCCCAACCGAGACTCGCGGGACCTTTGCCTTTCGCGGGCACTCTCCGCTGCAGAGTGAAATTCTGGAAACACCCCAGGTTGTGGCTAAGCCATGTCTCCGCAGTATCCTTTCTTTCAGGAGTGCTAGTTCTGCAAGGTTCGCAGGAGAGCTTCTGTAAAGTTTGGAAGGTAGGAGACGAGATACTGGCAGAAGTAAAGCTGTGAGTACCGGGCGTAAGTCGTGCTTCGGTAGCTCAGATGGTAGAGCACATGCCTGCGAAAGGCAAAGTTCCCGAGTTCGAGTCTCGGTCGGGTACACAGTTTTAATCTGCCAGGAAGTTTCATATCAGCGCACACTTCGCTGCAGAGTGAAAATCTCATTCTGGAAACATTCCCCAGGCTGTGACTAAGCCATGTCTCTGCAGTATCCTTTTTTTCAGGAGTGCTAGTTCTGCAAGGTTCGCAGGAGAGCTTCTGTAAAGTTTGGAAGGTAGGAGACGAGATACTGGCAGATGTAAAGCTGTGAGTACCGGGCGTGAGTCGTGCTTCGGTAGCTCAAATGGTAGAGCACTTGTCTGCGAAAGGCAAAGGTTGCGTTTTCGAGTCTCGGTCGCACACACAGTTTTAATCTGCCACGAAGTTTCATATCAGCGCACACTCTGCTGCAGAGTGAAAATCTCATTCTGTACACGGAAAGTTACGCTGAAGTCGAAACTTCAGCTACTTCGTCAAACAGCTACAATTAGATAAAAGTATATTTGACAGCCAACGGAAGGCAGGCTGTCCAGAGCAGCGAGAGCTCAGTCTTGTAACCTCCTCAACCGAAAGACGAGAGCCAACTCTCACAAGAGCACCCGTACAAACCGAACACAGAACATTCCCGCCCCCACGACAGTGGCCGTGGTTAAACGTTCCAATCAGCAACTCGAAAACCGGCGGAAAATTCCACTCTATTGCCGAAGCACTACCTTTCCGCCAATGGAGATTCTTGGCGCCAATTTCTGCACCGATTTTGCTACGTCACGGAGCTATGCCCTGAGCAAGCTAATCACAGTTACGATTTTGTAGAAAACGCGGGAATTTGGCCGCCAAGACTGCCTGGGAACACACGTCTTTCCCACGCCTCGCTGGTAGCTCGCCAGAAACGGTTTTCACTAAGTTTCTGCAAAGGAACGGAATTTCTAGCCCAGCTGCTCTGTCAGGCCCCTGTGGGCGTGTTGACACCGCTCTTATGACAATGTCGGCGTCTGGAAAGCATTCACTTGACTCCCTGACACACGTCGGCTTAACCCTCTCCTGATCAGCAGAGCCCGCCTTTCACCGGACCACCTGGGTGACGAGAGACGCTGTGTGGGAAGTCCGCGTGTGAAGGAATAGCGACTTTTCACCGCATGCAAATAGAGAGGAAGATCGAATTACTCAGATAAATATGAGAGGGGGCTCATGCCACCTCTCATAGCCCCTACGCCATTTTAGATTGTCATTGGTGAGCGGTTGGCTCACTTAGGAACAAGGTAGTGAGTCAATTGCCCAAGAACAATCTTGCAAATTGACTCCACATGCCGCACTCTATTAAAAAATCACTGCAACAGAATATACATCTAATAAAGGGAGGATTATTTATAATGTAGCCAACTTCACCTTCCAAACACCGATTCACACAGACATTCAAACTGTAAATATGGCCCGGGCATGTGAGCCAAATATGGAGCAGTTTATTCTGTACAGTCAGGGTTGGAGTGCTCTGCAATTAAATGCCCAAGATCTTACAATAATTTCAATCATTAATCTAACCTCAACTCAATCACCCATGTTACTATTTAAGTTAACCATCTCCTTGTGAGCTTTCAGAATCTAATTACAACCTCCGATTCATTCTCTCTCCCTGCAGCAAGAATACCCTTTACAAAATGTTCGCTGGACACGACAGTGGTGGTATCTGATTCAGTTTATGGGGACTTCAGGCACACTGTTTGCATACACACAACAATAAATACAGAATAAAAAAAACATAGTGTAAAGAACAATATAGTAATTCGTGCACCCTACTCTATTACTTACATAAGAATTACAATGCAAAACACAAACACATACAAGGTATAACATACATTACAAAAACAACACTAGAGAAAGAAATTTAAGAAAAAAACAAGATTAATGGAGTGTCAATCTGTGCTTGCACATTGCACAATGTTCACGACTGTGCTGAGAATGAGTCACTAAATCACATTGTTAGAAATATTCGAAGCACTTCACAAATTCGTTGGTTTCTCTGAGGGGGTTGGTATGTTGAATCATATGCATTGAAGCACGTGGTTCCATGTCTTGAGCATCGGAGGGGGCTTCTGGGATGGGGCCACAGTACTGACACACATAGGGCTAAATGTCGGGTGTTGTTGCTACGTCGTTGCAACAGCAATAGGGTGTGCTGGAGCATCTGCAGTACGCTGTTGAGATTGCAGCAAGACCCACGCATATGATCACGGCAGTACGGTAGGAAGACATAGTCCCTGAGGTCTACTAGTTGGGATACATCACTAGTCTATATCTCTTCTCTCCCTGGACAGTACTTTACGTTTCCCAACATGGAAGTTCGACGTGGGATGATGGCACGAGGAGTGGCTCCACAAGTGTGTGAAGTCATCCTTACAGGATCGAACTAGGAGCGACGATTGCTACAACTGCTCTCTAATAGAGAGGAGAAGTTAGAAATGAGACAATTCATTTGTTAGAATTTGTGGCACGATACTGCTTTGTGTATGCAGATCGGCCAATGCTAGTGAGTTGTAAAAAGTCATACAGTTGTGTATATAGCGTCCCTTTCTGTCCTCAGGCACATGAGGCGCAGGTTCTGACACCATACGTGATCTTCTTCGTGTACTCACGACAACGTGGCCTACCGCAGGGAATCCCTCCAAAAGGCTGCCGCGTCCGGAGAGGTGGCTGGCTGTTGCGTGCTGGTCGCGTGTCAGTGTCAACGGCCAGCCTCACTTTCGCTTGTGGCCCGGCGACGGTTGTCGCCCGCCTAATCCCTCAGGTATATGGCCAGGTGACTGTCAGCTTGTAGGACCGGACGCTCCCGCGCCCTTCTCGTCAGATGGCACGCTGACGCGCCCCTTCTTGCACGTAGCCGATGACCTTTTGTTTCTGCTCTGGCTGGCCTGTGCATTGCCAGGATACCTGTCATCTGCACAATTCTGACAAAAATCTTATGCCTAACTTTTTCCAATGACCTTCTATGTTACAATAAATTTACATAACGATACGTTGATTGTCTGTCATTTCAGACACACTTATTTTAATTTTATAGTTATTAATCTATGGCTATCATTATAACAAAATCTTGGTGTATCTAACCTAGACATGGAAATAATTTACCTTGATATTTGTGTAGAGACCGATCTCACTACTGTACATGGTGTGTGACGCTATACTGGATGAACAACTAAATGTGCAGGCCCGCACTAATATTACTATTAATTATATAGATCGACAGTAGACATGCTCAAGAATTAACTACCATTTGCCAATGATCTACATTCTATGTCTTTTGAATAAATTATGTTATTATGCAGGTTGAAGTTTTACTGAGCTATAAAGAACATGCAACTATTCTACTTTCGCTCGCCTGTCGTCCCTCCATCTCGGGTCTGTGGTTTGGTGACCTGAAAAATAGCATCCCAACAGGCGCGCTCCAAACAAAACTTGTGGTAGAAAACCCCCACAATATTAAGGATCAAGTTATTGTTAAATCCTGAAGTTTAAATTATCCTAGTATATGGTACTCCACTTTTTACCTTATACAATACTCTTACATAATTCCTGTTACGATGAGATGTCTCGTTGCTCGCCTCTATTCACGGTAGTGATGTGCGCGCCGTACGACACGGCCTCCGAGTTCTCCCTACGCCTCACTGAAACTCCAGAGACTGGGCTAGCCATGGCTATACAAGACAATAAATTTAGAGTTGCAAGCGATCGAAGTGCACCTTTCCAGAGGCAATGTAATATGACCAAGCCAGGACTGGTTCCTGTTGCTGATTCAGTCGCCCACCGCACGCCAGCTACACAGTATGTCACCAATCTCCAAGTGTAATTTCTTGGTTATTCATCTGTGACAGTCACGAGCAGCACGCTAAAACCTCAGCCAGCACATTGGGATGGTAGGCTTTATGCCCTCAATTCTACCGTTTAGGGCACAGTTGGAGTAAAACGCTCACTGGTTCACCCCGACTTGCGAGACAGCAGTGCTGGCGCACCACTGTAAAAACAATACTGCCCATATTCATCCTCGAAATCACGCAATATACCACAATCTTGCAGTGCACTGACGCGTGCTTGCAAGCATTGTTATGAACGTCTCACGAACTGATTGTGGCCGCCATGGAGCGTATCACGACTTCTCAGAAAGTTTCTAACAGCACGTTCTTGTATGCGCCCGTTTGTGCGACATCTCCTCACTCATTATCCCTCAACATGGACACCAGACAGGAAAGGACAAAAACATTGCTCATGGAATGGTAGTGCCTCCTACTCCACCAACATTGTAAGTCGCGAACATAAACCAAAAAGGAAAGCAGCAGTAAATTCTTATGCGAGACAACGCAGCGTGTTAATAGTTTAATAATCTTAATCTATTAATTCAACGATTATTGTTCCCCAAAGAAAGGTTCATATATTTGCCTATTCTACTATATACACCACTTAAACTACTATAATTCCACGAAATTCTTTGTGTGAGAGATGTGGTGGAGTCCTATGGACGAGCGCCAATCCCTTGTCAGACTCTCCCTCCTCTGACGTGCATTAGGATTTGCAGGTCTAATTTCAATCTCCTGGTTTTCCTGTTGTCCTTGGTTTCGCTCTCTCCAGTTACGGTCGCTTTTCCGTTCGTTATTCCTCCTGTCCCAGATTCCTTGTCTAGATCGACCCTGTTCCCTGACGTTCTGGTTTCCGTGTCTTTGGTTTCTATAACCTTGGATAGAGTAACCTTGACTTCCGTAACCCTGGTTTCCTAACTGACCAGTGCGATTATGCGATCTGTTGTCATCATCCCTTGCTGGCCCGTGGTATTTGTTATTTTGCGCCTTCTTCCTGTCCTTTGCGTCTTGTTTATCGAAGACTACTTCGAGTTCGCGCAATACACTCTTGAATGCTTGCATGTCAGATCCACTCTTCCCGACAAGTATCTGTTGATACCTAACTGGCAATTTGGAAAAGCAAAATTTAATGATTTCCCTGTTACTATATGGACTATGTGAAAACTGATTCTTCTTAAGTAAATCATCAAAAAATTTGGTTGCGCTCCTATGCCCGGACACTTCCAGTTCAGGACAAAATATTATTTCCTCTTTAATCCTGTCTTGCGTTTCCTTTGACCAGTAGGTCCGCAGGAATGCACCAACAAATTCCTGATACGTCCGACACGTCGCCGCCACACCCCGCATCTTTTCCGCGGCTTGGCCTTCGATGTGTCCACACATGAATTCTAATTTTGCCTAGGTTGGCCATGACGACGGTAATGAATTTGTAAACTGCATCACCCAGCTCTTCGGATGCATCGACCCTCCATTATCTTTGAACTTCTGGAATTTTAGTATCGACAGGAAGTGATTCTGATCAAAATCCTGTCCGATCCTCGCACTAGTGTTGTCACTCGTTTCCGATACTTGCACGTCTGCTGAGTATCCTGATCTATCTTGCTGATAACTGTGATGTGCTACCTCTGTATAACAGTTGAAGTGGCGCTCCGAAATCACTCTCCTTAGTGGGCTACAATTATTGGAGCTATTACTCGCTGTTTCTGCGTGTGCATTGTTAGTTCCGCACTGTGTCACTGGGCTAGAGCACGGCGGGCTTTTCCTCGGAGACACAATTCTGTGTACTCCATCATTGGGATCCAAACGTGCAGTGCTCGTGTGCCCGTTTCGCTGTAGTTTTGCTATCCGACTCTCTACTTCTTTCATTCGTTTCGTGATGTTCGTAACCGCAATATTACCTTGAGTTTTTAAGATCGCTAGGGATTTTGAGTGGGCTTGTGTCGCACGTCGCAAGCGCCCTACGAGTTGAGAAGTTACTGTTGCGATTTTCATTGCCCCTGTTGCAGCCGTTTTGACTAGGCCTGCTACTTTCTGTTCTACCATTGACATTTGTTTTGCTTCTCCACATTCTTTCTTTATTGTTAGTAATTCCCCACGAATTCCCCAATATGCGAAATTATTATCTCAGTGTCCTCCTTACGCTGTTCGTCAGCTTCTTTCTTCTCCTTCTTACGCTGTTCCTTCTCCTTCTTAAGTTGTTCGTCAGCTTCTTCTTTCATTGATCGTAGGAAGCTCAGTATTGGGTTAATGTCATCTTTTTGACCCTCGTTACACATGGGCGATGTAACTCTGGACATCTGGGCGCTAGAGCTCTGACGTGACCGAGCTGGCCTCTGTCTGTACTTGTTCGTTTGACAAAAAACTTCTGCTAACGTCTCGACCTGTGTGTCTGTCTCTCTTTCATCATCTACCTTACTATAATAATAACGGTCGGGACGTTGCTCTAAGATCGCGTCCAAATCACCTTCCTCATCAATGACCCTGTCGTCCTGTCCTGCTAAAAATGTGCCCATCTCATCTCCAACCTATCCCCGTCAGTAACCTGCCTCTTATCCATTATGCACCCTCTTTTGTTTTAACTTCCCTCGATAATAGTCGTGCCTTACTTCTCGTGATCATTCATGAAAAACAAATTTATCTAAACTGCACAGTAAAAATAATCACCTCCCAATATTTTTACACATAAACATAAAATTTCAACAACGTCGTTCCAACGCTGTAATTACATGCACGATTTGTTGTGGTACAGAAACCGCACACAAACCTAACAAAGGGTGATGTGGTACGGACACTACATAGAAGAAACACAAAAAACAATGAAAAAACAAAAAATATATACACTTAAAACAAAAACTGTAATCATGCGCCGCTACTTAAAAACTAAATGTGGAACTACCAGAAACAAAACTTGGGTATTAATCACTAAAAATAAAGAGAAAAAAATTTGAATGTTCCTATTAAGAATAGTGTTTGCTTATCAGTGATTCACAGGAAAGATCCGAGGCTAAGGGTCGCCATTTTATGCGAGGTGCCGGGGTTAGCAGTGTATTTAACACTAAATTCTTCTAGAATGTTCATATGAAAACGACGCTCTAAGGCCCCCCCCCCCCCCCCCCCTATTCTAACTGCGACTTTTGCTGTTGCACATCGATTAAGAAGGAACGCGAACTGACTGTAATCGACCCTGCAAGTGGAGTAGAAAAGAGTTTGGCCCTACAATAATTTAATTTAATAGACATTAATTAAATAAGGTAACGTTTCAGTAATGTAGTGAGAAACGAAAGGGTTGCTCTACCGATTAACAGAATGAAAGTTCTGTCCAAAATAACAATTTGATTTATTATGACTAAACTCAAAATCATAAACAAAACACATGAAACATTTACAATACATCAAATTGGATCCTCAAATAAATGCTGCGAAAGTGAAGTTGTCCATAAACTAGATTGTGACATTTATGACGAAGTGATATGTGGAGCCAATCCCTTGCAACTCAAATCTTAAGAGAAGCACAAAGCCAACCCAAGATTAATTGCTGCTACAGTAGTGAGAAAGACAATGAACATCCAAGACAGAACCACGTAAGAAAAGATGGGAACAGGCGTGCTCTGCTGAGCTCTGATCATCACAGTGTAAATTACCTAATCTGCCGATGCTGCAGACATACATTACCAAGCTGTCTTCTTAACTGCAAGGACACAATCTGGCGTACCGGAAGCGATGGCTGGTTGCTTCGACGTCCAGTCGTGGTGATGATAATGTTGCGAGTATAGCCCGAAACAAATTATCCTGGTCTGGTTGTTCCATACTAAAGACTTCCTATAATTACAAATGCGCCTCTGAGGGAGATGAAGCAAGCCCGCCACACAATCAATGATGGTACAGTGATTTATTTTAACAAGCGAAGTCACATAGTAACTCTGATACAGTCAACTTTAGCCAAAACTGCTCAAGACAGACAACATAGGCCGCTTGTACGCAAAACGCTCTATTGCCAACTGTACTCGGAAAGTTACGCTAAAGTCGAAACTTCAGCTACTTTGTCAAACAGCTACAATTAGATAAAAGTATATTAGACAGCCAACGGAAGGCAGGCTGTCCAGAGCAGCGAGAGCTCAGTCTTGTAACCTCCTCGACCGAAAGATGAGAGCCGACTCTCACAAGAGCACCCGTACAAATCGAACACAGAGCATTCCCGCCCCCACGACAGTGGCCGTGGTTAAACGTACCAATCAGCAACTCGAAAACCGGCGGTAAATTCCACTCTATTGCCGAAGCACTACCTTTCCGCCCATGGAAATTCTTGGCGCCAATTTCTGCACCGATTTTGCTACGTCACGGAGCTATGCCCTGAGCAAGCCAATCACAGTTACGATTTTGCAGAAAACGCGGGAAAATGGTCGCCAAGACTGCCTGGGAACACAAGTCCTTCCCACGCCTCGCTGGTAGCCCGCCAGAAACGGTTTTCACTTAGTTTCTGCAAAGAAACGGAATTTCTAGCCCAGCCGCTCCGTCAGGCCCCTGTGGGCGTGTTGCCGCCGCTCTTATGACAATGTCGGCGTCTGAAAAGCACTCACTTGACTCCCTCACACCCGTTGGCTTAACCCTTTCAAGATCAGCAATTCCTGCCTGTCACCGGACCACCCATGTGACGAGAGACGCTGTGTGGGAAGTCCGTGTGTGAAGGAATAGCGACTCTTCACCGAATGCTATAAGAGAGGAGGATCGAATTAGTCTGAGAAATATGAGAGGGGGCTCATGCCACCTCTCAACACAGCAGACATGGAACACTTCTGGAGCAACATATAGTCAAATCCGGTACAACATAACAGACATGCACGGTGGAAAACAAGCAGAAACAGACACAAATCAACAACTCAACAAATTACTAAAGAAAACAGAAGTATTCAGCAATGGTATAAATATGGCTTTTGGAGCAGACAAATGTAAGAAAAATAGCATAGTCAAGGGAAAACACACTAAACAAGAAGATTACATATTGGATAACCAAAGCATCTGCATAGAAGCGATGTAAAAAACAGATACCTATAAATATCTAGGATACAGGCAAAGAATAGGTATAGGTAATACAAATATTAAAGAAGAATTAAAATAAAAATGTAGACAAAGACTAACAAAAATACTGAAAATAGAATTGACAGCAAGAAACAAGACAAAATCTATAAATACTTACGCTGTACCAATATTGACCTACTCACTTGGAAAGTGAATTGGAGTAACACAGACCTAGAAGCACTCAATACACTTACACGATCACAATTGCACAAATATAGAATACATCACATACATTCAGCAACAGAAAAATTCACAATAAGCAGAAAGGAAGGAGGAAAGAGATTTATCGATATAAAAAACCTACATTATGGACAGGTAGACAATTTAAAAAATTCTTTGTAGAACGAGCAGAAACTTGCAAAATACACAAAGCAATCACTCATATAAATACATTGGCTACACCACTGCAATTTCATAACCACTTCTACAACCCTTTAGATCACATAACATCAACAGATACGAAGAAAGTAAATTGGAAAAAGAAAATGCTACATGGCAAACACCCGTATCATCTAACACAGCCACACATTGATCAAGATGCATCCAACACATGGCTAAGAAAAGGCAATATATAAAGTCAGATTGAAGGATTCATTATTGCAATACAGGATCAAACAATAAACACCAGATATTACAGCAAGCATATTACTAAATATCCCTATACCACAACAGATAAATGCAGACTTTGCAAACAACAAATAGAAACAGTAGATCATATCACAAGCGGATGTACAATACTAGCAAATACAGAATACCCCAGAAGACATGACAATGTAGCAAAAATAATACATCAACAACTTGCCTTACAACATAAACTAATAAAACAACACGTTCCCACATACAAGTATGCACCACAAAATATACTGGAGAATGATGAATACAAATTATACTGGAGCAGAACCATTATAACAGATAGCTACATCCAAACTTATATATACAGCTACAGAAATCTGTAATTATTGATACATGTTGAATTACCTGAAAGTTCCTATACGCAATGTAACATATACCGTACAGTTAAAAGGAAGTCACGCTTGATCAAGGTCCGCGTCACTTTCATTTCGAACCAGACCTAAGGTCTGAGAAAGGAAAGAAGATAATAATAATAATAACTAAAATAGTGTAAATATCTCTCTGCCTTGTATAGATCTCTTCAAACATCTTGGTACTATAACTGCACCATGTGAGTAAACCTACTAACCTGTTAAACACATTATGAATAACATCAGCAGCTATCTCACAAATAGCAGGATTCATTGTCGTGGACAATGAGCCAGGCTAAATTAATATTTACCAAAAGTAAACAAACAACAAACACACAGTATTGCTATAAGGAAATACGGAGTAAGGTACAAAATTAACATTTAATAATAAGCAGCACTCATTCTAAAGTAAACTGTCGCTGTTAACCGAATCTTGTTCTGAAATGCTTTGCCTAGGGTTTGTAATGAGCAATTCTAACGTCTTTACATTTTTTGAGATCAAGATTTCATTCATTGCGATAGGTACTTACTTAGCTTTTTCTGAATGTAGTCAACATGATAAATCTAACTGTGGCAGGTTTTCTAGTATAAGCCGTCGAAAGCGAGGTAATTAGAGTTGTAACGATTTGTCTGTGTGCGAGTATTTCATGTAAAAAAATGGTTGCTCTTCTAAAATGCAGTTTACATACCAGAGAGGCTAATAAAAATTTCGGATTGTGACTGAAGTGGCCTTTTTCGCTGTGGAAAGTGCATCTTTGACGAGACGCGACTATAGTTGCAGCGTTACATTACCTTGTAGTAGAAAAAGTGTTCTGCATTCCTAAGAAAAGAATGACCAACGTCGAGAAGGAGTAGGAAGAACTACAGGGAAACAGAGTGAGAATTTGTGTTGACATACAACTTTGATCACAAGCCTTTACTAATATTAACATTGTACTATACACACAGAAGTAGCTCCAGCTGCAATTTGTTCTGTCACATGTGACACATTTCCAGCTCATTGTGGGATGCTTACGACCTAATATTGTGTTATGTGTTTCAGGTTTCGTCGTGACTCCTTGTAAGGTAAGTCCTCTCCGATGGAGATATTTCATAGTTTTGAGTTCACCGTAAGTACTGCCACTCCATCTTCTGTTGCACGAATGTGAGTACAGTTTTAAGCACTTTAAAAGATGTACTTACCTGAATCGCATCTTCGTAGAAGGGACATTTGTCATAGAAAAACTAACTCTGGTGCAGCAAGTCATATGTTATCCTCTACTCAGTGAGAGGATACACTTGATGTTTGTTGCCAGCTTTAAACCGCGAAGTATACAAATTATAGACCGAAAACAATATGGCCTAGAACTGCAGCAATAATCGTTTCCATAGAAACGTAAACAAGATCGTATTCTGTAACTGCTCGTAATAGAGGCGTAACTCAGCAGTGCAAAGCCTAATGTTAACTGTCAAAGATTTTCTCTGGACGAAGGGACTGTAGAGTAAGACTTGATGATACTCTTATTCGGGAGAGGAGTGGTTCCAATCCACGTCTGGCAGCCGAGATGTAGGTTTTCCCTGTTTTTTTCTCAGACATTTAAGGGGGTATCGTTCCTACTAAAGGCGGAAGCCAATTAGCTTCTCCATTCTTCGCCATTCATAGTTTTAATGACCTCGTCGTAGATGGAACGGTAAATGGAAATCTTCCTTTCCCTGTCTGTATGATTTATAGCTCTGAAACCTGTTAATGCTCACAAAACCCAGCCACCGCACACTAGTAATGATTAGAGATCGAAACCTGCTGTATAAAAAAAAAATATATATATAGCTTGTCTTGAGATTACAAATGGAGGAAATGGAAAAATAATACCTATCGGTTTCAAACATCCAGCGAGAATTCTTTATAATTCCACATGCAAACGTCGTGTAAGTAACGTGACACCGAAATTGGTCATCAGTTGTTTATAAATATTTGTGAAATGCTACCGTTACTTGAAACTTGCTTAATGATCCTATACGTGGCGAATGACGTCTTTCTTTTGTTTCTTTTAGTAATCTTGATCACTTGATTAAATGTTTTTTTCAGAAACTAAAAAAAATCGATTTTATGGAGCTAAAAAGTTATTGACATAAAAACGTATTTGATAACTTCTATTGGCTATTACTATTTACTACGTTTTTAAGAAGCCACAAATTCATATGTTAAAATTTTCAGCTCATTCTAGTACTGTACATACAGGTTTTTGTCAAATTTTTTCGTTAGCATAACATATTTTAAAATTATAAGTTATCTTTCGCAGCAGACTGAATCCATGTAATACACCTATTTTACTTCACCTCATGTATCACCACATTTCTCAGAACATAAGATAATGGGTGAAACGAACCTCGTGAATAAAGAAACAGAAAGTCTGTAATTATCGTTCAGCAGTTTAACGCTATTTCTGATTTGGATAGTATCTAACAATTTGTCATAGAAGATTCTGTAATGAGGTGATTATCTATGAGAATGTTGAGTGTAAAGCCCTGGTGAAGTTAAACCTTCATAGCATTGACTGATGCTACTTATGTACATAAAGCGAACGTGAATATTTATTCTAGTAGAGATACAGTTAAGATACAGTTAAGATCAACTTGTTATTGGCATAGGGTTCATTTCAGTAGTAAAGGGAGAGATGTGGCGTTGTGCTATTTTTACACGTGTGACAATGTAATGTAACTATACCAAAACGCAGTGGGAAATTCAAGATCACAGCATGCGACGTCACTTTGTATATGCGAAGTTCAACGTACACATTTTAACTGAATCTTTCTCTTCTGAAGATAGATGTGTCTTTCTGATAGTCTATATGAACTGTTGATAAAGAGAAAAATCTGTACGCACCATCGCGATCTTAGAGCCCATTGGTTTATTTTTTCGATAATTATTCAAACGAATAATTTACAAAAATAGCAAACACATTTGTTCAGCAGTTCTGCAGTCACTTGTGTTGATATTCATGCCGCTTCACCTCATTTTGCGAGTCATACTTTACAATTCCATATAAACCAAATCTTAACACACTTTTGACTAGCCTGTTCGAAACATTAAGCCTATTTCCGGTAGCAATATAGAAAATTTAGACAGTGGAAGCGAGTCATTTGTCTCTGTCACCAGTTGTTTATAAATATCGACACTTTACTATTTCTTTCTTTTCCAACAAAAATGCACAAAGAATCAGGTATAGGCCTATATGAAACTTAAGATATAATTTTCAATCAATCAGATGATACTTGTAAATCAACGATGTCAGGGAGAGATTAATAAATAATAATAATAATTATTATTATTATAACAATAGAACCATTTAAACGAAAACGAAGCACAATATACAATCACGTAGAAAAAATTCGAGAGGCAGTTAGGAAAGACTCAGTTCTTAGCATTCAGACAGCAAAATTTGTACATTAATTTGAAAAATGTTGAAAAATTGTTTCAACATCGCTGCAGATGTTCCGCTGGGAAGTTCTTACACATCATGCCTGCACTTCCGATATTTCCTTACTCGATTTCCACATAACTGGAACCCTGAAGAAAGACATTCGTGGCGGCGTGGTTGCTTCGAAGAGATGCATCCCTGGGTACCATTATGCTTCCTTAGGCAACAGCAAACGTTTTTTCCATGAAGCAATTGACCGTCATGTCTCACACTGGCATAGATGTATGGCGATTACTTTTGATATAGTAAACGAATTGCTTACTGTTTGTCCATTATTATCGTAGATATTGGACACCACAGATAGAAATAAACGAACAACAACTTAAATTTGTCCAAATTAAAATGGAAATTTTTGAGGTCTGGGAGTGTCTTAGGAAATTTAAAATACACATATAAAAAAAAGTTTTGTATCACCCCAGTTCCAAGAACTCCTGAAGGTAGACGTTGACTGTGGATATTGTATCACAAACAAAGTCCCTTTGACTGTTCAGAGATGTCACTAAACTCGCCCCAAGATTTCAACAATCACGCATGAGCAGCGCTTACTAGACGGAGGGGGTCAGACAGCCGATCAGTTCGTCATTCCACCAGGAAGGAGGTACACGACTCGTGCTGTCTGTATTTCAACCATGACTAAGACGGTCAGTGCCGCGGTTAGATCGCGTCCGCATTGGTACTTTGTGCCATGAAGGGCTCTCAACGAGGGAAGTGTCTAGGCGTTTCGGAGTGAACCAAAGAAGTGTTGTTCGGACATGGGGGAGATACAGAGACTTAGGAACTGTCGATGACAGGCTTCACTCAGGCCGCTCAAGGGCTACTACTGCAGTAGATGACCGCTACCTACGGATTATGGCTCGGAGGAATCTTGACAGCAACGCAACCATGCTGAATAATGTGCTGAATAATGTTTTTCTTGCTGCCACAGGACGTCGTGATACGACTAAAACTGCGCGCAATAGGCTGCATTATGCGCAACTTCACTCCCGGCGTCCATTGTGAGGTCCATCTTTGCAAACTCGACACCATGCAGCGCGGTGCGGATGGGCCCAACAACATACCGAATGGACCGCTCAGGATTGGCATCACGTTCTCTTCATAGGTAAGTGTCACAGATTCCTTGAACCAGACAATAGTTAGAGACGGTCAGGCTGAACGCCTTAGAGACTGTACAGAGAGTGCAACAAGCTGGAGGTTCCCTGCTGTTTTTGATGGTGGCGTTATGTGGGGCTAACATACGACCCTGGTGGTCATGGAAGGCGCCGTAAATGCTGTACGATACGTGAATGAATGCCCTCCTACGACCGATAGTGCAACCATATCGGCAGCATATTGGCAAGGCATTCGTCTTCATGGACGACATTTCGCTCCCCCATCGTGCACATCTTGTGAATGACTTCCTTCATGTTAACGACATCGCTCGACTAGAGTGGCCAGCAAGTTCTCCAGGCACGAACACTATCGAACATGCCTGGGATAGGCTGAAAAGGGCTGTTTATGGACGACGTGACCCACCAACCACTCTGAGGGATCTGCTCCGAATCGCTGTTGAGGACTGGAACAATCGGGACCGACAGTGCCTTGATGAACTTAGTATTTCACGACGAACACAGACATGCATCAGTGCAAGAGGAAGTGCTCATGGGTATTGGAGGTACTGGTGTGTACAGCAATCTGGACCACCACCTCTGAAGGTGGTACAATATGCAATGTGTGGTTTTCAGGAGCAATAAAAATGGCGGAAATGATGTTTATGTTGATCTCTAGTCCAATTTTCTGTGCATGTTCCGGAACTCTCGGAAACCAGGTGATGGGAAACTTTTTTTTATGTGTGTAAATACAATTTTCATGGTTCAGCGCCTTTTATTACGTACTGACTGAGAAAAAACGTAAAACACCCAAAAGGCAAGATGAGATGTCAACGAAACATCGAGCACATACACAGCGTCTGCGGATATGTAAATGATTACAGTTACTATTGTCTGTTATAGGCAGAACAGCCACCAGAGTGAGTTAATGTTCTTCGTGTTTACTGTTGCTACCAGATATGGTAGGGTATATAAGATGCGTCAACAGCGTCAGTTGTTAAGTGATAACTGTGAACTACAATTAGATGCCGGCTTTCATGTAGGAGGTCCGCAGCTTCTGGTCTAATGGCTTAGCGCTGCTGCCTCTGGATCACGGGGTTCCAGTTTCGATTACCAGCTGGGTCGGGAATTTTCTTCGCCTCGAGTCTGGGTGTTTGTGTTGTCCTCATTATTTCATCATCATTCAGGAAAATGGCAAGAGTGGAACGTGGAAACGTTTGGAGTTTGTACAGGCACTGGTGGACATGCTGCTCAGCGGCCAACAAACCGAAATCATCGTCACCAACATCATAATCAGGTAAGTGAGCGTTATCAGCAGGTGCCAGAGTCTCAAAATGTCCTCACTGTGAGTCTCCAATTGGTCAGCTAGTCTATTCGTGCAATTTTCAGGTTTGTGCGACATTCGCATGTGGCAGTGTCTCGATGTTGGAGTGTATAGGAACCTGAGGATAGGTGTACTCACTGTCAAGGTGCTGACCTACCACATCTCACTACGAGAAGGGAGGATCACTGTATTGTGCATCAATTACATTGCAATCCCCTCACATCAGCGCCTGCTGGCCGAGAACAAGTAGTGTACTCGTTTCAACGTTTTGTGTCGTACTACACTATTGGTCAGAGGCTAGCAGCACCCAGACTAGAGATGTACCTACCTAAGCGCAGGATGCCGTTAACACGCAACTCTAACGTCTGCGTTTGGAATGGTGCCATGACTGGAAGACATGGAGTGCTGATGAATGCGTCGTATTCTGTTCAGCGATGCATCACGGTTCGCAGCTATCCCATATACCCAACGCTGAATATGGCGGCTACCATGCTAGATGTACAATTCTTCCAATGTTTTGGAGAGACACAGCAGTATACTTCCTAATGCCTTGGTGAGGGGAGCCATTGGGTCACTTCAGGTCAAGGCTGGTAGTAACTGAGGGAATTCCTGGTGCACATTGATACCTCATGAACATTCTGCATCCACATGTGTTGTCTCTCATGCAACAGTATCGTCGTGCCGTTTTTGAGTAGGTCAACGCTCGTTCACACGTGGCACATGTATCTATGAACAGTTAGCACTATGATGAGCTACTCCCATGGCTGTCAACTTCCTCAGATTTGTGGCTGATAGAACATGTGTGGGAGCTCAGACGTTTACTTGCGTCAGTGCCTATATTGAGGATATCTGTTCACCATTTACAACAGTTTTGGGCCAACTTGGCCCAAGAGAGGGTATACAACACTACATCTCATAACAACACTAAACACAAACAACACTAACACACTCGGGTTTGACTGTGCCTTCTGGGTGTTTCACTTTCAGTATATACTAAAAGAAACTGAATCCTGTAAAATGAATTTATTATAAATTTCCTAAGAGGGCTACAGACCTCAAACGGCTTTATGACACACATCCCAGCCAAATCACTGCATGCACGGAGGCCCGACTGGATGCTACATCTTACCGATAAGTAGGCTCATATTGTTAAGTTCTTCGTAATTGGCTCGATTTTGTAATGACTGAAATAACTCAACGTGCACTTTCAACACTTAGTTTCTTTCGTTTCCTCCTTCTTTCTAGGTCCCACACACCTTTTTTTTCCAGGCAGTTTGCAATACATAGACTATTGTAAATTATTTTCTACTAATCTCTCTCATTAGTGGCGACATTCCACTACCTCAGCTAACTGATGGGCCCAGCAAACACTGAGGCTGGGAATGAATGCGTACAATCCAAGATCAATTAATTTGGTATTAACGTCTCATGCTTAAAGACGGTGACATCTCGGTGCACCTGACGTCCCGAATGGTTACATAAAATAAATACACTGACAGAAAAAGAAAATCGTATCTCCAAGAAGTTGGTAGGCGTGTTTAAACATCTGGAAGATGATCTCTTTTCAAGTCTCGCACCGGTTCGATATGAGTGGCGGTAATAGCACCACTATGAGGATCCAAATAAATTTTGCTTCAAATACACACTGTAACAGTCGTGAGCGCTATCAACACCTCACTCAGCTTGAATGTGGTAGTGTAATAGTGCTAGGAGAAACTGAATGTTCCTTCTGCGATACTGGAGAAAGACGTCACAGGAATGTAACAACTTTACATGACTGCCGGCAGCGATAGTCACCAGAAAGTACAGTCGCAAGCTTTCTGATGATAGCTGGTTCTGGTTTTCAGTGATGGCTGTGTGGCAGTGCCTGCATCCAGCCTGTCTGCGGCCTAGACTCACTGGATCTGTAGATGGAGCTGTAGTCTAGGTGCGATTTCATACGGCAGCAGGGGGACTCCAGTGGTTATACCACGCACCCTGACTGCAAAATTATACGTCACTGTGGTGGTTCGACCTGTTGTGCTGCAATTCATGAGGAGCATTCCAGGGGGTGTTTTCTAAGTGGATAATGCTCGCCCACATACCACTGTTGTGATCCGACGTGCTCTACAAAGTTCTACATGTTGCCTTGCCCTACTCAGTCATCAGATCTGTCTGCAATCAAGCACATAGTGGACATCATCGGACGACAACTGCCGTGTCATCCACTAACACCAGTAATTGTCTCTGTTTTGTCCGACCAAGTACAAAAGGTATGGAACTCCATCCCACAAACTGACATCCGGCACATGTACAACACAAGGCATGCATTTAACATTCTGGCGGTTATACCTGCCATTAATGTACCAACATGTCACATTTGCAGTTTCTAATCTCATGCGTCCATTAACCCGTGATGTTGCAATGTTAATGAAATTCATTACTCTACGATAATAATTTTTTGGTGTTAGCAGATTTGCCCCATCAGTGTATATTTAAAAGGTGGCTGGAGTACACTCATGCTCATAAATTAGGGATAATTGCAGAATGTGGTGCCACATACCGTGGCACTACACAAAACTGGCGCTAATAGCTTAGGCACATCGGGAACACACACGACACAGATTTGTGAGTCCATGGTATTGGTGAGAAGTTGAGAAAACCTTCCGAAACACATGTGCTACAAAACGACACTGTTTCCTGCTCATGTACCCCAACACCAATATGGGATATGATCACAATGCACACGTACACAGGTCGCACAATGGGTTGGTATACTCTGGATCAGGTGGTCGAGCAGCTGCTGGGGTATAGCCTCCCATTCTTGCACCATTTCTTGTCGGATCTCCGGAAGTGTCCTAGGGGTTTGAAGACATGCAGTGACACGTCGAGCGAGAACATCCCAGACGTGCTCGATTGGCTTTAGGTCTGAAGAACAGGCAGGCTACTCCAAATGCCTGATCTCTTCTGTTTCAAGGTACTCCTCCATGATGGCAGCTCGGTGGGGCCATGCGTTATTATCCATCAGGAGGAAGGTGGGACCCACTACACCCCTGAAAAGGTGAACATACTGGTGCAAAATTACGTCCCGATACACCTGACCAGTTACAGTTCCTCTGTCAAAGACATGCAGGGGTGAACAGGCACCAATCATAATCCCACCCCATACCATCAAACCACGACCTCCATACAGGTCCCTTTCAAGGACCTTAAGGGCTTGGTACCTGGTTCCTGGTTCATGTCAGATTAAAACCCGGTGAGAATCACTGTTCAAACTTCACCTGGACTCGTTCGTGATAATAACCTGGGTTCTTGACAGCCGGCTTTACATGGTCTCCTGTGACCAGAGGTCAGTGGAATACACCTAGCAGGTCTCCAGGATAATAAACCTTGTCTGTTTAGTCGTCTGTTGACTGTCTGTATGGAGACAACTGTTCCAGTAGCTGCAGTAAGGTCCAGAGCAAGGCTACCTGCATTACTCTGTGGCCGTCTGCAGGCACTGATGGTGAGATATCGGTCTTCTTGTGTTGTTGTACACTGTGGACGCCTCTTCTGTAGCGCCTGGACACGTTTCCTATCTGGTGGAATCGTTGCCAAGATCCTGAGATCACACTTTGTGGCACACGGAGGGCCCGTTCTACGACCTGCCGTGTTTCGCCAGCCTCCAGTCACCCTAGTATTCTACCCATCACAACGTCATCAATATGAGTTCTTTGAGTCATTTTCAACACAGTCACCATTAGCACGACTGAAAACATCTGCACACTCTCTCGCTGCACTGTACTCGGACATGCATCAACACACCTCTGCATATGTGGACTGCAGCCAGCGCCACTGTGCGACGACTGCAGGTCAAATGCACCGCATGGTCGTACCCCGAGGTGATTTAAACCCGCAAACCACCCACCAGTGCGTTGTTTCAGCATGTATCAGCATCATCCTTAATTTATGAGGAGGATGAGTGTGGAAAAGTGGGAATATTTTGAAACATAACCAACAGGTTAGCCAGTACAGAAGGCTTTTGTTCTTTAGTTGCCTCACTAAACGTGCACCAGGAAGAGAAAGGGAAGATAAACAGGCCGGCAGAAGCTGCAAGTCATCCTCAGTTATGGCGCCACCGCGGGAGCCAGCAAAACATTTCAGCAGAACTGAGACAAAAAAGCGGCCGCGGGGAGCGCTAGCGGCGCGTCCTGGCGGGGGAGCCCTTTGTTCCTAATGTCCGTCCCTCGGGAGAAACAGCCCTATTCAGGGGTATCGCCCACGGCTGCGACGTTTCGCTAATAGAGTTTTCAGCACAGAGTCACCGCCCTTATCTCAGGGGCGGCAAAGCTTCCAAATGCTACCAAGCCATGTCGACAGCGTCAGGGAAAGACAAACATTGGAAATACCGAGAGATGTAAAATAAAATTGAACTCCCATATATGAAACATCAATTCCAAGCAGTTTGATTTTTCTGATACTATATCTTCTTAATTGTGTATTGTACTATTGTATAATTTTGCACGTAAATTGACTGGTATATTTAAACACTGCCTGAAAAATATGTGGCGAATAGAATTCTCAATAAAGACGTTATAAATTCAAGCTTTGTGCCCGATACTATAGCTTCACCGCATGAACAGTGAAAATGTAATGAGAGATATATATTTCTTCCTTTCGTTAATTTGTAGGTCCTGCCATGGAGGAAAAAGATTCGAAAAGGTTTGAAATTATGTGTAAATTTTGTGGCATGTCACTAAGTGCTCTCATTCTCAAACAATGGATGAATGTACTCTGAGTGATTTGCTCGCTGTGAGATGCGTTGCCTTGTGTTTTTTTCTAACTTCAGTACCTGACTTATTGTTTTAAAACTTTAACGTGAGATTGTACCTCTTGATATTTGGTATTTTAAAGTTTTACATTAGATGAATAATTAAATGATATGCTAAAAGTTTAAAAGTTATTTATTCATTTCTTTGCATCCAGATGCGGGATTTGGGACTATGCTCCGTACACGAAGCTAGCCGCTTAGTGCTATGGATACACTCACTCACAAGTAGTGGTCAACCATATTGGTGAAAACTGTGGTGCAAAGACATGTCAACACACGAGGAGAAGGGTATGATAAAGAGGGAGAAAGGTTCACGATATTGTTTTACATCTCTTCTTTTATTGATGTGGGATTAATTAATCACACTCTTAATTTGTCATTTATTCGTTTAACTTATTTCATTAAATTTCTTTTGAATTTCAGAGTAATTGTTTCAAGTTGCCTTCATCAAACTATGTAATTGTTAAGTAGCTCAAGACCGAGAGACCCGAAGAAGAATTCCCGAAACATTCTATTCTTCTGATTTGGCACCCTCCGACTATACCGTGATCCGATAAATAACTAAATCTGTAGAGGGAAACATCTTGAGGGAAACAACGAGGTTGAAGAGGCACTTCATTGCTGGAATCTGTTTACTAAAAAATAGATAAAGTGCAAAGACGTGAAACCTAATCATATCGAAAAATAAGTTCAATTTCGACCTAGAATCACGTGCCCTTTTCTTAGAGATTGATACTTTTTCACCTTACACTGGTATTTACTCATCTTGTCCTGTTCAGTTACTGATCCTGAAAATACACGGTTCGCCTTAAAAAGTAAAATTCAATAATCACCGAAAAATTAAGATAGAGAAGTTGGTCACATCGTAGCCAAACTCTGTTTCTTCGTATTTACGACCGTTCACACGTAATGGGAATAAAAGCCAGAGTACGTATCTATATTCAGCCTGAGCCCTAAATTTTGTTATACTGTAACCTTACCAATAAAGGAAAATGCAAATGAAGATTAAAACTGTAAGATGACTAGCTTGACACGTCACGCATGTGAAATACGGATCAGAATAATACAAAAGAGGAAATACGGAAAAGTAGACGTCGTAGTGAGGGAAGATCGGTTTGGTGTCAGGAAGGAAGAAGCTACCAGGGACTTGAGAATGTAAGCTACACACGTCGTCCCATGGCGCAAGGATAGGTGGGTATTGCCGCCACAAGTGTCTTATATCAAATTAATTGTCTCAGCGTTATTATATTCATATCGAAACCAGAAGGCAAATGCGTCTGATCTACTGGACAATTTTATGTTGCTACACTACAATTATTTTTAAATTAGAAATTCTAAACTACAATACGCCGCATTATACTATACTGATCTACTCCACAGTACTCGGCATCAGAAATAAATTAGGATTTCTCATTTTGTTTGCATAGTTATGCCTGACCCTCAGAGCTAGGGGTTTACTGGAGCTTTGGATGCCACAGTAACTGGAGGATAAAATCAATCGTTGTACCTAGAAAGACAGATTAAACAGCACTACAACTACGTGTACGTATATACTCCGCAAGCCACCATATGATGCATTGCGGTGGGTACCTTCTACCACTATCAGTTATTTTATTTGTTGTTCCATTCTCAATGTTTCCCTATGAGCCCTGAGATGTCTCGTCTTGGCGGTTCTTACGCAAGATGTATGTTAGTAGCACTAGAATCATTCCGCAGTCTGTCGCAAATTCGTATCACATGTTGATCGAGCCCATTGGTAAGAAAGTAGCAGCGGGCATCTGAACGGCTTCGATGTCTTCCTGTAATCCACAGCACTCGAGCAGTACTCAAGAATGAATAACACAAGTGTTCTGTACGCTGTCTTCTTTAGAGACGAAATACATTTTCCATGACTACCTCAATAAACCGGTGTCGACTATTCGCCTTCCGTACAATCGACTTTGTGTCGTTTCGTGGCGCTTTGAGACGTTACGCCAAGATATTTAATCGATGTGACTGTGTGAAGCAACACAGCACAAATCTGCACCTCTAGCGCTCTGTTCCGAGCATAACTGGAACACTAGAGCTTTCCAGGAGTCCAGTAAATTCGGGGACCTTGTCAACAATGCTTTGAAAACATACTGTTAAAGTGCTGATATTGGAAGCTTTGCCCGAAGCAAGGGAGATGTAACCAGGTTCACACAGGCGAGGGAAACAATCATAAGGAAAGAGCCCAACTGATACATATTGATATGGAACTTCCAATGTGCTAATTGTCCTTCTCACACTCTCTCACTGTGTCCGCCGGGACCAGCCACACAATCCATGACTGCAGCGCCTTAAACCGCTAGGCTAATCCCACGCGGCAGTTTGCTTCGTGTGTGTCTACGAGACAATCGCACACCTGTCGCATTACTTGTTATTGTTCTGTAAATTTCTTACTATTTAATCAAATTACTGGGAGATTTATGGTTGGTGAAGCTGAGTACCTTTTACTAATGTTTGGTCGGTACTTGCTACGTAATGTGTGAAAGCAAAAGAGAATGAATTACTATCTCAACTGAGAGCGCCGAGCGTCAGGCAAACGATGTTACCGCTCGAAGCCTAAGCTTGAAAAACTGTGTCGTACATCTTTCCTAAGCCCATGAACCTATCAGAAAATTCACAAATACCTAAAAACGACGATGCATTTCAGTGTTATATTCCACGAACGCAATGGCCGAAAACTTCTCTAAGTTTCCGAACTCCTGCCGAAATTCTGCAAGTCTCTAAACTTGCCCCCAAATTTTGGAACTCTTCAGCAACAACCGACACGTCGCTCATGAGCACACGTGTCCGTACTCGCCGGCGCCTGAAACCAACTAAACCAGGCCAGCATGGCAGCTACCCATACACAAACTCGATTATTCGTTGCAAAATCACAAAATTACACGTACTGTCCATATTATTATAAAAGATATTCGTATAAATACGGTATTCTATTCTGCTTGTCATTGTGCGCTGATTCCTATGAGGCGTTAGAAAATACCAGCGTACTGTCTTGAGCTTGTTGCGCATGATCCTCGGAACGAACAAAAACTACTTCAAACTTATCACTACTATGGTTCTACACGTAATTACGGCTAAAATATCACCCGCTTTTCCATGGTGACAGTAAATTTTTATGGGTTTCTTGGTTTTTGTAATTACATACATCATCTTAACCAGCGAGATCGCCAGCATTACCAATATTTGCTATTGTCTACATTAAACATGACGAGAATTAACCTTCTGCAGGTGGTATTGTAGTTGATTATCTCCCAAATATTTACTGTTAGCTATATGAAACATAATGAGAATTAACCGTCTGCAGATGGTCAATGTAGCTTATTATCACGTAATGCCGTTACATTTATTGTTTTGGAGTATATTTTGCACTAAAATTTGTTCTTCATCCTCGAAGCATACAGTCTGGCTCATAAATTGTATTGCTTTAACACGAATTCTGAAACTGATTTTCGATAGTATCGTTAAAGTACTGTTAATGGACACTTCGTTTTGTACGATCGCTTAGCACGTTCTGAAGTTGTTAATTTTTGAAGGTAACAGGTACGTTCATATCTTTAATCATCAACACCTAAAGTGTTAGTACATCTACACAATGGGTGTTTGCAAGTGATCCTGGCGTCGTTTCTGCCGTGATGCCAATGCCTTTATTTGCCTTAGCGTTGTACCAAATTTCCAGTGTCCGCGTCATAGTAGGTAACCGCCTGTGCTTTACGCAAATTCTCCAGGCTGGTCTTCAGGTCACTGCCTGTGCCAAAACGGTGTCTTTATAGCCAACGGTCAGCTGGGATAAAACTCAGTTGGAGGCAATTACGGGGTGTATCGTGGGTGATCAAACACTTACCATCGAAATGCTGCAAGAGGGTCTTCATTCCTCCTGCAGTGTGCGGTCGAGAATTTTCCTGAAGAAGGAAATGCATGACAGTTGCAATATGCGGGATGCGTGAAATCAAGCCAGATCTCTCAACAGGCACTCATAGTTGGCGGGAGACACTATTCTCTTGGTATCTGTAAGTGGTCACTCTGCAGTCAGTACTGAAGATCGACGTGATGCGATCGAGGCAATACCAAAGACACTGTCCAACACATCTGTGCAAAAATTCATTGGATTTTCCTGTGGTTTCCATTTCGTGTCCGATCGGATTTTACTAAAAGAATAGCCCTCGTAGTGTGTAAATTATGCAGTGAGTATGCGTGGCAGCCTAATATTGTTTTCACAATGGAATTTACACGCCTATTCGACGATTAAACTGACCTTGCTATTGACAGATTGCACCTGTGGGTTTCTTAGAATGAGGTATAGTCTTGTGGTTTTATTTCTCTTCAGCTTAATACATCTTACTGGGCTGCTACTAGAATTAATTACAACGGGATACTATAAATTGTTTATTATAAAAGAATGTAAGCTGAAAAAAATTTTACAAATGTGAAATACACAATATAAAATTCTGCCCGAAATGTAATTTCGAGACTGGCAGAACAGATGTTTCAATTTAGACCACATCTCCCAGTTATTAGGTGTAAACAAAGTTGTCAGATACTTATTAGAGGTGAGAAACAGAAGACCGACTGGCACTTTCCGAAAAAAGCTCAGTGGGCAACCAAGTGGAAGTAAACACTTTTTCTGTCACTGTTTCCCTATTTCCCGAATTGGAGAGTACGGACTTCAACTGTAATGAATCTGTGATCTGCTCGTTGGGACGTTGGCCCCTGAGCGGATGTTGTGCCTGCAATCGTCTGACTACTCAGTGGACACACTGCGCGCCTGCAAACTCCTGCAACTGAAGTTTCCGCTGTACAAGAGAGAGCGAGTCAAGATTTGCCTTTGATTATTAGCCACGAACATAAATTCGACTCAATATTCTCCCGTGGGGAAGAAGACCCGCCAGGTTAGCCGAGAGCGCTAATGCGCTGCTTCCTGGACTCGGGTAGGCGCGCCGGCCCCGGATCGAATCCGCCCGCCGGATTAACGACGAGGGCCGGTGTGCCGGCCAACCTGTATGTGGTTTCTAGGCGGTTTTCCTCATCCCTCTAGGTGAATACCGGGCTGGTCCCCACGTCCCGCCTCAGTTACACGACTCACATACATTTGAAACACATCCGCACTTTTCCGAGATTTACGCTAGACGCCGTCAAGTGGAGTACTCTGATTCCGTCGAGAAGCTACAGAGTGGCGGCAGGAAGGGCATCCAGCCACCCTTTCAAATTAACATGCCAAATCCGATTTAACCACACCAACTCCGCACTAAATACGGGACAAAGGCGCAACCGATAGATTACTCCCGTGAAGAAGAACTTCACCGAGAGCTAAAGTATCATCATCTCAGTAAACAGAATAACAACTCTGTCTCAGAGAAATCAGTCACGTGCTCTCTATGTTAAATGCAACACGTCTTAAAATTTGACCAACTCCCGTGCTATGGCTGTTGCCAGCGAAGTCAATTATGGCGGCAGCTGTGCCCGAGCGGTTCTAGGCGCTACAGTATGGAACCGCGTGACTGCTACGGTCGCAGGTTCGAATACTGCCTCGGGCATCGACGTGTGCAATGTCCTTACGTTAGTTAAGTTTAAGTAGTTCTAGGGGACTGATGACCTAAGAAGTTAAGTCCCACAGTGCTCAGAGCCATTTGAACCATTTTTGAAGTCATTTATAGCGATTTTCAGAGGCCAGTGGTGATCGTCAATTTCCTCCCGCCATACGCCGCTCCCAGCTGGAAACACGGCGTCTACATTTCCGCTCAAGAGGACGAATCCCAGTGGCAGTTACAGAAACACTACCTGTCACTACACGAGTCACTACTCTGAAAACCCATCACCTGAGCTCATAGTCATTTCAGAAGGAAGGCACCACTTCCCCTCCTTAACACGTCTCTGCTTTTTGGCAGCTGGAGGCGTCCGCCGGAGCACCATGTGAAAAAATTCCACTGAGGTAAGCCCAAGAGCATTGTTTACGACGCCGCGCACTCCGCACTAAAATGGTGACCTGTCTCATCTTTGCGCTCTTTCTACAGGTATGCTATACTGAAATTTTTTCACCTCTCACCCGCTCTGGCCACGCTGTAGGGGATATGCGGTCTCTAGCATCGATAAACCACAACCACTATGAACTGTTCTCTTTCAGGGCAATGAATGTCCCCCCCATACAGAATACAGCAATATGCTTCCCAGCCACTCCTTAACCGAAAGCTGCTTCTGGAGAATGTGAGGCCGTTTGGCTCGTTCTGTTAGTGTACAGTCATAATTTACTCCCTATAACACTGTAGACCCGTGGTCTAGGGGTAGCGTCTTTGATTCATAATCAAAACATCTTCGGTCCCGGGTTCGATCCCCGCCACTGCCTAAATTTTGATAAATAATCAGCATTGGCGGCCGAAGCCTTCCGGCATAAGAAGTCATCCTCATTTTGCCAACGGCCTTGTCAAGGGCACTCTCTTGTGCTAGGGGTGGGAAATTGCCCCTAAAGGCGGAAGAATCAGCAATGATCAACGACATGAGGATGCAGAAGGCAATGGAAACCACTGCATTAAAGACACGTAACGTGTATCCACAGGACATGTGGCCTGTAATTGAAGAAGTGTCATGATGATCTCTGTAGTGTCGGCAGATTAGCCAACACTACGCACACTAATTGAAAGAGGAGGCCAAGATGCACGCGTTAAACTCACGTAGGCTGGCGTGAGTTCTGAAACAGGATACGTAATGAATGCTATAAAGAAAAGTACGCAGCTGCTGGAATACTTAACTTTAATCCATCATTTGAATACATAGTTCTTGATGATACATGCTTCATACGATAACTATCAATTGCTGTGGCGCCTTGCTAGGTCGTAGCCATTGACTTAGCTGAAGGCTATTCTATCTAAATTCTCGGCAAATGAGAGAAAGGCTTCGTCAGTGTAATCGCTAGCAAGTCGTCCGTACAACTGGGGTGAGTGCTAGTACGTCTCTCTAGACCTGCCGTGTGGTGGCGCTCGGTCTGCTATCACTGACAATGGCGACACGCGGGTCCGACATGTACTAATGGACCGCGGCCGATTTAAAGCTACCACCTAGCAAGTGTGGTGTCTGGCGGTGACACCACAATCTCTCCATTGGCAAAAAATTCCGGAATAGTCCCCCTTTCGGATCTCTGGGAGGGGACTGCCAAGGGGGAGGTTACCATGAGAAAAAGATTGAATAATCAATGAAAGGATAATGTTCTACTAGTCGGGGCGTGGAATGTCAGCAGTTTGAACGTGTTAGGGAAACTAGAAAATCTGAAAAGGGAAATGCAAAGGTTCAATCTAGTTATAGTTGGGGTCAGTGAAGTGAAGTGGAAAGAAGACAAAGATTTCTGATCAGATGAGTATAGGGTACTATCAACAGCAGCAGAAAATGGTATAACAGGTGTAGGATTCGTTATGAATAGGAAGGTAGGGCAGAGGGTGTGTTACTGTGAACAGTTCAGTGACCGGGTTGTTCTCATCAGAATCGACAGCAGACCAACACCGACAACCATAGTTCAGGTATACATGCCGACGTCGCCAGCTGAAGATGAACAGATAGAGAAAGTGTATGAGGATATTGAAAGGGTAATGCAGTATGTAAAGGGGGACGAAAATCTAATAGTCATGGGCGAATGGCATGCAGTTGTAGGGGAAGGAGTAGAAGAAAAGGTTACAGGAGAATATGGGCTTGGGGCAAGGAATGAAAGAGGAGAAAGACTAATTGAGTTCTGTAACAAGTTTCAGCTAGTAATAGCGAATACTCTGTTCAAGAATCACAAGAGGAGGAGGTATACTTGGAAAAGGCCGGGAGATACGGGAAGATTTCAATTAGATTACATCATGGTCAGACAGAGATTCCGAAATCAGATACTGGATTGTAAGGCGTACCCAGGAGGAGATACAGACTCAGATCACAATAGAGTAGTGATGAAGAGTAGGTTGAAGTTCAAAACATTAGTCAGGAAGAATCAATACGCAAAGAAGTGGGATACGGAAGTACTGAGGAATGACGAGATACGTGTGAAGTTCTCTAACGCTATATATACAGCAATAAGGAATAGCGCAGTAGGCAGTACAGTTGAAGAGGAATGGACGTCTCTGAAAAGGGCCAGCACAGAAGTTGGGAAGGAAAACATAGGTACAAAGAAGGTAGCTGCGAAGAAACCATGGGTAACAGGAGAAATACTTTAGTTGATTGATGAAAGGAGGAAGTACGAACATGCTCCGGGAAAATCAGGAATACAGAAATACAAGTCGCTGAGGAATGAAATAATTAGGAAGTGCAGGGAAGCTAAGACGAAATGGCTGCAGGGAAAATGTGAAGACATCGAAAAAGATATGATTGTCGGAAGGACAGACTCAGCATACAGGAAAGTCAAAACAACCTTTGGTGACATTAAAAGCAACGGTGGTAACATTAAGAGTGCAATGGGAATTCTACTGTTAAATGCAGAGGAGAGAGCAGATAGGTAGAAAGAATACATTGAAAGCCTCTATGAGGGTGAAGATTTGTCTGATGTGATAGAAGAAGAAACAGGAGTCAATTTAGAAGAGATAGGGAATCCAGTATTAGAATCGGAATTTAAAAGAGCTTTGGAGGACTTACGGTCAAATAAGGCAGAAGGGATAGATAACATGACATCAGAATTTCTAAAATCATTGTGGTAAGTGGCAACAAAACGACTATTCACGTTGGTGTGTAGAATATATGAGTCTGGCGACATACCATCTGACTTTTGGAAAAGCATCATGCACCATTTCCGAAGACGGCAAGGGCTGACAAGTGCGAGAATTATCGCACAATCAGCTTAACAGCTCATGCATCGAAGCTGCTTACAAGAATAATATACAAAAGAATGGAAAAGAAAATTGAGAATGCGCTAGGTGACGATCAGTTTGGCTTTAGGAAAAGTAAAGGGAGGAGAGAGGCAATTCTGACGTTACGGCTAATAATTGAAGCAAGGCTAAAGAAAAATCAAGACACTTTCATAGGATTTGTCGACCTGGAAAAAGCGTTCGACAATATAAAATGGTGCAAGCTGTTCGAGATTCTCAAAAAAGTAGGGGTAAGCTATAGGGAGAGATGGGTCATATACAATATGTACAACAACCAAGAGGGAATAATAAGAGTGGACGATCAAGGACGAAGTGCTCGTATTAAGAAGGGTGTAAGACAAGGCTGTAGCCTTTCGCCCCTACTCTTCAATCTGTACATCGAGGAAGCAATGATGGAAATAAAAGAAAGGTTCAGGAATGGAATTAAAATACAAGGTGAAAGGATATCAATGATACGATTCGCTGATGACATTGCTATCCTGAGTGAAAGTGAAGAAGAATTAAATGATCTGCTGAACGGAATGAACAGTGTAATGAGTACACAGTATGGTTTGAGAGTAAATCGGAGAAAGACGAAGGTAATGAGAAGTAGTAGAAATGAGAACAGCGAGAAACTTAACATCAGGACTGATGGTCACGAAGTCAATGAAGTTAAGGAATTCTGCTACCTAGGCAGTAAAATAACCAATGACGGACGGAGCAAGGAGGACATTAAAAGCAGACTCGCTATGGCAAAAAAGGCATTTCTGGCCGAGAGAAGTCTACTAATATCAAATACCAGCCTTAATTTGAGGAAGAAATTTCTGAGGATGTACGTCTGGAGTACAGCATTGTATGGCAGTGAAACATGGACTGTGGGAAAACCGGAGCAGAAGAGAATCGAAGCATTTGAGATGTGGTGCTATAGACGAATGTTGAAAATTAGGTGGACTGATAAAGTAAGGAATGAGGAAGTTCAACGCAGAATCGGAGGGGCAAGGAATATGTGGAAAACATTTATAAGGAGAAGGGACAGGATGATAGGACATCTGCTAAGACATGAGGGAATGACTTCCACGGTACTAGAGGGAGCTGTGGAGGGCAAAAACTGCACAGGAAGACAGAGATTGGAATACGTCAAGCAAATAATTGAGGACGTAAGTTGCAAGTGCTACTCTGAGATGACGAGGTTAGCACAAGAAAGGAATTCGTGGCTGGCCGCATCAAACCAGTCAGCAGACTGATGACAAAAAAAAAAGAAAAAAAACACTACTGTACGAGAGAAAGTGTTGGTTCGTGGTGATAGCCAGTAAGAGCCAATGAAATTATTTATCAGGTTTTACATGATAAGCATGATCTAATATAAACATAAATCTACAAGACTGTTAAATATGTGATGGCATTATCTTGCCACCTAACAATTTTCCTGATGGAGCCACAATCTCACCTCGGTCTCCACCACCATCAAAGTGATGTTCTTTAAGTTTTGGAAACAGATGAAAATTGGATGGGACTTAGTTGGGGCTGTATTGACGTAGATCGATGACTGTGAACAAAAGGAGTCGGATTCTTGCAGATGTGGAGCACTCAGATGTGGTTTGGAATTCTCATGCTGAAGGAGAGAATGCTCCATGTGTGGACGAACTCTTCAATGCGACAATCGATTACAGCATGTTGTTTCTCACGCACCGCAGTTCGGAGATCTGTAGCGGCAGAGGGCTTCATCTATCCATACATTAAGAATAAAGATGTAGAATGTTAACGACATCTGTCTTATTTAAAAAACTTCAGGATTTTAACATAAAACATTGTACGCACTACCTGCCAGTACACCCTCGTAATTCGTCGGCTGTGATTTGGCGTCCTGACGGCGCCCTCACGCCACGTGCAGGCCAGCAACGGGCAATCACCCGGGGAAACCGACCGCAATAAGCATTCAGAGGGTATGATGACCTTATGACAGCCAGCTTACTTTAAATGACCCATACCCCCATCCATCCATACACTACCCCCAGCCCCCCGCCCCCCCCCCCCCCCCTCCCGCATCCACACACACACTGCATCTTTGTGCCTTGCGACACGTCGCAGAAGGAAAGATACAATACCGCTGTTCCGACAAAAGATTCCTCTGTAGCACAGAATGGGATAGAGGGGGAAGAGTTGACATTGAATGTAAGCCAACAGCCGGAGCACTTACACCACCTATGAGAAACTGGGAACCGCTTTGTACAACTCCAGATCAACGGGATATGGCTGAGAAAAAGCGATCTCTGGAATGGGCTTCATTGGAATAAATTCTGCCGTTTCCTCTTTTCGTCACAAGCAGAGAAAACTAATCGAAAAAGTACTAGTGTAGAAGGTGGATAAGTTTTTATTTTTTGGGTAGGGTGAGGAGGAGTGGTTGTGTGTTGAGTGGAGTGTGTTGACCAGTTCACAATGCGTTTGGGTAGGTGGTCCGTATTTTGTTATTTGATGTTCATACTTTTGGTCAAATTTTCTCAGAGACCTGTCGAGAAAATAATCGCGTACTGTAGGAGACGGAAGCATTAAGAAACTACAAAGGCTGTACAATAGCTTAACGTTGTTATCAGGTGTAGTTGTTCAGTGTGAGGTAGGGCATTCCCTGTGAACAAAGGTGTGTGATACGTTTTAGATGCCACATCAAACGAATGTGAAACCCAAAGACATGGCCCAAAATTGAATAAATAAGATGAGAGTATGACGCTACGGATGAAGTCATCCAAGCATTATCACACTGGTGCTTAAATAATAATATGTCACTGGGCTTGTGTCGGGCTATTAACATAAAGTTTCAACAAATAGCTTCAACGTCACGTTGAAAACAATTAGAGTAGATGGAAGCATTATTACGGTAATGTCATTACCGTACTTTTACAGCTTCCTAGTAGTTTACATAGCCTTTCTGTACAGTACAACGTTATGTTTAGAAGTAAAATTGAAATACGCTTCAGCGGAAGCCGCAATCAAGACTATGTCAAGATACAGTATGAGCAGTGTAATACGTTTCAGTGACTAACGACTCTCTAGTCTTCTTCTGAAGCTATTTCAGTTTCCCTAAGAATTGTTGCACAATGTACGAACGCATTCTCTCGCGGCTATATCTATTTATAAAGTATTCTCGAGTTTCAAGCCACGTCAAGTGGTTGACTTCCCACGAGCTTTTGGCAGAGATCTCCTCCGCCATTGCCAAGTTGTTGACTGTCGTGTGGATGCTGTTGTCGTGAATGGAAAACGGTTACAACAAACTAACTTCGCTAGTAGTTTCATATAATCCAGGCCTCCAAAAAAGAATCTAAAAAAATAGGGTTTTTACCGTTTTGTGGCTTAATAACAAGCAAGATTAGCCGGCTCTGGAAGAGACATAAAATTAACACAGTCTTCAGGTCCCCACTAATGATACGGCAAGTACTACGGCCTGAGAAAGACGATGTACGTCTCAGAACACCTAGAGTATACATATTACGGTGCAAGTGTAGGCGGTTTTATGTCGGTCAGACTGTCCATATTATTGAACAGCACCTCGCAGAACATGGAAGGTGTTTCCAGTTACGTTGTGCAGGAAAATAATCAGCTGTAGTGTAAGATGCACTGGGAAATGGACACTGAATTGTATTCGACGACTACTATTAACCGAACCGACAGCTTCTGGGATAGGTACAAAACGAAGCCGTAGGCATGAAAACATCAGAAAAGAAACCATCGGCAGAGTGCAGCCTGGGATACCGCGGCTGGGGAGTTGAAGTGGGTGCGGTGGTCGCTCCACGAAATCAGTGCCATGTACGATTCAGGACTGAGCACCAGTGACGTCAGTGGTGACGGCTTGGAAATTTATACACCGGCAGCGGCATCCACACGATAGTCATCCACTTGATAATTTCAGAGGAGATCTCTGCCGATAGCTCGGGGACAATTAAGCACTTTAAGTGGCTTTAAACTCGAGGATATTTTAAAAATGTTAATGAAATGTACGATAAAGTGAGAATAATGGCTTCAAAGGCGTCCGCTTCTATCTTATGAAGTGGTTTAATTCCTTGTCTATTCATACAGATTTATGCCTACATTGGTTTCCATTAGTCGTTTAAGGCAGGATCTAGGATGAGTTCTTCGCAAGGACACACCAAATTTCCTTTCCACACTTCGTCGGTCAGAATACGTACTCGGTCCTTAATGACTTCATCGACGGCGTGAAGTTTTTCGTTGAACGATAATTACGTATTCACTTGATTCGCATTGGCGACCTGTTTTATCTGGAACACTAGAGTTTCGTACGCGTGTTTAATGTAATTGGCTATATGACACCGCCGGCAAATATATTTAAAAAAAAAATAGTTGGGTGGAAGGGATACACGTATCGTTTTAGCGATATCGGCAGCGGTAAAATTTAATTAGTTATCTTCATTGGCCATTGTTTTCACATGTCAAACATCCTACTGTTGTTATTAATATAATTATTATTATCATCTCTTTCACTGTGACTGTTATTATAATTGGGAATATTATTTTTCAATCTTTGCAGCTGGAATGCCTCCGAAAAAAACAGTGCTCGGGATGTTATTTAGGTCTATGACACTGTGTCGACCAGGGCAGTAATGAATAAAATTATTATTTTTGTAATATATCATAAAAACTGTGATAATTACTTTCTAATTTCCGATTTGATCCAATGGAAGAACTATATATATTTTTAGTGTCAGGACTGCAATCGACCTGTAAACAGATTTTATATCGAAGTAGAACGTAATATCCAGAAAATATAATAGATGATTGCTGATGAATTAACATAAACTTTGAGTCAAATTGTGAAAAGCAGTAGAATTTAAAATAAATACGTTTTGTGGCAGTGACATAGAAATTACGACTCGAAAATCAGAGATTTCGGAAGTGAGGTTTCTGCACTAAAGCGAGAGGGAATGTTGGAGACAGAAAAATGGAATGGATGATAACAGAGCCGAATCTGCAACCAACAACATTTTTGAAAAGTTGCTGAATTATCACATGTAACGACTTTCTTATGAAGGACAAATTACGAATGAGTCACGTGAACTGGTGCTTACTCAAAGACGAGATGTCAGCCAATCCTGCTCCCCTCAATGGAAATTTCACCAGATCTGTTAGCAACTGACGACGATTTACTCAATCTAGGCCTGAGAAATGTGTCCATGTACGACATTATTGGTGTCGGTGAGGGTCATATTATAGAAATGTAGCAAAATTATTTGAGTCAAGTTACTATATTTAACATAGTTATCGATGTAAAAAAGAATATTTTATTCCTAAATAAATTAACGTCTTTATTTTCCACCTATAATGAAACCATAGCTTCACACGACGAGTACCAGAGAACAATTTTAACTGTAGTCTGGTTTTGTTTAACTGCATTTTGTTTCTAAATAAGCGCGACATCAGAGAAGCGCCCTCAATGTTATTGTGTATAAGTACAGACATGACTGTAGGCAATGGACGAGGGTGACATTTGTGTCTTTCCGACATGCGTGCGGTAAATACGGAAACGAGAACAATGGCGACGTTATAACCAAGTGCGTGCAGATAGGACAAACGTGCTGTTATCCACTTCTTGGCTGCCGAAGGAAAAGCACCGGTAGCCATCCATCTGAGAACGAAGAATGAGTATGGGCAGAATGTCTGTCGAAAACTGCGGCAAGAGGTGCCGCTCCTACATGATAACGCACATCCCCATATCGCAAGTATCGTAACGCAGAAGCTACGCCAACTGAAGTGGGAGACACTCGAGCACCCGCCCTATAGTCATGCTATAACCCATGCGATTATCATGCATTCGGTCACTTCAAAATAACTTGAAGTAGGCAGTTACGGAATTCTTTACGCAGCAGGACACAGTATTTTTCCAAATGTGTCTTCCACGTCGGTAGAATGGTCGGCTCAATGCGCACCCCGATTTTTTCTGATTGGCATAACGATTATGGATTGCCTTCGAAGGGCAACTTTTTGGTCTACCCTTACAGTAGTGGTGGCAGTTGTAAGGCCATGAGGAAGTAGATTTTATGCATGGGTCTACAGCAGAATTAAAGCTCCTGCACATTGTCTTTTTTCTGTATCATGCTGTACTTTTACTTCTACATATACATCTACGTGATTCACAATAAAGTACCTGGTAGAGGGTTCAATGAACTACCTTCAAGCTGTCTCTCTACCGTTCCACTCTCGAACGGCACGCGGGAGAAACGAGCACTTAAATTTTTCTGTGCGCACCCTGATTAATCTTATTTTATCGTGATGATCATTTCTCCCTATGTAGATGGATGCCAACAGAATGTTTTCGCAATCGGAGGAGAAAAGTGGTGATTGAAATTTCATGAGAAGATCCCGTCGCTACGAAAAACGCCATTGTTTTAAGGATTTCCACTCCAATTCACGTATAATGTCTGTGACACTATCTCCCCTATTTCGCGATAATACAAAACGAGCTGCCCTTCTTCGTACTTCTTCGATGTCATCCGTCAGTCCTACCTGATGCGGATACCACACCGCACAGCAATACTCCAGAATAGGGCAGACAAGCGTAGTGTAAGCAGTCTCTGCTAATGAATCGCAGTCTTTGGTTTGCTCTACCCACAGTATTATCTAAGTGATTGTTCCAATTTAGGTTATTTGTAATTGAAATCCCTAAGTATTTAGTTGAATTTATAACCTTCAGATTTGCGTGACTTACCGCGTAATCGAAATTTAGCTGATTTCTTTTGGTACTCATTTGAATAATTTCACATTTTTCCTTATTCAGGGTCAACTGCCACTTTTCTCACCATACAGATATCGTATCTAAATCAATTTGCAAGTCGTTTTGATCATCCGAAGACTTTAAAAGACGATAAATGGCAGCGTCATCTGCAAATAATCTGAGACGGCTGTTCAGATTGCCTCCTACGTCGTTAATATAGATAAGGGGCAATAGAGGGCCTGTAACACTTCCTTGGGGAACGCCCGATATTACTTCTGTTTTACTCGATGACTTTCCGTCTATTACTATGAACTGTGACCCTTCTGAAAGGAAATCACGAATCCAGTCGCACAGCTGAGGCGATACTCCGTAGGCACGCAATTTGGTTAGAAGACGCTTGTGAGGGACGGTGTCGAAAGCCTTCTGGATATCTAAAAATATGGAATCAATTTGACATCCCCTGTCGATAGCACTTATTACTTCATGTGTAGAAAGAGCTACTTGTGTTTCACAAGAACAATATTTTCTGAATCCGTGCTGACTATGTGCCAATAAATCGTTTTCTTCGAGGTACTTCATAATGTTCGAGTACAGTATATGTTCCAGAACCCTACTGCAATTCGACGTTAGTGATATAGGCCTATAATTCAGCGCATTACTCCTACCTCCCTTTTTGGGTATTGGTGTGACTTCAACAATTTTCCAGACTTTAGGTACGGATCCTTCTGTGAGCGAGTGGATGTATATAATTGCTAAATATGGAGCTATTTCATCAGCATACTCTGAGAGGAACCTGACTGGTATACAATCTGGATCGGAGGCCTTGCCTTTATTAAGTGATTTAAGCTGCTCTGTTACACCGAGGATAACTACTTCTATGTTTCTCGTCTTGGCAGTGGCTCATGATTGGATTTCAGAAATATTTACTTCGTCTTCTTTTTTGGAGGAGTTCCGGAAAAACGTGTTTAATAACTCAGCTTACGTGGCACTGTCATCAGTGACTTCACCGTTGTTGTCGCGAAGTGAAGGTTTTGATTGTGTCTTGCCACTGGTGTGCTTTATGTACGACCAGAATCTCTTTGGGTTTCCTGCCAGATTTCGAGACAGAATTTCGTTGTTCAAATTATTAAAAGCATCTCGCATTGAAGTAATCGCTATATTTCGAACTTTTTTAAAACTTTGCCAACCTTGGGAATTTTGCTTTCTTTTAAATTTGGCTTGCTTTTTTCGTTGCTTCTGCAACACCGATCTGACCTGTTTTGTGTACCATAGGTGATCAGTACCATCACTTATTAATTTATGTGGTACATACACTCATGGAAATTGAAATAAGAACACCGTGAATTCATTGTCCCAGGAAGGGGAAACTTTATTGACACATTCCTGGGGTCAGATACATCACATGATCACACTGACAGAACCACAGGCACATAGACACAGGCAACAGAGCATGCACAATGTCGGCACTAGTACAGTGTATATCCACCTTTCGCAGCAATGCAGGCTGCTATTCTCCCATGGAGACGATCGTAGAGATGCTGGATGTAGTCCTGTGGAACGGCTTGCCATGCCATTTCCACCTGGCGCCTCAGTTGGACCAACGTTCGTGCTGGACGTGCAGACCGCGTGAGACGACGCTTCATCCAGTCCCAAACATGCTCAATGGGGGACAGATCCGGAGATCTTGCTGGCCAGGGTAGTTGACTTACACCTTCTAGAGCACGTTGGGTGGCACGGGATACATGCGGACGTGCATTGTCCTGCTGGAACAGCAAGTTCCCTTGCCGGTCTAGGAATGGTAGAACGATGGGTTCGATGACGGTTTGGATGTACCGTGCACTATTCAGTGTCCCCTCGACGATCACCAGTGGTGTACGGCCAGTGTAGGAGATCGCTCCCCACACCATGATGCCGGGTGTTGGCCCTGTGTGCCTCGGTCGTATGCAGTCCTGATTGTGGCGCTCACCTGCACGGCGCCAAACACGCATACGACCATCATTGGCACCAAGGCAGAAGCGACTCTCATCGCTGAAGACGACACGTCTCCATTCGTCCCTCCATTCACGCCTGTCGCGACACCACTGGAGGCGGGCTGCACGATGTTGGGGCGTGAGCGGAAGACGGCCTAACGGTGTGCGGGACTGTAGCCCAGCTTCATGGAGACGGTTGCGAATGGTCCTCGCCGATACCCCAGGAGCAACAGTGTCCCTAATTTGCTGGGAAGTGGCGGTGCGGTCCCCTACGGCACTGCGTAGGATCCTACGGTCTTGGCGTGCATCCGTGCGTCGCTGCGGTCCGGTCCCAGGTCGACGGGCACGTGCACCTTCCGCCGACCACTGGCGACAACATCGATGTACTGTGGAGACCTCACGCCCCACGTGTTGAGCAATTCGGCGGTACGTCCACCCGGCCTCCCGCATGCCCACTATACGCCCTCGCTCAAAGTCCGTCAACTGCACATACGGTTCACGTCCACGCTGTCGCGGCATGCTACCAGTGTTAAAGACTGCGATGGAGCTCCGTATGCCACGGCAAACTGGCTGACACTGACGGCGGCGGTGCACAAATGCTGCGCAGCTAGCGCCATTCGACGGGCAACACCGCGGTTCCTGGTGTGTCCGCTGTGCCGTGCGTGTGATCATTGCTTGTACAGCCCTCTCGCAGTGTCCGGAACAAGTATGGTGGGTCTGACACACCGGTGTCAATGTGTTCTTTTTTCCATTTCCAGGAGTGTATTTCTCAGTCGCTGTCGATAGTATCTCTTTGAAAACGTTCTACAACTTTTCTACACTTACATGATCAGATCGGAAGGAGTGAAGACTGTCTCTTGAAAAGGCGTTAAGAGCATTATTTTCAGCTTTTTTAAATAGATATAATTTGCCTTTCGTTTTTATGGTTGTAGGTGTTACGGGTTTCCGACTAGCAGCAACTGCCTTGTGGTCGCTAATCCCTGTATTCTTCACAAAACTCACTATTTGTCCATTATTTGTTCCTAAAAGATCAAGTTTTCTTTCGTAACCATTTACGCTTCGAGTGGGCTCATGAACTAACTGTTCAAAATAATATTCTGAGAAAGCACTCAGTAAAATTTCGGATGACGTTTTATGCCTTCCGCAGGCTTTAAACGTATAATTTTTCCAGCATATCGATGGTAGATTGAAGTCACTACCGACTATAATTGTATGAGTGGGGTTTTTTTGGTCATCAGTCTACTGACTGGTTTGATGGTATTCCTTTCCTGTACTAACCTCTTCATCTCAGAGTAGCACTTGCAACCTACGTCCTCAATTATTTGCTTGACGTATTCCAATCCCTGTCTTCCTCTACAGTTTCTGCCCTCTACAGCTCCCTCTAGTGCCATGGAAGACATTTCCTCATGTCTTAGCAGATGTCCTATCATCCTGTCCCTTCTCCTTATCAGTGTTTTCCACATATTCCTTGACTCTCCGATTCTGCGTAGAACCTCCTCATTCCTTACCTTATCAGTTCACCTAATTTTCAACATTCGTCTATAGTACCACATCTCAAATGCTTCGATTCTCTTCTGTTCCGGTTTTCCCACAGTCCATGTTTCACTGCCATACAATGCTGTACTCCAGATGTACATCCTCAGAAATTTCTTCCTCAAATTAAGGCCGGTATTTGATATTAGTAGACTTCTCTCGGCCAGAAATGCCTTTTTTGCCATAGCGAGTCTGCTTTTAATGTCCTCCTTGCTCCGTCCATCTTTGGTTATTTTACTGCCTAGGTAGCAGAATTCCTTAACTTCATTGACTTCGTGACCATCAATCCTGATGTTACTTTTCTCGCTGTTCTCATTTCTACTACTTCTCATTACCTACGTCTTTCTCCGATTTACTCTCAAACCATACTGTGTACTGATTACACTGTTCATTCCGTTCAGCAGATCATTTAATTCTTCTTCACTTTCACTCAGGATAGCAATGTCATCAGCGAATCGTATCAATGATATCCTTTCACCTTGTATTTTAATTCCACTCCTGAACCTTTCTTTTATTTCCATCATTGCTTCCTCGATGTAAAGATTGAAGAGTAGGGGCGAAAGGCTACAGCCTTGTCTTACACCCTTCTTAATACGAGCACTTCGTCCTTGATCGTCCACTCTTATTATTCCCTCTTGGTTGTTGTACATATTGTATATGACCCATCTCTCCCTATAGCTTACCCCTACTTTTTTGAGAATCTCGAACAGCTTGCACCATTTTATATTGTCGAACGCTTTTTCCAGGTCGACAAATCCTATGAAAGTGTCTTGATTTTTCTTTAGCCTTGCTTCAATTATTAGCCGTAACGTCAGAATTGCCTCTCTCCTCCCTTTACTTTTCCTAAAGCCAAACTGATCGTCACCTAGCGCATTCTCAATTTTCTTTTCCATTCTTCTGTATATTATTCTTATAAGCAGCTTCGATGCATGAGCTGTTAAGCTGATTGTGCGATAATTCTCGCACTTGTCAGCCCTTGCCATCTTCGTAATTGGTGCATGATGCATTTCCAAAAGTCAGATGGTATGTCGCCAGACTCATATATTCTACACACCAACGTGAATAGTCGTTTTGTTGCCACTTACCACAATGATTTTAGAAATTCTGATGTCATGTTATCTATCCCTTCTGCCTTATTTGACCGTAAGTCCTTCAAAGCTCTTTTAAATTCCGATTCTAATACTGGATTCCCTATCTCTTCTAAATCGACTCCTGTTTCTTCTTCTATCACATCAGACAAATCTTCACCCTCATAGAGGCTTTCAATGTATTCTTTCCACCTATCTGCTCTCTCTTCTGCATTTAACAGTGGAATTACCGTTGGACTCTTAATGTTACCACCGTTGCTTTTAATGTCACCAAAGGTTGTTTTGACTTTCCTGTATGCTGAGTCTGTCCTTCCGACAATCATATCTTTTTCGATGTCTTCACATTTTCCCTGCAGCCATTTCGTCTTAGCTTCCCTGCACTTCCTAATTATTTCATTCCTCAGCGACTTGTATTTCTGTATTCCTGATTTTCCCGGAACATGTTTGTACTTCCTCCTTTCATCAAGCAACTGAAGTATTTCTTCTGTCACCCATGGTTTCTTCGCAGCTACCTTCTTTGTACCTATGTTTTCCTTCCCAACTTCTGTGATGGCCCTTTTTAGAGATGTCCATTCGTCTTCAACTGTACTGTCTACTGCGCTATTCCTTATTGCTGTGTATATAGCGTTAGAGAACTTCAAACGTATCTCGTCATTCCTTAGTACTTCCGTATCCCACTTCTTTGCGTATTGCTTCTTCCTGACTAATGTCTTGAACTTCAGCCTACTCTTCATCACTACTATATTGTGATCTGAGTCTATATCTGCTCCTGGGTACGCCTTACAATCCAGTATCTGATTTCAGAATCTCTGTCTGACCATGATGTAGTCCAATTGAAATCTTCCCGTATCTCCCGGCCTTTTCCAAGTATACCTCCTCCTCTTGTGATTCTTGAACAGGGTATTCGCTATTACTAGCTGAAACTTGTTACAGAACTCAATTAGTCTTTCTCCTCTTTCATTCCTTGTCCCAAGCCCATATTCTCCTGTAACCTTTTCTTCTACTCCTTCCCCTACAACTGCATTCCAGTCGCGCATGACTATTAGATTTTCGTCCCCCTTTACATACTGCATTACCCTTTCAATATCCTCATACACTTTCTCTGTCTGTTCATCTTCAGCTTATGACGTCGGCATGTATACCTGAACTATGGTTGTCGGTGTTGGTCTGCTGTCGATTCTGATTAGAACAACCCGGTCACTGAACTGTTCACAGTAACACACCCTCTGCCCTACCTTCCTATTCATAACGAATCCTACACCTGTTATACCATTTTTTGCTACTGTTGATATTACCCGATCCTCATCTGACCAGAGATCCTTGTCTTCTTTCCACTTTACTTCACTGACCCCAACCATATCTAGATTTAGCCTTTGCATTTCCCTTTTCAGATTTTCCAGTTCCACGTTCAAGCTTCTGACATTCCACATCCCGACTCGTAGAACGTTATCCTTTCGCTGATTATTCAATCTTTTTCTCATGGTAACCTCCCCCTTGGCTGTCCCCTCCCGGAGATCCGAATGGGGAACTATTCCGGAATCTTTTGCCAATGGAGAGATCATCATGACACTTCTTCAATTACAGGCTACATGTCCTGTGGATACACGTTACATGTCTTTAATGCAGTGGTTTCCATTGCCTTCTGCATCCTCATGTCGTTGATTATTGCTGATATTTCCCCCTTTAGGGGCAATTTCCCACCCCTAGGACAAGAGTGCCCTGAACCTCTATCCGCTCCTCCGCCTTCTTTGACAAGGCCGTTGGCAGAATGAGACTAACTTCTTATGCCGGAAGTCTTCGGCCGCCAATGCTGATTATTTATCAAAATTTAGGCAGTGGCGGGGATCGAACCCGGGACCGAAGACGTTTTTGATTATGAATCCAAGACGCTACCCCTTTTTTTTTTTAATCTCATTTTGTTCGCTTTTGTTCGTTGTATCTGCTCGGGGCGGACGTCGTAAGACAACCGTTTAAGTTCGTTATTGATCGATGAACTCAGTTTTTTTATTACAGAGGGTACGTAACCCTCTGACCGAACACGCTGAGCTACCGAGCCGGCACCCCTAGATCACGGGTACTTATTTGAAATGAGACTCAAGTTTTCTTCGAACTGTTCAGCAACTATATCTTCTGAGTCGGGGGTCGGTAAAACGATCCCATTTAATAGTTTAGTCCGATTGTCAGGTATAGCCTCTACCCATACTATTTCACACGAACGATCTACTTCAATTTCGCTACAAGGCAAACTTCCTCTGAGAGCAATAAATACTACACCATCAACTGTATTTAATCTATCCTTTCAGAACACTGTTAGATCGTTTGAAAAAATTTCGGCTGAACTTCTTACCGGCTTTAGCGAGCTCTCTGTACCTACGACTATTTGCGCTTCAGAGCTTTCTATTAGGGATTGGAGCTCTGGTTCATTCCCAACACAGCTACGACAATTTACAACTACAATACCAGTCGTTTCTACAACTACCTACCAACAAACATTTTAATTCATTGGTTGTTAGCTAAATTCGCCACCTGAGCAGTTATCAAGAAACAAGCACACACATATTCGAATTGTTAGTGACAGGTGGTTCCCAGAAGCATGGAATGAGCCACATAGAATTATGAAATACATCAGTCGCTAAATCCGTCCCATATATCCGTCAAATGGTTTAAATTAGTGCCTTCACAGGTACCAAGCTCCATACCCAGATTACAAGAAAGGCAACCTATATTCTAATTTACTCACTGTACCAGTACACACAATGTACACTTGAGTACACGTTTACATTAGTACATAATCTGACATTAAACTAACCAAAGAGCCATTGGTAACAAATGAAACTGAATTTGCATGTGAAGTACAATATGCAACAAACGATAACATGCAGAGAGCAGTAAAGCAATGTTACATAAACAAAATCATGTTAATAAAGGAAACAAATTTCCGTTGTGAATCCGCGATCATCATGAATATTTTAAGAATAAAAACATTCTAGATCGCTAAATACTTAAGCGATCGAGACATTTTTTCATAATATAAATAAAATCGGTCATTGGTAAAACCAATCTCCACAAATCACCTCGCAGCTGTTTTCAAATGTAAAACGTACCATCATAAACTACGGCACAATATTATTTAATAGAAATCAACCGAGTGAGTTGACTTAATGTGAGGCACCCTGGACTCATATTCAGAACGAACGGGCTTCAAACTCAATTTATGTTTTCCGTCATTTTTGTTTCGCTGAAGCCAAATGCCGGGATACCTATATATATATATATATATATATATATATATATATATATATATATATATATATATAAAAGCACGAAAGGCATCCGTGTTATCGCGCAGTCTGATACTGTGGCCCGTCTCTACCGACCATGTACTTGACTGCAAGCAAACCTCTGCCCTTCATCCCTCCCTTTCCTTTCTTCTTTTCGTTTGCAACATAGGCGTTGGTAGCAAGAGGGAACCTATAATTCTCCATTTTGTTCTGTATTTCAGTAGCAAGGCAATTTTTTCCGGCCGCTTATCGTTACTTAATCCTTTGATTTACCCAATAACAGAAAGGTAAACTTCTTTCAACAGGGCCACTAGACAGGAAGTGTCTACATCAGTATGTATACTGAACATAACCATTCCAAAGTATGTTTTGCACGTCATACACTTATCAGTAAAACTGATTCCACTTTACTTCATGCGATCAGTCTGAAAGAGCACCACGGAAGAGCAGCGTGCACCACTAATCCATGTCCAGGACATTATCACTGAAGTCACCTAAGGACAAGACTTGCTTCGACCTTACATTACTTGATCAACACACGTATTGAAACTTCCTGGCAGATCAAAACTGTGTGCCGGACCGAGACTCGAACTCGGGACCTTTGCCTTTCGCGGGCAAGTGCTCTACCAACTGAGCTACCCAAGAACGACTCACGTCACGTCCTCACAGCTTTACTTCTGCCAGTATCTCGTCGCCTGCCTTCCAAACTTCACAGAAGCTCTCCTGCGAACCTTGCAAAACTAGCACTCCTGAAAGAAAGGATATTGCGGAGATATGGCTTAGCCACAGCCTGGGGAATGTTTCCAGAATGAGATTTTCACTCTGCAACGGAGTGTGCGCTGATATGAAACTTCCTGGCAGATCAAAACTGTGTGCCGGACCGAGACTCGAACTCGGGACCGTTGCCTTTCGCCGGCAAGTGCTCTACCAACTGAGCTACCGAAACACGACTCATGTCCCGTCATTCTGGAACACACGTATTACTTTCGGCAAAGTGCAAATCTCTTCTGCCGGTAGAACATATGGAGAAGAGTGATATGTGTACCAGATTAGGAGCAAGGAGATAATTACATCTCTGATTGACTACTTTACACAAATGTTATACACAAAATACAATTTTAGTCCACAGCAGTGCACTATTTACAAACGTCAGCAAGAGAGCTTGTATTCGAGGTAAGCTTTGCTAAAATACCCGAATGGGCTCCATGATTCGGGTTTATTTGATTTACTGCATCAAATTCATTTAAGCTGTGGATATCACCACTATCAATTCATTCACCGTTGTCCGTTCTATTTAATCGCTGCAAGTGAATTAAGGTCTTCATGGTGTCGTCGATTTCTATTTTAAATTGAACTAATGCTGCACATTTCACTATTAGTGGTTCACTATTTGGAAGTGTACTAAACCACATTACATCTGTACTTACTACATCTGCACACTGATAATTGAGGCTATTCTTAGACTGGGCAGTACCTGTGGCAAGAGCTTAATTTCCTCTGGGAGCAGGTCAGGTGTTGAAGTACGGAAATGTGTCGCAAGACAGTGAGTCTACACTCACTGTTGTAGTCTATTTAGTGGTGTATTTACGAGAGTGCAGAAAACATTAGGTAGAAAATTACGTGACATGCTTGCAGGAAGACTGTTAGACGCTGAGGAAAAATAAGTAACAGTGAAGTAGGTACGTGTTAAGGTACCAATGATCACAATATTTACCTTTGTACCGCTAACAGCTTGTATAGAATTGTTAAACAACTAAGACACTGAAGTGGGTATGTACTAAGGTACAAACGATCACAATATCTGCACTTGTACCCCTAACACACTGTATGTCATAGTTTTTAGTAAATATCCCACACAGAAAAACACGATGCGTGAAGTCAATTATTTTATGACTTAATGCTGATTCAACGTCGAACGCACTCGCGATGAAGAAAAAGCTGGCAATAGACTAGGATAGGCAGGAAAACTGAGCGTCACCTCTGCAAATCAGTCATCCCTACATTCACATTCACTTAAGGAAAAGCCGGCCGGTGTGGCCGTGCGGTTCTAGGCGCTTCAGTCTAGAACCGCGTGACCGCTGCGGTCGCAGGTTCGAACCCTGCCTCGGGCATGGATGTGTGTGATGTCCTTAGGCTAGTTAGGTTTAAGTAGTTCTAAGTTCTAGGGGATTGATGACCTCAGATGTTGTCCCATAGTGCTCAGAGCCATTTGAACCATCTGAACTTAAGGAAAAGAAAAACAAAACAAAAATTCTAGTAACAAGAGGATAATTTGAAACCTACTGCTCCCGAATGCCGATCGGTTGTACCTGACTACACTGTTGTCAATGCAAAGTTTCGGACAGTATACAAGATCTGACTTGTTTACCTGTTTTCATTAAATTTGCACCAACTCTGATGATATACATCTGTTTCTGCTTTTACATATCGTTATCTGAGAAGTAATTTATGTGGTCTGCGAAAGATAATTTCTCCATATACACTCCTTGAAATTGAAATAAGAACACCGTGAATTCATTGTCCCAGGAAGGGGAAACTTTATTGACACATTCCTGGGGTCAGATACATCACATGATCACACTGACAGAACCACAGGCACATAGACACAGGCAACAGAGCATGCACAATGTCGGCACTAGTACAGTGTATATCCACCTTTCGCAGCAATGCAGGCTGCTATTCTCCCATGGAGACGATCGTAGAGATGCTGGATGTAGTCCTGTGGAACGGCTTGCCATGCCATTTCCACCTGGCGCCTCAGTTGGACCAGCGTTCGTGCTGGACGTGCAGACCGCGTGAGATGACGCTTCATCCAGTCCCAAACATGCTCAATGGGGGACAGATCCGGAGATCTTGCTGGGCAGGGTAGTTGACTTACACCTTCTAGAGCACGTTGGGTGGCACGGGATACATGCGGACGTGCATTGTCCTGTTGGAACAGCAAGTTCCCTTGCCGGTCTAGGAATGGTAGAACGATGGGTTCGATGACGGTTCGGATGTACTGTGCACTATTCAGTGTCCCCTCGACGATCACCAGTGGTGTACGGCCAGTGTAGGAGATCGCTCCCCACACCATGATGCCGGGTGTTGGCCCTGTGTGCCTCGGTCGTATGCAGTCCTGATTGTGGCGCTCACCTGCACGGCGCCAAACACGCATACGACCATCATTGGCACCAAGGCAGAAGCGACTCTCATCGCTGAAGACGACACGTCCCCATTCGTCCCTCCATTCACACTTGTCGCGACACCACTGGAGGCGGGCTGCACGATGTTGGGGCGTGAGCGGAAGACGGCCTAACGGTGTGCGGGACCGTAATCCAGCTTCATGGAGACGGTTGCGAATGGTCCTCGCCTATACCCCAGGAGCAACAGTGTCCCTAATTTACTGGGAAGTGGCGGTGCGGTCCCCTACGGCACTGCGTAGGATCCTACGGTCTTGGCGTGCATCTGTGCGTCGCTGCGGTCCGGTCCCAGGTCGACGGGCACGTGCACCTTCAGCCGACCACTGGCGACAACATCGATGTACTGTGGAGACCTCACGCCCCACGTGTTGAGCAATTCGGCGGTACGTCCACCCGGCCTCCCGCATGCCCACTATACGCCCTCGCTCAAAGTCCGTCAACAGTACATACGGTTCACGTCCACGCTGTCGCGGCATGCTACCAGTGTTAAAGACTGCGATGGAGCTCCGTATGCCACGGCAAACTGGCTGACACTGACGGCGGCGGTGCACAAATGCTGCGCAGCTAGCGCCATTCGACGGGCAACACCGCGGTTCCTGGTGTGTCCGCTGTGCCGTGCGTGTGATCATTGCTTGTACAGCCCTCTCGCAGTGTCCGGAGCAAGTATGGTGGGTCTGACACACCGGTGTCAATGTGTTCTTTTTTCCATTTCCAGGAGTGTATTTCTTGGCTTAGATGCATGTCTTGTTTCAAACGACGTCTTCTAGTCAATGTCTTCCTATAACTCATTTCAGTCGCATGGCAGATTGAGTAATTCTCATTATTTTTGTGAAACTTGACCTATAATTGAAATTAAGCATAATTAAAACCGTGAAATACTCTGTTCCAATTATTGAGGTGCTAATTGCCGGCATATTGCTGTAGCGACCTCATGCATTTCAAAAATCGTTGTGCTTGCTGCAGATGGTTAGGAAACTGTGAAGTGTGGCAGTTCGCACAGAGCCCATCTTCCACCGGAAGAAGCAGGTTCGGTAGGACGCTTTTCCAGGAACGCTCGTGGCGCTTGGAGAGTGAGGTGAAGTACCTCGCGAGAAGCACGTTAGGCCGGGTCTGGTGACCGACGGTCGAGTTTGTGGAGGAGTGTGCTGATTAGCCCAACTGGGCTGTGGCGCCTCGGTTGATCTGGGCCTGGAAGTGCATTCTTAAACTGTAGCCGTGGATTTGTCGCAACATCGCTTCACATGCAAGATTATTCCCTCTTCGGCCTTTCCTCTGTGTGTTCCTGGCCGAACTTGGAAGAAATGAAGTTTATTATTCTGGAAGCCGAGATATTACGTGTGTTTGCACACGCAATCCATCCTTTGTGACCGCCTTGTCCTTATCTTTCACTTCGTGGTGGTGTGAGAGAAAGATAGCCCATCAGTTACTATTAGAGCCTTTCTGTCTCGGTGGAACTGTAATATTTATATGCACGATTTGCTTTTGTTCTTAAGATTGCGTGGTAGCGGCTTTAATTTAATCGTGAGAACACTTTGCTTGCATGAGGAATTGATGTATATTTTAGTATGTTTTTGAGTTGCCCACAGAGCCTGCTAAGTATAAGGTGTGTCCGAGATAACAGTGCAGTTGTGCCAGTTGATGTCCAGGGTGTGTTATTTACATGTGTGCTTGCTGGCGGAAGAGATACAAACCGTAAGCTAGTGGAGTTTTTCACTTCTCCTGTTGAAAAGTGAAATGATCGAATGGCATTGTTGGGCGGGAGGCCCCGTACGAAGTAGTTCGGCCGCCGTCTTGCAAGTCCTTTTTAGTTTACGCCATTTCGGCGACTTGCGAGTCAGTGATTATGAAATGATGATATAGGACACACAACACCCAGTCATCACGAGGCAGAGAAAACCTGACCCCGCCGGGAATCGAACCCTTGACCCCGCGGGCAGGAAACGAGAACGCTACCGCAAGACCACGATTGCGGACACTTGTCCTGATTTCTAAGTGATACTGAATGTTGATTAGTGGAGGACACCCCCTCAGAGCTATTAGTTGTTTGTAGTATTCCGTTTAATGAAGTTAATTTAATATTTTTATTGTAATAAAAGACCCTTTGTATTCTTCATACTTGTTGCGTCGTCTACGGCGAAAATTGTTTAGAGTGTCTTTGTTGCCTTATACTTGTTTATTGGCACTTGCTACTGAAATGATTGAATTGGAGGTGACCTTGCATTTCGGCAGATAATTAACTACTTTGTCAGTCTTAAATAAAAATAATAAGCACGAAGAATTGTGAACCGTGAAAATTTACTTTCAAAATCTTTTCTTAAAGAATTTACTTTATTTACTAGCGATTCATCAGGAACATTAACACACTATGTGGACGTGGAAGTAGTTGCCAAGGAGTAACTGATGGAAACAAATTAAATTTCAACCAATGGAAATTTTATTCATAAAAGCCTTTTCAAAAAACAGATTTAAAAATGTAAGCAGAAAAGCACCCTCGAAATATCAAGTTACAATTTAACAAATGTAAATTTTATTCCTAAAGCTTTTTCAAAACAGTTTTAAAATTATAAGCAGAAAAGCAGCCTCGACATATCCAGTTACAATTTAACAAATGTGAATTTTATTCCTAAAGCTTTTTCAAAACAGTTATAAAATTATAAGCAGAAAATCACCCTCGAAATATCAAGTTACAAATATTCAGAGGCAGAATAAAAAAATATTTTTTTTTGTTACAGTAATAACCTTCGGGCTGCGAAGCTTCCGCTCCCTTTCAACACGGCCGTAGTCACGACCGCTCACAACGACCTGTGAAAAACTACTCTGGTGCAAATCTGCAACACACCAGATTACTTTAAACTAAAATTTTTAACAAGTCACACAAACACATTAATTATGCACCCCGTAAGAGGAATGGAAATGGTACAAACACTCATCCTAAGAACTTATTGTCCACCAAAAGTGCAATTTGTTTTTAAAAGGGCTCTTACGGTGGAAGGGTGGCAACTTTATAAAAATGACTATTTACATAAAACCCATGAAATACAGACTTACATAAAGTGTACAACATGCTCTACATTACACATATACCGCCTCGCAAGATGATAGGCAAGAGAAAGAACATATCAGAATTTCGGCTCTTACCTTCACTCTATAAATTCGTTAACACCGAATCCGACAAACACGACAGAGGCAGCTATTAACGTGTGGCAGATTGACAGGGGGGGAGTTACTAAACAACCCGAACCGCAGATTGCTCTAAACCTCCCCAATTAAACAAGGGAAAAACGGATCACCAGTTCACAATAACCACCTTCCAGCGGGTAGACAAACGGAGAAGAATGGTGGGACGACCCCAAAACAAAGCGGCTGGTGACCTCACCAAGAAAAACAAGTGTAATTTAACAAGTAAATGAATGAACATATCTTCAGTCACTTAACTTCTAATAAACTGCGATTGCTGGCGAAGACCTGGCGCAGCACCCCCAACGCTCTCCCGAACCGTCCGCTGCCAGCCGCTTCAACCGACTCAGGAAGGCGCGCCGATCTCCCGTCGCAAGGGGCATCGCAGCTCACCCCGGCCAGCCCGATGTCGTGGTTCCGCTCCTGTTGCTCTCTTGTGAACCGCGAAGCCACTACCCCTTTCAATACGGCGCTGCCCACTGGACTCACGTGGGAACCTCACATACGCCGATGCTCAAGGCGGACAAGTCATCTCGTGTCTCAGTGCGCGACCAACCAACCGACCAATCCAACCGCCAATGACCGTTGCCCCAGCAACTCGAGCAGACTGTCGGCCTAACGCGCAGACTCATATGCAGGAACTCATCCCCGATCGGGCGACCACTTCTGTCTTAAAGTTTGATCCAAACGACAGCCATACTCGCACTCCGACTTCAGACAGACACTGACTGCCCCACACTGACCCGGCTGACCAACTGCCGAGACGCAAACTGACAGACTGACCCCTGCGGAGCTCATAGCGGCCCTTAAATGCACGTGAACAGGCAACTTTTCCTATTTCCCACCAGAGGGAGACAATAAAGCTGCGATTTCCACCGCGGCGCCACCGCCAGAAACGGAAGGCGTCTGTTTTACACTACGCGCTGCGGCGCGCTTTTCAAAACAGCAAATTTTACTACGTCTCAACTTGCTTAGCATTACTGTACCCGGGATGTAGTGCATCATTCTTCCGCTCTGTGCGTTTCATATAAAGATCTCGTATCTATATCTTAACCAATATGAATTTCCATATCTGAGGTGCGCCTGTTACATTTTTTGTCTAAATTAGGCTGGTTCTATCCAGCTGCGGGACCAAGTTCGGGACCCTTCAGAATATTCCGGCGGTTCAACCGACTTCTTGGTTTCCGCAAAGGCAACATAAACATCGGAAATGCTAGCCAGTGTATGTAACGGTGACAAGGGGTTTTCAGTCTCTACGTAGAGCCTAGCTTTCCCTGTGTGCCAACATGGTAGACAAATTGAGATTATTGTCAAAAATTATTGTATAAACTTTTGGCTGCATGGCTTTTCAGATTCTGACGTGACTTCTGTTACAGTGTATCAGCGAAAGAAGTTGTTCCAAGCTTCTAATTTTCTTAAAAATAATATTTTAATATTGAATATTTTTAAAATGTTTATTTTTTGGCAACTTTGTGCCGTTTAATTATTCTTAGGCGTCTTTCGATTTTCTCTAACTATTTACTTGTTTATTTTCTGGAGGGCGACTCATTTCTGAAGAAACATTGAATGCTTAAGAAATTGTGGAATTAAATGGTTTTAATATTAGTGCCTTGATAAGGGCAATAATTTCGTGAGAATTATACTATTTATTGGTTTTAACGTCTTTCCAGACATTTTGTGCTATAATGAAAGCATTATGTGTCTTGTTTCTTGTTAGTTTTGTGAAACAATATAGTGAGAATTTCAGTTATTCCTTGTTCTAGATCTGGGTCAGTTAACAATTTTAATGGGCCTTTTCAGTTTTGATATCAATCAGTTGCTCTTGTTAATCGGTGACACTTGACATTTATGTAATAAAGACAAGCTCGTATTGTTATGAAAGGGTGAATGTTGAAGGGAGAACTCGTGGGCTCCAGTCCTTCCATTTTGATGCTTTTCTGGAAATCCTAAAGGGGCGCCAAGGACCGTGTGAAATTCTTCATGCAAAAATTTATCATCACAAGTAGACAAGGCGTTGTATAGTCCTAGAACGAACTAACATAAGCGATTTAGACGTTTAGATTGCCGCATCAGACTTTCAGAGTGAATGGCTAGAAGGACGAGCGTCAGTCAGAGGACGCCTCTGTTTAATAATTTTTTAAAGCTGTCAGTCTACCCTGAAAGTGTAGCAGATTGTAGGTGCCCGTCCTACTTTGAAAACTGCTCTCTCTTCCAGAAAGTACGAGCGTATCTGTCTAATACTGAATACCGGAGCACAACAGACTAATAATGAGTACAAAAGCGTATGTGACTGACACTGAATACGAACGCATATGTGATTAATGAAGTATATTTCATCTGATTAATACTGAACAGCCAGTCGTAACAGAATTGATGACGTTTCTGACTGCACAAGGTAACTATACCATCTGTGCTATTGTTACCTTCTAATAACACTTTAACCATTCTGTCCGCTCTATGGACATAGGCGACAATTGCCTCTTACCTGTAGTCTTGTATGCTGTCTTCTTCAAACTGGAACATACATCTGTAATAGAAGAGATGCTGTAATATGCCTTATAGAGAGTAATCGTTCAGTGGAACAGCTTGGTCCTGACAATACAATTACAAAAATTTTCGCTTCTTTAATCTGAATACTTAGCTAATCATGTTGCTAAAGTAGATATTTGATCTTCAGACGGATAGTCCATTTTAGCAAAAAGTCGAAGGCGCGGTCATATATGACATGTTAGGAACAACACAAGATGTGGACATACGAGAGCATTAGTCATATGCAACAAATTTATACTAGCATTTAAGACAAATGCGAATATATTTAATAAAGTAATTTTGGGTACTGGCTCTGTGCCACTGTAAACTACTAAGGTAATTTCTGACGTTTCGACCGCCTTACTGCTGTCCTCTTTAGGGCGCTTCTCTGCTGTATACTAGTCAATGTTTTGTTTTATATACTATCAGATTTGGTTCTCTGGTGGCCACCGATGGCACATATTTGAGATGTCATTGAACAACTTGAAGAGACGTTATTGCCAGCGCTACCCTGATGGATGATTGGAAGGCAACTCTAGTAGTTGATCGGTAGGAAGTAGCTTATCGGCTGGCTGTTTCCTGTGGCACTCTGGTATGTGACTGGTAGGCAGTCCCTCGTTGGTAACTGGAAGATAACAGCAAATCGGTGGCTTGTATCCAGACGTAGTGTTCTCCTGCAGCGATTCTTTAGGACCACACGGCAGGCCTTTCGCGGCCGCTGTTTCTGCTGTTAAACCCGCGCCAAGTGGTGCTGCTGGCTAGAGAGCACTCAAGATCCGCCGGGTTGGAATAGCTGGCAACCAGGCCGCAGAAAACTGTGGCCATCCTCCCCTTTCATGTTGTTAGGGTGATTAATTATTTCAGTAGTCTAAGTTTCGGTTACTGTATACAGGACTGCCGAGCAAGAACACGAGGTTCTTGAAAACTGATACGACGGCCACATTCCTTGTGGTGTTCTGCTACAGCTGACTTCGTTGTTCTGTCCTAGTCGTACATAACGAAAAGCGAGTGCTAATGTGTTTTCCGGTTTCACCAAGATTACTTCTCCGCATTTACATCGAAATTGGTCAACATCTGCAGTATGGAGAGCATTCACGGGATCCTTAGTAGACCTCAACAAATCTCGAATCTTGCAGCCACTCTGAAATGTCGGTTTCATTCCTCCGCCACGCAGAACTTTGTCTATACGATGGCTGACGCCTCACAAGTCATGTATGCGAGCACCAGCAAGATTATCTTTAGTCTCTTTGTCTGTTTTGTCTTCGCTGTATCTTTTAGCTCGTTACATATCTCTGCTGTTTTATCCGGTCGCGCGGGGCGTTACCTTGAGGTCGTTCTATTAATGTTCAATCTGGCTTTCCTAATTCAGTCAGCTCGAGCGGTCATCGTACGTAGCACAGCACTCTTTTGTAATAAATTTTGGTGCATTTCCTGGTGTGCTTCGGCTTCCTGAAGAATTTATGACCTAGTCTGTCTTATAGATCTCCATATAGGAATCGCTCATTTTCCATTTACATCGTGAATTGTATGTCCCTTTCTAAGTTGTTGAGGTGTTCATGAAGTCTATGTTGTTCTCATTCCTTATACTGCAGTATAACGAACGTGTCGCCCACGTAAGTCAGTCAACAGCGTGGGCGTAGTGGTATGGCATTTAGTGCAATTTGTTCGAAGGCTTCCATGAATATGTCAGCTGATACAGGTGAGAGGGGGGACTCCATAGCCAAAGCGGCCGCGAGGGAATTGACACGCGCGCTTAACGCCTCGCTTTAGGAAAGAACTACCATGGATGAAAGCTGTCGATTCGTTATTGCCTTCCTGTCACCAAAGAGTGGCTGCCTACCAGTGACTTCCCAGAGTAGCACAGGCAACAGCCAGCTCCTTTCCAATCGGCCAGAGGTAATAGCGTACCATACAGTCTTCACCTCTACAACAATCTCTCTTCAAACTGAAATTACAATGAAATCCAGACCTTAAGCTGCTTACAGACGTTGATAAAAATTAACGGGGACATTTGAAAATGTGTGCCCCGACTGGGATTCGAAGCAGGAATCTCCTGCTTACATGGCAGACTCTCTATCCGTGTGAGCCACCGACGACAGAGAGGACAGTGCGACTGAAGGGACTTATCTCTGGTACGCTCACCGTGAGACCCACATTCCCAACGTGCTGTCTACACACTACAATTTTAGTGCCCCTGCCCACTATACTCATTACTCGCGGCTGTCAATTTACCGATTCCCGTAAGAGTTCGGGCAATGTGAGTGCATCTGCACTAAAGAAGGTCATTAGCCGGTAAGCCGTATCTATATGAAGATGGTTCTTTCACATCTCGTCAAACTGTCCACTGACATCCCAGATATGTGACGTAGGTAGCCGCTAGAGAAGTGGAATTAACAATTTATAAAGAAAGACATTCACCAGTATACGGTAATGAAACACTCTGAAGAGGGCAGTAGCAAGTCGGAGGAACGTCGGAAATTAGTTGCTTTAGTATTTCATAATGACGCAGTCCAATACCCAAAATTATTTTACAGTGCTATAAAGGAAGAAGACAAGGCCAGCAGACGAACTCATTTGTTTGTGGTTATTACAGCAGAACCTCGACAATCTTGCTACCGATATTGGCAACGCAATTACACCGATGATGGTACCTTCCTCAGCAAGAAGAATTTAAATGTGCTTAAACCCATTAGAGAAATGTTTTGCAACAGCATTATGATAGTTGAAATCTGTAATCTAGTGGACTATCAGGAACCGTTAAAAAATGGACGGTCTGTAATGTTAAAAAAGGAGATATGTGGATCATTTAACAATTATGTGGATAGTAAGGTCTTCAAGTTCGTCACTGCGAGACATGGTGTCAAGGCGAAGCTGCCGTTTCTCCTATACGGGAATGACAGTGAGACGGCAAGACGAATATTGGGAAAAGTCTATAAGAGGCACTGGAAACCGTTTCGAAAAATACAAAAATCCTGTGGCTATATCGTAGTGAATGGAATTACCGGACGTTAAAATGGATATTGTAATAGAAGAGCTGCCTGGAAGATTGCAACAGCTTCGTGTAGACGAAATTATCTTTTGGATTTGGAGATAACTCAAAATTTGGCGGGGATTTTTAACAAAATGAAGAGTTGCAGCTGCCTGATATCAAAACACAGCTTCCACATGGAACAAGACTGCCAGTGAAAGAGCAATTTGATTGTAGCAATGATAAGAAAATTCGGATTGACTGTTTAACCTGGATAAGCTCCAACTGTAAGGATATACAACAAATTTATGTCAGATCAGAAGCGCTGGAGTGAATGAAGTTACCGGTAACCACATTATAGACTTTATAAAGTGTGCAGACTTGCGACTACGAGAAACTTTTAGGTCTTCCTTAGCTAAAGAACATCGTATTACCAGGCTGGAGGCTGCAGTATAAAACTGCACAATAGATAGTGTGTTTGACGCTGTGCAAGACTGTTTAAGTGTATTAGACACCAACAAACAGTATTTACAATGTGATCCGCTACACTCTGTACCAAATGCTTCCATGTGACGTCAATTAATATATAATTTACAGAACAACTGCTATGTGGAGTTTCACAGCTTCATTTAATTTGTGTACTGGATTAATAAGAATGCCCGAAAATTCACTGGCCACATACTCATGTACGAGTAAAGCATATCAACTATCTTCTGTCTGCAAACGGTTTTAGTTATCTACTATAAATAAGTGGAGATTCTTAACACTGACTCCAACAAAGACGATATAAGTGTTACAAAGGAGTTAAAGCAGGAAAAACTTATTTTTTCAGTCCTGGACATTGTTCTCCACAATGCCATCAGATATAGATGTTGCAGAATTGGGACTGATTGGCACAATGTTGTACAAGTCTGAACAGAAAGAAATAATGTGTCAATAGACTGAAACCATTCACTATTAAAGATTGGTTGTTTGGAGGGAAGAGACCAAACAGCGAAGTCATCGGTCTCATCGGATTATGGAAGGATTGGAAAGGAAGTCGGCCGTACCTTTTCAAAGGAACCATCCCGGCATTTGCATGGAGCGATTTTGGGAAATCACGGAAAACCTAAATCAGGATGGTCGGACGCGGGATTGAACCGTCGTCCTCCCGAATACGAGTCCAGTGTGCTAACCACTGCGCCACGCTATTAAAGAAACTACCCCTTTACGTGCAATTAATGTGTTATGTGCTCGCAAAATGAAACTGGAAACGGAGGACAGCTAAGTCCAAAAAAGAAGACTAGAGTATATGACGAAAACGACTGTTATAAAGAAAGTATAAACAGCTGTTGGAAAAAGAAGAAACTAATGCAGGTGTGCAAGCAAGATTTACATATTACTTTAAATACAGTGCATGAATAAATCTGGCTACGACTGCGGAATATGTAATATCTGCTTTTACAGTAAACATCATTAGTATTGGTCACATGTTGGAGTACCGGGCGAAATAAATGGGATCGAGAACGTATGCTAGATTAAATGATACAACAACAATCTCTTTATACAGCTTCACTCCCATTTGTATCGGCTTAAAAAGGATGAATATATCCTATCTAAATGTGTTGGACAGTCCAGTGTTCACCTAGCAACAGATATTTTACAGGTAAAAAAATAGATATGTATTAGAATTCCTGAATATAACTTCTTTGTATGTGTCAAATTATTGTCCAGAAAAATAAACAGCTGGTCAGATGTAGATCTAAGTCAAAAATTAAGTTGGAAGTTATTAAAGCTGCACCAACCAGAAATAAAGACAGACTTGTGTTCTGAGTATAGATGTATATGCAAAATTAAGAGAAGTTTTTATACGAGAAATTTGTTGCGAAAAATCCAAGTAAGTCTTCTGTATACAATGGTCTCTAAGTATGGCTTTTTGATGAGGCAAACGGATAGCTGGATGATCTTGAAAAGTAGTTGAAACTACATAATTGAAACCGTAGCTAAACCTGTATCTTACCTGTATGAAGGGGATGTGTCGTCAACTCTAACATGACAACAACTAGACGCTCACATTGGCATAAAGGCCGTTTGATGTGGAACAGTGCACTTACATATCGCATGCTGTACGGGTAGACTTAAATACGAACGCAGTTTCGTGCCTATATCTGATACAATTGGGTCATACATTTCACCTCCACTGCGGCAGAACATGACTCATGCAAGTGAGCGGCGGTTTCTTCCAATGGCGCAGAGCTCGGCCAGCAGATTCTAAAAGCTTGATTCACAATGTCTCGTAGAATCGTAGACGAGAGATTGACACCTCAGTCTACAGAACATCATGACTTGGTACATTAGATTCTTAAACGTCCATTGCTGCAGATATATACACTCGCTGCTGTTAGATATTTTAATTGTTCCAGTAAAGTCTCCTACTGTAACTGTATAACGCCCAGCATTACTCACGGCGAATAAACGATGCCGTGGAACAGTACGGAAATATGTATTGACGTTTCGCACATTCGATACCATTCATCAGCAGATCATATCACTTTAACGTCACAAAATCGCTGATTTTCCATTATGACCACCGGTAAGAACTTTCGATCACAAATCATACCAAAACTGACACGTTTACAGGCTGTGTTGCTTAAACTGTAGTTTATGTTAAACATGTGGCCTCTTCACCTCACCTCCTACGTGCCTCGCAATCTTAACAATGTGCCGGTTCCCTCATGACTGGGTGAGTTATTCGTCGATCGCTGTTTACATACTGTTCTTTGTAATGTATAAATGACGGACAGTCTGGCCTCTGCGGTCAGTTCATCGCCAGAATGAACAAGATGATGGTAATCTGTGCAGCGACTGTGCACGTCATTAACTTAAGCGAGGGCAGTGAGTATGTACTACAAGTCAGTTGCTGATGTGTCGACTGTTAATATCTATTTAGTGAGTGAGTGTATACAAGAAGCCGACTACTCAACCTAGATATTCATGAATTTTTTTACTACGATTAAGTTGGAGAATTACGGTTTCAAAGGTGATGGTGATAAACGACCTACAACTGCCTACTGCTTGTTCGATTGGATGAAATCATGAAATATTTGTAACGCGCTTATGGACATTTATAGCAATGTTACTGAAAGACATGCCAGTTTTGTTGCATTGGGCTATTACCTGTATCCTACAGAGCTTCAATCTGCTCTATGTGACATTTCACAGAGATTTAAATTACCGCCTCAGGTGTTTAAGAAAAACGAACTACTTTCTCTACATGAAACTTACTAATTATATTATGTTGCGAAAGCTCGATGCCAGACTGATGCACGTCCACCCATTAAATTTCACTCTGTTCGTTGTAAAATGAAAGAAAAAAAAGCCATTGCGGACGTCTGCCAGGCCGCAGCTCGGAACACAACGAATATCATACGATCCTATTACAGTGTGGCCGATTTATCGCAGTTACGGTAAACGCCTGTCTGCGGCTGTTTCAACTGGCACTTCGTATCTGACACTCATTCAGTGCTTTTCCACTCATGTTCGATATTTACACCTCCATGTAGGCGGCGGCGGCGCTTTGACTACCCGTATGAGGAATTTATATGTTCTTTTAGTACGTTGTCGGATAAGACTGGGGCGGGTTGAGAAAATAAAAACAACTCTTTACTCACAAACACCAAGCATTATTCACATATAACATAGTAACTGCACAAAATCTTGGAAAATAACAGCCGTCTGTAGACCTTAAACTGAGCCTGAATGGTGTTCAAGCCAATAGGCGGCATTATTCACATAGTAATTCCATCTGTGAACAGTCTTTACAGGTTCTACAGCTACACACTTTGGTACAAGGACTGTACAGGTATTTATACACTATTCCACTTGGTACATTGTAAAACTACTTTTACTCAAATAGCCTACAAATTCACAGCACGCAGCTATTACATACGGCCGCCAACGACACAGTCTTCCTGTAACGATCGATATTGCACAGTAAATATCACGTAATTTCTCAAAACTCGAATATTCGAAGTACATATTCGGACTACACGGGCCTCACCAGAAATTGTGACTTAACGGCCTAGAATTTGAATTTCAATAGATTTATGCGATGGATCATATTCGTCAGACGCATTATACTTTACATAACCCGTAATGTTGTTCATACATTCCCACTCGTACCGAGAATATTGAACCATATAATCAAGACACTGCGCGTTTTCAGTTTCAGCAACCACAGCAAAGTCATTATCAGCATCCAGAACCACGTTTACGCTTTTAGATTACCCGCAGTGACGTTATGCAGGGTGTTCATTTTAAGTGGCGACGTTGAAATAGTTTGAAAACTACACACCGGATCAAAAATGTTATAATTCCAATATATTTGTCTCGGAAGGGGCATCCAACGATACCACACTCGACCCGCCACGCCACCCCTTATCTAGGTGGCAACTTTGAAATCTTCAATGGGAAGCCCCGTTTTTTATTGCAGATTACGATTCTACAGCAAAATCTACATACGCTTTGTCTGAAGCATTTTCTTCGTTTCGCTACAAGTGGTGCTGTAATCGGAGTAATAGAAATGGGTACACAATCGTAATTTACATGCTACCCAATGGCCCTTGAATATCCAATGGCACGTTTAACTCTATCTCCATCTGCGAGGATAGGACACACCAGTATTTCATAGCTCTAGTTGAAGAACCCTTTCGTAACGTTGTATTCCTCAGACATATCGAACAGGGAAATACTCGACTCGCCTCCATGGCCATGCATCGAACTAAGACGTATAATAACACGCACTACTCTGCGACCGGAACTTAGGTATCGCACAGACGTAGAACAGATAGCGGTTCTAAACATTACTTGCGCAGTGTTTATTTCCTGCACACCTGTTTATCATTTGGAGAGCAAACGTGCACCAGGGCGATGAATGTTGCACCCACAGAAGAAGAAAAACTGAAACGATCCTGATTTACAGCGAATGTAGGAGAAATATTGAGACAGCTGTTGCCTTGTATGCTGAGCCTTTTCCAGAGATAGCTGGCCCTCGTTCGTTCTTTTACAAGTTTGTGTACGTCTCTACGTCCGGCAGCAGAGTAGAGACCGGCAAAAGGAAACGAAGAAAACGGTTTGCAGGAAAGCTAATGAAACAGCTGTACTAGTGGCAGTGCAATACAACCCAGAGATAAGCGCCCGGAAATTACACTGCGATTCCGGTATCGCCGTAGGCAATCTTGTCACAATACCGTATCTTCGTAAGTATCAACTATACGACGTGTCACTGCATCAAGAACTTCATGGCGTTGATTTCCATAACAGGGTAGTGCCTTGTGAATGGGCACGTCAACAAATGCAGACGACCCCCGCATTTTTTGCAGAGGTACTAATTTCCGATGAGTCTACATTCATGAACTATGGCAACGTTCACCGGTATGACTTCCATTACTGAAGTGCAGACAATCCCCACTAGCTACGGCAAGTTCACCATCAACGGCACGTTGAGTGGATCAAACGTTTACGGGACAGGAACCACCAGTTCTACAACAGGATGTTGCTGTGGAGGTTCGACTACATATGTGCTTTCAGAACGACGGCTGCCCAGCACATTACTCAACTGAAGCACGGGAGGTATCAGATCGTGTTTACAGTGGTCGGTGGATCGACAGACCTGGCGCTATTAATTGACCCACTGGGTCGCCGAATTTCATATCACCGGATTTCCTCCTGCGGGCATATTTAAAAGATAATGTGTACCATCAAGTGCCAATAGGTCGTGTAGACATGCTAGACTGCATCAGAAACACCTGTGCTGACATTCTCGAAGATATGTTTCTGTCCTACGTACGGTACTTTGAAAAGCGGATCACTAAACGTGTTAAAGTTGGCGGTACTATGTTTGAACACTAACCCTAATTCTAAAAGTATAGTAGTGTTCGCCTGGAGCCACGAACACAGTGGCGCGTGTAAGTAGTCCCCTATCCGATATGTCGGAGGTATACACTCTCATGAATGCGGTTTCTGTTAGAAGCTACGAAATACTGGCCTGTCCTACCCTCGCAGCATGGAGAAAAGGTCCATGTGCCACTGGATATTGAAGGGCCACTGAGTAGCATGTAGTAAATTACAATTTTGTACTAATTGCCTGCCGGTGTGGCCGAGCGGTTCTAGGTGCTTCAGTCTGGAACCACGCGACCGCTACGGTCGCAGGTTTGAATCCGGCCTCAGGCATCGATGTGTGTGATGTCCTTAGGTTAGTAGGGTTAAGTAGTTCTAAATTCTAGGGGACTGATGACCTCAGATGTTAAGTCCCATTGTGCTCACAGTCATTTGAACCATTTTTGAGAAATGGAAAAACTGTTTACGTGACGTGGATAGCAATCTCCTCGCTCTTACGTGCCAAATATGCAAGAGGCTTGTATTAAAATAAATAATAATAACAAAATATAACATAAAATCTAATTATACGTAAACGTGCTGAAAAGTAATGCGTCTGAAATTTTATATGAAAAATATTAAAGTTTTTTTAAGTAAAAAAAACTTTATTTAAATTCTACAATGATCACAGTGAATCCAAAGCGTCGGACTGTTTCAGACGTCAGAGCGCTCGTATGTGGTCTGGCATTGTCGTGCAGGATGAGAGGGTTCTCCATGTGTTGACAAAATTTTCGAATTCGAAAATCGATTACAGCACGCTGTTTTTCTGGCAGCAGAGGGTCCCAGAAAGGATAAAGATGTATAATGTAAATTACGTTTGTTTTGTTTGAAAAGCTTTACGTGTTTGCACTCTCCATCCATGAATTACGGACCTTGCCGTTGGTGGCGTGGCTTGCTTGCCTCAGAGACACAGGCAGGTATACCGTAGGTGCAACCACAACAGAGGGATATCTGTCGAGAGGCCAGACAAACTTTTCAGTAGTTACAGAGACAACAGTCTGGATTGTTAACTGATCTGACCTTGTAAGATTAACCAAGACGCCTTGCTGTCCTGGTACTGCGAACGGCTGGAAGCAAGGGGAAACTATAACCGCGTTTTTTCCCGCCGACATGCTGCTCTACTGTATGATGGCACCCTCTTGGGTAAAGTATTGCAGAGGTGACAGTCTTCGTTTTCTCCAGGCAGGGACAACTTAGAAGGATGCCGTCACCAGTCGGCAATAAAACTGGCATTCTACGGATCGCAGCTTGGGCTGTTAGATCACTTAATCGCGTAGGTAGCTTAGAAAATTTAAAAAGAGAAATGAATAGGTTGAACTTGAATCCCATGCCAACCACAGCAGTACACGTTTATATGCCAGATACCTCCGTAGATTATGAAGATAACGTAGAAATGTATGATAAAAGAAATTTTTCAGACGGATACGTAGAAAGAAATTGTAGTAGTGATGGCAGATTGGAATACAATAGCAGGAAAAGGAAAATAACGGAAAATGCACATCAAAAACGTTTTGATCACCTCGGTTCCGAGAGTTCCGGAACCTGTACAGAAAAGTGGAATAGTGATCAACATCTACATCCTTTCTGCAAATTTTATTGCTCATGAAAACCATACATTGCATGTTGTACCACCGTACAGCGAGACCTTCAGAGGTGGTGGTCCAGATTACTGTGCACACCAGTACCTCTAATATCCAGTAGCACGTACTCTTGCATTGATGTATGACTGCACTCGTCGTGGCATACTATCCACAAGTTCATCGAGGCACTGTTTGTCCAGATTGTCCCACTTCTCAACGGCGATTCGGTGTAGATTCCTGAGAGCGGTTGGTGGGTCACCTTGTCCATAGACAGCCCCTTTCAATCTATCTCAGGCATGTTCGATAGGGTTCACGTCTGAAGAACATGCTGGCCATTCTAGTCGAGCGATACCTTTATCCTGAAGGATAATTCACAAGATGTGCGCGATGGGGCGCGAATTGTCGTTTATGAAGAGGAATGTCTCGCCAATATGCTGCCTATATCGTTCCACTATCAGTCGGAGAATGGCATTGACGTATTGTGCAGCCGTTCTAACAGTGGCGTACGTCGGCCCCCACATAATGCCACTCGAGAACATCATGGAACCTCCACCCTGCTGCACTCTCTGGACCGTGTATCTAAGACGTTCAGCCTGACCGGGTTGCCTCGAAACACGTCTCCAACGATTGTCTGCTTGAAGCCATTTGCGATCCTCATCGGTGAAGACAACGTGATGCCCATCCCGAGTGGTCCATTCACCATGTTGTTTGTCACGTCTGTACCGCGCTGCATGGTGTCGTGGTTGCAAACATGGACCTCGCCATGGACGTCGGGAGTGAAGTTGTGAATCATGCAGCCTATTGCGGAGAGTTTGAGTCGTAACACGACGTTCTGTGCCAGCCCGAAAAGCATTTATTCAACATTGTGGCGTTGCTGTCAGGGATCCTCCGAGCCATAATCCGTATGTAGCGGTCATCCACTGCGGTAGTAGCCCTTGGGTGGCTTGAGCCAGGCATGTCATGGACAATTTCTGTCTCTCCGTATCTCCTCCATGTCCGCACGACATCACTTTGTTTCACTCCTAGACGCCTGGACACTTGCTTGTGGAGAACCCTTTCTGGCACAAAGTAGCAATGCGGACGCAACGGAACCACGGCATTGACCGTCTAGGCGTTGTTGAACTACAGACAAGACGACCCGTGTACCTCCTTTCTGGTGGAATGACAGGAACTGATCTGCCGTCGGACCCCCTCCGTCTAATAGGCACTGCTCATGCATGGTTGTTTACTTCTTTGGCCAGGTTTAGTGATATCTCTGAACAATGGACTATGTCTGTAATGCAGCATCCACAATCAACGTCTATCTTTAGGAGTTCTGGGACCCGGGGTGATGCGAAACTTTGTTTGATGTGTGTAGTAGGTGAATATGGATTGGGTAGAAGGAAAGAAGAAGAAAGACGCCTGCCAAAATTTTGCACAAAGCATAATTTAATCATGGGTGACATTTGGTTAAAAAATCATGAAAGGGGGCTGTATACGTGGAAATGACGTGGAGACACAAGGAGGGTTCTGACTGATTATGTAATGGTAAGACATGGATTGTTGAATCAGATTTTAAATTGTAAGATATATGCATGCTGAGATAAAGACTCTCACCACAATTTATTATTGTGAACTGTAGACTGATAGCTCACAACAAGGGTTGGGATAATTTTAAGGAAAAATGAATGGAATATGGACCCACCTATTTCGTCATTTGTTGTTTCTTGGAATACACTTTATTGGTTAACAACAATTTTTATAATTAGAATTTAAAAACCTTCTTAAAATAATAACAACACTCACAGTACTTTAAAGAACTGGAACACGATCAAATGATTTATAATGTTCTTAAAAATTTATACCGTTTATGAACAGAGCTTGAAACAAGGGATATACAGTTCCCAAATACAAGTAAAACGCAAGACCAACTAGGTGTGGCGGCAAGGATGTTCAACAAACTGAGTTTCGTCACTAAAATGAATTAAAAATGTCTACCACGAAAAATACTAACAATTCTCAAGATCTGTGGTTGTTGGAAAGCCCTTAACAATTTATAAATCTTAATAGAATCGCTTGAGCAATAAAGTACACAAACCTGCAAAATACAAGAAAAGCTGGGAAGGCACACAATTTAAACGTAACTCCCAGATGGTACACAGCAGCAGAAACATTGACAATGACCGTTAAATAAATATACAAGATAAGTTGGCAAATACAGCAGGTAGCAATCACAGCCAACAGACAACAAGCAAGTGGAGTTAGCTTATGACTGTGGATAAAAGGAAAAAGCCTTCAGTTCATAGTCACAATTAAAAGGCCTTGAAACTTAATACGCTCCAGAAGTAGCAACAAGGGTGCAAAGTCTAAACGAGTAGTTAAAGAGCAAGTATAGTGAGGAGGAACTTCGAGCTGGCAGAACACGATTCAAAGTTTGTGATCTTACTGAATTAACAAAGTGGATAGGTTAATAGTTCTTGATTCATTGGCGACACTCCACCGTGGCACGTATCATATTATATAATTTCCTGAACTTGAGCCAACACGATGCGGCTGGTAAAGGCATCAGATTGTAGGCCGACTTAGACGTGCTGCGATGACGAAAGTGTCACCACAGCAGAAATAAAACACGTCTCTGTTCCAGACCCAGGAAACAGGTACGCGTCGTCCTATACCTACATCTACATCTATACTCCGCGAGCCACCTTACGGTGTGTGGCGGTGGGTACTTATTGTACCACTATCTGATCCCCCCTTCCCTGTTCCATTCACGAATTGTGCGTGGGAAGAACGACTGCTTGTAAGTCTCCGTATTTGCTCTAATTTCTCGGATCTTTTCGTTGTGATCATTACGCGAGATATATGTGGGCGGTAGTAATATGTTGCCCATCTCTTCCCGGAATGTGCTCTCTCGTAATTTCGATAATAAACCTCTCCGTATTGCGTAACGCCTTTCTTGAAGTGTCCGCCACTGGAGCTTGTTCAGCATCTTCGTAACGCTCTCGCGCTGACTAAATGTCCCCATGACGAATCGCGCTGCTTTTCGCTGGATCATGTCTATCTCTTCTATTAATCCAACCTGGTAAGGGTCCCATACTGATGAGCAATACTCAACAATCGGACGAACAAGCGTTTTGTAAGCTACTTCTTTCGTCGATGAGTCACATTTTCTTAGAATTCTTCCTATGAATCTCAACCTGGCGCCTGCTTTTCCCACTATTTGTTTTATGTGATCATTCCACTTCAGATCGCTCCGGATAGTAACTCCTAAGTATTTTACGGTCGTTACCGCTTCCAATGATTTACCACCTATGGCATAATCGTACTGGAATGGATTTCTGCCCCTATGTATGCGCATTATACTACATTTATCTACGTTTAGGGAAAGCTGCCAGCTGTCGCACCATGCATTAATCCTCTGCAGGTCCTCCTGGAGTACGTACGAGTCTTCTGATGTTGCTACTTTCTTGTAGACAACCGTGTCATCTGCAAATAGCCTCACGGAGCTACCGATGTTGTCAACTAAGTCATTTATGTATATTGTAAACAATAAAGGTCCTATCACGCTTCCCTGCGGTACTCCCGAAATTACCTCTACATCTGCAGATTTTGAACCGTTAAGAATGACATGTTGTGTTCTTTCTTCTAGGAAATCCTGAATCCAATCACAAACCTGGTCCGATATTCCGTAAGCTCGTATTTTTTTCACTAAACGTAAGTGCGGAACCGTATCAAATGCCTTCCTGAAATCCAGGAATACGGCATCAATCTGCTCGCCAGTGTCTACGGCACTGTGAATTTCTTGGGCAAATAGGGCGAGCTGAGTTTCACATGATCTCTGTTTGCGGAATCCATGTTGGTTATGATGAAGGAGATTTGTATTATCTAAGAACGTCATAATACGAGAACACAAAACATGTTCCATTATTCTACAACAGATTGACGTAAGCGAAATAGGCCTATAATTATTCGCATCTGATTTATGACCCTTCTTGAAAATGGGAACGACCTGCGCTTTCTTCCAGTCGCTAGGTACTTTACGTTCTTCCAGAGATCTACGATAAATTGCTGATAGAAAGGGGGCAAGTTCTTTAGCATAATCACTGTAGAATCTTAAGGGTATCTCGTCTGGTCCGGATGCTTTTCCGCTACTAAGTGATAGCAGTTGTTTTTCAATTCCGATATCGTTTATTTCAATATTTTCCATTTTGGCGTCCGTGCGACGGTTGAAGTCAGGGACCGTGTTACGATTTTCCGCAGTGAAACAGTTTCGGAACACTGAATTCAGTATTTCTGCCTTTCTTCGGTCGTCCTCTGTTTCGGTGCCATCGTGGTCAACGAGTGACTGAATAGGGGATTTAGATCCGCTTACCGATTTTACATATGACCAAAACTTTTTAGGGTTCTTGTTTAGATTGTTTGCCAATGTTTTATGTTCGAATTCGTTGAATGCTTCTCTCATTGCTCTCTTTACGCTCTTTTCCGCTGCGTTCAGCTTTTCCTTATCAGTTATGATTCGACTACTCTTAAACCTATGATGAAGCTTTCTTTGTTTCCGTAGTACCTTTCGTACATGATTGTTATACCACGGTGGATCTTTCCCCTCGCTTTGGACCTTAGTCGGTACGAACTTATCTAAGGCGTACCAAAAGTACCCTGCAAACAAATATAAAAAGGGAACAGAATCTGCCCAAATAAAGCTGAGGTTAAGGAAAGAGAAAACTACATTTATAGTATTTGTAGAGTTAGAGAAAAGTTTAACGGTATTGACTGGAATACTCTCTTTGAAATTCTTGATATAGCAGGAGTAAAATACAGGTAGTGAGAGGCTATTTGCAACTTGTACAGAAACAAGACGGGACTGACACGAGTTGAGGGTCATGAAAGGGAAGCAGTGGTTGAGAAGGGAGTGAAACAGAATTGTAGCCTATCCCCGATGTTATTTAATCTGTACATTAGGCAAGCAGTAAAGCGAACAAAAAGAAAATTTTGAGTAGGAATTGAAGTTTAGGGAGAAGAAGTAAAAACTTTAACGTTGGCCGATCACACTGTAATTCTGTCGGAGACAGCAAAGGACTTAGAGGAGCACTTGAACGGATAGACTGTGTATTGAAAGCTGTATATAAGAGGAACATCAAGAAAAGCAAAACAAACATGAGACACCTAAAGAAGTAGATAAGTTTTACCATCTGTGCAGCAAGGTAACTGATGATGGCTGAAGTACAGAAGGTATAAGATGTAGACTGGCAGTGGCAATGAAAGCGTTTCTGAAGAAGAGAAATTTGCTAACATTGTACATTGATTTTAGTGTTATTTGGAGGTGGTATTTGCCTGGAATGTAGCCCTGTACGAAATGAAATACGGACGATAAACATTTCAAATAGGAATAGGATAGAAGCTTATGAAATGTGGAGTTACAGAAGAATGCTGAAGATTAGATGGATGTTTCGCGTAAATAATGGAGAGCTGAACATAATTAGGAAGAAAAGAAACTTGGGGCACAATATAGCTAGAAGAAATCAGTTGGAAAAAGTGGTGAATGCAGTAAGCAGATTCAGAAGCATGTAAGATGCAGTAGTTATTCAGAAATGAAGAGGCTTGCACAGGTCAGAATAACATGGAGATCTGCGTGAAACCAGTCTTCGAACAACAACGACCACAACAACAATATCAACATTACAAGACAGTAACAAAAGTTCTGACGGAAAATATTATGAGGTAATTGCCTTTCAGCACGCCTTCATACACTGTTACTGACTCGGGCTAATATAACAGGTGTGTTTCATTATTCCTTGCCATGGAAACAAGTTTTTCATTTCGTCGATACAATTGTGGTGTCGTTCGAAAAGTGAGGTGCCAGGCTACAGTTGGTACCTCACGACTGCAGTACACGCTAAAAGCAGTGTCTGCCTGACGCAGCCGTGAATGAGAGACCTCGGGGAAGACACGCCGTCAAGAAGTTCCATATGCCGCCGCTGCTGGAGGTCCGTCATTGCGCAGCACCCCTCGCCCCAATCTGTGGTAGTCAGTTAAAGGACTAGTACTAACATGGTTCAATCCGAAAGCGTTAATATTATTAAACGTAGCTGGGCATCGAAACCTAAAGTATATGTACATGTATACAGGGTGTTACAAAAAGGTACGGCCAAGCTTTCAGGAAACATTCCTCACACACAAATAAAGAAAAGATGTTATGTGGACATGTGTCCGGAAACACTTAATTTCCATGTTAGAGCTCATTTTAGTTTCGTCAGTATGTACTGGACTTCCTCGATTCACCGCCAGTTGGCCCAATTGAAGGAAGGTATTGTTGACTTCGGTGCTTGTGTTGACATGCGACTCATTGCTCTACAGTACTAGCATCGAGCACATCAGCACGTAGCATCAACAGGTTAGTGTTCATCACGAACGTGGTTTTGCAGTCAGCGCAATGTTTACAAATGAGCGCAATGTTTACAAATGCGCAGTTAGCAGATGCCCATTTTATGTATAGATTAGCACGGGGCAACAGCCGTGCCGCGGAACGTTTGTATCGAGACAGATTTCCAGAACGAAGGTGTCCCGACAGGAAGACATTCGAAGCAATTGATCGGCGTCTTAGGGAGCACGGAACATTCCAGCCTACGACTCGCGACTGGGGAAGACCTAGAACGACGAGGACACCTGCAATGGACGAGGCAATTCTTCGTGCAGCGTCAGAGAAGTTGCTGCTGTACAAGGTAATGTTGACCACGTCACTGTATGGAGAGTGCTACGGGAGAACCAGTTGTTTCCGTACCGTGTACAGCGTGTGCAGGCACTATCAGCAGCTGATTGGCCTCCACGGGTACACTTCTGCGAATGGTTCATCCAATGTGTCAATCCTCATTTCAGTGCAAATGTTCTCTTTACGGATGCGGCTTCATTCCGACGTGATCAAATTGTAAATTTTCGCAATCAACACGTGTGGGCTGACGAGAATCCGCACGCAATTGTGCAATCACGTCATCAACACAGATTTTCTGTGAACGTTTGGGCAGGCATTGTTGGTGATGTCTCGATTGGGCCCCATCTTCTTCCACCTACGCTCAATGGAGCACGTTATCACGATTTCATACGGGATACTCTACCTGTGCTGCTAGAACATGTGCCTTTACAAGTACGACACAGCATGTGGTCCATGCACGATGGAGCTCCTGCAGATTTCAGTCGAAATGTACGTACGCTTCTCAACAACAGATTCGGTGACCGACGGATTGGTAGAGGCGGACCAATTCCGTGGCCTCCACGCTCTTCTGACCTCAACCCTCTCGACTTTCATTTATGGGGACATTTGAAAGCTCTCGTCTACGCAACCCCGGTAACAAATGTAGAGACTCTTCGTGCTCGTATTGTGGACGGCTGTGATACAATACGCAACTCCCCAGGGCTGCATCAGCGCATCAGGGATTCCGTGCGACGTAGGGTGGATGCACGTATCCTCGCTAACGGAGGACATTTTGAACATTTCCTGTAACAAAGTGTTTGAAGTCACGCCGGTACGTTCTGTTTCTGTGTGTTTCCATTCCATGATTAATGTGATTTAAAGAGAAGTAATAAAATGAGCTCTAACATGGAAAGTAAGCGTTTCCGGACACATCTCCACAACATATTTTCTTTCTTTGTGTGTGAGGAATGTTTCCTGAAAGTTTGGCCGTACCTTTTTGTTACACCCTGTATGTATGTTAAGTATATGTATATGTGTATGTGACTGTCCTTCGGTACTAATCATGTTTGAACAGTTCTTCTTGTGCTCAGCGACTGTAATATATATTGGGTTCCAGTGAGCATGGAATGTATCTAAGTAAAGTTTTCTACAGTAAAGAGTTGTAGTGGAATGAACTAATATTTTAAGTGTATTGTAGTAAACTCGACCTGCACCTGTAATAAATCCTAGACTTGCTACGACACGGAGAAACAATGGTGCTCTGAACACTATATCCGAGAGACGTTTACATGTTACTGAAGCCCCCACGCGTTAGTCGGACAAAAATAAGTCTCCTGACTAAATTTCAGTCTTTACAAGGGTTCTTGTGTGGGAGGTGACATAAATGTTCGTAGGTGTGTATTCACAAGCATAACAGCACAAGTTTATGGAATGCGACTTGCACTGCGTTGCCTAGCGTATACTCAATTACCCCAGGAAGCAACTTCGCAGCAAAGTCCACGGCAGTTTGTGGCTCAGAAACTCTAACTTGGGCTTTCTCAACCTAATATGAAGGTGAAAGGAATTCATCAGCAGCAGCAAACAGCGAAAACCGCTTTGAAGTGAAATTACTTCTCTGCTCCCTTAGAGACGCTTCCAGAGCTAATTTAGATAAGGCGTCTCGGTTTCTTCGCACGTTTGCTCCGAGTAGGAGTAAGTGTTTTATGCAATGCGTCGTCAAACAGGTGACAAAGGGCAGCTGGGTTGTTGCCTTTTCCTTTCGCTATGCGAAAAAGTTTGTTCATTTGAAACGCCAGTCATGCTTAGATAACTAACTCACAAGACACAGGATCAATTCATAATAATAACTTCAGGAAGCTCTCACTAAAATTGCTGCTGGTGTCCCAAAAGTAATTTACCTGATACCGAGAAATAAAGTACACCCGTAATGAAATCTTGTATGTAGTAAGCATATTGACAACGATTACTAAAAGAAACGACACAAAGCTACGGTGCTCCAAGAATTTATCTCTATTATATTTATAATCTTAAACACAACGTATTGGGAAATTGAAGTAATATTCACATTTTACTCAAAATGCAGTCATGATCACAGTTTTTCGGTAATTTCGACTTACCTATGTCATACCCGTTATCAAAAATAGGGAAAACATATGGTGATGGCTTGAATAATGAAATTAATTACAACAATTTACGCTATCAACTTGAACCTTGTAACATTAATTTAAAAATTGTAATCACGACTGTATCCGGAATATTTCTCTTGCACCACCGGTAATTACAGTTAATATCGACCGAACTAAATAGGCCTTGGTCCTGTCGCGGAACATATATTATTTCCTTCGACAGAAATGAATGGAACAGATTTAGGAACTCTGCATCACGAAAACAAATAATACACGTTGATGTATACGTGTCTCTCACATCAAAATCAATACGACATTCCGCTGCAACTTCGAATAGTACTTCATCAGAGGGTAGGCCTATGCTTAGCTAGTCGAGTACCACACGTAACCCTAAACTCCAGAAATGTCATCTTATTAATTACACTTCACTTTCCGAGAAAATCATCTTTGGGCACTGGACGTTTGCACTTCTTGAGACCATCCTAACAGTCTTTCTTCCAATTCTGTAACCGTGTATATTATTTTAAAGCCTCGGTGCTGCCTATCTTTGATTTCTATACGTTTCTTGTATGATATTATACTTTAAATTTTGCGTCTATTTCTACTTTTGAATTATCACTATATCGAAGTACATTTACTTTTCATTTACGCTGTTCATTGATACGCTAAGATTCCTCATATTAAATGCGTAGCAAAAATACGAAACATCGGGTGATGTTTCCGATATAACACTTTAGAGCTAAGCTGTAGTATTTTGAACCACGTGAAAAGTTTTGTTACTCATATTGCATAAATTATTTATTACATTCTTCGGAAATCAAAATTTCTCGTTTCTTAATTGGTGTTCCACCCGTCCTACTATTCCGGAAATTGATCACAATTCACAAGACAATTCACGTCGACTGATCCGTAGCTAATTTATTCGTAACGAAAGAGTGTCACTGTCAGTCGTATAGGCTCATTCTGTATGTATGACACTTCACTTTTTATTCATTCAGCACGCCGTTGAGAAATTGCACAAAGCTGATAAATCCCCGTACTGTGTAGCAACGTTGGGACAATCATATCCGGCGCCGATATGCATATATGGTACGAGGTTGTTACCAGCTATGTGTATTTTATCAAAGGCGTGGATTTTATCAAGATATGTTTCTGTGCAGAGTGCTTTTTGTGCTTTGAATTCATGTGATGTAGTATAGCAGTTTTATAACAAGTTTCCTAAGATCGAATGATGGCAGCATAACCGGCCATCTTGGTACAATTAAAGTTTCCAGTCATACATACGTCCCCCCACCCTACGCCCCCTCCCCCTCCCACACACACACACACACACACACACACACACACACACACACACACACACACACCACACCCCGAGTACAACGTGTGTACTTTTCGTATAATTACTGGCAACAAGTTTGTATACGTGTCTCACCAGCTGTAGACAGGATTTCCTTTAGAGGGCCTTGAAAGTTTCGGACAACGAGAGATTTGTATAGCCAGCCTGAATCAGTTATATGCCTTCAGTGAAGTGGATATCAAGAGGGTGCTAGGATCTACTTACCTTCCCTTCTAACAGTCAGCAATTTTGTATCTAAAGCGAAGTTATGCGTTGCTAGAGAACAAAATGATCTTACAAATAGAGGCCAGATTCTTCATTCCAAATATTTCTGCGAATGTGTTTTCCTACTGTATTGGTTCAAATGGTTCTGAGGACTGTGGGACTTAACATCTGTGGTCATCAGTCCCCTAGACTAAGAACTACTTAAACCTTACTAACCTAAGGACATCACACACATCCATGCCCGAGGCAGGATTCGAACCTGCGACCGTAGCGGTTGCGCGGTTCCAGATTGAAGCGCCAAGAACCGCTCGGCCACATACTGTATTATTAGAAGGCTAAATCAGAATACGGCCCCAGTAGCGCGTTACCTGCCTTTCAATGGCAAAAAAATAGGATTTTCAGTGTTTCATATAGTTATTGACCCTATTTATAAATTTAAAATTTTGTCATAACCTAGTCATTACGAACTATAATCTCACATTAAGTCATAGACTATAGCTAAGGAGTGTATATAAAGCTTAAGACAGCGTCACTCATAGTGACAATTTACTCAAGTTATATTCGTCCAGTGTTTGAGAATGAGAGCATTAGGCGACATGCAACAAGCTTTACACGTATTTTTAAACCACAACGAAACTTGCCATCGCTGACACACCCACAGAGTTAAATATCGAAAATATATATATATATATATATATATATATATATATATATATATATATATATATATATATATATATATTATCTGCCCTGGAACCGAGCGATTCTAGGTGCTTCAGTCTGGAACCAAGCGAACGCTACGGTCTCAGGTTCGAATCCTGCCTCGCGTGTGGATGTGTCTCGTGTTCTTAGGTTACGTAGGTTTAAGTAGTTCTAAGTCTAGGGGACTGATGACCTCAGATGTTGTCCCATAGTGCTCAGAGCCATTGTTTTGACTTGGAAGTCCTTCGCGACGAAAAAAGTTTGTAGGTTATCTAGCAGGATCATTTCAGAAAAAAAAAAAACAAAAAAAGCCACTCAGGCTTTCGATGGCTACCACCGTATCGTGGTCGTTAGGAGCAGAAAACTCTGATAGCCGTGGCTGACACGATTTTCAGGTTATATAGGCACGATCATAGTTTCTGGCACCCATCAGGAAGGCGACTTGCGCAGCTAGCAGCAGCTCCAGTACACTGCGGGACCAGTGACGTCAAGTGGTACGAGGTGAGGCACATGAGAAAGACAGGCTGCGGCGCGTACGTCACCGCACGTGACACTGCAGGTCTTAGGAGGGCCAGCAGCCGTCTCTGACTGGGAGTGCGCGTTTACACGCATACAAGCTCTCGATAGAACACGACAAACTTAAGACCACTGGTTAGTGCCTATTCATTGACATACTAATTTTCTGTGAGCTCTGCACAGAGTCGATCCTCACAAGGTATGGGCGACCTGGTGATTAGCGTTGTATGTTCGTTGCTGGACCTGTATTTCTCGTGGGCCTCAGCGCGAGAGGCCAGCGCCACGTTTAAATCCGCCGCTCCCGCCTCAAGCGCCAAGCACTCGTCTTTGCTTTCTTCCCAGATCCACAGCCCACCTCACTAACCTACTAAGCGGTTACCCTCTGTCTCTGTTAAAATTGTTGCTGTTTAATCTCTGCTCACCTCCTTTTAATTGAATCCCAGTATGGATGTTTTAGTTGAGTGGGAGGCACGAGGACGTCTTGATCATTTCGTGTACCGGAAAGCAATGCACACTGATGGACACTTGCAATATTTCGCACCATGTAGTACACAAGAAAGTTCTGCTAAAGTTTTCTTGATCATTTATGTAAGCATGAGTGTGAATTCTAAGCAGCGGTGGAGAGGACACTGATATGCTGTGACGCTGACTTTTTATGCACGGACTGTTGCGAACCAATGCCACAGCTATTGCGAGTCCGGCGCATCTGCAGCCGTCAGTAACAATGAGGGACTGTCGCACCAGCCGTGGGCGTTGCTGCACCCCTTTTCTCCGGACTTCCGTCGCTGCCAGCTGGCCTGAAGGTCAATGCTCCCGGAGCCTTTAAAAATCATGCTGGCGAAAACATCCTGAAGTTATAGGCAAGAGAGAGCAAACCGTAATACACAGCCGCACACTGCCCTTCCTATCTGTGAAATGTATTCGCAGGTGCGTATTTGGATGACCTTCAACTGCTTAATGGATTGACGACAATGAAAATTTGAGCCGGTCCGGGACTCGAACCTGTCTTTCGCGCTTATCGCGTGCGGTCTCCTTACGATTTGGCTATCCGCGTCTTCTACTCCGTGTGTACAACCTGTACTGGTACATCCATTATGTATATTCCCGAACTTGAAATTCGCTTTCCTGGCGTCGGCAGATAAATACTATATTGCCGTACCTGTGCAATTTCTAATTACGGTGTTATGTACTTTCTCACATGCGTGCTTTCCCGAAGAAACAGTACATCGTAATTAGGAATACCACAGGGGCTGCAATGTCGTATTACTCTCTCTTGTCGGTCTGTCGTTTTGTGAGTTTTGATAAAACGGTAGAGTAGTGAATAAGAACAACATCGGACTGCTGTACTCAACATTTTATTATTTCAATTTGTTAGCGGAGTGGAAACATGGATCCCTATAATTGTCGCAGTTTTCATTGCTAAACTAAGAGTGAGAAATGGACAAATGTGGTATCAAACAAACCAGTATAAGGTCTAGTTTTGCAGAAATCTATATGATTCCTTGAAATAACAGATGATCAATAAAAACTTTATTAGTGATTTTTGTCTGAGTTCTCATAGCCAAATGAAAAGTCAATAATGGACACAAGCACAACTAGAGTAGTGTGAATTTGCCGGGAATCAAATGGTTCAAATGGCTCTGAGCACTATGGGACTTAACTTCTGAGGTCATCAATCCCCTAGAACTTAGAACTACTTAAACCTAACTAACCTAAGGACATCACACACATCCATGCCCGAGGTAGGATTCGAACCTGCGACCGTAGCGGTCTCGCGGTTCCAGACTGTAGCGCCTAGAACCGCTCGGCCACTCCGGCCGGCTGCCAGGAATCAATCAGCAGAATTATGAAAAAATAAACTACTGGTTTGAAGCAAAAATCACATATTCCGAGTTGCGCCCGAATTTTTATAGGCAATCGAAGAACTGGAAGAAGACAAATGGGGTATCTTATTGACTAAACCCTTAAAAGCAATACATTGCCGACTGATGTTTATATATATTATTTCATTGTTTCTAAATAAAACTTGAAAGTATGAAAGTTTTTGATAAACGTGTGAAGTGTTTTGTGAAACAATTTGTCTACAAACAAGGAATAAAATACATTACGAAAATATTAGACAGGCCATTGAATGATATTCAAAATCATTCGAGTGTATCTTGTTCCATCACTGTTGACAACGTCTTGTTACGCTCAAACTTTTGCAGTAGATAAAGGTTTATCGAAAAGATGGATTAAAACTGGAACTTTCGATCAGATAGCGATAGGAATCACTTACTGAATTTCACCCCGTTGTAGCCTTAGGTCACTAACGTATGAACATTTCAGTTCCTACAGTAAACGGTTTGCATAAAAGTATCACTCCGTTGCTAAAGAGCGACGTGGTGCTGTGGTAAGCACACTAAACTCGCATTCTCGAAGACGACTGCCCAAATTCGTGTCTGACCGTGAAGATTTAGGTTTCCCGTGAATTTCCTAAATCGATGCAAGCAAACGCCAGGACGGTTCCTTCGGAAAGGCATGGCCTATTTCCTTCCCCATCCTTGAAACACTTGGAACATCGCCACTAATTTCCTCAATATCGTCGGGACGTTAATCTCAAATATTCCTTCATTTTCCAGTGATGAAACATTTAACCTGTAACTTTACGTAGAAATAGCATCTCCCCTGGTAAACTATTTTACCGCAGGGCTTCCCGTGGCATTAGTACCTCAAGACCACACAGCAGCGGAATGCATCCATCACACAAACTCCTGTAGTACTCATCAAAATTCTAAGCCAAGCGTGAAATTAGAAGTCGGCCCCACATATCCAATGCATGATTTAGAACATCTAATATATTATATTTGCTGCTTTTAGGAAAACATTTCGCGAAAACTTATGACCGCAATTTTCGTTTTGAGTGTGTTTCTTTTTTTCTCTGCTGATGATCCTGAATCAGACTTTCAAAGTAAAAACAGAATAGTACTTGATGGTTTTGTTTTCTTTTCCTTTCTGTTTAAAAAATTACCCATGTGTCTATAAAAAGTGCAGGCCACTTCTGTTTATAAAATGACAATAGAACAGATGCATGCAATAAAAGACGAACATAATGATCTTCCAACTTTTCGAAGACAGTAGAGAGTATTATATTCTCAAACACCATAATCTTGCTGAATATAAACGAGCTCTCTCAAAGAAAAATTAATCATTAGGAACTTAGCTCTAAATATTCTCGGTATCGTAAACAATCAATGCTGGCTCAGAGGTAGCTTTCTTTCATAGTTTCTGTAAGCTGTCCGTCACAGTAACACATCTTCCACCACTGTCCCAGATAGGATCGTTCGGATTATTAAGCAAATGTTGTATTGGATTGATAAATATTTGGAATACCTTATAATGGGCGGAAACTGCTGAAAGGCTCCGAAAGTGATAACGAGTGTGCCCTAACGAAGGGAAAGGTAATAAGGATAATAAGACCTCTTATAGCGTTATGTTCTCATAAATAACTTATCCCGCAAGATGCTCTGAGCACTATGTGACTTAACATCTGAGGTCATCAGTCCCCTAGACTTAGAACTACTTAAACCTAACTAACCTAAAGACATCACACACATACATACCCGAGGCAGGATTCGAACTTGCGACCGTAGCAGCTGCGTGGTTCCGGACTGAAGTGCCTAGAACCGGTCGTCCTTAACGGCCGGTTATCCCGCAAGATACAAACACTCTCAGTTCACAACAATCCGTCCACAACATTATTGTTCAATATATTCAACACATTGTATCACGTAAGTATTTTGTGTAACATATTACACAAAATGATGTTGGACGAACACATAAAATGAGCAATAGAGACAGCAATTGAAGACCTAGATATGTACTGCGTGTTGCATATGTGAACAAGAGAAATTCTAGAGTATTGTTCCAGCGTGTGGAAGCAGCATCAAGCAGGCGTGACAGAAGGTGTCCAGCGAGTTGAGAGGCGTGTCACCGGGGTCGTAATAGGCTTGCGTAGCCCGTCCCTGAATGTAATAAAGGTACCTGAGAAACATAATAGCGAATCTTTCGGAAAAAAAAATAAAACTTGATATACATTTTCAGGTAGATTTAGAGAAAACGTATTATGCTGCCACTGTTGTATACCTCGCGTAGGGCCCATGAAAATTAGACAACGGAGATTGGTGGGCATATAGACTCATATGGACACTCTTTATTCCACAAGAGCAATAGGTAGGTGTTGTTGTTGTGTGCTTCAATCAGAAGACTGGTTTGATGTAGATCTCCATGTTACTCAATACTGCGCAAGTCTCTTCATCTCCGAATAAGGACTGCAACTTATATCCTTCTGAATCAGCTTATAGTAGTTATCTCGTCGTCTCCCTCTGCAGTTTTTAACCCCCATACTTCACTGCAGTACTATAATATTGACGTCTTGTTGTCTAAGAATGTCTCCTTTCAACTCGTCACTTAGTCGTGGCACAAATTTCTTGTCACCCCTATTCAATTCAGTGACTCCTCATTCGTCACATAATCTACCCATCTACTCTTCAGCATTTTCCTGTAGCACCACATTTCAAAAAGCTTTGATTCTCTTCTTGTCTAAACTGTTCATCGACCATGTTTCACTTTCGTATATGGATACACTCCAGATAAATACCCCTGAAAAGACTTTCTAACACTTACATCTATTTTCTATGTTAACAAATCTTTTCTTGCCATTCCGTCTACATTTTATTGCCTCACTACCTTGGCCACCCTCAGTTATTTTGTTGCCCAAATAGCGTAACTCATGTGTTACGTTTTGCAACTCCTTTCCTAATGTAGTTCCCTCAGCATCACTTGATTTAATTCGACTAGATTCCATTATCATAGTTTTGCTTTTGTTGCTGTTCATCTTATATCCTCCTTTCAAGGCTTTTTAAATTTTTGTACCTGGCTGGAGCAGCCACCATAGGATGAAAACTTCCTGAAGAAATAATAAACAGCCAATCAGTTGCAAAATGGAAGATTTATTTAAACCCTCGCCATGGTTTCAATTTTTATGAAAACGTCTTCATAAGTAAATAGTGACAATCTGAACCGGTTTTCAGATATTATATTTGAGAGTTATACACGATTCGTCACTTACGCTCTTCACACGTACATAACATTGTAATTTATGGCTGGAAAAACATCCTCAACGAAGGATATTGTCCCGAAAATAAAGTAAAATATGTCGTTCCAATCCTCCTGTTCCGACCAAGGCTTTCAGGAGATTTTCCTTGGTTGTAAGGCGAATGCCAGAATTGGTAATCCGCTCCCATTTATTCCAAATTGGGAGCCCCATATGTCCCGCTACAGCTTCTCAGGTAACTGGCTGAATACAAGCACGACTCTTAATGGGCCGTATCTCTTAGAGCTTGCTCCACTCTTAGGAGTGGAAAATGAAAACAGGAACATAAAAAAATGTTTTAATTGCTAAACTGCTTATCTTGTCACTATTTTCTTTTGAAGAAGACGTTTTATAAACAGTGAAACCATGGTCAAGAAGTTTAAATAAACCTTCAATTTTACAACTGACTGCCTATTTATAATTTCTTCAAGAAGGGCTTTCAAGACGTTATCCATTTCGTTCAACTGCTTTACCAAGTCTTTTGCAGTCTCTCGCCGAGTTACAAAGTCATCGCCAAACCTCAAAGTTTTCATCTTTTCTCTCTGAACTTTAACTGGCTCAAAATGGTTCAAATGGCTCTGAGCACCATGGGACTTAACAGCTGAAGTCATCAGTCCCCTAGAACTTAGAAGTACTTAAACCTAACTAACCTAAGAACATCACACACATCCATCCCCGAGGCAGGATTGGAACCTGCGACCGTAGCGGTCTCGCTGTTCCAGACTGAAGCGCATACAACCGCTCAGCCACTACGGCCGGCGAACTTTAATTCCTACACAAAATTTTTCTTTGGTTTCTCTTATACCCTGCTCACAGCACAGATTGGATAACATCGGGGATAGGGTACAACTTTGTTTCTCTCCCTTCGCAACCCGTGCTTACCTTTCATTCGCCTCATCTCTTATAACTGTCGTCTTGTTTCTGTGCAAGTTGTAAGTAGAATTTTGCTCTTGTGTTTTTCGCTGCTTATATTTTATCACTGCTACCTTCAGAATTTCAAAGGGAGTATCCCAGTCAACAATGTCAAAAGTCTTCTCTAAGTCTACATGCTCTCCAAAAGTAGATTTGTCTTTCGTCATTCTATCTTCTAAGGGATATCGTAGGATTACTATCGCTTCGCGTGTACCTGCCATTCTCCGGAATCCAAACCGATCTTCCCCGAAGTCCACTTCTACCATTTTTTCCACTCTTCTGTAAAGAATTCATGGTAGTATTTTACAGTCAAGACTGATTAAACTGAAAGCTCCGTAATATCCACACCTGTGAGTGATACAGCCTGTGAGTGATACAGGACAGAAAATCACTGACTTTAGCAGGAGTAACTTCCGACAGCGGTTGTACATTGGCTGGTAGAGTAGATATGTAATGGTACATCAGTAGATCAGTTAATGACTAGAAACTAGAAGGCACACTCGTGAACCAGGACAGTGTGACTACTGTCCGCTACGAGACTAATGCTGTCATGCCGACTAGTGGTGTTGTGGGCAAGTGAAGTAGTAAGAAACGTTTACAAACAGAGCAGAGGTGAATGAAGAATCATTCTAGAAAATGGAGAAATACACTGACATAAGTGACTTGGGCAGATTGTTATGGCCAGCGCCTTGGTGCGAGCATCTTGGAAATGTCAAGTCTGGTCAACTTCGCGCTTGCTACTGTCGTGATCATCTATGGAAAGCGATGGAAGGGCGACGAAACCACGAGTAGGTGAAAAAGTATTGGACGTGGAAGCTCCATCACAGAACGTGCAGGTCAGAGGCTTTCCCGCACTATAAGTCAGGAAAGGCTGCGATCAGTGGTAGGTTTGTCGCACAGCACCATGCTAGTGCAGGCGCAGTTGTTTTGGAGCACGCCAACCTGGTGCCACATACCTCCGAAGACCCACCAAAGACTTTTCGAAGGCGTAACACGCATAATCACTATTGTATTCCGACCCAAAAATAGACTAACAGAGCATTAAGCAGGTGGTCAAAAATTTTTGGAATCATCAGTGTGTTTTATTTAGTGGTTAATGAACAGGAGGTATTGGAAAGCGCCACCGTTAACGGAAATGCTGCACGGGTGATTCACATCTAGCAACTTCCTGAGGGGTGATGGCAACAGCATTTTCGATGTTCTCGTGCACTACTTGCAGAACACGGGGATTCTTTGAGTACAACTAACCCTTCAGTTTGTCTCACAGCTAAAATATAGTGCAAGGGAATCAGGAGATCTTGCAGGCAGATTTTACTGACTGTCCTTCCCTCACCGAGCAGATCTCATGATCTCGTGTCAAAGTTACAAGTGCTGTTCGTGCTGCTGCTTCATCCTGATTTATGAATTTGGCATGAAATGACAAAAAAACTTCGCAACACTGTACACACACGTTCTTTTCAGACTTTTAACGGGATGGAGGACATACTGAGCCGACTTCTATATTATTAAGCCAATGAATTGTCTGTTATACACCAGAAAGCGATACTTTATACAAGAATGATGAAGTCGCAGTAATATTCAGTTTCAGAGCTAACCCCATCTATTTCGACTGAAAGACAAAAATACATTTTTTCACACAATGCATTTAATCATGTAAATGCTACAAAATAGAAAATTTGCTTCTTGTTCTATATACTGAGAATTATTTTTATTCACACAAGGCTGAGTTGTTTAAATACTCCTAAATATTCGTCCCAAGAAACGATCAATGTCTGCCGGTGTTAAGTACCGTGCGGATGTCGGCTGGTTGTGAGCAAGTTTCACAGTAACTCGTATGAGCCACCCAGCAGTTGTCAATCATATGTTGCAACTGTACCAATTTAACAAGGTAAGGACATAAACAAAAGCAGTTGGTGATATACCAAATTCTTTGTTTTCATTTGTAATTACATATGTTTTTTTTCCGGTCTTACTAATTTATTTTCGCTTTCGCAGCTATTCCAAAATCGGTATTTCTGTCCCTGTAGGGTAATTCTTTTGTGTTTATGCTTGGCTTATTGAACAACTCCTTTGTTATTTATATCTTCAATATCTTCCACATTGCTGCCATACCACTGTTTTTAGGGTCCTTTTGCGATAGATACTTCCATTTTGAGGGTCCCTTACTTCAATAGAAACTTTTATAGGATCACTTTCTTGTCCATCCGTCTGTCTGTCTATCTGTCCGACTCTTAATAGTCATTTTTCCCCAAGAATGGATACAGTCACATGGCGATTTCAATCAGCGTTTCTCAATCGCCGTGTTCTGACAAATTGGTGTGTCACGAATACATATCGGGTGGGTCGTGGGATTTTATATGTCTCTTAATCTTCCGCAAATAAAATATCTAGAACATAAAAAAATTATTGGAAAATCTCATCTCGAATTAGCCCATTTTTCAATAAATCGCCCGTCATTCTACTTGAGTATAAATATGATAATAATAAAGTAATGCATGTGCATTATGTTTGCTTTTTTGCATCTAGGAAAAAAATCACCTGTACTGGTGTCGTGAAAGTCTGAAACGTAGTTTGGTGAGGCCAGTTGGGAAAATGTTGAGAAATGTGGGTGTAAATTATATAAGCGTCTAACTGAATGCAGTCAAAACATACAAGTATGTCACACATTTTAGTATTCGCAGCCTTACTCATCAGTACCCATAGATGAAGTATCTACACACATGTCGTTACACACATGTCGTGCCTTGTGGTCTAGCGGCACTCCAGTTTCTGACAACAGCGGAGTAAGTTCTGCCTGGTTGCGCCTCTACAGCAGCGCTCTAGTGAAGTGCAAGTCTTTGTGCGCGTCCCATAGTTGTTTGCCTCTCGGCATCTCGTGCAGTTGAATCAACTTTGACGCAGAGTTGTCTTGAGGCATGAGGCCGCTTATGGCTCTCAGGAACATTCCACGTACAGATACCATCAGTTTTAGTTATTACGGATCCACGCGGCATGTGCAACCAGGTCTATTAGAAATTCAATATTGGCTTATAGACACGATCAAGGTAACTTCGGAACAAGTTCATACGCTTTTATTTATCTTTAAACCAATTTTCCAGAGCCGCTTTAGGTAGACAGGCTCCTTTTGTGGCAGGGACACGAAGTCCCTTTCACTCATCGTGATGGTTGTAATAGTGTTGTTATTCTGGCAAACGCGGAAAGCGGAAAATACGAATATCAGGCAATTTACTCTTCCCCTGGATTGATGACAGTTTCGTCAAGAACATCCTACGTCAGTTTGGGGAGGTACAGAAAATATGGCGGGAACGCTGGTACGCTCAACAGAGCTTACAAATTCATAGCGGTGTTCGATCCGAGGATATTGTGGTCAACCGAAATATCCTCTCTCATTTGCAGACGTGTGAATGCCGAATACATGTAATTTACACAGGATAAGTAGGGACTTGTTTTATCTGAACTAAGAGCGGACATTACGCAAACTGCTCGCGTCGTATCGCGGTCCTGAAATCCACTTACGAACATCGTAAAAGCATAACTTCAGCAGATCTCGTTCCCAAAGTGACCATCATTAACCCAAAACAAGTTCCTGATAGGCAATGCGAGACCATTGCTAGATAGTCCTAGTGAATAACCACTGTTGTAGTTTCAGCATTGCCGCCTTTTCCGCCGGCCGCGGTGGCCGTGCGGTTCTAGGAACTGCAGTCCGAAATCGCGGGACTGCTACGGTCGCAGGTTCGAATCCTGCCTCGGGCATGGACGTGTGTGATGTCTTTAGGTTAGTTAGGTTTAAGTAGTTCTAAGTTCTAGGGGACTGATGACCTAAGATGTTAAGTCCCATAGTGCTCAGAGCCATTTGAACCATTTTTGAACCGCCTCTTCCACTCCAAAACAAGCGTAGGCGGATACAAAATCTGTCGATTCCTCTTCCCCTGTGCGCTCTACTGAAAATATTCCGTTGAAGGATGCGTCTCTCCTCGCCGAGTTAGGTCCAGATGATAACACGTCAGCTGCTCAGATTCGTCCAGCATCCTCTCAGATGTGTCTTCCGAGACACAGATCACATAGTCGCGATCTCATGAGGATAAAGCTGTTTCGGAGTTCTGTACTCTATCGAAATACTTGCCAGGAATCTCAAAGTCTGTAACGTATTCCTGTCGTCCTTCTGCGCCCCAGGATGGGGAAAGCATGCAACAGGCCACTGCTAATCGGTCGTAGATTGGCACAGATGTGCCAGTGGAACACGTGGTGACGGTAAAAGACATACCGCCAACTTTCGTTTCCGTAAAATTCTTGAGAGCCGTACCACGCAGCTGTACAGGAGTCGGGTGTGCGGACTCCTTTTTCTGCGCCCGATAATGAACTTCCGCAGCACCCACCACGTTACTGCATGCGGCAGTCGCGTTCCCGCAAAGCCCCAATTAACGGCGTTTTCAACCGGAGCGTACGGCATCGTGAAAAAGAAAAGACATAAAAAAGGTGGAGCAGAGGGATCCAGCACTCTACATTCAGATTCATCCATTGACTCTGCTGTGGACTGTGATACACGACTTTAAAGGTCACTTGCAAGTAATCACCTGAATTCTTTTGTTAATAATTGGATGCAGGCCTGTACTTTTCTTACCTTGAACGTGGGCAGAATTTGTTCCGATCTTGGACTTATGGCGTTGCGACAATTTATTTAGCGCAGGCGTGATATTTTTGCAAGAAGTATTATTTGATTGTTCTACTCTCAGCTTTCCTGTTCTTTTTTTCAGCATGCCTCCTGAATTCTCTATTCGTAACGCTTTATTTTAAAAGAGGGAACACCACTGACCGACTTTGAAGTTCCTGATAACGGCCGAGGGACAGGCTGCACTTTCAGTGACCTTATGTTAATTCTTCTTTATGACCCCTTCAGGATCTGGCCATTCCACAGACCGAGCGCGTTTTTACAAAGACGATGTAGTTCATTCATTTCGTCAAACTTCACAGAAAATGCTGTAAGGCGGAGATTTTAACTGGGTTTTGCATCGTGTGGATCAGACTCTGTTTTAATTTTAGTAAGGAATGAGATGATTAGTGCGTTATTCGCAAATATGTGCTGCATGGATCTATCACTATCCCATTCTCGTCAGGTATAAGCATTTTACATATAGTTGCAGCCGCAGAATCGATTGTTTTCATTTTTCTGATTCCTTATGCTGGCAACTGTTAGTGATAGAGGTGATCACCTTGCCGTAGCTGTGACCTTAAGTCATGTGCTGCAACCAGTGAAACCGTATCGCCTCGCCTAGTTGTAGAACATCTCTCGCAAAGGACCCGTCCCTCGAGATTATCTTTTGAGAAATTTGGGCGCGTAGCTTGATTTCACATGACCGTTATCCTTCTCTAATAGAATAGTGGTGAGGGTACGCAAAACAGTTGTTTGAGAAAGTGTGAATGGGTTACGGCGCTGAAAGGGTGAGGGGTCTCGGTCCCGGCGGAGGTTCGAGTCTTCCCTCGGGCATGGGTGTGTGCGTTTGCCCTGAGGATAATTTAGGTTAAGTAGTGTGTACACTTAGGGACTGATGACCTTAGCAGTTAAGTCCTATCAGATTTCACACACATTTGAACCTTTTTTTTTGAGGGGTCTCCTACAAGCACAGAAATTATATTATTCCATCTTGCGACAACTTTATGAATGTGTCAGACAAGCTCTCCTCCGGATTTCGGATGTTCACCTTGTTAAGGCAAAGCTTCTTCAGTTAAAGAGACAAGAAATGAACGGACAGAATGGGATCGAAATCGCTCTCATTCCTAGAGGATGAACTGACTTGCTTATATCATACTATCCGGATGCGGGCGTGTCGAAAAAGAGCACGTATTGCGTCCCTCACTCACAACGATGGTCACGTACTAACGTCCCTAAGTGACATTTCCAGGGCCATCTATAATTACTTTATTGATCTTCATGACGTCCGTGGTACTGATACAATTTTCCCTTATACATTTACTTCTCTCCTGGATTGCGTGTTTACTCTCGCATGAAATGTTGAAATTTCTAAGTGACTTTACTGGAGATGCCATATAACGCCTAATTGTTGGCTCACCATTGGAAAAATCTGCGGCTTCGACGATACTCCTAAGGAATTTTATGTACACTTTGGGCCTTTTATAGGCGATATCATTACGTCACCGTAAATAAAGTGACACGAAGGGGGTGGGGGTTGGGGAGAGGAGAAGTGGTTTCATAGTTACCCCCTTCAAGAGCAATAAAATCTTGCTGATTCTGAAGACAACCGGACGGCCAGACATTAATAAGAACTGCCCGATTACACAACTTAATTTAGATTACAAATCTGTCGATAGCGATTTGTCGACATTGCCGGAGAGAATTCTTGCAATTCACCAGTTCTGTGTGCCTGGGCGCACGGTCTTTACATCTGTAGTCGAATGCCGATGGCTGCAGCTGCTCCTGTTTTTAATAAGGCAATTGACGAGGTCGGTCACTGTATTTGATGCACGTGTTAGAGGGCACCGCTGTGAGTTATTTTGCGTGGAAGCTGTTGTTCAATCTTTTTACTGGTGTTGAAGCATCTGTCTTGGTGGGTGAACAACTTACTCCTCAGATTACAATACAACAGGGCTTACCGCAGGGGAGCTCCCTCTATCTGTCGCTTTTTGTCTTATCCCTAGAACCTCTGCTTTGCCGTACTTCTAATAAATGATATGGCTGGAAGACATTGGGAGAAACCTTCTCGTTGCGATCGTACACAGATGATGTTGTGGTACTGTTACTGTCTGTCGATTGCATATGCTTGCTGATGAACATATTGGATTTATTTTGTTCCCTCTGTGAGGCCCGCATTAACCAACGAAAATACACCCTGTTACCATTGCAGGGTTTTTCATTAACTTGTTATTCCATGGCCTACGGTGGCTATAGCCGCAAATCACTGAGGTTACTGTGGATCGCTGCTTACATCACTGTGTTCTTCCTAGAGAAGAAACTTGTTTTCTTTTGATTCCCGGACTTGTAGAACTTATTTCTATCAAGTTTTATTTAAAATAAATAAACAATAGTAAATAGGCCAGCACAGTGACAGGAATGGGAAGGGGGTGAGGCATCGTGGGCAGACCTCGGGATTCGATCCCATCTCTGCCCACCTTGTGTTGACCTAGTCTGAAGCTGACCGTACGTTCTTTCCTGGCGGACAAGCATTTTACCTCTTCTAAAAAACGTGGTAAAGTGCCTCACAAGGGGACAGAAGCGGCAGGCACCAGGCGCGTAGCAGGAAATCGAGAACTTGTGGGTTCTACTCTAGGTCGAACCACGGATTTTTCAGTCTATTTTTACCCAGCCTTCACCCATGAAAGATATGTGGAGTCCACGCTAAACTGTAGGCCTCCTTGCCCCGGTTGGATAACTCGGGTAGGTTAGGGACATGCAAATCGCCAAAGTGGTGTCCAGTAGAAAGACTTGCACCAGGCCACTGAGCCGCACGAAAGTATTATTATTATCTGTATACACAATTAAATTTGTACGAAACACTCAGAGCACGAGTCTTAGTCGCAGTTTTCCGGTTTTTTATTTACAACAAATTGCCAATCCCGTTGTCATCTTATTTGATATTCAAGTATTATTTTTTCTTTTCACTGTACATATGTAGAGGAAGGTGGGGTAAACTAGCCTTTCTAATTGAAACTGAACTTTCATGTAACCATGGCTACTAACAGAAGCTTGTGGCATGTACATCTCGAATCTACGTACTGTAAGGTATTACACCAAGTATTTATAGCTAAGGTGAAAGTATATTTTATTGGATATATATAAACGTTTTACTGAATGCTTACATAGTGGCCATTTTCCTCTACCTAATGGAGTGAAGTGGCCAGTCTTTTGCTGCCATTCCCAGGTAGACTGGTTAGTTTAAAAAAGTTGGTTGGCTTATAATTGTTATTTAACTATTGATTATTATTAGGAGAATAATAACAGCAATGACAACGAAAGGTGTTGCAATACGTTGTTGACACAGAAAGGTCAACAAATGAGAAGTATTAATTATTCCTAATGACGTAAACACAGAAATCAACGACTAACTGTTGGTTACTATTTCAGTATTCGTTCACAATTTATCCATTGAGAAACAATATTAAGTGATGTACAAAATTCGCAGGTGAAGTTGTCATCGTCCTCATCGCATGCAGCACACAGTTAATGAGCTTCGACAACTTACCCATCCTTCATTCTTTTAGATGTGGAAAACGCTTCCTTGCAATAAAATGAATCTGTGTCGCTGACCTCAACGGTGTAATTTTTTTTCTTCTATTTCTTTTTAACAGAGATTCTCTTTGCGTTTAGTCCCACCTTTACTTTGTGTGGCCACACATTGCAGAAGGTTGGGCTTATCGTCTTTTTTTTTTCTTCGACCTTCCTTTTTTTCATTAAAAGGTCTTCATCTTGCTTTGTTTTAGCTTCAGCCAATACATTTCTATAAGGACTTGAAATGATTATGGCAGTCTTTCCTTTCTTACTCCTAGTTTGTCTTTGATTTATACTTTGTTTCTGAGGCAATATTGTTACATCCTTTTTGCTTACGTGAAACTCACGTGTTGGACACTCAGAGGGACGTTCGTCAGTGGTCGGACGCTGAGAGGAACCTCCTCTTGGAAAAGCCTTATCATATAAATTTGAACGAGTCTGCACTTGAAATCAGCTCATAAGTTTGTTCTGGAAATGAACCAGTAGGACTAGTTGAAGAAGGCACAGCAGTTTGGTGTCCAGAATGGCCAGCACTTGGAGAAGACTCAGCACTTTCATAGTGAGAGGAAAGGAAATCTAGAGGAAGAATTCCACACTTTCTAAAGCCATTGATTGCTCTCATTGGAACGGCTACGCGACAAAACGCTTCATCCATGAGTGAACTTATTTTAAACTGTATATTAGTTCTTCCTGGATTACTGCGAAGAAATTTTTCACAAGTCTGTGAGTAGAAAGATGTAAAGGGAGACATAAATGCCACATGGAAAGCCTGGAGCTCCTGCCTACTTTGTGGGGGCAAGCACAGAACAGCCGCATTATTTCCTCTGGCCTTATCGATGAAACCATGTAACCATCTAAGACTGGTAAAACTGGATCCTTAGCAATTGGTTTTTCATATTTCAAAAAACGTTAAAAAGGAATCCAAAAGACTTTAACTATGCATCCACCCGCTACGGTGGCACGCAAATTCAGTTGTTGGCGGAGCCCCTTCTGAAATTCAACCTTCATTCTCCGCATGGGGACGGTTATTAAGACTTGTGTTCCTATGAGTGCAAACATTTTGCTGTTCTTGGACAGAACTGTCAGAAAACCGGTTTCATCTACATTATAAATACTATCCTTTACCTTGCAATATTTATCTTGCAGGATACCTGGAAACTCGTCTGCCTTCACTTTGTTAAGCGCTTGTGCTCCCTGTTTAGATCCTCTTTAGCACAACAAGGGGTACCCACGGTTCAACCAAAATTCTTGGTCACTTACCCTGTCCTATAAAATGTCTGACAGCAAAGTAAAATACGAAAACAATACGAAAGAGTTTCAGCTTGACAACTTCCTCTTCTGTAGAAGAAATGTGTAAAAGGTTTTGGATAAGGATTACTAACTTACATCTGTCTATCTCTGCCTTTATACATTAAAAAAAAAAGAAACAAATCTTGTAAATGGTCTGCATGAAGTCATATGTACAGTTTCATTTGTTATTTGAGTTTAAAATCACTCATTCCACACCATTACGATTTATTGTGCAAATGATCCGTGGAACGTAGAACTAATTAACTAACTAAGGAGCTGAAAAGCCTCACTGAGCTGTGAAACTGACACACGAATTGCGTTAGCAAGGGCGCCTTTGTCGCCAGCCACTGTTGTGTTATTCCCGCATTATGTTGCCTCAGTGGCTGCCATCTAGCCATGGTCAGCACCTGGGTTGTGGTCATCAAACTCTTCTTCAGGAAGGGGCAGACGAACGGATACTATTTGTTGCAGCATCAACGGAGCAGAAAAAGATCTACAATTACTTACAACAGGATGGAGCAATTGTGGATACAGCCGGCCGAAACTTGGAGCACATTTATACGATATTCACTCCTTACAGCGTTGTTAGCAGAGGTCAGTTTGGTCACGGCCCTATCTGGCGACCCTTGTCGCCTGATCTGTCAGTGCGCGATTACTGTATGCAGGGACGCATCAGGTTTAAGGTGTATCGAGACCCTCATAGTCGTTAAGAACTGCTGCTGAACTGCAGCAATTCCCGCAATCCATTTTGCATCCGCCTTCAAGAACTTGCTGATCAGGCCCCAAATGTGCCAAAGATCAATGGTGGTCACTTTCAACATCCGCTGTAGTCGGGTTAGTACTGCTTTTCTTTTCGTTTGTTTTGTTTCTTTTACCCTGGAACCCTCTTCTCCAGGCCACTGTTATTTGCCCCACTCTGTTCAAAATGGTTGAAATGGCTCTGAGCACTATGGGACTTAACTACTGAGGTCATCAGTCCCCTAGAACTTAGAACTACTTAAACCTAACTAACCTAAGGACATCACACACATCCATGCCCACGGCAGGATTCGAACCTGCGACTGTTGCGGTCGCGCGGTTCCAGACTGTAGCGCCTAGAACCGCTCGGCCACTCCGGTCGGCCCCATTCTGTATGACAAGCATCGAATATTGATTTTACTGAATAGGCATTCTTCACTCCACAATCGGTAGGGTTGCACATGCCGCTCTGGAGCCAGATTTGGCAATTCTGCTACCCTGCTGACCCCTCCACCCCGCCTGTAACAACTTTGTGTAGACGAACCACAGCAAAATCTATCTTTCAATTATATCTTTATAATAATAACGCCCAAATCATTTACAAACTCAGCGTTATTCAGTGAGCAATTGAAAGACTGTGCTCGGATTCGTAGGTGGGCGATAGAATGGTGCATGAACCAGGGGTAACTCTTTATTGACTTTCAAGAGAAAACACTCACATGACCATGCTAGGATAGGTGAATGATAGGAAAACGTATATTTGCAACACCGATATGTATTGACGACCAATGTCATGCAAATTTTTTTTTTTTTTTTTTTGGGCCATCAGTCTACTGACTGGTTTGATGTGGCCTGCCACGAATTCCTTTCCTGTGCTAACCTCTTGGACTGATGACCATAGATGTTAAGTCCCATAGTGCTCAGAGCCATTTGCTAAACTCTTCATCTCAGAGTAGCACTTGCAACCTACGTCCTTAATTATTTGCTTGACGTATTCCAATCTCTGTCTTCCTCTACAGTTTTTGCCCTCTACAGCTCCCTCTAGTACCATGGAAGTCATTCCCTCGTGTCTTAGCAGATGTCATATCATCCTGTCCCTTCTTCTTATCAGTGTTTTCCACATATTCCTTTCCTCTCCGATTCTGCATAGAACCTCCTCATTCCTTACCTTATCAGTCCACCTAATTTTCAACATTCGTCTACAGCACCACATCTCAAATGCTTCGATTCTCTTCTCTTCCGGTTTTCCCACAGTCCATGTTTCACTACCATACAATGCTGTATTCCAGACGTACATCCTCAGAAATTTCTTCCTCAAATTATGGCCGGTATTTGATATTAGTAGACTTCTCTTGGCCAGAAATGCCTTTTTTGCCATAGCGAGTCTGCTTTTGATGTCCTGCCTAGGTAGCAGAATTCCTTAACTTCATTGACTTCGTGACCATCAATCCTGATGTTAAGTTTCTCGCTGTTCTCATTTCTACTACTTCTCATTACCTTCGTCTTTCTCCGATTTACTGTCAAATCATACTGTGTACTCATTAGACTGTTCATTCCGTTCAGCAGATCATTTAATTCTTCTTCACTTTCACTCAGGATAGCAAAGTCATCAGCGAATCGTATCATTGATATCCTTTCACCTTGTATTTTAATTCCATTCCTGAACCTCTCCTTTATTTCCATCATTGCTTCCTCGATGTACAGATTGAGGAGTAGGGGCGAAAGGCTACAGCCTTGTCTTACACCCTTCTTAATACGAGCACTTCGTTCTTGATCGTCCATTCTTATTATTCCCTCTTGGTTGTTGTACATATTGTATATAACCCGTCTCTCCCTATAGCTTACCCCTACTTTTTTCAGAATCTCGAACAGCTTGCACCATTTTATATCGTCGAACGCTTTTTCCAGGTCGACAAATCCTATGAAAGTGTCTTGATTTTTCTTTAGCCTTGCTTCCATTAATAGCCGTAACGTCAGAATTGCCTCTCTCGTCCCTTTACTTTTCCTAAAGCCAAACTGATCGTCACCTAGCGCATTTTCAATTTTCTTTTCCATTCTTCTGTATATTATTCTTGTAAGCAGCTTCGATGCATGAGCTGTTAAGCTGATTGTGCGATAATTCTCGCACTTGCCAGCTCTTGCCGTCTTCGGAATTGTGTGGATGATGCTTTTCCGAAAGTCAGATGGTATATCGCCAGCCTCATATATTCTATATACCAACGTGAATAGTCGTTTTGTTGCCACTTCCCGCAATGATTTTAGAAATTCAGGTGGAATGTTATCAATCCCTTCTGCCTTATTTGACCTTTAAGTCCTCCAAAGCCCTTTTAAATTCCGATTCTTATACTTGATCCCCTATCTCTTCTAAATCGACTCCTGTTTCTTCTTCTATCACATCAGACAAATCTTCACCCTCATAGATGGTGTCAATGTATTCTTTCCACCTATCTGCTCTCTCCTCTGCATTTAACAGTGGTATACCCGTTGCAATCTTAATGTTAGCACCGTTGCTTTTAATGTCACCAAAGGTTGTTTTGACTTTCCTGTATGCTGAGTTCGTCCTTCCGACAATCATATCTTTTTCGATGTCTTCACATTTTTCCTGCAGCCATTTCGTCTTAGCTTCGCTGCACTTCGTATGTCATGCATAGAAAAGTCTATGCGAAAATTTTGTTCAGTAAGGGATGTGTAATGGCACAAGGTAACAGTAGTATTGTTGACCCTGGCCGGATTGTAGTACGGATTATGGTGAAGACGGTTATGATAGATTATATCTTGGGTTGTGTTTCTTTATGACCGAAACTGTAACGCTTATATGAAAATTGGAGCCTGTTTGACTCCACGTGATAAATGCATCAAAGTATTTCTGTAGCTCGTTCATTGCTATGAGTAGAGAGCATCAGATGCAGAAAAACTGCCCATCGCCCGTTTGATCACAGAATTCGGTGCATCGTGCTGCGTCTTTTTGTTGTCTCTTTGAGCACGCGGGAGGCATTCGATTCTCCATCGGCCGGTGGTGTCCGCTGCGGACGCGAAACGCAGGGAGGGCTGATCGCTGCAAATTCGGACGCTTTGATGATTTTACTGGGCGGCAAACAGGGTTGAGCGCGGAAGCGAGCCGGCATGTTTAGTTTGTTCCGTACAAATACGGAATACAGCCTACCTTCCGCAGGTGGAAAGTTCACCATTCCAAATGATTTCTTTGCTTTACCACTGGAAGCGAGCTGTTTCATCAGCCAACGTTTGTTTAAGGAGATTTTTTTCCCTTTTGAATGTTTTTAACACTGGGCGCTTTTATTTGCCATACACGCTGCAGTGGACCCTCGAAACAGTCAATACCTTCTCACCCATATGCACCTACAGCTCCCTTTGTTATTCTAAAGGTAATGTACAATATAAACAGAAACTGACATCAGCATTTTCAGCTCATTATTATTCTAAACACTTCATTTATTCGCTGCCGTTAGTAATTTAATTTTGTTACAGCAAAAGGAAGACTTTTACACTATCCACACCAATCGGATATCGATTAAACCCATTGTGTGCAGTTCTTTACAAAGGACAGTGTGTTACAGTTACCATAGAAAGTTTAAGAAAGTCAACAAACAGAGATTATTTTAAAAGTTATGTTGTTGATTATGAGCAAATGCTTTAATTATCAACAGCCAATGTTTTCATTTTTTAACGCAAATACAGTTCTGTTTTGCATTTGTTCAATTTTTTATATTGAAACGGTTTGTGGACGAGTGATAAGATGTAACTTGCCAGTTCAAAAAGTTACGAGAAGGAATTAATAAAAAACTAAGAAACGTTGTGATGGTGGTATCAGTGCAGGTGTTTTACATAGCCTCCTTCCACTTGGGTATAACGAACAGAACATTCATACAACCATGTGAAACTGTCGGAAAAGTCTTTCTTTGGGGAGTTGTCGAACTCGCGCGTCACATTGGCTTGAATGTTGGTTATACTGTCAAAGCATTTATCCTTCACGTAATAAATTGGAGTTGACAACACCAGGTCTCATCACCCGTGATGAAGTTTTCGAGTAAACAATTGTCGGCATTTCCCATCTCAGTCAATGTGAGGCAGATGTCCACGAGTCGTAGTTTTCTCTTCTGGAGTCGAGGTGTATGCGGCAAACTATCCACGCACTTTTTCCTCATTTTGCGGAATGCCTTTAACACCTGAATCATAGATGTTACTCCGTCGTGATTTGTAACACGACAGCGTGGTTGCACTACAGCCACATCGTCAACTTAACATTGTCTGCTCACAAGTAACTAGTACAACACACATCTGTAGTTAGTTCCCCCCAGGGGATCCACAACTCTTTTGTGGATACGTGCGTAGCGAGCATGGGACCCCGAGCTAATGTGGCTCTCCTTCCTTTCCGGGCTGCATACCTTCCCTTTCCGCATCCTTCCCCATCCCCCATCTTGCCCTCCCCCTCACCTCTGGCTCTTTCCTTCCCTTTCTCCCCCTCTGGGAGTATGGTTTGTGCCTACGTCCGGAGATGGACGCTTGTAAATGTACCGCATTCTTCGCCTTCCTTGCTTGTATGTCTTCATCCTTCCTTTGTCCTTCTCTTTTCCTTACCTCTTCTCTTTACGCTTTTCTCCGCTGCGGCGTTTGAGACCTCTCTTCTTTCCTTTCCCTTTCTCTTTCTTCCTCCCTGTGCATGTCTCAAGCCCGAGCCACGCACTTCCATGCGTAGCCGGTGACAGGGTAACGCGTAAATCCCCGCCCCGGGTAGACAGGTAGGACACGTACGTACCCCCTGGTAACGGCCAGGCCCAGGGAGGGGTGATTACCCGAGCTGATACCTTCCGAAAGTGCCGATTTGTCCCTCCGTCCGTTTGTCGGGAGGTGTGACCTGAGGTGTGAACAATCACCTAAGGTGGGAGTGTCCTCAGAGAGGGCCCCCACAAGGGAGGAGCGCGCCATCGGAGACGCCGGAAATCATGGGGGATTCTTCCGCAATGGTTTACTCACCTTCCACTATGTCTGCTCACAAACGTAAGTTCACTGAGTCTCAGCCACAGTCAGTTCTTCCATAGTTGCCACAGTTCCTTGTTGTTTCTCAGTCTGACGAAGGTCACGACTTCTCCACAGTCAACCCATTCATTATTCAGAAAGGTGTCGATGCAATTGCAGGTCCTGTAAAGTCTTGTTCCAGATTATGCACCCTGTTGTTAGAAACAGTCAGTGCCCTCCAGGCACAAAAATTGCTGCATACCTCACTACTACACACCTTCCCTGTCCGGGTGGAACCGCACCGTACTTTAAATTCCTCGCGCGGAGTCGTTTATACACGCTCCCTCGTTGGATTGTCTGATGAAGAAATTCAGCACTACCTGTCTGACCAGGGCGTAACGGCTGTTCATAGGGTTATGAAAAGGGTTGACACGAACATAATTCCAACCCGCACTGTCTTCTTGACATTTGACAAAGTTCAGCTCCCATCGAAAATCAAAGCAGGCTATGAGATAATTTCCGTTCGCCCTTACGTCCCAAACCCTACGCGTTGCTATCGGTGTCAGCGGTTCAATCACACCAGCCAGTCCTGTTCCAATCCTGCCAAATGTGTTATGTGTGGCAAGGATGCCCATGAGGGTGCTTGTCCACCTCCATCCCCTCGCTGCATCAACTGTATGGGTGACCACGCTGCTTCCTCTCGAGATTGTCCCGTTTTTAAGGACGAAAAGCTCATCCAGGAAATTAGAGTAAAGGAAAAGGTGTCGACCTTTGCTGCTCGAAAATTATTCGCCAGTCGACAGCCCACCGTGCCTCAGAAAGGAAAATACAGCACTGTCCTTGCTTCTCCTTGGCCAACAAAGGAGGCGGCTATGCAGACTTGCGACCTCACCTTTAGTGCCACGGTCGTCAGATCGGCCAGCGCAAAGGTCGCCCGTTCAACCTCACCGCTTTCGCCTGCCCACTCTCTGGCTTACCCTTCGTCGAGTTCTGCTAAATCTCGAGCCCAAAAGTCAGACACCAAGACTTCGAAAAAAGAGCATACTCGTGCAGAGTTTTTACGTACCCCAACTTCACAACCATCGGTTCCTCCTTCCTCTAAACATCATACTTCAAAGATGGCTACAAAGAAACCCAGTTCCTCTCCTTCTCCGCCAAGGCGTGTCCCATCTACAGCACCACCTGGCGGAAATCGCCCTCGGCCGTCCTCTGTGTCGCTGAGGCGCACTGCTGGCGGCTGCTCAACCGGCCGATCGCTGGTGGCAGGAGCTGCTCCTGACCAACCTATTGATCATGATCTTCTGCCTTCGGCTGAATGCCATTCCATGCTGTCGATCGCAAGCTCTGAGCAGTCGTTGAGTTGACAGCGACCTTGGTCACATTCCTCCATTTTCTGTTCACCCTATGTCCATTATCAACTGGAATATCCGCGGCATTCGAGCCAATCGGGATGAATTGTCGGTCCTCATACGATCCTACTCGCCGGTCATCTTCTGTCTTCAGGAAAAAAGCTGCGTCCCCATGACCGCTTTGTTCTCCCTCATTTTCAGTCCATCCGATATGATCTGCCCTCTGTTGAAGGCACTCCAGCACATGGAGGACTCATGATTCTTCTCCATGAAACTCTTCATTATCACCCAATCCATTTAAACACTTCCTTCCAAGCTGTCGCCATCCGTCTTTCCCTTTCCGGATACACGTTCTCTCTTTGTACTGTATACATTCCATCGTCCACACCAATGGCACGAGCTGATCTCCTTCATCTTCTTGGTCAGCTTCCACCCCCATATTTGCTGGTTGGGGACTTCAATGCCCACCACCCACTTTGGGGATCTCCACATCTTTGTCCATGTGGCTCACTATTGCTAGACGTCTTCCACCAAGCAAATCTAGTTTGCCTCAACACTGGGGTCCCTACATTTTTGTCTGCCTCCACGACAAATTTATCTCATTTGGACCTTGCGGTCGGTACTGTTCCGCTAGCTCGGCGCTTCGAATGGTTCGCCCTTGATGATACACACTCGAGTGACCACTTTCCATGTGTCCTTAGACTGCAGCCTCAACTGCCCTACATGCGACCGCGACGCTGGAAGTTTGCCCAAGCCGATTGGACACTTTTTTCGTCTCTAGCGACTTTCGATGACCGTCACTTTCCCAGCGTCGACGATGAGGTCACACATATTACCGACGTTATTCTTACAGCTGCGGAACATTCAATACCACGCACCTCCGAATTGCCCCGGCGCCCCCCAGTTCCTTGGTGGAACGAGGCATGCCGTGACGCAATACGTGAGCGGCGACGTGCTCTCCGCGTTTTCCGCCACCATCCTACTTTGGCCAACTGTATCCGCTATAAGCAGTTTCGAGCGCGATGCCGTCGCGTCATCCGCGATAGCAAGAAGGCAAGCTGGAAATTCTTTATTAGCTCCTTTAACACCTTCACTCCCTCCTCGGAAGTTTGGCTTCGACGGTTCTCAGGCGCGCCTAGCTTCTCCCCGGTCTCTGGGCTCACTGTCGCGCATGACACATTAGTGGACCCCGTCGCAATTTCTAACTCGTTGGGTCAGCACCTTGCTGAGATTTCGAGCTCTTCAAATTACCCGCCAGCATTTCTCCCGAAGAAACGTGCAGCGGAAGTGCGATCTCTTGCTTTCTCCTCTCAAAATCGCGAAAGCTACAATACGGTTTTCTCCCTGCGGGAACTCCAACATGCACTCTCTTCTTCTCGCTCCTCCGCCCCAGGACCGGATGGTATCCACGTCCAAATGTTGCTGCATTTATCATACCATAGTCTGCGTTACCTCCTTCGCCTTTATAATCGAATTTGGACCGACAGTACTTTTCCCAGACGATGGCGGGAAGCTATCGTCGTTCCTGTTCCGAAACCTGGAAAGGACAAACATCTCCCCTCTAGCTATCGCCCCATTTCTCTCACGAGTAGTGTCTGTAAGGTTTTGGAGCGTATGGTGAATTACCGTTTAGCGTGGTGGCTGGAATCCCGCAGTCTTTTAACACCTGCCCAATGCGGATTCCGAAAGCATCGTTCTGGAGTTGACCATCTTGTTGCTCTCTCCACTTATATCATGAACAATTTTCTCCGGAAACGCCAAACAGTAGCAATATTTTTGATCTGGAGAGAGCATACGATACTGTTGGAGGACAGGCATCCTCCGCACACTGTTCTCTTGGGGCTTTCGAGGTCGGCTACCCCTTTTTCTTCGCGAATTTATGGCAGAGCGCACATTTAGGGTACGGGTGAACACTACTCTCTCCCGTACTTTCTCCCAAGAAAACGGGGTACCCCAGGGCTCAGTGCTGAGTGTTGTACTGTTTGCCATTGCCATCAATCCAATTATGGATTGTCTCCTTCCTGATGTCTCGGGCTCCCTCTTTGTGGACGATTTTGCGATCTACTACAGCTCTCAACGGGCCAGCCTTCTTGAACGACGTCTTCAAGGATGTCTCGATCGCCTCCACTCTTGGAGCATCGAAACCGGCTTCCGTTTTTCTCCCAGTAAGACCGTGCTGGTCCTCCCACGTTTCCTATCTTTCGGCTCGCTGTCTGCGATCCCTCAACACCCTCCGTGTCCTGAATGGTACCTCCTGGGGAGCGGACCGAGTGGTCCTTCTCCGCCTCTATCGCGCCTTAGTGCGCTCGAAATTGGACTATGGAAGCATAGTCTACTCCTCTGCTCGGCCGTCTATTTTTCGGCGTCTCGACTGTATCCACCACCGTGGATTACGTTTAATGTCTGGAGCTTTTTACACCAGCCCTGTGGAAAGCCTATATGCTGAGACTGCTGAACCTCCGCTGTCCAATCGGCGAGCAGTCCTTCTGAGTCGTTATGCTAGCCATCTGTCTTCCATGCCTGCTAATCCAGCCCATGACATTTTTTTCGACGCCTCCTTTGATGTAGGGTATGCAGGCCGCCTCTCCTCCCTACTACCACCGGGAGTCCGCTTCCGTCAACTGCTCCATTCTCTTTCCTTCCGCTTTCCTAAAACCTTCTTGACAACTTGGGGTACAGCACCGCCTTGGCTCCGTCCCCGGATCTGCCTGCTCCGTGACCTTTGTCAATTTCCCTAGGATAGTACACCTTCACTTGTTTATCGTCGGGCATTTGCTGCTCTATGTGCACAAATGACGGACGCCACATTTATTTACACCGACGGCTCGAAAACATCGTTAGGTGTAGGGAGTGCCTATATTGTTGGCGACACCCCAAATCGATTTCGGCTTCCCAACCAGTGTTCGATTTATACTGCTGAGCTTTACGCTGTTCTCCAGGCTGTCCACTACATCCGCCGCCATCAGCGGATACAGTATGTTATCTGCTCAGATTCTCCCAGCTCTCTCCTCAGTCTCCAAGCTCTTTATCCTGTGCACCCTCTGGTCCACCGCATTCAGGACTGTCTGCGCTTGCTCCACCTGGGGTGCGTCTCGGTGGCATTCCTCTGGCTCCCGGGACACGTTGGTATCTGTGGAAATGAGGCGGCCGATATTGCAGCCAAGGCTGCAGTCTCTCTTCCTCGGCCAACTATTCAATCGATTCCCTTCGCCGATCTACGGAGCGTTCTATGTCGACGTGTTGTTCATTTATGGCACACGCATTGGTCGACACTTACCCATAATAAATTGCGGGACATGAAAGCTCTTCCTTGTGCTTGGACCTCTTCCTCCCGAACGCGTCGGCGGGAGGAGGTAATTTTAACTAGACTCCGGATAGGGCACTGACTTTTTAGCCATCGACATCTTTTAAGCGGCGATCCTCCCCCACACTGCTCTCAGCTGTGGACGGTAAGACACCTTTTAATTGTGTGCCCCTATTTTACTCCGTTACGCTCCCGTCTACAGCTATCGCCTGATATATCGTCGATTTTAGCAGATGACATGCGCTCAGCCGACTGTGTTCTCCAGTTTATTAGTGCCAGTGAAATGACGTAAGTCATTCGAAGCTTTTTTTGGGGACAACCAACCCCTTTCTGTAGTGGATTTTTAAGCCTTCCTTCTGCTTTTAGTTTCTCCCATTGCTGCTGGTTTTCAATTTCGGCTTTTTACTGTTTCCTAAGTCACGGACCGGGCGCTAATGACCATAAAAGTTTTGCGCCCTAAAACCAAAACAAAAAAAACATCTGTAGTTTTCAGTTGTTAGTTCAAGCTGCCTCTGTAGTTACTTCTCTGAGGTTGATTATCCGTCTGGAATAAAACCAGGGTCGAAACGGTATATGCAGTGAGGAAATTCAATATTTTTTATGTCGTCCATCTCAATTGCATTGATATAAAATTGAACTGTAGTGGTTACCGATTTCTGGCTGGCACGCCCATTCTGAAACCACACACCTTGCTATTAACCGTAACTGTTCACACAATATGGTGCCAAAAGGCTTGAAAAACTTCAGTGCAGTGAAGTATACAGTGAGCAACAAGTATTCTCGTTTATCATAGCCATGTCTCTGTTGCAACTCACTGACTGACATACTACTTTTTGATTGTGCCAATACAACTGAGACTGCCGAAATAAAAAATTATACAATTTCCTCAGTACTGAACAGTTGTGAACCTATCATCCTGTCGCAGGACAGCGTGTCTTGAATAAGCAAGTTGTATGCGGTGACGAGTGTTACAAAATTTTTAAACGCCACAATACGTGGAAAACACAACAGAACATTTGTTTTAAATACACTACCCAAAATTAAATCAGATCATAAATATTTTTAGAAATCACATAATTTTCGGTGGCATAGACGAGTATGTGCTGCGTTACCGATGTTATTTATTATGCGTACGAATCGTACGATCCAGAAACAAAACAAAATTGCGAATATACTTGGTGCTATCAATGGCAAAAGCACAAAACTGTGAGCAATGTCTCTAGAGTTAGATACTAATATCTGTAAGCGAAAATTATACCCATATATCTATTTGTAAGCTAAATAACCATCTTACAGTAATTAGCACTATAATTTCTGGAATAACCACAAAGAGAATGCCTAGCAAAGGCTATAGCAATTACATAAAGGAGAATCTGATACATAACATCTACCTAAGTAATAATATTCTATTACTTGAGACTCAGACACATCAAGACAGTAGTTCTAGGCGCGCAGTCCGGAACCGCGCGACTGCTACGGTCGCAGGTTCGAATCCTGCCCCGGGCATGGATGTGTGTGATGTCCTTAGGTTAGTTAGGTTTAAGTAGTTCTAAGTTGTAGGGGACTGATGACCACAGATGTTAAGTCCCATAGTGCTCAGAACCATTTGAACCATTTGAAGACAGTAGTTAACATCTATATCTAAATCCTATAGTACACTACGTAGCCCACGTTATCGTGTGTGGCATCCCACGTTCGATGCGTACCAGTGGCATTTCTACCCCCCCCCCCCCCTCCCCTTCCCCTTTTCCTGTTCCACTGCGTGCGATTTGCGGGAAGAGTGATTGCCGGTAAGCCTCCGTGTGGACTCGAATCTCTCTCATTTTTATCTTGATTGACTTTTCACGAGATGTATTTAGAAGGAAACAGTGTATTGGCTAATTCTTCTAGCAAAGTACGGTCTCGAAGCTTTAACAGTAACGTGATGGAGAATCCCTCTCTTGCAGTGTCTGCTGCTGAGGTTGGTTGAGCATCCTAACAGGTACGGGTCCCATATTCACGACAAGTATCCGCGTACTGGTCGTACGAGCGTTTTGCATTTACTTCGTTGGTGGACTATATCTCCTGAAGATTCTCTCAGTGAATCTGTATGTGGCATCTTACTTACTCCCAATTAATTTTATGTGTTCGTTGAACTTCAGATCGCTCCGTATGCTTCCTCCTTTATATTTTGTTGACGTAAATGCTTCCAGTGATATTCCGCCATTTGTTTATGTTGAGGGTCAATTGCCACACTCTGCACGAAGTGTTGATTCTTTGCACGTCTTCCCAACTTCTCCGTATACAATTGCATCATCTGCGAAAAGTATCATGGAACTTCCTAAGTTATCTACAAGGTCACTTATATAATTGTGAAAGGTAATAGTCGCCGCGCGGGGTAGCCGTGCAGTGTAGGGCTACTTGCCACGGTTCGCGCGGCTTCCACTGTGGGTTGTTAGAGTCCTCCCTTGGGCTTGGCCATGTTATTTTCGGAACCGATGTCGGTTGCTACAGAGGAGGTTTTGAGTCTCAGGGAATATCATTATACGCGAGTATAAAACTTGTTCGATATTCTGCAACAGGCAGTCATAAGAGTTATAGGCCTATAGTTCTGTGCGTCTGTTCGACGATGATTCCTGAAGCTGTGAATCATCTGTGCTTTCTTTTCAACGGTTAGGAACGCTACGCTCCTCTAGTAGAGATCCACACTGCTGCTAGAAGTGTGGGATGTTTTCGTGTAGTATGTGTACAGTCGAACTGGTATCCCTTCAGGTCCAGTGACCTTCCCTCTGCTGACTGCTTTCAGTTGCTTTTGTATCCCTTGATCACTTATTTTGATATCTGCCTTTTTTTCGATCGTGCAATGATTTAAAATAGGCAATAAAGTGCGATCTTCCTCTGTGAAACTGTTTTGAAAAACGTCATTTAGTGATACGGGCTTTTCTGTGTTATTCGCTGTTTCAGTGCCATTATGGTCACATAGTGTCTGGACAGATGGATCAGATCCAATTACTGATTTGACATAAGACCTGAATTCATTAGAATCTTCTGTCAGTTTGGTAATTAGAATTTTAGTTTCGTATTCGTTGGACGCTTATCGCATAGCCTTCCTTATGCTAATCCTTGGCTTCGTTAAGTTTCATGTATTTGTAATGTCTTCGCTACGTTCAAATTTAGGTTCGTAGTGGCTTTCTAACACAGATGTTAAGGTATTTAGATCTTGGGGTTTATCTGTTTTGGTGTGAATCACATTGCTTTCTTATGCAGAACTTCATATTTTATACTAAACTGTCTCTCCAGTCTTGGAGCGCTCCAGCTTGACGCAGCCAAGAACCTCTACTTAGAAAAGTGGCTTAGTGGAGAAAAGCTTAGTTTAGAACTGATAATAATCACACTTCCCTACTTGTGCTGGACAGGCACTGCAAACACATGGCTTTTAAGACAGACTCACTAGCTAACTACGCTAACACTTCTTCTCATATTTCATGAACCTTCGGCATTCAGCCGGAGGACATCAATTTCTTGGCACGTTATTTCGTCTGATAACCATTCATCCATCTTCAGGTTAGTGTCTTGCGCTGGACATTGCTAATTGAAATCACTAACTTTATACCAAAATTTAGCGTGAAGACGGTCTATGGAGCACAGGCGTATGCGTAACAGTGATACTACGTTTGCGCTCTCCGTCGGAATGCGAAGTCGCAGAATCGGAATTTAGATGTCAAATTAATAACGTTAACTATCATTTGACATGTCATTAGCCATAAAATGTTTACTTTCTGAACATATATAACCGGCTCTCACGAATTATCCAGTTAAACGTCGCCATCACTAATAAGATCTTCCAGCGAACAAATTTCCACTTATTACTTAATAACTGAATGATCTCGTCTATGCGAAGATTTCCCTGGCAGAATAATAAATGGAAGTGCTGTGGACATACAGTGCTCGACAATGACTGACTTACTGCGCTGCGAAAGGAGTGTGTGGCGATCATGGTCAACGCACCTTACGTACAACACGTGCATTGTCTGACCAATGTAGGCTCTGCTACAGTGGCAAGGTATTCTTTAGGACTCAAACCTCCACAGTTTCAGATCGCGCTTTTCCAAACCGAGAAGAGCACAAGTCTTTGTAGCTGGGGAAATGTTGGGTATGTTAGAGGCAGGCTTGCAAAAGAGCTGGAACACCTATAGTCTTTGTTCCAAGATAGTGGATTCAGATCTGCACAGATTTAATGAGGAAGAAACTTGACCACTCACATGCTTAGGAGGTGAGGGAGCTGTTCATGTATAGTGCATTGCTCCCGAATACCGGCAATATTTCGTTGAAATAAGGTACAATATTAAGGAACTATCATGTCAAAGTAATCTTCCTCCCACCTACAAAGACCTGTGCTCATCTCGATTCGGAAATGGTCAATTTGGGATTGCCAAGGGCTAGGATATACAGAATACCTTTCCAGCGTGGCAAAGCCTACATCGGACAGACAATGCGCACAGTGAGTGAAAGGTCCGTTCAGTATGATCGTCACTCTCGCCTTTCGCAGCCCAGCAAGTCAGCCGTAGCAGAGCATTGTATCTCGATATGACATTCCATGGAGTATTCAGCCACGGAAATCTTGCCCTCGAAGAGATCCTTCTGGGATCGAATCATCTATCAGGTAGCTGTTGCTCGTAATCCATGTGTTAGCTTCAGCGATTTTCGAATATCTGTGGAAGAATTAAGCCCCGAAGTTTGAGCCCTAACAGCATCCATCCGTATCAGGCGTCACTGCACCAGCAGATTAACTATTCGTTTGGCGGAAGATGTTATTAATCGCGACAGCGATATTCAGCTGGATACTCCTGTGAGACCCGGTTATTTCTTTGATATCTTCAAAAACTAAACATTTTATGATTAATGAGGCGTCTGACGACCGTTAATTTTATGAATTTTACATCTGACTTTTAACTCCGCGTTCCTGCATTTCGACAGAGAGCGCACACGTGATATTAACATTACGCACTCGCTTGCGCACCACAGGTGGACCAATATTTGCAGAGACCGAAAAACTCGACTGAGGTCGTTCAGGTAGCGGCTGCTATTGCGCTTGCTTCTTCGTGCCAATTTTTGACGTAAGGTAGCGACGATGCATACTATGAATCTCGAGTGCAATACACTCACCTGCCGATGGCTCAATGGTTGTCAGCCGTAATATCATGGGAAGAAGTCGACGTCACACGGTTGGAATCCCGAAACTTCATGGCGTACTCATGACTCTGAGGAAATTTCAGGAATCACAACTCTTCTCTCGTTCCTGCCTGTGCTGTAAAAGAAATGTGTTTGTCAAACACCAACCCTATTTGTCAAAAACGGAGTTGACGCATAGAGATTGTTAAATAATGAGTTGGGTACTATAGGTGTAATGTCAAGATACACATTTACACTGCAAAATTATATCAGAAACAGCAGCTAAAGGGAAATTTCTAAGGGTGTTATGAAAAATGCTTTTCTAAAATTTCATATACGTTATGAGCCAGAAATATCCACCAGCCACTAAAACACACCTTTGCAATAGGTCATGCATCAATATCTGGATAAACTGAAGAGATCATTTCGATTTCATTAGACAAGCTGAAATAGTGCGATGTGATAAATCTTCTTGGGTCGTTGGAACTTGTACCAAGACTTCGAGTTTATCTCAAACAAAAAGGCCAGAGCCGTCAAACCAGGTGAACCTGCAGGTAAACTGATTTCAAGTCGTATCGAGCGACCAAGAAATAGCTAGGAGAGCACCTTCGTGGCCACAAACGACTAGTGGACCGGGCAGTCATCATGCTGGTAGAACGTACATTTACGTATTTCAAGCGCTACTTCCTCTACAAGAGCAGGAAGTACTTCGGTAAGTAATTGTGCGAACCTTTTAGCCACGAAGATTTCTTCAGTGAAGACCATTCGCGTAGCCTCTAATAATCCCGTTCCACACTTCCACGCTCCACTGCCTCTGTTGTTCCATCTGCTTGAAATTGTGCGGCTTCTCAGCGACCCAAGAATGCATTCAGCTTTCTATCATTTGTAAAGATAGCTCCATCGACAAAGAGAATTCTTTCAATAAAGGACCTGTTGTCCTGATGTGGAATCACAACCGAGTGACAGAATTAAATTCGTCTTGTACAGTCCCGCTAATTAATCTGCTAGTGACGTGACGTCTGATACTAATGGATGCTGTTAGCGCGCAAAATTCGAACATGCTGGGCATAAATATTCCAGAGATATTCGAAAATCTCTGGAGCTAACACGTGGATTAAGAGCAACAGCTCTGCTCGTTGCGGCTTGATTGGTACCCTCTGCGTAGTATTCCAGCTCACTTCCAATTCCATTCTTGTCCTCCGTCGGAAGTGGTGCCATTGGGCGTACCACTCAGCTTTTGTCTTCGTCTTCTTCTTTAACACTACGTACACAATTTGCGTACATTGTTTATGTTTGCGAAATACATTTAAGTTTTCAAATTAACCAAAACCCAAGACACGTGAACGACACGGACTGAATGGAAATTACACTTCGCCTTTGATTTCTTCTACTGGTCCCACGGCGGCTCAACACTGTGGTTCGGCACCACATGAAGTGTCGTATTTACTTATTTGGGTAAGCAATGACGAACTTCCATATACGACAACAAAAGGTTTCGCACTCAAACCACTTAAATTCGGAGTGCTAAATATTGTAATTACTTCCCAACTATAAGGCGCAGTCAAATAAAAATTTCTTTTTTCAAGTCTCCAATGACGTGAAAATCACGCGGAATAAGGTCCTGGCCTTATGGAGAATCATGCAGTGTTTCCCAGCCAAATCGCTGAGGTGTTGGTTTCGTCCGATTGTCAGTTTGGGGGTGAGCGTTATCATGCAATAGGACGATTACGTCCGACAACATTCCTGAGCGTTTTGACTTTATAGCGCGTCGCGGTTTCTGCAAAGTGTCTACATAGCACTGAGCAATAATTGTGGTGTAACGTTCGCGGAACTGGAGTAGAGACCACTGCTGTTCAAGAAGAATGTCATGATGGCTGTACCGGAACTTACGTGAACAGCTTTGCACTTCTTCGGCGGTGGAGACGTGAGATATTTCCACTGCTGGATTTGCCGTTTGTCCTAGGACTGTCGGAATGTTGGCAGAGGGAATCATAACTCCCGTACTCACACTGCCAATGGGACGAAGGCTGCACTTCATCGATTTTGTTGGGAAACGCAGGAATACCCTCCTTAGTGATAACTTTTGAATGGAACCAGTCCACTGTTCTGTTGTAGTGGTTTTCGGTTTTAATTCAACAGCCTCTCATAATAATCGGTTTCTGAAGTGTAAAAAGCCGCTGAATATGTCACTGTTTTAGAGCTGTGGTATTAACATCAGAAATTATTATGGCTTCATTGAAGAAAGTGAAGGTGATACCAATATCGGTGTAACTGGAATATTTAAGAAAACTGACTTTACGGCATTTATTGAGGAATTTTCGAAAATTCACTAAGTGAAAATGGAATCAAGATATCCTAAACGATACAGGAAAGACCTGAGGGGAATAGCTTAGCCAAATTACATTTTACTGTGTATCACGTGTTTCAGATACCTTTGTGACAAACATCTGATGGTTGTGCATCAAGCCACCGGGAACAAGTTTTCTCACAGGTGAGATGTTCATTGACGGTTCCAAGTGACGCTAGGCATCCTTTAGTATTCGCTGAATTTTGGATGATGCGATTTCACTGAACTAGCAGGATCTATTAATCAGGTCTAAAGCGTACCATCAATCTCAGTACATTAATAGAATTATTTTCATCAAGAATGAGAACCGCTAGCTGGAGAAATTTTAGAAGATAATCAGAAACGTCAGTTTTACTTGGCCTACCACCTTCTACGCAGAGCAGATGACTGGATGATAGGCGACACACATTCCATATGAATGCCGCAGAGTGGCTACGCCCTGTCGCCTCTGAGGGGCATAAGAAAGCATTAAATGACCTCTAGTGTCGCCAAGAAGCATCAGTGAACAATTAGTCTGCAACAGAAGTTATTACTTGGAGAATATTTTGCCGTTACTTTTAATGAAAAAATATTCACAAAACTCGAAAGCTGTTTCAGAAAGTCTAATGTTGTAGTCAGGTTTCAAACTACAAAAGCCTTAATAGCGTAACTAAATCTCTCAGCTGGCCAGAAAAGTGATGTATTCTTTAACTCAGACGCCACGCACTCTCAACATTTGTTTAGCAGTTGCAGTAAGTTCAAACTTTCGCTGTGTTAAGGGTACGACTCAGACTGATTTCCGTTTAAAGAGTGAGGCAAGAACGTTGTTGACTCGTGTCTTAGATAGAACCTTGTGAAATTGGATGAAGCCCTTTGAAGCATCCTGTATAGTAAGGTCCTATAGTTAATAGATGACGGATACGGCAAATGTTGAAGACAATCCTGACTTAGAAACACTGTAGCGTTTGTTGATATAGTGCATTACTGATACCCGTTAACTACTCTTCACAAAGTTAACTTGAAGAGGACGAACTTTGGTGGACAGTGTTCGGTCGGAAGTAAAATTTTCCGACAGCCCGTATGGTTTCTGGACATGTGAATTACATATCTGTGAAGCGGTTTCACACAAAATTAATTAAAGCAGCAGATCTAATTTTCAATTTTAATTATTCTCGTGGCTGTAATGTCAAAGGCAGCTGACAGAAAAAAAAACCCTCATCGCATTTCTCTCTTTGGCATTTGCACCGATGTCTCTAACTGTACCGAAAAACATTTTTGCCAAAATTGCTCAATGACAGAAACATCGTTTGGAATGTACCTTTGACCTCGTGTATTGTGGTTAAAAGTACCCAATTTTCAGTTATGTATCGATCTCGTTAATTTTGGATAGATTGCACGTCATAAACTTTCCGGATGATTTTCTGTTCAAACAGGGGAAGGGGGAAGGGGCTGTTGAGCCAAAAATCTTACATTATTTCATTTTAGATTGTAAATAAATGACCTGACATGTATGTGCGTAGTCGGTTCACTCTGTCGGAGGCGTTTCCCTTGTGAGTGCAATAGGCGGAAGAAGACCAAACATAGGTGTGCGCCATCGAAATTTCGTGGGAGTCACATCTTACGAAAATGCACTAGTAAGAAAAGGTGGTAGAATACCTTCATTGCTATCTTTGTACGTCCACATTTATTGAAAATGATGGAATGGATTACATAAGATATCGAAAATATCAAAAAGTTCCTTCATATCAGACAAGCAGTAGTTAACAGCAGATCCGCGTTTCGCACATCAGTGTTGTGTGTTCAGTTTACACATGTGTATATGTATAGGTAAAATATAGAAAAATAAATGATAGGTAGACAGATATGTAGATAGAAGACGAAGTTAGATATGTTCTTTCCAACTTCATACTATGCGTGAAACATGCGGTGGTACGGTCATAATTTGGGCAGCTATATCGTGATATACTGTGGGCTCCTCGTTTATTGTTCAGTATAGCGTTACTGCTAAGAACTATGTGACCTTCTGGGCTGATCGTATCTATTGCACGTACAATGTTGGTCAACCAATGGTAATGGTGATTTCTAAGGCGACAGAGCCGCTGTTCTCACAGCTCGTATAGCGAGCGCGAGGATGAATCATCGCGTTTCCCGTTGCCCGTACAGCTAGCAGATCTCAATATTCTTTGAGACTTTGTGGTCTACTATGAAGAGAATGTTGAGCGATGGCTACCCACATCCATCATTGTTACTTTTCACTATTTTGCAAGAAGAGTGGTATAAGATTCCCATGAAAGCCATACAGGACCTGTATTTATCTACTTCGAGACGAATGGGAAGTGTTTTGACAATGGTTCAAACGGCTCTGAGCACTATGTGACTATATATCTGACGTCATCAGTCTCCTAGAACTTCGAACTACTTAAAACTAGCTAACATAAGGACATCACACACATCCGTGCCCCAAGCGGGATTCGAACTTGCGACCGTAGCAGTCTCGCGATTCCGGACTGAAGCACCTAGAACCACTCGGCCACAGCGGCCGGCAAGTGTTTTGAATATCAACTGATTTTCTACACCAACCTGGGTATGGAGGTACTTTGCGACGTTGCCCATACGATATTCGAAACACTGGGTTTCAAGGCTCACGAACTCTTCAACGTCAGCACTTCTGATATTCAACGTGTGAAGATTCCTGCGAAGACATCCTGCTAATATGACTGTCTGAAACTGTGGTGTCACCGCCAGACACCACACTTGCTAGGTGGTAGCCTTTAAATCGGCCGCGGTCCGTTAGTATACGTCGGACCCGCGTGTCGCCACTATCAGTGATTGCACAGCGAGCGCCGCCACACGGCAGGTCTAGTCTAGAGAGACTCCCTAGCACTCGCCTCAATTGTACAGCCGACTTTGCTAGCGATGGTTCACTGACTACATACGCTCTCATTTACAGAGACTACAGTTTAGCATAGCCTTCAGCCACGTCATTTACTACGACCTAGCAAGGCTCCAAATTCAGTTACTATAATCTGAACAGGTAATATTGTGAATCATGTACCGTCAAGACCGACGTTCATCATTAATGGATTAAAGTTAAGTATCAAACTAATTAAGTCCACTTTCTGAATTCTAATTCCTTGTCATGTTCCAGACCTCACGTCAGTATAGTCCTTCCCTCCTCACGCCAGCCTGCGTGAGCTAAAACGCGTGCACTTCGGCCTCCTCTAGTAACACGGTGTTGGATCTTCCACCAACACAACAGAAACTGCTCAGTTGGCTTCACGCCATTACATTTTACAGTTCTTTGGCTGATTCCTCACTCCTGAAACGCGGTGTGCTGGAGCATTGCGCCACTGAAAGATGAATCCATCCGCGAAATATTAGTTGCAGAGCCGGACAGTAGATTGGAAGATCTGTTCACAATTCTGCACAGCCATCGAATGTACTTCACCGTTGAGATACGTGCGAAATCCTCTCATGATAGGAATCAAATATGTGACGGAGCCAACTCCTTACTGAGTCTATGACTCATTGTCATGTGCTTTGATGTCTGGCCGCCTCCTCACCCTTCAAGCGACAGGTAATTCCTGTACCTATTTGTCAAAATACACATTTGGCCCAAGTTCCATTCTAGTTGTTCCCTTGCTCACCTTTGTTGCCGCATTGATCTTCGGGCAGGCAACAACAGCCAATCAAGGGGTATGCAGGACAGGCATTTGCACAGTTTAGCAGTTGGCCGTTGCAGTAGTGCTAGCGTAGCATTATGCTACGCAATGGTCCACAGCAGGTTTGGGCGACTTTGTTAAATGTTTTAGCAAAAGCAACATTCCCCATTCAGCTACATTACAGGAACAGAGGTCCCACGACAACATACCGGACTAGGATAATTAAGTATACTTCTTCCCATCAGCGCCATACGCTCGTCCACCCACACCAGGCATGTATCGGAGGCGCAGCCGAGTACCTATAGCTTCATTTAGCAATATCACCAACTACGTGACTCCACTGGTCTATCAACGATCAGCTAGCGCTGATGGTTCCGAGCTTCATTCTGGAATCACTGGTCTCTCATTGGATACCAATAGCCGAAACTCCACCCAACCTTCGAGAGGCCTGGCTTCGACTCGGGTCGTCTGCATATTCGTCAGCTCTCTTGGGTAACAGGAAATGTACGCCAGTCTGATGTAGCCTCGTTGTGAGTCAGAGCAGACGATCGACTTGCATCAGCAAGGGCACCATCACCGCTGTTGTGTTGTCCCAGCATTCTGTTGCCTCCACAGTTTCACTTGCTACTGGTGGCTACTGTCAGCACCTGGGCCACAGACTCTGATCTCATCACAGTACAGGAAGACCACCTCCATAGCCGCCATTCCAAGGATCTGGAACAGCCATTTTGCAAAGCTGACGACAGAGTTGTGGTAAACACAAACACGACACGATTAGACATAACTTGCGGATCATGCCACTGGTGGGTTTTATGTTGCATGTTGGATGCGTAGAGAAAATGTGATCGTGAGGAAAGGGAAAATTATTGTTCGGTTCGTCTGCATCTACATGGATATTCTGCAAATCACATTTAAGTGCCTGGCAGAGGGTTCATCGAACCACCTTCTCAAACTCTATTATTTCAATCTCGTATAGCGCGCGGGAAGAATGAACAACTATATCTTTCCGTACGAGCTCTGATTTCAATTATTTTATCTAGGTGATCGTTCCTCCATATGTAAGTCGGCGCTAATAAAATATTTTCGCATTCGGAGAAGAAAATTGGTGATTGGAATTTCGTGAGAAGATTCAGTCGCAACGAAAAACGCCTTCCATCCCAAATCCTGTACCATTTCTGTGACACTCTCTCCCATATTTCACGATAATACAACACGTGCTGCCTTTCTTTGAACTTTTTCGATGTACTCCGTCAGTCCTGTCTGATAAGGATCCCACACCGCCCAGCAGTATTCTATAAGAGGACGGACACGTGTAGTAGTGTAGGCAGTCTCCTTAGTAGGTCTGTTACATTTTCTAAGTGTCCTGCTAATGAAACGCAGTCTTTAGTTAGCCTTCCCCACAACATTTTCTGTGTGTTCCTTCCAATTTAAATTGTTCGTAATTGTAATACCTAGGTATCTAGTTGAATTTAAGGCTTTTAGATTTCACTGATATCGTGTAACCGAAGTTTTACGCGTTCCTTTTAGCACTCATGTGGAAGACCTCACACTTTTCGTTATTTAAGCTCAACTGCCACTTTTCGCACCATTCCGATATTTCTTCTAAATCGTATTGCAGTTTGCTTTGATCTTCTGATTAGTCGATAAACGACAGCGTCATCTGCAAACAACCGAAGACGGCTGCTCAGGTTGTCTCCCAAATCCTTTATATAGATAAGTTACAGCATAGGGCCTATAACACTACCTTGGGGAACGACAGAAATCACTTCTGTATTGCTCGATGACTTTCCGTCAAGTACAACGTACTGCGACTTCTCTGACTGGAAATCACAGATGCAGTCACATAACTGAGACGATATTACATAAGCACGCAGTTTCACTAATAGGCGCTTGTGTGGTACAGTGTCAAAAGCCTTCTAGAAATCCAGAAATACGGAATCGATCTGAAATCTGTTGTCAATAGCACTCAGCACTTCATGTGCATAAAGAGCTGGTCGTGCTTCACAGGAACGATGTTTTCTAAACCCATGTTGACTGTGTGTCAATGGACCGTTTCGTTCGAGGTAATTCATTTGTAAGTAGGCTGTTTAGGTTTTTTTATTGGTAACGCCACCTCTGTATGAAAATCACTGGCTGTGCTGTGTGCAGTCTGTGGCTGCTTTGCATTGTTGTAATACTCGCCATTGTAGTGTTAGGCAGCTGGCTGTGAACAGCGCGTAGCGTTGCGCAGTTGGAGGTGAGCCGCCAGCAGTGGTGGATGTGGGGAGAGAGATGGCGGAGTTTTGAAATTTGTCATGAACTGCTATATTTATATATGATGATATCAAGTTAAATACATTGTTTGTTCTCTATTAATATCTTTCATTTGCTAACTACCCCTATCAGTAGTTAGTGCCTTCAGTAGTTTGAATCTTTTATTTAGCTGGCAGTAGTGGCGCTCGCTGTATTGCAGTAGCTTGAGCAGCGAAGATTTTTGTGAGGTAAGTGATTTGTGAAAGGTATAGTTTAATGTTAGTCAGGGCCATTCTTTTGTAGGAAATTTTGAAAGTCAGATTGCGTTGCGCTAACAAAATATTGTGTGTCAGTTTAAGCACAGCCATATATAAATTGTTCAAAGGGGACGTTTCATATGTCGACCCTTAGCCTAGGATACTTCACTGGAATCTTCTGATTTTTTCTTGTAGTTTGTGTATTTAGTGTAGCTTTTGTTTATTGCTAGCGCGTAATTGTAGAGAGAATCTCCTTTGTAGTTGTAGCCTTTCATTGTTGTACAGTAAAACAGTTGTGGCATGCATATAGATTTGCACCAAGTATTTCGCAGCTACGCTTGCAATTAACTAGATATTATTTTCAGTGCTATGTTAATGTGTTCTCCTATTTTTGCACTTCAAATTGTGCTTTTCTGTGTTATCGTGTGAAATATTGTGACAATTATGGCGTGTGAAAAACGTAACACTAGGCTCCAAACTAAACTGAGAAATAATAGTGACGACGAGCGTAGCTTATCAGCGCCGCAGAGTAATGAATTTACTAATGTTCAAAGTAGTAATTTGGTAACTGTGCACAGGGAAATGGAGCGGGCGTCAAACAATGGCGGGGACAGTGAAACAATTAGTGAAGAGGGAAGCATTATCGATCGATCGGTCGGCAATAGCTCGCCTCAGGAAGCCGAAATGACACGACACGATCTCGCAAATACTGTAGATTCAGGTTTTGGATCCTCACCGTTTTCCCAAATAAGTCAAGACACATTTTCTGCTTGTCAAAATGTGAATGTTTCCGGTGTAAATTCACTGCCGAAAAGCACTGAGGAACATGTTTCAGACACCAATGCATTGTTATTACAATTAATACAACAAATGGGACAAACACAGCAAAAGCTTCAAAAGTTAGACACAATGGAACAAAATCTTAAAAAGTTAGACTCATTGGAGCACACTCTTGAACGAACACGTGAGGATTTAACTGCTGAGTTACATCACATTGAATCGAAATGTCAAAAAGTCTGTAATGACGTAAAAACACAAATTTGTGAGCATTTCCAACCTATTTTTTCGTGTCATGAAAATGCACTACAGAATCACGAAGCAGCTATAAAAGAACTGCAAACTATTGTTCATGAAAATTATGAGACCTTGCTAGCAAAATTTGACTCAGTTGCATCTACCGATTCGGTTACGCAACTTGCAATAACTCAGGAAAACTTAAAGGACACAGTAGATTCGATTTCAACACAAATGGACACTCTGAAACTTGGTTCAGAAAAACACACTGACGAAATGTGTTCACTATCGGAGAAAGTAGCCGAATTTCGGATCAGGTCACTAACTTATCTACAAAGGTAGATGATGATCTGAATGACAAAAGACCTGTAGCCTTCACTGACACAGAAGAGTATGTACAAATAAGAAAACTGAAACAAAATCAGAATCAAATTAATACACAGTACAAAAGAGAAATCCGGGAAGTACAAGATCAGCTGACACAGGTAATACAAGAATTACGTATTTCAGAGGACACTCGCGCTCCAACACGGGAAGAGGGACTTAGAAACACGGAAAAGCCGCAAAATAATAACACAGGGCATTTCGGAAGTTATGAAAGAAACTGGCAATGTGCACCGAATTTCGATATGGAACCGCCGACACGACGTAACAATGACCGATATGCTACTCGCCGACACGATGATTTTGACTATAAGCTGTTCATTACTACACGTAAATTCAAAACATTTAAGAATTCTGGCAACGACATTCATCCACAAGCGTGGCTCCATCAATTCTCTCACTGTTTTCCTCCCAACTGGTCATTGGAGCACAGATTAGAATTTATGTGTGGCTACTTAGAGAATGAACCAGCTGTAAGAATGCGATCGGTCATTCACGATTGCCACAGTGAAGGAGAATTTTACCATGCCTTCCTCTCAGCATATTGGTCTCAAGCCACACAAGACCGCGTAAAACATGGCATCATAATGATGAAACATTTCGAACAATCTGAATTCTCCAGTCTTGTGAAATATTTTGAAGACATGTTGCACAAGAATCAGTACCTGTCAAACCCATACAGCCCCTCAGAACTCATCCGCATTTCCTTAATCAAATTACCTGAACATTTACGGCATATTATTTTAGCAGGACGTTGCAAAGACGACATTGAAGCTTTTCAGGGACTGTTAGAAGAACTAGAAATTGACACTGATAATCGCGGAACGCGAAAACAAGGACACAACAATTACAGGTCACATCCGTCACAATTCCGTGACGACAGAAACAATAACCGGACACGACTGGTCTATTCTTACAACGCAAATCGTGACCAAAATAGACACCACCCGTATGACAACCGTTGGCAGAGTAGTAATAACTACAGGGAAAGTTCACCTCTCCGTGGTAATGACTATCACAGAGATAACCACAGAAACAGACAATATGGGAACCAAAACAATTATTACCAGGGGAGACAGAATAACTTCAGACGCAACAGTTCAGCGCGGAGTTACGATTCAGGGAGAAATTCTCCACCACGTGACCGACAAGGAAGAAACTACGGATTCTACCGAAATGACGACAGACGATATGATCATAACGACAGACGTCAATTGCATCAGAACTGGCGGGATTCAAACAGAGCAGGGCCCTCTCGGCAAGGCGAATTTGTAGAAGTTAGGTCTCCTGATCCCAATAACGACGCGCGCCAACAAAGAGACAGACAATGTCTCGCACAGCAGGCAGCCGCGTGCCCAGGTGGCTCAGAGAAAAATAACATAGACGCTAACCTTGAGAAAAATTCCAGTATTCTTTGCCGACGTATACCGCATGACAATTGCATTCAAGTTCAAACTCTGAGTACTATGAAGAGTAAAGGTTTATACCAGGTTTCACATGTAAAACCATTTATTGAAAGATAATCTGCTTTTTAACTTAGTCTTTGTCATAAAATTTTTCGCTTCACATTACTAATATGCTTTGTCAGACTTAGAATCTGTTAACATACAACAATGTTTGAAGTTAAATATCCAATCAAGAACCAAGAGAACTTATTTAAACAGAAATGACGAATGCATTGTTATAGTGAACAGACGTCACAGTGTTATTGTGTGTGTACATTCTTGCTTGTTTGTTGCACGATTACGTAACGACTATAAGGCTCACATACTTAGAACATTTACCAGTACTGCTAAGGAGATTTTAATGCAACATTTTGGTTTATTTGAAAATACATTCTGAATTTAATGTGCTTTCTGAGAGATACCAGATGGCACAGAGGTTAGTTTATGTGACAGCTACGCGATTTTTATCACGACGCTACTAATGAGTGACAATTTACAATGTTGCTTTTGCAGTGTATCTGTTTTATATCTGCACAGTTTTCTGAATTCTTCTAGGAGTAAAAACATGTTTTAGTAGTAACTTTTGTGGTATAGCAACAATGAGACAGCCTTTTTCGTGGCATAACAATACGTTACTGTACAGTACTTTCCTCATCACGGCAATAAGCGTAATAACTAAGATATCTATACGCAAAGCATTTCACTTTTGTGTATCATGAGGTAAGTACATTGACTTTAGCAGAACTTTGCTTACAGAGGACGATAACTACGACAGTTCCACAGAATTATCTTACAGCAAGACGCGTATTTAGCGCTACAGGACACGCATTTGAGTGATTAATCTTATACTTAAAACACTTATTTTCAAAGATTTTTTAATTACAAAGAAAGTTTTCCGTGATACATTTCATTCCATTGCTGTAATTTGTAACACCTGAGGGTATAATTACATTTATCCTCAGGGGGGTACACGCTTACTTTGTGTACCATGTGTGTGGCAAGCACAAGGAACCCTAGCTAATATGGTATTTGCTTACACAACTTTACACATCGGTACCATATTTCTCTAACACATAATTACACAGCTATCTGATCATTTAACTGAGAGAGACAAACTTTTTTTTTTTACTACATCAGTGACAGATGTTTACGTAATTATACCGTTGGATAACTTCACACTTACGAAATTGTATTTTGTCTGTACTTAGTGAACTGTTCATATTTTTTTGGAACCATTGTGATACTATGAGAGCTTTGAATGATATATTTGGTATGGGATCATGATTTTTAAAGTACGTTTGAGGCAGCTGACACTTTTGACATGAGCAGAGAATTTTTTTAGGCTTAGAAATTATTGGAGGAAGTTACGACGATTTTGAGATTTGACTGAGGTGTTATGATGTTATTATTACGACGACGATGTGTACTATGTTGTTGAGGAATGTTTATTATGCTACGTATTTCTCATGATGAAATATTGAAGAAGTGTCGACGAATATGTATATGTATAATGAGGTAAGGAATAATGAGTAGTGTTTAGGGACTCTGATTTATGAAAAGGATGTTGGAAACCAAGAAACGTACTTTAAGAGTTATGAAATGTGTGTGTATATTCGTGAATGTATTACAATGCAGACGAAAATTTTTTTGGACACTGTTATATCAATAGCATTTTGTTTCTACAGATTTGTAACGCAAATTCTTGACCTGTGAAATATTTTTATATGTGACTGTCACTGTAGCGGAAACTGCTGTCGTAAATATTTCCGTAAGAAAGTTAACGGACCACCTACACATAATGCGTCGTGGGCACCCAGCTGTGTCAGACGCCTGGAGAAAAAGCCATTAGCGCGTGCCTTTCAGAGCACAGGAAGAAAAAAAAAAGGGACGCCATTAACCTCGCTTCTGACATTCCTTTGTAGAAAGCATCGCAAAAACGACACGGTCGAACTTGAAAACATATGATTTTTGTAATGCGTTGTGGGCACACAGCTGTGTCAAACACCTGGAGAACAAGCCATTAGGGTGTGCCTTTCATCGCTAATGCGACACCCTCGTTACTTGAAAACATATGATTACTCGCACTTTGTGCTAATTACTGAAATGCTTATGAATTGATGGGAAATATTCGTACATCTGCACACCTGATTATGACAAGTGTCTTTCTCCGAGAGTTGAGTGCTACTGACTTACGAAATGCCACATGACTATTGAATGATATTTTTATGCTTTGCTTTTCATAGTTGCTTATTTCATTTGACATCTGTTTTCCAGCTGTGTTGCAGCATTGCTTTTATAAAATAAAATGCATTTGCTAATGTGAACACTTTCTGTCAACAGATCTATTAAATAATTATTTTATGATCCACATTCTTTAAAAAAGGAGCACTTGGAAAGGAAAGAACAATAAGAAGGAACTAGTAACTGCATTCATAATTTTCTTTTCAAGTAATTGGTAACTTTTTGGTAGAATAACTTCTTGTGGTGCACCACTTTAATTACTTAGACATCAAGATGTGATTATACATTTGCCTTATCTGCATTGTTATCTTTAGTGTACCATTTTTTCTGCTTGAGCTATGTCATGTTTCGATATAAGCTGCTGTTTGCCAGGCATAGTGCTACTGAACTTTAATTTGTGTTACTCTGCTAAGCCAGATGTATTTTTTTTTTTTTTTTTTTTTTTGCTGCACAGTGCCCTATATTAGTTGTAATATTGCAATTGCTTTGGCATTTGTATTTTTGTCATTGATGTTTGTGTTAATTGTTTTGTGCTGCTGCATTGCCTCGTCCCTTAGTTTAGCATCTGAGCTCAGTAGATTTAAGTTAGATTAAGAGGGGGTAGACTATAGAAGAGAATGAGTTGCGATGAATTGGAAGAAATGCATTGAAAAGTTATACAAAAAAAGGTACAGAAAACAGGTTTAGGTAGGATTTTCTTGGAAATAAAAATGAGGTAAGAAATGTGTGAACATATAAACACAGAAAGCATGCTTAGTTAGAATTTTTTTTGGTGGAAACAAAGGATGAAATAAGAGGAAAGATATATGAAGTTTTGGGTTGGACTGCAGTACCAAATGCTACACTGAAAACGAACCCTGTCCTTTCCTATTGGTGTTATCCCACTATATGTTTGTGTACCCTTGTGTATTTATTTTCTTCCTGTCTCTGTGTAGTTTCATAGAATTTTTTCTTCTTTTAATATTAAGCTACATTCACTATGATGAGGAATACTGTTATCCTCGAATATAATTGGCATTAATAATATGTTATTTACTTTGTAAAGATGTTAGACATTATTAATTCCGTTCTGTTTAATGCTCATGTGTGAAGGTGATGTTTCAAAAGTTCTTGTGATCTTTATGTATTTACTTATGTCATAATTCCTGTAACACTGATGTATATGTCTATTTCTATTCTTTTGTAAAGCCTGTACTACAAATGTTATCTGTATTATTATGTTCTTTAATGATGTATTTTGTACCTTTGTAATTGTATTTTCATGTTGTAAATTTATAAAATTGTAATTGACACCAGTTCATCTTATTATTAACTTGTAAGTTACATTTCACTGCACACGTTTCTGTTGGTCATAGTATGTGGACAATTTGTGAGAAGCAGGGACTGTTAGTGTTTGCACGTGTGTTAATAATTCAGCAAGGGACTGGATAACAGCATTGCTGGTTCTAAGGACAATTCCAAAAACTTTGTGAGCGCACAAGTGGTGGTTATGGACTTGCTATATTACCCGCAAGACTCTTCAATGGTGATTGTGCACCTGCACAGTCACAACAGATGGCTGTTGGTTATCTCTACAAGGACTACAGTGGGTCTACATCTTTGATGATCCATCAATATCATTATTTCTACAAGGACTGCAGTGGGTCTGCACCTCTGATGGCCCACCAAACCCGTAATCTCTACCAGGACTACAGTGGGTCTGCTCTGTGATGACCTACCTACAATATTCTTCAAAACGTCGAATGAACTCTGCTGTGGGTTTGCTCTGTTGTGGCCCATTGCCTGTATGCATGTCAAGAGTCAGCACTGTCTTTCCGTTGGAAGGACAACACTACTTCTTCAAGACTGCATGGAAATCCACTACTTCCGTGTGCATTTTCTTCTACTGCTCAGACTTTGAGAAAAACACTACTATTTTACCGCAATGAACGATCAAGACTGTCTTTATGGACTGTGAGAAAATTTGAGCTTTTGACCAACATTGTATCAATAAGTGTGTGCATTTGATTTCTTTGTTATTGTAATTATGAAAAATTTTTTTCAAATCTGTATTGGCCACTGCCCAATCCAATTTGTAAAAATTTTTGTGGGGAGCATGGGGGCTATGTAAGTAGGCTGTTTAGGTTTTTTTATTGGTAACGCCACCTCTGTATGAAAATCACTGGCTGTGCTGTGTGCAGTCTGTGGCTGCTTTGCATTGTTGTAATACTCGGCATTGTAGTGTTAGGCAGCTGGCTGTGAACAGCCCGTAGCGTTGCGCAGTTAGAGGTGAGCCGCCAGCAGTGGTGGATGTGGGGAGAGAGATGGCGGAGTTTTGTAATTTTTCATGAACTGCTATATTTATATATGATGATATCAAGGTAAATACATTGTTTGTTCTCTATTAATATCTTTCATTTGCTAACTACCCTATCAGTAGTTAGTGCCTTCAGTAGTTTGAATCTTTTATTTAGCTGGCAGTAGTGGCGCTCGCTGTATTGCAGTAGCTTGAGCAGCGAAGATTTTTGTGAGGTAAGTGATTTGTGAAAGGTATAGTTTAATGTTAGTCAGGGCCATTCTTTTGTAGGGAATTTTGAAAGTCAGATTGCGTTGCGCTAACAAAATATTGTGTGTCAGTTTAAGGTCAGTCGTGTATAAATTGTTCAAAGGGGATGTTTCACATTATGTTCGAACACAATATATGTTCTAAAATCCTGCTGCATATCGACGTTAACGATATGGGCCTGTAATTTAGTGGATTACTCCTACTACCTATCTTGAATATTGTTGTGACCTGTGCAACTTTCCAGTCTTTGGGTACGGATCTTTTGTCGAGCGAACTGTTGTATATGATTGGTAAGTATGGAGCTAATGCATCAGCATACTCCGAAAGACCGTAATTGGTATACAGTCCATTGGTACACGGCCCATTGCGTTTCCTCCAGAAAGTCGGTGCTTATTGTGCTGCGTTCTCCTCGGGTGCCAACGAACCAAAAACCAGTTGACAGTGGTCATCAGCTGATGTTGGCTGTCATTAAAAAGCGGGTCATCAAAGTCTCGTGTCTCTCGATAACAGTTGATTACTCGATTAGACTTCCTGTGCCGTGTTCCGATCAGGCGAGCCATTGCCTATGCTGACAACCCATCTTGTCATAAAGTGACAGTGCCTACACTGAAAAATATTAGCACTCTGACATGCTCCACAAAGCAGACAAGTCGAATTCACTGTTTCACGACAGCGCGACCTGTTAAACGACACTGCAAAAACAGTTTTCCTTTTACATACATTGCATAGGCGGCTAGTGTAGCAATTTTCTGAAATATACAATGACTGGGAAAAAGGCTTGCGATCAAGACTCGTAAACTTTGCAAATGATAAGGGCGGTGCAAAGATTTTTCTGACAAGTTCACTACGACAAACTGCTCATGAAAAGTGTATTTTTAATTAACTTTATTCCTTTCACATTTGCTTGTTTGAGAAGCACCACAGAAAATCTTGTCAAGATTTGCTTAATCACGTACCCTGACGGTCGAATAAGTAACGATAGTACCTTAATAAAGGATATAGAGGAGTTAAGATGGTAGTTTTAGTGCATCAGATGTTCCACATAGTGTCCCTCTCCTGCCCCTGCTCCAAACTCTCAACGCACAGAATATCCATACAACACTGTGAAACAGACAGCAAAATACTTTCCGGGGATGTTCTTCAACTCGCGCCCCACACTGACCTGAATGTCAGTTATCTGGTAAAATTAGTACCGTAGGATTTTAGTGAAGTACTTTCGGTTTTTCAGAGAGAAACGGAACAGCGCGGGATGCAAGAACAAAACAATATTGTAAATTCACCGCATTGGGAAAAGCGTGAATTCAGATAGCAATCAGCTTTGCCTGTGAAGCGTCGAAATCAAGGGCCTCGTTTTATCAGACTCGGCGGTGGCCGATGCCACTAACAAGCCACTAGCGTCTGCTGGGACAGCTTGAATCATTTCAAAAGCTGCAGCACAGGCGTCGGTGTTCATCCCTCTCGTTTACAATTTTACCTCTACCCTCGAAGGATCTCACAATATATACCTGCATTATCTGATAACTAGGACCGATGATCATATTCTCACGCAGTTTGTAACGTGCCCACTATTCATTAACTAACGCACATAACTATTTTGGTGATCTACTTCCCGTTTAAGTGGTTAGAATTATATTCCTGGCGACTACTTTCGACTTTAATGTGACAGCAGACCGGATGCAGAGTCCACTCAACCTCATGATTCCAGATGAACAACTGGATGATTAAGAGATCACCAAAATAGCCGCGTAGGCAGCCGCAATGACCTGAAATCAAAACGCTGACGGCAGATAAATATTACATTTCAGAGAATTGTCTGAAACAAATTTCCAGTAAACGTGTCAGGCTGTAGGAGATAATTGAGAACTTTTTGTTTCTTAGGTAAATAAATCATTAAAGCTGATGATAAAGAGAAAGTTTGTAAAGCCGAGGAAGAAATTTAATTTGTCGTTCAGTAAACATTGAATTCACAAGTAACTACATTGCTGTGTAAGACTTAGGGACGCAAACAACTTTCACACGATGTGTCGCTGCCAAGTAAAGAACTTGACGAAACTTGGACCAAAGAGAACTGCTACAGTATAGCAAAGCACAGGACGGCTTTAGAGGACTTAGGATCAAATATGGCTGGAGGGAAGGATAGCATACCACCAGAATTAAAATCATTGGGGCAGGGGGCAACACAACGACTGTTCACGTTGGTGTGTAGAATGTATGAATCTGGCAACATATCATCTGATTTTCGGAAAAATATCGTACACAAAATTTCGAAGGCTGCAAGAGTTGACTTGGGCGATAATCATCGCACAATCAGCTAAACAGCTCATGCATCCAAGTTGTGACAAGAACAATATACAGAAGAACAGAAAAGAAAATTGAGGATGTGTTAGATGAAAATCAGTTCCGCTTTGGGAAAGGTAAAGACACCAGAGAGGCAAATCTGACGTTGCGTTTGATAATGAAAGCCAGACTACAGAAAAATCAAGACATGCTCATAGAATTTGTCGACCTGGTAAAAGTGTCCGAGAATGTAAAATGGTGCAAGATGTCCGACATTCTGAGAAAAATAGGGGTAAGCTATAGGGAGAGACAGGTAATGTACAATATCTACTAGATCCGAGAAGAAATAATAAGAGTGGACGACCAAGAACGAAGTGATCGGATTAAAAAAGGTGTAAGATAGGAGTGTAGTTGTTGTGTACATAGTTCCGCGTAGTCAGCGCGTACACAACTTTCCCAATAGAGCACGCCCCGCTAAGCACAACAGCGCAGGCGCAGCGCTCGTCCGTCTCCGCACTACGAGATGGCATGGCACTGTCTTAGAGACGGACCAAATTCTGCTTCCGCCGATCCGCGTATTAATATGTAACGCAGCCAATGAGATTGCTGCTAACGTATAACCTTTTCTCCTCGCGGATCACACTCGCGCAGTAATACCTGACAGCGCGAGGTATTATAACGAGTGTACAGACCTCCGATCAGTGAGTCTGCATTAGTCTGGATTAGTCTGCATTTGTCTGTACCAGTCATTAGGCAAGTTTCAGTCTGCGCCTAATAAGATTACCATATTCCTATACACAGTCATGAAGATAAATGTATAGACGCTTTTGTCAAGTATCAGATGTATGTGAGAATAAGATTAACGTACCAAGACCAAAGGAACTTCATTTTGCCCATTGTAAACAACATCCAGAATCAAGTTACGTAATATCTATACCTTTTTATTATTTTAATAAATGTGTGTGAAAATTAATCAAGTTCTGTTTAAAGTTGGTCACCGTCAATCTGCTACTCTAAGCGTGCAAGTGGCATTTCTATCGTCTGACCTAACGGCAGAAGATAAACACGCTACGATGAGACCACGAGACATATTGCTGACACTCGCCTACTTCGTTAGAGCGACAAGTCAAATAATCTGATGGCGTGTGTACCGAAGGTCTTACAGTATGCACACCACAGTAGTCTTTCGCCACTACTGTTGAATCTGTACATCGAAAAAGAAGTGATGGAAATAAAAGAAAGTTCAAGGTGTAGAATTAACATTCAAGGTGAAAGGATATCAATGATATGATTCGCTAATGACATTGCTATCCTGAGTGAAAGTGAAGAAGAATTACATGATCTGCTGAATGTAATGTGCAGTCTAATGAGTACAGAATATGGATTGAGAGTTAACGAAGGAAGACAAAAATAATGAGAAGTAGGAGAAATGAGAACAGCGAGAAACTTAACATCACGATTGATACTCACGAAGTAGATGAAGTACTACCTAGGCAACAAAATAACCAATGACGGACGAAGCAAGGAGGACATCAAAAGCAGACTAGCACTGGCAAAAAGGGCATTTCTGCCCATAAAAGTCTACTAATATCAAACATAGGCCTTAATTTGAGGAAGAAATTTCTGAGGATATACGTGTGGAACAAAGCATTGCACTCGTATGTTAGTGAAATATGGACTATGGGAAAACTGGAACAAAAGAGAATCGAAGCATTTGTAATGTGGTGGTACAGGCGAATACTGAAAATTATGTGGACTGATAAGGTAAGGAATGAGGAGGTGAGGTTCTGTGCAGGATCAGAGAGGAAAGGAATATGTGGGAAACATTGACAAGGAGAAGGGACAAGATGATAGGACATCTGTTAAGACATAAGGGTATGACTTCCATGGTACTATGGGGAGCTGTAGAGGGAAAAACTGTAGAGGAAGACAGTGATTGGAATACATCCAGGAAATAACTGAGGACGTGGCCGGCCGGTGTGGCCGTGCGGTTAAAGGCGCTTCAGTCTGGAACCGCGTGGCCGCTACGGTCGCAGGTTCGAATCCTGCCTCGGGCATGGATGTGTGTGATGTCCTTAGGTTAGTTAGGTTTAATTAGTTCTAAGTTCTAGGCGACTGATGACCTCAGAAGTTAAGTCGCATAGTGCTCAGAGCCATTTGAACCAGGACGTGGGTGGCAATTGCTACTCTGAGATGACGCGGTTGGCGCAGGATAGGAATTGGTGGCGGGTAGCTGTAGAGGGCAAAAACTATAGAGGAGGACAGATTGGAGTACATGCATTAAGTGCTACCTTGAGATGAAGAGGTTGGCACAGGAGAGGAATTCGTGGCGTGCTGCATTAAAACAGTCACACGTCTGATGACTTTAAAAGGTGGGGATTAACCTTGAAAGTGGAATATTAGTTGCGGCTAAACACATAGGAAAATCCATTTCGACATGACGGACAGTACAGTGGTCGAGGGCCTTAACATGACGACCGAGAGTGTAGAATTTGTGCACAATTGTCGGAGCTAACAGACAAACCGAACTGCGTGAAATAACCACAGGAATCAGTGTGTGACGTACGACAAGGACCGATGACCTCAGCAGCTTGGTCCCTTAGGAATTCACACACACATTTTGTGACGTACGACGAATGTATTCCTTAGGACAGTACAGCAAAATTTGACATTACTGGGCTATAACAGCTGACGGCCGACGCGAGTGCCTTTGGCAACAGCACGGCGTCGCCTGCAGCGACTCTCCTGGGCTCGTGGCGACAGTATCTGCTGCATCCTAGACCACTGGAAAATCTTGAAGTGGTCAGCTGACAACAGTTTATGATGGAGTTCGAGTGTGGTGCAGACCCCATGTACCCACAGACCCTGGTCAACAACGAAGCGCTATGGAAACCGGTGGGTACTCCATAATGGTGTGGTCTGTGTTTACATGGAAAGAACCTATCACTAACTGGAAAAGGATATGTTCAGCTGCTTGGAGATAATTTGCAGCCGCTCATGGACTTCCCAAACAACGACGGAAATTTTGTGGATAGCAATGGACCATGTCACACGGCCACAATGGTTCACGTTGTGTATTTTTTCTTTCAGACACGGGCGAAAAAACAGACAGTGTGTATCTGAAACTTCCTGATAGGTTAAAACTGTGTGCCCGACCGAGACTCGAAGTCGGGACCTTTGCCTTTCGCGGGCAAGTGCTCTACCATCTGAGCTACCAAAGCACGACTCACGCCCGGTCCTCACAGCTTTACTTCTGCCAGTATCTCGTCTCCTACCTTCCATACTTTACAAAAGCTCTCCTGCCAGGAAGTTTCATATCAGCGCACACTCCGCTGCAGAGTGAAAATCTCATTCTGGACAGTGTATCTGTTGTTTTGGAAATGTCCTGAATAATACCACCATTTTGATCCTGCAGCCATTATCAGTCAAGACACGTGCCTGCTAGTGGCATTGATTTACATCAATAGGGAAAGTTGTACATTTGTGCACTACTGGCAGATGCTCTGACCACTGAGCAACTGGGACACAGTGGTCATTGAAGCTGCATGGAATATCCAAGCACGCCTCCTGTCCGACCCAAATTCTCAACTTATCCACACTATTGACGTAGTGCCCCTACTCGTCATTACTCGCCGAGTTCACGATCATTGAACTGCATCGAGCTATTTACTTATTTGGAGTCCGAAAGACGATTGGTTTGAAGAGCATTCTGGACAAATCCAGCGAACAATTTGTCCACCCAGATCACCCGACGTGAATCGCATCGTACATGTATGGGACACAATCGAGAGGTTAGATCGTGCACAAAATCCTGCACTGGTAACACTTTTGCATGTTACCATAGAGGTAACATGTCTCGATATATATGCGGGAGACAACAAACGACACATTGAGTTCATGCCACGTCGAGTTGCTGCGCTACGCCAGGCGAAAAAAAAGTCCTGCGCGATATTAAGAGGTATCCCACTGTGGATAAAATAGGTAGAGAAGTGTTGACTCAGTCCTGACACGTAACAGGGTTTAGAGAGAAATATTTGGTGAGTACTTCAGAGTGTTGCAAGCATCGCATGGACGATAGTATATATCTGTGAAGTAGTTTACGTAACAAATATCCTTTACTTTACGTCTATGGTCACAAACTTTTTGTCAATAGATTACCAGTTTCGGTCTGTAATGACCATCTTCAGATCTGTTCTATAAAAACAATGTTATGAAAGGTAGTGCTGCTGACAAGATGACTCGTGCATATGCTGTTATTTATATACTATTTGACTATGCTGGTGCTGATTTTGCATTTAACATTTGACGATGTCACTGTGGTTGCAGTACATTAGGACATTGTTTTTACAAAAGAGTTCTGAAAATACTCATTATAGACTAATCTGTTGACAAAAGCTTTGTTACAATAGACGTGAAGTGAATCAAATTTATTCTATATTCGAGTCACTGTTTTATTTCCGACAGTGACGCAGCTTGTGAAATTTTCGTAATGTTTTAAGAGTGCTATGTATTCAGTAGTCACATTTGGCTACACTTCAAAGGACCCTGTGAGACCTTTGCAACGGACAGTATTAAAACCAGAGTATATCACGGTATGTAGTGCTTTAGAGATGATATTTAGCCCGTACGCAATCCCTGACAATCATGACTAGCACATAACCCACAGACAGTTTTCTTTATTACACAGAGTCGAAGTGGATGGCTTCGTGAAGTATGTTTTTTATTTAGATGTCTGTGGAGTTACTCGGCATGATATAATACATACCTGGTGGCCTTTTTTGACTTTCAGTTGATACTGATCAGCTTATGCTGGATATCTAGAGCGACCACAGAGTCCAGAGTCACATGTTGGAGGCATTTCCGACGAAATTTGAAACTCTTGTGCCCGATTTTTTCAGTTCAATAACAAGATCACAAACTTTTATCGTTATTTATTCGTGAGTTAGTTGATTTATAAATTATGGCGTCAACTGTGAAAAACCCTGTATTTCATGCATAGTAACCAGAGAATTCGTAAAAATCAACTCCACATCTTGATTGGTGACGTCATCACTGGTAGTTACGTAAGGTCGTCCTAACATTCATCTTTCCTTGGTAGTTATCAGATATTTTTGTTGTTTTCACCATTTTCAAACAGACATTTTAATGATTGTATACCGTCCTCCGATCCCACAAGAAGTGGTCATTTTATTTTTGCTCCACAAAGCCTTTCATACGCAAATACTGTCTTTCTAAGGTGAAAACGAAGATGACTCGTATTTTCTAGTCTGTTGAGGAACGAAGCTTAAAAATTCGCTATGACGCATGCTGTTGATTGAACACTGGAGCACAAAAGAGGCTATTTATTGTTCTTTCTCTCGTCCTCACCGTTTTCCATCATGGATTCTTTTTCACTTCACCCATATTCTCTCTCATCTCATCGTATCTCTCCTCCACCTTCATTCCGACCTCTCCCTTCCTCTCTTCCTCTGTCACTTTCACAAACTTTCCCAAATTTGTGCCTGCGTTTACACTACTGGCTATGACTGATACAATTTAAAAATGGTGCACCCAACATTTGCTTTCTGTTAATTGCAGTAAGAGAATATCAGCCAAGTCTTAGCAGCTGCTGATCATTGACATCCATTTCTATACTCTTATGGTTTGCACACCTTGCATACTGCACTTATAATAGCTCGTATAGTTGATATATTACGGACCTGCATGGTGAATATTTCAGAGCACTCCAAGTAACCATCAGGCTTGGAAAGTAGATCCTCTGCTGAGGAAAATATAATAGAGGTTTTCGTGGAAATTGCACTCAAAACCATATGTTGATGGTAGAGTAACGGCAGCTAAGTGCTAGACACAGAATTCGTGTTTACGACGATTGCTACATGCGAAGTATATGAAGCTAGAAGGGCAATAACAATTCAATTGCGGTGAATGCTCTCTAACTCGGCTTCGTGGCCTTATTACAGCCATCAGCGTAATGGTACCAGTAGTAGTCCTAGAACTGTACTCCTGTTTGTGTGTAATCGGTGAATTTTCTGTTCGTTTTGTGATTACGTCAGCGTCTCACCAGTTTGATGGCTGGTGATCCCTGATTAGAGTGTAGCAGTAATCGGCTAACATTGATGCACTTCGCATTCCCTGGTATCTCATTTCCATGTCCGAAATGTGCTGGTTCAAGCATTCTCCGTGCTCATCGGTTACAGCACCATAGTTGTCCAAGTGGGAAACTAGGAAATGTAACTTAAAGACATGTTCCACCCCACTTTACTGTAGCAGTGCAGAAAATTTTCTGTAAGATCCTTCTCTGCCCTCTTATTTCCTAGGAAGTTTCGTAACACTTGAACAAAGGCATCCAAGGCTAACTCTTCATTTCGTGTAAGGAAGGTGTTGAAAGCTCACCTTTGTACAGTTTTCGAATCTGGGGACCCACGACAATCCCCTTTTTTGTTTTCGCTTCACTTAGACGTGGAAATTCCTTGCCCAAATAGAGGAATGCTACCCCAGTTCTGTCCATGTCTTAACGGAGTTCATGGGCCCAGTTTTATATGAAGTGCAGGGAGAAATATATTCTTGGATTCGACAAGCGTTTCATGCATCATACCGTCAGACCCTGGTTTAAGTGACTAAAGCTTAGGCCACTCTTTCTTTTTAGAATGACGTGCTTCGGCGCGGCTATTCCAGAGGCACAGGAAGCAACAGAATTTGGTGTAGCGTTGTTGTAGCGCAAGTAATACGTCCATGAGTTTCAGATGCCCGAACGTCTGCCATTTAAACTTGCCGTAATTCAGTTACAATAATGATTTCATGTCATTATATGTTTCTTTCGCGTAAGGTGCAAATCCAATCGGAATCAATGGTAAGACGTTTACATTATGCAGTAGCACACAAGTGAGACTTTGGAGGAGTCGATGAATAGCCCCCACTGATCACTTTTATAGTCAATGCCTACAGCTACCATTAGTCCCCGTACATAAAAAATAAATGGCAAGTTATTTTTGCTCTGAAAAAAATGGAAGAAATGGCATTTGACGGTTACGGAACGCAGTTTCATTTATCGTCTTATCAAGACAGTTCCACAGTTGTAGACATGACACCAACAGTTCAGCTTTACTTCTCAGCAATTCCAGCTCTCTCACTACGTCATTAAGTTCAACTGTGTTTTTTGTTAATCTCAGTACACTCAGCATAAAGACGAAGTCAGGATCTTTCGAAGATCTGGGATTTGAAGGTGACGCTGCAGCACTAGCTTCACTAGCGTCCAAGTCACTGTCACAATCAAGTGGGACAGAAAGAGGAGAGCTGTCTCCGTGAGGTACTGATCGTATTGCCGACGGTATGTTAAGTCAAGGAAGGCCTTTTCTTCTTGGAAATACCGTCTGTTAATGGAGCTGTCATACAAAAGTAGTAATCATTCACATGGTCTGATGGTTCCTCACCAGATCACGGGTACAGCAAAGCGAATGGAAGGTCTTCTATGATTCAACCACGAATGAAGACTCGAGACACAAGATATGCAACATATAAGTGGAGCACATGGCTTGTCCTGGTCCCCGCCAAATTACAGTCTGGACGTCTTCCCAATACGTCACGTTATTAGCCTCCTTTGCTATTTCGTTGTAGCCCGTCCCCAAATTTAGTAGGAACTGTCGGCAGTGTTAACGCATTTGCGAGGCATATTGAATCACAGGAATTACAGTGACCACACGCACGAACTACACTTCATTAATACATCTTCCAGCACGAGAATAGTATATAGCTCGTAACATATTAAAACTGAGCTAAAATTAAATATGCTCCGCTCCTCCTTGCCCTTGTTGTTACAACTCCGGAGTAAAAACAGATACAAAAGTGACACAGCTCTCGTTATCTGAAAATTCATCGCTCTCTTTATCATCAGCGGAATTTCGAAGTCTGTATGGGAAGGGATTGACAATGTATGCTAAAAAATATAATTATTATCAAATGGACGCCCCTTTAACATTGAAACGAGAGTTAATCCAAGTTTTTCATTGTTTTCATTATCAGTGTGTTAGATTTATTAACAAACATTTCTTTGATCCCAGTTACATTTTCAATGTTGGCTGGTGTGACGCTCAAAATGTTCTCAATTGGGAAGAAATCTGGCTACCTTTCTGGCCAGGGTAACGCTTGGCAAGCATGAATACGAACAGTAGGAACTCTCACTATATGAGGGCGGGCGTTATCTTGCTGAAATGTAAGCCCAGGATGGCTTGAGTTGAAGGCAACAAAACGGGGCGTGGATCGTCTTCGACATGCCGCTGTGCTGTAAAGACGCCGCGGATGGCAACCAAAAGGATTCTGCCATGAAATAACGCGGCAGCCCAGACCATCACTCCTGGTTGTCGGGCCATATCAGACACGTCTTCGTTCTGGAATTTTATTGAATGGACTAAAATTGTCTTCAGTGATGAGTGCCGCTTCGAACTGAGCTCCGATAATCAGCCTTACCACTATTTGATAGTGTTTTAGCTTTCCAATCAGGGCAAAGACTTGGTTATCTGAGTTTTTTATCATATGTAATGGCCTTCCTATTTCATGTACTCTACTTTTTATGCCTATCTTTTCTTTCGTATAGCTTGTTATCCATTCCCTTACTTATTAGAAAATTTAGATTTAGATATTTTACTGTAATGAATCTGAAAATTTTGACGGTGGTGGGGAGACAGGGGGAGGGTCACTGACATTTGGTATGTTTTTTTCAAATGATAGTATCAGTCATATTTTGTTTACTTTTTTCTGTAGTCCTGTTATTTGTTCTTTGTCGCTACCCAATGAGCCAGTAAATAACGCCGTCTAATCTTCAAAGATTAGACAATTTGTGGTGATTTTATGTGTGTTTCTTCTTATTGAATACCCTTAATATTCCAGAATGAGATTTTCACTCTGCAGCGGAGTGTGCGCTGATATGAAACTTCCTGGCAGATTAAAACTGTGTGCCCGACCGAGACTCGAACTCGGGATCTTTGCCTTTCGCGGGCAAGTGCTCTACCAACTGAGCTACGGAAGCACGACTCACGCCCGGTACTCACAGCTTTACTTCCGCCAGTACCTCGTCTCCTACCTTCCAAACTTTACAGAAGCTCTCCTGCGAACCTTGCAGAACTAGCACTCCTGAAAGAAAGGATATTGCGGAGTCATGGCTTAGCCGCAGCCTGGGGGATGTTTCCAGAATGAGATTTTCACTCTGCAGTGGAGTGTGCGCTGATATGAAACTTCCTCGCAGATTAAAACTGTGTGCCCGACCGAGACTCGAACTCGGGACCTTTGTCTTTTGCGGGCAAGTGCTCTACCAACTGAGCTACCGAGTTCGAGTGTCGGTCGGGCACACAGTTTTAATCTGCCAGAAAGTTTCATATCAGCGCACACTCCGCTGCAGAGTGAAAATCTCATTCTGGAAACATCCCGCAGGCTGTGGCTAAGCCATGTCTCCGCAATACCCTTTCTTTCAGGAGTGCTAGTTCTGCAAGGTTCGCAGGAGAGCGTCTGTAAAGTTTGGAAGGTAGGAGACGAGGTACTGGCGGAAGCAAAGCTGTGAGTACCGGGCGTGAGTCGTGCTTCGGTAGCTCAGTTGGTAGAGCAGTTGCCCGCGAAAGGCAAAGGTCCCGAGATCGAGTCTCGGTCGGGCACACAGTTTTAATCTGCGAGGAAGTTTCATATCAGCGCACACTCCGCTGCAGAGTGAAAATCTCATTCTGGAAACATACCCCAGGCTGTGTCTAAGCCATGTCTCCGCAATATCCTTTCTTTCAGGAGTGCTAGTTCTGCAAGGTTCGCAGGAGACCTTCTGTAATGTTTGGAAGGTAGGAGACGAGGTACCGGCGGAAGTAAAGCTGTGAGTACCGGGCGTGAGTCGTGCTTCGGTAGCTCAGTTGGTAGAGCACTTGCCCGCGAAAGGCAAAGGTACCGAGTTCGGGTCTCGGTCGGGCACACAGTTTTAATCTGCCAGGAAGTTTCACCCTTAATATTGATCGATTTCATCCGTTCTCTCATTACCTTCTCTAAAGCGATTATGGAAAGTAGTTTTACTCCTCATTCTACATCAAAAAAATTTGGCAGTTCTCCCATAAATTTTACTTCGGATGTTGTGTTTGTTATTGTTCCTTTAATTATCTATGCAGTGTTATCGTCGATTGGGAATTCCCTTGTAATGCTGATTAGTACTTATATCCATTGAGTAATTTTGCCTTTTTAAAATCTACGGAAGTTATTACATATTTCACAAGCCTGTTTTTTGTCATTTCTCTTACTTACTTTAGATTCAGTGTTTGCTCTGCTTAAGATCTTTCCTACCTAAATCCTGCCTGATATTCTTCTAGTTGTGGGTCAATAATTTTACTACTGAAGACAGTGAAATTCTATTTTTCGCCGTTATTTCCCAATTCCTTTCCAAAATCGAAAGTATCACTTTCTTTGTTCAGTTTAGACGAGCTGACACACGAATAGGTGGAATGTAGATTACAGGTATCACGTTTTGGGATACGTCCTGGACACACATCAAAGTAATTTTACAAGCTGTGGCGGTGTATCAGTCACAGAAACGACGCGACAGAGCCAAACCGTCGTCTCACGGTATACTATTTGTTTTACAGACTTTATAAGTTACCATACGCTACTTTTTATCAACTTAGTAAGTAATGTCATGTCTGATGACTGTTCATCAATGTTCTCAATTTCAGGGGCGACTGGTTAGATCATTGGCGTGCTGCTTAATCAACTTTCTAACTTTATTTTGCACTCTACTAAACTGTCGCCCACCTCACATGGAATTAGGGAATGTTTGCGTCATGGTGTTTGGACGTCACATCCCAGAGGATGATTCTGGTAACAGATCTACTGTTAACGGTCCAGTACTGAAGTCGCGAGTGGTCGTCTGTGTCGCAATGTGACATATAGGATACAACTTCATTCGCCGAACTTCGCTGACAACGGCAGTGAACACATGTGACTTTAGTTTAGGTAAAAACGAAACATCGACTCTCCGTAGACTATGCGGCCACGATAGACTGCAGTGAAATCTGTCCAATCATTGCGCTGGAAGCCATCGGGTATGACTTCAGGTGACCGTGGAATGTAATGATAATTAAATGGACACCCTAGCTGCAAACAGGCGTTGATGTACTTCATTGGGGACATGTTGAAAATGTGTGCCCCGACCGGGACTCGAACCCGGGATCTCCTGCTTACATGGCAGACGCTCTATCCATCTGAGCCACCGCGGGCCCAGAGGATAGTGCGTCTGCAGGGACTTATCCCTTGCAAGCTCCCCGTGAGATCCACATTCCCAACATGTCCACACCACTACATTCGTAGTGCGCCTAATAGATGTTTGCCCATCATACTCATTACTCGTGGCAGATTAATCTACCAAGTCCCGTACGAGTTCGGGCATAGCGTGTGCGTTCGCACAAGAAGCTCAATGGCCGGGAAGCCATATTTTAACTATATATGATGGTAGTATTTGTTCCCGAAAGAACAGTTACCGTGGATGAACATGCAGCTTTGCTAGAAATGAAATGATAATTAAATGGACACCCTAGCTGCAAACATTTCTAGCAAAGCTGCATGGTCATCCACGGTAACTGTTCTTTCGGGAACAGATACTACCGTCATATACAGTGGAATGTTATTGACGGTACAATGGTATATCACCCACGTGCTACGTCATCATGCGTCACTTGTCAAGCTAAGGTATCGTGGTACCATTTTCAACAGCACAGTACTCGTTTACACATGGCACAAATCTCTATGAACTGATGTTGATATTTTCCTGCACCTTGCAATACCATCAGATCTGCTCGCGATAGAACACCTGTGGGACCAGTTCAACGGTCAACTCCGCCTCAGCGCGAGATTTGGTTCATCAAGGAGCACTCACAACAGTTGCGAGCCAGCTTTCCTCAGGAGTGGATACAACAGATTGATGAAATCCTCCCCAATGGAGTAGGTGCATGTATCCAACCCATACGGGCTGAACGTCACACTGATAAGTGGGTTCCTCCTCCCATTTTCTCTGTAAATAACATCACATATCTTATCAACCAGTGAAATTTCATCGTTCCCTCCTCGCTTATACACTTTTTATCATCAATTGCGTTTTGATTTTCTAGATGGCATGTAGGTTATTGAACGAGATAAAGCAACCTACCTTCAAGTGTATTCCATTTTATGAATTTTAAAGGAACATAAACAACACAAAATCCTTAGAAAACCGGTATGAAGGAAATTATTCCACTGAACAAGTGCGCCAGTGTTATTAAACAATAAATCAGTATACAGTAAAAGTGAAATTTTCATGCCTGCCCTAGAATGTCTGACACTGTCCTAGTAATTGCCAACCAGAGAAAAAGCGAGAAAAGTCTGGTAGTGCTCAGTGAACACTGAACACCGGCAGCGGCCGCGTTGGCGTCTGCTGGCGACATCCTTTGATGTGGCAAGGGGGCTCGGCGCTTCAGCAGAACAGACCTCGGCGTACGTCGAGTGTCCTTTGGAATCTGAGACCCCTGACATTAAGTCTCTCTCTATGGCTAATTCCAGTAATTACTGCTGCTCCCTGCAGTGAAAGGTTTCGCTGATGTTTTCAGTTGATAGAACACGTAATTACTACCGGAGTCAAGCGAAAGCCATTATGTGGAGGTAATTACATTCGAAATTTCCTGTGGACAAAGAGGATTTTCAACGTGAATTCAAGCCTTGACACTGTCTCGGCTTAACATCTGCCTTACTCGGCTTCTGCGGTATTTATCTGTTGCTGTGTTTCAGCTGCTTTGTGTTGTAAAAATTACGTAGTATTATGCAGGTAACGCATGTCAGTGTCACGGATTTTGTGAAATATAGAGAGACAGTGTCATTCCAGTGGCAGCTAAAATTTATCACTTTTTGTCGACTCTATACAATGTTGACGTCTTTATTGTGATTCATCTCTTTTTAACGTTAAAATAATTGTAATACTATATGTTACGGTTCAAGTTTAATACAATAAACGTGACGAATAGTAAGACTAAATAAGCAAAATAATTAGTTACATTCTTAACATTATCTTTCAATATATTTTACTAGTTTCGATAATAATAAAACTTCCATTTACTGCCCTCATGACAAACCTCACCCGGAATAAATATTCTCTTTCATGAGACATTACATATAAGTGATTAAGTCTCTTCCAGTTCTAGCTAAACATGTGGGACGAGAAATTAGTGAACAGCTAACGTAAGGGATAAACAAAAAGTAACATAAACAATAATAATGTAGCAGAAGATAAGGCACTTCTACTGTCGTGGATGTTAGGGTAAAACAGTTCGCAGGTTAAACAAAGTATTACCAGCAATGACCTAAGGTAAAAATTGGAATGTATGACGCACAGTATAAATGCACCAAGATCTAACGAGGATGGAAAAAAAATACTGAAAATAAGTAGGTAGTAAATAACGTTTTTTCTTACTGTCGAAGAGTAAGAAATGAGGGTCTGCTAATATTGTGAAGAAATTAAGGTGATCGTAGCAGAAACTGAATGTGTCTCTTCTGAAATGAAACAGTGCGATTTTTTTGGTGGTGGTGGTGGTGATGGTGGGGGGGGGGGGGGGTTAGGGAGGTGAAGAGGGACAGGCGAAGGAGATGAACGAATTGGGATTGGATCACATTCAGACCGTGGAACAGATGGTTCCAAAAGCAATGAAAGAGCGTTTTATGAACAGCCATTACACAAATGGAAACTTGCATTGAAGATACGATCAGATGATTGTTGCTTAGTAAACTGGTGTTGAACAGTATGTGAAAATTTTCTAAATCTAATTGAGCAATGAAATCGCTTGCACGATCAGTTGCATGTGTTACACATTTAGCACACTTGCTGGTGCAGGAATACGTTGCTGATTAACCTTACAGCTCAGCACCAACTTATTATTGCCATAACATCTTTGCTAATTAGATACTCATCAAGTCACATGTCGACCGCCACATCAGTGTTACATATTTCTGATGATTGAACGTTCTTACTGTACCAGTGATCTAACGTCTTTTAAAATTTTGCTCTTGGACAAAGCGTACTACCAACGGATTGCAGTGTAAAACCTTATGTGAACATCTCTAAAACTCCTTCTCTGTACGTTTTACTAGATGCCTACAATGTAAGGGATACTTCGTGTTCTTATTATCACTTCTGGGCTAACTGTGGACAATTAGCGTCCAACGATGTCGCAGTAAGAGTTAGTTAGTTAGTTGGTTGGTTACTTGCTGCAAAGATCGTATTCACGATAAACGTTATGATGTTGGACGTTTTCACTAAATTATGGCTACATTCTGGTCATTTACAGGGTTTTCGGTAAAAATGAGTTATTATCTACATTCAAGAATCCCTCCTTGGCATAAGAGGAGTTGTTTAGAAGAATCATATTTAATCTACGTTTGAAGACACCTCTGCATCCGCCAGACATTTTATTTCCATAGGCATATTGTCTAAGTGGTTTAAACCTGCTTATTTCGCCCCTTTCTGTTTTGAAGATAAGTTCCTGAATGTATAATGTCAATCGAATTACCTTTCAGAGCTATGCTGTTTTTGTCAAACTCAGTTACTGAATGTACTGTGATGTTATGGTTAATATCCTCAACTGCTTAAAGAAATGCCTCTAAGATGGATGTATCTGAAACACATGATCCTAGTTATTTTCTTTTCTCAGAAGAATACCTGTATTATCCCAAAATACTGTCCCATAAGGAATGAACAAATGAAAATGAGCGGCATTAGATAAAAATATGCAAATGTGTTTACTTATTGACTTCTTTCTCCCCAAAATAAGCATTTAGTTTCATGGCAAAAGTACTCGAACCTCTAGACGCTTGAACAGGTCTGGTATACGGTCTTTTCACTTTAAGCTTTCATCAATACATTTACCGAAGAACTTAGAACCTTCTACAATGTATATCATTTGTTGTCGTTGTATGAATATATGGTACTTTTCTACGCTACGAATCTGGTTCACGTGTGTTTTTCCAAAAATTAAAACAAGCTCATTTTTCCATTACCTATTAGTAAGTTTCAAAAAAATCTCTTTTACTATTTTCCTGGTTTTTGCTTCTTTCTTCGATTTCACAACAATGATTGTGTCACCTGTGAACGTAGGTAATTATACCTCCTGATTCAAATAAAGTGTCAGATAACTAAAATAAAGCAAGAACAGTCTAGTGCTTATGGTCAAACTCTGTGAGATACCCATCGTAATTTCCACCACTGCAGATGATGTGGCGTACCACTTTGTATTATTCGAATGCCTTACGTTAGAATTCAGTATTCTGTTTCTTAAATAAGAACGAAATCGCGCATGTGCTTGACAATTTATCCTATAAAAAATCACTCCTCTGCATATTGTGATGAGGAATCCAATAGACTGCCTTCGATTGGTCACAGTTACCAACGGGATATATTTTATAATTTAAAGAATGTAGTTTGTGCTAAGTAAATGTATAAATAATTGTCTCAGTAGCATTACCCTTTTGAAACTAAATAGTGATTGGCTAAACACTGTATAACTACACAGGTGGATAACAGCACTGAAGTATGTTATACTCTGAAAATTTTTAGGAAATAATGTAAGGCGTGACAATGAGTGGTATTTCTGGAATGACGCTTATCAGGAAGAGAAAGCTCCATTGGAACTACTGACGGCCTTGGGAGAGCCAGTCCTGACAAAACTCTACTATCTGGTGAGCAAGATGTATGAAACAGGCGAAATACCCTCAGACTTCAGGATAGAGTAACATGGAGAGCTGCATCAAATCAGTCTCAGGACTGAAGACCACAACAACAACAACTCTTGGCATATTTCAATCAGTCTAAATTAATGATACATTGCATAAGTTACGAAGATCATTAGATATTACAGAGCCACAGATTTTTATTTATTATTGGAAAGTTTTCCACACCATGATACATTTTAAAGTTATGATGATTTTCCTGTTTTAGATGGGGATGTGATTCAAATTTTATTTCACAAAATGTTCTCTGTACTACCATTTCGGTATACTGTTTTGCTTTCGCTTCTGAACTACCTGAATCAATTCTCTCGCCTATTTTTGAAAAGTAAATAGTAAAAACGTCTGCTAACATGTTCCAATTCTCTTTAACACAAATGTTGTCTTCTACTACTTCTTACCCTGTCTATCTTTTAACAGCATATCATATTGATTTAATTTTATTTTCTGATATGTCAATTTCAGACAATATGTACATATTCCTGTACTTTTTAAAAGTTTTCGTTAATATTTTGCAATATTATTTATAATGTGAAAATATTTATGGATGTTTTGCATTCTGGCTATTTGTACAATTTCGTTGTGAAGAGGCTCTGATACATATACTGATCCACGGTTTGTTTAAGAAATTCCCACCATAATATTGTTGTGACAAACGTGTTATGAGAAAACAGAGATTAGGGGAAACATCTGCCAATGTCCCAGAAGACGGCTACAACGCTTTATCTTGTTCAGATTGTTCATTGTGTTTATTCGGTGAATGATGTGTCTCAATGACGTTCCGCCCCAGTCTACTTTCCTGAAGGTCGCTGAAAGAAATTATGTTGCCGTCTATAAATTAGTGGTGGCAGCGTGGTGCCCGGTGCATCACACAGAAGAGGTTCTATGCTCATTTCTGCACACGGAATTTTGGAAGGTCTCACGTAAGTGAAGAATACTAATCCATTATAACGAGTTAATACAACAAATGGTGAAAAATTTTCTCCACTTGAATTTTCTTGTTATTAGCAAAGAAAGGTGGCTTTGTGTCAAATAACTTCCCTTGATGCTTGATATGAACCATGGACCGATATACGGATAGTTCCAAGCCCCTATCCCCTCCCCCCCTTTCCCAAACATCGTTATTTCATCCGGTTATCTACACCTGGGTGTCCTGTAGTTACCTTGTATGACTCTAAGCATTTGCCATGATCTCTGTTGTGAGAAAATAAAGATCACGATCCTCACTAAGATATATTGATGTCATAGGTCATGAAATTTATTAGTTTTGCTTTTGCCCCTGTATTCGTTTTTTGCTAAATTCCAATATAATTCCTCCATTTTAGACACTGTCGACTTTTATATGGCTGCCAGTGACTACAATCACTGAGGTAATATAGCCTCAAAAGTTATACGCATCGTTCTTTACAATATCGACCTTTCTAGCTAATGTATGCATCTATTTGTCTATTGTCGAATGTTCGAAATTCCGTAATATTAAATATCTGTTCCCACTCAAAGTATAGAAGGTTGTCTCAGTTTAGGGAGACCACAAGCAGCTGATAATCACTGATGTATTGACTTGATGTCGCTGGTAGCCGTAAGTAGTGGGACAAAGTATGTTGTGGCACATTTTGGTAGTGAGGGTTGCTTACATCAGTGGCAGGTATGCACTCAAAGGCAAACCTATTGTTCTCCTTTGATTGACAAGTCCTTGACCTATTTTTCTGCTTAAAGGATCCTTCCTATTGTTCCCCCACACCCTCCCACTCCCCATCAGGAAATCTCCCACCTCACTGTTACAGGTACACTTTCAGGTTACTGGAATTTCTCCCCTCCCTCTTATTAGTTTGATTGACTACTCAATTAAATTGATCAATTAATTAACCTCTCACCCACTGGCAAACCCCCTCCACTCCTCACACCCTCTCCTCTCCAGAAAATAGCGGGAAGTTGAGATTCCATCAGGACAATGCAACACACCACATGTATGTCCACAAACTTCAGAAAATGGCGGGAAAATAGGTCACTTGGGCTACCTCCCGACTACCACCTGTTCCTAAGAATTGGTGGGAAAATGATTCGGTTCATGCTGCACATAAGTCTTTATTTAAACAATTAAAGGAAGGACCACCAAGTGTGTACTTCATGGGGTCCAGAGTCCAACTGACTTAGTACTACCACCAGAGGGTACTGTTGTCCCTCCTGTGATGTAATACAGGATGGTGGTCTGGAGGGGAGAGTGGCGGGAAAATGACTCAGCCTCTACTGTGTTGCTGAACAGAGGAAGGACTGTACTTTATTTATGTTGGAACAATTTATTTAGGCGTTTCACATAACTCATTTATTACACTGATACAAAACACTTGCCCTGACAATCTTGGGTTCACAATACAGAGTCTGCAGACCTGCACCGTACACTGATGTACATACAAGCAAACAACTCTTAAATTACAGAAATAATGCAGCACACAGCATACTGACCTGTAAACTGCTCACAAATCACCGAAATCATGCAGTACACTGAAGTGCAGACACGAAAATTATCAGAATAATGCATGTAAAGCACTCAGCATACACACTCACAAAACAATGCAACAGACATGCAAACACGCGTGCACGCACTGCCCACTGTCCTGTGTCGACTGGACTGCACAGGACACTACTGCACACACTCCCAGAAGTCCGGATGCACCAGCATCCTCCACAAAGTTACAACATGACCGTCAGCTGCCGAGCCATGCATAGGTGCCCATTCGGGTCCCACAAGCATCAACCAGCGACATCCCTCTCATACTTACCGTCGAAATATGTGTAAACCTAAGCACCGTTACTTATGTGACCAGATGGGAGCAAAGACGTAATTGCAGAACGACTCACCCTTGCAGATGCTGCAGAAATCCATTCCAGAGTTTCGCAGAATAGCACAGGCTGCTTTCTCTTCCTCACGATCCTAACGGGACATTTGAGCTGTGTCTAATCATGCCTTTATCTGCCCAGCGTGAATGATGCATTGCTGTGAAATACACGCACATAGTTACACACCATCGTAAGTTCATCTAAAAATGGTTTTCAATGTTATACTAATGTCACATGGCTATGTAAAATAAGTCGACCTCTTGGAAATTGTACAGTGTCCCAGAAATACTCAATGCTCGGTTTTGTAGGAGCTTTCGCGGTGTCTTGGCTTATATGCATGGAAATTCTTGCTCTAGCAGAACCTGTTTACGAAAATTGCGCAGAATAATGTCGAATGCACTCTTCCTTCCAGTCCTAACATGGCACCCCATCCATCATATGTTACCCTTCCTGCTTTCAGCATATACAAACGGCCACACCACTATGTAGAGACTCCTATATCACAGGACAAAGGATGTCTAGTGGATGAATGGGGTATTATGATTGGCTCTTATAGAATTTAACCGCTGAATTACTGATGCTGCCAGTGTGGAAGCACCGTCCACCTTTTCTTTTTCTTACTGCAGATGAGACATTCAGTGGCAAAAAACTATTTTACACAGATTGCCGTATTGCACCAACAATTAATTCTTGTAAAGTGCCACAGATATTGTCAAATACAGAAAGACTCTTACTCAATGACATTGTTCTCCCTCTGAGGACAGGAGCTTGAATATTAGAGTGTGAAACTGATATCCAACCCAGCAATATATCACTGTGTGCTGTATCGATGTAGTAAACATACAATTCGTATCTGGTGCTATACAAAATCCCTCCTTTTACCCCTTTTACATCATTCATACATGTACCACGAATACAGACAGCCCAAAAGGTATACAAGCGGCACTAGATATTTCCGTGTGAGGTCGGGTGGTCACCCACTTCCAATGCATGACCAGAGCGCCCTCAGTGGATCAAAGTCACTCTCAGAACGGTTGTGCAAAGACGGGCTCGATTCCCCTCGGCACAAACGCATTACTATTTCTGGTCCAGGCCTCCTTGCTTGGTTCCCTTTCCTACACACATCTCCAGATTTTGGGAGTACAAGAACAAATGTATTTTCGCATGGTTTGCCATAATGCAGGGAAATTGAGGAAGTACTTGCATATCTTCTGGTTTGCACAGAGCAGTTTCTACATGGGAACAAGTATGCATCATTAAGAGGAATCTGAGAAAACGAGGTAAATTTCTTTTTTCCGTCGAGGCAGCATTATACTGTATGTCTGTTGAGGTACCAGTGATACACACGAGTTGACTACTGTATTTGACGCTTTTCACAAGGACAGAGAACCATCCACCTCTAAAGTTACATGCATCTGCATCAAAGAATGACAGAGAGTGGATGGGGTGATTGATTGAGCTGGAGCTGTAATGAAGTATGATTTAATGGTAGACAGATGATGCATTCTAGAGAGGGAGAAGTTGCTGTAGGTCAATTTTTTCACTGTTCTGTCAGGATTCATCAATCGTGTGACATAGCATGCTTTCGACTCTTATACGGCCACGTGTTCTGTATGTGATTTAAAGCACTGTCTACTTGCGATAGTTAACGGTAAACATGACGGTCTTCAGAGGACTTACATCTCATGTGTGATGAAATGTCACACATTCCTCTAAGTGAACTATGATTTATGCGATGTACTCCATCCCCATGTCGCATCTTGGATGTAAAATCGAGACTTCAGCTTCATAACCAAGTTAGCGAAAGGTGCTTGTGAGGCACTGCAATCCCTGTGTATGCATTTGCCTGACAGATGTGCTGTTTACAGAGTTAGTGGCGGAATGACTTGTAATTTTCACATGTTGGACGCTGCTGCTATGCATTTATCTGTTTCCGTATAAAAGGTATTCCCCATTACTAACGATAATTTTATATAAGGCTGATGTAGTCATAGTATAATTTCTGGAGCGTGATCTAATGTGACCAGTGGGCACTATACATCTTTGGAAAGCTATATGGTGCTCGCATCACACAAAGCCAATGTCTTACGTATGTAGTTGTTTCATTTTACAGTTCGATAACATAGTTTATTGTAGAGAAACCAGGAAGAAGAATGTATCTCACGTGCATGAAATATATTTCTTACATTGGAATATTAACAGCACTACATTCCATATGAATGATAGGTCGGAAACACAAGCAGTGTAATATCATAGCCCTTTTTAAGTGGGAACACTGTAACCTTAGGAGTGCGTGTGTTTATGTTCTCTCTTACCAATACCTTCGAGGTACTGATCCTCGATTCTGGAATAATAATTTAAAATTGATGGCTTGGTTAATTTATGTAAAAATGCTTTGAACCCCATCCGTCTGGAGCTCCATCACGCATAAAATCAGCCGTTTCTTGTTATTCTTAACCAGCTACTATTACATCACAACACTTTCAAATCTATTACTGTACATCGATAAGGAGTGCTAACCTCCTTCACATGGGCGCATCTCAAGAAATCTTGTGCATTTGGATGGGTGAGGACTCGGCAAGCTCTAGTCATTCACAGGACCTGGAGTGTAGCGGTCTACTTCTGATCGATTGCAGATTATTTCGGTAATGGTGCTGCAGGGTGGGTTGCTCAATGATAGTGATAGGGGGGTCTTTCAGTCTCCAACTTTACCATAAGACTGCGAGAATGCTCTGGCTCCCATCAGCATAGAGATAGATCGTAAATTAAGCACTATGCTCGAAGTGTTAGAAATATGTAGAGCACTGTCTGAAATTCTTTGATGGTGGATACGTTTGAGAATTAACAATGCATGGACGTACTGCACTGTGAGCTATTCACGTTCGCAATGATACTCGCAAAGTTCAGAGGGGGTGGTTTAACTATGATAATGAAATTGAGTAACATCCTGTAACATCATTGGTCAGTGTTGAAATTACTGTAAAATTGTACACACAATCAACTGTAATTTTTATTATTTCAATACATCGGGGTTGTCTTTCCCATCACATCCATCCACTGGCAGATTGTTGGTTACCACATAATGTTTGACTGACAACGCTTGTTTGAGTTGGATAAAGAGTTTCATGGAGGCGTGACACCTTCTGGGGATGAGTAGCACCGAAACAGTGATCGCGTATATGACTGCAATGTGAGGTATCAGTCGAAATGGAATGCAGTGCTATCAGATATTCCGTCAATGTGACAGGTGATTTTAAATGTAGTTTGGAAACCTACGCCAACGCCATAAATTTCCTTATGTTGTAACTGACTTTTATTTAAAATAATCCAGTGTGTGCAGTATTTTACGGTAACTGTAGTAACAACTTGATTTACACCATGCTAGAGGTAGGCCAATTGACCTCTCCTAAATTCAAACTTCCCGCCCGGTGTGGGCTTGGTAAGGGGGGGGGGGGGGCGTGGCACTTTCTAGCCACCTTGGGTAATGGTACTCACGTCATTAGCTGATGTCACGGCAGCCATCATGAATGATGTCCAGTAGGTCACCAGCTGATGTCGCAGCAGTCATCTTGAATGATTTTAATCACGTCTGCATGAGGCAGAAAGTTTTAATTTCAGTTTAGAACCTGACATGGGCCTCAAAGTTGAGGCGGGAATACAAAATGTTTGGCGATGTACAAAGCATGTTAGAGCAGAAAAAAAGCAATGTTTAAAGCAACGAGACATGGTCACATGGTGCATCTCTTGCGACTTACAGTATAGTTCTTGGGATACTATCATCCTCCTTCAGTACTGGTGATGAAACTTTAAACTGGTCTGTGCAGTTGATCAAAACCTGTATATTAATAGGATCATCACATATGCTCGATGTCTGCATGGATGCAGTATTCGTTTTGGATGTATGGGAGGAAAGGGATGCGGTAAACATCTTATCGAGTTCTCTATTGGATGAAGTTGGCGGAGCTTTTATAGTTAGCTATTTTTCTCTTTTGGATGGTGCAGAATAACTAAGATAGCATGTTGGAAAAATAGATGTGAATGTACACGGATCTGTAGTACTTATATGTAGCTTGGGGACGTACCACAACGCAGTAGCAAAAAATCCTTGTCCTCACAGTTCCCGTTTCCATGGAATGGTCAATAGACAGTCCTGTCACAATAACGCAGATTAGCCTGTTTCTACACGGGTTGCAGAAGGTGGTAGATATATTTTCCTCTGAGTCCTACTCAGATCTGACTCAAAATGGAAATATCACATGCATAAAGCTGGAGAAATGGCAGCAGTAGCAAGATGCATGGCGACTACCTAAAACGAGGCTGGAATTTTACTATTACAGATAGGTTCGAGAGAGGTGACTCGTTTCGAGATATGAGGGTGCCCGAAATATGATTCGCTTGTCGCTGTAATCATTAAAGGACTTCTCTATAGGACCCAATGCAGGTTTGTGGTTGAATGAAAAGACTTGATTGCAAATCATAAACATCATTTCTAGCAGATGGCGTGACACTAGATATCTGAAAAGCTACTGTACATTTCTTACGACGTCCATCAGAAAAACATCTACTACTGTTTGTGATCCTCAATCAGTGATCGCCTATAACTAAGTGGATATATCACTGAACCTCTAACATTGTATCGAGAGAGAATACGTTATAAATACTGGAGAAATATCTAGCAGCGTCAGGAAGTTGCAAATACCGGTTTCATACCACAATGCTTTTCAAAATTCAGCAATTTTCTCAGGAGGTTGTATCACAGGCTACGTGTAACCAGACTGCTGGTCTGATAATATACACTCCTACGATCACCATCTCGAGATTTGTCTGGAAAGCCAATTCATTCGGAGGTAATGCAATACCTCGATATATAAAGCCAGTATAGCTTTTAACATGGATACTTGAGTGCATCTGTAGAAGCAAGACCGCTTGTGATGGTAATATGGTTGTGTTTTTCAACGTCTGACATTTGTAAGACGATTATGCCTCTCCTTCTAAGACACAGTGGTACCACTCGCAAGAAAAACTTATGATACATTCCCACCAATGGTTGATTTTCGGTCAGTATTATTTCGTATAGCAGGCAATCAGTTATTGACAAAGTATTAGTAGTAGGGGATGTGTGATATGTTCACCTTGGGCATCAGGCTTATAAAGTACGTGTTTTTGTTCAGACATGTGCAAAGGAAGGTATGGATTTGAAGTGGAATACTATGACAGCAAAGGGAAGAGTATGTCAGGTCATAAGAATGGTACAGATAATTCTATTTCCATAGCCACAGCTGTCACTAGGGTATATTTCCGATACTTCGCTCATTGTCAAATGTCATTCAATTAAGACCGAGATTGTAACATTTCATTGTAAGTACAATGATAAAACATATGTGTGACCTGTTTTTTTTTGTATGGTTCTGCCTATGTGTGCTTGGCATGCAGCGCTGGTGATAGGTTCACCTTGCGTATCAGGCTTATAAAGCATGAATGATTTTGTTAACAGCTAGAGGTGTCCTAATGGGAAGGAGTGTAGCAATGTAGCTGACTTAAACATGTCGTCCTCTAGACAGCTGAGTAGCGAATTAATTCTTAGTATGTGTTGAGCAACTTTCGTGATCACATGGAAATTTGAGAAGATTCAATATGAACATGTGTTTGCGCTGGGCCATCATTCCCCCTCATGTAAATTGTCAGATTGACAGATTCTTAACATTTCCTGTCCTTATTTAGTTGAGGGAACATTGATTTTGGTGTGTGCATCTAGCAGGTGAAGGACACATTTGCTGGTTCTCTACTCATGAGAAGCACCTTAGTTGAGTTGGGAAATTATAGGGATAATTTGGAATGTGTTAAATGACCAACACTGGTATTCGCGAGTGGAAATATCAGTTTCCTGTATTCGAGTTCTCACATAAAGGTCTTCACAGACGGAATAAGTTTCTAGTAACTCAGTGGTCTAATGCACGCTCCGACTCGCTAAGGTTTCGGGTTTGTAGCGAAAGAATATCCAGTCTATATCTTCGGAATTATGATGGGTGAGCGATCGGTAGTATACTGTAATACATGCGATATTGCTATGTTGCTCCATATCGAGAAGTATCGCGAAAATGGTATAAAATTATGGCAAATCATGCGAAAATACATTTGTTCTTGTAATCTCAGAGTCTGGAGATGTTTGCAGAAAAGCAAGCAAGCAGGTCCAGACCAGAAAGAGTAGCGCGTATGGGCTGAGGGGAAACGAGCCTGTCTTTGCACAACAGTTCTGTGAATGACTTCGATCCACTGAGGGCAGTCGGATGACCTACGTTAGTGGAGGTATTCCTCGTGACCTATTTTCCCGCCATTTCCTTAGGTTAGTAGACGTAATTGTGGTGTGTTGCATTGTCCTGATGGAATCTGAATTTCCCGCCATTTTATGGGCATAAGAAGGGAGGGAGGATGGGAGGGTGAGAGATTAATTAATTGATCAATTTAATTAAGCAGTCAATCAAATAAGAGTGAGAGGTGCTATTCCTATAACTCAGTCCTGAAAGTGTACCTGCAGCTGTGAGGGAGGTGGTTTCCTGAGGGGAAGGGGAGTGGGAGGGTGTGGGGGAAAAATAGGTTACGTGCCTGTCAATCATAATGAAGTATCCTTTTAGCAGAACAATAGGTTAAGGACCTGTCAATCAAAGGAGAACAATAGGTTTGCACCTAGGTGCATACCTGCCCCTGATGTGGGCATCATGCACCACCGAAATGGGCCACAGCCTACTTTGTCCTAAAACTGTCGTAGCAGCAAGAGTAACTCGTACAACATGGGACACGCATATATACACGTTTATACCAAGTTTGAACATCAGGACTCCAAAATTATTTCCCCCTTCTTCCCACTGTCAAATACAGAGAATATATGAAAGCAAACTACAGTAAGTTCCGATTTAGGATCGCTCGTAATACCTTGATATACCCTTAGATGTGTTCGCCGATAGTCCCTTGACTATTATTGACCACAAAAAATTGTTTACAGACAGATCGAGTAGTTGCATCTGAAAATTTCATAAGGAAAAATATCGTTCACTACATGAGAACTAGTGTTAAGCATACTCTCCATAAATAGTTAGAAACCATCATTTACTTATTCAATGTGATTAATACATTGGTAATAGGTAGTTGCTAAAGATCAATTTTAATTTAAATAACATTCTACAAAAATTAAAAATTGCGAAACAAAGTCAGTTGCTAGTTTATGCTCCCACTGCACGTCGTCACGAACAGTTGGCTCTATTTGCAACCATCCAAAAGTTTAATTTCTGTACCACACTTTGATAGCACAATAGACCTTAAAATTGATTTTATATTACATTTATGATGCTTATCAAATACCACAGTGTTCTAAATTGGCTTTAAGAACATGTCAGCAACGAAAAAAGTGCAATGGTTATGTCAACTATCACGTCATTCTCGACAAACACACATACACATATGTCAAACTGGTGTCTATGAAACATGACTGTGAACTTTAATGTGTCCTTTTGAAACCCTTAACCATTGATACAAACATGTGCAGGCTAAAATATTGGACAAGCATACAAACAAATAGGCATTGTAAATATAATTATTTAGGTTGGTTTAACATCCCCAAAGGAAATATTTAAGCGTTACAACAGTATCTAAATACGTCAAGGGTGCATCACAATATTTAAAAAGTCTGCAAAAATACGTCAGCGACGCAAAAGAGGGCAATGTTTACGTCAAGCATGAGAATATTAACGTAAAGTATCATAATGTTGTTACCCAGATACACACATACAAATTCATCAGATTAGGTGTAAAAGATGACTGTGAATTGAAGTGTACGCTATCTTCGTGCTACTATGTCCTAAAACTGTCGTATCAGCAAGAGTAGCTCGTACAACATGGGACATGCATATATACACGTTTATACCAAGTTTGAACATCAGGACTCCAAAATTATTTCCCCCTTCTTCCCACTGTCAAATACAGATAATATATGAAAGCAAACTACAGAAAGTTCCGATTTAGGATCGCTCGTAATACCGTGATACACCCTTAGATGTGTTCGCCGATGGTACCTTCGTGCTTAGGCATGTACAGGTAAAAAGATAACGAACAGTTGACATTTAAAGTTAGGTCTAAAAGATCGAAACTGAACTAATCAAAATACAACGCAAACACAGACACAAGCAGGAGTTCTGAATGTAATTATTTCTGTCTGCTCTTGATGCAGTACTCTCAAATTAAATATTTAAGGTGTCTAATTATGTGAAAGGTGTTCATTGTGATGCTGTGTTTTGTCATCACCTAACGCTTTTCACCACCAATTTAGGAGGGGCGAAGATAATTCATCACAAGAAACGTATAATTATTGATTTTTATTACATATGACTGGGCCCAGCCCAAATATTGCATCAGTTCGCTTTGTACAAGCGAACTGATGCAATATTTACCATTCTGAACTATGGTGCACAGGTTCTCTAAAACGTTCACCAATCAGAAAGAAGGCTCCCTCAGACGTTTACACATTGTATTTCTTATAACCGGCTAGCAAATATCACCAACATGCAAAAAAATACTCGTATCTGATCAAACCACCAGACATACACTGCATAATGAAACATAACATTAGAAAGGAAGACAATGACGTTTTCACCACTTAAACTGCAACATGATTTTAGGAAGGAAGCAACAGGGTGATGCAGTATGATGTATCACTAAAACTGGAGAATGCCTGCTTTGTTTATACAGACACAATATGACCGAAGATGGTGACACAAGCATAATTTCGCCCAAGACGACAACAGAGCCAAAGTCACGAAAGTAAAAATATTGATAAAATTATTTATCATTTATTGAGTAGAAACACACACACACACACACACACACACACACACACACACACACACACAGAGAGAGAGAGAGAGAGAGAGAGAGAGAGAAGCATGTTGCTTATGATAATACGCCAGTATACTTACAGATTTCCACTAAAATTCGAACTTCGCTGAAAAATAAACTTGCATTATTTCTCAAAAGGTTTCATGCACTAAGAAATTCCCAAATAAGAAATACTACTCGTAGATTACCCATTCTGTGTAAATGCCTTTTGAATGTTAGGCTGGGTCATTTTGTAACAGAAAAGGCACTACAGAATGAAAATGATGTTACCGTTTTCTGCCAGCCCCCTTCAGGACCATAACACTGCTGCAATCTGATGATACTCTTGCCTTTATTTACTTATTTAGTTATTTATTTACCCATCAAGTTCCTTAGGACCAAATTGAGGATCAAGTTCCAAGGTCATGGAACTTGTAAGTACATGAAATTACAACATAAAAGTAATAACAGATATAAATAAAATGTTTATGAACCCGAAAAATGTCAATCCATAAGTTTAAGCAAACGCAATCAATAATACAACAAGAATCAGCTTAATTTTTCAAGGAAGTCCTTGCAGAATAGTAGGAGTAATCCATGAGGAAACTCTTCAGCTTCGGTTTGAAAGGATTACTGTTAATTTTTTTTATTCGAGTGGTAGCTTATTGAAAATGGATGCAGCAGTATACTGCACACCTTTCTGTACAAGAATTAAGGAAGTCCGATCGAAATGCAGGTTTGATTTCTGTCGAGTATTAACTGAGTGAAAACTGCTTATTCTTTGGAATAAGCTAATATTGTTAACAATAAATGACTGTTAGAAATGCATATATTGAGAGGCCAGTATCGAAATATCGAGACTCGTTTAAAAGGTCCGACATGATGTTCGGGAACTTGCACCACTTATTGCCCGAACCGCCCGTTTCTGACCCAAAAATATCCTTTTAGAACAGGAAGGGTTACCCCAGAATATCATACCATACGACATAAGAAAATAAAAATAAGCAAAGTAGACCAATTTTCGTGTCGAGCGATCACTCAATTCAGATACCTTTCGAATAGTAAAAATGGAAGCATTAAGTCTTATGTCTACAAACTGCCCTACTGTGTTTTTGCTATTACGGAATGAGGCGGCCCAGTTAAAATGTACAATGGACGTGAATAATCAGTGGATATTTAAAGCTATCAACAATGGTTAACAGCATTTATAAGAGATACTGCAAGTGGATATCAAGAACGCATTTCAGTGTTACTTCAATCACAAGGATGACCATATTAGAACAATTTCCAACATCAAAAATCTACATCATCTGCGTCTTTTGTAGAATCAGCCCATACAGGCTGCTGGGTGAGTGCCACACTCATGTGCGGCTTGCCTTTGAACTCACAGCAGGGCAGACGGTTCACATCGCTGCCACTCACGCACAGCATGCAATAAGCACGGCCACAACGATGTGGTTTGCCGTTGCTCAGGAAGCCGTATGTGCAATGCGAGGCTTCTCTAATGTTTCCACGCACAAAATTATAGCACTGCAGCTCCCCAGGAAGCAATTTTTAACAAAGTTCCAAAAACAGATAACTTAAAACACGTCTACTGGTCTCTTATGAACTCTGGTCAGCACCAATGTCATCACCTCATCGGAGATAAGTCATATATGACAATTAACAGGTTTCCTTAAAAGGCATATTTGAGGCAAATATCACACAAGCAAATAATCCATAAATGGATTTACTGTCATAAACGACCCAGGAGCGGAAAACTTAGTCTTTTTTCACTTTTGGAATTTTTAGTTCAATTCTAAATAATTATGTTTTCCGATATCGCTGGTTTCCAAGAAAAACAAATTCCTTCACAAACGTAACGATAAAGGAAAATCCAATTCCACGTTTCTTCTGCATGTGCCCGATTCCTTTTGTACTCTGGGAAGATATTAAACGAGATTCAGATAACTTACAAAGTGAGGGTGTCACTGAACTCACAACAATCAGCGAATGGGCGGTCCCGTCAGTAGTTATCAGGTAGCCTAATGATGTCTTCATTGTTTGTTATAACTTACACGCCACAATAAACGTGCAGTCACAATCTGACGTAAAACCCGTTCCACGTTCTAAGGAAATTCTTACAGGGTAGCGAATACTTTCACAAAATTTAAATGTCTGATGCATACCTTCAATTACAATTGGATGAACGTCATAAAACTAATGGTACTAAATACTTCATTTTAACTGCCCGGGTAAATGAGACAAAACGTATTTTAATATAATGATGATTCTCAGTAACATAACACACTATACGAAACATTCCTGCATGTTGCAAATACGTTGACTGTCCGACAGTATCAGAAAAGTCTCATTTAATAATTGAGATGAAGAAGATTGTGTGTTACTCGTTATCTGATACATGCTGTCTCGTAAAGGCTTCTCAGGGTTGTAAAGGGGAGCACATTAACAAATTTTCGACAAGTTATCAACGCATACAAATGTACAGTTTCCATGTAAAATAAGTTTAAATATAGCATCAGTTTCAACTCTGCGCCTTTAACGCAGGCATCCTAATTATAAGACGCAAGTGTGATATGACACACTATATTCGTCCCATTACAACAACGCCCATGAAAATTGGGACGTTCACTGTTGACTGTGGTGCTCCACCGACGCGCCGCTCTCTCGATTTTGAACAGGATGACCTTCGTCTCGTACTAGAGAACCTGAAGACGACTAGTCGAAAGTTATTCACGCCATGACCACTGTAGACCACACAGGTTGCAGGTCATTGTCTTCGCTGTGTGCGTACCGTGAAGTGGGAGATTTAAAACTGATCCGGCCTTCAAACGTAATTTACATCCAAACGGAGGATTTACGTACGTGGGACTTTTTATCAAAACTCTATCTATTAAGTTTCGAGTCAACGCCTAGAAACCTGTAACAGGCACTGTGGATCATCTTGAATGTATCTCTCGCACCCTGCTAATCAACGAGCAGAGCCTGACCCATTCCACCACTGGTAGCTGCAGGAGTGCAGATGTAATTTATTATAAAACGTTTACATGTTTAATTCCTCATTTACATTTTCCACCCCCCTCTCCCCATAGAGGTACGATTTACGCTGCCAAATTTACGACAAGGGCACGGGAAGAAACGGCAAACTCCTACACCTAGCCAGAACATGTTTGCGGATAATGAAGTGGCATTGTAATTATAAACAGAGTTTATGATGTATCAGTTAATATGTTCTTCTGTAGAACGTACTAGGTTTTAATGAAAAAACCAAAAATAAAGTCTATCAAAATTCTATCATCTGTCGGAGGATGGAAAATACTAAAAGTTCAAAAAATGTTTGTCCATATTGAAACACGAAAGCTCTTAAATGCCCTAAATGCGTTTTTCCAGCCACGAGGTTCTTATAGCATGGAACTGAATACATACGAAAACATACAGAGTGCCGCACAAATGAACACATCTAATCAAATTTATTTATAGTTCTTACAAGATGTAACTGTTCAATGTCTTTGGGAAATACGCGCAAAGAATAACTGAAGCGTCTACACTGTAATGCTCCATAATCAGAGTCCTAAACTCACAGTAAGATCTCCTAAGAATATTTTACGCGTCGTTGCCTGGCCGCAAACATCCTGCGTCCGTAACTATGTCACCTTCCACGCGCCAGAGAACTGAACGACTAGGATGTAGTGTAGCTCCACTACCTACTAACTCCGTGGCTCAAATTCTCGTGCAGTATACAGTTACTTACGGGAGCAGACCGTATACAAAATGATTGTTGATTTTTACTCCAGCGCAGACCTTATAAAGGTAAGGCGCTCGCATCATAATGCACAAATTTGCTTTCAGCTACTCAATTTGGGCGTCTGCAAAATACCCCGACCTTTCCTTCAAAACGAGATCACTTGCTCTCTTGCGAAACATATCATCCTACCTACAAAACTGTGACCATCGGAATTTTTCCTTCAAAACTTCATAGCTGCGTCTCACACGAGTTAATTAAAAAATACCTTCACCCTGCGTTACAGGTCCGAAGGCCGTCAAACCAGCCACAAATATCACAATAAAACTGCCTGGCGGAAAGGCAGTGACATAATGAATCCCGACCAAAATTGGTAGTAGATAATCTACACTACTGGCCATTAAAATTGCTACACCACGAAGACGACGTGCTACAGACGCGAAATATAACCGACAGGAAAAATATGCTGTGATATGGAAAAGATTAGCTTTTCAAAGCATTCACACAAGTTTGGCGCCAATGGCGACACCTACAACATGCTGACATGAGGAAAGTTTCCAACCGATTTCTCATACACAAACTGCAGTTGACCGGTGTTGCCTGGTGAAACGTTGTTGTGATGACTCGTGTAAGGAGGAGAAACGCGTACCATCACGTTTCCGACTTTCATAAAGGTCGGATTGCAGCCTATCGCGATTACGGTTTATAGTATCGCGACATTACTGCTCGCGTTGGTCGAGATCCAATGACTGTTAGCAGAATATGGAATCGGTGGGTTCAAGAGGGTAATACGGAACGCCTAGCTGGATCCCAAAGGTGTTCTTTTTCTTTTCTTTTTCTTTTGAGGGGGGGGGGGAGAGGGCGGGGGGGGGGGGGGGAGGAGACCAGACAGCGAGGTCACCGGTCTCATCGGATGAGGGAAGGACGGGCAAAGAAATCGGCCGTGAGCTTTCAAAGGAAACATCCCGGCATTTGCCTGGAGTGATTTAGGGGAATCACAGGAAGCCTGAATCAGGATGTCCGGACGCGGGATTGAACCGTCGTCCTCCCGAATGCGAGTCTAGTGTGCTAACCACTTTGCCACCTCGCTCGGTCCAACGGCCTCGTAACACTAGCAGTCGAGATGGCATCTTATCCCCATGGCTGTAACGGATCCCTGAGTCAACATATGGGGACGTTTGCAAGACAACAACCATCTGAACGAACAGTTCGACGACCTTTGCAGCACCATGTACTATAAGCTCGGAGACCATGGCTGCGGTTACCCTTGACGCTGCATCACAGGCAGGAGCGCCTACGATGGTGTATTCAACGACGAACCTGGGTGCACGAATGGCAAAAAGTTATTTTTTCGGATGAACCCAGGTTCTGCTTACAGCATCATGATGATCGCATCTGTGTTTGGCGACATCGTGGAGAACGCACATTGGAAGCGTGTATTCGTCATCGGCATACTGGCGTATCAACCGGCCTGATGGTATGGGGTGCCATTGGTTACACGTCTCGGTCACCTATTGTTCGCATTGACCGCACTTTGAACAGTGGACGTGACATTTCAGATGTGTTACGACCCGTGGCTCTACCCTTCATTCGATCCCTGCGAAACCCTACATTTCAGCAGGATAATGCACGACCGCATGTTGCAGGTCGTTACGGGCCTTTCTGGATAGAGAAAATGTTCGACTGCTGCCCTGGGCAGTACATTCTCCAGATCTCTCACCAACTGAAAACGTCTGATCAATGGTGGCCGAGCACCTGGCTCAATACACCAGTCACTACTCTTGACGAACTTTGGTATCGTGTTGATGCTGCATGGGCAGCTGTACCTGTACACGCCATCCAAGCTCTGTTTGACTGAATGCCCAGGCATAACAAGGCCGTTATTATGGCCAGAGGTGGTTGTTCCGGGCACTGATGTCTCAGGATCTATGCATCCAAATTGCGTGAAAATGTAATCACATGTCAGTTCTAGTATAATACACTCCTGGAAATTGAAATAAGAACACCGTGAATTCATTGTCCCAGGAAGGGGAAACTTTATTGACACATTCCTGTGGTCAGATACATCACATGATCACACTGACAGAACCACAGGCACATAGACACAGGCAACAGAGCATGCACAATGTCGGCACTAGTACAGTGTATATCCACCTTTCGCAGCAATGCAGGCTGCTATTCTCCCATGGAGACGATCGTAGAGATGCTGGATGTAGTCCTGTGGAACGGCTTGCCATGCCATTTCCACCTGGCGCCTCAGTTGGACCAGCGTTCGTGCTGGACGTGCAGACCGCGTGAGACGACGCTTCATCCAGTCCCAAACATGCTCAATGGGGGACAGATCCGGAGACCTTGCTGGCCAGGGTAGTTGACTTACACCTTCTAGAGCACGTTGGGTGGCACGGGATACATGCGGACGTGCATTGTCCTGTTGGAACAGCAAGTTCCCTTGCCGGTCTAGGAATGGTAGAACGATGGGTTCGATGACGGTTTGGATGTACCGTGCACTATTCAGTGTCCCCTCGACGATCACCAGTGGTGTACAGCCAGTGTAGGAGATCGCTCCCCACACCATGATGCCGGGTGTTGGCCCTGTGTGCCTCGGTCGTATGCAGTCCTGATTGTGGCGCTCACTTGCACGGCGCCAAACACGCATACGACCATCATTGGCACCAAGGCAGAAGCGACTCTCATCGCTGAAGACGACACGTCTCCATTCGTCCCTCCATTCACGCCTGTCGCGACACCACTGGAGGCGGTCTGCACGATGTTGGGGCGTGAGCGGAAGACGGCCTAACGGTGTGCGGGATCGTAGCCCAGCTTCATGGAGACGGTTGCGAATGGTCCTCGCCGATACCCCAGGAGCAACAGTGTCCCTAATTTGCTGGGAAGTGGCGGTGCGGTCCCCTACGGCACTGCGTAGGATCCTACGGTCTTGGCGTGCATCCGTGCGTCGCTGCGGTCCGGTCCCAGGTCGACGGGCACGTGCACCTTCCGCCGACCACTGGCGACAACATCGATGTACTGTGGAGACCTCACGCCCCATGTGTTGAGCAATTCGGCGGTACGTCCACCCGGCCTCCCGCATGCCCACTATACGCCCTCGCTCAAAGTCCGTCAACTGCACATACGGTTCACGTCCACGCTGTCGCGGCATGCTACCAGTGTTAAAGACTGCGATGGAGCTCCGTATGCCACGGCAAACTGGCTGACACTGACGGCGGCGGTGCACAAATGCTGCGCAGCTAGCGCCATTCGACGGGCAACACCGCGGTTCCTGGTGTGTCCGCTGTGCCGTGCGTGTGATCATTGCTTGTACAGCCCTCTCGCAGTGTCCGGAGCAAGTATGGTGGGTCTGACACACCGGTGTCAATGTGTTCTTTTTTCCATTTCCAGGAGTGTACATTTGTCCAATTAATACCCGTTTATCATCTGCATTTCTTCTTGGTGTAGCAATTTTAATGGCCGGTAGTGTGTAATAATTCGATCATAATCTGAATTAGAGATGAAAAACTCAAAGTCTACTGCGGCTATTACAAAACGTCAATAACCTAATGAATATAGAGTTTACATTAGGCAAACCAAATTAAAGTTTTACCTTTGTCAAACCCTGTAATTTGCGACGGAAGAATACTAAATTTGTCTTGTAGAGGCTAGACTTTTCGGAAAGCGTGACGCCCTGCGACCTGTCGCTCGGGCTCGGCGATGGTTCAAGCAGCAAAATGAAGCGTAGGAAGGGAGGGCCACAGCTCAGAAGTACATATGAAATATAAGGTGGGTTAATGACGTCACACTGTCAGCACATTTCACTACTGTCTTTCCCAACGCCATCGTGAACGTATCACACGATGGGATGCTCGCCTCGTTAGCCATTTATCACCCCTTCTCGCCGCGCGGAGTCGTCGCGTGGCTTAAGATGCCATGTCACGGATTGCGCGGCGTCTTCCGCTGGAAGTTTGAGTCCTCCCTCGGGAATGTGTGTAAATGTTGTTGTTAACATAAGTTAGTTTAAGTTATAATAAGCAGTGTGTAAGTCTAGGGCGCGATGATTTCAGCAATGCGCTCCCATAGAAATTCATACACATTTGAACGACACCCCTTCTCCTAATGCCTCTGCGACGGGACTCAGAACCGTGTCGACTAGATCTGAAACCACGCAGGGGCGCAGGGAACATTTCGGATACATCCCTGCAGGGAACATTTCGGACACTTCGCTGTTCACACTGGGCACGAAAAGGCTGCAGAAGGTGAAATTTCCCGACTGATTAAAACTGTGTGCCGGACCGAGACTCGAACTCGGTACCTTTGCCTTTCGCTGGCAAGTGCTCTTACTTTTCCGCGAAAGGCAAAGGTCCTGAGTTCGAGTTCGGTACGGCACACAGTTTTAATGTGCCAGAAAGTTTCATATCAGCGCATACTCCGCTGCAGACTGAAAATCTCATTCTGGAAGCATCCCCTAGGCTGTGGCTAAGCCACGTCTCCGCAATATCCTTTCTTCCAGGAGTGTTAGTTCTGTAACGTTTGCAGAAGATCTTCTGAGAAGTAGGAGACGAGGTACTGGCAGAATTGAAGCTGTGAGTACGGGTCATGAGTCGTGCTTCGGTAGCTCAGTTGGTAGAGTCCTTGCCAGCGAAAGAGAAAGGTCCCGAGTTCGAGCCTCGGTCCGGCAAACAGCTTTAATCTGTCAGGATGTTTCATATCGGCGCACACTCCACTGCACAGTTAAAATCTCATTCTGGCTTCAGAAGGTGTCATTCTTACATATTCGCGGTCGAAAAGGACAAGCCCCGGATGACTGAACCCTTCTTATGTGTTGCTACGGGGCTGTAATCTCATTGTACGTGATCTCACCGTCACCGCAATTTTTGCTGTCGCTAAGGACACAATAGAGACAGTAAAATACCATTCGACGAAATTGACTTTTCCTTTACAGTAACCCTTGGCCATTTTATTAACACGCGTGTCAATGTACAGACGCCAAGGAAGGGCTCGAAATGCAGGAATGAATAAGCATAAATACAATTTGGATAACGTTCAAATTCGTCGAATGGTCGGAACCAACAATAAATATGATTACGTATGTAAAAAGAGAAAAAAAAGCAACCATCGATAACTGTGTTCTAGTGCCACAAAGTGACGAAGAGGGGCATCGTAAATGCTCCCAGGTTTCACGACTTACGGGAGAGTGAAAGCCAGTTATGTGGCGAAAGTTTGAAGAAGCAGTACCAAGTGAGCAATCAACATCTGCATCTATAGATTTACTCTGCAGCCCACAAGTAAGTACCTGGCAGAGGGTTCATCAAACCACCTCCATCCCATTTTTCTACCGTTCTACTCCCGCAATTCACGCGGGTAAAATGAACGTTTAAATCTCTCCGTGCAAGCTCCGATTTCTGTTATTTTATTACGACTATCATTTCACCCTATACAGGGGGGTGACAACAAAAATTTTTTCAAACTCGGAGGAGAAAGTTAGCGATTAAATTTCGAGGAGATCCTCACACAACGAAGAAGTCTTCGTTTTAATGATTGCCAACTCAGTGCGCGTATCATATTTGTACACTGTCTCCCATATTTCGCGATAGTGCAAATCGAGCTGTTCTTATTCGAAGTCTCTCGATGTCCTTCTTTTATCCTTTGTGATGCAGGTCCCACACCGCACAGCGGTACTTCGGAGAAGGACGAAATAGCGTAGTGTAAGCAGTCTCTTTAGTAAACCTCTTACATTTTCCAAATGTTCTGCCGATAAATCGCAGTCTTAGGATTGCTTCCCCCACATCATTGTGTAAGTGATTGTCCCATTTGTAGTTATTCGTAATTGTAGTCCATAAGTATTTAGCTGAATTTACAGTCTTCAGATTTGTGTAATTTATCGTGTAACCGAAATGTAGCTGATTGCTTTCAGCATTCAGATGGATGACTTCACACTTTACTTTATCAGAGTCAATTGTCACCATTCGCACCATACCTATATCTCATACAAATCAGTTCGCAATTGTTTTTGATTTTTTGATGAATTAACACTACTGGAAATAACAGCAGCATGTGCAGACAATCTAAGAAGACTTCTGAGATGGCCTCCTAAATAATTTATGTAAACCAGGAACGGAAGGTGGTCTATAACACACTCTTGGGGAATGCCAGTTATTACTTTTGTTTTAATCTTTGACTTTCTGTTAGTTACTCTCTCTCCCACGGTATCACGAATCCAGCCGCACAACTGAGGAGATACTTTGTAGGTACGCGTTTTGATTAGAAGTCGCTTGTGAATAACAGTTTTCCTACTTGAAATCTAAATCTACGTAATCAATTTGGCATTCCCTGTCGATAGCATTCATTACTTCGTGAGAATAAAGAGATAGCTGTGTTTCACAAGAACGATATTTTCTGAATCAGTGTTGACTGTGTGTCAATAAACTGTTCTCTTCGAGGTAAATTCATAATGTTTGAGCATAATATTTGTTCCAAAATCCTGCTGCATATCGATGTTAATGGTACGCCTGTAATTCAGTGGATTACTTCTGTTTCATTTCTTGGTCATTGGTGTGCTTATGCAACAATCCAGTCTTTATATACGGATCTTTCGACGAGCTAGCGGCTGCATATGATTATGTATATGTACATGATGTTTATACGAGATCATGAATATTTTCACAACTATTTACAATTTGAGTGTACTATTGAAATAATTTTTCAAAATAAGTTACTGAGAAAACATTCAGAATGATTCGGAAGGAGTTTTGTGCCTAGTGCCGAATTTAAACACGCATTGTCGCCATCATATCGAGGGTGGATTGAAGTCGGCACCAACTACATTTGTACGATTTTGTCTGCTATTTGAAGTTGTTGTTGTGGTCTTCAGTCCTGAGACTGGTTTCATGCAGCTCTCCATGCTACTCTATCCTGTGCAAGCTTCTTCATCTCCCAGTACCTACTGCAACCTACATCCTTCTGAATCTGCTTAGTGTATTCATCTCTTGGTCTCCCTCTACGATTTTTACCCTCTACGCTGCCCTCCAATGCTAAATTTGTGATCCCTTGATGCCTCAAAACATGTCCTACCAACCGATCCCTTCTTCTAGTCAAGTTGTGCCACAAACTTCTCTTCTCCCCAATCCTATTCAATACCTCATCATTAGTTACGTGATCTACCCACCTTATCTTCAGCATTCTTCCGTAGCACCACATTTCGAAAGCTACTATTCTCTTCTTGTCCAAACTAGTTATCGTTCATGTTTCACTTCCATACATGACTACACTCCATACAAATATTTTCAGAAACGACTTCCTGACACTTAAATCTATACTCGACGTTAACAAATTGAAGTTAGACTCAAATTTTCTTTGCACCATGTGGATGGAGTGGCACTGGTGAGGGGAGAGGGGGGCGGGATTGGTAACAAATATTAAATTATTCCGGCTGTCAAGTATAACTTCTACCAATACTAACTCACAGTAACTGTCTGTTTCCATTTCACTCAAAAGCAAACTTCTTCTAACAGCATTAAAAACACCACGACCAACTGTATTCAATCAATACTTTCTGAACACAGTTACATTCACTGTAAAAATTTCAGGTGAACTTATCTCCCATTTTAGCCAGCTGTCCGTACATATAACGATTTCTGTGTCAGTGATTTTCTCAGTGCTTAGAACTTTGATTCTTTTCCTACATGGTTACGACAATTTACAACCTTCGTGACACGTTTGCCCTGTGCTCTTTTAGAGTGATGCCATTCTGTAATCTCCCGAGATCCTCCTACCTAAAAAGCCACCAAGTCTCTTCACACAGCCCCCGCTATACATGTAGCCTCTTCCTGTATGTAATGGATCCCTGATCTATTAAGGGGAAACCGTAAACCCCCAACCCCGTGGCGAAAGTCGAAGAATCTGCAAAATACACCAGCATCGTTGGACACTTTGATTCAGAACCTCCAGTCAGCTCTGTACCAAAGGAGTTCTGTCGGCGATGTTACGGATAATGAGTTCCTCCTTCATCTTACAAGCAAGGCTGGCAGTCTTACCACTTCACCTAGCTGCCCGAAACCAGAGAAAATCTGTCTAGATCCAAACCAACACACATCATTAGAACCGACATGAGCCATCATCCAAAGATGGCTACAGCTTCCCCAGAAGCACCTATTCCACATTTGGAACAACTACTTCCACTATGCAAACCGACAGCACACTGTATTTCTTCCCTTCCTTGGCAGCCATACCCCTAAGCACCCCACTGCATGCCTAATTATGAAGCTTCCTACCACCTGTAATCCCACCATTTTTGAATTTCCGGGCCTTGTGAGCCGAGGCACTTCCTCTAGAGCTGGGAGAGAGACTGCATCCCGCTCAGAGACTTCGTCAGCTACAGACAGCGCCCAAAACCTGTTCACAAACGACCTGGGGATGCATTGCATACCGTGAACGACCTCTCACTCAGTGACGATGTGTGAGAGGTACCCAGGGTAGAGACAGTAGTGGACGAAATGGGTGCAAGTCTGATGTGCTGGAAGTTCCTCACACACAGTCCTACAGCCCCCCCCCCCCCCCTGTCCCCCCACACACACAGTGATACCCATTGACAACGGGCTCAAACTGCAAGACCGAAGCCAACGCAGCCTGGAGCTGTGAGCAAAGGGTCACATACTCATCTGGCATCTGAACGCAACAATCACAGTTCCTGTTCACACTAGAGATGACGGATATACACTAGATAATAAAACGCGAAACTATGCCTGATAGATACAATAACACACACGAAATGTAGGAGTTTAAAAAATCTAGGAATACATTTTAGCCTTGTACATATTGCTCCGTTAGGCTGGGAGAAAGTTCGCTTTCAAGGGCGCAGGCAAAAGCGGAGCGCAAAAATCGCTAAAAAAAACTAGAAAGGTTGGAGAATGAAGAATTAACCGGAAGGCGTAAGTGAATCTTCCTTCTCCTGGTGTTTCTATCTTCTGCCTGCAAAAAGAACGACTACTACCGAGCAGATGCCTATAGGTAACGTGGTTCACATAGCAACAGTGCACTTGGTTCATCCACTGCCGCGTACACAGCGTACTCATATTCAATAACGGAGTTCCTGCTGCTACTTCGCAACGACTCTGGAGGATCTCAAGTATGATATTTAGCCGGAGGCATCAGATTATGCAAACATTCCTGTGGCTGAAGCCAAATGTAATTTACTTGCCCCTGAAGGCAGTACACTCGCTACTCCCAAGTTTCAGTTGATACAGTCAGTTGTGTAGATAAAAAGGAACTCAAGAATAAGTCTTTCTGCAGCTGGTTGTTAGTGTTATGGGAGGTATTTATCCAACTTTATCTAAGTTAAATAAGTGAAAGCAGATTGTCAAACGTAACTATCGTGGTGACAGAATATGACACAGCAACTAAACTTTATTTCTGTTTCATGCTCAACGAGTCTGCTTCGTACTAAGCAAGTAAAATTATAATAAAAGCCCAACAGCTGCAAAATTATATTTTCGCTAACGTTAATTATGGCCCTTTTCTTCGACGTCTAGTTAACACTTCGTGCATTATTATTAATCTATGAAAAAGAAATAGTATCTATTATTTATTAAATGTCATGCAAAACGAATGTACAGTATGCATGGACGATAATGTATAGGATTTTCTTTCCTTTAGTTCCTTTAGAAAGTTTATACAATTTTCAAGACTTGCTACAGTGATACTTTTAATTTACTATGTGATATAATGTTTATCAGTGTAGTACACTTCAGTCATTTCTTCCATAATGAATCACTTTTATTAAACCTGCTACCACTGTTTAAGCTAATTCTGAACGACAAAGCTTCCCTGTACATATGTTACCACAATGTCCGTAGGGTTGCCCTCGTTAGTACTGAGACTGCAGTCTGTGTGGCGGTTGCAATTTGGGGTTAACGCTCTGGAAAAATTGCAGAACTCTGTAAATTGTACAATTGAATCTTCAATTCAAATGGTCTGTCCCAACTCAGTAATAGGCGAGGCGTCGCTTCCTGATCAGGTACTTCTGTTTGAAACAATTACTAAAATAAGTGACACGGATGTTCAGGCATAGGCAGACTATTAAGTGGCATAGCTGAAATTTCACAACGGATGTACGTTATTTTATCCACTGGCTAAAATAGCACTGGTTAAAATAACACTGCCATGGTTACAAGTCTGTGTGGTCACGGCACTCGACGATCTATAACGCACATGCCAGATAGTCGGCATATCATACAAGAATGCTTCTCATGCGCTCTGAGTAACAAGTTACCTTCCTAATAAGCAGTTTGTCGTCAGTGCATGCAGACTCGCGCCAACGCGCAACCACACTGCTGCGGAAAAGGCGCACACCCCACGACTTTCGCAGCGGCCAAAAGTTGTGGGGCATTGTTCATGACGACAGGAACAATGGTCGAAGTGATCCCCGCTGTTCATAATCTTTTGAGGGTTTACTTACGAGTAACGTTTCTGATACCAGTCATAGTTTTCATTAATTCCTTTGTTTAATATTATATGTTTATTTATTTAGTATTTTGCACGATGCAGCCCCTCCGTTGTGGCCGAGTGGTTTTAGGCGCTTCAATCCGGAACCCCGCTGCTGGTACAGTCGCAGGTTCGAATCCTGCCTCGGGCATGGATGTGTCTGATGTCAAATGGCTCTGAGCACTATGGGACTTAACATCTGTGGTCATCAGTCCCCTAGAACTTTGAACTACTTATACCTAACTAACCTAAGGACATCACACACATCCATGCCCAAGGCAGGATTCGAACCTGCGACCGGAGCGGTCAGGCGGTTCCAGACTGAAGCACCTAGAACCGCACGGCCACATCGGCTGTGTGATGTCCTTTGGTTAGTTAGGTTTAAGTAGTTCTAAGTCTAGGGGACTGATGACCTCAGATGTTAAGTCCCATAGTGCTTAGAGCCATTTGAACAATTTTTTTGCACGAAGCGTTTCGTGAAATGTCTCCCATTTCCAAGTGCGTTTTTCCTCTGTGTTCTGTACCATTTCTTCGTTATGTCTTTTTAATTTGTGAAGCTCTGCTTTGTTCCGTTTCCTGTACTGCAATACATAAAAACGCGCATTAGTTGATTAGGAATATCCGTATATAGTTAGTGGCGAAATCTGGACGAAGTTGTACCTACAGTTTATTTATGGTTCATTCTACACAGTATCAACCATATTAAACATCATATACAAATTTCTGTGCACAATATACACCGAAAATAACAAAGTTACGTAATTCAACAGTTACAAAAATGTTTTTAGGTATAGTAAATAGAGATAATTCTGTAGGTCTTCCACAGAGTAGGACATACTTTTGTACACAATATTTATCTTCATAATGTGGATCCTAAATTGCTTACATCTATCTATAATGATGTAAGTGTGCTGTTAAGCATCTAACGAAATGTCCGCAGCTTGTGATCTAGGGGTTAATAAAAAACCTGAGTTAATGGATCAACGACGAACTGAAAAGGGTGTCTTGCGACGTCCGCCCCGAGCAGATACAACTGAAACGAACAAAATGAGATTCTTAAAAAAAAAACCAAAAAAACAAGAAACAAAAAAGACATGGTTAGCGTTGCCGCCTCTGGGCCACGTGGTCCCGAGTTCGATTCCCGACCGGGTTGGGGATTTTCTCTACGCGGGGACTGGTTGCTCGTGTTTACCTCATAATTTCATCATCACCACCATCACCACCATTCGGGATAATGATAAGACTGAACTGCGTAAAAATTGGACTATGTAAAAAATTGGGACATTGTACAGGTCGTGAAGACCGCGCAGTTGAGTTCCCCACAAACCCAAAAGCCATCATCTAAAGAAATTCACTGATTCACTTCCGTTTTTATGGAAAATTGGAAATTTGTGGTAAAGTTCATATGGAACCAAACTGCTGAGGTCAAGGATCCTTAGGCTTACGCACTACTTAATCTAAGTTAACCTACCCTAAGGACAAAACACACACACACACACACACACACACACACACACACACACATGCCCGAGAGAGGAATCGAACATCCGTCTGTAGGAGCCGCGCGAACCATGGCAAGGCGCCCAAGACCTACACGGTGGGGCCCAAGTATTATTGTTCAGTATTTTATCTGATTTTGTTGCGAAGTAAGAACATCTGTAGTTCTTCTAACAGATTTACATAAATCTGAATTAAATAATGCCTTTTATTCAGTCGGCGCAGTACCTTGACGTTTTACTCTGCTTTACAAAATGGCTCTGAGCACTATGGGACTTAACATCTATGGTCATCAGTCCCCTAGAACTTAGAACTACTTAAACCTAACTAACCTAAGGACAACACACAACACCGACTCTGCTGTACAAATGGGTGCCTTTTATTGTGCTATGTTTGTGGTAATTGCTGAAACTGTGTGTCTGTTACGTGTGTAGGCTTTAATGGGCTTCTGTAAACCTTGTGTGGAAGTCTCGACCTGTTTTTTGGATGTTTGGGTGACACGACCTTGCAGTGAACGTGGTGCCCGTCATTACATTTTTCCTGTAAACATAACGAAAAAGTTGACATAGTACTCATAGAAAAACACACCTGAAAATGGGAAACATTTCCTGGTAGCAGGAAAGTTATTTATAAACGAACCTATTGATTTTCACAGTCATAGTCTTTCACGAACCACTTCTAATGGATCAAATCACCTATGTTTTCTTATTTTATAAATGATGTTGCCATAATATTCTAATAAGCACATGAAGTAAGTTAACTGATGAGACGTCTTAGATTTTCGCAGATTCGTATTGTTTTCCTCAAGGCTTTTGTTTGCTTAACGAGGGCAAGGTATTGAAGATACCACTTTTGGCAAGCATGCCGTACCCATAGAGCATAGTATTCATCACAGGATCCACGTCAGCCAAATACGGGAGATTACCGAACTCTATTGGCGTGTGAAAACCTACACGTAGCAGTTTTCCTAGGTCGAAAAAACCAACCAATACTTTTGTGTGACGACAGCCTGCTATAGCGTGAAAAATGCTTTGAACTATAAAACAATCACGAATGCAAGAGTCGGAAATACTACCTTAAATACAAAATCCCAAAATTTACATACTATTAGATAAATTTCAGAATGGTAGTTTTCGGGGGGTCATTGTGGGTAGGAGGGGCGTCGGAGTGCGCAGCTTTGGCAGTTAGCAAGAGATGTAGGGTCATTTCATTACGACCCCGCGTGTAGAGGCCACGAGGGCGAAACTAGCGTAATCACAGCAGGTGCGGTGGTTCTTAAAGGTTTCCGCCGCATACCATAAGCTATTAGAACGGAATCAAAATGAAACGAGACGGACAATACTATCTACCTTCACAATGGTTTGCAAGATTACATGCCTAGACGTAGATGTCCGGTAAAGACTATCTTTTTAGTGGAGTCTTAGGAATGGAGAGTGGAGAAGTGTGGTCCCTAGTCCCTATGGACGGCGCCACTTATGCCCGTATCAGCTGAGAGCTCTCTACTGTGCTTGTCAGCCGGCCGACCGGAAGCTTGTAGCGGCGACACACTCGAGCATGTCGGGAGCAGGGCGGCGGGTCTGGGAGTGGAGTAGAGGAGAGTGGGACAGGGCAGGCGGCGCCTGTAACAGAATCAAGCTCTTTGGCCGAATTACGAGGCCTCAGCCGTCGCGCCCAAGGGCGACGTAGCCGGATGACGCGATCGATCGATGCGGCTTCCAGCCGGAGAATGTGGCTGGCCAAATTTAGACGTTCGTTTTGACACGGCCAGTAATATTTTTTACTAACACTCTCCGTTCTGATATCTGTGATATGTGAATCATTATGATGGTTCAGTGGGAAACAGCAGTTCTGGCAAGATAATGTATTATACGAGTATGTAAAAAAAAAAAAAAAAGAGTAAGTTTTACAGTATAGTATATGATAAACTGGCAGTGTGGGTTATAGATCATGTGAAATGAGTATAAGACTGCACGCCCTTATAAGGAAACATTGTCTTTTCTGGCTTCTGATTGTCTTTCTTCTGAGAATGGACACTTTAGTCTAAGTGTGAATGTATCTGGAGAAAAAATTACATGGTGCGAGAGTGTATTATACGATGGCATTCGAAAAGTAATACGGCACATTCCTTTTTCTGAAAACAGTGCAGTTTTATTCAGCGTTCCACTGCACCTTATTATTCCCACAAAACCCTATTTTTCAGCATAATCTCCGTTCAAAGCGACGACCTTACGCCAGCTTACTGGGAGGGTCCCTATACCCACTTGTGGTCGACGTCAGATGCAACGTCTTGCTGCATCAATAACCTCCCAACATCTATGCACCACTTAACGCTGTGCATCCTTCATTGGTCCAAACAGGTGGAACTCTGATGGTGCATGATCCAGGCCGTGAAGTGGTTGAGGTTGAACCGTCTGAAGAAATTCTGTTATCTCCTGTCGCGTGCTCAGACTTATGTGGACCTTTCATTGTCATCGAGAAGAGGAGATTCGTTTGCATTTTTATGGTGCCGAATACGTTGAAGTCATCAGTTATGTTTATTTGTGCATGAGGAAGGACATCAAGCTGAATAACCTCTTAAGAGACCCAAAAGAATGTCGTCATGACTTTACCTGCCGATGGTGCGGCACTGAACTTTTTCTTCGGAAAGAGGTGGTGTGACCACACTCAATGGATTGCACCTTGTTTGCGATTATAAGAGGTGAATCCATGTTTCATTGCCTGTGACTACATTCTACAGAAAATTGTCAGGATCAGATTCATAATACGCAAGAAATTCCGCACAAACTGACTTTCATTGTTCTTTATGGCCTTTTGTTGGGCAACGAGGAACCCAGAGGCCAGACCCCTTAGATTAGCCCACTGGGTGGACGAGCCTGTCAGCACTACCAACAGAGACGTCCAGTTAAGCAGCTAGTTGTTTGATTGCTCCACTGCTTTCCACTATATCTAACTTCAACCTATCCATTTCCTTTTTGAAATTTCATAAATCTACTAACCCGATTAAAGGATCTAATATTCTAAGCTGCCATCCTTAGAACGCCAGTTTTGTTTATCCTCATGATGGCATCCTGTTGAGCAGCTCCCGTACGGAGATCCAAATTGGAAAGTATCTTATCTCCGGAATATTTTACCCAAGGAGACGCCATCATCTACCCATACAGAAGAGCTGCATGCCCTCGGGAAAAATTACTTCAGTAGTTTACCCTAGTTTCCATCGTTTGGAATAGTAGCACAGCAAGTCCGCTATGGTTGATTTTTGAAGGCCATATCAGTCAATCATACAGAATGTTGTCCCTGCAACTATTGACAAGACTGCTGCCCCTCTTGAGGAACCCCACTTTTGTCTGCCTCTCGATAGATACTCCTCTGTTGTGGTTCCACCTACAGAGCAGCTATCTCTATCGCTGAGCCACATAAACCACGCAAAACGACAGCAAGCAGAGGGACTGGACAAGGATGCTGCACCCCCCGGGGGCCCACAGCCCTTTTGTGAGTATGTGCGTGGCATGCATGGGGCCCTGAGCTATTGCAGTCGCCTTTCCTCCCCTTTCTGTCCTTTGTCCCTGAACCCTCTTTTCCCTCTTAGTGGAATTCTTTATGTCAAGCTGGCTATCCTCCAAAATTTTCCATTCAGTGTGAACCATTAAGGGATGAACTCCCTATCTACCTAACATGTTACAGGTCGCTCTCCCCCTCCCCTACCCTGCCCCTTTGCACCGTGGCCCCCCTAATGCTTGGTCACCAGCATGGTAGCCAGTCTGTGTCATAAGGCTGTTAAGTACCCATTTGGCTGAGCCTCCTGAAACCGCAAGGATCACACTACTAGTACCTGAGCTGTTAACGTCTTGTGTATGCCCAGGAGTCGATGCTCATCATTTTGGGGCACCAGAACTCCCGGCAATGGCTGCCGTGCCATATGGCCTTTGCTGTGGCTGGGTGGCGCCCACGGGGCGAGCCCCTGATCGGAGTGGGTGGTACTAGGGCGGATGCCTTGCACATTAAGCGACAAAAGCTTCACCATCCTGGACATTCTGTGGCCGTCTCTTAAGAGTGGTAGCAGATGTCACTCCTCCTTCTGATCCTTCAGCCTTCCCCTCCCTGGCCACCACTTGGGAGGTGGGTCTAGCTCGCCAGCTTGGGTTGAAACCTTTCCCTCGGTACCTGGTATGTACCAGGACGGATGGCGGTAGTTTTTCCATGACCAAGCATTTTTTTTTCGTGGAGACAATTGAAGATAAGTATGCCGAAGTGGAATCAATGTGTAAAATGCGGTCTGGTGCTTTGCTCATCAAGACATCTTCTGCTGTCCAATCTGACACCCTGCATGCTTGTGACTCAGTGACGTCCCATTCTCTGTCACACCCCACTAATTTTTGAACTTAGTACAGGGCACTATTTTCCACCGAGATCTACTTCTGCAATCTGACGAGGAGCTACGTGCTGACCTCGAGCGGCAAGGGGTTCGTTTTATCCGCCGTGTGCAGTGAGGCCCTACAAACAATTGCATTGCTATGGTCGCCTTTATCCTGGCCTTCGAGGGGGATGTCCTCCCAGAGAAGGAAAAGGTAATGGTGTATTGGTGTGATGTGAAACCTTATATTCCACCGCCAATGATATGCTTTAAATGCTTACGGTTTGGACACATGTCTTCCTCTGCACCACTGATCCCCTCTGTGGTGACTGTGGGCGCCCTCTATTTGAGAGGAGTGTCTGTGTTCCTCCGCCACTACGTGTAAATTGTCATGGACAGAATTCTCCACGCTCACCTACATGCCCAGTTTTTTTGAAAGAAAGGAGAATTCAAGAATACAAAACCTTAGATCGGCTCACCTACAGTGAGGCTCATTAAAAGTATGACCAGCTCCATTCTGTGTGTATGGCGTCTACTTTTGCTACAATTACATCCATTCCCCCTCCTACCCCCTCCTCTTCCCAGCCCAACCCCCTTCACCCCATGCCTTCAGCCGCCTCCTCCTCCTCCTCCTCCTCCTCCTCCTCCTCCCCCCTCTCCCTCTGCCTCCCTATCAGTACCTATACACATCCCTTCAGGTGCTGCTCCTCCGGCCCCACCAGAGAAGTGCTCCCCTCTTTCAGCGGCCACTGGTACTGGAATTCCCTTATAGGACTCCTCTTCCTGGCACTCCTCTGAAAGGTGATCTACTGCTCCACATTGGCAGAGTGATCCGTGGCCGGTGGGCGCCAAGATTCCCCAGTGTGCCTACCCTTGCTGAAGTCTGCCCTTCTCTTCCTTCCCAAGAGATGAAGCAGAAATGCAGGAACAACCTCTGTTACCCACTGAGGTGCAGCCTTCCCCTCCTAGTGTCGATGAACCAACAGAGTCTGACCCCACCTATATGGATATTACCCCATCATTATCAGTGATGGATAGCAACTCGGTGGCATGACTGACTCCAGTCCATTCGCTTCCACGTTGAACACCAGCTTGAGAATTCTCCAGTGGAATTGTAATGGATGCTTGCGCATCACCTTCCAGAGTTATTTCCTTCTACTCTGACGCTTGTATTGCGCTCCAGAAGACCCATTTTGTCAATTATTACTCACCTTAATTTTGTGGGTTCCATGCTTTCTGTCAGAACCGAATTGGTGGCTTTTGGTGGTGTTTGCACCTTCGTCTGCAAGGACATTGTTAGTAAATGGGTTCCCCTCCGTACCACTCTGGAAGCCAGTGCTGCCAGGGTCCATCTCCAATCACAATCTGTAATCTTTACCTCCCACCTGACAGGCCGCCCACATCGCATGCCCTCACCACCCTTCTTCAGCAAATCCCTTCTCCCTTCCTGTTATTTGGGGACTTTAATGCCCACAAACCTCTCCAGATGACTACTGCCGTGGGCAGGACAGTTGAAGCTGTTCTGGCAGGGCTTGACCTCTGTTTACTAGTTTACTCCCACACAAATGTTCAAAATGTTCAAATGTGTGTGAAATCTTATGGGACTTAACTGGTAAGGTCACCAGTCCCTAAGCTTACACACTACTTAATCTAAATTATCCTAAGGTCAAACACACACACACACACACACACACACACACACACACACACACACACACACACACACACACACACACCAGGGGATCCACAACTCTTTTGTGGACACGTGCGTAGCGAGCACGGGACCCCGAGCTAATGTGGCCCTCCTTCCTTTCCGGGCTGCATACCTTCCCTTCCCTTTCCGCACCCTTCCCCGTCCCCCATCTTCCCCCCCCCCCTCACCTCTGGCTCTTTCCTTCCCTTTCTCCCCCTCTGGGAGTATGGTTTGTGCCTACGTCCGGAGACGGACGCTCGAAACTGTTCCAAATTCCTTGCTTTCTACACTTGCAAGTCCTCGTCCTTCCTCTGTCCTTCTCTTTTCCTTCCCTCTTCTCTTTGCCCATTTCTCCGCTGCGGCGTTTGAGACCCCCTCTTCTTTCCTTTCCCTTTCTCTTTTTTCCTCCCTGTGCGTGTCTGAAGGCCGACCCACGCACTTCCATGCGTAGCCGGTGACGGGGTAACGCGTAATTTCCCACCCTGGGTAGACTGGTAGGACACGTACGTACCCCCTGGTAACGGCCAGGCCCAGGGAGGGGTGATTACCCGAGCTGATACCTTCCGAAAGTGCCGATTGGTCCCTCCGTCCGTTTGTCGGGAGGTGTGACCTGAGGTGCGAACAATCACCTAAGGCGGGTGTGCCCTCAGTGAGGGCCCCCACAAGGGAGGAGCGCGCCATCGGAGACGCCGGTAATCATGGGGGATTCTTCCGCAATGGTTTCCTCACCTTCCACTATGTCTGCTCACAAACGTAAGTTCACTGAGTCTCAGCCACAGACGGTTCCTCCATCGTTGCCACAGTTCCTTGTTGTTTCTTGGTATGACGAAGGGCACGACTTCTCCGTGGTCAACCCTTTCATTATTCAGAAAGGTGTCGACGCAATTGCAGGTCCTGTAAAGTCTTGTTCCAGATTACGGAATGGCACCCTGTTGTTAGAAACACACAGTGCCCTCCAGGCACAAAAATTGCTGTGTACTTCTCTGCTCCACACCTTCCCTGTCCGGGTGGAACCGCACCGTACCTTAAATTCCTCGCGTTGAGTTGTTTATACACGCTCCCTCGATGGATTGTCTGACGAAGAAATTCAGCACTACCTGTCTGACCAGGGCGTAACGGCGGTTCATAGGGTTATGAAAAGGGTTGACACGAACATCATTCCAACCCGCACTGCCTTCTTGACATTTGACAAAGTTCAACTCCCATCGAAAATCAAAGCAGGCTATGTGATAATTTCCGTTCGCCCTTACGTCCCAAACCCTACGCGTTGCTATCGATGTCAGCGGTTCAATCACACCAGCCAGTCCTGTTCCAATCCGGCCAAATGTGTTACGTGTGGCAAGGATGCCCATGAGGGTGCTTGTCCACCTCCATCCCCTCGCTGCATCAACTGTATGGGTGACCACGCTGCTTCCTCTCGAGATTGCCCCGTTTTTAAGGACGAAAAGCTCATCCAGGAAATAAGAGTGAAGGAAAAGGTGTCGACCTTTGCTGCTCGAAAATTATTCGCCAGTCGACAGCCCACCGTGCGTCAGACAGGAAAATACAGCACTGTCCTTGCTTCTCCTCGGCCAACAAAGGAGGCGGCCACGCAGACTTGCGACCTCACCTTTAGTACCACGGTCGTCAGATCGGCCAGCGCAAAGATCGCCCGTTCAACCTCACCACTTTCGCCCGCCCACTCTATGGCTCACCCTTCGTCGGGTTCCGCTAAATCTCGAGCCCAAAAGTCAGACGCCAAGTCTTCGAAAAAAGAGCATACTCGTGAAGAGTTTTTACGTTCCGCAACTTCACAACCATCGGTTCCTCCTTCCTCTAAACATCATGCTTCCAAGAAGGCTACAAAGAAACCCAGTTCCTCTCCTTCTCCGCCAAGGCGTGTCCCATCTACAGCACCACCTGGCGGAAATCGCCCTCGGCCGTCTTCTGTGTCGCCGAGGCGCACTGCTGGTGGCCGGTCAACCGGCCGATCGCTGGTGGCAGGTGCTGCTCCTGACCAACCTATGGATCAGGATCTTCTGCCTTCGACTTAATGCCATTCCATGCTGTCGGTCACAAGCTCTGAGCAGTCGTTGAGTTGACAGCACCCTTGGTCACATTCCTCCATTTTCTGTTCACCCTATGTCCATTATCCACTGGAATATCCGCGGCATTCGAGCCAATCGGGATGAATTGTCGATCCTCTTACGATCCTACTCGCCGGTCATCTTCTGTCTTCAGGAAACAAAGCTGCGTCCCCATGACCGCCTTGTTCTCCCTCATTTTCAGTCCGTCCGATATGACCTCCCCTCTGTTGAAGGCTCTCCAGCCCATGGAGGACTCATAATTCTTCTCCCTGATACTCTCCATTATCACCCAATCCCCTTAAACAGTTCCTTCCAAGCTGTCGCCGTCCCTTTCTGGATACACGTTCTCTCTTTGTACGGTCTACATTCCATCGTCCACACCAATGGCACGAGCTGATCCCCTTGATCTTCTTGGTCAGCTTCCACCCCCATATTTGCTGTTTGGGGACTTCAATGCCCACCACCCGCTTTGGGGATCTCCACATCCTTGTCCACGTGGCTCACTATTGCTAGACGTCTTCCACCAAGCAGATCTAGTTTGCCTCAACACTGGTGTCCCCACATTTTTGTCCGCCTCCACGACAAATTTATCTCATTTGGACCTTGCGGTCGGTACTGTTCCGCTAGCTTGGCGCTTCGAATGGTTCGCCCTTGATGATACACACTCGAGTGACCACTTTCCATGTGTCCTTAGACTGCAGCCTCAACTGCCGTATATGCGCTCGCGATGCTGGAAGTTTGCCCAAGCCGATTGGACACTTTTTTCGTCTCTAGCGACATTCGATGACCGTCGCTTTCCTAGCGTCGACGATGAGGTCACACATATTACCGACGTTATTCTTACAGCTGCGGAACGTTCACTACCACGCACCTCCGAATTGCCCCGGCGCCCCACAGTTCCTTGGTGGAACGAGGCATGCCGTGACGCAATATGTGAGCGGCGACGTGCTCTCCGCATTTTCCGTCACCATCCAACTTTGGCCAACTGTATCCGATATAAGCAGCTCCGTGCGCGATGCCGTCGCGTCATCCGCGATAGCAAGAAGGCAAGCTGGAAATTCTTTATTAGCTCATGTAACACCTTCACTCCCTCCTCGGAAGTTTGGAGTCGGCTTCGACGGTTCTCAGGCGCGCCTAGTTTCTCCACGGTCTCTGGGCTCACTGTCGCCCATGATACCTTAGTGGACCCCTCGCAATTTCTAACTCATTGGGTCAGCACTTTACTGAGATTTAGAGCTCTTCAAATTACCCGCCAGCGTTTCTCCCGAAGAAACGTGCAGCGGAAGTGCGACATCTTGCTTTCTCCTCTCAAAATCACGAAAGCTACGGTACTGTTTTCTCCATGCGGGAACTCCAACATGCCCTCACTTCTTCTCGCTCCTCCGCCCCAGGACCGGATGGTATCCATGTCCAAATGTTGCTGCATTTATCAACCCATAGTCTGCGTTAGCTCCTTCGCCTTTATAATCGAATTTGGACCGACAGTACCTTTCCCAGACGATGGCGGGAAGCTATTGTCGTTCCCGTTCCGAAACCTGGAAAGGACAAACATCTCCCCTCTAGCTATCGCCCCATTTCTCTCACGAGTAGTGTCTGTAAGGTTTTGGAGCGTATGGTGAATTACCGTTTAGCTTGGTAGCTGGAATCCCGCAGTCTTTTAACACCAGCCCAATGCGGATTCCGAAAGCATCGTTCTGCAGTTGACCATTTTGTTGCTCTCTCCACTTATATCATGAACAATTATCGCCGGAAACGCCAAACTGTAGCAATATTTTTTGATCTGGAGAGAGCATACGATACCTGTTGGAGGACAGGCATCCTCCACACACTGTTCTCTTGGGGCTTTCGAGGTCGGCTGCCCCTTTTTCTTCGCGAATTTATGGCAGAGCGCACATTTAGGGTGCGGGTGAACACTACTCTCTCCCGTACTTTCTCCCAAGAAAACGGGGTACCCCAGGGCTCCGTGCTGAGTGTTGTACTGTTTGCCATCGCCATAAATCCAATTATGGATTGTCTCCTTCCTGATGTCTCGGGCTCCCTCTTTGTGGACGATTTTGCGATCTACTACAGCACTCAACAGACCAGCCTTCTTGAAAGACGTCTTCAAGGCTGTCTCGATCGCCTCCACTCGTGGAGCATCGAAACCGGCTTCCGTTTCTCAGCCAGTAAGACCGTTTGTGTTAATTTTTGGTGGCGTAAGGAGTTTCTTCCGCCCTCCTTACATCTAGGTCCTGTCAACCTTCCGTTTTCAGACGTCGCTAAATTCTTAGGTCTTATGTTTGACAGAAAACTGTGCTGGTCCTCCCACGTTGCCTATCTTTCGGCTCGCTGTCTGCGATCCCTTAACACCCTCCGTGTCCTGAATGGTACCTCCTGGGGAGCGGACCGAGTGGTCCTTCTCCGCCTCTATCGCACCTTAGTGCGCTCGAAATTGGATTATGGAAACATAGTCTACTCCTCTGCTCGGCCGTCTATTCTTCGGCGTCTCGACTCTATCCACCAACGTGGATTACGTTTAGTGTCTGGAGCTTTTTACACCAGCCCTGTGGAAAGCCTTTATGCTGAGACTGCTGAACCTCCGTTGTCCAATCGGCGAGCAGTCCTTCTGAGTCGTTATGCTAGCCATCTGTCTTCCATGCCTGCTAATCCAGCCCATGACCTTTTTTTCGACGCCTTCTTTGATGTAGGGTATGCAGGCCGCTCCTCCTCCCTACTACCACCGAGAGTCCGCTTCCGTCAACTGCTCCATTCTCTTTCCTTCCGCTTTCCTAAAACCTTCTTGACAACTTGGGGTACAGCACCGCCTTGGCTCCGTCCCCGGATCTGCTTGCTCCGTGACCTTTGTCAATTTCCCAAGGATGGTACCCCTACACTTGTTTATCGTCGGGCATTTGCTGCTCTATGTGCAGAAATGATGGACGCCACATTTATTTACACCGACGGCTCGAAAACATCGTTAGGTGTAGGGAATGCCTATATTGTTGGCCACACCCCAAATCACTTTCGGCTTCCCGACGAGTGTTCGGTTTATACTGCGGAGCTTTACGCTGTTCTCCAGGCTGTCCACTAAATCCGCCGCCATCAGCGGATACAGTACGTAATCTGCTCAGATTCTCTCAGCTCTCTCCTCAGACTCCAAGCTCTTTACCCTGTGCACCCTCTGGTCCACCGGATTCAGGACTGTCTGCGCTTGCTCCACCTGGGGGGGCGTCTCGGTGGCGTTCCTCTGGCTCCCGGGACACGCTGGTATCTCTGGGAATGAGGCTGCCGATATAGCGGCCAAGGCTGCAGTCTCTCTTCCTCAGCCAGCTATTCAGTCGCTTCCCTTCACCGATCTACGGAGCGGTTTGTGTCGCAAAGTTGCTCATTTATGGCATGCGCATTGGTCAACACTTCCCCATAATAAATTGTGGGAAGTGAAAGCCCTTCCTTGCGCTTGGACCTCTTCCTCCCGAACGCGGCGTCGGGAGGAGGTAATTTTAGCTAGACTCCGGATAGGGCACTGTCTTTTTAGCCATCGACATCTTTTAAGCGGCGATCCTCCCCCATCTGTCCCCACTGCTCTCAGCTGTGGACGGTAAGACACCTTTTAATTGAATGCCCCTATTTTAATCCGTTACACTCCCGTCTACAGCTATCGCCTGATCTATCGTCGATTTTAGCAGATGACACGCGCTCAGCCGACCGCGTTCTCCAGTTTATTAGTGACAGTGAAATGTCGTCAGTCATTTGAAGCTTTTTTTGGGGACAACCAACCCCTTTCTGTAGTGGATTTTTAGCATTCCTTCTGCTTTTAGTTTCTCCAATTTTATGACTTTGTTCCCATTGCTGCTGGTTTTCAATTTCGGTTTTTTACTGTTTCCTAAGTCACAGGCTGGGCGATAATAACCATAGAAGTTTTGCGCCCTAAAACAAAAAAAAACAAAAAAAAAAAAAAAAAACACACACACACACACACACCCATGCCCGAGGGAGAGGACTTGAACCATTGCCAGGACCACTCCCACAAACTTTAGTCTGGCGCATGGCACTTTCTCAACCATTGACCTCTCCATCTACAGTCCTGGCCTACTTCCCTCCATTCAGTGGGGCGTCCAAGATGACTTATGTGACAGCGACCATTACCTGATTTTTTTTTGACCTTCCTTCAGTGTCTCTCGCTCCGTCACCCTCTCAGGTGGGCCATATCTAAGGCTGATTAGGGTGCCTTCTCCTCTGCTCTCATCTCCCCCCCCCCCCCCCCCCCCCCGTATTGCCACACGACAGTGTGGATGAAGCCACTCAGACTGCCGCCACCCTTTCAGCAGCATTTTCAGCAATCCGTTCTTCTACAGGTTCCCACGCCAGAACATGGTTCCTTGGTGGACTCTGGAAATTGCTGCAGCCATAAAAGACCGCCGCCATGCTCTTCAACACTTCACCCTTCTACTGCTCTTCTTCTGGTCTTTAAACGACTCTGCTCCCAGAACTGCTACCCTAATAAAATTTCAGAAACGGATTTGCTGGGAAGGATATGTAGCTGCCATAGGACCCCACACCTGCTTTTCACAAGTCTGGGTGAAACTCGGGGGAATTTTTGCCCACTGCTCTCCCACTGGGGATGCAGGAATTTCTTTGCATGGTGTTGTCCTTACTAATCTGGACTTTGTAGCAGAAAATTTCACTCAACACTTTGCTGAAGCTTCGGCATCAGCTCAGTATCGACCCTCGTTTCTCCTCCTGAAAGAGCGTTCAGAACGACTGCCTTTGTCTTTTGTTTCTCGCTGCTGAGAGCCATACAATGCCCCATTCAGCGAGTGAGAATCTGCCATCGCCATCACCCTCGCCCTTTGTCCTGTCACTGCTCCTGGAACGGATTGGATGAATAACCAAATGCTCCAATACCTATTGGTGGCTGGCCACCATCGTATACTGACCCTCTTCAACCATCTGTGGAGTGAGAGAATCTTTCCTACTCAGTGGCAGGAAATCATTGTTGTTCCAGTGTTGAAGCCAGGGAAGCCGCCTCTTCAGTTGAATAACTACCATCCAATTAGCCTTACTAACACACTCTGCAAGGTCCTTGAATGCATGGTGAGTTGGCGGCTGGATCCTTGAATCCCCCTAGCTTTCGTCATGGACTCAAAGTGGTCTTCGCTGTGGCCGCTCTATGGTGGATAACTAGGTCGACCTGGCATCTGTTATCCGGTCGGCTTTTGCCCATTGGCGACACCTCCTTGCAGTCTTATTTGATCTGCATAAAGCCTATGATACCATCTGGCGCCATCACATCATCACCACCCCTCACTAACGGGCCCTTCATGGCGCTCTCCCCTTTTTTATCGGTAATTTCCCTTCTTTTGGGTCCAAGTTGGCTCCTCCTACAGCTCTCCTCATGGGCAAGAAAATGGTGTTCCACAGCGTTCCGTTCTGAGCGTCACTCTCATTCTCATAGCCATTAATGGTCTGGTGACAGTTGTTGGGCCGACAGTGTCCCCCCCTCTTTGTATGCTGACGATTTTTGTATCTACCTCGCCTCCTCCACAATGGGCGCTGCAGAATGTCGTCTACAGGGGGCAATCTGTCAGGTGCACTCATGGGCTCTCTCCCATGGCTCTTAGTTTTCGGTGGCCAAGACATGTGTCATACATTTCTGTCATCGCCGTACAGTCCATCCCCATCCGGAACTGTTCCTTGATGGGCAGCCCCTTAAGGTGGTAGACACCCATCACTTCTTGGGTCTGGTCTTCGATGCCCGGTTGACATGGCTCCCTCATCTTCACCAGCTGAAGAGGACGTGCTGGTCCCAACTCAATGTTCATAGGTGTCTGTGCAATAGCACCTGGGGTGCAGGTTGCTCTGTTCTCCTGCGATTGTATCAAGCATTGGGTCCGCATCTCGTGGTCGTGCGGTAGCGTTCTCGCTTCCCACGCCCGGGGTCCCGTGTTCTATTCCCGGCGGGGTCAGGGATTTTCTCTGCCTCGTGATGACTGGGTGTTGTGTGCTGTCCTTAGGTTAGTTAGGTTTAAGTAGTTCTAAGTTGTAGGGGACTGATGACCATAGATGTTAAGACCCATAGTGCTCAGAGCCACCATCAAGCATTGGTCCAGTCTCGTTTTGTATATGGAAGTCATGTCTATGATTCTGCGTCCCCTTTGATGCTGCAGATAACTAGACCCCATCCACCACTGTGGGGTCTGACTTGTGACTGGTGCCTCCCGGACTAGTCCTGTACCTAGCCTTCTCGCAGAGGTGGGTATTCCACCACTGCGAGATTTGCGCCAACAACAGCTGATATCTTATGTGCTCTGCATTTGCTGCACCCTAAACCACCCCAATTATAGTCTCCTTTATCCTGATACGGAGATGTGGCAGTGATGGCCACGATGTGGGCTTACCATGGCTGTCCACATTCAGTCGCTCTTTTCTGAGCTCCAACAATTGCCTTTGCCACCTCTCTTCTCCACTCATGCACGTGCTACTCCATGGTGCACCTCTCAGCCGCAGCTCTGTCTTCATCTCTCAATCGATTCAAAGGATTCTGTCACTCCGATGGCTCTTCGCCACCAGTTCTCCCGTCTCCTCAGTTCTTTTCAGGGTTCAGAAGTGATCAATACTGATGGCTCCATGGTTGCTGGTCGCACTGGTTTTGCTTGCACCTATGGTCGATGCATGGAACTTCGTTTCCTGCCAAATGGCTGTGATGTTTTTACTGCAGAATTGGTAGCCATCTTCGACGCACTGGACCATATCTTCTCCTGCTCAGGACTATCCTTCACTATCTGTAGTGACTCATTGAGCGGTTTGCACGCTATTGGCCAGTGCTTCCCTCGCCACCTGTAAGTCATCACTATCCAGGACTCACTTTCTCTCCTCGCTCAACGTGGATGCTCGATGGTTTTCATTTCGACCCCAGGCCATGTCGGGATTCCTGGGAAATGAACTTGCCGATCGAGTGCCTAAATTAGGTACTACCAGGTCATTTCTTCCTATTGGCATTCTAAAAACAGACCTTCGCTCGACATCAGGTTTTGGGCCTCTGGGATGCAGAATGGATTAGTCTTTCTTCGCCAAACAAGATTAGATGAATTAATGATTCTACAACTCCATGGTGGTCCTCCTTACGGGCCTCTCATAAAGCCTCTGTTGTCCCATGCCGACACCGCATTGGCATTACTTTTTTGACTCACAGTTATGTCCTCCATCGCTAGGATCCCCTCTCTGTCGTTGTGGATCGATGTTGACTGTGGCTCACATCTTAATTGGACTATCCCAACTGAGCTACTATGCGACGAACTTTTAGCTTTCCAGACTCGCTACCTCTGGAGCTGGCTGACAATGCCTCTGCGGCGGATCTCGTTTTACGTTTTATTCGTGATGGGGTTTTTTATCGCTTTATTTAAGGGAGAGACCTTCTACCTTATCGGTGAGTGGATGGGATGGCACGCCCTGTTGCGCCCCCCTTTGCCCCGACTGGATTGTCTTCAACTGGGCTTGGTGGTTCACCCTGGTCCTCTGCTTTCCCACTCCTTTCCTTATGGGGTCTGTTATGTCTTGAGTGTCTCTCTTGTCTCCTGTGCTTCTTCCTTCCCGCCCCTGTCATTAGTCACTTTCTTTCCCTCACCTCTTCTTCCGCCCTTTCCCTTCCTTCCTTGTCATTAGTTTATTATTTTATGGACATTGTAGTACTCTCTCCTAATTTGGGATTTTATCGGTTTTAGTTAATCTAAGATCGGAGGGACTGATGACCGCGTAGGTTGGTCCCTTCTCCACTCAACCAACCAACCAAGGATGCTGCAGAAAGCAGCAGAGATGAGACCAACGATAAACTTAACACTGAAATGAAATTTGGGACCGCGAAGTAAGGAATTCTGCTGTCTTGGAAGCAAAATTACACATATAGGGCGACGAAAGCACGACATACAAAACGTACTAGCACAGGAAAAAGAGTACACTCCTGTCCAAAAGAAGTATACTAGTATTAAATGTCGGTTTTCATTTGAGGAAGATATTTCCTAGAATGTACTTTTGAAGCATAGCCTTACATGGAGGTGAATTATCGTCAGTGAAAAACCGGGAAAGGAAAGAGTCGTTGTCATCGTATTGTAGAAGGATGCTGAGAATTCGGTGCATTCATAAGACAATAAATGAATAGGTTCTCTCTAGACCATGCGAGAAGAGGAAAGTGTGAAAAAACATTGACAGATACATGGAACAGGATTATAGAACAATAGATAAGACATGAATGGACAACTTGGGTAATAGCTGAAGTGGACGCAGAGGGTAAAATCTGTACGATAAGACAGAAACTGGAATGTATCCTACAAGTAATTGAGGATGTTGGGAGCAATAGTTACTCTAAGATGAAGAGACTGGCGCAGGAGAGGAAGAATTCGTAGCGTCTCGTGATAAGCGGGAAATCCGGGTTCGAGTACTGGGTCGGCGCAAATTTTCGTGTGGCGACAGTAGGTAACATTTCCATACCTAAAAACGTTGATGAGGAATTCGCAATTGCAAATAAAATTCAGAATATTAATATCACTTCAAGTAGTCACCAGTACGTATTCCTTTAGACATGCATACATATGCAGGTATAAAGGAACAGACAGTATTAAAGAAGTATAAAGACAAATGTTCTGACATGAAATAAGGCCATTTAGAAGCGGTTTAACCTAGTCTAGAATTTGTGAATCGTATAAAGAGAAAGACAACGGAAAAGTTTCCGAGTGGCCAGTGAGTACCCCATCGAGAATCCAATATTATTTCACTTCTTTGTGTATGTTCTGTAACTTACTGTACTACGCCACCTTTCTTGTTAATTGTTCCAATATTTAGTAGAAATACCAGATAGTAATTTCTTGAAGAAAGGTAAATTATGTGATGGGTTTAAGAATATCTTCCAATTTATTGTTTACAACTATTTGAAACAGAGGTTCGGAAGTGAAGGTCAATTAATCAGGGTCTGCGAGTGACAGTGACGAAGGACACTTTGAGATACTCGTGAACTCATAGCAGTAACATTGGGAATCCTAAGCTAATCGATAATTTTTACCTCTTTTTTGGGGAATGAGTACAAAGCAGTCAATATTCATATTCACTAAACCACTGCGAAGTGCATGTCAGGGAATACTTAAGACCGTACTTTTGGTATTGATTGGCTCTGTGTACGCTGTAATTACTGAAATCTTGCACTACAGGAGCGTTGGTACGGGAAATGTCTGGTACTATCAGGCATGAAAGCTTTTGAGAAGTTGTAATATTTTATGATGGTTGTATTAGACTGAAGTGCCAAAGAAACTGCTACACCTGCTTAATGTCGTGTAGTGCAACAGCGAGCAAGCAGAAGATTCTCAACACGACGTCGCATGGACTCAACTAATGTCTGAAGTAGTGCTGGAGGGAATTGACACCATGAATCCTGCATGGCTGTCCATAAATCTGTAAGAGTGGGAGGGGGTGGAGAGCTCTTCTGAACAGGATGTTGGAAGGTATCCCAGGTAAGCTCAATAATGTTCATATCTGGAGGGTTTTGGTGGGCAGCGGAAGTGTTTAAACTAAGAAGAGTGTCCCTGGAGCCACTCTGTAGCAATTCTGCACGTTTGGGGTATCGCATTGTCCTGTTGGAATCGCCCAAGTCCGTTGGAATGTACAATTGCCATGAATGGATGCAGGCGATCAGACAGGATGCTGACATACGTGTCACCTCTCAGAATCGTATCTAGACGTATCTGGGGTCCCATAACACTCCCACTTCACACGCCCCACGCCGTTACAGAGCCCCCACCAGCTTGAACAGGGTCTATGCATTCATGAGGTTGTCCCCATACCTGTACATGATCCTCTAGATGCAGTTCGAAACGATACTCGTTCGACCAGGAGAAATGTTTCTAGTCAGCGATTTCGGAGATCTAATACTTTACCGGATTCCTGATATTCACGGTACACTCGTGAAATGGTCGTACCGGAAAATCCGCAATTCATCTCTTCCTTGGAGATGCTTTGCCCATCGTACGCAGGCTATAACACCACGTTGAAAGTCACGTAAATCTTGATAACCTGCTATTGTGGCAGCAGTAACCGATCTAAAACAGCGCGGGACACAAGTTGTCTTGTGTAGACGTTGACGACCGCTGCGCCGTATTTTGCCTGTTTACATATATCTTTATGTGAATACGCATGCCTGTACCAGTTTATTTGGCGATTCGGTGCACCTTCACAATGAACAATACTGTACAAAGCTACTTAATAGAATTATAAACTCAATGTGATAATAACTAAAGTTCGTTCATTTTTTAATATTTTTCTACCCTTTGCAATATGTGCATTTAAATTTTCGGAGGGTTGTATCGGGCATGAAACTGAAATCTGTATAGTAGTGATTTTTGTTCCAGAAAGGTTCAGCTCAATCAGAAATGTTTATAAACTTCAGTTTGTCAGTGATGTCACCTAATCTGGGAAAGAATTTGTCGATTTGATTCTTGCTTATATTTGTTGCTCGCTGCAGTCTCGCAGATTCAGCTGTCTCGAGCATTGAATCTTCATGTCCTGTCATGAAATCATAATGAAAGTCTTTAATCGCTTAACCTTTCGTCCTATTGAACTAATTCTTTTAGTTTCCCTGCTTATTTTTAGGCTAGATTTAAGAACTTACCTATAATCATATGCACAACCTGGTTACTTAAATTTTTTACATGATTATAGAGTGTTTGCTGCTCATAACTAAATTTTCTCGGATAAAGATTTTTTTCTAAAACGTGCCTCATGCACACCTTTTAGTTTTCCCAAGGCTTTAAGTCTGTCTTACTTATTGCAACTACTCTGCACAACACGATAACCGGATTACTATCTAACTATGTAACTGTCTCACATTGCGACGCGTAAGTTTAATATTTGGTTAAAAGGTACGTACAACCTTCAGCTCTAACGCTGCAAAAGCGTGGTGCCCTGTGACGTCATCCTCGTGTTCAGCAAAGCTTCATTTAGCGAGGTGTCGACAGGAGTGAAAAAAAGCCCATAGCACAGAAGCTCATCTTAGGTGAAAGGTGGACTGATGATGTCAAATTGGCAAGGAGTGGCGTTCAGAAAAGAGTCTCCCAGCTTTGAAATCACGCAGTTTTCTTATAGTCGGGCCAGCACAGCATTTTGGACACGCCACCATTCAGAATAGGTACGCAAAGACTTTAGGAAAAGGTATAAAGACGTCAATGAAAATAATAACCCCTTAGCTTGGGCCGTTGATTTCCCCACATTTCGCGGGACGTCTTTCGTGTCAAGCTTTGAGTCTGCTCATACGCTCCCCCCAGGAGAGTCAACCCTACTCGAAAGACATCATGGGCCACCAACCGCAGTGAACGCCATCACACCCCTTCTCAGTACAGTGCTACTATGATTTTTCCTGTGGTACACAAGTTGGAACTACTACCGACCGTCCAAATCCATTCGATGATGTATGACCGTGATCCGAAGAAGCAAATAGTCATTAAAATTTTTCATTCCTCCTGTTTTGCGATCGGTTGTGGCGCGATCGTGGAAAGATGCGACACTGATACACTGTTGATAAAGAATCCCTCTAACACCACCCAGTTCGGCATCACCGTCAGTAGCACCTGCCAACCTTTATTAAACACTTTTAAAATATACCTGCACAGACAGAATCCTTGAGGAGAGTCTTAGGCGCCTGCATGTTCTTGTCCCCTCTAGTAGGCCATTTGGAATCGAGAGGTGTGAAAGGGGTTTCCTGTCTGCAATCGGCTACGACTTCGTCAAAGGTTGTCTCTCTTCAGGTACGTTTTTAAAGTGCTCAGCAAAGGTGGATGGGTGGCATCGATGATATTGCCAAAATGAGAGTTTGTCGTTTTATTCACGCATATTGAGAGATAGCACGCAGCTCTCTCAATTTAACAAGATGGTCAGATTAATGTTCATATTTTAGGTCATCATCTCGGTGTCTACTACATTTTTAAGTGAGATTTATGACCTTTTTTCAGGCGGAAAATGTGGGCAGAATGTTCTCATAAATGCACGTGTAACCTGTTCAGAACAAGTATACGAGGGTCCAGGGAGACAACAGAGAACAGGGAGAGACACGGATCAGGGGCCATAAATTTTGAGTGCAGTGAACAGATCGTGTGAGTAATTCTGGGAACCAGCACTCAGTGGATCTTACTTGCAGGGGGAATTCGTATCTTAGCACTCTCCTCCTTCCACTTAGGGTCAGACAGAAGGACACCTGTTAGCAAAATATTTTGGCTGGGCCAAGTGGCAGTACATCGCAAAGGCACCCAGTTGGTGGAAAGTGTATGGAGGAAGCCATTTAAGAGAGACTGCTGAAAAACGAGCACTTGTACAAACGATGGAAAGATCATAAAACTCAGTGCATTCTCATGTAGAAGCTCGGACGGCACGGACAGAGTCGCGGGTGCACGTACTTAGTAGTAGCAATACTGTAGCTCCCCTGCCACCAGGAAGCTAAAAAAATTGGCTCTGAGCACTATGGGACTTAACATCTGATGTTATCAGTCCTCTAGAACTTAGAACGACTTAAACCTAACAAACCTAAGGACATCACACAGCCGGTCGGAGTGGCCGAGCGGTTCTAGGCGCTACAGTCTGGAACCGCGCGACCGCTACGGCCGCTGGTTGAAAGCCTCGGGCATGGGTGTGTGTGATGTCCTTAGGTTAGTTCGGTTTAAGTAGTTCTAAGTTCTAGGGGACTGATGACCTCAGAAGTTAAGGCCCATAGTTCTCAGAGCCGTTTGAACCATTTTTTTTGACATCACACACATCCATGCTCAAGGCAGAATTCGAACCTGCGACCGTAGCGGTCTCGCGGTTCCAGACTGAAGCGCCTAGAACTTCTCGGCCACACCGGCCGGCACCAGGAAGCCGTCACTTTCTTTTAACGAGCAGCAAAAACATATTTATCACTGATATGACTGTATGGAAAGCTTAATAGACATCTTTAAGAAATCGTAGGCATGGAAAGATAAGATCTCTCTATAAATGAGGGACGTGGTCCCCAATAGGTACATGTTTTTTACCAAAAACATGGCCACACTTACCGTGAGAACGACGCCTTCCTAGTTGAAAATCTCTTTTTTTGCAGACAAGGAAGATCTAGATTCGCTGATTGGCTCCTCTCACGATGTGCAAAGCGGAGGCTTCCTTCCCCAGCGTGGGAACCACGGTGCTGTGTCTCGATTAACTACCGGGCCAACATAAGAGTCAAGAGGGGAGATTCAGTGAGTAGGGGACAGTTCGATTGGTTTGTGCAACGGGGGACGGTTTCGTTTTTTCTAATATGGCTCCCGTACCGAGGCATAGTGGAAAGTGGAAAGTGCCTGCTTCGTCTTCCGGTCCTCCTCCGATGGAGAAGTTCAGATTTTTCCTTTGTGGTCTTTATATTATGGTGGACTAAAAACCGGTAGCAGTTTACCGCTGTACTGACCGTGGAACAGCATATCATGACGGACATATTGTGTGTCACGATAGTGATCTTACTCGTTCTGAGTCGACCGTCTGACGTTTAACAATTCCAACACGATTCGTCTTGCCTGTGAGCCAAATTGATATGGCCAAGCCAGCAAAGGAATGCACCTTGCATTGAAATCTGCCGGGATTTCAGTCTCTGATAGGGAAGTATCCTGCGTTCTAATAATCTGAACGCCAGACAGCGTAGCTTGCAAATTTTCGTGGGCGCGTCAGAACTCTACAATAGTCGGTGTGCGCCACTCTTCTCCCACAGCACCGTTTTATGCCGCTTCCTGAATCAAGATGAAAGGGCCAAATACTGCTGCAGCGGCGTAGCGTTGTTAAATGATATTTACAGCTCCATATTCTCAGGTGAACCATAGTTTGTGGTTTACTTGTTCGTAATTGATTGTATTTGAACAGAGTTGGGTCTCACGGCTGATTCATGTAAAGAAAGTCAGATTGCGTTGGAAAAGGGATTAATTCATGGGAGAATCTGTATAGCTACGACCCATGCTTTGCCATTAAAACAGTATCATTTTTCTGTGTTTGTTATTATTTGTGTAAGATTTACCAGCTCATTGTCGCTCAAATGGTTCTAATGGCTCTGAGCACTATGGGACAACATCTGAGCTCATCATTCCCCTAGAACGTAGGACTACTTAAACCTAACAAAACTAAGGACATCACACACATCCATGCCCGAGGCAGGATTCGAACCTGCGACCGTAAAGATCACGCGGTTCCAGACTGAAGCGCCTAGAACCGCTCGGCCACAACGGCCGGCCTCATTCTCTTTCTGAAAGGATTAATAAAACCTGTCACTATTTTGTAGAATTAAACACGCTCCTGTTCTCATTCATACTCCCTCAACTATTCACTGATTTTATTTTATTGTGGTCACACTTGGCTACAATATCAATTTAAGGCAAAATCTTATTACATTAACTAATTTTGTTATTAATTTGAGTTCTGAAAGTGACCATAGTTATAGATAACAAAAGTGTCAAGAGTTAATTCACTAATTCATACGTATATACAATTACGTGTGTACTTCACGATTTGAAGGTTATTGAGAAGGCAATACTTTTCTGTATGTAAAGTTAGTAATATTTAGCATCACTCAGACATCAACTTCTAATTAATGCAAGCGACGGCACCTTCTTTGCAGTGTGTCACTGTAGCACCGCTCCATGATCACACCAATGAAGGCGCGAAACAAGAGAGCTGCAAAAGCACAAGCACTCTTTGTTCCTTCGAAACACGTCGAGATTTCGTCGAATGGCTTTGAACTGTCGCTAGTGATTCGACCAAGTACACTGCACAAAAACGTTCGAGCGTACTGCACTCCGAAAAGGTTCAGCGTGACCGAAATATTTGCTCTGGTGTTCAGTGGGATTTCGGGCCCACGACGTTGTTAGAGAAGGATTGAATCGTCCGGAAGGTGCCAGCAATGTCAAAGACTTTCAAGAACGTCATGGTTTTGATCATCACACTGCAAACTGGCGTTTTCAACCGCGAAATATGTGACAACTGACTCACCAAGGGAAGGTGTGGTCTCATTCCCACCCTTTATGCCGTACCATAAGTGCTTTTCGTGTCGATTCTGAGCGACGGTGTGTCTGAAATGTTTTCCTCGGCCGTCCATAACAAACTTCCGTGATTTCTGAACGCTGGTCGTCGAGATTCTGACTTTTATCACAGAGGCGTCAAAGTAGGGAGTCATGTGTGGGTAAGAGCGGGCTCACGATCTTCCTACGGTGTGGAAGATCGACGGTTCCGTTGGGTAGAATTACGGTGCCAATGTGACATCGTTAACCCACCTTATACCTCACCAACTCACGTGAACCTCTGAGCTCTAACCTTTCTTTCCGTATGTGTCGGCTCCTTGCTGATAGAAGCGTGGCCGAGACCTACAGGCTGCTCCCAGGGCACGACGCTTGTGCTACATTGTAGAGGAAGGTTGTGAGCAGCTGTGAGCCTAATTTGAAACTAGTGCGTTGTAATGGGAGACAATTACGGCGTTTCCAAGAAGTGATTCTCAAACTGTGTTGCGCACAGTATTTCTCATTCGCGTCCATGATTCTTATTTTAAGCTCATTTCAAGAAGTCTGCCATTTTTTTACGGCTTCATTCATGTTATTTTCAACAAATTAATGACCTGAATTATCCAGATTTGCCTGTTAAAGAAAAAAAACCTTAACAATGCACTCTTTTAGGTGGCTTGTTTTGTCTGATACAACAGAAATTGTTTTGTGCAGTACCACCCGAACGTACCTCTGTGGTAGTTCAACATTTCTATTTTTAATACTTCGACAACATAATATCACAGCCAGCAGTATACACATAGAATCATATTCGTCGTACCTAAACGTACAAACCTAATATCCCTTATTTTTGAACGTTCAAACAATGCTAATATGGGCACTACAAAAGTATAGAGCAGTCACGGTTTTGAGGTGAATGATTCGTTTATATCGGCCCGCGTCATTAAACAAATCAGTCACCACAACACCTGTGACTTATGTATCTTTTTTTGTAATGTCTATATTAACAATGGCTCTGCGTTTAAGAATAACCTCAATGGGTGCATACCTCTCACATGACTTTATCTCACAGTTAGCGTGAACACTCAAGAGCCAAAGAAACCGGTATACCTACCTAATATTGTGTAGGACCCCCGCTATCACGTAGAAGTGCCGCAGCACGACGTGGCATTGACTCGACTGATGTCTGAGGTAGTGATGGAGGGTACTGACACCATGAATCCTGCAGGACTGTCCATAAATCCGTAAGAATACGAGAGGGTGGACATCTCTTTCGAACAGCAGGTTGCAAGGCATCCCAGATATGCTCAATAATGTTTATGTCTGGGGAGGGGTGGCCAACGGAAGTGTTTAAACGCAGAAGTGTGTCCCTGGAGCCACTCTAGCAATTCTGACGTGTGGGGTTCCGCATTGTCCTGCTGGCATTGTCCAACTCCGTCATAATGCACAATGGACATGAATGACCAGAGAGGATACTTATGTGAGAGTCGTATTTAGACTATCAGGGGGCCGATATCACTCCAATGGCACACGCCCAACACCATTACAGAGCCTACACGAGCTTGAACAGCCTCCTGCTGATATGCAGGGTCCATGGATTCATGAGGCTGTCTTCATACCCATACACGTCCGTCCGCTCGATACAATTTGAAACGAGACTCGTCCGAGTAGGCAACATGTTTCGAGTCATCAACAGTCCAATGTCGGCCCTGATAGGCTTTAGGCGAGGCGTAAAGCTTTGTGTTGAGCACTCATCAAAGGCACACGAATGGGCACTCTGCTCTGAAATCATATATCGATGATTTTACGTTGAATGGTTCGCACGCTGACACTTGTTGATGGCCCAGCATTGAAATCTGCGGCAGTTTGCGTCGTTGGTCCCATTTCTTGCAGAATCTTTTTTCCGACAGCAGCGATGTTGATGTGATGTTTTACTGGATTCCTGACATTCCCGGTACAGTTCTGAAATGCCCGTAAAGGAAAATACCCACTTTATCGCTACCTCGGAGAAGCTGTGTCCCATCGCTCGTGCGCCGACTACATCACCACGTTCAAACTTTTTCCCGAGCACGGAGTCCCGGGTTCGATTCCCGGCGTGGTCAGAGATTCTCACCTGCCTCGATATGACTAGGTGTTCGTCTTGTCTTCATCATTTCATCATCATTCAAGGAAGTGGCGAGATTGGACTGAACAAAGGTTGGCAATTTGTACGGGCGCTGATAAACGGCGCAGTTGAGCACCTCACAAACCAAAACATAATCATCAACGTTCAGACTTCCTTAAATCTTGACAACCTGCCATTGTGACAGCAGTAACCGATCTAACAACTGCGCCAGACAATTGTTTTCTTATCTAGGCGTTGCCGACCGCAGTGCCATAGTCTGCCTGTTTACATATCTCAGTATTTGAATACGCATGTGTGTACCTGTTTGTTTGGCGCTTCAGTGTATGACTTACTTACAAACAAAAGAAAATATTGAAAAGTTTCTTTCGCACACTGAAACAGCTAACTTTCGGCCGCTCCGAAACGCAGTGCTGTTTTGATACAAAACGACGTGAACGGTCTCGTTCCTCCATAGTTTAACGCTCTAGAGCGTGAAAGCTGTTATCACTAGCGCTGATGTTGAAAGCAGCTGTAGTCGGACAAAATCCGCTGTCAGATGTTCGATAATACCCGACCTTCCACCAAACCTAAATTGATCGCTTCACTCTTAAAGCCTTGTAAGTACACTTTGACGGGATAGTTATGGTCTATCTTCAGGCGCCAGCCACTTCAGGTCTTTCAGCGCTTCGGTGACGCGCTCATAGCGTCCGTCACTCAAATTATTGAACTGGATTGTGTTAATACGTCGGTGTTAGGCGAGGCGTAAAGGTTTGTGTCGTGCACTCATGAAAGGTCCCCTCCACTGATCGTACTGACGGAATATTTTGGCCTGGAATATCAGATTCTCTTATTTACCCATCGTCTTCCTTTTTTGTCTGTAGAAGGCACTTCCAACTGCTGAAAATACGGTTTCAGCAGAGCTGTGGAGCGACCTTGTTAGCTGGAGGCAGCAAACGACATCCGTCCCGACATCGATGGCGTGGCGTGGCGTGGCGCGTCGCGGGGCGTCGCTTGTGGCTGTGTCTGGATGGCTGCCGGCGCCTTCGTGGCTTTCACCGCGCCTGCTATCGTTGCCTCGGTTTACGACGTCTCCGGAGATCGCGGCAAGAGCCAATCCCGCAGACAACGGCCACAGACGTCCCGATTGCCCAGCTCTGACGCTCAATAGCGTGGTAGTTCTACCAACCATATACTCTCTGTCAATCGCCTTGACATCAAAGTTACATGATTTTGTGGTGCTACCTTTAGGAGATTTAAACATTTGCGAATAGCCAAGTAATTTAGAATTATGAAACCAAAATATAAAGTCAAATGTGAAATCTTCCTGTTACGGGGAATTTGTGAGCAAAAATGTGAAATTTTTGATATTTTTCAGACAAAACTCTGGTAATTCCACTTCCTCCTGGATAAAATTGTGTGTAATTTTTCTCCGTGCAACACTTAAAAATATTTAATTTTTAATTTTTTTGAATATATCTAATGTTAGACAATCATCTCATATTGTACATAGATACCTCTGAAACTGCTGTGATTTTCACCTATCGATTGAAGGGACGCAGTACCTGACGTCGGTTGTCCTGCTGTCCACAAAATGTTCACCGCTTGGCTTTGTTTCGTAAGAAAACGAATGACTTTTATGTGATTTGCTGCAGCTTGACAGAAAATAAATATGTCTGGAATTGGCCAATCTCCTTAAGAATCGTAGATTCAGATGTAACCGGAATTTCCGAAACGCAAAATAGCGTGATCTGCATCAGTAAGAAACCACCTTCAGTGTGCAAATAGGTCAGCAGGCTGAGGTGGCATACAGCCAGTGCAAGTGAAGCGAAAGAGCTCAACAGTTTGAGGAACTAGGATCATTGGAAGAGAGTCTAGCAAACAGTACTTCAGTTTTTTTTTTCCACTATGGGACTCAACTGCTGTGGTCATCAGTCCCCTAGAACTTAGAACTACTTAAACCTAACTAACCTAAGGACATCACACACACCCGTGCCCGAGGCAGGATTCGAACCTGCGACCGTAGCAGCAGCGCGGCTCCGGACTGGAGCGCCTAGAACCGCACGGCCACCGCGGCCGGCGTACTTCAGTTTAGGTGATGACTTAGTTGATTTGAATATTTTAAATGATGGTTGTGGAGGGTGTATGTACTACGAAAATTGGTTATGAAAGGCATATATATAGAGAGAGTAATGTCAATTGATTGATGTATTTGACGGTTTATTCAGAATGTTTACCAATTTGAGCATCTTTGCATGCCGAACACACGAGCGAGTCGTATTCTTTACCTTCCAGAGGTTTCAGTGTTATTGAACAGAGTTCGGGTGACTGAAGGAGTCGGAAAAAGTTGTCGGACAGGTAGGGATAGAAAGTGATGTGTCACAGCAGAGTGGAGAGGCTGGATGGCGGATGTGTCGCAATGAGATTTGTATTTGAGGTGTTCCAAGGCGCTTAACTGAAGATACAGGACGATTTGATGTTGTTGAGTAGAGAGAAAGCTCATTTGAAAGAAAAGAGGGCTGGTTTAGTAATTATGGTAGTGAAAGGATTTCATTGTGTTTAACAATATCTGTGAGTTGGTTGGCTTGGGTTCTTCGGGGATGGAGACCAGGCAGCGAGGTCATCGGTCTAACCGGATTAGGGGAGGACGGGGAAGGAAATCGGCCGTGCCCTTTCAATGGAACCATCCCGGCATTTGCCTGGAGCGATTTAGGGAAATCACGGAAAACCTAAATCAGGATAGCCAAACGCGGGATTGAACCGTCGTCCTCCCGAATGTGAGTTGGTACCCAAGAAAATTATCAGTCAAGCGTTCAGTATTGTAATTAGTTCCACCCCCGCCCCCCCCCCCCAAGATTAACCTAAACATGATTTATTAGGATTCTAAAATACAACATATTACGTAATTTAAAAAGAAAAATCTCTTAAAAGCATTCAGTACGATGTGCGACAACGCTGAGAAAGATAATATTGAGAAAGACTAATATTTCATGTTAACTGGAGTTTTTCTGTGCTATTAAAATGTTTCAGTATAATAGCTAAAAAAACTTTTACTTACTTACAAAACATTTCATGAAATGTACTCCGACAATTTAAATGAGAAATGTTTTTTTTTTAAATGTTGCACTGTCTTGCAGTGCACCATTGCGTGGACAGCGATTACCATTTCTGAATAAAGGACGAAAATATTTAATTTGCTAATCAGTCTGGTAAAAGAATTAAAAGGGCAAACTGCCATGGAATGATATATTTCAGCTCATCATTTTTGTAGTGCAGTCAACAAAGCCGAGTTATCTATTGTACGGCCTAAATCGACCTTTTGTGAAAATATTAGAAACAGTTTCCATTTCCAAAACTTCATGTAAAATCAATGATTACGTTTTTATAAGAGCGCACAGTTTTTGTTACGCAACAATTATCTATGATTGCTGATTGTTTCTTGACAAAGTCTTCTGATTATTATTATTTATAATCTTCTTCACATTCATTTACAGTCAAATGCAGTTAGACTAAGTGATATCACACACATCAAAAGTAATTTTCAGTCATGTCAGTGTTTAAAAGTAGGGTATCAAATGCGATTCTAGGTGAGACAGTGTGATGTTAGTTCAAATGTATTTGCTTTCACATTGAGCTAGAGGCTTTGGCACATACACAGATACAAATCACTAACAAAAGTAAAAGCAGATTAGTTTTAACTAATTCCTTATCTTGTAATCTTTGTGGGCGTAAATAATCGTAGGTGAATCGTTTAAGGCAAGAAGTGTACTTGCGGCAAGAGAAGTAATTATTTCCACTAACTGTGGTTGCAGAAAGTCATTTGTTACATAAGAACATTGCAAGAACAGCCTCTCAGTGGTTGACGTTACGCAAATTAAGGCGAGTTCATCACCGAGGAAGTAAGATAAGCCCTAAGGAAGATCCTTTTAGAGAAAGAAGAGGGACAAGGAAGGAGATTCTGATTATTTTGCTAGGTGGGTTTGTGCCTTCATTTAAAAACATGAGTGAGTTTTTATCATTTTCAGCTTCAAACACGACTGATACAAAATGACATATTTACATTTATTGTTCCCATATCTGGAAAAATACTTTTAATTGCTACATGAAACTTCATGAGTTGTTTTATTACAGTAACTGAAGCGCAATCGTGGCAGAGTTTGAATGAATCGAAATCAGTGGCAGCCAGTCTGGTCCTTACCGCCCGTTAGTAGGCGTTCCAGGCTTCATGGAGGGCGATATGCAGTAGGGGCTTTAAATATGTTTCTTTGTCCGCAGCTCGTGGTCTTGCGGTAGCGTTCTCGCTTCCTGCGCACGGGGTCCCGGATTCGATTCCCGGCGGGGTCAGGGATTTTCTGTACCTCGCGATGACTGGGTGTTGTGTGTTCTTCATCATCATTTCATCATCATTGACTTGCAAGTCGCCGAAGTGGCGTTAACTAAAAAGGACTTGCAATACGGCGGCCAAACTTCCCCGCAAGGGGCCTCCCGGCCAACAATGCCATACGATCATTTCATATGTTTCTTTGGGTTACGTGAAGTTTGTTATAAAGCACTTATTATTATTACTACTATTAGATCTCTTAAATCTCTGTAACTCTGTCTTACAAAAGTTTGTACAGCACCTCCCCTATTTTACAAATAACCATTACTGTGGAACCAGTGGGAGGTTAGAAAATTTTACTACTAACTGACATACAAAAGTGAGCGGTAGGTAAAAAAGTTTGACTACCTAATTGTGAAGTTAGGTGTTTGCATGAACAAATATTTAATGTAAAATTGTGTACGTTAGTATGTTTAGTTATATGCATTTCGTTTTCTAATTGTGCTTCAGTCAAAACAAATATGTATAGCTAATCTGTAAAACTTTTAGAGTGTTATCTTCATTGCTTCCAAAGATAAATGTCCATAAACTCGGCTTATTAAACAGTGGCAGCGTAGGCAATGCAGACTCCACTCAAAGTACACTTTTAACGGGCGTAGAATTGATTAAAATAGTTCGAAAGGAAGAATTAAATAAAGAATCCAACAAATGGGAAATACAGAATCACCAGGCAAAGACTTTGGAGAGCCATGGATGGTGTAGGGCCGTTACTAGGTGGTCATGTAACTCTCCAGTGATGACGTAAATCGTGGTAGTGAAGTGGTATTTGTCAGTCGGATCCATGGAACCAACAGAGCAAGATGTGTCGACGAAGAGACGTGACAGAATGACGGAAAGAATCTACCGTGCTTGAATGTGTTCGTAGCCAAGTCATGAATTGCAATATTATCCGACCCCTCAGCCCCCTCAACCTCGCCCCCCCCCCCCCCCGACATCCTGAGAATGACGTGCGATAAACTAATATTGTGGTTTTAATCGTTTTGGCACTAGTATAGATGTCCCAAAGTTAGCTAAGTAGAAACTCAGTGCATTCGCAGTTCTCTTTACTTATCTAATTGTAAGCCGTTTTCGAGATTTCTCTTTGTGTGAGATCACGTGGCCATAGAACAAAGTAAAGTCACATTGCATTGTTGATTCATCTGTCAAATTGGATAGGTTTTTCTTTCTTTCGCTTACAATACATGATTTTGCGATACTTCCACTTTTCCTGCTAACTGACCTATTTCCTGGAATTTTTTTTCTCTGGTTTCCTTTAGTTATTTGTACAAATCACTTTCTTAAGCGTCATAGCTTCGTACCTCAAAAGGAACTTGCGATACTTCTAGCGTATCAGATCCTGAAATTAAAACAATATCAGACAGTGTAATTTACAGGTCTTCATTCAGTGTTCAGATAAAAATTACACCAATAAGAATGCAGCCTCGCCGTAAGATGCTATTCTAGGTCACGGGATGAATTGGCTTCAGTTTATAGATCGATTGGGAGCTGCTTCAAATGACTGGTCAAAGTGCCGACAAACATGTACCAGAAATAACAAAGATTCCTCAGGTACTAACCTCTTCGCTACAGGAATTGTACGATGTATCACTCCTTGTCATGTACCGAATGGTAATAGTCCAAGTGCAATTACTCACGGAGGCCCAGAGTGTGATGTTATTATCGTATGACAGTAAAACTTATACGTAGCTTCTGTAAAGTTTGGAAGGTAGATAGCTTCTGTAAAGTTTGGGAGGTAGGAGACGAGATACTGGCAGAAGTAAAGCTGTGAGGACGGGGCGTGAGTCGTGCTTGGGTAGCTCAGTTGGTAGAGCACTTGCCCCCGAAAGGCAAAGATCCCGATTTCGAGTCTCGGTCCGACACACAGTTTTAATCTGCCAGGAAGTTTCATATCAGCGCACACTCCGCTGCAGAGTGAAAATCTCATTCTGGGATGCCAATGCATTAATGCGGAACCGATTTGTGCAGGAAAAAATATTACGAGGGCAGTTCAATAAGTAATGCAACACATTTTTTTTCTCGGCCAATTTCGGTTGAAAAAACCGGAAATTTCTTGTGTAATATTTTCAAACATCCCCGCTTCGTCTCGTATAGTTTCATTGACTTCCGACAGGTGGCAGCTCTGTACGGAGCTGTTAAAATGGCGTCTGTAACGGATGTGCGTTGCAAACAACGGGCAGTGATCGAGTTTCTTTTGGCGGAAAACCAGGGCATCTCAGATATTCATAGGCGCTTGCAGAATGTCTACGGTGATCTGGCAGTGGACAAAAGCACGGTGAGTCGTTGGGCAAAGCGTGTGTCATCATCGCCGCAATGTCAAGCAAGACTGTCTGATCTCCCGCGTGCGGGCCGGCCGTGCACAGCTGTGACTCCTGCAATGGCGGAGCGTGGGAACACACTCGATCTAGATGATCGACGGATCACCATCAAACAACTCAGTGCTCAACTTGACATCTCTGTTGGTAGTGCTGTCACAATTGTTCACCAGTTGGGATATTCAAAGGTTTGTTCCCGCTGGGTCCCTCGTTGTCTAACCGAACACCATAAAGAGCAAAGGAGAACCATCTGTGCGGAATTGCTTGCTCGTCATGTGGCTGAGGGTGACAATTTCTTGTCAAACATTGTTACAGGCGATGAAACATGAGTTCATCACTTCGAACCTGAAACAAAACGGCAATCAATGGAGTGTCGCCACACCCACTCCCCTACCAAGAAAAAGTTTAAAGCCATACCCTCAGCCGGTAAAGTCATGGTTACAGTCTTCTGGGACGCTGAAGGGGTTATTCTGTTCGATGTCCTTCCCCATGGTCAAACGATCAACTCTGAAGTGTATTGTGCTACTCTTCAGAAATTGAAGAAACGACTTCAGCGTGTTCGTAGGCACAAAAATCTGAACGAACTTCTCCTTCTTCATGACAACGCAAGACCTCACACAAGTCTTCGCACCCGAGAGGAGCTCACAAAACTTCAGTGGACTGTTCTTCCTCATGCACCCTACAGCCCCGATCTCGCACCGTCGGATTTCCATATGTTTGGCCCAATGAAGGACGCAATCCGTGTGAGGCACTACGCGGATGATGAAGAAGTTATTGATGCAGTACGACGTTGGCTCCGACATCGACCTGTGGAATGGTACCGTGCAGGCATACAGGCCCTCATTTCAAGGTGGTGTAAGGCCGTAGCATTGAATGGAGATTACGTTGAAAAATAGTGTTGTGTAGCTAAAAGATTGGGGAATAACCTGGTGTATTTCAATGCTGAATAAAACAACCCCTGTTTCAGAAAAAAAAATGTGTTGCATTACTTATTGAACTGCCCTCGTAGTTTCGGTTGTGGATACCAGGAGCAGATCCACACTGTGCACTGTTTGACAGTATGACATTCACGCTGTCATTTTACTAGCAATAACATGAGTGAACAAGGAGATAAGCTGTGCGCTGTTAGTGAAATTGTTTTATGTGGACGGCAGCAATTACAGTGCTGGATTGAGAATCACCGACTGAAAGATCTGAGGAGGGGCCCGATGACATTAAGTGCATTAAAGAAGATGGCAATGAACTTCGGAAACACAGGTGCGCTTGGTATGGCAACTGGAAGGGGAATGCCTCTTATCCCGATGGAAGTTATTAACTAGGTAGTTGTTACTATAACTGAGCAGGTAACACTTTCCCCGTGTAGTGTTCGTGCTCGTCCAGCGTCACAAGAACAGTCTGTCGCACGACTCAACGGAATGTCTTACGGTTTAATGGTTCAAATGGCTCTGAGCACTATGGGATTTAACATCTGAGGTCATCAGTCCCCTAGAACTTAGAACTACTTAAACCGAACTAACCTAAGGACATCACACACATCCATTCCCGAGGCAGGATTCGAACCTGCGACTGCTGCGGTCACACGGTTCCAGACTGAAGCGCCTAGAACCGCTCGGTCACATTGGCCGGCTCTTACGGTTGAACTGTGCCTCTTCTTTGTGCAGACAGAGTGGCGTGGCGAAATGATACGTTAACCTGTCCAAGTGACATAGCGCTGCCTTTACGATTAGCCACACCTCGTACCCAGTATTAAATGAACGTTAAAATTCAATCCAGGATTGTTAATTACGTATTCGTTCTAGTGGCTGCACGCGAACAACGTGTGTGCTATTGTATTTCAGAAGAACTCAGGCGCACGCCACTAGTACGTGTACATACCGTCAACTCCTCTAAACCCAATTTACTCAGCTTGTCAATAATATTACTATACGTGGGAAGCATTACTCCTGATAGCAAATGTGAATTGATTAAACTTTAAAATGGCACCTATACACGATTTCTAATTCTGTCTTACAGTACGTTGTAAAGGATATCAGTAATCCAATATCTGTTACGAGACTTTATACACGTAATGTGACGTCCACTGTGATGTTATCTGTTACAATATTTACAATTACCACCTCATTAAGACATTTAATAACTTCACGTGGCGAGATAACAACGGCTACAGCTGATTATTTCTCTCAAAACAATGCTATCGATCGATAAGATGCTCTATAGCAGAGCGCGTCAAATTACTAGGAAAAACGCAATGCATATCAACACTGGTCTGAAATATTTACCGTAGCTACTGCTAATCTTACCCGCGGTAAGTAACGATTTAATAAAATCTCTCAAACATTAAATGACAATTCGTCTCTTTCTACGAGAATTCTGATCTTAGCAAACAAAGATATAATTTTACTAGAAACCAGCGATAACATTAACACAGATGATCTCTGATCGGTCTTTCTTATTATACCTTTTATTATCTTTATCTCTTTAAAACCTTGGCATAAACTTTCAATTATGAATTTTATTATTCTGTTTATATATTTCAAATGAAATTCTGATTACAACCTTTTAAAATACTTACTGAACTTAAATCGTAATTGAATTACAACTACAACAAACTATTTTTCTATGTTTCATTACCTTTGACACCACTGAAAGTGACTAATCTTTGCGATTGTCACTTCTGAATGCTTTGAAACACAAAATAATATCTTTACTTTCTTTACGCTACTTACCCTTTCTTTGTTTAATTCGATTCATTGACTTCAAAGCAACTTTTAAACCTCAGTGTGAACGAGTGATACAAAAGCTAAAACACAAATTAGAGACAACAAAAAGCCGACGGCCCACGACCACTTTTTAACTAAATTTGGAATTAGAAGCAAGGCTCGGCCTCTTCAGGCGTTGGCTTTCGCGTCTCCACTAAGAATCCATAGCTTAACTGTCACTCGTCACTATATCAAGCAATGGAATATCGTCGTGTTACATCAACTGCTTCCGTTAGGCTGTATTCTCTCAATATAAACTGTGCAGATTCTGATATCAGGCTCTTATTAAACACCAACTCAGACTTCAACTCAATGGTAAATAAATCACGTATGGTACGCCACCATCCCGGTAGTGTATATTAAAACATCAACAAACACAACTGCTCAGCAGGCAGTTACCTTAGAGTCGGCGTCATACACCAACCACAGTATTGTCGCAAACGCTCAGTTACCTTAGAGCGTGCGTGCCTCTAAACACTACAAAATATAACCACAACGCCTTTTCACGTCTTTTGCGCACCAGGAAAACCACGAATCGTACTAACAGTAGAGTTCCGTGATTGTCAGTCTTATGAACACGTTGTTTCTCCAAATAAGGAAAACAGCTTTCTCAAAACGAGCGTGGCTTTTCCTCAGCACTAGGTGGTCATCTCGTACCTCCGTGACCACGAATCTGTAGGCGCCCCGGTGGTCCCGGTCGCCTACGGTGGACTGGATGGCCGAGCGGAGACCTCTCCAGTTGTCAGGATGCTAGGAAATGGCTGTAGAAGCGTCAGAAACGCCAAAAGAACATTATTCATTCATAACAACTTTATTCCTGCCGAGTTCAATGTGGATATCAACGACCTTCCCCGAGTCCTCGCTGACTCGTAGCGATGACACCAGATCCGGGCCGCGCAGTCTTGCTAGCGCAGCGCCGCGTGCTGTGACGTAGCGAAGGAATGCCCTTACATTGGCCGCGCGTGGCTGGCGGCGCCCAACTAGGTGGTCGGCTCGACGGCGTACAGCAGGTGGCTCCGGGTTGGAGTCCCGGCGCTGTCGGCACGAGAGGCTTCTCGTAGTGCGGAGTGTACTCTATCCCACCCCGTCATCTTCCCTGCTCCTCCTGGTGGCTCGTCCGCGGTGGACGGCGGAACGGGCTGCAGCCCCACAGCGTCGTCGGCTCGCCCTGTTGTGATGGCAGATGCACAGGGCCAAGACCCCACACGATCTCGACGACGGCTCATTGATGTGGTCAGCATTGGCGGCGAGCGAGTCTGCTAAATGTGGGTTGATGATTGACAGCGGCAGCAGAGAGGACCAGAGATGGTACTGTCCCCTCACGTCTGCTTCTAGATGGGCCGCCCTTACTGCAACATCTCCTTAATAAAGATTAACATGTCGATCACCGAGCTGAGCGCTACGCAGCGACCCAGTACACATCTAACTGGAAGTCTAACTGCGAGTGTGAGTGTCTTGTTGCTATCAAAGCTGGCGTATTTAAAGGAAGCACGAGCGACGTCCTGGCGTCATGCTCGTTTGTAATGACCGCATTCGTTCCACTTATACTGCCGATTCATCTGTCGTACTCGCCCCTTAGGTGTTCTTGCGACAGAGTTACGTGTTGTTACGACAGACTTACGCGAAGTTGCGAAATGCAGTACAGCTGACGCTATAACTCTGTTTTGCACACAACGAAAGTCTGCACCTAACACAAACCCGCGTGCTAAGCAATTCTCTCTCGCCATTGCCCCTGCGTGACGACACATTCCATACATGTGCAATCCTCTTAGCTCTTGCCTAGCCTACGGCCTCTGGCTCTTGGCACAGGCAACGAAACTTTGACAATATTCTACGTTTCCAACTCTTTACTATTCCGCGACACTACATAAACTATATATACGCCCTTCTAGAGACAAATAACTCATTCACCAAGTACGATGTCGTATCTGTAGTTTTCCAGAGCTTACCATCAGAATAATGTCACATTAATTGACATTAGTGTACCCTAAATTTCTCTACGGAACAGTATAAACTCAAAGCAGATACACTGCAGAACTCGTCTGCAAAAATCGATTACACTAACTTAGTGATCTCCAATCAAACTTATCAACGATATTCGCCGTCCAGACATGATCGACGATCAATTGTCTTTCCCAAGGTGACTGTTATACGGGAAGTCTATCTACGGCTTCGACTGGGCAACTGTGGCGTTGGGCTCTCGTGTAGGACTGAACTTCTAACACTCAATAACCATAGGAGAACCAGGGTCTAGAGGACTGTTCAATACTAGCCGTCGGCTTTGACCTATGACAAAATTGTTACTGTGGCGTCACGTTTCGGTTCGTATTTTGAACTGAATTTCTGTGAAGTATTCTACATCTACATCTGCATCTACGCTGATACTCTGCAAATCACTCTTAAGTGCCTGACAGAGGCACATTTTATCGATCGTAGTCTCGTTGGTTTATACAGAAAATGATTGTTAGTATTTGCGCGGGATTTGGAATTGCTTTTCATTATTAATAGCATTGTGAAATATGGAGACAAGTGCGGGGCCAAGTTATGCTCCGGATTCTGAAGATGTGGAAAACAGTGTGATTTGGGACCTACATATTCCTCACGTTCGTTTTAATTTTGCGAAATTGCCTGCTGAACTGAGGGAACAAACAAATGTCTTTAGTTTTGCTAGGCAGTACAATTTAATTGCTTGTTATTGTAAATGTAGTGTTTGTGGCAACAACTTGACACTGTGCAAGGTTTTTAAGAAATTCACGAGCGATCTGTGTATGTGACCTTCTGCAGGAGATGGTGTGTGGCGGTCTAATCGTAGAGGGACGTCGTTTGAGAAATCAGAACTTCCTGTGAAAAGTGTTTCCTTAGTTTGTTATTTTTTTGTTGAAGGTCTCCTACTTGTCTTGCTGCTCATGAGACAAAAAACAGATAGTAAACTTTTTTAGAGTGGTATTCGTTTTGCCGGGAAATTTGTACGAATTTTATTATGAGAATGGGAAATATAGGTGGGCCGTTGGTTACTATAGAAATTGACGAAACGCAAATCTAAAAAAAGGGTTAGACAGTCCATAACGTTGTTGGGCGATGGTTGTGGCGGTTAGGGGGGGGGGGGGGAGTTGTTTCAGGAAATCACTCTTCTCCAGACATGATTTTTAAGATACTGTAATTAAAAATAGGACAGATTGTACTATGCTTCAGTTAGTAAAATGTTCTATATCAGATGTGTCCATCATAAAGTCACATGGATGGGCAGGTTGTAGGAGATTAAACGAAACTGGGTCATGCATTTGGCTGTAATTCATTCCGTTGACTGTAGAGACAAGAAAACAGAGTCTATAGAAATACAACTGAAGGGCACTGGGACAATAAAAATTATTATTGGCCGACGGAAAAGGACATTTTCCATACTAGAAAGTCATTTGGATGAGTATGGTTGGAGGAAGAATGTTCCAGAAATTTTGTGCTTGTTTGCTTTTTTTTAGGAAGGTGTGCCGAGGATGTATGTGCTAAAGAAAGAGTTGTTAAGTTTCTCTTTTGGAACGGAGGTACCTTTCCCGTTTTTTTATTTTAATTTTTGCAATTACTTTTGTTTTGTTAATTTCGTTTCATGTCTGGTTTTGAGTATTAGGATGGGTTTTGTAATAATTCATAGGTAGCCTTAATTTCTTGGACGTCAACCTATTAGCAATACTAACCTGCTGTTGATAAGTCGGCTGAGTAACCCGTTATCGTAATTTTCATTTCTATACTAGTTTTGTCTAATACTGACATGCCGTGTAGTGGTTCTTGCATTGTGTAGTGATGTCAGTTGTTTGATATTAGTGTTCGCGAATTCGTAGATAACAACTGAATACATGTCGAGGAGTTCCGAATTTCCGAGAGAGCGGTTACCTCGTGAGTCAGTAGATCAGCTTAACCTCAAGATAATGGATTTGTTTAGTCAGAGGTCTAGGTTAGGATGGAATGTGACGATATGGATGTGAGTAGGCAAGCCAACAAATCTTAAAATGGAAAAGGTCTATGTGGTGAAAAATTGATTTATAGCGTAATCTGAAGTCTACGTTAGGTTCGAATGCAACAGTTTGCTTGTGGGTTGGCGAAGCCAACGAATGTGACAGTGGAGAAACTTTCTACGGTGACAGCCTGACCTTTAGCGTAGCCAGGGGCCGTGGTTAGCTTGGAATGCTACAGTTTGATTGTGATTTGCCAAAACCATCTAATGTGACAGCTGGAAAGCTTTATGTGGTGACAGACTGATCTGTAGCGCAGTCTGAGGTCTAGGTTAGGTTAAAATGCAAAAGTTTGCTTGTGAGTTTGTGAAACCAACAAATGTGAAAGCGTAAAAGCCTTCCGTGGCTGCAGTCAGATATGACCAATATGTAATGTATCCTGAGGTCTAGGTTATGTTGTAATTCAACAGTCCTCTCGTTAAAGGCAAGAAAACTACAGGTGTTATGGGGCTCACCTGTAGTGTAGCAAGAGACCTATGTTATGTTCAATGTGTAAATTTCTTTGAGGTGTCAAAGGAAACGAATGCCAGCACGAATGTACGGTGCCTGGTTGATCTCTATTGTATGTCTTCATATATGATGCTCTTCACAATATCCAACTTGTGTTTATGATTTTGCCGAATATTTGGAGTACGTGGTTCAATTAGGACTCGTCAATAGAAAACTGCAGCTGACATTGTTTACAAATGAGTATTATCTTTGGATTACAAAATACTAACGATGTAACGTTATCGGTTTATCTTAGTCCGAATATGAGACGATTTACGAGGAATTATTTATTAGAAATAGTTCTCTGTTTCCTAGCACAATGTGAGGTTTGGTTATCCGCGAAGTAAACTTTACTTTGGAGAATCAAGGGAACCATTATCAACAGTCTCAGACTTTGGTGAAGTAACTGAGCTGGTAAGTTACTTATAGTTTATTTTTACTTATGATTTTGACACTTTCGTGTAGTAGCGTTCATTTTTACGAGAGTCATTTCTTTGTATATTGTATTTCACGTTCTGACGTCCAATATAGCAGAAGTGTGTGTTTGTAAGATTGGGCCCACTCGATTACTTTTGTGTTCTAAAACTATTTCTTTCATTAGAATATTCGTAATCCGAAGTATTTCTTCTGCGACTTTGTTAAGTTTCCTTTCTCACCATATCTGTCAATTACGTTGAAGAAATGCTAGTTGATATGACGTCATGTTGAGTATAATATTTACTACGTTTATCGCATGCTTTTTACTAACCAAACCAAACAACTCGCATCGACAACTCCTCTTCATACGTGGAAACAATTTTTGACAATTACTTCAAGATTCCACTGCTTTTCACAGTTAACTTTCTATTCTTCTGCGGCCTTCGCTGCGCCGAATAGTGGCCAGCTTGATGGAATGGATCTCTGGTGCGGACAACTGTTGCCTTCTGTGCCGGCGCATGGAGACTGCCGCAACTTGCTCGAACTGTCAAGCGCAAATGTTTCTCGTTTTTCTGCAACAGTTTGATACACAAAGGCCTTCTGTAGAACACTATTGCATTTACAACCATTCTTCAATTTTTAACAACTTTCTAAGCTCTAAATTAATATGGTGAAGCGACAGAGTCCGTGACGGCAGTCGAACACTTTTCGCTCGCCAAACGGTCTGTTTTACACTGGTATCCGTACAAGATATAGACGGTACAGCAACTGAAAACTCGTGATCCGCAGCAGCGTTCTGAATTTGCCCTTCGGTTTCTAGCATGGACTGAAGTTGATGATATGTGGCCGGGCAATATTATATTTAGTGCCGAGGCACACTTAACACTACAAGGTGCAGTGAATACACTGTTACCACGTGTTGTACACAAAGAGCCACTGCGCTTACCATATGTGACTGTGTGGAGTGTTTCACAAGCAGCTTTATTGTTGCTCCATTCTCCTTTGAAGAGAATACACACAGAAGGCCTACCAGGTGCACAGTAATGGATGAAATTTATGAACACTTCCTTGTACAGCATGCGATTCCTGCTTTGGAACAGCGCAACTGTGTGGAAACCAATGTTTTCATGCAAGATAGACCAATACCTCAAGTCGCTCGCCCATTCTTAGATCTGTCGAGTGCAACCTTACACTACCTTTCATTTCCAGAGGTTTTTCCAGATGCATGGTCTGCAGAATCATGTGATCTAAGTTCATGTGACTTCTGGCTATGGGGATATCCAGAAGAAAGCGTTTATCAGGGATACGATCGGTCTCTACCAGGCCACAGTAGCAGTATACAGCAAAACATGTGCAGCTTCCCGTCGACATCTCTTGTGCTTATATTGAAAAAAATTGTGTTAATAATAAAATAAATACTCTACGTCTCTCTCGTCCCGTTACTAATTCAATGCATATGACAACATTTCTATAAGTCCTCGTGGCGTTCAAAGCGCTAGATTTACACCTAGCGGCAAAAATTCGAACTAATTTTTTTCCCGACTTAAATAGGTTCCCCATTAATGCGTAGCATATCTACCAAATTTCGCTGCCTTATGATAATTACAGCCCACACTGTGTCTCAGTGAATAGATAGACTTTAGTTACAACCACCCAGTATCAGTAATACCAAAGATACTTCAACTACTAATCTCTCCAATTGATGCTGTCTCCACTACAGGAATTATAATATCTATGAGTGCTTGTCAATTTCAATGTGAGTGGCGTGTCAGTGGCAGCAGTACAAGCCCTGTTCAACGAAGAAAGGGACCAAGGAGAAAACTTATTGCATCCAACTCCTAACAAACGAGTGCGACTTGCTATCTCCACCGAAACAGAACCTGAGTAAGAGAGATTCAGTCGACCTGGCGAGAAATCTGCTGAGTTCTTTGTCAAGAGGAGGCAATTTTAGTAGGTTTGGGAAATTATTAAACATCGGTAGTTCAAACGTAAGATGAAGAATCGCACCCCATACGCAAATGGTGCCAAAGGATGGAAGGGACCACCATTTGCACCCTATTTCAATGCCTGGGGGCATCATTAACATTTTGGAGAGGCTATTTCGGCGGCCACTGCGGGGAAAATGTGCAGCTAACTGAAGATTGCGCTGCACGATAGAATCAATGATGTCTAAGATATATGAGGTCATACTTGTATCATTCCAGTGAAAATTGAGTATAGTAGCCTTTTTAAGAAATTTCAAAGATTTTACAATTTGCAGCATTGTCTCCAGAACTGATAAAGACGAAACGATTAAAATTGTTGTGATCTTCTGCCGAAACATTAGAGACATACTTCCGAAATTGCAAGTAATCCTGTGACATAGTCCCTTCGTTAAGTAATCCTAAACAGCAGATGAGCTCGTGTAATGGAATGTACAGAGAGCTGCCTGAAATCCGAAATTCACAGAGGCGAGAACGGCCCGAATAGTCGCGAGCATTAAAGCGGCCACTCCCGGCCAGAGAAGCATGCCGGCCATGGTTCGAATCTACCCGGCGGATTAACGACGGAGGCACGTGTGGCGACCAGTTTGAATACGGATTTTAGGTGGTTTACCGCATACCAACAGATGAGTACCGAGATGGTACCCTTGTCCCGCCTTAGACGCACGTTAATCGAACAATTAGACAAACTCTCCACACTTACACATATAACCTGCTATGGACGCATATTGGAATATTAATTCTATCTTGGAGGTGAATTGAATACTGAAGGCATTAGATGTTTAGTCTCCTTAAATCTATTGGCGGCAGTGGAATATTTGTGAAAAATGTGGGTGTACGTCGAAAGGGTAGGTCACTGACAGTTATAAAAGGAGTATTTTTCGCAGTGAATAAGAAGCTAAAACTGAAGCTTAATGCGAGATTGATTTGGCAAGACTTGGTATCAAAGTGGGAAGTGGTAAAGGGAGAGCGCGTAACCCCATGGATCACCAGGCACGGATATTTTCAGTAATTCTCTCATCATTACAGGAGACAACTATCAATCAACAATAAAGTGAGGTTAGCGCATTTTTGTCTGTGGTATGTATGATTAAACACCATGTTAAAGATTATTGAACGCACTCTCAATTAGCTATCTAGTCCAGTAGCAGACTAATAATTGTGCTTCGACCAACGGTACCAGGCATCGGCATGAATGTAATTTTCTTCAGTTGGTTATCACTACATTATACAGTAGTTTAGCTATGGTTGAATTGGAGTCGACTCCAATCATAATTCTGCCTTCGTGGGCAGAGAGAAGTACGACTCACTTATCAGAAGGTTAAATCAATAAAATCTGACGAAAGAGGGGCGGCAATGACTGCAAGTTTTTGACGAGATATGATGCGCTCTGAGATGAATGCGATAATGGAATTAAAATAACCTGTTACTGAAGGAGGCCAAATTAAGTTCTGTGTTTACTATGAAGAACTCTATAATGTTTTGCATGATGATCATATAACGACTGGCCGCGGTTGAAGCTACAGAATGATAAAATTCTTAAAATCAAAGTGCCATAAAGTAACATACAGATATGTGCTGATTTATCTCAGCATATGTGAGCATTGTATATAAAAACAAAAATTCCAAAAGCAAAGAATAGTAGTGAATCCCATACTGTTCAAGAGTTAAATTCCAGATGTCAAGCTGGTCCCGTTGACTTCCAGTTGCAATGGAGATGGAGACTATAAATTAGTGATGGGTTGTTCTCAGACCACAACAGTCGAATACAGCTAAGGAGGTATGCGATAACATTACTGACATTTTTACGTGGTTCGGCATTTCCTCACTGTTGCACTCACTCAGTGGTAGAGAATTCGTTAGCACAATAATGAGCGCAATTTCAAGTTTGTGCACGACAAACCCAGACACAGCCAGGGGAAAGCAGCCTAGAGAGAGCAAGTCACGAAACAGGAAGTGTACTAACTGCATGGGTGCAGGAGAACAACGCGGCAGAGTGGAGCCCAGCACCAAGGTTTGTGCGGTCAGTGAAGAACAGCGCTGTTCGTGTTGGAATTAAAATGTCTCAGTACGAAGCCATGCTTGGATGTCCTCCTAAACATTGTGTGCTTCGTCAAGTCTGCCTTCTGAAACACTGACAAACTTTCATTTTAAGGACGACCTTGAAAATGCATTTATTCACATGAGCTTTAGCATTGGGAAAGGGACTCAAACGTTGCATTATAATGATCATAGAAAATCTCCGGTGCGGTGGGATAACATATCAACAGGAACAGAGGTTGAGACAAAGGGCAGAAATTTGCCCCAGATAATTAGAAAGAGTGCCTGATGGGTTTAGACGAGCCAACGCGTGCTGTTAAAAACACAGAACTGAGGTGTGCAAGGCTTAGAAGAAGAAGTGCAAAGAATTCAACAGTGCTCAGACTGTAGTTTGCCAACAGTTGAAAAGTAATGTACAGTTAGAGATACAGTTCCTGACTTCGATCGAGGAAGTGGAAATGCAAGTACGATCTTCGATGTCGATTAATGGCTTCATCCGAATCGGAATGAGACGTACCATTGCGACTACGGCGTTATTTTGTTTCAGGTCCCAGATCAATACTTGCCCTCTCAGAATAATCTCGGGGGAGAAAGACGCAGCAGAAAAAACTGTTGCCCAGATGAAAGTGCAAACGGCTTGAGATTCTCCAAATGCAACTGCTATCACGGATGTCAGACTCTGAGATGGTTTTGGAAAAAGAAAGATTCTTTCTACAACTCTAAGTGCCATGGTGCACGTCATTACTGCAATAAATGAATTTTATGTAATATGACTGTGTTTTCAAACAGCGGGTCATAGAACGCACCTTTAGAAATATGTGTTTCGTTGTTGCAGCACCTTGAATTTTGTATGACGTGTCTCTGGTTTCATATTGCAGATGATGAAACGAACTTTCAAAATATGAGTATATTGTATTATTGCAACCACGGCTCACGTTCCTTACACTTGGCAGTGAAGATATACCTCAGCTATCTTTGTGCACTAACGCTATTGAGTGTCTGTTGTTTGGGAAAACTGGAACTAATAATCCACTTTCCACAGTCCTCAAACCTCCACTGTGATCAACAAAACCTGGAATACATATCACCTCACTCTGGGGATAAAATTTTGCTACACCTCAAAGAGAGGAAGAGAGAGGGGGGACGTGAAATAAAGCGCAGCTCAAAACACGCAAATAGCCAGGTTATATTCAGTCATCCCATATTTTATAATGAGAGCACATAGTTACTTACAGCCATCTATACACATTATTTCATACCTTTACAAGACTTTTTCTCTCTGACAACCTTTACAAAATCATGAAAGGAAAACGATATTTTAATTTAGCTCTTCTTTGCTGTTTACACTGTTGGCTACACATTTTGCAGACACTAATCACATATGCCACAGAATATACGTGAAAAAATGTATATAATTATACAACCCATAGTTCATGTGATATGAAGTCATAACACAAAGAAATGTGAAAAACTGCTAGAGTACAGATAAAATACCGGTATGTGTACAAATATGTTTGAAATGTGTTAAATATGTGTGAGATACATGCTACGTTTGCATATGTGGGAGAACCCACGAATAAAAAATCTCCTCGTAAGCCTCTGAACCCAGTTCATACAAACTTAGTAGTCATATTACTTACTACCTGGAAAGAAATACAGTGGGGGTAAGGACCAAAAACTTCCAATTGGGGAGGCAGTGATAATGTGGAGAGAGAAGATGGGAGGAGGAGATAGAGAGACAGAAAGAGAGGAGGAAGGAGGAGATACACACAGATAGAGATGAGAAGGAGGTGGAGAGTGGAAGAGGGAAGGGGTATAGACAGAGATAGGAAAGAGAAAGTGGGGAGGAAGAATTGACAAGAGAGATGGAGCAGCAGATAGAGAGAGAGGTAGGAGGAAATGGACAGAGAGAAGGAACAGGTGGAGATGGACAGAGAGGAGGAGGGGAGGAGGAAATGGAAAGAGAGAGGGGGAGGAGGAGATAGAGGGGAGGAGGAGATCCACTTTGAGTAGGTGAGGAGGAGACAGAGGGAGGAGGAAATGGAGGGAGCAGAATGCAGCAGATGGACAGAGGGAAAAGGTGGAGATGCTGAGAGAAAGGGGAGAGAAGGATGACAGAGATGGGAGAGGAAGGGGTGGTCATGGAGAGGGGGAAGAGGAGATAGCCAAAGAAAGGGATGCAGAAGAAATAGAGAGGGGAGATGTGCAAATGGCTAGAGAAAGGAAAAGTGGAGAAGATGGTCGGAGAAAAGAGGGAGGATGGACTAGGTAGTGAGATGGTGGGGGGGGGGGGGGGGAGGGACATACTGAGTGGGAGAAGGAGATGAACAGATAGAGGGGGGAGGGGCAGAGGGGGAGTGTTATAAATGCCCATTATAGGAAAACGTGGCGCCATACTCATAAAACCTGGATTATGAAGCAATGTATTGGCGGGATAGGTCTTCCTATACACTGTTTCGAACTTCTGGCCAAGTTTAAGTTCAAAGAGTTAAATATGACGAGGATCTGAAGATGATTTGGGCAGACAAATTCTGCGGCGCCCCGTTGTCACTCCTCAAGGTCTGATTACTATCAAGGATTATGTGGTCATCTTGGCTGATCAGGTGCACTCCATGGTACAATGTTGGTTCACTAATGACGAAGCTGTGCCCCTAGATGACAGGACCGTTGCTCGCACATCTAGCGTCGTCCAGGACTGGTCTTGTGAGCACGAGGATGGCTTGTCGCGTCTCCCGTGGCCACCACAATCATCAGATCTCATTGGTACGGAGCCTTTGTCCTCTTCTGTGGAGAGAAGTCTGCGTTATCGCCATCCACCTCCATCATCGTAACCTGAACTTATCATTATCTTGTAGGAAAAATCGGCCTGAAAATATTTACCCAGTTACTCCACTTCTGAGGTCAAGCGCCGACAAATAATATTTCACAAACGTGAACGCGACACTGTCTTCAGTCACCCAGGGGCGCCAGCGTAATTCCTGCAACATCCCACTAAAGGTACTGGAACGTCGAACTCTGAAGAGAAATATGATATGGCCTAACGTCTCAGAAGATTCTATCATCAATTTATACTTTTAATATTTAGAACACCAGTAATATTTGCGGAAACTGCTACCTCTTACATATTGTACCCTTAGTAACCGCGGAGACAAGATTATACTAACTGAAGACAAGAAATTCGATATGGGCTAAGCACCATTTTTGTGAAGAACGAGATTCTGCTGAGGATATTTTCTGACGAGAGGTGCAATGTCCGTACGTGCTCCCGATAATTCTCTATGACCGCTCTTAGATGGCGTTCAACCCATGAGAAATGTCGATATGTACTAGAGTCCACGTTCTACCACTGACGTTATGCGACTGACACTCTGCTTTTCTTCAGTTGACATTTGTTAATGAAGATCGCTGACGTTGTGACGCGTTGTGAGTCTGATATCGTAAGGGGTCAGTGTATCAAATGTTAATGCTCCGCGATAAATGTACAGGAAACTCTTATGATTGGAAACGTATAATATAATAGTGTAATGTTATAATGTGTCACAATGTATGGTTTTAGGTTCCCTGCAAATGTGGGTATTATTGTCACTCCTTGTCAACGGAACTTAAAACAAACCTGTTTACTACGCTCTGCCAGCAAGATGAACAGACATAACGTACGTTCTTAATGGAGGTCATGGTCGTTATTCCAGGAGAAAGTCGATGAAATGGAATGTACTCCGACCCAGCGGAAAGTCGCCTCCAGTGTACACAGATTTCCTGGTCCTGATGCCGAGGGTGAATATAAGAGGTATATAAGAAGACCTGTATGGATGTTGTCGGTATTTCAAAGAAAAAATAGTGATTATGATTGTTGTAACGTTTTCAAAGATTAAAAAAGCGTAGTGTTTAAAAGAAAATATTCAGATGAAGTTCGGCAGATTGTTCGGGCTCACATTCATATGCTGCTTAGAGATTTGAGTCACTAGCGTAGATAGCGAGCAACGAAGTAGTACTTAAGCCGAGATCTCAATATGGATAGCCTCTTCCTTGCTTTGAAAGTAAAATATCCCTGCAGTACTGTGACTTATAAACTTCACAGAGAAGTTTCCTTGAAGATTTTCCGCACGTGACCTTCAGAAAACCATGATCAGATACAAGTCGAACATGTGACCGACTGGTTCTTGAAGGAAAAGCAAACTACCAGAATGCTGACAAAGCTAAGCAATAACTTGAACTGCACCATCGCAAAGCTGAAAGTCCATCAAGTGGTAAAAACTGATGCACTTGTTGCAACGTTATCAAACAGTGATACTTGCACGCTATCCATAGATCTCCAGCGGGTAATGTTCATACTTTTCCTTACACGTTGGGATATGTTCTATCTGTGGCTACTCTCATCTTAAAGTTTCGGTTTACAGATACATGACACTGGTGATGACACAGTATGTGTGTAGAATGAAACAGAAGGTGGCAGACGATCCAATGAAATCGAATCCCTTTTATTTGCATTTCACAGTCAAGTACCTAGCATGACAGTGGAGAAAAAAACTGTGTATGGACAACTGCTGTTCACAAAATAGAAAGAAAACTATTCTATTCCAATAAGGTTTCTATAGTCTTGTGGTATGTGTGAAAGTGTTGACCATAAGTATCTCATTTCAAGACATAATTTTCTGGTACCCGGTCCAAAATTTGCAACACACTGAAAAGAGAAAGAAGACAGTGAAATGCTTTGTTCCGGGTGAGCTAATGAAGCTTGTGACATCGTCATGCAAAGCCATTTAATGTTCTGGAAATACGTTACTCGTGTTTTATCGACTTTTACAGAAGCGGAAAACTTAATAATCGCCAATTATCCTGCTATCAACTGTACCGAAGATTCCAACTGCTCCTGGAGAGGTCAAAATACGAAGAACTCTTAAGGAGCTGGAAGGGTGGACAACGTTCAATGTCCTGAAGAAGTACATATCAGTCACTGATTTCCAAAACATGGAACTGAAGCAAGTTAACAACCGCCAATGCTTATCTCGAGAGAAAGAGAAGGACTTGTTAATTATAATATCATATTTACCCAAGGGCCACAGGGAGTTTCAGCGGGACACTTGTGGTTAAATGCATGTAAAATGTCGCAAGATGGTATTTGGTACTCTTATTCTGCGTCGTCTTGCTAATGTAACCATTGCAAAAACAACAAAACCACAATGGACTTCCAAACTATGATTTTCTTTGTGATGCTAAGGACGTACTAGTTGTTCAGTTTCTGAGTTACGTACTTGGTCACAGCGGCCTATAGTGTGACATGCAACTTATTATTTGTATCAAGGCATCCTACACAAAATAAAATGTTTTTTTTTTTTTTTCAATGTCGTGAAACATTCAGCTTGGCACTTACAGGGTGTTTCAAAAATGACCGGTATATTTGAAACGGCAATAAAAACTAAACGAGCAGCGATAGAAATACACCGTTTGTTGCAATATGCTTGGGACAACAGTACATTTTCAGGCGGACGAACTTTCGAAATTACAGTAGTTACAATTTTCAACAACAGATGGCGCTGCAAGTGATGTGAAAGATATAGAAGACAACGCAGTATGTGGGTGCGCCATTCTGTACGTCGTCTTTCTGCTGTAAGCGTGTGCTGTTCACAACGTGCAAGTGTGCTGTGGACAACATGGTTTATTCCTTAGAACAGAGGATTTTTCTGGTGTTGGAATTCCACCGCCTAGAATACAGTGTTGTTGCAACAAGACGAAGTTTTCAACGGAGGTTTAATGTAACCAAAGGACCGAAAAGCGATACAATAAAGGATCTGTTTTAAAAATTTCAACGGACTGGGAACGTGACGGATGAACGTGCTGGAAAGGTAGGGCGACCGCATACGGCAACCACAGAGGGCAACGCGCAGCTAGTGCAGCAGGTGATCCAACAGCGGCCTCGGGTTTCCTTTCGCCGTGTTGCAGCTGCGGTCCAAATGACGCCAACGTCCACGTATCGTCTCGTGCGCCAGAGTTTAAACCTCTATCCATACAAAATTCAAATGCGGCAACCCCTCAGCGCCGCTACCATTGCTGCACGAGAGACATTCGCTAACGATATAGTGCACAGGATTGATGACGGCGATATGCATGTGGGCAGCATTTGGTTTACTGACGAAGCTTATTTTTACCTGGACGGCTTCGTCAATAAACAGAACTGGCGCATATGGGGAACCGAAAAGCACCATGTTGCAGTCCCATCGTCACTGCATCCTCAAAAAGTACTGGTCTGGGCCGCCATTTCTTCCAAAGGAATCATTGGCCCATTTTTCAGATCCGAAACGATTACTGCATCACGCTATCTGGACATTCTTCGTGAATTTGTGGCGGTACAAACTGCCTTAGACGACACTGCGAACACCTCGTGGTTTATGCAAGATGGTGCCCGGCCACATCGCACGGCCGACATCTTTAATTTCCTGAATGAATATTTCGATGATCGTGTGATTGATTTGGGCTATCCGAAACATACAGGAGGCGGCGTGGATTGGCCTCCCTATTCGCCAGACATGAACCCCTGTGACTTCTTTCTGTGGGGACACTTGAAAGACCAGGTGTACCGCCAGAATCCAGAAACAATTGAACAGCTGAAGCAGTACATCTCATCTGCATGTGAAGCCATTCCGCCAGACACGTTGTCAAAGGTTTCGGGTAATTTCATTCAGAGACTACGCCATATTATTGCTACGCATGGTGGATATGTGGAAAATATCGTACTATAGAGTTTCCCAGACCGCAGCGCCATCTGTTGTTGAAAATTGTAACTACGGTAATTTCGAAAGTTTGTCTACCTGAAAATGTACTGTTGTCCCAAGCATATTGCAACAAACGGTGTATTTCTATCGCTGCTCGTTTAGTTTTTATTGCCGTTTCAAATATACCGGTCATTTTTGAAACACCCTGTAGCATCTTTTGAATTTCTAGTCTTAAATTACAAAGCATATAGAAATAGTTATGCAGCCAATCTTCCCGCGCTTCACATGCGAATGGAACAATATAGCACGTGCGTCAGTGGGAAGTGCCTTCTACCTCTTCAAAGTGGTTTTCAGGGTATAAATGTATATGCAAATTAGGTCTTACGTTTCAAGGTAATGCCTTTGCAGTACAACATGCAATACGCACCTTTTACAACAGGGAAATGGTATTTATTCAATAATTTTACCTCGAAACTCTTCCATTGGCCCGTGTTTGCATAGGAAAAACAATAATATTGGATGTGAGGCCCCCTTGATGAAAAACAATTTCTTTCTTTAATAAATAAATAGCAAAAGTGTTTTGCATCAAGTCGAATACACAATTCCATATTCTCTCTTTTGGATATTTCTTCATTAACGGTTAGTAGAACTCCAGCAGTTTTTGAAAGATGAACACTGAATGCGACCGGTCTTCAGCGACAACGCACTTGTAATTGTACACAGTATGCCTCTGAAGACGACACACGTATGAGGCACCAAGCACAGTGAGAACACGTCTGCCCTTCCACACCAAAGAATCAGTCGGACGATTGGGAGCAGACGCGGCCGAGGTTTAAAAGGATCTGTTGTGGGCAGCAGCCGCGAAGCGGATGTATTGGACGGAAGCAGAAGCAGGTAGACCACACGAATAGGCCGCCCAAACGCACCGCCGCGTAAATTGACGATAACTACCACAAAGGATCCCTTCAACACACACACACACACACACACACACACACTCTCTCTCTCTCTCTCTCTCTCTCTAGAATGCTACAATGTTCCGCTTTGAAGCTGCATTTACGAAACGTACAAAATATTAAACCTATGCGAGGTAACGAGTATGTACTTGTAACTACGCTGCTTTCAAGTTCACTAATCAATGACGAATTCTCTGTGTAATATTCAAAGGAGCCCTTTGAGTGCGAGGTCGCAAAAGGCCAATGATATTTACGGCATTCGACACCGTACGTGTTGCCTACCATGCAACCAGAATGTTCGCGGCTAATGCCAACAAGGGCCAGGGCTGGAGGTATCCAATGATGAGCACAGGAGGAGACTATGGAGCGTAGATGGATTGCTCAGTCGACGAATAACTTGCAACAGTGTCACGGTGCTAGTGGTCTAGATACAATGCACAACAACGGCAACGGTAAACATAGCAAACATTGCATTATATGACGACAACAGTAGACAAAGTTGACATTTCGTTAGAAAGGAACAAAGGAATTTCGTAGAATGAGAAAAAGTGGCAGATGAAATAAGAGCGTTCCTGCAAGATGAGTTAAAACAATGATGTTCGTGTATTTCAAGGAAGCTCGAGCCAATTTACAGGATGTGCATGATAGTACGTTACTGTATTATGCACAGATGATTTGAAGGGCAGCAGTGGATGGTTGCATAACTTCAAACAGAGTTACAGTATAGGAAGATATAAAACGTCGAAATTTCAAACAAGGCGTCAACATGACGACGCACAGCAAACTGTAGAATCGCTCCAAAAATTTGTAGATGAGATAAACCAACTTATCCCAACGTTCAGTAAAGAATATGTTTTCAACTCCAAGCAACCGGAGTTTGAATGCATATGAAAGGAATCCTGCAAATTGCAGTACCAAGAGAGTTGTTTCAAGTTTAACTTTAATGCGTTCCTTTACAGTGATGCTGACTGTTAATCTGCATGGTAAATTGACTCTAAAGTTGTTAATTGCGCTGCGAGAAGTTGGAGGTGCTCTGCCACCTACGACTGTTTCCCGTATGCGTGATCTTGCACTGGCAGTAGGCAATAATTACGTGACAGCAGGCAAGAGTGGGAAATTGGGCGTAAGAGAACTACATCTATGGCATGAGCCCTGCTTTTCGCGAACTGCTGGTCATAATAACATGCTATCACTTGATTCCTGGCCTGGATACAAAAACTACACTCCTTTAGGGAAAATAATAACTCCTGAAAAGTGTGTGACACTGCAGTTCGCACCACCTGCTACCACTGGACAAATTCAGCCTCTGGATGTCTGTTTTTTCCGTGCCTATAAAACATATTGTCTCACTATCTACAGCTACATCATAAGATATAACAAGTTTTGCGATAAGGTCCACGACAGACTGTTTCAATTTCGGTTGCATGCTATCAAATTCCATCAGTATTCATCATCCCGTTACACAAATATGATTCTATTTGCATCCTTTAAGAGGGGATATCTAGCTTAACTTGCTGCACGGTTTGTAACTCCCAATAAGCTCGCCTTCGATCTTGGTGGAGCGAACCTTTGTGATCACAGTGGCGAACCATTTTTTATTCGGTATTCATGATGCAAGTGAACGGTTTGTTTTGAACATGTCGACGGTGCCCATTTTGTGAAGTGTAATATATACATCCCATAGAAGGTTAATCTCTCGATCTCCTGAACACCCATTTTCTGTCGTCTTACTTACGCAGAATGTGAGTCATTAACAATTGTGGGCACAAAATTTTCAAACGAACCTTACTAGAGACTGAACTTTGGTCTTCACACTCAAGCGGTTCTTTTTTGGTCAAAGAGCTACTTTGTTTTATAAAACTTTAACTGAGCTAGTTTCTTTTCACTTCCATGTAGTACGGCCTATCTCTTGACTACTCGGGAATTCTGAATGGTAAACAAATGTGCGCATACGCTCGAAAGCCCCAGAATTCCGACGTCTTATCTTGTACCGCAAGATAAATAGTAACAAATAATATGTAACCGATTTCTGAAAACTCTGTCGTCATAATAAGATGCGGTCGTCAGTTATTTTCCTTTTCTGCAAACTATTATGTTGCCACGTAACTGGCAATTAATTCTTTGACTCTTGGTGAAACTGTACCACGTAAAGATTATGTTTTCGCTGGTCTGACTAAGGTTTTTGGTCTGTAAGAAAACGTTCAATCAAGTGTTCTGACAGTTCTAATTTTACTGGAACTTACTTTGGATCAGGGAAAGAAATTTTGACTTTTATATTACGACGCGTCTATAGGTGGAATAACATGCATACCCCATTTCAAATACCATAGGCATGTGTCCAATAAATATTTGTAACTGAATTTTGATTTTGAACTAAGAAATGATAATTTGACATTTATGGTTTTCGAAAACAACACGCAACTCTTTTATTGTATGTTTTGCGTTACACTCCAAGAAACAGTAGAATCGATTTGTTATTCAACTGAACAAGCAATCTAATGTAGCTCATTAATGGTTCAAATGGCTCTGAGCACTATGGGACTTCACATCTGAGGTCATCAGACCCCTAGACTTAGAACTATTTAAACCTAACTAACCTAAGGACATCACACACATCCATGCCCGAAGCAAGATTCGAACCTGCGACCGTAGCAGCCCCGTGGTTCCGAACTGAAGCGCCTAGAACGGCTCGACCACAGCGGCCGACAAGAATTTTGTCTGAACTGTAGTATTATTTGGCAGTGAACCGTGACAGTCCAAAATAAGAAGTAAAACTACTTGACTTGTTTCGAAATGTAGTTGAATGGAAAAAAGCAAAATGTTAACCTAACAGACAAAATCACGAATGGAGACGGCCGTATAAATATAGGATAGGCAGTAACGCTAGTGGAAATAATAACAATTAGGAAAACGTCAAAGCTGGAACACATATTAGGAAACTGTCTGCTTCGAAGAGTCATACAAGGAAAGGATACTGCTGTGAGCTTATAGGGCTCCACTACCAAAAAGAAAGTTATTAGGTAGGCATTAAACAATGTCAGCTTTATTTTAACAAACGTAAAATTCTTATTGCACGTAAAATCTGCAGATGCTACTGAGTGTCTGAATAAAGAATGATAAAACGACCAGAACTAATATGAATTGTCTCTTCAGTTTGTGGCAAACTGGTAAACCTATAGCTACACATTCAGAGGGCAGACAGAAGACAAGTGGACAGCTGTCCGTCAGTCACAAGAACTAAGTTCAGTGAGCCGCGTGACAAAACATCCTAGCACCTGGTCAACAGAGGCCATATCGTAGAGACTGAAGCTCATAGCTAACTGATGCTTTTTCGTTGTCAAGGCGAACTGAGGTGGCAGCTGGAACTCGCTTGGGGTCACCGTGTGGCATCTAAATACTGGCGGCCGGTTCTAGGCGCTTTAGTCCGGAACCACGCGGCTGCTACGGTCGCAAGTTCGAATCCTGCCTTGGGCATGGATGTGTGTGTTGTCCGTAGGTTAGTTAGGTTTAGGTAGTTCTAAGTTCTAGGGGACTGATGACCTCAGATGTTAAGCCCCGTAGTGCTCAGAGTCATTTGAACTTAAATACTGCACTGGTGAGCCTCACAGTGTTGCGAGTGTCGCCGCCTGTAGGTGAAGGAAACTCGAAGTGTCGTGGCTGTGGCTGTCGGAGTTACTCACAAAAGTAATCTGGAGTAAATGTCCTCCGGTAATGTTGGTAAGTAGCTCAGGAAGACACGTCGTCTGCAGGCCGGGGGTTTCGGCAACCAGCGTAACTGGCATGTTATGTTGGTGGACTACGTGTCGCAGTACAGATGATACGGAGAAAAGAGGGAGGCAGGCAGTGACATATGAGTTTAAATATAAGGAAAGTGATCCGCAAAATAGCCCGATCAGATTGTATTTAAATTCCCTACTGTTGCGGCTGTAGTCCTGCTGGATGTAGTCCTGTGGAACGGCTTGCCATGCCATTTCCACCTGGCGCCTCAGTTAGACCAGCGTTCGTGCTGGACGTGCAGACCGCGTGAGACGACGCTTCATCCAGTCCCAGATCTTGCTGGCCAGGGTAGTTGACTTACACCTTCTAGAGCACGTTGGGTGGCACGGGATACATGCGGACGTGCATTGTCCTGTTGGAACAGCAAGTTCCCTTGCCGGTCTAGGAATGGTAGAACGATGGGTTCGATGACGGTTTGGATGTACCGTGCACTATTCAGTGTCCCCTCGACGATCACCAGTGGTGTACGGCCAGTGTAGGAGATCGCTTCCCACACCATGATGCCGGGTGTTGGCCCTGTGTGCCTCGGTCGTATGCAGTCCTGATTGTGGCGCTCACCTGCACGGCGCCAAACACGCATACGACCATCATTGGCACCAAGGCAGAAGCGCCTCTCATCGCTGAAGACGACACGTCTCCATTCGTCCCTCCATTCACGCCTGTCGCGACACCACTGGAGGCGGGCTGCACGATGTTGGGGCGTGAGCGGAAGACGGCCTAACGGTGTGCGGGACCGTAGCCCAGCTTCATGGAGACGGTTGCGAATGGTCCTCGCCGATACCCCAGGAGCAACAGTGTCCCTAATTTGCTGGGAAGTGGCGGTGCGGTCCCCTACGGCACTGCGTAGGATCCTACGGTCTTGGCCTGCATCCGTGCGTCGCTGCGGTCCGGTCCCAGGTCGACGGGCACGTGCACCTTCCGCCGACCACTGGCGACAACATCGATGTACTGTGGAGACCTCACGCCCCACGTGTTGAGCAATTCGGCGGTACGTCCACCCGGCCTCCCGCATGCCCACTATACGCCCTCGCTCAAAGTCCGTCAACTGCACATACGGTTCACGTCCACGCTGTCGCGGCATGCTACCAGTGTTAAAGACTGCGATGGAGCTCCGTATGCCACGGCAAACTGGCTGACACTGACGGCGGCGGTGCACAAATGCTGCGCAGCTAGCGCCATTCGACGGCCAACACCGCGGTTCCTGGTGTGTCCGCTGTGCCGTGCGTGTGATCATTGCTTGTACAGCCCTCTCGCAGTGTCCGGAGCAAGTATGGTGGGTCTGACACACCGGTGTCAATGTGTTCTTTTTTCCATTTCCAGGAGTGTATCTGTGGAACTAGTGAGGAGTATTGTCAGTTTGAGGAAGTCACTGATAAGAGATTCGCACAGAAGACATTAGAAAATACTGTACACCTGTCACGAAAGAGACATTGAAATTAAGCTCGTGGTTTATTCATGATGAAACTTGGTGTAAACAGAGTACTATAATGGACGCTTTAAATGGCTCATTGGTAGGATTAAAAGTTTCAGCCAAATGGAGATGGAGATGTGCACTGTACATTCATAATTATGTGACTGATTCCACAAACTGTAGCTTCAGAAGTGCTGTGTTCTGGTTATTCGTCCACTCCATAATATTCCCAAGTTAGTCGTTACGATTTGAAATGTTAACTACACCACTCATTTCATTTCTGTAGCTCTGAAGGCTATCTAAACCATTAACTTAGAAAAAGTAAAACATTTGTTGGTGTAAACTAGATTACCTAGAGCAACAAATATTTCATCTGTCCTGGTAAGTTATTTAGAATTGACAACTGCTAGAAATACGTACTATATTATTCTTTTTGTATAAGAGCTAATGAAATTCTGTTGTAAGAACTGTAGTGATGTTTTACACTGAAAATTTATGTAACAGGAAATAAAACGGAAGTATTTCTACGTCATTAGTAACCGTTATTGTTTGGGTAGATTAACTAGATTAACTGAGAGCATAATGTTTTGTAATTTCCGTGTTTGTTTGTGTGTGTGTGTGTGTGTGTGTGTAATGTACCGACAGGATTACGCGAGATGACTAAGGAGAAAGAATCTGAATTTGTTCCTCTTAACAAGAAAATACCTAATGGGCGAAGAGAAGGGAAATGATCTAAAGAAACAAGAGTGACAAACTTGAAGCGAAACGGTGAAGTTTGCAGTGAAAGGGGAAGACTGGAAGAGGCTCTTGTCCATCAGTTCATGCCATATTGCTCATGATTATGGTAGGAATAATCTTGAGACTATAAATTTATTAATGTACGATAAAATTTTATGTTCGCGCATAGAGTTAGTTAAATAATGCTAAGTTTTATACGAGTCATAACATTATTGTTATTGTTATTATTGTGGGGTCCTTTCTAACATTTACTAGGAACAAGGATTTAAAATAAACATCAACAAAAGGAGAAAACGTTAATGGAACGCCGTTTAATTAAATCAGGGGACGCTGAGGAGTAAGAGACATTTGAAGTGGTCGATGAGTTTTGATATTTGGGCTGTAAAATTATTACGCTAGATGACCATTACTAACTCTTCAACGGGAAACGTAAGGGTGTGTAGTATGATATTTGCTGAATGTAACTTCTGCAGGTCGTGGTATACAGCACGAACAGACTCGGATAGTATTTCTGATTCAGCCGTAAGTTCGGCTCATCGCTCGTAACGATAATGGGCCTTTATTTCCGCCCCCTGAGCCAGAGGTGAACATGCACTCAGCACGCGGTTATCAGTGGCAGCAGCAGCAGCGACGGCGGGGGCGGCGGGGGCGGCGGCGGCGGAATCGGAAAGACATTTATCAGCGGCTCCCGACTCAGCCGGTGCGATCTGCGCTGCCCTTTGTCAGCCGCGGACTTCGGCGCAGATAAGGTCCTCATCCCTCACCATGCTGCCAGCTGCGGCCACGCTACAGTGTGCACACGCGAAACAAAGAAACAGGACCCGGCAAACTCTGAATTCGCTGTTGTCCAAACTAGCAGCAAATGTCACGGGTGAGCCCACTCAAGAGCGCATGGACAGTTTCAGCAGAAGCGTTCGCCAGCTAGCAAACAGCACTGCACGGCAACGAGCATTCCAGGTCAGTATTCGAGTCTCCTCAGAGAGATTTGAAGAGCTCAACGGCTGTAATAATCCCTTTAACAGGTCTTTTAATATGAATGTTTATCGGCGTATTGTGCTAGATCTCTCATAGCAAGTGATATTACCAACAAAAAAACGTCATCTAGCAGCACAGCTAACTTTAATTATGTACCACTGTGCGAAATCAGTTCAGCAAGGTTTTCCTTTCTTTACACTGGAACGGAAGCTTTGCTATGTGACTAATGATTGTGAAACTCTGTTAGAAACGATAACATAAACTGAGTGTATAATAGACCCATATCTGGATAGCTGTGCGTGTTGAAGCACTGCATGGGGGGATGATAAAATGTGGCGGCGTACGATCGAATCCGTCTGACCGATTAAGGACAAGAGTCGGTATGCTTGCTAGCCTGTGTGTGGTTTTTAGGCGATTTCCCACATCCCAGAAGGTGAATTCCCAACTGGCATCTAAGCCCTGCCTTAGTTACACAAATCCCAGACTTCTGGATTATTTTCGCTCACTTTTACATGAATAACATTTGGGGTAAACATGGCCCGTCCCAGGAGAAATGCGGCGGCAACAAGAACGACTGCCGACCATCCCTTAAACTCACCCTACGAAATTCGAAAATAACGATGCTGACCCTGCATCGATGCAGTGAAAAGGTACGAGAACAAGAAGAAGAAACTAAGTGTGCAAAAGCCGCATTGTCTACGGTAGATCTTCAGTACTGCAGACAAAATGTTTCCACACGCATACACTGAGGTGAAAAGTCATCGGACGGAAATATATACCTGTACAGATGGCTGTAGAATCGCGAGTGCAAGATATAAAAGGACAGTGCATTGGTGGAGCTGTCATTTGTAGTAAGATGATTTATGTGGAAATATATCTGACATAATTGTAGCCGCACGACGGGAATTAAGACTTCAAACGTGGAATGGTAGTTGGAGCTGTGCCCATAGGACATTCCGTTTCGGAAATAGTTCCGAAATCCACAGTTCTCACAATGTGCCGAGAATACAAAATTTCGGGTTTTACCTATCACCACAGACAACGCAGTGGCTGACGGCATTCACTTACCGACAGAGAGCACACGGCGTTAGCGCAGAGTTTTCAGTGCTAACAGACAAACAACTCTGCTGAAATAACCGTAGAAATCAATGCGAGACGAATGACGATTGTATCCGTATGGAGACTACGGCGTTATTTGGAGTCAATGGGCTATGGCAGCAGACGATTAATGCCACTACTATTGGTACCAGCTCGACATCGCGTGAAGCACATCTCCTGAGCTTGTGACCATATTAGTTGGACGCTAGATGACAGGAGAACCGAGGCCTGGTCAGAAGTGTTTCGATTTCAGTTTGTGAGAGCAGATAGTACGTGTTCAAAGAGATTTCTGGATTGCTGCCGATCGTCGTAAACTTCATGAAACGATATTTCGACTGGACAACTGCCAGCCATCTTCAGGTGAGCCGAACGAATACTGACGAGGACGTTCTCTGCTCCGTCTTATATAGTGCGCTAATGGTACTGCCGCGCATGCGTTGAAGTCGCGGAGACAGAAGGACCACACCGCCCAACGTCAGCGCCCTCGCTGGTGGAACTGCATGACTCAGCTGTCGTCTAAGTCTTCTGGCGTCTTTGTCTCGAGGAAATTTCGGAGATGATGGGTTTCCAAGCGTTATTCGGTTGGCAACCACTACCACGGTTCATTAGATTTCCCACAATGCGCATTTCAACGAATTCTTTGATAATGGAGTACCAAAAAGTTGTTGCTGTGGCCAAAACCGAAGTTTTGTCGTACTCCATTGAATGTCCGTTGGAAATACAATGTTCCGCATCTGCGGAACTACTAGCTTGAAGTAGTCGAGTGCAACCTTGATGTTCCATACAACGCTATTCTACTGTACGCGTTGTCTATCCTATATAGGCCATACCACATTGACACGGTATTTTATAAATTCCTGCCTTCCGCATTAACAAATCATCCTTCACCGATCCCAGCAGATCCGAAATCTTGGACGAAAAACCACTATCACGTAAGAATTATGACGAATCCCCGCTATTTACAATGAGACATTTCCAACGAAGGGAAGAAAACCCAGGGACTTGGTTGGCTCGTTCTCCTCCTAATCCACTTCCCGGTTCCTGGCTACAGTTGAGAAGGCCCTGTTAATTTGCCGGGTCGCGTATCCATTGTCTCTGAACACCGTCCTTAAATGTACCAGTTCCTTAGGCAAATTTTCTGCATTCGCCACCGTATGTGCCCTGTGCACAAGGATTTTAAACACGCTGATGGTTTGGGATCGGTGATGGCAACTTGAAGAATGCAAGAACACATTAGTTTGAGTGGGCTTACGATAAACAGAATGTCCCACCGAGCCGTCACTGTTCCGTTCAAACAAAACTTCCAGAAATGGAATGCAACGATCTTTCTCTATTTCCATAGTTAATCGAATATTCTCAAGGATGGAGTTAAGATGATGAAAACAATCCATTAACTTCCTTTCTCCGTGGGGCCACATTAAAGTATCACCGACGTATCTCCAAAAAAAATTGGTTTACAAACTACTGATTCAAGTGCTTTTTCCTGAAAATCCTCCATAAAAAGTCAGCCACCAGAGGAGACAGAGGGCTGCCACTGTTCAAAATATTCCTGGTTAAACATCTAATAGGTTGAGGAAAGAGCATGTCGAAACAAAGAAGTGATGTCTGATTCAAACTGTTCACCAATTAGCGTCAGGGTATTCGCAAGGGGTACTTTTGTGAAAGGGGAAACTACATCAAAACTCACTAGAAGATCGGAACTACTTACGTGGAAAGCACCCAGTCTGTTGATAAAATCAGCAGAGTTCCGTATATGGTGTTAACATTTGCCAACCAGTGTTCTCAGCAAAGAAGCTACACTACTGGCCATTAAAATTGCTACACCACGTAGATGACGAGCTACAGACGCGAAATTTAACTGACAGGAAGAAGATGCTGTGATATACAAATGATTAGCTTTTCAGAGCATTCACACTAGGTTGGCGCCGGTGGCGACACCTACAACGTGCTGACATGAGGAAAGTTTCCAACCGATTTCTCATACACAAACAGCAGTTGACCGGCTTGCCTGTTGAAACGTTGTTGTGATGCCTCGTGTAAGGAGGCGAAATGCGTACCATCACGTTTCCGATTTTGATAAAGGTCGGATTGTAGCCTACCGCGATTGCGGTTAATCGTATGGCAACATTGCTGCTCACATTGGTCAGGAGCCAATGACTGTTAGCAGAATATGGATTCGGTGGGTTCAGGAGAGCCATATGGAACGCCATGCTGGATCCCAATGGCCTCGTATCACAAGCAGTCGAGATGACAGGCATCTTACCCGCATTGCTGTAACGGATCGTGCAGCCATGTATAGATCCCTGAGTCAACAGATGGTTACGTTTACAAGACAACAACCATCTGTACGAACAGTTCGACGACGTTTGCAGCAGCATCGACTATCAGCTTGGAGACCATGGCTGCGGCTACCCTTGACGCTGCGTCACAGACAGGAGCGCATGCGATGGTGTACTCAACGACGAACCTGGTTGCACGAATGGCAAAACGTCAATTTATCGGATGAATCTAGGTTCTGTTTACAGCATCATGATAGTCGCATCGCATCCGTGTTTGGCGGCATCGCGGTGAACCCACATTGGAAGCGTGTATTCGTCATCGCCATACTGGCGTATCACCCAGCGTGACGGTATTGGGCGCCATTGGTTATATGTCTCGGTCACCTCTTGTTGAACAGTGGACGTTACATTTCACATCTGTTACGATCCGTGGCTCGACCCTTCAATCGATCCCTGCGAAAACCTACATTTCAGCAGGATAATGTACGACCGCATGTTGCGTGTCATGTACGGGCCTTTCTGGATATAGAAAATGTTCGACTGCTGCCCTGGCCAGCACATTCTCCAGATCTCTCACCAATTGAACAGGTCTGGTCAATGGTGGCCGAGCAAATGGCTCGTCACAATATGCCAGTGACTACTCTTAATGAACTGTGGTATCGTGTTGAAGCTGCATGGGCAGCTGTACCTATACACACTATCCAAGCTCTGTTTCACTGAATGCCCAGTCGTATCAAGGCCTATACTACGGCCAGAGGTGGTTGTTCTGGGTACTGATTTCTCAGGATCAATGCACCCAAATTGCGTGAAAATGTAATTACGTGGCCGGCCGGAGTGTCAGAGCGGTTCTAGGCGCTACAGGCTGGAACCGCACGACCGCTACGGTCGCAGGTTCGAATCCTGCCTCCGCCATGGATGTATGTGATGTCCTTAGGTTAGTTAGATTTAAGTAGTTCTAAGTTCTAGGGGACTGATGACCTTAGAAGTTAAGTCCCATAGTGCTCAGAGCCATTTGAACCATTTTTTATAATGACATGTCACTTCTAGTATAATATATTTGCCCAATGAATACCCGTTTATCATCTGCATTTCTCCTTGGTGTAGCAATTTTAATGGCGGGTATTGTAGATGTTTGTCTAAATCGTATGTGGGTTCGTCAATATTACTCACTATAGGGCGTACACAGCCGTTACATAGACTAACCCCCAGGGCAGGTAACTGTGGCGTTAACGGCGACCTGGCAAGAAAAATTACCGCTGGCTGAGCTTAAAAAATTGTAACAAGTTGCACGCAGTAAATAATAATAAGAAGTCAAGGAAAGCTAATCAGATCCGCCTTCCCCAAGCACTCCACTCGCTGCCCTTCGCCTCGGCGACACTACGAGTAGCAACATGAACCCATGTCACTGGAGACTCGTGAGATATCACAGTGGTGGTGGTTTCTGTACTTGGATTGAAATACACTATCTTAAAGCTTGCTGAATCCGGTTTACCACGAGGTCGTGCACCCTCTTGACTACAAGAACCCCTCCGTGCGTCCGGCCATCCTGATTTAGGTGTTCCGTGATTTCCCTAAATCGCTCCAGGCAAATGCCGGGATGGTTCGTTTCAAAGGGCACGGCCGACTTCCTTCCCCGTCCTTCCCTAATCCGATGAGACCGATGACCTCGCTGTCTGGTCTCCTTCCCCAAAGCAACCAACCAGCCAACTACATATCGATAACCGCAACGCTTGCGAAACGAGTGGCGCCAGTCAACATGAGAAGAAGACAAGCAACAGCAACCATACCAACTAAACGATACGGTCTGGCCTCCAACAGAGGGAGGAAACCTACCAACGGGAGCCGCAGCTCGGCTCACGAGGATTCTTAACAATTTTCATGTGAAAATGTTTTTTTGTCCACCTTCTAAGATTTCGGATCTGCTGGGATCGGTGAAGGATGATTTGCTACTGCGGAAAGCGGGAATTTATAAAATACCGTGACAATGTGGTGTGACCTATATAGGACAGACATTGCGAACAGTGGAAGAGCATTATCCTTCTGTCTCCGCGACTTCAACATATGCGAGGCAGTGTTATTAGCGCACTGTATAAGACGGAGAGCGAATTGTCGTCTATGTCTCCAATAGGCTGCCAATATGGTTGAACTATCGGTCGGAGGATGGCTTTCATGTATCGTACAGCCGTTACGGCGTCTTCCACGACCACCAGTGGCGTACGTCGGCCCTACATAATGCCATTCCAAAACAGCAGGGAACCTCCACCTTGCTGCACTCGCTGGACAGTGTCTCTAAGAAGTACATCTTGACCGGGTTTCCTCCAAACACGTCTGCGACGATTGTCTGGTTGACGGAATATGCGACACTCACCGGTGAAGAGAACGTGATGCTAATCCTCAGCGGTTCATTAGGCATGTTGTTGGGTCCATCTGTACCACGATGCATGGTTTCGTGATGCTAAAGATGGACCTCGCTATGGACGTCGGGAGTGAAGTTGCGCATCATGCACAGTTTGAGTCATAACACGATATCCTGTGTCTGCAAGAAAAGCATTACTCAACATTGTGGCGTTGCTGCCAGGGCTCCTTCTAGCCATAATCCGTAGATAACGGTCATCCTAGGGTGGCCTGAACGAGGCATGTCATCGACAGTTCCTGTCTTTCTGTATCTCCTCCATGTCCGAACAACATCACTTTGGTTCGCTCCGAGACGTCTAGACACTTCCCTTGCTGAGAACCGTTCCTGGCACAAAATAACAATTCGGACGCTATCGAACAGCGGTATTGACCATCAAGGCATGGTTTAACTACAGACAGCCCGAGAAGGAACTGATCGGCTGTCCGACCCACTCCGTCTAATTGGCGCTGCTCATGCATAGTCGTTCACATCTTTGAGCGTGTTTATTGACATATCTGAACAGTCAAAGGGGATGTGTCTGTCATACGATACCCACAGTCAACGTCTATCTTCAGGAGTTCCAGCAACCGGGGTAATGCAAAACATTTTTTGATGTGTATATTAAAACGGTGACAGAAGAAAAGCTTTTCGGGTTAATTTTGGATTGATAAGCACGTTATGTTGAATTTACAAAGAAACTGAAAAACTTTATAGTAAGTATCCTTTTGTAGAAACTTGATATGTTTGTTGAACATATCTCTTGTATACCATATTTCCATTACAATGACTACGCTAGCATGTATTTGCGTTAAACTTCTGAGACTTTATTTAAAACGAAACTAGAGGTGATGTGATTGAGTCATTTAAGGGTGATGCAAATTGTTGTTGATAATAAGGCTTAGTACGTACATTTCTATCAGTGACGGTACTGCCTTGAGGCTGCCATGTGACTATCTCGATGACCTCATCAAGTATTCAAACTATCAGATTTTAAGGTGATGTACCTCACAATAACGAAATATGTTACGACGTTACTTAAATGTAATATGTGTAAAGCTCGCTATTTTTTTACTTCTGTGAATATCTACCCTAATACTGGAAACAAAAGGAACAGTCAACCACTCACAGAGAACAGATATCTCAAAAAAAAAAAAAAAAAAGGTTCAAATGGCTCTGAGCGCTGTGGGACTTAACATCTGAGGTCATCAGTCCCCGAGGACTTAGAACTACTTAAACCTAACCAACCTAAGGACATCACACACATCCATGCCCGAGGCAGGATTCGAACCTACGACCGTAGCGGTCGCGCAGTAGATTGTAGCGCCTAGAACCGCTCGGTCACAACGGCCGGCCACAGATTTCTCGACATAGTTCAGAATGACAACGTATTTGGTTTCCTCAGTTCCAGAATTTAGCATCATTTGGAAGCATTTTAATCTTTGAATATGCTCGTAAGAATACATTTTAGGGACCTACATTAATTTGAATTTGGCCAGTATATACTGCACAAACACGAAAAACATAAGTCATATTCCCAATTTTTCGGTGGAATCACGACAACTGCATTTTTTGGTAAAGCTCTGTTCTTGGTGTCATCAATATTACAGTTTAATAGAAGAATATAATACAGATAAGCATAACTATTATGTAAGTTATTAATCGTCTATTAGGATCTAGGAATAGTGATGAAAGGTTCACTTTGTAATATATATATATGTAATGTAAAGTTACTAGGGCTGAATAAACGTAGCCTATATGCATGGAGGTTTAATGAGAGGTTAACTTCGTAGTTAATACTGTATTTTTGTAATTTCTTGCGTGTGTCAGAGCTTACTAGGAGCAACCTTTAATTTTAAAAACAGTCTAGCGTACAGAACAGCCGTTGCTATCGACCGTTGTATCGTCTCTCGTATCGTACAGGCTTTCGATTGTTTTGCAAAGAACAGCTTAATGTCGGTTAAACCGTCAGTGAGAGAGCACCGCGATTACTGCTACTAATAAGGTGAGTACACTATTTGTTTATTACGTATTTTTACGAGTTTCAAAATGGAGTGAGTTAATAAATGGACAGGAACTGTGATTGCTGTGTACAGATGCGATCATAGCTCCAGGCATTATTGGCTACCGTCACAAAGCTTGAAGCTGCTGCCAAGGGCTATCACTGTGGGGGGTCGGACGCGGGGATGCGAGGGACTTCGAGCACCGATCGGTCTACTGCTGTGGCTGTTCTGGTTGCTGCCTGCATTGAGGTTGAACCCTCACCCGTGGTGGAGTGGGAGGTCATTACAAAGTGTGGCAGGCTGTGAAAGACTTACCGTAGGGCTCATCGTAGGGCCTCCTCGGTTCGTTTGGTTTCGGGCGTTATCTGTCGCTGACGAAGTCTCTGAGCCGGATGCAGTCGTCCACCATGTTCCAGAGGAAACTTCTCGGACCGCAAGGTCTGGGAATTCAAATAGGGTGGGTTTGCTGGTAGTTGGGAGCTCCTACGTTAGATGCGTAATGAAGCCAGTTAGGAATATGGCTACCAAGGAAGGGAAGGAAGCCAGTGTGCACTCAATGTGCATAATGGGGGGGGGGGGGGGGGGAGTCATTCTGGATGTGGAAAGGATGCTTCTAGATGCATTGAAAAGTACAGGGTGCAGCCAACTGCAGGTGGTAGCCCATGTCGGTACCAACGACGTGTCTCGCTTTGGATCAGAGGAGATCCCCTCTGGTTTCGGGCAGCTAGGGGCTTAATAGGTCAGGAGTCCACTACACACAAGAAGCGGCTACACGGGTGGCGGGGGCTGTGTGGAAGGGACTGGGTGGTTTTTTAGGCTAGGGTCTCAGAAAACCATAGAAAGGGCGTCTGTCTAAAAGGGGTTAGGTAAAACGCAGTAAGGTAGTTCTAGAAACGATTGGTTTTGTAGTTGTAAATTGTTGCAGCTGTGTTAGGAAATAACCAGGGCTCCAAGCCCAGATAGAAAACACTAGAGGTCATATAGTTATTAGAACAGAAAGCTGGATAAAGCCGAAAATAAATTCAGCCGAAATTGTTTCAAACGATGTAACGGTGTTCAGAAAGGATAGATTAAATACAGTTGGTTGTGGAGTATTTATTGCTGTCAGAAATAGTTGGCCTTGTAGTAAAATTGAAGCAGATAGTTACTGTGAAACAGTATGGGTAGAGGTTATACTTGACAGTGGGACTAAACTATTAATTGGAACGTTTTACCGACCCTCCCGACTCAGAAGATATAGTTGCTGAACAGTTCAAAGAAAACTTGAGTCTCATTTCAGGCAGGTACCCCACTCATACAATTATATCGGTGGCGACTTCCATCTACCCTCGACATGCTGGAAAACTTATACGTTTAAAGCCAGTGGCAGGCATAAAATGGCATCCGGAATTGTTCTGAATGCTTTCTCAGAAAATTATTTTGAACAATAAGTTCATGAGCCCACTCCGAGCGTAAATGGTTGCGAAAGCATATTTGACCTCTTAGCAACAAATAATCCTGGACAAATAGGGAGTATCATGACGAATACAGGGATTAGCGACCACAAGGCAGTTGCTTCTAGGCTGAGTACTGTAACACCCACAACCATAAAAAGGAAAGGTAAAGTACACCTATGTAAAAAAGCTGATAAAAATGCTCTTAACGCCCTTTTAAGAAACAGTCTCTATTACTTCCTGTATGATCACGTAAGCGTAGAAAAGATATGGAATGATTTCAAAGAGTATCGAGGGTAATTGAGAGACATATACCACATAATAAGTGATGGTACTGATCCCCCATGGTACACGAAACAGGTGACATCGCTGTTGCAGAAGCAACGATAAAAACATACCAAATTTAAAAGAACGCTAAATCCCGAAGATTGGCAAAGATCTGCAGAATTTCGAAGTAGAGCTCGTGCTTCAATGCGAGGTGCTTTCAATAATTTCCACAACGAAACTCCGTTTCGGAATCTGGCAGAAAACCCAAAGAGATTCTGGTCATATATAAAGCGCACCGGTAACAAGACGCAATCAATACCTTCACTGAGCGATAACAACGGTGAAGTCTCTGATGACAGTGCCACCAAAGCAGAGTTATTAAACACTTTCTTCCGAAACTCCTTCACCAAAGACGACGACGTAAACATTCCCGAATTCCTATCAAGAAGAACTGCGAGGATGAGAAACATAGAAGCAGATATCCTGAGTGTAGCAAAGCAACTTAAATCACTTAATAAAGGCAAGGCTTCCGGTCCAGATAGTATACCAGTCAGGATCCTTTCAGAGTATGCAGATGCAAAAGCTCCATATTTAGCAACTGTACACAAACCGCTCGCTCACAGAAATTCCGTACCTAAAGACTGGAATATTGCTCAAGTCACACTAATACCCAAAAAGCGAAATATGAGTAATCCGCTGAATTACAGACCCATATCAGTAACGTCGATTTTCAGTAGGGGTTTGGAACATATACTGTATTCGAACGTTATGAAGTACCTCGAAGGAAACGATTTACTGACACATAATCAGCACGGATTCAGAAAATATCGTTCTTGCGGAACACAACTAGCTCTTTATACTCATGAAGTAACGAGTGCTATCGACAGGGGATGTCAAACTGACTCCATATTTTTGGGTTTTCAGAAGGCTTTCCACACCGTTCCTCACAAGCGTCTTCTAACCAAACTGTGCGCCTATGGAATATCGCCTCAGTTATGCGACTGGATTCGTGATTTCCTGTCAGAAAGATCACAGTTCGTAGTAATAGATGGAAAGTCATTGAGTAAAACAGAAGTAATATCCGGTGTTCCCCAAGGAAGTGCTACATGCTCCATACTATTCCTGATCTATATTAACGACATAGGAGACAATCTGAGTAGCCGTCTTAGATTGTTTGCAGATGATACAGTCATTAACTGTCTTGTAAAGTCGTCAGATGACCAAAACGAATAGCAAAATGATTTAGATAACATAACAGTATTGTTGCGGCCACATGTAGTGGCAGTGGAGAATCGCAAAACAGAGGCAGCCGGCGACCGAGGCGTTGCGAAGTAAACGCGGCACAGATAGCCTTGCTGACAGCAGTCTACCAACTGGCTGACGCAAGGACACACGGAGACCGAGCGCCGAGCAAAGCCTGGAGAGTTCTGAGTAAGGGGAAGTGAGGCCAGCACCCTAAGTCACGCTGCAATATACTGCGGGAGTAATAACAAAAATCTACCACAGAGGGTAAAAAACGTCCTCCTGCCGGATATAAATAGTGGAGCGCAGACAGCAACAGACAGAAGCCATTAGGAAGCAGTTCGGATCTGAGAACGGTTGGTCCGCGTCCGAATGTTCAACCTTCGTAGGTGACGATTCCGGAAGTCAGTTCCAGCTCGCAGGAGTCATCTGTTCGCCGCCAGATGTCAACTTCAGCTCTGGAGGTCGGCCTGGGTTCGGTCGGCACCATGACTGACTAACTACAGCGAGAACTTCCAGCAGGACTGGTCACAGGCGCCGCCGGGGACTGACGCCTGGACCTCACAGCAACCCGGCCCCATGGCGCGTGGTCCAACCATGGCGGGACCTCGCGGACATCGCGACTGACGGCTTTCCATCCGCCAGTATTGCAGCCGTCGGCAGCTGACCTCAAGGTGACGAGTTCATCTGAAGCGGCGCACGTTGAGCGCATTGTCAGAGAATCTACACAACAGCAGCCAGGCGGAAGGATCAGCAGTGCTGGGCAGCGACGACGAGGGAGAAACTGTAAAGAAAATTCAATAAATAATTGTAAAATTCCACGCCGTCTCAGTCTTTGGCGCAGCCACTATGTCTGCTGCTAACAAGAGGCTCGGAAGCAAAAAGTGGCAATTGACCCTGACTAAAGAAAAGTGTGAAGTTATTCACATGAGCACTAGAAGAAATCCGCTAAATTTCGATTACGTGATAAGTCACACAAATCTGAAGGCTGTAAATCCAACTAAATACTTAGGGATTACAACTACAAATAACCTAAACTGGAACGACCACGTAGGTAATGTTTTGGGTAGAGCAAACCGAAGACTATCATTCATTGGCAGAACACTTAGAAGGTGCAACACTACAGTTGTCCGCCCTATTCTGGAGTATTGCTGTGCGGCGTGAGATCCGCATCAGGTGGGACTGACGGATGATATAGAAAAAGTTCAAACAAGGGCGGCTCGTTTCGTATTATCGCGAAATAGGGGAGATAGTGCCACAGACATGATACGTGAATTGGAGTGGCAATCATTAAAACAAAAGCGTTTCTCGTGGCGACGAGATCTTCTAATGAAATTTCAGTCACCAGTTTCCTCCTCCGATTGCGAAAACATTCTGTTGGCACCCACCTACATAGGGAGAAATGATCACCACGATAAAATAAGATAAATCAGGGCCCGCACAGTGCTTGAGGTGGTCTGGAGATGTGGCCAGGGAGTGGAAGTGCAGGGTCGCAGGAAGGCGCCATTATTTGCGACATTGCTTGCACAATGATGTATGACTCTTCTGGAGGGAAAAACAATGGAATTATAGGAGAAGCATATCAGATCCTACAGAAAGGTGAATAAGAGACCTGGAAAAGGAAGGATTATGGGCATTTGTAACCAGAGGTGGATGGCCCGCCGGCCGGCGATGATGGGACTGCCTTCAGAGGGGCCAGGTGCAGGTGGTACAGCTGCACAAAGACGTGCTTCTGAGGGGTTGAATACAGTAGTGCCGGTGGCAGATACGCTGGTGATGGATGCACCACATGTTAACCTACCAGAGGGAGATGCTCTGGTGGCAGAAGTGCTAGCAGCAGAAGTGCTGATTACAGAAGCGCCAATGGGAGAGGTGCTGGTGAATTGATAAGATTTAAGAACCGGTAGGGAGCCGACGAGGGCCATGGAGGACGATGTGGGTTGTGTCCCATCAACAGAGAAAACTGGAGAAAGGTGTAGGACGAGTAAGGGATCGTGTGACATCAAGCAAGGTGCCTCACAACAGTACATTTAAACGCAGGGGTACGAAAAGCGTGGTAATAGACGTTGAGCTGGTCCCGTAAGTGAACCTAAGATTGGGTAGTAAGGTATGCACAAAGGTTGAGGAACTGAAGATCGTGATGGGTAAGAGAACTGGGATAGGCGAGAAGAATGTTTTTGAGAGTCACTGTGAATTGCAGAAGCCCTGGAGTACTGTTCCAGCTATGTGCGGAAAGCGGATCCTGGCTCCACCTCTTCGTTAAATTGGTGTAGTAGCATTGATTGTGTTGTCAGCGCTGGGTGACGGCAGCGTCTGGGAAGGTTCCCTTGTGTAAGAGTAGCTTGGAGTCTGGCTGTATGCACTGTATCAGCTGCACCAAGACGTCTGAGACCTATGATGCCGTACTGTAAAGAGACTGTGGGCTTGGAGGGCACACACATGCCGCAGAAACATAAGCAACACTCTGAAGCAGTGTACGGGCATGACGCGACCGCTCTTTGCAAGCACGAAAGCACAGAATTCTGACGGTCTGGACGCTAGTCGCTGTTGGGATCTACCAACCAGTTATCTTCGTCAGCATTGTGGTTTGGATGAGGTCGTCGACGCTTCTATCTTAGTTGCTACAGACTGTGATCAAACTTGGCATTACCGCTGCAGTGTTCGTGATCGAGCGCAAGAACACATTAAAATTAAAGTGCTCGGTTGGCAAGGAACAATTGTATGTTTAGGGTGTATAATGAACGGAACGCGGTTTCTTGGGACATGAGTTTGCAGTTGTTGGATCCGGCAGAAGTTGATCACTGACATTTTGCTGGAATCTTCAGACTCAAACGAACTACATGAGGGTGTTGTTGGTTAGAGTGTTCAGGCATGGAGCCTGAGTTTGAGGGTGAACGATAGGGTGATCGAGGAAGGGAGAATTCCATTGGTGTTGCAGTGAGGTCCTCCTCCTTGACTCGGTGATTTGGACAGCCATTCATGGGAGCCTAGATGCAGCCTGCGTAAAGCAGAGTTGTGAGCTGGCTACAGATCGGTCAGACGCGAGCTAAATACCTGTCCGACAGAAATATACTGGCTCGGCACTCCGGGTGCATGTGTCCTGCGGAAACGAGGTATTGTTGCAATGATAGCGCTGTCTGCGGTGATGCGAACATCTCTGTCGATATGGCTAGTGCTACATGGTGCCAGGGTAGCTGCAGGATCTTTGGTTGAAAACGACACAGCATGTGTGCATTGATGTGGATTGTCGTCTTTTGATCTGCAGAGGAAGTGTCGTTACCAGGCCGGTGATTCGGCAACACATGTACACAACTATATGGTTGGTTGCTGTATCGCAGCAGCCTGACGACATAGTAGCCTGCTGACATTATGTATCGTTCTCCTAAAGCTCACGCTGGGTACATAACAAATAGCGTTACACTGTTTACACGGGATGAGGAAGTAACTTGAACGCAGTTCATTACATAATATAGCACTGATGTACGTTTCAGCCACAGGCCTACCCATATCAGTACAGCACCTGTAATGTTACTCCACTGAACAGGAAATGGGCTGGAAAACAACATTCTATGAACAAATTTGTCTATATTCTCAAAGTGATTCACTGAAGGTCTTTTGTTACAGTTAACGCATTCCTATAATCACTGATTTACTAGTGGCCGTGGCAAACTATTGCCAGACCTTTATTGTATTTATAAGGCTCCTATAATTTGCAGTAGTTAGGCGAGTTTCCAGTACTGACTGCCGGAATCGTAACTTTCTCGTTTTATTTATAGCAAATTTAGTCCTTTTACTTAGTACTTTACAGGTCGTACATTTTATACCTCTTTTTCATGAAATAACATAAAACTTTTCAGTATAGAAATAAATGTTGCAGATGTGACAAGGACATCACGGCTACTCATCACCAGTTTCACTCATATGTATGGTATACCTAAGCCTTGGCCAGAAATGAAAGTAACAGAAAGAGGAGCTACAGATTGTCAAGCGTTTAGAAAAATAGCATTATTGGTGAGAGTTGGACGACACATTATCCATTTATGTTAGTGCAGTTCACGGCGACTGGAGCAGCATACAGGATAGAGAATGGTAATCGGGGGTCGTGGGGCGAGTCTTTGTGCGTAAGTTTTGTTCATATTTCCATTTTTCATATTCTATTTTACTTACACTGTAAACAAACCGAAATAACGCTCCGTATATTTTAGTTATTAATATTTTCATAGAGAGTATGAAAGGGAAATGGAAAGGAAAATTTGGGATTACAAATAAATTCCAGGGATAGATGTGAAGCATACACGAGAACTTTGTAAATAACTTTTATTATTTTAAAGTTGAATATTTACACGTGCTGGGATGATACTGACCGTAGAAACAGGGAAAACTAATTTTGTCGGCATGTTGCACACGTCCTAATGGCCACATTTTTACAATTACTTGCTTGTCTTTAATTTCTATAGAAAAAAACTTGGTTTTCATTTACAAAAGGTTCACTCTCATTGCACAGTCTTGCAGCAAACCACGAGTGACGCATCATTTCACCAAGTATTGGTGAGGATAGATGGTGATGTACAATAGTTTGGAATATGACGCAATGTTCTCGAGATACGATTTCTGTTTCTCGCTGCACAGGAGAATAGCATTTTTTAAGATTCTGATCAATTTATTACCTGACGAGAAAAATACGGATCACAACGTTACACTAGCGGAATAAATTTGGGAGAATCGCTTTAATACTGCACGATGGAAATCCACCATCTTGAAAAATCGCGTAGTGTAACTGTGGACTTGTTTGTCCTTGTCACGAATCATTCAACAGAAGAAATTCGTTCTCCATAACGTAGGACTTCACTGCACCAATGGAAAAAAAAATTGTGTAAGTCTTTTAAAAAGATCACCAGATTTTCATGAAGTAATGACTACAATCCTACATTGTACTCATCTATCGTTTTTGAATCCTCGGTCCAAAAAATCCCGTACTATCTTGTAGGCTCACGTAGATTATTGGCAATAATTTTCCTGAAAGGGTTATAGCATACTGCGTTTTAAAACAGTCGATTCCTTCCTTTATATTTTTCAGCTTATTTGTAGGGCAAGTAACGTAAAAATAGAAACAAAAAAAAAATTCCGCGTAGCATTTATTCTTTCTGCCGCACCGGGCGCTAACTGGGAACTACTGAAACATGAATGGTAAATGCCTCGTCCGACCACACCAAAAATGCTATTTCTTCAAAGTGAATGCCCCTCTGAAACTACCACTTCTGTCACTTTCATTTCTGGCCAGCGATCGCTACGGTCGCAGGTTCGAATCCTGCCTCGGGCATGGATGTGTGTGATGTCCTTAGGTTAGTTAGGTTTAAGTAGTTCTAAGTTCTAGGGGACTGATGACCACAGTAGTTAAGTCCCATAGTGCTCAGAGCCATTTGAACCATTTTTTTTTTAGTCCACCAGATATTATCAGAATACACTAATTTCAAAATATGTCACACATTTTCATACTGTATAAACCGCATTAACATCATCTTTTACACCTATGAGTAGCACCACGGGGCTTGCACGCAGTGGCCGTCCAACCACACAACATACGCTCTGACTTACTACTCCTTAGACTGCTGACGCATAGTCGGTGACAAAGGCGGAAAGATAAAGCCCAGTTGCATTCATCAGGCTGCGGAAACTGAAATTTTCTAAGATAACGCTACCTCTAAACGACAACATACTTACAAGAAGACAACACTGAAAGAGCAGCTGCATCTTTGCGATAAGACAAAGCCTCTTGTAGCCCCAGAAAAGGTTCAAATTTTCCTGCGCCTGAGGCCAAGTGCCAACTTCGCAGAGAGATCGCCTCCTGTCTGATAGAGAGATACTGTCACTCTCAAGATATATGGTCACTGGATAAATCAGTAGTAGATTTAGTTCCTCTTTTCGAAGAGATTTTAGTGGCAGCACTTCGAAAGTCTTTTTGCGACTCACTAGCACCTAAATCGAGTCAATGATAGAGCGGTGCAAGCAGAGTTTATCCCTCCTCTTTTGTCTTATCATGATCAGCCGACCCAACTGCTCCGAGAACTTAGTCCATTCTCCGTGTTTCCAGTATTACTGTTCTCTAATCTAAACTTAATTTCGTAATCATTTACTGCGTTATTTATGACAAGCTTCTTTTGTACTGGCTAGAGATGTGCGGTGACCATAAGCAACGCATCTCCGTAAGACATTTTGAAGTCTTGTACGTCGGTACTCTTCCATTTGGAGACACGTGTAGACAGATATCAAGGCGCATGGTGATTTTAGGAAAACTCATTCTCCTTAGAGAAAACATCCACCGTATACGGAAAATAATAATCCGCCAAGGAATAATATGCAGTAAGAAACGTAATGGCTGTTTTACACCTCTTTACTGCTAACTGATCCACGGGGAGAGGACAACGACGCAGAAGTCAACACAAATGTACGAATGCTGGTACATAGTAGGTTGCATTAATAATTCTAATTTACCTATCAAAACCGCTTGCGGAAATGGATAATCTTTAGCGGTATTTGATAATGAAAGTTCTCAACCTCCAAAATTTTGTAGAACTGTTATTAGACCATGTCACAGGTACTTTGTCACATTTGCTGAAGACGTTTGTCGCCTTGCGTTACATGCAGTAACGGAATAGCTCTCACACATGATGTAATCAAAATTAAGCAATGAGATCTGTAGAGATCAGCACATGTTAGATGTGGTGGATCAGTTTTTTCAAGCAATTTCACTTCAAACTACAACAACACATCTCCTAAATTAATGTCGGCATTCTTAGACTTTTAGATCAGACAGAGACCTGGACAAGTGAATTCGATTCACTGTCAGATATTTACATAAAATAAATGTGTTTACTGTGTTTCGACTCAATCAAATGAAAAGATTTTAAGCAAAGGTCTTGTGAGAAGACGTTATGAGTATCAAATGTAATATTTAACAGAAATTTTAATTTAATATTACATAAATTTAATATAGCCGACATATTAGTCGTGAAAGAACAGCAACTGTATTGATAATTAAAAAGCTGTCACTTATTATTCAGCCTCAGCTGTACATTTTTAAATACATTATATTTCGATCATACCGGATCATCTTCAGATCTGAAACAAAATAAAACTGAGTATTTACTGCCTATTATTTTACAGTAAGTAGAAAATCATTGTGCTCGTAAATATGATTTACTATCTACTGTAATTGCATCAGGACCTCATGGTATCTGTGTCAGAAGCTTATATCAGAGACGTGTGTTTTGCAACTGCGGTCAATATTTTAAAATGGTATCTGGTGGAGCTGTGGGTGAGGGGATGGCAATGGTGGGCAGAGGAAGTGTGGCGAGGGGAAAAATGAAGTGAGTGTGAGTGGGAGACAAGGAAATGAAAGCAGGGCGAAGGAGTAGTATGCACGTAATGAAGTAAACAAGGGAGAAACTTACACTAAAATTATAAAAAACGGAAATTCTGTAGTAATTTCTCCACCCCCTTTCCCTCCACTCCTTCTCCTCTTGCCTGCCTACACAAGATACCAATTTAAAACACTGACCGTATTTGCGAAATACAGTACTCAGATATGACGTGATGACACAGACACAATAGGTTTCCGATGCAAGTACTGGAAACTATCCACTTGTTTGCTATCACGGAACCCTTAACTGACCTGCAAGTTAGGGGCGAGAATCATGATATAAGGCAAATCACACCCAAGCGGGTTTACGGTGAATCTGCACAACGTGTGGAATGAAATCTTATAATACCCCTGAAATAAATACTACGTGGTTTGGGTATCCTGTCATACAAATTAGTATCCATTAAATTAATTACTTAAACTTTCCCTTGAAAGGCCGGCCGAGGTGGCCGAGAGGTTCTAGGTACTACAGTCTGGAACCACGCGACCGCTACGGTCGCAGGTTCGAATCCTGCCTCAGGTATGGATGAGTGTGATGTCCTTAGGTTAGTTAGGTTTAAGTAGTTCTAAGTTCTAGGGGACTGATTACCTCAGAAGTTAAGTCCCATAGTGCTCAGAGCCATTTTAAACATTTTTTCCCTTGAAAAATGAAGATGCGAAAGGGTTCTGGTGAGTGTGACTTTAACAGATGAAGCCCTACCAAATTACGATTTCTTTTTCTTTTAATTTGATCGTGAATTTTTACGAGGAATAATCATCGATTTCAACGTAAACCAAACATGTAAACCGTCCTGTTGGCAAGGGCCTAGTGCAACAGACGCTGCATCGAATCTAGTGCGCTTCTCTACTACGAGAAGGCGAAGCAAAGAAAATGGGTGAAATGTAAAATAAAGAAGTACGTAATCGGATGCGGTACCACAACCTCACCATAAGGAGGCTAAGCGGTCCTATGCATGCCACCGCTGAGAGACCTCAGCTGGAATTTTGGGTTGTTGAATAATCAACTAAAACCCTACAGGTCAGAGCAGCATATATTACCGACGGTACAGCACAAGGCGGCCTGCTGACAACGGCTGCTACTTCTGCTCGGCTAAGTTGCACGGAGATGGGCTCCGCCGTGGAGACCGATCGAAGAGCTAGAGCGAAAAAAATAACTGCCGGACAAATGAAAATGTGAATGAAATTACCCTGCAGCAAGGGCGGCAAAGTACACGTGCAGCTCTTGCGGCGGTCAGGAACCAACCCCCCCCCCCTCCCGCCCCTGAAATCCCCTCACCACACGCCCAGAGAACGACCACTCTGCTGTGGCAGAACTCGGGCAATCGTCACCGATAAACAAAGGTTTCGCCAATGATGGTCTTACAACAAATTCGTCTAGACTCCAACTGCATTGCTCCGTCAATCTAGGCTCCAATACCATTCCTTCGACCATTTTCCGACGGTGTCTGGAAACGTGTGTTGACGTAATAGTCGAGCAGCCTATCACAGCCTCCACCAGGACATTGTGCTGGAAGCTCTCTGACAACGGGCACAAATGGAACATGATAATTATGGTGCTACGTGTGGCACCATTATCCCACGGAACAAAGTGATCATTTCTCCAAAACATCGCAGTCAATAACACAGTCGTGGTGAAGAGATGGCGAGTTCCTGCACAAATATCAAGCTCTTTCGAGAAAGTCAACAGCCACAGGACGGGACTCCGTTCACTCTTCCTAGCGACTTCACGTTCCCCGCACCTTCTGACTGGTGCTAATGTGAGTAGTTGTCCTCCTCACAGACCAAAAGTTCCCCGTCGTCTCCAGCGTGAAATGAATAGAATTGCCACATGCATACACCCTACTCCCGATCATCTTCATGCCAATACATAGCATCCAGTCACCTACAGTGCAGTACGGTAGCGAAATGACATTAATTTGCATGGACGCAAATTCAGATTTTACAGATTCAAGATAGGCTAGCGTGTGAAGAGACCAGTGGACTTGCCATCGTGCAGTGCTTAAGTAAATTCTATATTTATGTACAATTCTTTTCTAATTTTTTTGTAAGATAATAAACAGGGCATGTGTAATACTAGTATGTTTTAGATCTGAAGTTAATCCAGTGGTCTCAAAACACGTCATGTGTTTAAAAATATATAACTGAGAGTGAAAAAATATGAGAACTGTTTTAACATAAATTTAGGTTACGAGCTGAACACACATCTCTACGCAGTATCCAGTCAGTTATTAGCTTTGCACATGCAGTCAGCCTAATACTCATGATTGTTAACTTCTAATTGTCAATACGAGATTAGCCACTACAAGCCAGCGCCACTGGTATTAACGTCTATTGCTTAGTGCACTCTCCAGCCACTAGCCAATAGACTCCACTGTTCGTATCGGTTGTGGTGGGTTTCGACGATGTTGCATGAGCGAAATTGCTGGTATCACCAAATAAACATGGCCACGCCACTCTCAGTTTGCACCAACGAAAAACAGCATTCTGTGCTACGTTTTCTTTACTACCCGGAATTGAAATCCATATTAGGCAATGTTGTCCTATGGGGAAGAGTTTATGGCAGGACCGGACAGTCAAAAGCGACCGAACAAGCGTGAAGGACGAGGGGAGAGTAGGATGTCAAGTTATAGCCACAACTGATGCAAACACTGAGCAATTCCACGACTTGATTTTGGATAACCGACGAGAAGCTCCTCTTAAAGTGGCAAAGATACTGGTTCTGCATAAGAAAATATTTCCACTCATGGCCGTCCTAGCAACAATCACATCCCACGTTTTCTCCAAAGGACAGTAGTTCACATAGGTGTCCGCACAAATAACACTTTGCGGGGAAACATTTTACTCAATACCAAAACCACCACCATAGGACTTAAAAAGTTAGGAATACACGGTATGGTTTTTGACAAATGCACTAGCCTGTATTTTGCGCAGGTCAGCAGAATCTTTACTATAAGATACCAAAAACCAATCAATGCCTCTGGATTACAGAATTTAAGTTAATGTGCAGTTTTCACACCCTCAGACCAACATGGAATCCTTCTTTCCAGTATTAAAGACATATTACATACCACTAAAGAAGGCAAGGAAATAGATCTCCAAGAAGAACTAAGAACAGATATTCATATTCTCAGTTCATATAGGTTGTAAATGAGCTATTGGAGATAGCCAACAAATAATTTATGCAGAATATCGTTGAACTACTCCCATAAGTTAAAAATAACAAAGATCTCCAACAGTCAGGAATGTCATCAACAATGTCTTCACCGCAATAGAAAAACACCTGTGCTACATAACTTCCTACCAACCACCATAGAATAAAAAGAACATAAATAAAACTCAACACACTAAGTAGACGCCCCTAATAGTTTCGTAACATATAATTAAATTTTTAACATTACCGAAAACATACTAAAAATAACTTGCATATATTTATATTTGAAGTAATTTACGATGTTAGTATAAAATCTCTAATACTGAGCAGATGTGTCCTCTTAACACCCTCCACCTATTACATTGATATTGCCGCCAACTACCTTATACACTGTAGTGATCATATCCACCTATTACATTGATATTGCCCTCAGTGATCATAAAAGGTCACACACACACACACACACACACACACACACACACACACATATATATATATATATATATATATATATATATATATATATATATATATATATATATAGCAAGATATATGAGACACCCTATATATAGGGTTTGCTCACCTAAAATAACTTTTTCTGATGAAAAATTGTTTCAACCAGTATTTGTTAACATCATTTGGTAGTTCTTGCTGAGGGTATACTGTTTATGTATCCCCACAGATGTAGGAGATACGGGATAGAGGTTAGATCTTTTAAAGTGTATCATGTACGTACATTTCATTCCAGAACATACTTAGCCTCTCCAAGAGCTATTCAAAAATTTATATCACGCGGTGCCATATTTGTAAAAAAAAAAGTAGATGTTCAAACGACAAAGGGTACACAGTTTGTGGGGAAACCGAGATGTTTACTGACTTGAATGTACACATCACATATCAAGCGTAGTGGCGTGACTGTGGTGCCGTTCTTGGTTATGATTTCCGACTGATGTAAACACAGGTACTCCTGTACCTCCCTCCCCCCCCCCCCCCCTCATTGGTTGCTTTAGCATACAGTACACCTCTTACCAGTAGCAGAGTAACCTAATGCGGCACGGCTGTAGTATACATCGCGAATAAAATTTTTGTTGTTTTAAGATGTATGATGTACACGTACAACGATAAGGAAGAAATGCTTCTGATCCACGGAGAAAGAACGGTGACATGAAATAATTTAGTAACTCGCTTTTTTATATTCAGTACTGTTAGGTAACAATATGATTATTATTTTATTATGTCTATCTAGTACTCTACTACACATGCCTGTACTATAATTTGCTGTAGGCGGACGAAATTCTGTTTATGAACAATTACTGTACAGCAGGCGATTCTCTGACAAGCCACTGCTTGTAGCTGGATGTTTGCTCATATCTCGTTTACTTGAAACAGGAAGTATAATTGCGGATCCTATAAATCGTCGTAAAACACGAACAGACGAAGCTGCTGATTTCGCTGCGCTCATTGCCGTAGTCGTGAATCCTCAAGGCAGCATATGACGAATTCAACATGAAGATGGTGTCTCGGAAACAAGTGCATTATGCGTTCTGCAACTTTATAAATTATATCCTTACTATGTTCATTTACATCAAGAACTTCATGGAAGTGACCTCCGTAACAGGGGTCAATTTTGTGAGTGGGCTCTGTAGCAACTTCTGTCTAATCATAAATTCTTCTCGGATATTCTTTCTACGGACGAGGCGTCATTCTTCAACAAAGGAATTGTCAATATGAGAAATATACCTGATTGGTCCATCAGCAATACACGATGCTCCGACAGGTACAGCATCAAAGTCCATGGTACATTAATGTTTGGTGTGGAGTTATTGGAGATATCTTCATTGGACCTTCTTTGGTAACTGTCTACCAAAGTGGCAGACAGTACGCCCGATTTTTAAGACACACTCTTCATGTTCTCTTAGATGCCATACCTCTAAATCATAGGATGGTCACGTGGTATCTGCTTTATGGATACCTTACACTTAACGCCCTACGAGAACTAATTCCGGACCATAAATACCCGGTAGGTGGATGTGACGTGGTTGGCCATTTAGTTGGCCTGCACCATTTCCGGACCTTACACCGCTCGATTTTTTTTTTGTGTGGAGCAGTCAAGGATGCTGTGTACCAAAACATTCCAACAATACCACAGTTCATACAACAACGCATTATTGATGCTTGTACAGTCCTCACAGAAGAAGTAGCACGATATAGGATGTCATTCATCCACAGAGTGACCCTATGTATGAATGCCATTGGTCACCATTTTGAGCGTGTGATGTAAACGTTCTGTTTACCTCTGCATTGTCCTAAGTTTTGCACTACGGTACTGTACAATGACAAGATGTAACTGCTCTACAGTGCCGTACAGTTGCATTCGAAGTTTATTGGTAGTTTGTAAAATGTTAGAACTCTCATTGAAGAGGTTAAATGATTTAGTCAATAAAATGCTATGTAGTAATATTTAAATTATAGAAGTTATGCATTATTTATCAGTTGATAGCTACTACTTAAAAGTCCAGTCGGATACATTTTTGAATAGCTCTTGGAGATGGTGAGTGTATTTTAGAATAAAATGTACATCATTCCATTAAAAAAATTAACCTCTACTCCGTATCTCCTACATCTGTGGGGATACATAAAACGTATACCTTCCAACAAGAACTACCCCAATGAAGCAGCCGCGCGGTCTAAGGACGCCTTGTCACGGTCCGTGCGTCCTGTCGGACGTTCGGGTCCGCCCACGGGCATGGATGTGTGTGTTGTCCATAGTGTAAGTTAGATTAAGTAGTGTGTAATCTTAAGGACTAATGAACTCAGCAGCTTGGTCCCATAAGACCTTACCACAAATTTCAAAAATTTTCAATGATGAAACTTCCTGGCAGATTAAAACTGTATGCCGGACCGAGACTCGAACTCGGGACCTTTGCATTTCGCAGGCAAGTGCTCTACCAACTGAGCTACCCAAGCACGACTCACGCCCCGCCCTCACAGCTAGGAGACGAGGTACTGGCAGAAGTAAAGCTATGAGGACGGGGCGTGAGTCGCGCTTGGGTAGCTCAGTTGGTAGAGCACTTGCCCGCGAAATGCAAAGATCCCGAGTTCGAGTCTCGGTCCGGCATACAGTTTTAATCTGCCAGGAAGTTTCATATCAGCGCACACTCCGCTGCAGAGTGAAAATGTCATTCTGGAAATTTCCAATGATGTTAAAAACCATTGGATGAACAATTTTTCATTTAACGTATCAGAAAAAAAGTTATTTTTGATGAGCAAGATAAGTGGGAATGAGGCATATATAATGTCGAAGCTATGTTGTTCCGAAACGAAGGAGAAAATCTAAAACTTTTCACACAAGTTTTTCAGTATTTATAAGAGGACATAAGATAGTGACCGTAACTCCTTCTTAAAATGCCATTCTCGATACGTTTTCAGGTTCACATTACTTTTTTTAAAAATGGGATTATGTATTTTCTTCTACGAAATTGGGAAGGGCCTTCAATTTTGAGTATAAATGTTGCATTACTTTTATCCTTCAGGTGTGAGAAGACAGAAAATAGTGTTGACACACTTTAACTTTAGTGACATCCACTTCCACTCTATGCGTATAATACTAGTACACTTTATAACCAAAATTTATGCTCACATTACAAGCAATTTCATTTTAGTAAATGCTCAAAGTTACGATCATTAACTTTGCTGCATTTGCGAAAACGCGCTTCAAAAGCAGTTGAACATATCCGAACATTTCTTTGCTGATTCCTGCACAGACATTCCTACTTCGTTGAAATAGTTTTTCTGGTGAGGTTGGAATTTCTCGATACACTTTGTCCTTCATGTATCCCCATACGAAAAAGTCTGGAGCCGTGAGGCAGAGGAGCGAGAAGGACAGTGGGAAAGCTCATTTATATCTTACCCACCGATCAGGGTAATCTCTGTTTGGTATTTCTCGATCTATAGCTGAGTAATGGGATTGGTAACCATCGTGTTGATACCACATGGCACCCCGTTCCATAAGGGGCACATCTTGAAGCAAAGGTGGAAGTTCTTGGTCTAAAAATTTTCTAAAACATTCTGTATATATGTGGCCATTATATTTATTTTCCCCGAAGTATGGTCCAATGATACTTAACCCTAGAATTCCATACCAAACATTCAAGCGCCACTGCCTATTACGCTCAGCTTCCCTTAACCGTTCTCCGTGCAAGTTATTCTAGCGCCCATACGAGCTTCACCATAAATATAAATCATATCGATGCCCTCATTAATCGCCTATCGAATACAAAACGAAGTAGAGCGCACTCAGAATAGTAGGTAACGTTCTTAATCGGTTTCAGTTACCTCTGGATAAACTCGTATCGATGTCACCAAACCAGTAAGTAAATGAGTATCGTTATGCGAATAAAAATAAAAGATCAAGAAACCAGCTGACGTTAACAAATGAATTTCCTGCATTGAAAACAACAACAAAATATATCACACCATCAACCACCCTTAGTGGATAAATGTACTACAAGATTTATACTCCAAATTCAGTGCCTTTTCCAGTCTGGTAGAAGAAAATGCACCACCCCATTTAAGAAAATTTCCCTGAAAAGAACATTGGCAGGCAATTTAAGGACGATTTCGATCACTCTTTTATGAATACTGAAAATTTTCACCTTCCCTTCGGAGCAAGATGGCCACGACAACATGAATGCCTCACCCCAGATATATATCCTCTTTGTAATGATTTCTCTCTCTCTCTCTCTCTCTCTCTCTCTCTCTCTCTCTCTTATTTTCTAGAATTATACTGTCAATTGCTGCAAATGAAACCAAGCGAAACAGTTTGTCCCATAGTCCTTAACTAACAAGTTAATTCTCAGAGTATGATAATTTTGTAATTATTTTTGTGTTATTTAAGTATTATACCTGCCATGTACTTTCTTTGTTTGATTTAGGTCTTTGCTCAATAGGAAATCAGTGATATTTTTGCTCAGTGGATGCTCTTTGAATTGCACTAATAGTATGAAGACGTGACATAAGGGGAGCAAGCAGGTCAGAGGTCACGCGCTTCTATATCTTATCCATCGATCAGGATAATATCTATTTAGTATTTCTCTAGCTATAGTTGAATAATGAGACTGATAACAATCGTGTTGATACCACATGGCACCCAGTTCGACATGGGGCACATCTTCAAGCAACGGTGAAAGTTCTTGTTCAAAACACTTTCCGGCCATTAACTTTTCTTATCTGAAGTATGGTCACATGATACTTAATCCTACAGTTGCACACTAAACATTCACGCACCGCTGCCTTTGATGCTGAACTTCCCGTTTCCCGCAATCATCTACAATTTTCCACTGACCAGTAATGTATATTATGTTGGTTCGCTTGAACATGATTGATGAATGTCGCCTCATCAGAAAATAAAATGTTTGAAAACGTATCATTTTCAATTTGTAATAGACCCATTGGCAAAATTCAACACGCTTCTGAAATCACCCTCATGAAGGGATAGATGTAGACTAATGTGCTGTGGATGGAATTTATTACGCTTAGGTATTCGAAGAACACTCCTTTGCGAAAATCGGGAATCACATTCCAGCTGATGAGAACTTATGTGAGAATTAGCAGCAACTGCAGCTAATTCAACGGCTTTAGAATTTCCCCCCGTAGTTGTTGTTCTTCGTAGAAGAAGTGCCAAAGAAACTGTTAGAGGCATGCGTGTTCAAGTACAGCGATATGTAAACAGGTAGAATATGGTGCTGCGGTCGACAACGCCTGTATAGCACAAAAAGTGTCTGGCGCAGTTTTTATCAAAATTTAAGTGAGTTTTAAGGTGGTGTTATAGTCGGCACACGAGCGATGGGACTCAGAATCTCCGAGGTAGTGATGAAGTTGGGATTTTCCCGTACCACCATTTCACGAGTGTACCTTGAATATCAGGAATCCAATAAAACATCCTCCCACAACGCCGTTGCCGAAAAAAGATCCTGCAAGAATGGGACTAACGACTACTGAAGAGAATCATTCAACGTGACAGAAACCTTCCGCAAATTTCTGCAGATATCAATGCTAGGCCATTAGCAAGGGTCAGAATGAGAACCATTCAATGATATATTATCGATATGGGCTTATGGAGTCGAAACCCCACACGCGTACACTTCATGACTGTACGAGACAAAGATTTACGCCTCGCCTGGGCCCGTCAACACTGGCATTGATCTGTTGATGACTGGAAACATGTTGCCTGGTCGGACGAGTCACGTTTCAAATCGTATCGAGCAAATGGACGTGTACAGGTACGAAGACAACTTCATGAGTCCATGTACTCTGCATGTCAGCAGGGGACTGCAAGCTGATGGAGGCTCTGTAAAGGTGAGGGGCGTGTGCAGTTGGGAGTGATGTGGGACCCTCGATACCTCTGGATACGACTCTCACACGTGACATGTACGTAAGCAAGCCGTCTGATCAGCTGCATCCATTCATGTCCAGTGTGTATCCCGATGTACTTCAGCAGGACAATACGAGACTGCACACGTCCAGAATTGCTACAGAGTGGCTCCAGGAACACTCTTCTGAGTTTAAACACTTGCGCTGGCCACCAGACTTTCTCGACATTATTGAGCATAACTGCGATGTTTTACAACGTGCTGATCAGAGGTGATCTTCACCCCCTCGTACTCTTACGGATCTAGCGACAGCCCTGCAGGATTCAGGATGCCAATTCCCTCTAGCATTACTTCAGACAGTTTTAGAGTGTATGGCACGTCGTGTTGCGACACTTGTGCGTGTTTGCGGAGCCGTAAACGATATTGGACAGGTGTACCAGCTTCTTAGGCACTTCATTGTATTTTCATTGAGCGACACCTCTCGATTCAGAGAATAAGTTCGCAAAACGTTGAAAATTTCTTCCAGATAACTGTCCCTTTCCAGGATACCATTCTTCGTTTAAGTTGTAAGCTTCCCTAACTCTCTTACGAGCTTCACCCTAGATGTAAATCATATTGATATTCTCACTAAATCGTCTATCGAACATACCTGAATACAAAACGAAGTGGAAGGCACTTTAAAAATAGTGGGTAACGTTCTTATGAGGTTTAAATTGGCTTTAGATAAACTTATACCGATGTAAACAAAAGTGTAAACAAATGAATATCGTTATGGGAATATAAATAAAAGATTAACAGGCCAGCTTATATAAATAAATGAATTTCCTTTATTGAACAATATCTATAAAATTTGTCAATTGTTGCAAATGAAACCTCTCTAAAAACGTTTGTTCCATAGTTCTTAAATAACAAGTTATTCCTCAGAGTATAATGATTTTGTAATCATTTTCCTGTTATTAAAATATTGCACATGGCATATACTTTGTTGATTTGGATGTTTGTTCAATAGGATATGAATGATATTTTTGGTTAGTGGATGCTCTTTGCAGTGTACACAACATCGAATTTACAGCACATGACATGAAGTGTTCATGTGACACAGTGGTTTATTTAAAATATGTGTGCTGTTTGCGCTGTAACAGCTTATACATCGCCTTGGGAAACCACAGTGACCATAACAAAACAATATTTTGTCCACTAGAAATTGTAAGTGTGTATAACTATTCCGCGTATGTAAATAAATGCAGACATATTTGTTTGTTTTAATATCGAAGCAACATACAAAGTGGTCTATAAATTCAATTAGTATTTGTCTGTGCAGGAGCGGAACACATGCTACTGATGAAAACATTAATGACATCAGAAACGTTAGGCACTCGAAGATGATCACGGTATCTCGAAACTGATTACAGAACTGAAGTAAATCTCTTCAAAAGTATTTATTTGTATCTGGTTACGTCACTCAGCAACAATCATGAATGGCTGCGGATTTCACGAGCAGCACCATGGATGGAATAAATGAAAAACAGTCCCCATCCCCAGTTTCTGTGAATGTTATCGGGAGGTTTCCATTGGTTGTGAGGCAAATTCCGGAACTGGTAATCCTTTCGCAAATATTCCAAATTGGGCTTATTTTGACCCACTACGAGCCCACCTGGATTTGTTGGGAAAGTACCTCACCCAGCCGTGGCTATTACTGAAGCAGCCGGGTTTGCTTTCGAAATTCGTCGTTGAGCGTGCTGAGCTATTACCGTCATAGCGTGGAGGAAACTCGTGGAGTGTTTCTGAAGTTGCAGAGCAGTACCAATCATGCTTTATATTCTGATGAGGCCTTCGATTGTAACCCAGTGAACTGGAACAACACCACATACGTCACATTCAGGCCATCTATCTTTCTGTTTTCAATACACAGTTGGGAGACGCCATACAATATTTTAGTTGAAGCCCATATTTGGTAAATTTTATTTTATAACTGACTATAAATGTATCTCATTTCAAAACAGCAGAACGTTGAGGATCAGGCGCAGGTGCGTTGTTATTGGTGCGGTAAGTTGTAATAAAATGACAAGAAAGGCTTATTGGTGGATAAAGAATTTTCAGCGATCAAAGACTTTAGGAGTTGGTAAGATACAATACATAGTCGTATATTACGGAATTTCAAAGTTTTGTACTTAATAAAGACATACAGATACAGAGTAGTGTGTGAGCTACGTACCTAATTAGCGTCTCAATAAATCCAAGAATTTTGTACTAACCTCTGAGTTTCTTAAAAGATTCTGGGACTTCGTTATTAACAGAATAGAAGTATGTGGCGCATTGATACGCCAATTTAAGTGCCAAAAATACTTACACTACATGAATCGGGACTTGGGTTTCACATGTTATAAAGATACTGCTACTAAATAGGAATAATAGTCAAGTGTGAATGATATTAGGGTTTTGTACTAAAAACTGAGAATGAATAACTTAATTTTTACCATATGTGCAAGACTATTGTCAATTTGTAGCACATTATTGTAATCGAATTTTTTTAAGTTGATGGCTTTACTTGTAGGACATGGATAGTTCTTCCCCTTTTGTTTTATAACATTTCCATGATTACTGAAGGTTTTGTTTGTGTTTACTAAAATGAGAACAATATCACTAATTTGTGGGCAAGGGGGAAACGTGGGTTTTAACAGAGCTAACGTAGCAGTTTTACGCCCGTCCATTTTGTGAGCGGACTATGTTATTTACCAGCCACATATAGACGACAGCAGCTGGTGCAGAGGGCAGGAGTCACAAAGCGCCAAGGTACATAGGCAAACCACATTAACAAGCACGTCATATGTGACGCGGCCACTGTGTGTCGTGCAGGTGGCTCTAGTGTTCCGTCCACGTCCACCGATACGTCAGCTGTCTCGTCTCGTGTGAGAGCGGCTACCGCAGCTAGTTTACGTTAATCCAATTCGAACGCTAGTGTGTTGTGTAGCTGTCCCACGTCACCTGTACCCGCAAACTGCCACTGGAGCAAACTGCTGTCTCTTGTACCACATTGAGGCAGACATACAATACTCACAAGCTGGATCGTTTCTTAGCATACAGTAGCACGCTGGAGATCAAGTCTGCGCACTGCATGTCAAATATCACGGCCTGTGTGATGACGGCTTTGCAGGTAGCTGTTGGACAGTACTGAAGAATTAATCGAAGGTAAGAAAGTGCAAGCTAACATCAATCTGATAGTCCGATTGCATCCCCCCCCCCACTCCCCACCCCCCACCCCCAAACCAAGGACCTTGCCACTGGTGGGGAGGCTTGCGTGCCTCATCGATATAGATAGCCGTGCGGTAGGTGCAACCACAACGGAGGGATATCTGTTTAGAGGACAGACAAACGCGAAGTTCCTGAAGAGGGGCAGCAGGCTTTTCAGTAGTTGCAGGCGCAACAGTCTGCATGATTGACTGATGTAACACTAACCAAAACGGCCTTGCTGTGCTGCTACTGCGAATGGTTGAAAGCAAGGGGAAACTACAGGCGACATTTTTCCCGAAGGCTAGCAGCTTCACTGTATGATTAAATGACGATGTCGTTCTCTTGGGTAAAATATTCCAGAGGTAAAATAGACCACCATTCGGATCTCCGGGCGGGGACTACTCAGGAAGACGTAGATACAGGGAGAAACAAAACTGGCCCCCTACGGATCGGACCGTGGAGTGTCAGGTCCTTAATCGGGTAGGTAGGGTAGAAAATTTAAAAAGGGAAATGGATAGGTTATAATTACTTTTAGTGGGAGTTAGTGAGTTCGGTGACAGGAGGAACAAGGCTTCTGGTCAGGTCAATAAAGGGTTACAAATACAAAATCAAATAGGGGAAATGCTGGAGTATGTTTAGTAATTGATAAAAAAAATTGCAGCGCGGGTAAGCTACTACGAACAGCATAGTGACCACATTATTGTGGCCAAGACAGACACTAAGCCCACGTCTACCACAGTACAAGTTTATTTGTCCACAAGATCCACAAATGACGAAGAGATTCAAAAAATGTATGATGAGGTAAAAGAGATTATTCGGAAAGTGGAGGGAGACGAAATTTTAATACTCATGGGGGACTGGAATGCGATAGTATAAAAACGAAGATAAGGAAAAGTTGTAGGTGAATATGGAATGAGGGCAAGTAATGAAAGAGGAAGCCGCCTGGTAGAGTATTGTATAGAGTATAACTTAATCATAGCTGACACTAGGTTTAAGAATCATAAAAGAAGGTTGTATACGTGGAAGAGGCCTGGAGACACTGGTCGGTTTCAGATATATTATATAATGGTAAGACAAATATTTAGGAACCAGGTTTTAAACTGTAAGATATTTCCAGGGGCAGGTGTGAACTGTGACCACAGTTTATTGGTTATGAACTGTAGACTAAAATTGAAGAAACTGCAAAAAGGTTGGTACTTACGGAGAGGGACGTGGATAAACTGAAAGTACCAGAGGTTGTAGAGAGTTTCAGAGAGAGCATTAGGGAACTATTGACAAGAATGGGGGAAGGAAATACAGTAGAAGAAGAATTGGTAGCTTTGAGGGATGAAATAGTGAAGGCAGCAGAGGATCTAGTAGGTAAAAAGACGAGGGCTGGTACAAATCCTCGGCTAACAGAAGAGATATTGAATGTAATTGATGACAGGAGAAAGCATAAAAATGCAGTAAATGAAGCAGGCAAAAGGAACAGAAATGTCTGCAAGACATCTAATCGAAAAACAGTTCTACGCAAGGAAGGGAAAGCTGAAAGGTGGAAGGAGTACATAGAGGGTCTATACAAGGGCGACATACTCGACGGCAATATTGTGGAAATGGAAGAGGATTTAGATGAAGAAATGGGAGATATAATACTGCACGAATAATTTGACACAGCACTTTAAGGGGATACGGAATCGGATTTTGGGTTAAAAAATCGAATTTTTTTTTATTGGCGTATTATATTCTGCCATGTTTCCTCTTTAAAATGACGTATCATACATAGCTCTACTACAATTATAACTATTTTATTTTTATATATTTGTGAGATCGGGTATTGCGCTTTAGTTATACACGTCTCTCGTGGCTGACCATGAACTTTTTGGCAGTACCTTTAAAGTGACATGAATTCAAATATCCCGGTTTCCAGCGACTATTTATACACTAGTTGCCCGAAAATGTTTCTCTCTGGTTTCCTCAAGTTACTCTTTGACTTTGTGGCGGGACTGTTTTGTAAACAGTGTGATATAAGAAAGTAGTTGTTGTTGAGTTATTTCGTATTTAGTGCTTCATTTTTCGCAGTGAAAATGCCTAGAGCTAAAGCAAAAGTATTTAAAAAGCGTGTGAACTGGCAAAAGAAAAGAAATAATGATTCATTAGCAAAGCAAAGCAGTTCATCATCATCACTGTTGGAAAATGTGAATCCACTTATTACTGATTTGCCGAACGAACTTACACCAAATGAAAACAGTGCTTCTAATAAAAAACTAAGAGATTTGGAAGAGAAATATAATTTACTTGATAGAGGGAATGAAGTTTTTGAACTCATTGATACGAATATATTGTGTGAAGCTCTTGAAAACAGTTTGTGCTGCAAAAAATGTCATGGAAACGTTTCTCTGAAAGTAGAATCCCATGTTGGCCTGGCTGCCCAGTTTAATTTAATATGCAGTGTTTGTAAATACAGCTGTAAGTTTCCAAGTTCGGTTTCAGTAACTGTAAATAATGGATACAAGAAAACTGAACTTTATAGTGTAAATATTAGGTTAGTTTATGGATTGCGAGCAATTGGTAAGGGCAAAGCAGCTGGTGATATGCTATGTGGTGTTCTAAATCTTCCAAGTGCACCTTCAAAGTTTGAAGCTTACAATTATGTACTAGGATCTGCAGTTGAAGATGTAGCACAGAAGTCAATGCAGGTTGCTGTGGAAGAAGCAGTGGAAGAAAATGACGGCAGTCGTGACCTCACAGTGGCGTTTGATGGCACGTGGCAGAAAAGGGGCCACACCTCCAACAATGGTGTTGTAACAGCAACTAGTGTTGATACTGGCAAGGTTATTGATGTTGCAATAATGTCTAAATACTGTAGGTGCACAGGCAGGCTGAAAAATGAACACAGTGATGACTGTATTGCTAATTATTATGGTAGTAGTGGTGGCATGGAGGTAGCTGGGGTGAAGAAAATTTTTCATCGCTCTTCACAGTGGTATAATGTTCGCTATGTCAAATATCTGGGAGATGGTGACTCTAAAGCATTCAAAGAAGTTTTGGAAAGCAAACCATATGGGAACAGTGTAAATATAAGCAAACTTGAATGTATAGGACATGTGCAGAAGAGAATGGGTGCCAGGCTGAGAAGGTTAAAATCAGTTATGAAAGGGAAAAAACTAGATGATGGGAAAACCTTGGATGGCAGAGGAAGATTGACTGATTCCATAATAGACCACATTCAGAACTGCTATGGCCTTGCAATCAGGCAAAATACAGGCAATCTTGTAGAAATGAGGAGAGCTATATGGGCTTTATATTTCCACACCGCATCCACGGATGAGCATCCACAACATGGTTTGTGCCCCAAAGGTGAAAACAGCTGGTGTAAATACAATAGGGGACTAACAACAGGAGAGAAATACATTCACCACCACAGTCTACCATCAGCCATCATGGCAGAAATAAAGCCCATTTTCAGAGATCTGGCTGACAGAAGTCTTCTGATGAAATGTCTTCACGGAAAAACGCAGAACCCCAACGAGTGCTTGAATAGTGTGATATGGCATCGTCTCCCAAAAACAGTGTTTGTCGGAATTAATACACTACATTTTGGTGTGTATGATGCTGTGGCAACCTTCAATCTTGGAAATATAACTAAATGCCAGGTCCTTCAAAAGTTGGGTATGTGTGTTGGTTCCCGTACGGTACGTGCTATGTTCTTTTTAGATCAGCACAGACTAAGGCATGCTGATAATATAATCAAGACATTAGTGAAAAAAGCAAGACAGGTGCAGAGGGGTGCCAAAAGAAGACTTGAAGATGATTATGAAGACTGTGAAGGGGGTATTAGCTACGGATCAGGAATGTTTTAATCTTCTTTCTCCGTTTCCCGTAAGTTTACTTTTTACTTCATCTAGGAACATTATCTCAGGTACTGGTCAACCTAGAAGTCTGAAATTTTTATGACGTAGTGACATAGGTCCCTATTACATACTGAAACAACGATTTTTTAATTACTTGATTTACAAAAGACTTAGGGGTGATAGTCTAGTAAAAAGCGATGGAAAAAATTTACTTAAAAATAAATGTACAATATCTCTGTAAGAAAATACTTTGACAATAAACTGTTGTTTCAGTATTGTTGTAACATATGAATGCACATACAGTAAAATTTTTACCTCTCTGTCTCCAGTAGTTTGTGAGAAAATGTTCCCTATAGTAGGCGTATATTAACATTGCGGGGATAGGTGATTCCGTATCCCCTTAAGACCTGAGACGAAACAAGGCCCTGGGAGTTGACATCATTCCATTAGAACTACTGAAAGCCTTCGGAGTGCCAGCTCTTACAAAGCTCTACCATCTGGTGAGCAAGATGTATGAGACAGACGAAATACCCTCCGACTTCAAGAAGAAGATTCAAATCCCAAAGAAAGCATTTCTTTACAGGTGTAAAATTACCGAACTATCGGTTTAATAAGTCTCCGCTGCAAAATACCAACACGGATTCTTTACAGACGAATGGAAAAACACCTAGAAGCCGACCTCGGGAAGATTAATGTGGATTCCTCAGAAATGTTGTAACACTGGAGGCAATATTGTCCCTGTCACTTATCGTAGAAGATGGATTAAGTTACGTTGTGCAAGACGCGACCGTTGTCTGCGACTGCGGCGCTGCCCCCTCCTCTTTTCCCACCCTGGCAGACGGCGACAAGGCCGCAACACGACAGGAGTCGTCGCTGTTTCCCAAGCTCCGGTCGGCGGCGGCGGATTCAAATACATAAGAAAAATAAGAATTCCGATTTTCTTGCTGTAAAAAGTACTGTATGTTAATGCGACAAAGTTACATCGGCTCCCAGAGTTAGTTTTTCGATAAGGATTCTCCTTTTACTTTAAAAAATTGAAAAGTATCTCTTCCGGTTTTGCGTGTTTTTTTCGCTGTATATTATTTCTCTATCGATTGTGAGGAAAGTAAAAGGCACAAAAAATTGATGTTTGCGTATCTTACAGTTTCACATCACAGCTTGATAATGAGGTGTCTATTTTTCCGATATTCGTCACAGTTATTTCGATACTTAATTTACAAGAAACCTACTGCATAAAATTTGAATTGTGTACAGTGAAAAATGTGGTCGCTGGCTACTTTGCGTATGGTTCACGTTAGGTCATACATCGTTGCCGATGAAAAGAAGCTAACATATCGAAATTATTTTTAAAGTTGAGATCAGAATGATATCGATCTCCGTTTCCGAGATTTGGGCTCATATATCTCCGGGAGCGTCGCGACTAGCCGCCAGTTCTGTCGACGCGCAACGAGAATCGTGTGGTCATCACACGATAGAGAATGCATTTGTTTTGTTTAGCTGACACATTTGGACCTAATGAAACCATTTTATGTCATATATTTCTCCGGTATGAGTTACTAATATTTCTCCATATGCTCTTGACAATTTCATTTAAAATGCCACGAAATGTAGGTTTCTTAAAGCCAAGTGATCAAGCGGAACCCATTTTCTTGGTTTTGCTGAGGCATCTGAACCTGTTCCAAGCTTTCTTTCTCGTTTACTTCTCTGATACGAGTCCCGAATATTCCTCCATCTGTTTTTGCACATTTTACTTAAAATTCCAATGAAAGATAAGTTTATTAACAATAAGCGCACGCTAGCGTCATTGCATTGTTTCAAGTTCTTGACGACAAGATAGGGTTGCACCTTAAACATCTCTAGAATTTTCATTCTGAACGCTTACAGTATACACTGGCAGAAATGTGGAAGAAATAATGTCCGTGCTTGTACACAAAATTTCCCCAAATTATACTTGTCAGTTTTTCCCATGCAGAAACTTTTGGAACAAGCTAAGGCAACTTTCATAGCCGACTGACTCTTTATTCCCATCCAAATGAACTTCCATATTCTTATATTCTGACAGCATACATCGTTATGGATGACATGAACATTTAATCTTGCCAAGCTGCACTCAAAAAATGACTCCATGATTTACAAAAGACTAATTTCAATTGTGAACTGTGTCAGTCCAGAAGGGCCTTGTAAAACAGTTGTGCACTTTTGGCACAAGTTTTTTGAGCACCATCTTCTACCAATGAATTGAAGTGAATGTGACAAATTACTTATTGCAGCATACTATTTGCGCAATCTGTTGAGAAACGCCTTCCTCAAAAACGAACATCTATTGATTACAGAAAGCTGTACAACAATCTGGTGGTGGTTTTTCACAACGAGAAGGTATCATCAAGACACCAATCTACCGTTTACTTTCAAAGTGAAGGTATTGTAAAATGTAACTTTCTCGTTGTACTTTAGATTGTTCATTTTATAATGTACTTGCCGTTTTCAATTTTTATCGTCGCAAAAAAGAGTGATGCGAAAATTGACCTGCAAGTTCATTTTCATCATTCTAATACTACATCTGCGTGGATTATACTGACTTTCATAGCAGGCCTGAAAAATTTGCATTAATGGGAAAATATTATATATTGCACTCACCTGCCAGTTTCAACTGTGCACCAATTTCTTCCCAAATTCTGTCTCTGAACATAGTGTCTCTGTATTTAGGGTTCTTCAAATCGTAAAGGCAAGGATGTTGCGAGACCAGCTCACAGAGCATCACATCCTGTGAGTGGCTCACTTCAGTGTTCCTTGACTGGCTCGACGTCTTTCTGGCAGCCGTACGTCTTTGTGTCGTCCGACTTCCGTCGCAACACTGCTCACTGTTGCAGTGCTCAGGCAGCTGCCGCAACAGTTGCGCGTCGCATCCCAAACTCGAACTGCGCATGCGCCAGCAGGCAACTTCTGACGTCACGTAGCGACCCGTCGCAGTCGCTAGTGTGCGTCGCGTCTTGGGCAACGTACCTTAGGGAAGGCAAACCTACGTTTCTAGCGTTTGCAGACTTAGAGAAAGTTTTTGACAATGTTGACGGGAATATTTTCTTTCAGATTCTGAAGGCTGCTGGGCTCAAATACAGGGAACGAAAGGCTAATTACAATTTGTACAGAAACCAAATGACAGTTACTAGAGTAAAGGGGCATGAAATGGAAGCAGTGGTTGAGAAGGGAGTGAGACAGGCTTGTAGCCTATCCGCAATGTTATTCAGTCTGTATATTGAGCAAGCAGTGAAACAAGTAAAAAATTTGGAGTAGGTATTAAAATCCGTGGAGAAGAAATAAAAACTTAGATGTTTGCTGATGACATTGCAATTCTGTCAGAGACGGCAAATGACCTGGAAGAGCAGTTGAACGTAATTGATAGTGTCTTGTAATGTGCATATAAGATGAACATCAACAAAACCAAAACGATGATAATTGAATGTAGTCGAATTAAATCAGGTGGTGCTGGGGGAATTAGATTGGGAAGTGAGACACTCAAAGTAGTCGACCAGATTTTGTATTTGGGGAGCGAAGTAACTGATGGTAGTCGAAGTAGAGAGGATACAAAATGGAGATTGGCAATGGCAAGGAAAGCGTTTCTGAAGAACAGAAATTTGTTAACAATGAATATCGGCTTGTGTGTCAGGAAGTCTTTTCTGAAAGTATTTGTATGGATTTTAGCCATGGACGATAAATAATTTAGACAAGAAGAGAATAGAGGTCTTTGAAACGTGGTGCTACAGAATTCTGAAGATTAGATGGATAGATCACGTCACTAATGAGGGGGTATTGAATAGAACTGGGGAACAGCGGAATTTATGGCACAACTTGACTAGAAGAAGGGATCTGTTGGTAGGGCATGATCTGAGGCATCAAGGGACCACCAGTTTAGTAATGGAGGGCAGCCTGGAGGGTAAAAATCGTAGAGGGAGACCAAGAGATGAATACACTAAGCAGATTCAGAAGGATGAAGGTTCCATTAGGTATTTCGAGATGGAGCAGCTTGCACAGGATGGGGTATCATGGAGAGCTGCATCAAACCAGTCTCTGGACTGAAGACCACAACAACAACAAAAAATTGGTTAAAATGGCTCTGAGCACTATGGGACTTAACATCTATGGTCATCAGTCCCCTAGAACTTAGAACTACTTAAACCTAACTAACCTAAGGACAGCACACAACACCCAGTCATCACAACAACAACAGTCCGGTCGGTTGCCGCACCGAAGATGCAGTAGCTCGCTTCCGGAGGAGGCCGCAGGGGACGCGTCTGTAGCTGGGGAGGAGGCGCCGGCAGCCAAGTCAGCGCACGTAGGCGGCAGCAGGAAGGAGGCAGCAGCCAGCAGCCAGCAGGGGCGGCGGGGCAAAGCCTCGCCAGAGGAAAACAGGCGGGCGGCGGCTCACAGCCGAGGCAGGACGCGCCACGGCGGCCGCGTTTTGTGACTCGACGGCGGAAGTGACAAGTCTCTCTGCCGCATTTCACTAGGCAGCCACAGTACGACGACACCAGCCGTAGACACCTTACAGCAGCAACAGTTACTAGGACGCATTTCTCACCACAGAATGTACCAACATATTGTTACAAACCGAAGATCTAAATCCGGGGCGCAGTTCAAAGTCGATGCTACCGGTCAGTTCATTTGGCCTTACATCTACGTACGTAGTAAAAACTCCACCTCATGTACAATACTGGCCATTAAAATTGCTACACCACGAAGATGACGTGCTACAGAGGCGAAATTTAACCAACAGGAAGATGATGCTGTGATACGCAAACGATTAGCTTTTCAGAGCATTCACACAAGGTTGGCGCCGGTGGCGACACCTACAACGTGCTGACATGAGGAAAGTTTCCAACCGATTTCTCATACACAAACAGCAGTTGACCGGCGTTTCCCGGTGAAGTTGTGATGCCTCGTGAAATGCGGAGAAATACACTCCTGGAAATTGAAATAAGAACACCGTGAATTCATTGTCCCAGGAAGGGGAAACTTTATTGACACATTCCTGGGGTCAGATACATCAGATGATCACACTGACAGAACCACAGGCACATAGACACAGGCAACAGAGCATGCACAATGTCGGCACTAGTACAGTGTATATCCACCTTTCGCAGCAATGCAGGCTGCTATTCTCCCATGGAGACGATCGTAGAGATGCTGGATGTAGTCCTGTGGAACGGCTTGCCATGCAATTTCCACCTGGCGCCTCAGTTGGACCAGCGTTCGTGCTGGACGTGCAGACCGCGTGAGACGACGCTTCATCCAGTCCCAAACATGCTCAAAGGGGGACAGATCCGGAGATCTTGCTGGCCAGGGTAGTTGACTTACACCTTCTAGAGCACGTTGGGTGGCACGGGATACATGCGGACGTGCATTGTCCTGTTGGAACAGCAAGTTCCCTTGCCGGTCTAGGGTAGAACGATGGGTTCGATGACGGTTTGGATGTACCGTGCACTATTCAGTGTCCCCTCGACGATCACCAGTGGTGTACGGCCAGTGTAGGAGATCGCTCCCCACACCATGATGCCGGGTGTTGGCCCTGTGTGCCTCGGTCGTATGCAGTCCTGATTGTGGCGCTCACCTGCACGGCGCCAAACACGCATACGACCATCATTGGCACCAAGGCAGAAGCGACTCTCATCGCTGAAGACGACACGTCTCCATTCGTCCCTCCATTCACGCCTGTCGCGACACCACTGGAGGCGGGCTGCACGATGTTGGGGCGTGAGCGGAAGACGGCCTAACGGTGTGCGGGACCGTAGCCCAGCTTCATGGAGACGGTTGCGAATGGTCCTCGCCGATACCCCAGGAGCAACAGTGTCCCTAATTTGCTGGGAAGTGGCGGTGCGTTCCCCTACGGCACTGCGTAGGATCCTACGGTCTTGGCGTGCATCCGTGCGTCGCTGCGGTCCGGTCCCAGGTCGACGGGCACGTGCGCCTTCCGCCGACCACTGGCGACAACATCGATGTACTGTGGAGACCTCACGCCCCACGTGTTGAGCAATTCGGCGGTACGTCCACCCGGCCTCCCGCATGCCCACTATACGCCCTCGCTCAAAGTCCGTCAACTGCACATACGGTTCACGTCCACGCTGTCGCGGCATGCTACCAGTGTTAAAGACTGCGATGGAGCTCCGTATGCCACGGCAAACTGGCTGACACTGACGGCGGCGGTGCACAAATGCTGCGCAGCTAGCGCCATTCGACGGCCAACACCGCGGTTCCTGGTGTGTCCGCTGTGCCGTGCGTGTGATCATTGCTTGTACAGCCCTCTCGCAGAGTCCGGAGTAAGTATGGTGGGTCTGACACACCGGTGTCAATGTGTTCTTTTTTCCATTTCCAGGAGTGTACGTACCATCACGTTTCCGACTTTAATAAAGGTCGGATTGTAGTCTATCGCGATTGCGGTTTGTCGTATCACGACATTGCTGCTCGCGTTGGTCGAGATCCAATGACTGTTATCAGAATATGGAATCGGTGGGTTCAGGACGGTAATACGGAACGCCGTGCTGGATCCCAACGGCATCGTATCACTAGCAGTCGAGATAACAGGCATCTTATGCTCATGGCGGTAACGCATCGTGCAGCCACGTGTAGATCCCTGAGTCAACAGATGGGGTCGTTTGAAAGACAGCACCATCTCCACGAACAGTTCGACGACATCTGCAGCAGCATGGACTATCAGCTCGGATACCATGGCTGCAGTTACCTTTGACGCTGCTTCACAGACAGGAGCGCCTGCGATGGTGTACTCAACGACGAACCTGGGTGCACGAATGGCCAAATGACATATTTTCGGGTGAAACCAGGTTCTGTTTACAGCATCATGATGGTCGCATCCGTGTTTGGCGACACCGCGGTGAACGCACACTGGAAGCGTGTATTCGTCATCGCCATACTGGCATATCACCCGGCGTGATGGTATGGGGTGCCATTGGTTACACGTCTAGGTCACCTCTTGTTCCCATTGACGGCACTTTGAACAGTGGACGTTACATTCCAGATGTGTTACGACCCGTGGCTCTACCCTTCATTCGATCCCTGCGAAATCCTACATTTCAGCAGGATAATGGAAGACCGCATGTTGCAAGTCCTGTACGGGACTTTCTGGATACAGAAAATGTTCGGCCACTGCCCTGGTCATCACTTTCTCCACATTTCTCACCAATAGAAAACGTTTGGTCAATGGTGGTCGAGCAACTGGCTCGTCACTATACGCCAGTCACTACTCTTGATGAAGTGTGGTATCGTGTTGAAGCTACCTGGGCAGCTGTACCTATACACGCCATCCAAGCTCTGTTTGACTCAATGCCCAGGCGTATAATGACCGTGATTACGACCAGAGGTGGTTGTTCTGGGTACTGATTCCTCAGGATCTATGCACCCAAGTTGCGTGAAAATGTAATAACAAGTCAGTTCTAGTAAAGCATATTTGTCTAATGAATACCCGTTTATCATCTTCATTCCTTCTTGGTGTAGCAAATTTTAATGGCCAGTAGTGTACATGGTGGATGATACCTTCCACATCTACAAGTGATAGACTTTCCTCTTCCACTCGCAGATAGAGCGAGAGAAAAATGACTGTATATTTGCCTCAATGCAAGCTCAATTTTCTCATATCTTCGTGGTTAAGCTAAAAGTACGGAGGTGACTGGGAACTCGTTGTGCATTCAGCTTTAATGTCAGTACTTTAAATTTTCTCAATCTACATCTACATATAGACTCTCCAATTCACAATCGAGCATTTGAGAATTCATTAGACCACCTTCAAGCTATTTATCCCCAGTTCTGCTCTCGAACAGCTCACAGCAAAACCGAAAACTAAAATCTTTACGTGTGAGCTCTGACTTCTCTTATTTTATTTTGCCTGTCATTCCTCCCTATGTAGTTGGGGGCAAACAGAATATTTTGCATACGGAGGAGCAAATTGGCGGTCCAGTCGCGTGAGGAGATCCTGCCGCAACGAAAAACGCCTTTGGTTTAATTTGTGTATCATATCGGTGGTAGGATGTAGTGATTTTCTCGTATGTGTGTGTATGTGTGTGTGTGTGTGTGTGTGTGTGTAGTTGTGCTGTTAATAATACATGTACACTATAGTTTCTTATTACGTGCGACTATTACTATTTTAATATTTTTATGGCTTTCTATATTAAAGTTCTCGATAGATAAATCACTGTGGAATGTCTGTACAGATTTAAAATAAAATAGGAACAGCTCGGTGTGAAGCACCTTAATCCTTTACATATAGAAATATTGTAATTGGATGTCTTTTCACTTGAATAATAATTTGTATTTTCGTGGATTCGCGTGGAGAAATACCTTCTGCATGGTACACCTACCATTAATTCATAGCTTATAACTTTTCTAACTGGGAAAATCTCGTCACTTGAACAAAGGATAGTCGCAAAGGTGTAAGTAGGCTGTTTAAGTTCTGTATGAAAATCACTGGCTGTGCTGTGTGCAGTCTGTGGCTGGGTGGCATTGATGTAATATTCGCTATTGTAGTGTTGGGCTGTTGGCTGTTAACAGCGCATAGCGTTGCGCAGCTGGAGGTGAGCCGCCAGCAGTGGTGGATGTGGGGAGAGAGATGGCGGATTTTTGAGAGCAGATCATCTGAACGTGTGTCCATCAGAAACAGTACATTTGTAAGAATGGATGTCATGAACTGCTATATATATTATGACTTTTGAACACTATTAAGATAAATACATTGTTTGTTCTCTATCAAAATATCTCATTTGCTAACTATGCCTATCAGTAGTTGGTGCCTTCAGTAGTTAGACTCTTTTACTTAGCTGGCAGTAGTGGCGCTCACTGTATTGCAGTAGTTCGAGTAACGAAGATTTTTGTGAGGTAAGTGATTTGTGAAAGGTATAGGTTAATGTTAGTCAGGGCCATTCTTTTGTAGGGATTTTTGAAAGTAAGATTGCGTTGCGCTAAAAATATTGTGTGTCAGTTTAGTGTTGATCAGAATAGGAAAATAGCGAAATGTCTCAGTACGTTCAGTTTTGCTCAGCTGTTTGAAAATAAAATAATGTAAGAGATTTATCAGCACAGTTATTCAATAATTTTTTAAGGGGACGTTTCAAAGATGCAACCGCAAGGATATCTTAATATCGATACGACTCTTTGCAAAATGAATGAAATTCACTCGACTTTAGAATGTTTACCCAAGAATTAATTGTAAACCCTCTCCAGTATTGAAGTATTTTGAACAAGAATCTGCCGTCTTGCAATGACGGCCTACAATACAACCTGCAAGTCGCGATGTACCGCACGTTATTAATCTCCTAAAATCGTAGAATTAAATTTTCACGCACATAGGCATGCTATCGCTACTGAAGTGAGTGGTTTGGTTCTAAGTAACATCGTATATTCATCAGGAATATGTTACAAAATACATACGTCTTCATCCACGTCTTTATTATACGTTCAAATTAAATAATCTTGAAAATGTATTTATATTGATCCATTGTTTTTAAAACATAAGTTCCTACTTTTCACATACATCACAGTGAGACAATTAATATATTTGGGTATTCTTTTGCACACAGAGTAACAGTTCGTTTAAACATGTCGTGTCAACCAGAAATAAATATTTCCCTTTCCCAGAGGACCACGAAAACTCTCTTCCCTGTTCCGCGATAATGCAAAACGGGCTGCATCATTCCGAACTTTTCCAATGTCCTCCGTCAGTGATATCCGATGTGAAACCCACATCACGCAGTATTATTCCAGAAGAGGATGACAAGCTTGGTGTAGGCAAAATGTTTAACAGACCTTGTTCATCTTCTGTGTGTTCTGACAATTAATTGCAGTCTTCTGTTCGCTTTCCCCATAACATTATCTGTGTGACCGTTCCACTTTAACTTATTCGTACTTTTAATCCATACATAATGAGCGAAATTCAGAACCTTTATATTTGTGAGTTATCGTATGACCAAAATTTAGCAGATTCGTTTTAGTTCAAATGGTTCTGAGCACTATGGGACTTAACTGCTGAGGTCATCAGTCCCCTACAACTTAGAACTACTTAACCTAACTAACCTAAGGACTTCACACACATCCATGCCCGAGGTAGGATTCGAACCTGCGGCCGTAGCAGTCGTGCGGTTCCAGACTGAAGCACCTAGAACCGCTCGGTAACCGTGGCCGGCGTTTTAGTACTCACGTGGATAAATTTGCACTTTTTCTTTATTTAGGGTTAACTGCCAATTCTCACACTTACAGACATCTTGTCTAAATTATTTTACAATTGGGTTTGAATACTTGAAGACTTTACAAGACCGTAAATGGCAGCATAAACTGCAAGCAACCACAGACAGCTGTTCAGCATCCCTTAAATCGTTAATATAGATCAGGAACAGTAGAGGGCCTATAGCATTTCCTCATGAATCACATTTCTATGTGCCTTCTCGTCAGTGACAAGAAACTGTGATGTTTCTGAAATCACTAACCCAGTTGATCATAAGTCACTTGTGAGGAACATGGACAAAATCCTTCAGGAAATCTAGAAAACATTTGGACATCATTCGTAGATAACATTTATTACTTCGTGAGAATAAGGAGCTAGTTATATTCCAGAAGAACCAAATTTTCTGAAGCCGTGTTGGCTATTTCTCAATAATTCGAGGTGACGAATAATATTCGAATACAGTATATGTTCCAAAATCCTACTGATAATCGACGTTAGTGTAATGGGTCTGCAATTCAGCGCATTAATCATGTTTCCTTTCTTGAGTATTGGTGTGACCTGACTAGTCACACTCTTTACGTACGGTTCTTTCGTTTAGTGAGTGTCTGTATATGATTGTTACGTACGGAGCTGTTCTGTCAGAATACTCTGAAAGGGGCGTAACTGGTGCAGGAAATGGACCAGAGGCCTTGCTTTTGTTAAGTGATTTAAGCTACTTCGCTACACCCAGGATATCTATGTCTAAGTTACTCATGCTGGCAGTTGTTTTTGATTAGAATTGTACAAGGTGCGATTTGTGCTTTTACCAGTGGGGGGGGGGGGGGGGGGGGATGTCTTAGGGGGTTAGTAGAATTATATATGTTACTAGCTTGGACCGTGGCGTTACGCATGGTTAAACAGCTACTTATAAATAGATGTTAATGCCGAAACTCACTATTCACGAGTATGCACTATCAGAAAAGCCATCCCTTGTTATATCTTTAAAAGTACATTATAGGTAAAGCTTATTTACAAAATCATCTATATACAGGTATACGAGGGGAATTCAAAAAGTAGAGGCACATTTGTGAAAAGCTGTACTTATTCTGATGATATAAAACTGAAACATATTAATAATATTATTAGTAACACTTATTAAAAACTTTCAGTGTTCGGCTCCACAAATTTAAATTGTATGTAAAGTTTTACTCCAGTGCGTGGGAAATAAACAACCCAGGTTGGGATGCATAAACTAAAACCAGAGGAGGGGATGGTCTGATGCAGAGGGGGGAAATCCCCCCCATCCCTCCCTGCAAATCGCACACTGGAATTGTAGAATATTTACTTCGTCTTCGATCACGAAATTCCCAATGTAATTCACGAAGAATCTCCGTAATATTTGTATGTTGATCGAACCTCCCGGTAACAAATTTAGCAGGTTGTCCCTGAATAGCTTCTAAGCCTAGTGCGGATCTCATTCAATCGAGCAATACCGAAGAATACGTCACACTAGTGTTCCGTATATGTTCTCCTTTATACATGAACTACACTTTCCGATAAACCGAAGTCAACAATTCGCCTACCCTGCTACTGTGCTCACTCCATTTCATATCTCTCTTCAATGTTACAGCGAGATACCTAATCGAAGTAACTGTGTGCTTCAGCGGCCTACTAATGCCGTATTAGAATATTAAGAGAGCCTTTTTATTACTCAGTTGCATTAAATTACTTTTTTGTGCCAGAAATTTTGTCTAAGTCGTATCCACCTACAGATATTCAATGAAGACAACTCCCCCTACGCAACAGCGTCATCAATGAAGACCCACAGATTGATGCTCACCCTGTACGTATATGTAGGGTATAGTAGCGGTCCTATCATACTTCCCTGGTGCGCTCCTGACGATAGTCTTGTCTCTGATGTTCACTCGCCGTCAAAGACAACGTAATAGGTCCTGTTGCTTAATAAGTCAGAGCCACTCACATATCTGGCAACCTATTCGGTATGCTCGTACCTCCGTTAACAGTATTTATTGGGGCAGCGCGTCAGATTCTTTCCAGATAGCTAGGATTATGGAATCGGTCTGTTGCCCCCTATCCATGGTTCACTGGAGATCTGTGTTTTACAGGAGAGATGCTTCCTGAATGCGTGATGATTTCTGGACGGAAGCCTTTCTGTCGCAAAAAAATTATTGTATTTTTGCCTGGGGTTTGTTCAGGAATTCTGCAGCGAACCTATATTAAGGATATTGATCTACGAGGGTTGGAACTTCAACCGTGGAAACTATTTATTTGCAGCTCGTACAAAACAGATACGTGTTTCAAAGTTTTACTGACCTTCCCAATAGTCACCTTCATTGTGTATAGCCCGTTGCCAGCGAGGTGAAAGTCGTAAGATACTCTTTGCAGTGCCATTTGTGTTGACAGTTCGAGCGGCGGGGTCTATTGCCAGTCGAATTTGTAGCAGTTCTGAAGCTAATGCCGTCAGGTGTTTTCTTCAGTTTAGAAATAGAGTTGAACTCACGAGGGCTTGTCAGGGCAGTGCAGTAGGTGATACATCACTTAACAGCCCCATCAGTCAAACAAATCAGTAACAGCTTCCACTGCACGAGCTTGAGTATTGTCCTGCAAAATGATGGTCAGGTCCTGCAGAAAGTGTCATCACTTCTCTCTGTGCTGTTCATTTGTAGAACACATCCTACGACCAACTTCAAGACAGAAGAGAAGACACTTTCTGCAGGACCTACTCGGGAGATTCGCGATGAATGCAGATCAAGTAAGGCCCAATGCTCTAGAGCACTTGTTCTAAAACAGCAGAGAGATTAAACTACAAAACGAAGGAAGATCAAAGGCAGGTTGATGACTAACATACTATCGACGATGAGATCACTACAGGCAGAATTGAAACTTCGACTGATGAAGAATGGCAATGGACATCGGTTGCAATTTGTCCGATTCCGCATTCGCCTTAAGCGACTTAAGGAACCACAAAAAACATATACAGAAGAGTTAAAACAGTACAACCAACTGGGTAATAATCTCGCGGTTCTAGACGCTCAGTCCGGAACTGCGCGACCGCTACGGTCGCAGGTTCGAATCCTGCCTCGGGCATGGATGTGTGTGATGTCCTTAGGTTAGTTAGGTTTAAGTAGTTCTAAGTTCTAGGGGACTGATGACCACAGATGTTAAGTCCCATAGTGCTCAGAGCCATTTGCACCAACTGGGTAATATAGAACATTGTAATGCGGGCAGTCACACCAACTAAACTTCATCTACACATCTACATTTACACTCCGCAAGCCACCCAACGGTTTGTGGCGGAGAGCACTTTACGTGCCACTGTCATTACCTCCCTTTCCTGTTCCAGTCGCGTATGGTTCGCGGGAAGAATGACTGCCTGAAAGCCTCCGTGCGCGCTCGAATCTCTCTAATTTTACATTCGTGATCGCCTCGGGAGGTATAAGTAGGGAGAAGCAATATATTCGATACCTCATACAGAAACGCACCCTCTCGAAACCTGGACAGCAAGCTACACCGCGATGCAGAGCGCCTCTCTTGCAGAGTCTGCCACTTGAGTTTGCTAAACATCTCCGTAACGCTATCACGCTTACCAAATAACCCTGGAAGTAAAATGAACCGCAATCCAGCTGTAACTGGGTAATATAGAACATTGTAATGCGGGCAGTCACACCAACTAAACTTCATCTCCACATCTACATTTACACTCCGCAAGCCACCCAACGGTTTGTGGCGGAGGGCACTTTACGTGCCACTGTCATTACCTCCCTTTCCTGTTCCAGTTCTTACTGTCACAACAGTTTTCGCCGCATTAAAACAGCATCCTCAGATGAAAACAGTGTCAGCGCACCAAGGCGCCCCCAACCATTGTAGTCAAAAATCAAACCCCTGTAGAGCATTTATCCACCTTTGCAGTGCAGCGGAGCAGCGAATCTTCGTGGTATGGTCTTGACAAGTCCTTGCTAGGTTTCTTGAGGTTTTTGGCACCAGATATTGTTGCAGAGGTTACACTATTCCGGTAGAGTACGGGCCAGTAGTTTATCAGTGTAAAGCAATGATGGATTCAGATCAAGCTAATGAGACGGCTCCATCATCAACGTGAGTGCACTGACTTCTTCCTCAAACACGAATCTGGCATTCTGAGACGAACGGTTACTCAGATGGAAGGTGTATCGACGTCGGTGAAGACATCTAGCTTGAAGGGATGCAGATGGTCCGTAGTAATGTTCACATGGTCCATAGCTGCCAAGGTGTCTTCGATTACTTTCACAGGTTCCGTAGTAGAAGAATTTAATAACCTCCGTAAGGTAGTGCTGCACCCACAGGTCTGCGTCCTCATCTTGGTGCATAATCCCAAAAGCCGTCCGCTTGTAATACGGAGCATCCAGATTCGACCATCGGCCTGGTGTAATGAGGAACGTTATTCATCCAACCAGGCGATACCTTTCCATTGACCACTATCCAGTCTCTATAATCTTGTGGCTACAGCAGTCCTAATTCGTGGATCAACATGGCAACATGTAGGGGTAGTCTGCTGTGGAAATCTGTTAAACAAAGTGCGCTGAGCGATGTGCTCCGAAACACTTCTGTATGCACCAGAGTTGTACTCTGTTGTAAGAACTGCCACAGATCGCCGCACATCCTACTTTGCAGAGTACGCCAACCTCTGAATTCCACGTTCTGTGATGAGGTGTGGGTTTGCAACAAATTGTCACCCACTTTTCCTGTCACCATGCCAGACCCTACAACTGGTACAGTCTGGCACAGGGTTGAGGTGACACGAAGAAAAGTACCTGTCATCAGTTATACAGTCCCAGTTCATCTTGATGCCCAGCTGTGTGTTGTAAGCGTTGTTGCTGCCAGAGGATGCAATTTTGTATACTAAATTTTGCATTGTGTTTACCGCCAAGTATCTACAAGTCTATTCATATTTTCTTCTATACTGCAGGTGCACAGTCAAATTTCGTTATTTGGTAGCCGTACGGGTGCTACAATTTACTTCCCGGCCGTATATACAGCCGACTAGAAACGGTGCGATGGGTACAGACACTATTGCGCGAAAGTCTTAAGGCGACTTCTGTACCTCAAGCATTTGCCAACTAGGCGCTATGCAGGGCACATTAAAGTGAAGTACCGATAGAGACTACTCAGTAGTATGACACAACTCTCGCATTCCGGAGTTCGTCGGTACAGATATCAGACCGGATACCCTGATTTGCAGTGTCCAGCTAAAACACGGTGACCAAATGTCCACCGCGGAATTGAACGCCACCTAGTAGCTTTTTGGCACGTGAGGCTCTAAAAAAATACTACACTACTGGCCATTGAAATTGCTACACCACGAAGATGACGTGCTACAGACGCGCAATTTAACCGACAGGAAGAAGATGCTGTGATATGCAAATGATTAGCTTTTCAGAGAATTCGCACAAGGTTGGCGCCGGTAGCGACACCTTAAACGTGCTGACATGAGGAAAGTTTACAACCGATTTCTCATACACTAACAGCAGTTGACCGGCGTTGCCTGGTGAAACGTTGTTGTGATGCCTCGTGTAAGGAGGAGAAATGCGTACCATCACGTTTCCCACTTTGATAAAGGTCTGATTGTAGCCTATCGTGATTGCGGTTTATCGTATCGCGACATTGCTGCTCGCGTTGGTCGAGATTCAATGAGCGATAGCAGAATATGGCATCGGTGGGTTCAGGAGGGTAATACGGAACGCCGTGCAGGATCCCAACGGCCTCGTATCACTAGCAGTCGAGATAACAGGCATCTTATCCCCATGGCTGAAACGGATCCTGCAGCCACGTCTAGATCCCTGAGTCAACAGATGGGGCGTTTGAAAGACATCAATCATCTGCACGAACAGTTCGACGACGTTTGCACCAGCATGGACTATCAGCTCGGAGACCATGACTGTGGTTACCTTTCACGCTACATCACAGACAGGAGCGCCTGCGATGGTCTACTCAGTGACGAATGTGGGATCACGAATGGCAAAACGTCATTTTTTCGGATGAATCCAAGTTCTGTTTACAGCATCATGATGGTCGCATCCGTGTTTGGCGACGTCGCGGTGAACGCACATTGGTAGCGTGTATTCGTCATCGTCATACTCGCGTATCACCCGGCGTGATGGTATGGGGTGCCATTTGTTACACGTCTCGGTCACCTCTTGTTCGCATTGACGACACATTGAACAGTGGACGTTACATTTCAGATTTGTTGCGACCCGTGGCTCTACCCTTCATTCAATCCCGGCGAAACCCTACATTTCAACAGGATAATGCACGACCGCATGTTACAGGTCCTGTACGGGCCTTCTAGATACAGAAAATGTTCAACTGCTGCCCTGGCCAGCACATTTTCCATATCTCTCACCAATTGAAAAGGTCTGGTCAATGGTGGCCGAGCAACTGGCTCGTCACAATACGCCAGTCACTACTCTTGATGAAATGTGGTACCGTGTTGAAGCTGCATGGGCAGCTGCACCTGTACATGCCATCCAAACTCCGTTTGACTCAACGTCCAGGCGTATAAAGGCCGTTAGTACGGCCAGAGGTGGTTGTTCTGGGTACTGATTTCTCAGGATCTATGCACCCAAATTGCGTGAAAATGTAATCACACGTCAGTTCTAGTACAATATATTTGTCCAATGAATACCCATTTATCATGTGCATTTCTTCTTGGTTAGCAATTTTAATGGCCAGTAATGTATAAGCGAATACAGACAATTATAGTACCCCATTTCTCCGTCTCATCGATCCTTAGTTCCATAAATTCCCAAAGTGATATTCATCATCTTCATCATCAACACTATAATTTCCTTATATCGCCAGCATCAACATAATATCATAGAATCATTCACACTTATATCAGTGCTGGTCCTCTGTCCAGTCACATTAATGTGACCACCACCCACGTTCGACATCAAAGTGTAGCACTAGCATTGGAGGTTATTTAGGGCGTGTTGGGGACCGCAGTAAACTTTGGAGTCACTGCTGTGAAGCAGCAAGGAAGAGGTTTATCTGATGTTGGAAAGAGCATGATCAGTGGATTTCAGGCCAAGGGTGGAAACATTTCCGAAATTGCCGTGTTTCTAACCTGTTCGCGTGCCGACATGGTTAAAGTATTCCTTGAATTCAATATGTAACTGAACGAAACCGGCTTAGAGACAGTTGTGATGCACCACGGGCCTTAGATGACAGGGGTGAACGACGGCTGCGGAGATGTGTACGGGCGAATTAACGTCTAACTACCGAGCAGGTGAATGCCCAGCTGAATCAAGGGACTCCCAACAGTGACTCCTTGACGTCCATTGAGCGAACGTTGCAGCGTATGAGCCGCCACAGCAAGCGTCTGGTTCATGCCCCATACGGACTGCTGTTCGTCAGCGGTGAAGGCTGGAATTTGCACACCATTATCGCAGCTGGACTATCACGACAGGCTGCGTTTCCAGATGAATCACGTTTTATTCTCTATCGGACAGACGGCCATTGGCGTGTACGGCGTGAAACGTATGAAAACAAGTACGCTGCAACAGTTATGTCTGGGGATTGTTATTGTGGCATTCCCTAGGTGATCTCATGATTCTGGAAGTCACAACAGATCAAAAAAAGTATTTATCTACTGTTGAGGACGCATATTCACTACTACACGCAGATTGTTTTTCCTCGGCACTATGAAATCTAGTGGCAGTCAATGCAATTTGTCTCCTATCCGATTTTTTTAAACTTATTTTCCATTTGTGCAGCCTTTGACTGAAGTTTTATCCGCTGCCAGCCTTCCCCTTCGTGGGATACTGAAATAATGATAAAGGGAAAAAAAGGATAGTGTCATTCTAGCGACGATACGGGTCGCGAAGAGGAAAATCCACTGACGTAACACCTTTGCAATGAGTTCGTATCTAGGAACGAAGGTTTTTAAGACAGTGAAGCTGGTCAGTTGTTCGTGTGCTAAGGTCGTTTGTTCTGAGGAATATGGATGGCGTGTTGAGGCCCTCGTTATTCAATTACCAGGTGTTTTCAGTGGTGGAGATATCTGGAGAACGTGTTGGTATCGCTGTATGTATGCTCAGCGTGGGTTACATGTGTTTTCGTTTTATTCTGTTGAAAGACAACAGTATCGAGAACTAATGACACAACACGGAAGCCGGCCTTAACACGTTTTCAAGTTAACGGCTATGTGAACTATATGCTGATTCCCATAGAAAGTTGCATTATAAAAGTAAGCGGTCAGTGCTTCCTCTATAAGACATCATAAGAATGTAATTTCGCTGCAGTCATACCATTCCTTCCAGAATGCATCGGCTTGAGCGCCGTATTTCAGCAGTCGGAATAGAGCGACGTCTTGGCCTTAGGAATTCTTCTCAGGAAAACCATTCTGGATGTAATACCGTGTCCTTTTATAAAATGCTTAAAACGATGCATCTTGCCTCAAACTTCAGTTATTTTCGTGGTTTAGCATTGTTAATATTTTATAAGTTGATACGGCCTTGCACACAGAACTTAATGAGACTGACACTAGCTGCAGAAGCCTGCATATTTACATAAGAAACTTTTGCAATTCTGTGTCTACTTCCTTTAACTGTTCGTCATACGTTGCCTGCAATACGTAAAATACTGCCGGGTTCTCTTCTTATGGTTACGACCAGAACCTCCAAAGTGCGCACTCCTGTCCCTGACTGCGGAACGTTCCTAATTTCACAATGAGGACAAGCTTCCTCTTTTATCGTCCTGAGATCTGGGCTCTGGAAACCTCGGACGCTTTATCGTCACGTTTCTCACGTAGTCCCCCAAGTCGTACACGCTATCTCGCTGCTTAGCTGTCCATAGTTGTCTGTACAATATTCGGTTTGTTACACTGACTAATGGTTGGGGCAGCTTCTTTTCTGAAACGGCATTTTTTGGAAGGTATAACGAGATTGTAAAATGGTCACTGGAATGGAAATAGGCACTATTTTACGTCAGAACACTATCTGGAGAGCAGACGAACAAATGAAACGTCTATTACTTAGGTGGTCTACGTCATTAAGACAAAGTGTTTTCCCCTATTCAGAATTCAAATGTCAAAGGAGACTTCCGCGTTCTCCGTTTTCATCGACCGCCACAGATAACTGCGGGTACTACAACGCAGTACGGTGTCCTCGACGGCGAGTATTCATCAAAGACGAGGGTACTTTCAGAAGTGCCGCAGAGAAGTGTGGTTTGGCCCCTATTATTCTCTACATGCATAAATGATCTGACGAAGAGGGGAAGCAACAATCTGCTGCGCTTTGCTGATGATGCACAGGTGTTCGGGAAGATGTCGTCGTTGACTGACAGTAACAATATACAAAATGCCTTAGACAAAATTTCTAATTGGTCTTGCCAATGGAACCTAGATGTAATTGTAGAGAAACTAATCCAGACGTGTAGGAAAACTATGCCATAATGTTCGAAAACAGTATCAGCAGTGTGCTACTTACCTTACTCATGTCGATTAAATATCTAGGCATAGCCTTGAAAATGAATATGAAATGGAACGAGCATATAATGTGAAGAAGGCGAATGGTCGACTTCAGTTTATTGGGAGGGTTTCAGTAAAGCGTGGTCCACCTGGAATATCTGAAAAGAAATTAAAGGAAGACATTAAAGCAATTCAGAGGTGGGCTGCTAAATATGTTACCACTACGTTTGACCAATATGCGAGTATCGCAGAGGTGCTTTCGCAACTCAGATGGGATTCCCTGGAAGGAGGGCGACGGTCTTTTTTCAGGCAGGCTATTGAGAAAATTTTGAGAACCGGCATTTGGAACTGATTGCAGAACAATCTTACTGTCACCAGTGCACTAACCATTACGGACATAAGATAAATTAGGGCTTGCACTGAGGAATATAGATAGTCGCTTTTTCGTTCTTCAGTTTCCGAGTGGAATAGGAAGCGAAATGACTAGGAGTAGTACAGTGTAATCTCCACCGCATTCTCCATACTCTATATAGTGGATTGCCGAGCATGTAAACTATGTGGTCAAATGTACCCGGACACCCCTAACATCATACGTTTTTCATATTAGGTGCATTGTGCTGCCACTTACTTCCAGGTACTCCATATCAGCGACCTCAGTAATCATTAGAAATTATGAGAGTGCATAATGGGGCGCTCCGCGGAACTCACGGACTTATGTCATACGTCTGTACGCGAGATTTCAACACTCCTAAACATCCCTAGGTCCACTGATCTTGCTGTGATAGTCAAGTAGAAACGAGATGGGATACGTACAGCACAAAAGCGTACATGCCGACCGAGTCTGTGACTGACAGAGACCGCCGACAGTTGAAGAGGGTCGTAATGTGTAATAGGCAGAAATCTATCCACGCCATCAGACAGGAATTCCAAACAGCATCAGGATCCACTTTAAGTTCTATGACAGTTAGGCGGGAGGTGAGAAAATTTGGATTTTGTGGTCGAGCAGCTGCTCATAAGCCACACCTCACGCCGGTAAATGCCAAAGGATGCCTTGCTTGGTGTAAGGAGCGATTGAGCAGTGGAAGAACGTTGTGTGACGATTCACAGTACACAATATGGCGATCCGATGGTAGGGTGTGGGTATGACGAATGGCCGGTGAACGTTATCTGCCAACGTGTGTAATGCCAAGAATAAAATTCGGAGGCGGTGGTGTTATGGTGTGGTCATGATTTTGGTTCAAATGGCTCTGAGCACTATGGGACTCAACTTCTGAGCTCATCAGTCCCCTAGAACTTAAAAATACTTAAACCTAACTAACCTAAGGAAATCACACACATCCATGCCCGAGACAGGATTCGAAGCTGCGACCGTAGCGGTCGCGCGGTTCCAGACTGTAGCGCCTAGAACCGCTCGGCCGGCCGTGTTTTTGGTGCAGGGAGCTTGCACCCTTTGTTATTCTGCGTAGCACTATCACAGCACAGGTCTACATTGATATTTTAAGCACCTTCTTGCTTTCCACTGTTGAAGAGCATTTCGGGAATGGCGATTGCATATTTCAACACGATCGAACACCTATTCATAATGTACGGCTTGTGGCGAAGTGGTTACACGACAATAACATCCCTATAATGGGCTGACCTGCACAGAGTCCTGACCTGAAATCTACAGAACACCTTTAGGATGTTTTGGAACACCGACTTCGTGCGAGGCCTCACCGACCGGCATCGATACCTCTCCTAAGTGCAGCACTCCGTGAAGAATGGGCTGCCATTCCCCAAGAAACCTTCCAGCGCCTGACTGAGCATATGTCTGCGAGAGTGGAATCTGTCATCAAGGCTAAGAGTGTGCCAACATCGTATTGAAATCCAGCATCACCGATGGAGGGCGGCACCAACTTGTAAGTTATTTTCAGCCGCGTTCGAATACTTTTGATCATTAGTGTATGTAGATTTAGATGTATTTATATGCAGATATATTAAAATCCTCTAGCAGAAGGAATGGATGTTGAACTACTGTCATTATATATCTGAGAGCCTCTCTGTTAAGTGGACCACAAATTTGTACATAAAAGAAACTGTCGCTACAGCGAACATCATCTAACAGCTCATGGATAGCATAAGATGTTGTATGAGTATTTCACTGGTTTCCAGCCTAGTGGCGTCGTCCAGAAAGCCCTCTATTTCGGCAAGTCGTCTTCTCGCCAGCCTCAGGCGTTCCTGACAACTGATTGTCTCCCGTTGGGCGGCCCATTTATCTCCCCTGACCCACACCCCATCCTTGTAATGGCCTTTAGCTACGTGTTTTCGGGGGTGAACCTAGCACTTGTTGGGGAAAGCCCGTCTCCTCGTGATGATCCGATGTGACAGACACGCTGTCGCCAATGCTGGACACGGCCCTCCGCATGTGCTCTTCAGTTGCCATGACGGGAGCGGATTTCCATGCAGATTTCCATTGTATTTGACCACGCTCAAGTATCAGTCCCACGCCTTGCTTAGTTCAGATCTGTTGTGTTTATTCAAAATCCCAGAACGTGGACTGTTGCAACTGTAATTCATGACGTCTCCGTGGGAGATTCAACGCTCTGTCACATCGGACATTGTCAGATGTTCATTGTCTGTCTGATGCTTATGCTTAGTGCATCTCTCCTGTACAGTCTGAATCGTCTATACATCTTTCCCGTCATTCCAGTGTATGCCACAGATTTCTGCTTTTTGGAGTCCTAGGTCATCATGGCTGTAACAAACCGGTTCGCATTTTGCGAATCCATATTGACGTCGGCTGTTGGCAACGATTTTAAATTTGCGCCGGACTAGGTCTCGAACGCAGATCTCCGCCTGTCCGGTTGATTTAACAACTTCGGTTATCAGAGCAAACCTCCAGGACCACCTCAAATTTCCGTATGTCATGGAGTCCACGATCCTTACGCTCACACATTTCATGACTCCACACAGGGAGACTCAAATATTTTATCGTCATCTTAGCCCGTTGAGCCGTGGATACATCAGTGATGGTGACAATGGCTGTGTTTTCACGGTGTCCGTATCTCCAGATTACAATATGCTTCAGCTTAAGGGTTTTGGACTCCGACACGCTAAAACATGTGGGAATAACGGAATGGGAGTGCACAAGGGTTGTGGACTCGACAACACATGTAAATTTGGGCAGGTGCTGGAGGTGTGGTCAGACAGCCGAAGTGGCCAGTTGCCTCCCAGAAGGTTAGCGGCACGGATGTCTTGTTTACGCCCTCACCGCACAGTTCGTGCACAGAGTTGTTTACATGATTGCGCCGTATTAGCTTATGGGAGAACAGATGCTTCAGTACTGTGTCAAGATCTTATTGTACCGTGCCATTACCTCATTTCCATCTACGTCCTCTTCCCATTATATTGTCTTCAAGTTCACTTTCTTCTTGATTTACTGTTGTAAGTACATTCACTTTATTAGAATTGGTAATTTGTACAGTAAGACTTATATGCTCTAGTGTACACAGTATCCGTTCTGTGGACCTCGTCTCGCCATGGCTATTTAACGTTAAAACTGCCAGCAAAAAACCTTTAATGTGGTGTGTTTGTAATTGTCGCACAGGTGCATCCCTTCAGTCGTGATCATCAAATTACAAAGTTTATTGTTGCTATAAAGATACTGGAATGCGTGTAACGCTGCCAATAGTGGAGAACGCGCACAGAAGAGCTCCATCATGCGTACAGACATTCGAGACGAGAGATAATCGATGCAACACTTCCCTAGTTTGTCCAGTACCATTCATAAAGAAATGCAGATGAAGCGCTAATGTCTGTTCTTTATTTCGAGCTTCCTGGAATATTTCAGTTCACAGGGGTGCAAGCTTGTTCTGATTTCGAATGATGCCGTAGATGGCCCTCGCGCACACTTTGTGTGTGTGTTTTCGTCCAACACGGCAATGGCGGGCGGTGCCGGTCGTTGGCAGTGACGCGGACAGGTGTCGGCACTTAATGAAGCGACCAGCGACGCCGACTAAAATACCCGCGCGGCAGGCTTGTGACCACGGCGACACAGATATCGATTGCGTAGCATACTTCACGTTCTCCAGATTTTCTCTGCAGAGAGAGTGTCACTGTCCTGTACCCATGTAATATTAAAGCTTCTTTCTAATACGTCAGTCTTTACTAGCGTGATGTTCTCCGCCATCTTCACCAGTTTTATACTATGCTATTCAACTCTGTATAATTATTACACCTAACACATTCTGTAACCTGTATCTGATATTCTAGTCTTGTTCTACTCCGACTGCTTTCCTCTCCTCAAAGTATCTACACATTCGACATATTCTACAAGGTTTTCTCATACTCTACACTTGTTCCTTTACTACGTTTCGCTTGCCCCATGTAACAATCATATCCCTCATATTACATAATTTAGTTTTGATTTTCATGTCTTCTTCTGCCGCTATTATTTTTCACCTCCTACATGTATCTATTGCATCTCACATGCATTGATAACCCAAAACATTGTGATCACTGTCCACCGCGACGTTGTATGTCAGCTGGTGGCGTTTCGGGCACATGACGCTGTAATAAAAAGTATCTAAACAGAGCAGACACTGACGGGGGTCACCCGAGTATAGATGTGGGTCGCAAATGTGGAAATCCATTGAGATAACCGACTTTGACAAAGTATAGATCATTATTACCCAGATCCTGTGAAACACTAATTTGAAAATGGCGAAGCTGGTCGAATGTTTGCATGCTACTGTCGTAAGCATCTATGGAAAGAGGTAAAAGGACAGTGAAACTACTACTTGGCGCTAAATGATATGACGTCCACGAATCTTCACAAAACGTGAGTTTCAGAGGCTTTTCAGCTCTGTACAGTAGAAGAGATGATGACCAGTGGCTGTGCTGAAAGAACACAATGCCAGTGCAAGCACTAGTGTTTCAGAGCAAACCCTTCATCGTACATTGTTGAAAATTGAGATCTGCAGTAGATCACACATTCATATGTTGACCCATTGACATCATCGGTTACGGGTGCAATGGGCACGTAACTATTGGCATTGACTGTCGACCAATGGAAACGTGTCAGCTCTTGGGGTGAATCATGTATTTCCTACATTAGGCTTATGGTCGTCTCCAGAAAAGCTATTATCAAGGTGAACATTGACTCAAAACGTGCAACACGCAACAGAAGCAAACTGGTGGGAGTAGTATTATGATATGCGAAACATTCTCCTGCGCTTGCATGGAACCTATGGTAGTACTCGGAGACAAGCTGCCAGCTGCGAACCACTTGCGTGCCTCTATGGTTTTTGTCTTCCCCGACAGCGATGTCATCTTTCAGCAGTATAATTTTCCGTATGCAGCTTCTGCCACCGAATGTATCAGGATGACCAAATGTAGTGGAAAGAGGTAGAAGGCACCGTATTAAGACTCGTCTGAGCTTTCCAAATGTTTCCACTACAGTGCCCCATTCCCCTCGGTCTGCATCACAGGGTCCTGGAATGCTGAGGCCACCGTCCCAGCGAAACAGTGCAACGTGCTGCTGTGTGTCGGCCTTGTAGGGCCACGTCGTCAGGGCTGCGCAGGCAGTGGTCTTCGTCCCTGGTGACTCAGCGCCTCTCCGCTGGGAGCTGCTGACTGGCCCGCTGCATCCTTTCTCGCTGGCATACCTGAGATCGCGGCGGCCGCAAGCGACCACGATCTGGCGTCCGAATCTGCGGCGCTCGCCTCGGGATACCTCCGGCGTGCACTGGGAGTCAAGACAACAGCGCGAAGTAGTGAGCCGAAGAGTGGCCCACCGCGTCGGCCTCAGGGGGTCGAACCATCGACCCGCAATGGACTAGAACGCTGGGGCCCCATCTGCTGCTGTGTGTAGCTGGTGGTGTGACACACCCCAGGAGAGCTGCCACACTGGAAATGAATCTCGTTAGGAACTGCACCTATTTATACACGGCTGTGCGCCTCTGCTTTGTCATACGTGCCACTTCGCGTCAGGCAAGTAGACCGCCTCTGCCTGTGGCTTGCACCATGCAAACCACTGCGTGTACTTTTTCCGGCGGTTCTACACCCCGGTGGCCTCCAATTTACTTCGCAACTGCTGTTATGTGTATCTCCCTGCAATCTGGCCCGCACCTGGCTGTAGCTTGTGCTCAGAATATACCACAAAACTAACTTTCCCTATCCTAAACGGTGGTACCGCTACATGTATATTTGAGTCCGAACCGTGCTACAGTGGTTTGAGGAGCTTTATGATGAACTCACATTGATGTCTCGGCGACCATATTCGCCTGATGTATATCTTATCGAACCCATCTGAGTCGTTATCGGGTGCCATTGCCGCGTACACAAATCAGTGGGCCGTTATTTACGCGAATTACATGACCTGCGCGTAGATATATAATGACACATACCTCCACAAACATACCAACATACTGTCAGATTTCTGATAATCAGAATCAGTTATGTACTACGTTCCAAAGATGAACAAACAGGCTATTAAGCATGTGGTCATAATGGTTTTGTTCATCACTGTATTGCACAATCAGTTTTTCATATTTCACTCCTGCTTTTTCCTCTCTGCAACTGAGACACCCAACATATCCTGATCTAATATTTCCCCCTCCTCTATGAATTTATAATGTCCAACAAAATTTTTTAGACTCCAGTCTTGTTTTATCGCAACTGTTTTCCCTTCCTCTATGTAACGTGCACATCCACCATATTCTATAATCAGTTGCCAGTCATTCTGCTTCCGCAATAAGGGGCGATCAAAAAATACTTCACTACAATATGAAGCATTAAATGGATAGAGGTTGCAGTAGTTAACCCTAGATGAAGACTCTGTTACAGATAGTTTCATGAAGTCCATCTTCAAACTCAACTCACAATATTAATAACATTAACATTACAGTACAATCGGTAATCAAAAGAGTTTCCGCTTTAGAGCGTTTCTGCAGTGTATATGCAACGTAACATGACTCCAATGGGCGTATATAAGTATCAACATACGGACAAGAGGTTAGTATGGCATTCGTCACTTTTTGAACTGCGTGCTGTAAATGGTAAAACGTGAACCATGACGACGTTACTACCAAATGTGCCAAAACGGGAGTAACGTACTTTTATTCTTTTCTTTGTTGCCCAGCGACAAAGACCAATGGAGAATGAAGACTGCGCATGGGCCACCATGTCTTTCGAAAACCACCATTGTGGAATATATACTCCGACAAGGGATGCAGCAGCTTCGTGATAACGCAGGTCCGCATATCGCAAATGTCGTAACGCAGAAGTTAGGTCAGTTCAAGTGGCAGACATTCGAGCAGTCACCCTGTAGCCCTGACCTCTTCCCGTGCGATCATCACGCTTTCGGACCCTTAAAAAAGACCTTGAAGGGTCGACGATTCCTGTCCGAATAGGCTGTGCAGCAGGCACTTACGGACTTCTTCACGCAACAGGACACGGTGTTTACCAAACCGGTACCATCAACCTTGTGCGTCCGTTGGATGACTACCTTAATGATCATGGCGATTTTGCCTGTTTGGCATACCAATTCTTGACTGTCCTGTCTTCTAACGGAAACCTTTTGCTCATCTCTTATATTATTACCCGTGTGTATATATGAGATGAATTCAAAAAGCAGTTTGAGCATTATTGTGGCAGGCCAATTAACTTTCACGGAGTGCTGCTCCACACTGTAAACTGACATAGATACATGTCAATGTTTTTCAACAAATTCAACTTCCCATCTAAATAGCGATCAGAAAGTTCTTCCAGTCGCTCAGTTCATTAACGATAAAAATCCACTCCTGAGTCATGGAACCATTCAAGAACCGCTGCATGAATTCCTCGTCGTCCAGAAATCTGCGATAGCTCTGAATCAGTTACTCGACAGCGTGGACATCGTAGTCTTTGTTCGATGTCGATGGTTTCCCTTCCCGGTTAGCATCACACATGTCTGTGCAGCTTTCAAGTTGTTGGAACTATTTCGCTACAGGTGGCCGCTATTTATTGATATACTGTCAGACTTTCACGTTGAATGTCTGTGCAGCTTTCAAGTTGTTGGAACTATTACTCTACAGGTGGGCTCTATTTATTGATGTACTGTCAGACATTCACGTTGAATGTTCGTGCAAGTGTGTGATTTTTTTCCCATTACAATCTCACTGTCCCACGTACTTCAGCTTCCGATTACGTTCGAGGTTGCCACTCAATTTCCCTATTAGGCACGTTTTATATGAACAGCAACAGAACTGTCTCTACAGCTAATCCAGAACATGTACTGCTGTCTGACAATGTGCCCGTCTTTTTGTGCCCGTCTTTTTGTGCCCGTCTTTTTGTGCCCGTCTTTTTGTGCCCGTCTGTTGGTGCCCGCCTGTTGGTGCCCGCCTGTTGGTGCCCGCCTGTTGGTACCCGCCTGTTGGTACCCGCCTTTTGGTGCCCGCCTTTTGGTGCCCGCCTTTTGGTGCCCGAACTTTGTGTGCCCGACCTTTGTGTGCCTGACTTTTCTTGCATTCATTTTAGTGTGAGACGATCAGTGGAAGTATCTACTACATCAGACCATTTATATAATCTGTATTTAGTCTGTTCAAGGCACTTCAGTCAAGAGCCGTGCTGCTTCTATGGTCGCAGGTTTCTAATCCTGCCTCGGGCATGGATGTTTGTGATGTCCTTAGGTTTGTTAGGTTTAAGTAGTTCTAAGTTCTAGGGGACCGATGACCTAAGATGTTAAGTCCCATAGTGCTCAGAGCCAATCTGTGTTCAGTATTTTAGTCTTGTTCTGACCCTCTTGCTTTCAGCTCCTCTACACATCTATTATACGCAACATATCATATAATCTGTTTCTCATTTTCTAGTCTTCTTCTACCATTATTGTTCTTGCCTATCTTTATGTAACTATTATATCCAAAATAGTATACAATACGTTTTAGATGTCTTAGGCTTTGTTCTCACCTACTATTTCTTTCCTTTTTGTGCCCGCATGTGGCACGTTAACTATCCATAACTAAGTTAGCAGATGTTCTACTAACCTATTCCTACTTCTGGTAAGTGCCCTTAGTACATAGCTGCCGTGACATGGGTCTCGAAATTCCTGATGGCAACATCACAACATGCTGTATAGAATTCTAATGTAACTTGGAAAATTATACCAATATCGAGTGACATTTGTTTTAAACTGAATGAAATTTATATATATGTGTTAGTAACTTTGCCAATTAGCAATCCCTTATTGTGCTTACACAGACTGTTTTCTCCTTTGGGACACACGTAATGATGGAGACTTTCATCGCTTGAAAAAGTATGAAAAAAAAAAAAACCAAACAGTCTTCTTCTTTTCATCAAAATTCTGTGTGTGTTTTGCCTAATAGCTATTCCATAATAACTCTGTATTTTGTCAGTTACCATGTCAGTTAATCTTCCCTTTCCATTCAACCCTTTGGCATCACTGCGTTTTGTTTCTTGTATGAAGCTTTCAGTCGGTGAAGTCTTGATCCCATTCATTTCTGTACTTGTCCAATACACTCTAATTTCTGCACTACAACATCATCACCATAGGGCTTCAGTTCTTAAATATGTCTGAAGCTTTTAGAATGACCGTCACCAAGGTAATTCACATGTGGCACTACATCACACGCAATAGAATGTTGAAATGTACTGGCAACACCAGCCATTTCCATTCCTCCACTCCTGCCACTACTTTTCGCGGTGCAATTATTTTCATGCGTACCTTTATATTTGTGAGGATTTCTGCAATATTTACATATTGCTCCTACATCTAAAACTATCCCTATATACATAATCGTGGCTGATACTACACCATGAACAGATGTGGGTCCCCATTTATGCCAGGTAACATCGAATACTGCAGCCAAGTCTCTATTACCACTATTTTCTATTACTGCCTCTTCCACAGCTTTCTTCATAGATTCTGTACAAATATCTTCTCTTTTAGGCCCTTGAAATCTGTTAGTTCGTGAACTTAGTTGCGGGATTTGGAAGAGTCATCACGCCACAGAAAACGGCAGCTGCAGTAGCTCCCTTACCAATTGTACTCGAGGCCCAAACAAATCTAATGTTGTGTTCATAAATTTTGCTACCATATTCTTCATTTGGAGTTACTGCAACACTGTTCCAAAAGATGGCCCTGTATGAACACTTACCACACTTCAGTTTCGTTCCACTGGCAGGTTCTACGTGATTTTTTGTAGAGAGTTCCAGACCTATTTCACTACACTGGATATATCTTGCACAGTTTGCAAAAATTCTGTTCAGAGCTGACATTACAAATAATTTATTCACATCCGATTCGCCCATGAAACATGCATACTTTTCATTAATTGAACCAAGCTTCCTCTGGGAGCAGTTTCTTTGTCACTTTCATTGCAATGGGGAGGTGTACCAGCTAGGTTAGGTTCACACACATGGTTACCGTCTTTATTGTTTATGGTATTAACTACTTTCGAACATTTCTCCTTTTCTTAAATCCTTCAGAGTACTTCTGGTCACTTTACGTTTACCCTTGCTTATCCTTCAATAAAAAAGAGATTTCAATGAACGGAATTAACTACAAATATTTTCAGGGCTACGGAGTAAATCAACATGAAACACACGACAATCCTGTAAGCGATATATACCGAACTCTCAAAGGTTAGACACAACACTTATTTTGTGACACTTATTTCCTCCCACATCACTAAAATGTACGTGACAAGGATGTAGATTTATGAGTACAACATTTGACATTAGTTTACCAAAGCCACAGTGGATCACGCAGAACATATTTCAAAATTATTTTAAAAATAGTTGTAATCTTCTGAACTGAATAAATTGTATATCAATTTAAAGGGGAAATTCTGTATATTTTTAAAATGAAAGAAGTAAAAATTGAAGCCTCGCGGGGTAGCCGATGGGTCATAGGCGTTATGTAACGGTCCACGCGGCTCCCCAGTCGGAGTTCCGAGTCCTCCAACGGGCGTGGGTGTGTGTGTGTTGTCCTTAGCGTAAGTCAATTATCATCTGCAGTTTCGTTATATTTTTGTTTACTTTGGTAGTACTGTCGTTTTACGTTGATGACGCTTGCTTTGTTTATTTGGTGTTATATCGTTGCAATTTTCAAGCTGCTAGGTTAGTTTCGTTATCGTCGCCGTGCTGTTAATCATGGTTGCTCCGCTGTCTATTTGCACCAAAGAAGAGCAACGTTAAGTGATCCGTTTTTTTGTGGTCCGAAGGCGTATCAGGGGCCGAAATTCATGGATGACTTTCATCACAGTAAGGGAACAGTGTTTTGCCACAACGCAGTGTCTACGAGTGGATTGAAAAATTCCGTAAAGGTCGCACAGGTGTTACGCAGACTGAAGGAGCCGGACGACCGTTTACGCGACACATTGAGCATTCACGTGGAATGATTCTCTCACACAGACGATTAGCTATTGGCGAATTGGCACATCGTCTGCAAATTAGTCGTGGTTCTGCCTACGAAATAATACTCAAAAGAATTGGGTTTCATAAAGTCTTTGCAAGATGGGTCCCAAAACAACTCACAAATGCGCTTTGACATCTGCCAGAAACATTTGGATCGCTATGATAACGAAAGCGGCAACTTCTTAGACAGGATCGTTATTGGTGACTAGACATGGATCCATCATTACAAGCCGGAGAGTAAACGGCAGAGTTTGCAACCGTAACATCCAAATTCGCCCTTCAAGACCCAACCGTCCGCAGGAACACTGATGCCTACGGTTTTTTGGGGCGCACAGGGTCCAGTACTGGAACATTATGAGGAAAGGAGCACAGCAATTAACCGTGTACTTTACAGTGAGATGCTTACTGCCAGGCTAGAGCCTGCAAAGAATTTCTGTCAAAATGTGTTGTGTTGTTGCAGGATAATGCCCGTTCGCATACTGCTGCCCACACTGCTGAAACGCCCCAGAAACTCAAATTTAAGTACTGGATCATCCTCCACATTGTCGCGATCGTGCCCTTTCTATCACTTGTTTGGTCCACTCCAACAAGCATTAAGGGGCCGTCGACTTGCCTCGTAAGATGCAGTGAAAGAAACGGTGCACTCCTGGCCCGCAGCTCAACCGAGAACCTTCTTTCGTGAGGGCATCAGGAAGCTTGTACAACGATGGACCAAGTGCGTTGAAACGCAAGGAGAGTATGTCGAAAAATGATGTTCTTGTACGTTTCGTACTTGATTACAATAAAGTTTTGTAACTACTTCGTCGATAACAATTGACTTATCATCATAATTAAAGTTAAATTAAGTAGTATGTAAGCTTAGGGACTGATGACCTCACCAATTTGGTCCCATAAGACCTTACCAAAAATTTCCAAAACTTTCTACAAATTGAACATAGTCTGCCTGACGTGTTAATGGAGGTGCTAAAACCTATTTTCTGAGACATAGCAGCATCTGAATTGTTGCAAAACTTTGTTCATGAAAAAACTCAAACCCCAATGAAAGTTTGAATAGTGTTATATTGTCAAGAATCACCAAGACAGTATTCGTTCAATAGAAACACTTCACTTTGGTGTGTATGATGCCGGCCAGGATCGTCGTACTGTAAGGGCACCAGTGGTGGATCGTACATTTACCACAGCACAGGTACCAGAGCTTGTGAGCCCAGACATATCAACACGAACTTCTGCGAACTGGTCATTAGCAGTGGGATTACGGCCGCGCACAGCCTGTGCACAAGAGACGGTCGTTTGCGCATACATCTACATCTACATCTATACTCCGCAAGCCACCTGACGGTGTGTGGCGGAGGGTACCCTGAGTACCTCTATCGGTTCTCCCTTCTATTCCAGTCTCGTATTGTTCGTGGAAAGAAGGATTGTCTGTGTGGGCTCTAATCTCTCTGATTTTATCCTCATGGTCTCTTCGCGAGATATACGTTGGAGGGAGCAATACACTGCTTGACTCTTCGGTGAAGGTATGTTCTCGAAACTTTAACAAAAGCCCGTACCGAGATACTGAGCGTCTCTCCTGCAGAGTCTTCCACTGGAGTTTATCTATCATCTCCGTAACGCTTTCGCGATTACTAAATGACCCTGTAATGAAGCGCGCTGCTCTCCGTTGGATCTTCTCTATCTCTTCTATCAACCTTATCTGGTACGGATCCCACACTGCTGAGCAGTCTTCAAGCAGTGGGCGAACAAGCGTACTGTAACCTACTTCGTTTTAGGATTGCATTTCCTTAGGATTCTTCCAATGAATCTCAGTCTGGCATCTGCTTTACCGACGATCATCTTTATATGATCATTCCATTTTAAATCACTCCTAATGCCTACTCCCAGATAACTTATGGAATTAACTGCTTCCAGTTGCTGACCTGCTATTTTGTAGCTAAATAAGGGATCTATCTTTCTATGTATTCGCAGCACGTTACACTTGTCTACATTGAGACTCAATTGCCATTACCTGCACCACGACGTAGACCTGGTGAGCGCCGTCTTCCAGAGTGTGTTTGTTGAAGCCTCAATGGCCCTGTGCCAGGCCTTTTGGTCTGTGATGCGATAAGCGACAACTCTCCTTCACCTTTGGTGTTTCTGGAGGAGACATTACCAGCATTCGGTACGTGCAGAATATTAGACCCGTCCTTTTGCCATTTTTGCACCAGAAAAGTGATGTTGTTGCGAGAGAGCAACGCCAACTTACACACTGCCTGTGAAACTCAAGTTGCTCCGCAAGACGTGGCCGGTCTCGGTGGCCGAGCGGCTCTAGACGCTTCAGTCCGGAACCGCGCTGCTGCTGCGGTCACAGGTTCGAACCCTGCCTCGGGCATGGATGTGTGTGATGTCCTTAGGTTAGTTAGGTTTAAGTAGCTCTAATTTCTAGGGGACTGACGACCTCAGAAGTTAAGTCATATAATGCTCAGAGGCACTTGAACCATTTGAACCGCAAGACGTGAAGCGGCTTCCTTTGGCAGCACAATTTCCGGTCTTGTCTCCAATCGAGACCTGGGGTATGATGGAGCGAGAAATGATTACAGCGACTCGTCAACAAACAACATTTACAGAACTATGTGAACAGGCCGAGCAGGCGTGGAATAACCTAACACGGGACATTATTTGTCATATGTACGATCGACTGGATGCCAGTCAACGTCTGCATTGCCACTAATATGGATGTTTCTGCATAGGTCTATACGTGATAGGCCTATACGTGATACCACAATAACACTTGTGCTATGGATTTGTAAATGTCAACATTTCATGTACTCCATATGCACTGTTGCAACAATAAACCTTGATGGAACTGGGAACCTTTAGAAGACTGCATTTTTTTCTGGTAGTGTACATAGAGTTCCGCTGTTTTCAGTAATGGTGTCCTGTTTAAATAAATAACTATCTTTGTTTCTATAGTGCTCTTATTCTCTACCGCTCTATATACATAAATTATCTGACGGACGGGATGAACAACAATTCAATGATGTTTACTAATGACGCTGTGGAGTACGAGGAGGTTTCGTCCATGAGTGACTATAGGAGGGTACAAGAATCTCTAGAGGATGTGACGAATGGTAGCTTGCTCAAAGTGTACGAAAATGCAAGATAATGCCACTGAGTATTAAAAACAATCCTGTAAAGTTCGAATACTGAATTAATAGTATTTTACTTAACACAGTAACACGAACTAAATACCTAGGTGTAACGTTGCAGCCGCGGGGGGTTAGCCGAGAGGTGTAAGGCGCTGCAGTCATGGACTGCGGCTGGTCCCGGCGGAGGTTCGAGTCCTCCCTCGGGCATGGGTGTGTGTGTTTGTCCTTAGGATAATTCAGGTTAGGTAGTGCGTAAGGTTACGGACTCATGACCTTAGCAGTTAAGTCCCTTAAGATTTCGCACACATTTGAACATTTGTAACGTTGCAGAGTGATATGAAGTGTAATCAGTACGTCAGGTTGGTAGTAGGGAAACCAAGTGCGCTCTTTGGTTTTATGGGGAGTATTTGGGAAGGTGTACTTCGTCTATAAAGGAGGTGGCATATAGATCGCTAGTGTGACACATTCTTGAGTGTTGATCAAGTTTTTGGGATCCCAATCAGATAGTATTAAAGGCTGACATCGAAGCACTTAAGAGGCGTAATGCTAGATTGGTTACCGGTAGGTGCAAGTGTTACGCAGAAGCTCCTCCAACTCAAACAGGAATCCTTGGTGGGAAGGCGAGACTTTTTCGCGAGGCACTATGGTGGAAATTTACAGATACGGTATTTCAGCGCGATTGCGGATACATTCTCTGACGTGAACGTACATTTAGCGAAAGGATCACAAAGATTACATGATAGAAATTATGGGTCGTGCTGACGATATGCCCCTCCATATCCTCATCCAGTGACCTATATCGTGTGGACGTCCTTGGCTGTTGGCAGCGCCGCATTTTGCTCTGCTCTGCTATATGTACGAGCTGTTGAAGCAGATACAGCTGCAACATTGTCGCCATGGAAAATATACCCTTGGTCGAAAGTATTCAGCACTCTACGTAACTCTGAGTATTGTGAAAAATAAGAAAAATAAATAAATAGAAACAGCTCGTTCGTGTTTATATTGTTTATTAGATACACAAAATGAATGTCTCGAAATCTGGCAGAAAACCCAAAGAGATTCTGGACATACATAAAGCATACCAGTGGCAAGACTCAATCAATACCTTCACTGTGCGATAGCTATGGTGAAGTCACTGATGACAGTGCCACTAAACCAGAGTGATTAAAGACGGTTTTTCGAAACACCTTCACCAAAGAAGACAAGTAAATATTCCTGAATTCCAATCAAGACCGACTGTCAAGATGAGAAACATAGAAGTAGATATCCTCAGTGTAACGAAGCAGCTTATATCACTTAATAAAGGCAATGCCTCCGGTCCAAAGTATATACCAGTCAGGTTCCTCTCAGAGTATGCTGATAAAATAGCTCCGTATTTAGCAATTATATACAACCACTCGTCCACAGAAAGGCCCGTACCTAAAGGCTAGGAAATAGCTCAAGTCACACCAATACCCAAAAAGGGAAGTAGGAGTAATCCGCTGAATTACAGGCCTATATCACAAACGTCGACTTGCAGTAGGATTTTGGAACACATTCTGTATTCGAACATTGTGAAGTACCTCGAAGAAAACGATTTATTGGCACATAGTCAGAACGGATTCAGAAAATATCGTTCTTCTGAAACACTAGCTCTTTATATACATGAAGTAATAAGTGCTATCGACAGGGGGTGTCAAATTAATCCCATATTTTTAGATATCCGGAATGCTTTCGACACCATCCCTCACAAGCGTCTTGTTACCAAACTGCGTGCCTACGGAGAATCGCCTCAGTTGTGCGACTGGATTCATGATTTCCAGTCAGAAAGGTCACAGTTCGTAGTAATAGACGGAAAGTCATCGAGTAAAACAGAAGTAATATCCGTCGTTCCTCAAGGAAGTGATATAGACCCTCTATTGTTACTGACCTATATTAAGGACATAGGAGACAATCTGAGTAGCCGTCTTTGATTGTTTGCAGATGATACTGTCATTTACCGTCTTGTAAAGTCATCACATGATCAAAACGACTTGCAAAATGATTTAGATAAGATATCTGTATGGTACGAAAAGTGAAAATTGACCGTGAATAAAGAAAAGTGTGAAGTTATTCGCATGAGTACTAAAAGAAATCAGCTAAATTTCGATTATGCGATAAGTCAAACAAATCTGAAGGCTGTAAATTCAACTAAATACTTAGGGATTACCATTACAAATAAACTAAATTGGAACGATCACAGAGATAATATTGTGGGTAGAGCAAACCAAAGACTGCGATTCATTGGCAGAACACTTAGAAGGTGCAACAGGTCTACCAAAGAGATTGCTTACACCACGCTTGTCCGCCCTATTTTGGAGTACTGCTGTGCGGTGTGTGATCCGCATCTGGTGGGACTGACGGATGACATCGAAAAAGTACAAAGGAGAGCAGCTCGTTTTGTGTTATCGTGAAATAGGGGAGATAGTGTCACAGACATGATACGTGAATTGGAGTGGCAATCATTAAAACAAAGGCGTTTTTCTTTGCGACGGGAACTTTTCATGAAATTTAAATCCGATTGCAAAAACATTCTGTTGGCACCCACCTACATAGGGAGGAATGATCATCACGATAAAATAAGAGAAATCAGGGATGTCACAGAAAAATTTAAGAGCTCGTTTTTCCCGCGTGCCGTTCGAGAATGGAACGGTAGAGAGACAGCTTGAAGGTGGTTCATTGAACTCTCTGCCAGGCACTTCATTGTAAATAGCAGAGCAATGAAAAATGGCTCTGAACACTATGGGACTTAAAATCTATGGTCATCAGTCCCCTAGAACTTAGAACTACTTAAACCTAACTAACCTAAGGACATCACACAACACCCAGTCATCACGAGGCAGAGAAAATCCCTGACCCCGCCGGGAATCTAACCCGGGAACCCGGGCGCGGGAAGCGAGAACGCTACCGCACGACCACGAGCTGCGGACAGCAGAGTAATCACGTAATGTAGATGTAGAATATATGGTGGACCAAGCTTTTGCCCTTATTACAGCAGAAGTTCGTTTTGGCAGAGAGTTCACTACATTTTTAGATACTTCGGCTCATATGGCGTTCTATTCAGGCGCTGGCGGGCTTTTAATTCTTCCTTTGACTTAATTGTGTGCCGCCTGAATTTGACCTGCAATAAACCCTATAAATGCTCTATGGGATTCAGGCCAATCCAGAAGCTCGATGTTATTTTCCCGAAGCCAAGTCATTGTGCGGGCAGATTTATGACAGGTTGCGTTATCGTTCTGGAATTTAACGACGTCCACGTTATTTATTGCCAAAATGGGTTGTAAAAAGAGGGCAGTGAAGCAGATTACAGGACGTCTATGTACTTTATGGAATTCATGCGGCCTTCGCATACGACCGTTTATCCCGTTCCCACAGCACTCATGCAGCCCCAGACCGTGTTTTACGGTAGGTACCACACACTCTGGATTATATTCCTCACCCATTCGATGACGGACATAGGTAACACACGGTGTACCAAAAGTCTGAGGTGATAATAAATATTATATAGTACTTTTTCATGAATTCTTAAATTATTACATTTTGTTTTCTACCCAAAGTGGTATGTGTTGTAAGAGCATTAAGTTGACAAAACCTACCTGAAGTTTTCGACAGACCACACCATATTTGACCAGTCTTGTTAGGTGTAGGTTTGGAGCTTTGGAACCCACTCATACCGTGCCTTTCTATCCTTGTAAGAGAGCCGAATGACGTCGACATTTTTCAACAGTATTTTGTCTTCCAACCGCTCAGACATCATTAGTGAAAACTCAATTGGAGATGGCCGAATGACTGTCAGCTGAAATATCGTGGAGAATTCTTGACGTCATCCGTCTGCAATTACGAAACACTTCAGAAAGAGATAAAATACGTGGGATTGCTGATCGAAGCGTTTGAGACACTGACCACCTTACAAAAAATGATATGGAGGCTGTTACTCCAAGTAACGTCTTCCTGTAGTTGTTGTGGTGTTGAGTCCAGAGACTGGTTTGATGCAGCTCTCCACGCTACTGTATTCTGTCCAAGCTTCTTCATCTCCGAATAACTACTGCAACCTACATCCTTCTTAAACATCTTTGTGAATTCATGCTTTCGTCTCCCTCTACGATTTTTACCCACCGCAATTCCCTCAAATTCTAAACTGATGATCCCTTGATATCTCAGAACGTTTCCTACCAACCGATCCTCTCTTCTAGTCAAGTTGTTCCACACATTTCTCTTCTCCCCAATTATGGTCAGTACCTCCTCATTTTACCTCCGGAACATTTTACCCAAGAGGTCATCATCATCATTTAACCATACAGTGAAGCTGCATGCCATTGGGAAAAATTCCGGCTGTAGTTCCCCCTTGCTTTCAGCCGTTCGCAGAACCAGCACAGAAAAGTCATTTTGGTTAATGTTACAGTGGTTCATGGTGTGGGTTCCTGTAGTCATGTCCTAGTTCATGAACCACGGGCAACGTATGAGTGGCCAAGTAAGTGGTCCCGACAGTCGGGATACCAGTTACTTTGGAATGAGGCTGGGCATCTCGGACATATTCTGAGTGGTGGTCACCTTTGTGCTCATACGGCAAAGACTACCAAATCCACCGGTTAGTCCCTCAACCGTTAGGGGTAAAACTCAATGGGACTCGGGGCAAGTAAGGCTAGCAACCTGCTTCCATGGTACTTTAAATATGATGCTGGCAACAATCAGAGCAAAATGCCTCGGACCTTTGGAGGTGACGGAGTCACACCTCTAACTGACAAACCAGGGACTCCTAAGATACGACTTGACAAACAAATGGTAATGAGATGGGGAGCTATTAATACCAATGGGGGCTACTCTGGGAAGAAAGTAGAGCTCGCAGAGGCTGTAAGTAAGATGGGGCTGGACGTTTTAGCTGTTAGTGACATTCGGGTAAGGGGTGAGAAAGATGAGGAAGTGGGAGAATACAAGGTCAACCTGTCAGGAGTCAAAGCAGGAATAGCACAATGGGGTGTAGGGCTTTACATCAGGAAAGAAATGGAACCCAGCGTAGTTGCAGTAAGGTATGTAAACGAACGACTGATGTGGATAGATTTGACAGTGTCTAGCAAGAAAATTAGGATTGTGTCAGTATATTCGCATTGTGAAGGGACAGATCAAGATAAGATGGATAGTTTTTATGAGGCACTCAGTGATGTAGTTGTTAAAGGTCAAGGACAGTGTTCTGCTCATGGGTGATTCTAATGCCAGGATTGGAAATCGAACAGGAGGGTATGAAAAGGTTATGGGTAAATTTGGAGAGGATATGGAGGCCAACAGGAACGGGAAACAACTCTTGGATTTCTGTGCCAGTATGGGCTTAGTAATCACAAACTCCTTTTTTAAACATAAGAACATTCACCGGTATACTTGGAAAGGCAGGGGAACCAGATCTGTCATTGACTATATAATAACAGATCAGGAATTCAGGAAGGCTGTGAGGGACACACGTGTATTCAGGGGATTCTTTGATGACACTGATCATTATTTAATCTGCAGTGAAATTGGGATCGTGAGGCCGAAAGTGCAGGAGGTCAGGTCCATATGTAGGAGGATAAGAGTGGAGAAACTTCAGGATAAGGAAATCAGGCACAAGTACATAACAGCGATCTCAGAAAGGTACCAGTTAGTTGAATGTAGTTAATTACAGTCATTGGAAAAGGAATGGACAAGGTACAGGGACACAGTACTAGAAGTGGCTAAAGAATGTCTTGGAACAGTAGTGTGTAAAAGTAGGATGAAGCAAACAGCTTGGTGGAATGACACAGTCAAGGCAGCCTGTAAAAGGAAAAAGAAGGCGTATCAAAAAATGGCTACATACTAGAACTCAGGTAGACAGAGAAAGTTATGTTGAAGAAGGAAACAAAGCCAAACAGATAATTGCAGCATCCAAGAAGAAATCTTGGGAAGACTTTGGAAATAGGTTGGAGACTATGGGTCAAGCTGCTGGAAAACCATTCTGGAGTGTAATTAGCAGTCTTCGAAAGGGGGGTAAGAAGGAAATGACAATTATTTTGGACAGGTCAGGAAAACTGCTGGTGAATCCTGTGGATGCCTTGGGCAGATGGAGAGAATATTTTGAAGAGTTGCTCAATGTAGGTGAAAATACGATCAATAATGTTTCAGATTTCGAGGTAGAATGGGATAGGAATGATGATGGAAATAGGATCACATTTGAGGAAGTGGAGAAAATGGTCAATAGACTGCAGTGCAATAAAGCAGCTGGGTTGGATGAAATTAAGTCGGAACTCATCAAATACAGTGGAATGCCAGGTCTTAAATGGCTGCACAGGATAATTGAAATGGCCTGGGAGGCGGGACAGGTTCCATCAGACTGGACAAAAGCAGTAATCACACCAATCTTTAAACATGGAAACAGAAAAGATTGTAACAACTACAGAGATTCTCTTTAATCAGCGTTGTGGGTAAAATCTTCTCTGGTATTGTTGAAAGGAAAGTGCGAGTATTAGTTGAGGACCAATTGCATGAAAATCAGTGTGAGTTTAGGCCTCTTAGAGGTTATCAGGACCAGATCTTTAGCTTACGACAAATAATGGAGAAGTGTTATGAGCGGAACAGGGAATTGTATCTATGCTTTATAGATCTAGAAAAGGCATATGACCGGGTTTCTAGGAGGAAGTTATTGTCTGTTCTACGAGATTATGGAATAGAAGGCAAACTTTTGCAAGTAATTAAAGGTCTTTACATGGATAGTCAGGCAGCAGTTAGGGTTGACAGTAAATTGAGTTCATGGTTCAGAGTAGTTTCAGTGGTAAAACAAGACTGCAACCTCTCTCCACTGTTGTTCATATTATTTATGGATCATATGTTGAAAACAATAGACTGGCTGGGTGAGCTTAAGATATGTGAACACAAAATACGCAGTCTTGCATATGCGGATGACTTAGTTGTGATGGCAGATTCGATTGAAAATTTGCAAAGTAATATTTCAGAGCTAGATCAGAAATGTAAGGACTATGGTATGAAGATTAGCATCTCCAAAAGGAAAGTAATGTCAGTGGGAAAGAAATATAAACGGATTGAGTGCCAAATAGGAGGAACAAAGTTAGAACAGGTGGACAGTTTCAAGTACTTAGGATGCATATTCTCACAGGATGGCAACATAGTGAAAGAACTGGAAGCGAGGTGTAGCAAAGCTAATGCAGTGAGCGCTCAGCTACGATCTACTCTCTTCTGCAAGAAGGAAGTCAGTACCAAGACTAAGTTACCTGTGCACCGTTCAATCTTTCGACCAACGTTGTTGTATGGGAGCGAAAGCTGGGTGGATTTAGGTTACCTTATCAACAAGGTTGAGGTTACGGATATGAAAGTAGCTAGGATGATTGCAGGTACTAGTAGATGGGAACAATGGCAGGAGGGTGTCCACAATGAGGAAATCAAAGAAAAACTGGGAATGAACTTTATAGATGTAGCAGTCAGGGCGAACAGGCTTAGATGGTGAGGTCATGTTACACGCATGGGAGAAGGAAGGTTATCCAAGAGACTCATGGGTTTAGCAGTAGAGGGTAGGAGGAGTCGGGGCAGACCAAGGAGAAGACACCTGGATTCGGTTAGGAATGATTTTGAAGTAATAGGTTTAACATCAGAAGAGGCACCAATGTTAGCACTGAATAGGGGATCATGGAGGAATTTTATAAGGGGGCTACGGTCCAGACTGAACGCTGAAAGGCATAATCAGTCTTAAACGATGATGATGATGATGATGGTGGTGGTGGTTAATGTTACAAGGCCAGATCAGTCAATCATCCAGACTGTTGGCCTTGCAACTACTGAAAAGGCTGCTGCTCCTCTTCAGGAACCATTCACGTCTTATCGAATAATGAAACATCAAATATGTACTGAAAAATCTATTACAGGTAAAAGCCACGGGGGTCGCCGTATTGTTATTTTACGCATTATGTATTGTCTTTGTTCTGAGAAATCCGTTTTAAATGAGTAACATTTACCCCTTCTTTTCCGTATTTGCTATAAACATTGTACCATGAAATCTGTGGTCTGAAATGATGTGCAGCTTTCTTGGAGCTCTCGGAGAGCCTTATGCACAGAGATGAGCATATAATATTTCATATTACAACTTCATCAAACATTCTTTTGTGTATTTGGCAAAAGCTATCGTTAAAAAAGAATAGATTATAAGTATTTCACCAAGGTGTGTTTAAGCTCTCAGTGACCGGCTTAATTAAAGAGCTTCTCCTTAATTGTGATTTCCAAGGAGCAGAATATTAATTTTGGCTTTATTAGCGGTTCATGACGGAACTCCACGAAGTTCGGTAGCAGAATTCATTGCTTTTGCATAGCTTACGTGCATGAGTATATTCAACCATTTACTTCCCATGCCATGATGCTATCTCTACATCTACATGTACACTCTGCAAAACAAGTTTAAGTGAAACTGGTCTCGTATCACACTTTTATCTACACATAATTATTAATTTAATTTTGCAGCACTAAATATATTTACTCTACGTGTGTACTGCTTTAACAGCGCGTTCATTCCTGCCTGTCATTATTCCACTTGTACTACATAACTCCTGTTGCTTTCCTTGAAATCTCGTGGTAAATCCAAGTGTCAAAAAACGGGACGCATGGTCTACGTCGTCTTTGTGTGCTTCTTCTCCGTCTCCGTTTAAATCTGAGTGGTTTGCTGCCGCTACTGTTGTTAAAATCTAAGTGCTGAACAACTGTTAAAACTTATTCATGTGGAAGATATTGGCTCATGAAGCCAGATAAATGGTTTTGGAAAAACCCATAATGCGCTATCAGAATGAACTGACAAGATTCTGAATGTAAAAAGAAGTGAGTATTCCTTCAATGCGTATTTAACATTTTCGTTGAATACCTCTTGTAAATCTATGATGCTTGATAACGTCCACGGTCTGAAACCAAGGGAATAAATCGCTTGCACTTCAGTTAACCGTGATGGACACCGATCTATGCGGACAGTTGTGTGAAGAAAACACAAACAGGCAGGGCAAATCTCGATCCACAGTTATTTTATACGTCACACTGTTTTGGTTACCTTGTATTGTTTTCTCCCACATTTGTACATTTTATTCTTGTATTCATTCATATGTATTAGCGTTATACCTTTGCTCTACATATTATTAGCCCCTATTTTACTTTTTAAAACACTGAAATGTTCCATATGCCTCCATGGCGGCGTGCTCCACGTTACTGGCGCCTACCGTAAAAGAGTAAAAAGAAATGAGCTGATAGTATTATAAAAAATGGAATCAGTCATCAAACGAAATGTGTACAGTTATCATGCGACCTTAATGTTTTGCTAAAATAATTATAATACAGTATTTCACATACTTTTAATTACTAAAATAATAATAGGCAATATTTCACATACTTTTAATCTGTAAACGGGTTGCACTATAAAGTTTTGGAGGATTCAGACTCCATAGTGATATCCTAATCACAAGCTGATAAGCCACAAATACAACTTTCCTGTTTTCGGTTAAACCACACTGAGAGGAAGGATACAATTCTCGCTTAAAATCATATATAAGGAGAAAGAATATATATGGGAGATATAATGTCTAATTTTAAAATTCACTGCGATGTAGAAAGTTCTTCCTTCACGTAGGTAAAACGTATTTAACGAATTTCTCGAAAAGTTTTGCGTCCATCCTAGCATTTTGTGTAAAAATTTGATTTGAAATAACTTGCCAAGAACTTTTAGAGAATTTTGGTATTGTCTTTATACATGTTCTCAACCAGGATTGCGCTTTTAACACCACGCTGTTTGATTTCGTTTTGTGCTATTGGAGGGGATATGGCACTGACTTACTCCAGCATTTGTTCTTATTCATACGAACTGTGAGATGACGACCTATAGCCTACCGCCGATGTTAAACCGCGGTGTAAAGTGGTATTGTACACATTAGCAATTGATATCCAGAGGTTGAGAAACGACAGACAACTACCTAGTAATTTAATCCGGTGTCTCTCAACTTGCAGGGTGCAACTTAATCACTATGGTGCGTCCTTTTAGAACTGTAGTGATAATAACGTAACCTTCCATTACCTGTTACCTTCTCAATAGCTAATGAATGCGATTTTTAACTGTTGTGTATCTCTCTAGGTCTCATCTTCTAATGTGATTGGCTTAATAATAGATTACAAACTCATGCACTTTATTTGATATTTTTATTTGATTATTGCTTAATAAACGCATGATATTTTGTACTGTCTTAATGGCCTAGTAGGGTTGTAAGCTGAAATCTGCAGTGTTCCACCACAAACCATGTAAATATTTAACATATGCAGAGTGTTCATTTTAAATGAAGACATTGAAGTAGCTCGAAAACTACACATCGGATCAAAAAAAGGTATAATTCAATTTTTTGGTTCGGAATGGGCATCGGTTCTCGACCCGCTGCACCACCCTGTGCGTGGATGGCGAGGGAAAACGTTTAAATCTTCATGGGTAACTCCTGCTGTTTTATTACATATTACGATTTTTCGGCGAAATCTACATGCGTTTTATCTCATGAATTTTCTCCATTTCGCCACAGACGGCACTGTCATCGGAGAAATAGAAATGGATACACCGTCGTAATTTACGAGATGCTGCCCAATGGCCTTTTAATATCCAGTGACACGTGGGACCCCCGGACAAATTTTGAGGCTGCCATTCCCTAGGATGTCGAGCATTTTCCAGAGAAAATTTGCTCTCATTCGTTCTCTTACGAGGCTGTGAATGTCTTTATGTTCTGATGGCACCGTACAGACCGGGAGAAGGAAACGAAGCAATCTTATTAGAGGAGAAGATAATGAAACGGCTGTACTTGCGGCAGTACACCACAGTCCAATGATAAATGCCCGGCAATTACACCGCGACTCAGGTATGTCCTTAGATAGTAATGTCAGAGTACTGCATCGTTATAAGTATCATCCATACCACGTGTCACTGAATAAAGAACTTAATGGCGCGCCGGCCGTGGTGGCCGAGCGGTTCTAGGCGCTCAGTTCGGAACTGCGCGACTGCTGAGGTCGCAGGTTCGAATCCAGCCTCGGGCATGGATGTGTGTAATGTCCATAGCTTAGTTAGATTTAAGTAGTTCTAAGTTCTAGGGGACTGATGACCTCAGATGCCATTTGAACTTAATGGCGCCCATTTCCTTAACCGGGAAATGTTTTGTGACTGGACACAACTGCTGCGCCTGTACTGACGTTCCAGCAGATATATTTCTGTCGTGTGTACGGTTATTTGTGAAGTGGATTACTAAGTCTGCTGAAGGTCGTATGCGTCTGAACACTAACTGCAAGTGGAAAAGAGGAGCAGCGTTCGCTTCGAGCCACGGCCACGGTGGTGCGTCGAGTAGTCCCTTTTTCGGATGAATACAGTGTTGCAAATGGGATTTCTAATTCGAAGTTATGAAATACTGGCCTGTCCTACCCTTGCAGCATGGAAGTGGGATTCCATGTGCCATTGACTATTCAAGGGCCATTGAGCAGCATGTCGTAAATTACGATTGTTTATCCATTTCTACTACTCCGATTACAGCGCCATCTGTGGCGAAATGAAGAATATGCTTTAGACAAAATGTATGTAGATTTTGCTGTAAAATTGTAATCAGCAATAAAATTCGTAGGTTCCCATTGAAGATTTGAAAATTGCCATATGCCACCCAGGCACTGGCTGCGGTAGGGGCTTTAGTGTAGTATCATTTGTTGTCGGCCTACGAGACAAGCAAATTGCAACTATAACACTTTTTGATCAGACCTGTAGTTTTTCGAGATATTTCAGTGTCTTCAGTGAAAGTGAACACCCTGTATTTACCCAAAAATTTTATAGTAATTTAAAATTTGAATTTGCAATGTTGCTACTACTGGACCACCTGTAGGCCTACCAATACTTGGTTCAAAGTGGTGCAGATAGCCAATCTAAACTAAATTTCTACTCCGAAAGTGGTCTTTAAATAAGTGTTCTTTTTTTCTACAGGTCGGTGCATCCTTGGACGTAAGAAGAAAAAGCTCTGACAGGTATTTCTTCTAGACGATAGCCCAGCGCTTGATATTGATTTTCTGTATAGCATAATTGCTTGTTCCCTTGTCTCTCTTAGTGAAGTTTTTGATTTAAACGTAAAGTGTAGTTGTTTGAATGTTATCTTTCAGCGGAATTAGAGATTAATAACGAAAACGATATTTTGTTTTATGGACAGTCTACATTACGCCGAAACAAACAAACCCGACAAACTGAAGTGTGAATGTCGAAAGCAAATTTAGGATTCACCTGTAGTGTCGTACTTGAAAGCAATAATCGTCTTTACTTAATACTAAGAAGCCAACGGCCTTGCCGCAGTGATAACACAGGTTCCCGTCAGATCACCGGAGTTAAGCGCTGTCGGGCTGGGCAAGCACTTCGATGGGTGACCATCCGGTCTGCCAAACGCTATTGGCAATCGGATGCACTCAGCCCTTGTGGGGCAAACTCAGGAGCTACTTGACTGAGAAGTCCGGTCTCGTAAACTGACGTACTGCCCGTAGAGCAGCGTTCTGAACACTTGCCCCCCTCCCCCCACCCCCCCTTTACCCACATCCAGTGACGATTGCTGTTGAGGATGACACGGCCGCCGGTCGGTACCGTTGGGCCTTCCAAGGCCTGTTCCGACGGAGGCCTTTTTTTTTTTAATACTGCGAAAGGTTAAAGTTAATATTTTTGTCATGACGATTGATAGTAAGTCAGCTACTGTGCCTGCAATGACATCAGCTGCCCCTACATATATGCCTGTTTGGGTAGGCATGGCTTGCGATTTGGTGCCTCCTTGTCCATCTAATCCTCTGCTCCCTCCCTCTTACGCTAACCGTCCAAGCGCATGTCGCGATAGCACGCGCTGTGGCGCTATCTATGTTCTTCCTCACGCTACAAGCTATTTTCGTATCAAATTTAGTCGAAATCGGTTTAGCTGTTTAGTCGTGAAAATTTTATAGAAAGAGCTACTTTCGCATTTATAATATTTGTAGTTTAGAAATGTGGATTAAACACTTTAAGGAATGTGTAAGCGTTGTATTCATTACGATCAATCGTGTTATCTAGAACATATAAACTAATCATTGCATTTTCACAAAGATGGTAAAGTTCAAATGTCAAAGAGTAAATGGCTTTTTCGAAGAGTAAATATGTTTTCCTAAATCGTGTTATGTTCTTCAAATCAATAAATATACTAAATTTTTTTTTCTAAAGCAGTCTACGATCTTCCTCGGAAGTCAAGCTTTCGTCACACCAAACTCAGTTTGTAGTTTACAAAAAGAGCGCGTGCTGAAAAGTAATAGCCCCAACTTTTTTATGTGAATATTATTGGATATTTAAAAAAAGTGGTTGAAATTCTACATCTCTGTTCTTGATGTCTATATATTCGCAACCCTCTGCCGCTAGAGAACTCCGAATTGTAGAAATAACATAGCAGTGTCTTATGTAATTAAGTCACTGCATGAGAAGCAGTGTGCTGTAACCAAGTTTTTAAATCGAAGAGTTCGCCCACACATGGAACATCCTATTCTTCAGCACCACACTACCACTACATTCAGGAGTGATGCAACATGTGCAAGAGTCCGACGTCTTGGATTCACTGTCATCGATCATCGTCCATGCAGTCCCTACCTGGCCCTTACCGATTTTCATCTGTTGTTCGTGGGCTGGGGATGGGAGACACGGTATCGGTGGTGAGTAAAGCCGCTCTCCCACTACCTCCCCCCTCTCCCACTACCTCCCCCCCTCTCCCCCCCCCCCATACCACACCTGTCCACATACACCAAACCCATGATCTGCGAGACACAAATCATTCGGATTAAAGGCTTAATCTAGTATGTCTCACCAACGAACAAGTCCTTATTTACTATAAACTGAATTACTTTTCCCGGAAGTATTATTTCAAAAGAATAAAGAGCATTTTATTTTATCTATGTTGGACCTTGCGAACTCAACAGTGGTTGGTGAAATATGCAGCCAGCCACAAATATTGTTAAATGTTTTATTAAAGTGTCATAACCGGTTTCGGGCTACCATCCCCGTCTTCAGATTGCTAATGTTTTTCGTTACACAGATGTTTGATCAACAGCACGTCGTCTGCTCCACAGTACGTTCCAGTAGATGGCGATTTGTTCTGTGCTGGTCCTTGTGGTTGTCTAGCTCGATGTATATGTTACTGAATTCCACCGCAGCGCACATATTGTAAATAAAGTACTGTGGCACATTTAATAATATTCTTAAAATGCATGTTGAGCATTACACGTGTTACACTTTTGATGTTTTTGTAAGCGAAAACGTCATGTGTACGTAATACATGTACAATGCTCATCACGCATTTTAAGAATATTGTGAAGTGTATCATAGTAGTTTATTTACAATATGTGTGTTATGGTGGAATTCAAGAACATATACATCGATCTAGAAAACCACATGGACCACAGCGCAACAAATCGCAATATACTGGAAAGGATTGTATAGCAGATGACATGCTGTTCATCGAAACATCTATGTAACGAAAAATATTAGCCATCTGACGATGGGCGTAGTAGCCCGAAACCTGTTACTCAACTAAAATAAAACATTTAAAAATATCTGTAGGTGCACGAGTTTTTCACCATCTAATAAAGAACATGTTACAATGATAATACAGTTACAAATTAACAGCTCCACTTAGTGTGCAGTTATTTTCCTATTGACTGACAGGTTTTAGTATGAAGCAGTACGGTGAATTTTAATTCCTGAGGTAATATCAGAAGTGAACTTCCGATACAAATGAAATGCAGTGTAGCACCTTACTTTGGATGGCAGACATCAGGTACTAGCGAGAAACTTCTACCTTGTACCTATTGTCAGCGTTAATGGCCCTGTCCAGTGACGCCCCGCCACTTTCGAAGCTTGGCTGGACATCTGACCACGTCATAAAGCGACGCTGAGCCGGCCATTCGGTTCCCAGCGGGGCGTCCGCAGCAGCCACGGGCTACCTGCAGCCTGCCCCTGACACCTTCATTCCAGGGACGAGAAAACTAACACAGGGCGGAACGTCGAGCGGTGATTTACGCTCGCTTGCAACCCGTTCCAGACAGATCAGAGAGAAACAAACACGCACCGTACGCTACAAATCATGTTACAGCATGTCTTAGGCATACGAATGAATCATTTGCGTGTTGTACTAACGTTAATGCCTAGTGTCGATCATTAAGGGCACTCCCGCCCCGATTCTACACCTGCATCCATACTATAAAACCCAGCTTATTGCACAAGGAAGCTGGTACTTCCCATAGTACGAGTTAGTGGTATGAAGGCTGCTGCTCGTTTTGTTGACGTTTGTACCGCGGGAAGGAAGATCACTTAAACACCTCCGTGTCCGCTGTAATTAGTCTAATTCTGTCTTCGGATCTCTGCGCGAGTGATACATGAAATGTGTTCCCATTTACCAATATGGACAACCATCAACCATGGTTGATGTTATGCAAGATTTATTTTTAGACTTCTTGCTCTACACGAAAATGCTGCTTCTGTCTCATTTACGAGTGCTAATAAATAATGGAAGTATATTGTTTCATAGTACAGGTCCTTTAAGATCTCCAATGCTTATAGCACGCATCTGTAGTGCATCATTATCAAAAATTTTCTATCGTGATTTAGTCATTCAGATAACCTCAGTTACATTGACTTTTCTTGAGGAAAAGCTTCCGTTTCTCACTAAATCTGAGAAATATAAAGGTGTCTTGAAGCTTCCCAAGAAAAATGTGGCAAACTCCGAGATGGAATTTTACAATACGTTGGTCTGTGACAGAGCTCTTCCGGATGCTACATACAGTCCATGTAACGGAGAAGCACAGAGATCTTCTTATTAACATTCCACACCTACGACTTTGATTAGGATACTCATTTTCCAATTTTAATCATCGGACGTCTCTTATTAAGCAACAGTTGTTGTGGCTTTAGTTGACTGCTTATTGTTTGACATCATAATCAAAAAACAGAGTTGTTTGGCGCAAGAGCGAGACAAGTCTAGTCTTTTAAATGTCAGTAATGTAAATTGGTTATGTAAATAGCTATTATAAGTTGGTGACCTGAACAATGGCTGGAAAAAGACAAGACCGATTGATAAAGTTTTCAAATATTTGGAAATTTTTTACTGTGGTACTCAAAAGTGTCTAAACATGGTTTCTCTGGTTAGTGCACTAATGCTTTCATATTGTGGGTCATTGATATTTTAGTCTGTTATACTTCGTTTTTCAAATTGAAAAATTTCATATTTGTGGCCATTTAAAGTAAGTAACGAATCTTTGCACCACAATGAAATCTTATGAAGATCTAAGAGGACATGTATGTAGCATTTTTCACTCACTGCTCCATAACAGATAACAGCACCACGTGCGAAAAATCTGTGGGTATTATTAATGAGCCGGCCGGGGTGGCCGAGCGGTTCTAAGCGCTATAGTCTGGAAGCGCGTGACCACTGCGGTCGCAGGTTCGAATCCTGCCTCGGGCGTGGATATGTGTGATGTCCTTAGGTTAGTTAGGTTTAAGTAGTTTTAAGTTCTAGGGGACTGACGAACTCAGAAGCTAAGTCCCATAGTCCTCAGATTCATTTATTCTTAATGTTTCTTGAAGTTACCTCTACATCTGTTATGTCTCTCCACCTAAGATAACCTGTCGCGTCCTTCCCACCATTAAATCGTTAACCTAGTCACAAGCTTCGCTTGATACCCATACTAATGTACTTTCAATAATAAGCGTAGCTATTGTAATACATGAAAATGGCTTCAAGCTAGGCCTTTAGAATATCATGTGAGAAAAACGCGAATTGGTCTTCATATGACACAAGTTGCGGTATTCTGTTCGACATGCCTCATTGTCGTTACATTTGAGCTCAAAGTAATGGCGTGATCAGTTATTCTGAATGTTTCTTCCTGTGTGACTGTAATACATATCTTCCCATACTTCATCAAACACTCCCTTCTCTCAGCCCACTCCCTATTCATATCACTGTCTCTCAAGCCTTACACATTTTCTTTGCAGTTTCATTCATATTTCGGCTGATTTAATTTTCTCATCGTTTCTTTTACGCTGTCGAAGTAGAATCATCTGTGCTTACTTCCTACATCATATAATGCCGTTATTCTCTTCTGTCACAACTTCTGCTGTCAAAGATTTCTCAATCCCTTGCACATATTCTCCAGATCTCCCCTCTTCATCTGTTTAATTTATTCAGTGGTCTTCTTTCATGTAGCTCTTTTTTAGTTGACTAGCGCACACATGCACTCAAGCAAGCATAGAAACACACACACACACACGTATATCACACCCGCACACACTCATTGCACATTTCCTTGTATGATCTGACTGGAAGTACCGTTACAGTCCTTACTCTTACATAACTGTCAATTAGATGGTCTTAAAAAATGATGTTATTATGGAAAACAAGTTATTTATTCGTACATGGTAGTGATGTTAACATCAAGCCGGGTGTTCTGAGCTCTTTACTTCACTCCCGTCGACTTAAGAGAACGTGCTGCCTACGAATTCTTTGTGTGAGAACTCTCTAACCTCTAACATTGTAATTCTGTCAGAGACAGCAAAGGACTTGGAAGAGCAGTTGAACGGAATGGATAGTGTCTTGAAAGGAGGATATAAGATGAAGATCAACAAAAGCAAAACGAGGATAATGGGATGTAGTCGAATTGAGTCGGGTGATGCTGAGGGTATTAGATTAGGAAATGAGACACTTAAAGTAGTAAAGGAGTTTTGCTATTTGGGGAGCAAAATAACTGATGATGGTAGAAGTAGAGAGGATATAAAATGTAGACTGGCAATGGCAATGAAAGCGTTTCTGAAGAAGAGAAATTTGTTAACATCGAGTATAGATTTAAGTGTCAGGAAGTTGTTTCTGAAAGTATTTGTATGGAGTATAGCCATGTGTGGAACTAAAACATGGACGATAAATATTTTGACAAGAAGAGAATAGAAGCTTTTGACATGTGGTGCTACAGAAGAATGCTGAAGATTATATGGGTAGATCACATAACTAATGAGGAGGTATTGAATAGAATTGGGGAGAAGAGGAGTTTGTGGCACAACTTGACTAGAAGAAGGGATCGGTTGGTAGGACATATTCTAAGGCATCAAGGGATCAGCAATTTAGTATTGGAGGGCAGCGCGGAGGGTAAAAATCGTAGAGGGAGACCAAGAGATGAATACACTAAGCAGATTCAGAAGGATGTAGGCTGCAGTAGGTACTGGGACATGAAGAAGCTTGCACAGGATAGAGTAGCATGGAGAGCTGCATCAAACCAGTCTCAGGACTGCAGACCACAACAACAACAAAGAAGACTTTCGACAACTTTACTTTGATAGTGATGAAGCCGTGTAAGCAGAGGTGAGGTTGTGGCTCCGTCAACGAAGTCAAACATTTTACAGTCACGCTATCAACAAACTGATCCCTAGTTGGGTCAAATGTGTTCGTCCCCAGCGTGACTATGTTGAAAAATAAATATGTACACATGAAGAACAAAGATGAAGAGTGATAATAAAGTTTGCTTAATTTAAAAATTTATAGGAGCTTTTTCGGTAAAAAATTCGGAGGCATTAGTTTTCAGCTCGTCCTCGTCTGTACTCCGCAATCCGATTCTACAGAGTACGACTGTGAGAGATGCGCACCAGTACTAAATAAGCAACTCCTTATGACTTTGCGTTATTGTCACGAGTCATAAACTAGGCACACAGTGAGGATTTAAAGTACATGCACACTCCAGATCGTTAAAAAAATTTCTCAATTTAACAGTAAGTTGCACGAGTATAGTTCTAGTATAATATATTTGTCCAATGAATACCAGTTTATAATCTGCATTTCTACTTGGTGTAGCAATTTTAATGGCCACGAATGTATGTAACACTCGTCCAGGGAACTGGAAACGCAAAGTAGTCCCCACAAGTCTGGTATTTCAGCAGATATTCGCAATTTCATTTTTGAACTGTGTAGCTGGATTCGGCCCAAAGAAATAGTGCTCATCGTGTCTTTCATACGACTCCCTGTGTCAACAGAAAACGTCGGTTTCTATAGCGTTACATACAAAATGATTTTTAAAGCGGAAATGAACGTGTATATCGGGCAGAATGGTCTGAAATTAGGCTTTTGCGATATTCATTTCATCGATATTCATTAACGAGGACAGTAAAACGCGAAGAACAGTAAGTACCATACCAACGACAGCACTACACTGGCCAGTGTTGCCTGCTACCACTCACCGTGCAGCGCTGCTAAGTCGCTGCTGGAGGAATAGCTTGTGACCTTCTCTGTTAGTACTTATCGATGAAACTAAGATCGTACTAGACTAATTTGGTAGTACTATATCGAATCGTCTTATATCATTCCGATTTAAAAATCATTTTGTTCGTAACGCGAAACAAACCGACGCAGTCCATGACAATGAGTGTCGTATGAAGGATGTGGTGAGCAGTATTTGTTCTGGCTAAACCCAGCTACGCATTTCGATACTGAAATTGCAAATACTGTTTATAAATTCTTTCATGCGAAACCAAGGGTCAAAGCAAAGCGTCGGTTTGTTTCCTGTTACAACCAAAATGATTTTTAAAGCGAAATTTTATGTGCCCACTCACTAGAGTGGTGGCACATTTGTCTAGTGCGATATTCATTTATCTGTTTGCATTAACAGGAACATCAAAACACGGAGAGCAAACAATACACCGGCAGCGACAACACTGCCCCGGCTCGAACTGTCTGCTACCGCCATGCGGAAATGCTGTCGAGTTGCTGCCGCAGTAGTGTTTATTCTTCTTTTCTACGGTCCCTGCTAATATTATCGATGAAATGAATATCGCACAAGACTAGTATGAGATCCTTCTATCGACTGGGAACATACAATTTCGCTTTAAAAATCATTTCGTTTCTAACGGGAAACAAACCGAAGCTTTGCGTTGATCCTTGATTTCGCACGAAAGAATTTATGAGCAGGATTTGTTTAGGGTGACTCCAGCTACACAATGAAAAACTGAAATTGTAAATATCGGCCGAAACAGCAGAAAAACACGCCTGATGACACCTAGGAGGGACAGCCTGTATAAGTATTTTTGTTTATCGTGTAGCGAACCGACGCTTTGCGTTGACCCTTGATTTCGCATGAAAGAATTTATGAGCACGATTTGTTTAGTGTGACACCAGCTACACAATGAAAAATCGAAATTGTAAATATTGGTCGAAACAGCAGAAAAACACGCCTGACGACACCTAGGAGGGACAGCCTGTATAAGTATTTTTGTTTATCGTGTTGGAGTAAGGAGTCGAATACGAACTAACGCCAGATGTAATTCTGAACTTTAGAAACAATCACTCTTTACCGAAATAAGAATCCATAACTGATTAGTGACTGAAAATAATGAAAGCAACTAGTAATCATGTATTCTTCAAAGGTAACTGAACTAAAGCGTTTCTTTAGTTGCAGTTAAGTTTGTGATCCATGTACAGTTGCAAAAGGTGTAGACTTTGTATTCTTTTCTCCGTCATTGCTTCATTCTTTGTGTATGCTGTTCTTATAGCCTGTGGAGTTCTATGAGACTACTGAATTGTATGAGTACATATTGAACCTTGTCAAAATTTAGTGATAATGAATTTGCGTCGAATCATCTATTGATGTTTACTAGTATTGTGTTTGGCTCAAAAAGTGGTTAAAATGGCTGTGAGCACTATGGGACTTAACACCTGTGGTCATCAGTCCCCTAGAACTTAGAACTACTTAAGCCTAACTAACCTATGGACATCACACACATCCATGCCCGAAGCAGGATTCGAACCTGCGACAATAGCAGTCACGCGGTTCCGGACTGAAGCGCCTAGAACCGCTCGGCCACAGCGGCCGGCGAACGTACAACAAAGGCATTGCCTGTATGCAGAAAAAATGTTCCTTCGTGACTAAAATTGTTGCTCAATTATGCTCAATTATACGAGGGTTGTCCAGAAAGTAAGTTCCGATAGGTCGCGAAATGGAAGCCACTGCGAAAATCCAGCAAAGCTTTGCACAGATGTGTTGGGCAGTGTCTCTAGTATGCACGTCGATGGTGTCGCGTCGCTCTTTTCAGTTCTGAGTGAACATTGAGCACGTAAAGATGCAAAGGGAATAGCGTCTCCCGCCAAATATGAGTGCTGATCAGAAAATTCGCCTGTGTCATGCAGCCCACATAACACAACTGTTGAGCAATTCCTTCCTCATGCCAATTCTCGGCCGCACACTTCAGGGGCAATGAAGATGCTCCTACAGCGCTTCCAATGAGAGGTGTTTGATTACCCACAATACAGCCCGTAATTGCTTCCACCTAAGTCTCATCTCTGCTCACAAAACCGCTGGCTATGAAGGTAAAATTTTTCCACAGACAACGAGCTGCAGACAAGTGCAGATAACTGACCGAAAGCGCAGGCGGTTGCTTTCTATGACGAGGATATTGGAAACTTGATGCAACACTACAACAACGCTCGAAGTTGGAGCGGCGAGTATTTGGAGAAATAGGTGGAAGGTGTACCTAGCTGTTGCAAATAAAACGTTTTTGGTTTTCACTGTGGTTTCCATTTTGCGACCGATCGAAACTTACTTTCTGGACAACCCTCGTAAAATGATAAAACAGTTACTAGGTTTTATACATGATGTACAAACATTTAGAGCCCAAGCAGACAGCTGCGGTGAAGGAGACGACGCCAACAAATATGTATCGTTAAGCAACCAACTGTTGGAACAGTACAATCAGCATGGAGTGTTCAAGATTTCACTGTGTAGATTTTGTATAAGACTATCTTAAATGTATAATTATGGAAACATGGAACACTAATTCTTTTTGTTTGTGTTTGCGCAAAGCACAACCGTATTTACGTAATTATACACTGCCTGACAACAACTAGCGAAACGTTCAGACAGAGAAGAGGGAAGAAAAAGAAACTTCGCGGACCGACAGGATGTGAGATGTTATTCCAGTGATTACAAAATCGAGTCAAATTTACAAAGAACTTGGCAGTATGGCCCACTTATTGCTATGACGCTGCACCATGTCAGGCCCGTAAGTGTATGATACAATTGTTGTGCCCTCTCCTGAGGCAAGCTGACTCGCAACAATTATACCTGGTCGTTGATATTCTGGATAGTGCCAGTGGGAGCGAGCTGACGTCAGTCCCACACATCTTCAGTAGGGTCGAGACGTGGGAATCTTGCTGGCCATGGGAGTGCCTCACTGTCACGCAGACTGTACCCAGAGACTCGTGCCATGTGTGTGCGAGCATTGTCCTGTTGAAAAATGGCACCAAGATACTATTATATTAGAGGTAACACATGAGGTTGCAGGATGCCCGTGAGGTACCGTTGTGCCGTCAGACTTTCCTTAATCATTAGCAGGGGTGTCATGCAGTCATACCTCTTGCCTCCCTAGCCCATATCGCTAGGCCTCTCGCAGCTATGTCATAGTAAGAGTGGGACCTGTTTCCACGATAGTAGCAGCTGATCACTTCATACAGTTCGAAGTCATTCATTATCATTCAAGGCGTCATCGTGATGATGCTACTACAAAAACAGCCGTTTGTGATGTGGTATGAACAGAAGCCTATGCAAGGGATCGTAATTCCCTAGTCTGGCCACTGTTAATCTCTGGTACGATGTGCTTGATTCTCAGTGCGGCAATCTTCCCTTGTGGTGGTTAGATATGGTCGAACGGAACCTTTACTACGAGTAGGAATGCTATCAAAGTACCATTCAGTCCAACATCGGACCACTGCAGCATCCAAATGCCCCAGAAATGTAAATATTGCACGATTCGAACAACCGACTAAACAGAGACCCACAATGAGGCTCCTTTCAAAATCTGTCAATTGCTGATAACGCTGTCTTAGACGAGTACGCAGCATCTCCGTCTCACATTATCAGTCAGTATCAGACGCTGCTCAAGCCCCTTTCATTCCCTATCGATGACAGACACACGCCTATTATGTGTACTTCTACAAAGTTACAATGACACGCGGCTATGTATTCTGGCTGTCAGGCAGATTATATTCGGAAGGAATTACGAGCAAAAAGGGAGCTTCGACCACAAGATGAATGTGTTTGCGTTCTTTATGCTCTTATCAAAGTTAGAAAAAAAAGTTGAAAATAAGCATTAACTTCGGTGCAAAGCCGATATCAGCGTGGAAAGTGTCCCAAGTTCTATGGAAAATGGGCGTTCCGCCACTGCAAGAATTCTTGCAAATAATACACAAGGATATATATCTTTACGTTTTCATCTAACGTAAGAGAGGGCAATTTAATGGGGTGAAGTCCAGTGATGTAGCAAGTTAATGTGTAGAGTCTCCTTGGCCGATCCACGGATTACGTGTTATTCTTGCAAGTACAGTACTGCCTTGCAAAATGCGCTGGCACCCCATCATGTGGGAACTAATTCCACAGTCTGATTCGCAGGGGTATCGTCTCCAATAATTTCGGCAGGTGCTCTTGCAAGAACGGTCTGTTCATTGCCCACCTGAGCCCAGGAGACAACACGTAAGTCCGAAGAAAATATCTTCCGACGATAGAGGCCCCCGTATTTGATGCAAACTTCCTCTGATGGTCTCGTAAACCGTTTATATGCGGATTTTATCGGCCAACAAATGTGAATTACGGCTGTAGTACATGCCTTCGCGAGTAAGTCGAGCGTAATCCGTAAGCAGAAAAGAGTTGAGGCACGTTTACAGCTTGCTCAACACGTGATTACGACACCTGGCTGTCGTTGCCACCGTTGGCACAGCTGTCAGTTTGCGCATTGAGTTTTTGAACCCTGTGTATTTGGGGGAAATATTTCGCAGTTTATATCCTTAGGGTACACACAGATTTTTTTTTTGGTCGATTTTGTTCCGAAGCTTTTATAAATTGTAAAAATGGCATGATCTAACACCGTGAGATACTGTTCACTTTCTTCTTTATTGTGAAACCGGTTTCGGTCAGACACATCACTTGTACGCAAGTCAAGGACACAGAAAATTTCATGTGAAAGGAAGTTTTATTTTTTATTTTTTTATTTTTTAAATTGTACAAGCACAAGCATTGCGTACAGATTTTTAGATTTTTGTTAACAGCAACAGTTACACAAATAAAAGATCCATTTCAGTCCAACACAGAGCATAAATCAGAGCCGATACCCCACTACCACAAATATGACATATGTAAAGTGGAAGGGAAAGCAGAAAGGTGGAAGTAGTGTATAGAACGTCTATACGAGGTCACTGTACTTGAGAGAAATAAGGAAATGGTAGAGGACGTAGGTGCAGATGAAATGGGAGATACGATACTGTGTGAAGGATCTGACACAGCAATGCAAGACCTAAGTCGAAATAAGACCTTGAGAGTAGACAACATTCCATTAGAACTACTGATAGCCTTGGGTGAGCCAGCCATGACAAAACTCTTCCATTTGGTGAGCAGGATATATGAGACAGGCACAAATACTCTCAGACTTCAAGAAAAATATTATAATTCCAATGAAAGAATGTGTTGACAGGTATGAAAATCACCGAACTACGAGTTTAATAAGGTACGGCTGCATAATACTAACACGAATTCTTTATAGACGAAAGGAAAAACTAATAGAAGCCGACCACGGGGAAGATGAGTTTGGATTTCGTAGAAATGTTGCAACACGCGAGGCAATGCTGACCCTACGACTTATCTTAGAAGATAAACCTATGTTTCTAGCATTTGTAGACTTAGAGAATTTTTTTGACAATGATGACTGGAATACTCTTTTTCAAATTCTGATGGTGACAGGAGTAAGATACAGGGAGCGAAAGGCAGTTTCCAATTTGTACAGAAACCAAATGGCAGTTATGTAACAGTCGAGAGGCCCGAAAATGAAGTAGTGACTGATAAGGGACTGAGACAGGTTTGTAGCCTATCCCCGTTGTTATTCAAACTTTACATTGAACAAGCAGTAAAGGAAACCAAAAAGAAATTTGGAATAGGAATTAAAATCCATGGAGAATAAATAAAAGCTTTGATGTTAGCGACGACATTGTAATTCTATTAGAGACAGCAAAAGAACTGGAAGAGCAGTTGAACAGAATGGACAGTGTCTTGAAAGGAGGATATAACATGAACATCAAAAATAGCAAAGCGAGGATAATGGAATGTAGTCGAATTAAGTCAGGTGATGCTGACGGAATTAGATTAGAAAATGAGACAGTTAAAGAAGTAAATGAGTTTTGCTATTTAGGATGCAAAATAACTAATGATGGTCGAATTATAGAGGAAATTAAATGTAGACTGACTATGGAAGGGAAAGCGTTTCTGAAGAAGAGAAGTTTGTTAACGTCGAGTATAAATTTAAGTGTCGGGAAGACCTTTTTGAAAGTATTTTATGGAGTGGAGCTATGTACGGAAGTGAAACGTAGACGATAAAAAGTTTAGACAAGAATCGAATAGAAGCGTTCGCAATACGGTGCTACAGAAGAATGCTGAAGATTAGACGGGTAGATCACGTAACTAATCACGAGGTACGGAACTGAATTTAGGAGAAGAGGAATTTGTGGCACAACGTGGCTAGAAGAAGGGATCGGTTGTTAGGACACGTTTTGAAGCATCAAGGGATCACCAATTCAGTATTTGAAAGACGTGTGGAGGGTGAAAATCGTAGAGGGATACCAAGAAATGAATATAGTAAGCAGATTCATAAGGATGTACGAATAGGTTCCAGTAGTTACTCGGAGATGAACAGGCTTGCACAGCATAGAGTAGCATGGAGAACTGCATCAAACCAGTCTCTGGACTAAAGACAGAAACAACAACAACAACAACAACAGAAAGCTGAGGAAGGGAGAGAGAAATTTTCACATTATGCTAAAGAATTAAATTGCATTTTCTGTTAATAACTCGAATCGGAAAACAATAAATATATTGAAATATTTTCTGACATCTCGTTGCATAGTTAATACTAGGGCCACATGATTAGACCAGTTGATTACTGTTAAACCTGTGTAGAGATTAAGGACTTTTACGCTAACGATTGTTCATGATTCATTGCGTTATCTATTGTGTATTCCTTGGAAAGCTCTGTCTAACTGATACTCGACGCATTTTCCTCTGCATGATCAAACATTATTCCTAAGTATTATATTTCTGTTAGTGTGTTTCTCCACGTTTGTTTGCAACCGTTGCTGTTAGCGAAATTATGTATAAATTTTGTTTGGATTTTTACTACAATTTTCAGACACTGTTTCCCCCTGTAGTTTGACTGGATCCATGGCATGAGCACAATTAATGCTGGATTATCGTCTTTGACATAAACCAATCGCACAGTAAAGAATAACTTGAACATTTGCTTAAGGTGTTCAGTGATGTCATCTGTACATAGCAAAGAATCTACACAGTACAGGGAGTTTAGGCAAAAATTCTAAGTCGTTAATTGCTGTGGTGTGCGTTCTCTCTTTTTGCTGCTAGCTCTCTCATTCATGATCCAATGTGCATCGAACTTAGATGGCAACGACACAGCACGAAAAGACATTTTGCGTTCTTCTTTTCAACGAATACAATAGAGTTACAAACGCTCGGCGTGATTTCCGTCGTGAGTACGGCTATGTTCCTGGTCCAGTTTATAGGCTGTACGAATCTCAGTTTTCGTTACTGACCCCCAAGGTTACATGATATCTCGTTATGTAATCTTATATCTGGTGTTTATGAAAGATTCCGCCAATGTGGCTGCCTCTCAAGTGCATCATATAACAACAGCGGTGAGTGGAGTAACTCAAAACATGTCCTTAAGAGTAAGGAACAAGTTCAACTACCTCCTGGACATTTCTTGGACGTCCGCTGGTAGGTACATGAATGTTTGTGAAAGGTAAATGAAACCTTTGACTTTAAAGGTAACTGCGTGCAATGTCCCAAGGCTGTAAGTGCATGCATTTAACAAATGTACCCAGTTAAAATCAGATGGTTCTTTAGAAAATAAGTCTCTTTAGTATTGTCCAAATTCACATCAGATGTCTGAGTTCATTTATGTAAATGACACATTCTTTGAAATTGAATGATCCATGTGGTAACGCCCCGTATAGTAAATTAGATGTAATATTAAAATTTTGGTAAGTAAATTGCGAAAGAAAATGTGTATCACATACACCTATGTGAAACCTAACTAGGCTCTCCTAAAATGATAAACTAAAAATGAATACGACACACAAGAGTTTCTCGACTCCCCTGAGCTCTATAGCTTTCAGGGTAGCTTGAAAAGAGAAAAATGTAAGAAAACATGTAGAGCAAAAGATACGCAAGGTACAAAATAACGAGCTAACCAGCATAAATGGCAGGTTCGCGATGCTCTGAGGCGAGTAAATAAATGAAAGTAAATAGTAACCTAAAAGAAAGCAGGAACTGTCTGAAAATTTTTGTTGTTAAGTTGGAAAATCTGTTTGGTCGCAGAGTGGCTGCTAATCAATGATGATGGATGATGATGATGGTGGTGGTGGTCGTGATGGTGGTGATAGCGAGCAAATATAGTGTCGAAATATTAAAACACACCACAGTGGTAGTAAGGGCGTGGAACACTTTTAACGACGATCCGCCTACGAGATGGGTATTAGTAGTAGGCACCTAGGTCACATTGTCGAGGAGTTGTTCTGTTACGTCATCACGTTTTTATCCACTGTCATCCATAATAACAAAAACGCACCGATAAATTGCACAAGTGATCTTCAGAATCTAGGAGTGCAGTATTCACCTTACGGATTTACTTTAACTAATATTCTGTCATGTGTGTTATAGTAACGGCCTTACATGTCTAGTTAACTCCTCTTGCATATAACCGTAAGGGAAAAAAGTGGAAAAGAGCGTTTGGCGTCATTGGCCGGAAGGCCCGTTGCGGGGCAGTTCCGGCCGCCTTGGTGCAGGTCTTATTACATTCGACGCCACATTAGGCGACCTGCGCGCCGGATAGGTATGAAATGATGATGAAGACAACGCAACACCCACTCCCAGAGCTACCGTGTCGGCATCCACTCAGCTATCGAGACGGAGAAAATCTCCGACCAGCCGGGAATTGAACCCGGACCTGTAGGACGGCAATTCGTCACGCTGACCACTTTTTTCTTTCCTTGTTGTTGATCGTTGTGTTTGGTAGTTGCGGACGTCACATGACATCCGTTCAAGTTCTTTTGTTGATCCTTCCACTCAGTTTTTTATCGCAGAGGCCAACCATCTCTCTGACCGAGCACGCTGAGCTAACGTGCCGGCATCCACTCAGCTATCGAGGCGGACTACCGTAAGGAAATATGGCGTAACTACTAGCGTGCAGGGGGATCGAGAAAATAATTCATCTACACTCCTGGAAATGGAAAAAAGAACACATTGACACCGGTGTGTCAGACCCACCATACTTGCTCCGGATACTGCGAGAGGGCTGTACAAGCAATGATCACACGCACGGCACAGCGGACACACCAGGAACCGCGGTGTTGGCCGTCGAATGGCGCTAGCTGCGCAGCATTTGTGCACCGCCGCCGTCAGTGTCAGCCAGTTTGCCGTGGCATACGGAGCTCCATCGCAGTCTTTAACACTGGTAGCATGCCGCGACAGCATGGACGTGAACCGTATGTGCAGTTGACGGACTTTGAGCGAGGGCGTATAGTGGGCATGCGGGAGGCCGGGTGGACGTACCGCCGAATTGCTCAACACGTGGGGCGTGAGGTCTCCACAATACATCGATGTTGTCGCCAGTGGTCGGCGAAAGGTGCACGTGCCCGTCGACCTGGGACCGGACCGCAGCGACGCACGGATGCACGCCAAGACCGTAGGATCCTACGCAGTGCCGTAGGGGACCGCACCGCCACTTCCCAGCAAATTAGGGACACTGTTGCTCCTGGGGTATCGGCGAGGACCATTCGCAACCGTCTCCATGAAGCTGGGCTACGGTCCCGCACACCGTTAGGCCGTCTTCCGCTCACGCCCCAACATCGTGCAGCCCGCCTCCAGTGGTGTAGCGACAGGCGTGAATGGAGGGACGAATGGAGACGTGTCGTCTTCAGCGGTGAGAGTCGCTTCTGCCTTGGTGCCAATGATGGTCGTATGCGTGTTTGGCGCCGTGCAGGTGAGCGCCACAATCAGGACTGCATACGACCGAGGCACACAGGGCGAGCGATCTCCTACACTGGCCGTACACCACTGGTGATCGTGGAGGGGACACTGAATAGTGCACGGTACACCCAAACAGTCATCGAACCCATCGTTCTACCATTCCTAGACCGGCAAGGGAACTTGCTGTTCCAACAGGACAATGCACGTCCGCATGTATCCCGTGCCACCCAACGTGCTCTAAAGGTGTAAGTCAACTACCCTGGCCAGCAAGATCTCCGGATCTGTCCCCCATTGAGCATGTTTGGGACTGGATGAAGCGGCGTCTCACGCGGTCTGCACGTCCAGCACGAACGCTGGTCCAGCTGAGGCGCCAGGTGGAAATGGCATGGCAAGCCGTTCCACAGGACTACATCCAGCATCTGTACGATCGTCTGCATGGGAGAATAGCAGCCTGCATTGCTGCGAAAGATGGATATACACTGTACTAGTGGCGACATTGTGCATGCTCTGTTGCCTGTGTCTATGTGCCTGTGGTTCTGTCAGTGTGATCATGTGATGTATCTGACCCCAGGAATGTGTCAATAAAGTTTGCCCTTCCTGGGACAATGAATTCACGGTGTTCTTATTTCAATTTCCAGGAGTGTATGAGCTTATTGCTTCCTCCTGGGGACGAGGTCATCTTTTTGCTTTGGTAGTAGTCACTACTCTTGCCCTATACTGTAAGTTGTCTGTTTTACTCAGTACACTTACATTTAGGGGCATTAAAAGAGAAATTGCTTCGATGAGCCAATGTCTATCGTATAATGCAAAACAAGCCGAGAAAGGACATACTGTATACCATCCTACAGTGTTGTAAAGGGCCAATATGCGTGTATGATAAATGTTAAAAAATTTCACATGGAATTGTAAATGTGTATAAATTAGCAAAGGATAGAGAAAAATTGACGACGGCTCGGTGTGAATACTGATTTGAGACATTCATTGCACTATTGTCGAGTAAATTCCCCACTGCCTCTGTCTAACCGCCGTTCAGAGTGCTAAACTTAACGTGCCTCACGGGTAGCGGCAGAAGTACCGAAATCTAACAGCTCACAATCATACCGTCAAGGATACAGTGTGTTTAGGTGAGGGGCAATGTCGCATGACGTATTTAATGAACTATTACATGAATGACGTAACAATTACTTAATAATTCTGATATTTAAATGTTTTTGACGTACACTTTAAGCCCCGATAGGACCATTCCGTTACCTCGCTTGCTATATTGTATAGTTTAGTCGTTTAATAAATTAAACGACTAAACTATTCAAAAAACGTGAGATGGTTTCTTATTTAACAGACATCAGACAATGTTACTCGCCGACGTGATGGCACTGGTTAAAAGCGTGGCGTGGTAAGAATAGAGGACACGGCACGAAGTCACTACTTTCCAGAGTATCTACCAGCACATCATTAATTTTTGTTAATGCGTGGAGTGGCATTATTGTCAATCGCGGGAAAAATTGTCTGAATAAAGTCTGCGCCAATGGCACGTGGTTAACACATGAGTACGCCAGCAGCGATTGGAGGAGTTCGGAACTCGGACGGATCCTGGTGGGCACTAACGCTCACCGGTAGGAAGTCTTGCAGCGCGAAGCTCCGATCCACACACTGGGCAGCATAGAGGGCGCAGCGCGGGTGAGTGTTAAAAGCCTCGCGAGAAGCGTCTCGTAAAGACGAGTCGGAACGGGAGAGGAGCTTCAATCGATACTGACGATGTGAGGAGAAGACCAAGACAAGGGAATCGGGCTAGGCTGATCTAAGCCTTGCTGCAAATCGAGCTATTGTCCTATGTCTGTAGCCAGTGATTGCAGTAGGTGGATATCTGGGAGCACTGCAGATTCGACAGCTTCAGAAAGAGGTAAATGTATGACGGTAGAAACTCTCTGCTTTAGCAGGGAGCAGTAGCATGTTAGGAATGTACTGCTATGACTGATGTGCAACGAGTGGCTGCACCACAGTTTCTCCCTACGAGAGTGAAGTTCGGATGGTGAGCCAAATGGCGATGGTGAAGGCTGGTACTGGAGAAAAGAATGTTCTACAAGTGGTGAGGCTGCAGGTAGTATGTCGATGCTGCGGGTGCCAGTCATGATATGGAGGCAGGCCCCAGGCTTTAGGATGGCCAGTTGTGAGGTGGGTGGGGTGGCTAGCTGTCAGTAGTGCTGGAAGGCTGTGTGACACCATTTGGCAACAATTTAATGACAGTGAGTGTGAGCACTGAGTAACCTGGGGGCGTGATACCAGCGGCAGGGCGGTGGTCCACCTGCTGTTGTGGAAGGCAAGGTGGGCCTTAAAGGTACAGTGGAGCTGTTGCACCATGCCATTGGTAGCAGGGTGGTATCTAAATGTCAGGTGCACATCAGCTCTTGTGAGGTCTGTCAGTATGTAAAAAAAGGCAGAGTAAATTGTCAGCTTGTGACACTCCACTCCTTCTCACATTCGTCAGGCATCAGAAAAAAACACCCAGTAAGTGCGTTAGCGTGACTAGAATAAATAAATTACGTGGGGGGGGGGGGGGGGAGTAGGTGTGAGTGGACCCTTATCCTACGACAGAGCACATCGATGTTCAGCTGTACATAATTGGTTTATTTACTGTATTATATTCAATGAAGCACACTGGTTTACGTAGACTGTGACATGGCAATTTCAGGACAATTAACAAGATAACGTGTTACGTCCTGATTAGCAGAAATAAACTTTACACAACAATATCAAATTTAAATGGAAGGTTTGCTATAAGTTTTTCTTCCATGTAAACACTGAAGCACTGTCTTAGTAGGCCAATATTATGTCAGATCATCTGATCCCAGGTTCTAAGTTCAGTATTATTTAGGATGACAATCAAGTCTATGGAGGATGGTTAGTTTTATGCAAAAGATTACTCAAGGTTGCTCGTGTTCACAGTGGATCCAAGCTGCTGATTCAATAATTTTACGAGGGGTATTTACCTTCAGATGCGTGTTGTCGTCTGCATGGCTGCTCCCACCCTCTGAAAATCCTGTGTAAAGTTAATCATTACCCTTACTGAATTTGTCAGCTAAAGTTGCCCTATGTTTCTCTTTAGACTAAAACACATACGCTAATCCCAGGTCTGGAAAATATGGCGATGTACACATCCATAGATGGAACAGCGTATACTCTTCAACACCTTCTAGTTCTCGCAAAAACAATTAAATGCATGGCTGCTTCATTTCTCCGCTATAGGAGCTCAACCACTCTTCAAGTAACTACCTGCTGCATGTCAGCTGAAGTGAATGCAGTGTTCACACAAAATTCCTTTTTTTGCGTCGTGCAGAGGCTGATGGGCCTTGTTCTACACTTGACACTGGTATAGAGGAAAGCCCCCGAAGTTCTCGGTATTATGTATTTTGTAGCAGACTGTCCCCCACCTGCGTCCTTTCGTGTTTCGAGTCACGGCTATTTTTAGACAAATGAGAGCATTACTTTCATCTCGTGGAAACCACCCCACCGATCGCAAAGGGCGTACCTTCAAACTGCGCCGTAATCTCGCCACTTCTACTCCTTTCGAGTTCATTTCTGACAATCGGACATATCTTTCCCACTCCTGACTCCTAGAAGATATATGTGTAGGTCACAAGAGCACCACAGACCCTCCACGTGATCAGAAAATGCGACTCTCTTTTAACTGTGTCTCAGGCTTGTTTGTATCCATCTGAAAGTTCCCCAACGCCATTTTCTACGGAAATTCTCCATCATAGTCAGCGTTTGGCTTTCACCTGCTCCCTGTTAAAAGCCTTTCAATGTATGCAGGCATGGCTGCGCAGCCAGTGTTCATCCCACTTTCGCTCATTGACATGCAAGATTTGGATTTTGTGTGTTAATACTGTCGAGCCAGGTATCATACCTTTTTGCATTACATACAGTACATTTTGATAGGCAAATCTGCTCACTATCACTGACGTGTGTCATGTGACATACCAATCTACTCGTTATGATGTATAAAATCTCATGCAAGGTGCGACATTAACATTCATTCAAGCTGCCACGTTACAATGTGCAGTCCATTGTGACGTGGCACAGTCAACTGAAACAAGCAATCCACATGGAGACAAGCGCAGCAGCTACTGAGGTGTTGACGATGCCAATTACTGGTGTTGCCTCAAGCCAACGGATAAACCTGTGCACCATGGGGAGAAGGTAGTGGCAGCCATCAGAGGGACATGACCAGATGAAAGTGCATTGCCTGGCATCTCGAAAGGTGGCGATGGTGACACGTATGTAGTGTCTGACCTTGATGCACTAACAGCTGAAGCAGATGCAGGCCCATTGTGCACTCATGCTGAACAGCTGCACACAGGAAACTGCATCAACAGAGTTGCGAATGTGTACACCCCTTAATGCGCCAGGTTATATAACACATCGATTGCGACCTTGCAGATTGCAGTGGGCAGGAATAGGTGCCGTGAGATGGTGGATACATTGCACCAGATACTTTGGATTGAGCCAGAAGTTGACATACATTGATAGCAGAATCCAACACCTTTGTCAAGGTGGTGGTGATGGTGGGCAAGTTCCAGGTCGTGCTCCAGGGTGGTGGAAAGTAAGTCGTAATCCAGGGATGAAGTGACGGCGCAGGTGAAGTTGAGGCAGTTGTGATGATTCAGTCTCTTTTGCGATTGCAATGTATTTCTGTGGTGTCACCGCCAGACACCACACTTGCTAGGTGGTAGCTTAAATCGGCCGCGGTCCATTTAGTACATGTCGGACCCGCGTGTCGCCACTGTGTAATCGCAGACCTAGCGCCACCACCAAGGCAGGTCTCGTGATACGAGAGAGCACTCGCCCCAGTTGTACGAGAACCTAGCTACCGACCAGATGTACGAAGCCTTTCTCTCTCATTAGCCGAGAGACAGAATAGCCAACAGCTAAGTTAATGGCTACGAACTAGCAAGGCGCCATTAGCCATACAGTGATTGTACTTAAAGTCTCCTGTGTATCGTCAAGATCGATGTACCTCAATGAATGAGTAAAGTTAAGTATTAAACCTGCTCCGTACTTTTCTTCCTAACATTAATTACGTATCCTGTTCCAGTACTTCACGCCCGTCTGCGTTAGTCTAGCTTGCCTTTTCAGCCATCTCAACTTCACGGTGTCGGGACAGATACCGACACAACATTGGCGACGAGGATGGGATAAGAGTTATTTCTGATTGCTTACATTTAATTGTGTCATGGCTTCGCCACATTCTCCAGATGTACTGTCCGAATTTTATCGCTTGCAGAATCAGCAGACGCAGGCGTTATTGGATGCCCTTGGACAGCTCGTCCAGGGTCAACGTGCGCTGCACACCGATGCGGCCGCCGCCGCTTCTTCGCTACCGCTGCCACTAAACGCTGTTGCACCTCCCTTTCGACCATACGTGGCAGCCGATGAGACCTGGCACGAGTGGTCTCGCCAGTTCAACTTTCATCTAGCAGCCTACAGAATTCAAGGTAGAGAGCGGCAGCCGTTTTTGCTTTCTTGTGTCGGTGTGTCCACATACCGTGTGATAGTGAAATTGTTTCCCCGACGCGACGTAGCAACTCTGTCCTACGAGGGAATTTTGTCTGCATTAGATGCCTATTTCAAAGAAACAGTTAATGTGGTTGCAAAACGGTATACGTTCTTTCGTACAAAACGTACGGCCGGTCAAACTAATAGGGAGTGGGTAGCAACATTGCAAGGACTTACTAGGGACTGTGCCTTTGAATGTGACTGTGGTCTTTCTTATTCAGATACAATGGTGCGTGATGCAATTTCACAGAACGTTTCTGATGTTCGCATACGGGAGCAAATTTTGAAACTAGTTAATCCCTCCCTTCAACAAGTGATAGACATATTGGATAGACAGGACACACTTGACTGTGCTCAGGAATCTTTTGAAACTTCGCCAGCCGTGTGTAACATTAACCGGCCCACTGGACGCGCTGCGCGGCCCGGTAACCGGGCCTCGCGCACGTCCGCACAGCTGCCACCGCGCGCTAAGCCACGTGTGCCGCGCCAGCCCACAAATGTAGTGAAATCGTGCCCGCGGTGTGCTACTAGACATTCGCGTGAACATTGCCCGTCACGCCAAGCTATTTGCTTTTTCTGCAATAAGAAAGGACATGTTCAAAGTGTTTGCCAGAAAAAGCTCAGATCAGACAATCACAATCATTCCAGGCCCTTTGCTTCGCGCCGGAATCGAACCAAGGACACTCAGGCTCGTGGACCTTCGCCTATGGACATTCATGTCGTTAATTCCACTTCGTCCAGTGACACTTTCTCTAACAGTAACTGTGTTCGTCCCACAAAAACTGTGCGTCGACGTCGCCGGAAATCACGTCAATTAGCAAGTGATTCTGTACCAGTGTCTATTCAAATTGCACAAAACAGTCGCTTTTGTCGTCAGCAGAACAATAAACTTTTTGTGGACTTAGACTTTGAAGGCAAAGTGATACCATTCCAGCTCGATACCGGAGCTGCAGTTTCATTGCTCAATCATGACACGTACAAACAACTGGGCAAACCTCCGTTGCGTTCCGCAAATGTTAAGCTAACCACATATTCAGGACAGAAAATTCCTGTGTTAGGACAGTGCAGCCTTCTTGCAACATACAAGGGACAAACAAAACTTGTGTCGTTTTACGTTCTTCGTTCTTCTTCTGCAGTGAACTTGTTTGGTCTAGATTTGTTTCAGTTGTTTAACATGTCTATTGTAAATCAGGTGCTATCAGTGAATCAAACTGTGCCTTCAGACAGTGTTTCTAGTGTATGTGATGAATTTGCAGACATTTTTGCACCGGGCTTAGGTTGCGCTAAAAACTATGAAGCACATTTAGAACTGAAGGTAAACGCGCAACCGAAATTTTTCAGAGCGCGCAATGTTCCCCACGCATTGCGTCAGGAGGTCGCAAGAACATTGAACAATGTAGAATCACAAGGTGTGAGTGAATGTGCGCAATGCCTCTTCCATTTCAGCTCCGCTTCATCGCTTCCGCCGTAAAGGTGTTCCGTTCGTCTGGACGGTGGAATGTGAACGCGCCTTTCGCCAGTTGAAATCGGCGTTGCTTTCTAATACTTGCCTTACGCCATTCGATCCCCAGAAACCCCTTTTGTTGATGGTAGATGCATCGGATTTCGGGATCGGTGCTGTGCTTGCGCACAAAGTTGGCTCCCATGATCGCCCTATTGCCTTTGCGTCCAAATTGCTCTCGTCTGCGCAAAGAAATTATTCACAGATAGAGAAAGAAGCTTTGGCTCTCGTGTTTGGTGTTACTAAGTTCCATGATTTCTTGTATGGTCGTCACTTTACCATCATCACAGACCACAAACCTTTGACATCGCTTTTTCCTCCGACCAAGCCTGTACCTCCACGTACAGCGCAGAAATTCATTCGCTGGTCTATTGTCCTCTTGCAGTACCGCTACGATATCTTGTATCGGTCCACTGCTAAGCACGACAACGCCGATGCGTTGTCCCGTTTGCCTGTTGCTGAGGATAAAGCATTCGATTCCTCCGAACTTGCTTGCATGTTCATTGATTCGGAAACCGATGAAGTGGTCGAATCGTTTCCGATTGATTTTCGTCGTGTAGCTACAGCCACAGCTGCTGACCCTGTCCTTGCTACTGTTTTGCGTTTTGTTGCTACGCAATGGCCTTTGTCAAAGTCTCGGATCGAGGATCCGTTGGTTCGCCGATTTTTTGCTCACAAGGAGAGACTTTTTGTTCGACGTGGTGTTTTGTTGTTGCGTTCTGATAATGATCAGTCAAGAGTCGTGGTCCCACGTTCGTTACAGTCCTCTGTTTTACGGCTTCTTCACCACAGACATTGGGGTATAGTGCGAACGAAACAACTTGCTCGTCAGCACTGTACTTGGTTCGGAATCGATGCTGCGATTACGAATATGTGTTCTTCTTGCATGGCGTGTGCCGAACAACAATCCGCACCGCCGCGGAAAGTCTTTGCATGGCCAAAAGCCACTTCCCCTTGGCAACGCTTGCACATTGATTTTGCTGGTCCATTCTGGAATGCTCGATGGTTGGTTCTGGTCGATGCCTTCAGTAATTTTCCTTTTGTTGTCCGGATGTCTTCCACGACGTCCTCCGCCACCATCCTAGCGTTGTCTGCTATCTTTTGCATTGAAGGTCTTCCGCAGACTATTGTTTCCGACAATGGCCCACAGTTCATGTCCGCAGAATTTCAGTCATTCTGCCAGGCCAATGGTATTCAACATCTGACATCCGCGCCGTTTTCGCCTCAGTCCAACGGTGCCGCTGAACGATTGGTCCGGACTTTCAAGTCACAGATGTTGAAATTGAAAGAGTCGCATTCTCGGGAGGGCGCATTGTTGCTCTTTTTGTCTTCGTATCGCTCTCAGCCCCGAGATGGTCGCTCGCCGGCTGAGTTGCTCCACGGTCGTCCTCATCGCACCTTGATGTCTTTGCTGCATCCGCCGCATCAGGTTCCTGTGCAGCGGCAGACTCCTGCTTTTGCTCCAGGCGACGTTGTATTTTATCGCAACTATCGCGGTTCACGGCGTTGGCTCGCAGGGCGCATTCTTCGCTGCCTCGGCCGCGCGATGTATTTGGTTTTGGGGGCCTCTGGTGAGGTGCGTCGGCATCTCAATCAGCTGCGCCTCTGTCGTCGCACGGGTTCTGCCGCTCCCCGTCTGCTTTCAGCGACGGTGCCGTCCGGTCAGCGCCCTGGGGACCCATCTACTGGCTCGCCTCATCCCCAGGTGTTACCGACGATGCCTTCCATTTTGCCCCATGGCGACGCGCCGCCGCCGCCGCAGCAGCAGCAGCCGCCGCCACCGCCGCTTGTTCTCCCGCCGGCGCCACCCGCATTCGACGCTTCGTTGCAGCCGCCAAGCGCCTCCCAGGGTCACGCGCCGCCGATCGCTTCCCGTGACCAGCTGTCCTCCGCCATGGAACTCCCGCCCGCTCCGGACCACATGACGTCATCGCGCGTCGGCTACCCCGACGCAATGGAGGTTGATCCTTCGGTCCCTCCTGTCTCTTTACGGGCGCATACACCGCATGTTGACGTGCACCCTGGACTAGTTTTTCAGGCGTTTCCTAGCTCCCCTCGGACCGAATGGCCGGGTGCGGGTGGCACAGCCTCGCCTGTTGTTAGGCTCCCCACCTCATCGCATACGTCATCATGTGGTCCTCCCCACGGCGGGCGGAAGCCTTATCACACGACCGTTCGCCGATTTGCGGGGGAGGAATGTGGTGTCACCGCCAGACACCACACTTGCTAGGTGGTAGCTTAAATCGGCCGCGGTCCATTTAGTACATGTCGGACCCGCGTGTCGCCACTGTGTAATCGCAGACCTAGCGCCACCACCAAGGCAGGTCTCGTGATACGAGAGAGCACTCGCCCCAGTTGTACGAGAACCTAGCTACCGACCAGATGTACGAAGCCTTTCTCTCTCATTAGCCGAGAGACAGAATAGCCATCAGCTAAGTTAATGGCTATGAACTAGCAAGGCGCCATTAGCCATACAGTGATTGTACTTAAAGTCTCCTGTGTATCGTCAAGATCGATGTACCTCAATGAATGAGTAAAGTTAAGTATTAAACCTGCTCCGTACTTTTCTTCCTAACATTAATTACGTATCCTGTTCCAGTACTTCACGCCCGTCTGCGTTAGTCTAGCTTGCCTTTTCAGCCATCTCAACTTCACGGTGTCGGGACAGATACCGACACAACAATTTCATTAGTAAATTCAGAGATGAATGGCAGCTGCCAGAATTGACATCGGCAGGATTGGTCTACATCCTTCGGGAGGGACAACATTACAGGCTTGTGGTCAGTGAAGACCATGAAGTGACATGCCTCTACTGACAACCAGAAGTATTTGATTGCCTTATAGATGGTGAAGAGCTTTCTGTCATATGAGCTCCAGCGCCGTCACATGGCATAGAGTTTTTGCAGAAGAAAGTGTGCTGCTGCCGGGTGTTACTAATGTGCTGCTGCAGGTGAATGCCAATGGCCTAATGGCTGACGTCAACGATTACAGCAAGTGGGGAGCGGAACGCGAGTGGGTGAGCAGTATAGCATCTGTCAGGATGTGCTTGGTGACAGAGGAGCTGTCTTTTGTTTCCATGGCACCAGCTTGTTCTGCTTTTAGGTCTCATGACTGGCACCACTGAGAGGCTTCTGCACAGCACTGACATTCCTCAGATGGTGGCGGAAGATTTAACATTCCAAGGAAGTGACTCAGATTATTGTCTGAGTGCGGAAAATTGAGAATGGCTTGTACATTGACGGAAAGGGAAGTGAGACTGCAGTGGAGATGATGTGGTCTAGGAACAATACTTTGCTGGCACAGAGAACGCACTTTGCTGAGTTCGTTATGTTGCTGGCATCATGGGGGAAAACAAAAATATTGTGGAGGTGCTGACAGAGTTGCCTGGGCATTGCAGGAAAACGATTATGTTATCCAAGTAGGCAAGGCACGTCAGCAAGCCATGCAAGACACCATCCAGGAAGTGCTGCCACAGTTGAGCAGCTTGAAGAAGTCCAAAGTGCTCTCGGAGTGTCCATTATGGTGGTGGCCTTCTAAATGGTTATGTGTGCTACACTAGCTAAGTGAAAACCTTGGTGCAATCTATTGAGATGAAGAAATCCCTAGGTTCTGGTCAGAGATGGTATGGACATTTAGCTTCTGTTAATCATTGAATGGGTGGCAGGAGCTATTCTCGGCCTTGTTACGGCAAAGGACGGATCCCCATAGTCTCTTTGAACAATGCAGCACTGTTGGCAAGCTGTTTTCCAAGCTCAGCCTTGATCATCTTGAGTTTGTCCAGTGGTAGGGGCTGTGGTTAGCAGAAGATGGGTGTTCCAAGGTAAGCGTCGATATAGGGGACAGTTGAACTTCACTCCTCCTGAGTCGTGCTGGAATGGCATATAGGACCAGTAATTTGCGCCAAGAGTTCAGTGTATGGACTGTTACGTGCCACGTGCTTCACATCAAAGAAAACATTGAAAAACTGGAGCACTTTGTTCATCTCTGAGTTCCACTGTCAGTGAGTCACCCCCAGCAATATTACGGAGCTGGCAGTAGTGCCCAATGAGGTCCACTCCGTAAATAGAGTCAGCGATGTCAGCAAGGCTGAAGATGCACGGGAGGTTTCGTTGTAGGTTGAAGTTGATTACACAATGACGTATCCTGTAGGTGGTAATGGTTGGAGTTATTTGCTGCAGTAAGAATGATAGTTGAGGTGGCACCAATGTCTCATATGAGACACCACTGGAAGACAGACAACTCAGATCAGCTGTAGATCACAAATGGCATGGCAGAGCAAGAGTCGCTGATGAACAGACGCCAGTAGATCGAGCAGCAGCCAGGCATGCGTAATCTTGCCGGTCATTTGTATTTGCATGCCAAGTGCAGGGCACTCTGCATTTGCAGCATATGGACTGAAGAGCTCATGGCACAAACAGAAACCAGATGTGTCACTAGAGGTGTAGGCAAGGGGATGGGACAATGGCAGCTATCCGCGCTCTGGCTGGGGCTGTGCGGACTAGATTGGCTGTTATTGAGGTGAAATGTAGTAGCTTGCAGCATTGCCTTGCCAAAACTAAGTTGTTCAAGGATGGCATATACTCCCAGCTGCTGGGCATTGTGCTGCAGGACTATGGGTACGGGAATGGCCAGTGGTTTCATTACCAGTGTGTGTACTGGTGAGGGAATGTTCACACCGTGCAGCAGCTGACAGAGTGATGACCAACTGACTGTACTGGGCGGGGGTGCAGTTAAGACGGCATTGTCAGTTACAGGCAGGGAGGTAAGCATTTGTGCACATTGTCAGAGAGGTTACTGGCATCAGTTAGGGGAAGATTAGCGTGTTACACCACATCTGTCAGCATTGGAGAAAGGAGTTGAACCTACCAGATGATGTACAGGAAACCATTCGAGGACATGTTTGGCTCTGTCAGGATTTGGAGGTTGTGCAGAAATCGCGAGGATCGTCAGATTGATGAAGCGAAAGGAGGACTAGGATGTGCTGCATTTTGAGCATTGTGAGCTGCATCACAAGACAATGTGCGCTAGAGTGTCTCAAAGTGGTCGATGGCCATGGGGTGAGGAGACGATGGCGTGAACCTCCATCACCTGTGTCAGACTGAACTCATAGTGAAGTCATCATACCGAAATTGGTGGCGTCCAGGGTGATGCTCCATACTGTGCAGAAAACATCTGCAGAGGGCACCATAGGTGTTAAAGGGTATTAAAAGTTTGCAGATGAGTTGTGGCATAGCCTGACGGAGTGATGGCAGCAGCTGGGGGACTGGGAGTTGGCGTGTCGAGGCTGTGAGTAATGGCAGTGCTATGGTAGATGGAAGGACTGGGGCCTGCACCAATGTGGAGTCTGATGCTGGGGCTGGGCAGCTAGTTGTTGTGTCGCCACTAGCTGTGTCTCTTTTGGACTAAATGGTTTGGACATGATTTGAGCCAAATGCATATGAATACGTAAATGGGAGATTAGAACTCGCGCAGTACTCACATGACCAATAAAACTCGCCAGTCGGAATGTGTGCATAGTAGGTGTAGAAATGGTCCAGTGTGGGTGAGTGCTAAAGCTTCATGATAAGCATCTTGGTATGAAGCGTGACACCAAGGGGCCTGTCCATAGTGGCACAAGCATGAGGCCAAAGTCGATGTTGATACTGCGAGGAGAAGATGAAGACCGAGAGCGAGGCTAATTCGGTGGAAGCCTCGCTAGGTACCAAGCTGTAGTCTTTTGCCGGTAGGCAGCGACAGTAGTAGGGGGTATCTGGTTGCACGGCAGAGTCGACAGTTTAAGGCAGTAGTAAATGCAATAAGATGAAAATAGCTGCTTTAGCAGGCTGCTTCAGCTATATAGGAACGTAGAGAGCGCCTACGACTAATTTTTTGTCTGCCGGCCGAGGTGGCCGAGAGGTTCTAGGCGCTACAGTCTGGAACCGCGCGAACGCTACGGTGGCAGGTTCGAATCCTGCTTCGGGCATGGATGTGTGTGTTGTTCTTAGGTTAGTTAGGTTTAAGTAGTTCTAAGTTCTAGGGTACTGATGACCTCAGAAGTTAAGTTTCATAGTGCTCAAAGCCATTTGAGCCACTTTATGACAAAGGTCCACCATCCTCGTCCCTCTCTTCTAGTTTTAGAGTGTTACTGCTGTGTCAGAAATATCTACAATGTAGCTGAATTCGTCGTACACTGAAAGGAGAAAATCTGGGGTCACCACATCTGTTATTTACCACCATTTTTCGAACTACCGCAAAAAAAGAATTACAGGTTTTGGTAGCTTTCACAGTATGTTCGAACGTGTTAACCTCCTCCGCTTTCACTTCACCTGTAAGGAGGAAACATGAACCATAATCCGAGAATGAATAATACCATGCTCAAGTGAAAGGCGTTTTTCTCGTGTAAATCTCTATCCATCTGAAATGACCAAATTTTTATTTTTTATTTATTTAATTATTTTTGAGTAGAAAACAACCAACAAGGATCGTACGTAGCGCTTCGTTTAAATATTAAATCGATATAAATAAGGGCATTATCTTTTAAAATGTGATAATGACCTTTATGATACCCCAAGCAATGTCTTTTGATTGAGGTAATTCACTTTCAAACAAAGTGTAATAAATACAAAGTCATCTTAGGTTTCAGGAGATGCGATCGTTCGAAAATGCATTCATCGTTTGCAATCAATCTGTATTTCACGCTACAAACCATTTGCTTTCGGATCCATACTTGCTTAGACGCCCTATCCATAGAACCTGCCTGAGTCATAAATACTACAAAGTAATTTGAGAAGAAGACAGTTAGAGCGAAGGACGAGAAGGAAAGTAGCCGAACCGCCCTCACTACCAATCGTCTGGGAGAGGAGAGATCGTGCCCGCCAGTGAGCTGTCAAAGTTCAGTCGCCCTGATAAGCTGGTGCAGTTCGCTCCACGGAGCTCGTGTCCCGGTCCTGGTTGCTCGTGAAAGGTGGACGGTATTGAGTTGTCAGAGGTATTACGTCACAGTAAAGTGCTGCAGGCTGTGCAGCTAACCAGTCGATAGCGCCGAGGCTGTGCAGAATGGATTCTCGATAAGCTATCGGCAGCGCCACGGACCCACGTCGCTGCAGGCGGCAGACACCGTGCCATCAAAGACGTGTCCCGCAGGCGCCACGCGCCGCAGCCGCCCGCACTGAACCCCTGCCACCTTCCGGTCTTCCTCAGGCCAGACTTGAAGCGGTAGCCGAGGTTGTGATAACTCACACACACGGTGACGAAACTTATGAGGTGAAGACAATGAAGGTCAACGGACACACAAATCGTTCTGTCATGTAAAATGTTCAAATAGTTTTCCTGTAGCCGAATTTCTGTAATTTCAACAACTAAAAATCTCAAATTAATGTATAATATCAATTCTGAATGACTGTTTATTTCTGTAAATATTCAGATCAACCACTTTCAGCGTAAAGCATTTGGGGTCTTACCACAACGAAACTTTTTGACAGAATTAAATCGTGCACTGTATTCGGCCTCCAACCGGAACATTTTCGGTCCAAGACATTTTCTGTTTCAATATTCCAAGAGTAGTTTAATTATTCTGTTCTCGAGTTATTCTGTAATAATTTCCATTAATTTCGGTTAGCTGTTTGTGAAGAGCCCAACCAGCCGCAAACACTTTTAGAAACCTTTGCTTTAGCGTCACTACCGATTTCGGGCTGTCATTGCCACCTGCAGATGGCTTACATCTTTAATTACAGTAATGTATTCGGCAGCGGCATCAAGCACAGTATAGGTCCCAGCACAGTACGGGAGTATTTGAGCATTTCGCGTCACTTTATACCTTGAGTGGATAGAAAAGAAACCATGCTAATGTGCCCGCATTTGATAGGATATACATGGTGTAACAAGTAAAAGTGCATATATTAACTATTTATGACTAAGAACAGTGTGTTGATCAACTTTACATCAGTATTTACGTCACTGTCATATAAATTATTACAGCTATTACAAGCCGTATGTTTTTAGGTGTCGGCCGCTGTGGCCGAGCGGTTGTAGGCGCTTCAGTCTGGAACCGCGCGATCGCTACGGTCGCAGGTTCGATTCCTGCCTCGGGCATGGATGTGTGTGATGTCCTTAGGTTAGCTGGGTTTTAGTAGTTCAAAGTACTAGGGGACTGATGACCTCAGATGTTAAGCCCCATAGTGCTTAGAGCCATTGGAACCAGATTTTAGGTTGATTGGTACCTCCAGGTATGAATGGTAAGAGCAAGACACTAATGCCTACTTTCCCCTGGGCAGCCGCTCAGGTGTTGAAGAGTGGATACATGGACATAAAACGGTTAGTCTACGCTGATAGACGTAGTCCACCTAGTGTTGCAGTTACGACCATACAGAAAACATAAAGTCATGAGGTTTGTTAGGTGTTCGTAGGAAGACTGATCGACACAGAGAAAAACAACTAAAAACTGAAGTGTGTACGTATTAACGTAAAAAAATCCAACACATTGATGTGTCTACATATTAAGGTATATATATTAAATCTGACCTACCCCTATGGAGTTATATAGGGTGTCTATTATGGGTACAGAAGAAAGGAGCGAGAAGAAGAAAATGGAACAAGCAAATAATCACCGATAGACATGTCACGACAGAGTGCATGAACACCTTGTGACGGAGTGCCTGAGGATCCAAGCTGCAATATACGCACTAGAAGGCAAACACATTATCAGAAGAGGACCACGTGGCTCTAGAACGTCTCTACATCGATGCCTGTACACTTTCAAGTATCAGAGTACATTAACGTCCACACACAATGCATTCCTGGAGATCATCGTCACTATCGTCAGTACTAGAATACAACAAAGCTTCTAAATATCCCCTCACAAGAGAGTCTGATGGGGTTGAGTGGAGGATATGGGAGACCATGATGATGGCGAGCCACGTGCGATGCATAAGTTATCTAAGATTTATGTTCCATATTCGCAAACAGGCTCATGGAAATTTGTGGTAAGTTCCTATGGGACAAAACTGCTGATGCCACCGGTCCTAGGCTTACGCACTACCTAATCTAACTAACTTATGCTAAGTACAACACACACACCCATGCCTGAGGGAGGACTCGAACTTCCGGCGGGGGGAGCCACGCCAATCATGGGAGGGCGCTTTAGACCTGTTGGCTACCCCACGCGGCAACAGGCTCATGAAAACATGCCAATGCGCAATGTTGTGTATGTACCATACACAACATCATCCAAAGTGAAGCTGCAGAATAAACACAGCCTTATGTATGTAAAATCACTGTTCCATAACCATTGGTTTCCAGGAGCACGTTCATTGGAAATATTTACGTGTTTCAGTGTCCTCTACTCGACCGCTTCGTTTATACCAATAATTGTCAAACACATTGTATATATTCACACAATATGTTACAGAGGACTATGTTTCATCTTGTTTTTTGGTTCTTTTTTCATTTTCAAGGCGGTGAACAAAGTTTAAATATCACAAACATTCTAAACAATAAACGATATATGATATTTGCACTTCAACACATTATGCACCGCCTTTAACAGGTACAGACACCAACCCCAAAGAAGGAAAGGCGTCTGCTAGAACGCATGTAAATGTATATATCACATTCACTTCATATCTTATCAAAAGCTTTCACTTCACCATCTCTTTGCTGCCCACACAACATACACTGGCGCTAAATGCACAAATACTCCCCTGCAATACAGAAGCTGCAGGCATGCTGCTGTTGAATACATTAATGCAGTTAAAATCGTTAGTCATCTGAAGAGGGTATGATAAGACGATACCAGTAATAGATTCAAAGTATAGCACTTTAAAAATATTCGGGGATGGATATGTTCTTCAAGAAAGATTCTTAACGGCCGCGTAGTTCAGCGTGATCCAGAATGGGTAAAACGAAGTTTAGTCTATGTTAAAAACTTTCATGAAACTGTATACAAGAGCTTGTAGATAAGACTTTAAGCGGGTAGCCGGGTAATTGGAGTATAAAACGTGAAAGCAGCGATATGGAGTATGGGAAGCTATGTAAAAAAGATAAGAGTAGAGGAAAGAAAAATTCTCGTTAAAGTATAGACCAATGGACAACATGCTTTGTGTAGGGAATCGTGGTTTAGACAGTTTCTGCTTTCGTCGGATTCACTCCACGACTGTACCCAGCACACAAAAGAAAACGGCGGAGAGTAAATGGAATACGTATAGCATAACATGGAAAGCGAAAAAGAAGTAGATGACGTCGGAAGGAAAAAAAGTTGCAATAAAACAATTAATTTTTGGGATGTATGATGAAATTATTAATTAGAAGTTGTAAAAGCAATATAGCTCCGATAGGAAGCTGTTCACAAGGAGACGAACTGGATAGTGAGCTAACTACACTTCAAGTGAGCAGCTACCATTTTCGTTGTTTGGAAGCGCTGACGTTCTGAGGGGATTTGTAATGAGTGCAGTATGTAGATGGAAGCACAGTCATGTTCGTATTTTAAATCTAAAACACTATTCTGCTATCAAAACCCAACAGTTTCCGTTACTGCAAAAGTTAGGAACTCGATAGTACTTTGTTTCCTGGCATGGAATCTCTTTAATACCAGTTGAGTATCAGGCGTTTATCATGTATCCCTTTATTCCAGTTTGTGTTAGTCCGTCTCCTCATTTGTGATCTGTCCACCAACTCTACCCACTCATTCTGCTCACCTCCTCTTCCCCACTCTCTCTGCCCATCTCCTCCTTCTCGCTCATTTCCCATTCATCTCATCCTCATACCTTTCTCTTTATATTTCCTCCTCCTCATCTCTTGCGTCTGCACCCCATGTGAGTAAAAAAAGGGTTTACGATTGGGATAAATGTTTCGCAGAAACTCTTGAACACATTAAATGTGACGAGCTCTCTGGGCGCCTCAGCACTTCATCAGCCGATGAATCGCGGAAAAAGAGGAAACATTAATTATGCACGCTCGCCAAATCACAATCGCTGGTGATGTTGGCATACCAGTTGGCTTACGCTATGAAATGTTTTGGTATGTTTTGGCTATGAAACGTGTGTCAGCAAAATGTGCTCTGGAATTGTTGAATTTCGAACAAAAACAGCGGCGATTACAGTGAGTAATATTGTAAAAATCGAGCCGCAAATTTGATATGGAGTCGAGACGAAGGCTCAGTCGTCCCTGTCGATGCATTCCAGGTCGCCAAGACTGCGATAAACTTGACAAGTGGGGCCAAAAGTGAAGGTTATGCTCACAGTGTTCGTTGATTTTTAATAGATGAGCACAGGAAGATTTCTTCAGAAAATCCGAAGATCAATAACGAATGCTACTTAAAAGTTCAATGATTTTGCGAGAAGCAATAAAGAAAGACGCCCAGATCTGTGGGAAAACAGCTCATGGCTTTTGCACCACGACAATGCACCTGCTCACTATTCGATGTTTATTAGTAAATATTTGGACAAAAATAATACCTTAATGTTGTCCAAGTCTCAATATTCACCAGCTATGGACACGTGTGATCTGTTTTTCCTGTTCACAAAATAGGAACACTATGGGATTGTTGTTTTACATGCATAAATGAGATTATAAACACGTCGTTGAGAGAGCTAAAAGCTGTTCCAAAGACGAAATTCTCTAAGAGTTTCTGGGACTACTAAAAGGGTTATCATAAGTGTATAATACCTAATGGTGACTAATGTGAAGGGGACAACAAGTACGGAGACGAATAAGGAAAATTACTTTCAAGAAACAAAAATTCCCTATATTTATTAGCAAAGCTCTTGAATGCAGTAATTCCGAGGAAAGTATGAGGTTAACGTCCTGTCGACGTTGAAGTAGAAACACAATTCAGACTCATACGTATAAGACTGAGGAATCGAGTGGGTGCTCCATTGTTGTGGTAACAGTTCCAGCATTTGCAAGAACTGATTCAGAAAAAAATAAAACAAGGGAAGGTTTTGCTTGTGAGACTGGACGTAAGAAAATCTCATTGTCCACCCACTCTGCTAGAAGTAATGTGTCACTCAGCAACGGAATATGCCATGTTACGAAACTTCATTTATATTATGTAGTTGTGTGATGGAAAGGGATTCGAACCCACAAACTTGTCCCTTGTAGTCAAAGTTCTTACCGACTGAGCTATCCACACGCAACTCACGATTCACCCTCCCACTTGATTTCTGTAACTACTTCTACTACTTCCAGTGCATAGCTTTCTGCAACTCGTTGTCGAAAAGTGCACTGGCACTACCAGGTACTTTCAAAACAGTCCACACTCCACACTCCCCTGCAGAGGGAGAGAAACATTCCGACATTTCTCCTACGCTGTAGCTAAGCAATTTCTCCGTAATATCCTTTTCTCCAATAGTACGGGACATGGTTGTTTTCGTCTGCCATTCAGTCTAGTGACATTACAAAATGACTTCTGCTGTTTTCTACTGTTTTTGTGGTTGCTGGACATGAGATTGTGTTTTGTGTGACATCTGTAAATATTTCGAGTGCTACATATGTAAGTTCCATGTAATAAATAACTCTTCCCACCTCGACTCGCACGATCGTGCGATTTTGGTTCATTATTTTCCGCGGCTCAACTATATCAGTTATCTGTGTCACCCTGGACTGCAACGATTGTGCGACTTCCAGGCTTACGTTTGACAGCTGTTTCGTTTGATTTTGTAACCACCAGAACGCAACAGGTAATTTCAAATTTCAATGGCCAGCAGAGGCAGGCGTTCCGAAGGTGAACACAATGTATTTTCCTATACTTTGATACTTTAAGGCAATTTGTGCATAATTTTAGACTAGAATGTTTCATTTAACGTATATAAGACGTATAAACAAACGCAGTCAGTGGCAATTTGATGTTACACATATTTCTGTTTTGAATAGCACGACCTTGCTGGACACTTTATGAACAAACTACCACCATGAGATTTTTTTCAGTATTTTTGCCTCATTTTAAAAGTTCATAATGTGGTCGACTTCAGATGAAGGTTGAAAAAAATTGTCTCTCCTGTTAGAAAGGACTACAGCACCATCTCGCACCTTGTAACAGAATGTTTTTTTTACCACGGACGAGGCGATATTTGCCAATTAAATGATTTTCGTTAAAATGTTAAAATTTTTATCTGCTTTGAAAATGGAAATCTATTTTGGTTTCGATAGCTTCAGTTTCATGATGTATTTAACTTGAAATTAGATTCGGTAACAATGCTAATGATTAATTGGTTTTACTTAATGATGATTCCTGTGTAGTGGACTGATAATGTATCAGACAGGCGGCTAAATACGGTACTGACAAAATTTTCCCGATTCCAACACTTTTAATTTAAACAGAATATTTGTTCCTTTGGTACATGTCATTGTTGTACTCTGGCACATGTCTTTAAATCTACAATCAACCTTAATTTCCGGCGTAATTTCTGTAATTTCAGGAAAACGATTGCAGATCTTAAAAAGTAAATGCCATCATTTGAAAATGGAACATGAGAATGTATTAACTTTTACTAGATACCTGACTAGAGGCGAAAGTCTGTAAATTGCCCCAAGGTACGAACTCTCTCCTACTCGTTCAAGTAGTTTCGCTGGTCAACAACGGCAAAATTACAAGACAGGTACTGACAAAGAGCACTGCCCGCGAAACGTAATGTAGCGGGTTTGAGTGCGGTTGTCGCACAGCACACCGTTTTAACCTGCAAGGAAGTTTCATCCTCTTTGCCATTGCGACAAGTAACGCACGAGAATATTTGTTGTTGAATACAGTTGTGTCGTAATTGGAGTATTCTAATCTCTCCATTGTTGCTGATGATGGTATCTGGAAGTCACGCAGCAGAAAAGTAATTTTTTGTGTGTGAGATTACAGACTTCCTGAGGCGTTGCTCTATTAATGTTGATTATTATGTTGATTGTTCATATAATATAAATTCATATAATATGAATTCCATCAACAGATACACCTGGGTATACGTGTCACATGTACTCATAAATGACATATGTCCGTGTACATTTAGCCGAGGACTATCGGCATTTTGTCACACCATTCTACCACATTACATAAAAAAAAAATCACGTGAAGTTATGTTTTGTTTGTTATGTTTTTGTTTTACAACACAGACGAAACCGAAAGTGGCAGCGCGTACTGACCGAGAAAGCACGTACGAAAAGCAACTGACGTATTTCACCTTCAACTGTTCTTGTACCGCTGTCGTTCAGTAAATAATGCCACAATTTTTTTAAAGTCATTAAAATATACAGACAATTGTTCTTTGAGGTGCTTTAAATTTGATGTTTTATTCTGAACGTGTGCGAAGTCTCCAACAGTTACGACAGATACGACAGCCATAGTGAACCATCAAAACAGTGTCTTCGCAGAGCACTCCATACAAGCAACTTACTGTAACTGAATTCTTGAACGCGGAATAAGAAACAGTAGCGTACTCCCATAAATGTTTTTGTGTAATGTATAGTCATGGAGTTGACATGAGCATTCTAAGCTATTGGGTAAGTATAGTTTAAGCGTCAGGAAGTACAGGGACTGAGCTCCATCGTCAGCCACTTTTGGGAGATGACGTTGAAATCACTCCTCCCAACATGTGAATCGCGCAGATGTGATTATTCTTGCAGACCGGTGCATCGCTACTCGATAGTTGGCTACAGCTGGCGGCGGGTGCACAATGGGTGAGACTCTTGTTTATTCAAATATATGCTCAAGATTTGCTCCATCATAGTTCACAAAAGACCTTAAGATCCAAAGAAAAGCTTTATCGTCTGAACTGTTCGAGTAATTCGTTGAAGATGGGGGCCGGCCGTTGTGGCCGAGCGGTTCTAGGCGCTTCAGTCCGGAACCGTGCTGCTGCTACGGTCGCAGGTTCGAATCCTGCCTCAGGCATGCATGTGTGTGATGTCCTTAGGTTAGTTAGGTTTAAGTAGTTCTAAGTCTAGGGCACTGATGACCTCAGATGTTAAGTCCCACAGTGCTCAGAGCCATTTGAACCATTGTTGTTGCAGATGGGGAAACATGGGTACCTCACTTTGAGCCAGATACACAAGAGCAGTCAGTAGATTGCCACCACCCAAAATCACAAAAAAAAGTATAAATTCTAACCAGAAGAATGTGGTGGCAAAGTTATGATAACAGTGCTTTTTTGGGTAGTGATGGTGTTATCCTCATGGATTATTCAAAAAAGGGTCAACCATTTCTTCAGGCCACATGTGAATACTCTAAACAAACTCAAGAACCATTTCCAACGTGTTCTGTGTGATGAGAATCGAAAATGGATCTAACTCCGATTCGAAATTTCTCACACACAGCAAAGTTACCGAAGCCGGGTGCACATTGTCAAATTGGGTTGACATTCATTGCTTCATCCACCCTATATCTGAGACCTGCTTCCGTCTGCCACCTGTTTGGGCCACATAAGGGTCCTGTGGGTGTGATACACTTGGAAGCAGATGAGACCCTAATTCATGCAGTGAAAACTGTGAAAATATGTCCTTGGTGACAGGAAACCAGCATAAAACCATCGAAGGTGAAGGATACTATGCAGAAAAAAACTACAGATATAGAATTGTTCTCCTTCTTGGGGCTTTCGCTATGGACTGGTTGTAGGAACGGTTTTCGGGCGAGACATCGCGTAGTGTTGCGAAATTCTCTATCGGCGCCACTGAACAAAATCTTCAGGTGCGACGAATCCACCCATGAGCTCTGACCAAAGCTCCCTATTTCCGCCAACCTAGGTAGGAAACGCGCATGCTTTAAGGTGTCTAATTCGATCGTCAATAGTGAATACACCTGGTCGGTAGCGGGAAAGACAGCTACACCACCTGTGGAATTATGAACCAAAAATTTAGCAACACGCACGTTTATATTGTGCGCTGCCGTCGGCTACACCTACGCTTAGTGTCGAGATCCGCTTCCGTGTTGGCGTGTGACCATCTTCACCGTTGTCGTCCGAATACCTATGTTGTCACCAGCGCGTCATCTCTGGAATGACCAATAAGTTCCCTTTGTGGTCGCTGTGACTTTAATATTACCAGCAATGACAACCATAATGTGCTAAGTTGCAACCCAGTATTGCTTATCAGAAGTCTAGCTCAGAACTTCTGCTGCTTCATTAATTTCAAAACACACTTCCGGAAAAGAGTGCAACTCTTTCAATTACAGCGTATTGTTATTGACAAGTGATGCGACTGTTCATCATTATAGCAATGTGTGATAAGAACATATGTATTTGTTGTTGTTGTTGTTGTGGTCTTCAATCCTGAGACTGATTTGATGCAGCTCTCCATGCTACTCCATCTTGTGTAAGCTTCTTCATCTCCCAGTACCTACTGCAACCTACATCCTTCTGAATCTGCTTAGTGTATTCATCTCTTGGTCTCCCTCCACGATTTTTACCCTCCACGCTGCCCTCCAATACTAAATTGGTGATCCCTTGATGCCTCAGAACATGTCCTATCAACCGATCCCTTCTTCTAGTCAAATTGTGTCACAAAATTCTCTTCTCCCCAATTCTATTCAGTACCTCCTCATTAGTTATGTGATCAACAAATCTAATCTTCAGCATTCTTCTGTAGCACCACATTTCGAAAGCTTCTATTCTCTTGTTGTCTAAACTATTTATCGTCCATGTTTCACTTCCATATATGGCTACACTCCATACAAATACTTTCAGAAACGACTTCCTGACACTTAAATCTATACTAGATGTTAACAAATTTCTCTTCTTCAGAAAGGATTTCCTAGCCATTGCCAGTCTACATTTTATATCCTCTCTACTTCGACCATCATTAGTTATTTTGCACCCCAAATAGCAAAACTCCTTTACTACTTTAAATGTCTCTTTTCCTAATCTAATGCCCTCAGCATCATCCGACTTAATTCGACTATATTCCGTTATCCTCGTTTTGCTTTTGTTGATGTTCATCTTACATCCTCCCTTCAAGACACTATCCATCCCGTCCAACTGCTCTTCCAAGTCCTTTGCTGACTCTGACAGAATTACAATGTCATCGGCGAACCAGCCGGCCGGGGCGGCCGAGCGGTTCTAGGCGCTACAGTCTGGAGCCGCGCGGCCGCTACGGTCGAAGGTTCGAATCCTGCCTCGGGCATGGATGTGTGTGATGTCCTTAGGTTAGTTAGGTTTAAGTAATTCTAAGTTCTAGGGGACTGATGACCTCAGATGTTAAGTGCCATAGTGCTCAGAGCCATTTTCATCGGCGAACCTCAAAGTTTTTATTTCCTCTCCATGGATTTTAATTCCTACTCCGAATTTTTCTTTTGTTTCCTTCACTGCTTGCTCAATATACAGATTGAATAACATCGGGGAGAGGCTACAACCCTGTCTCACTCCCTTTCCAACCACTGCTTCCCTTTCATGTCCCTCGACTCATAACTGCCATCTGGTTTCTGTACAAATTCTAAATAGCCTTTCGCTCCCTGTATTTTACCACTGCCACCTTCAGAATTTGAAAGAGAGTAATCTAGTCAACATAGTCAAAAACTCTCCCTAAGTCTACAAATGCTAGAAACGTAGGTTTGCCGTTCCTTAATCTAGCTTCTAAGACAAGTCGTAGTGTCAGTATTGCCCCACGTGTTCCAATGTTTTTGCGGAATCCAAACTGATCTTCTCCGAGGTCGGCTTCTACTAGTTTTTCCATTCGTCTGTAAAGAATTCACGTTAGTATTTTGCAGCAGTGACTTATTAAACTGATAGTTCGGTAATTTTCACATCTGTCAACACCTGCTTTCTTTGGGATTAGAATTATTATATTCTTCAAGGGTGCCCAAACAGTCACATCAGTACACTGTGTATCCTACCCTGGCAGCACATGTAAACGATTGTAAAAGTGCCGAATGGCAGCCTTTAATAGATTATCCCAAGCATCTCACAGCTTTCATTCCCGGCAATGATTCTCACAGGCTTTAAGGAAAGAGTAGGTTCACTATCAGGTGATTTTGCTCGCCAGAAAACTAGTTGTGCACCACGAGCATATTGCATCATGAGCATAGATGTGCACTGTCCTGGTGTAGATACGCATCACTTTCTCATCGAAGAAATGGCAATAGTACGGGGATAACGACGTGTGCAATATACCGGGTACTCTTTACCTTACCCTGGAGAAACACGAAATGTGGCCGCAAGCTATAACTGATGGCCCCCAAGCCATGTAGCATGGGGTGGCACGCGGGTTTCTTGGGTGAAGGCACCATTGATTACGCCGCTCACCAGGTCTACGCCGTACAGTTGTGCATTCATCGCTCGCATACAGAGAACCTACTCTCATCACCGAAGACAATACCGTGCCATTCCAATGATCCTTGCTGACACAGCAGGTCCAAAATGTGTCCGGATTTCTTTCCTGGATGATGTTCCGTTTGCCAATGGTGATCGCACAACGCGTCGATATCGGCGTGCGTCTGTTCTACGCGAACGTCCAAAACCTCTTCTACAGGTATGTGAATGTTTCACACATCACTGCTGAAAGAAGCGATGCGCCACCGATACATCGTGCCCAACATCTGCAGCGATCCGTCGATACGTCCATCCATCTTGCCATAGGCTCAAAAAGCGACGCTGTTCAGTAGGCTGAAGCTGTTCAACTGGTGTATGTACTCGTCGTGGAGTATGCTGTTACCCTAAAACAAATTCTGCAAGCGCTCTTCATCTCTGAAGTCATCGTACTTAGTTGCTGCAGAGTCAAAAGATATGGTGCACAGAAAAGTCCCTTAAACGCCATCTGATCGCTGATGACCATGACAAAAAAAGACACTAATACTAAAACCTTTGGGTGTGCGTATATTATATACTAGTGCCGGTGGCCACACACCTTGATTATTTTGCATTTTTCCCAACGAAACGCAGATCTCTCATAGGTATAATGAAGGACAGTGTTGGTTTGAGTGGTCCGGTGTTCATCAGTTCCTTGTGGCTGCGGGAGGTCATACACTGGACAAACTAGTCGCATAGCGGAACACACATGCGCCGAACATCGACCATATAAACGTCCGGAACAAACAGACAAATCAGCAGTGGACAGGCATTGACTCAAAGCGAAGCAGGACACGGACTCCAGAAATATCAAAATTCTCTCGTTATGACTTCTTACTGAAACAGCGTAGTTACTAGAGCAATGGAAAATTGCAGCTCGACAAATCTTGTCAACAAAGATTGATTCTGCTATCCAAATTAGCACAGAATGGACATGAGATGCCGGCCGGGGTGGCCGAGCGGTTCTAGGCACAGTCTGGAACCGCGCGACCGCTACGGTCGCAGGTTCGAATCGTGATTCGGGCGTGGATGTGTGTGATGTCCTTAGGTTAGTTAGGTTTAAGTAGTTCTAAGTTCTAGGGGACTGATGACCTCAGAAGTTAAGTCCCATAGTGCTCAGAGACATTGGAACCATTTTTTTGGACATGAGATACAGCGCTCGCACTATTAAAGTCACAGTGACCTCGAACAGATTGTCAGCTTGTGGCTTCCGGAAGAAGGTGCTGGGACGGCCGACGACAATGCAGTGTAGTGACGACAGCCTTTGCAAATGAGCGGAATTCCTTGCTTCATCGTGGCTGCTCTCCCTGCGAACAACCAGGAAATCTATGTTGGTCTCAAAATATGACGCTTCACCCCTGCGCGTTTCCTATTTAGACTGGGATAAAAGGGAGACTTCAGTCAGAGCCCAAAAGTCTGTTCGTCGCTCCTGAAAATGCCATAGAAGTATGCGGGAATCTCGCAACGACATCCGACGTCTCGCCCGAGGACCATTTCTTCAACGGAATTATTCACTGGTGTTGTTAACAAATAGTATCTGTCAAGAATAAATATAGCCTCAGAAATAAATTGTGGCTATTATTTGATAAAAAAACTCTCGTATCAAAGAATACCAAATATTAGGAAACCATATAACCTCGTATTTCATTCTCCATGCTCTGGTCACTGGTAGCTCCCCGCGTTCTAACCACCGCGCGGTCTCCACTATACAACCTGAATACCCGCGTGCTTTGCGCTGAAGTGCAATGCAACGTTCCGCTAGCACACAGGCCTGTGTTGTTATAGCCACTACCCAGGCACAAGCGCCGGGGCGCTATTTCTACAGCTAACCGTTTTGGCATAGCGAGGGCGACGGAAAACTTGTTCTGCTACAGTGCGGCATGGAGCTCGCAAACGAGAGGGCTGCGGATTGCCGCACAGAGCGCAGCGGGTACACGTCTGCACGGCTTCTGGAACTCCTCAGCGCACATCTGACAGCGCACAGCCGACGTGTGTCGAGGGTGAGGGAAGAGGAGGAGTCACGCCACCCTGAGGATGCCTTGTGTTAAATGACAGGCTGCACGAGCCTCCTTTAGGTCCTCGCCCTGCCATACTCGGCGCAATTTGCATTGTGAGAACGGGCGCTGGGTTGTCTGTGGGGACGAAAAGCGGATGAGGTCTTGTGGCATACGTCAGTAGCCTGCGATTCTGAAAGACGAGTGTAGCAGACGATACTTTTTGTTGTACAATATCGTTAAGTCCCATTCGGATACTTTCACGATGGAACGTAGAGTAACCTATTATTTTTAATCAATAATTCAAGAACAGTCTTAACAGCATTTATTATTGTTATAATACCGCCAACCGGTTTCAACCCGACGTACGGGTCGTCTTCTGGGGGTTTACACCATTGGTCGACTGCTGGTTGTGTCACTCCTGTCTACATAACGGCAGGAAACTCTCCACATCTATGTTGTCAAAAAATCTATTATTTTTAATACTAACAGCAGTGATACTTACTCATTCCTTGGGCATTTTGTGTTATGATCCCCCACCTGGGGAAGGGGAGAGGGGGAGGGAGAGGACGGCATACACTCCTTGTTTTACACTGAAGCGCCAAAGAAACTGGTATAGGCATGTGTATTCAAATACCGAGATATGTAAAGAGGCAGAAGACGGCACTGCGGTCGCGACGCCTGCATAAGAAAACAAGTGTCTGACGTAGTTGTTACATCGGTTACTCCTGCTACAAAAGAAGGTTGTCTAGATTTAAGTGAGTTTGAACGTGGTGTTGTAGACGGTGCTCGAGCGATAGGACACGGCATCTCCGAGGTAGGCAGGAAGTAGGGATTTTCACGCATGACCTTTTCACGAGTCTTCCGAGAATATCAGGAATCCGGTAAAATATCAAATCTCCAAGATCGCTGCTGCCGGGAAAAGATCCTGCAAGAACGGGACCAACGATGACTGAAGATAGTCGTTCACCGTGGAAGAAACGCAACTCTTTCACAAATTGCAGCAGATTTCAGTGTTGGGCCATCAACAAGTGGCAGCGTGCCAACCATTCAGCGAAGCACCATCGACATGGGCTTTCGGAGCCGAGGGCCCACTCGTGTATCCTGGATAACTGCACGACACAAAGCCTCGCCTATGTCACTCAACACAGATGTTGGGCTGTTGATGACCGGAAATATGTTGCCTAACTGGACGAGTCTCGTTTCAAATTGGACGTGTACGGGTATGCAGACAACGTCGTGAATCCATGATCTGCAGGGGACTGTTGAAGCTCGCGGAGGGTCTGTAATGGCTGGGGTGTATGCAGTTTGAGTGATATGGGATACCTGATACTTCTAGATACGACTGACAGGTGTCACATACGTAAGCATTTTGTCTGACCACCTGCATTCATTCATGTCCATTGTGCGTTCCGACGGTCTTCGGCAGTTCCAGCAGGGTAATGCGACACCCCACACGTCCAGGAACACTCTTCTGAGTTTAAACACTTCCGCTGGCCACCAAACTCCCCATACATGCACATTATAGAACATATCTGCGATGCCTTGCAACGTGGTGTTCAGAAGAGATCTTCACCCCCCTCGTACTCTTTACGGATTTAGGGTAGCCCTGCAGTATTCATGGTGTCAGTTCCATCCAGCACTACTTCAGACATTAGTCGAGTCCTTGCCACGTGTTGCTGTACTCCTGCGTGATCGCGGGGGCCCTGCAAGGTAGTAGCCAGTGTACTAGTATCTTTGGCTTTTCAGTGTACATATACGTACGTTATCAGCAAATCACTGTCAAGTCATTGCTCAAATTCTTCGATGAGGTTTGTAATTAGTCCTCATGTTGACGGTCCCTACCTAAGTAATACATTGGGAGCTGAAGAATTTCTCGAGTTTCTTAACCTATTACTGGTTCCTGCCACTATGGAAGAGGCTCTAGTGGGATTAACTGGCGCATACACACTTCCTGACAAGAACGTGAAGCACCCTGTCCGGCAGCTGGGGCCGAGCGATTCTAGGCGCTTTAGTTCGAAGTCTAGGCACCTGATTACCTCAGATGTTACGTCCCATAGTGATTATAGCCATTTGAACCATTTTGAAGCACCCTGATAGGCAGAAGAGAACGAAATGAATCTTTACAAGTTCAGAGGGTATGTGATATTATTTAATTGATAACAATTTCGAGTGTAATTTATAAAGAACTTGGCAATATGAGTCCACTTGTCAGTGTGTCATTCAGCTCCGTTTGTTCTGTATGCGTGCACGGATTCGGTTGGCAAGGATGTCATAAAGCCTCTGTATCATCTTCTGAGACAATCTGACCCACAACTGTTGTGGCTGGTCTATGATACACGTATACTGACACTAGGCTAAAGCTGACGTTAGAGCTCGTCCCACGTATTCTGTGTCAGGGACTGATCTGGGGATCTTTGGGGATGCTGCTGACCACGGTATTGTCTCAATATCTGGCATGTATTCATTGAGACACTTCCAATTTGATTACGAGCAGTGTTCACTTAATACATGCCAACATGATATTGTCGCATGAGAAGTAATGCATGAGGATGCAGGATGTCTGCGACGTAGCCTTGTGTCGTCAGAGTTCCTCAGTCAATACCAGCCATGACCTGAAGTGACACTCGGTGGATTGAAACACCATGACGCCAGGAGTAACACTTCTGTGGCTCTCCAGCATGCTGGAGGAATGGTACCTCGCTACAGTTTGGGAATGTACTCATCTATAAGGTCATTTGTGGTAGTGGAGAATCGTGATTCAACTCTGGATACAACACAGTATCACTGTTTGGCAGACTGTAATTCCTGGTTGAGGAAACACTCCAAACACAGCCGCTTATGTTGTGGTGTTCACGGCAGCCTACAAACTTTGGATGGTAACATCTTACTCCCGTTGCTGTTGCTATACGAGAAATGGTGCCTCGTTACAAAAAAAAAAATGTTGTACGGGGTCGATTAGCAGTTGCTTGATGGCAGGCGCAGATGAGAATGTTCGTAGTGCACAATATGGCAGTCGCCAATTGTCATGTGTAGGCATGGTCGACCAACCTTGACGACCAGTATGTCTGCTCTCACGCTCCCCTACAAAACAGTACCGGGCCACCGTCACATCGGAATGGTCCACAAATCTGGATATTGTAAGATTGCACCAGCTTGCCAAATAGAAACCCACAATGACCCCCGTTTCAAACTCATCACGTGGTGACAAAACATGACAGAGCACAGATCGCAATCTCACTTAGTTCATATTCAAAGCTATTCGTTAATACTGTTGTTACACTCCAGCTATCATTTTCTATGAGACGACACGTTTTTGGTCATCGTAGGGACAGTGGCACAAGAGAGGAAGAAGGTCGTCTTTCCAAGGGGTTTCGACCGCATCATAAAAGCCTACTGTGTAACGATCTGGCATCCATAAAAATCCTCGATTTTAAATGTTCGCCTTGGGCCGGGCTCGACAGACGGAGCCATTAGGTGGTGTCATCCCTGTGCCTGCAGAATCGTTTGGGAAGCCTAGGCGTCTCGGAAGAATTGTAGGACGAAACGCAACATTTATGACAGCTCTGAAATGGTCTATGTTGGGACACAAGAAGCACTTTTCTTTGTGTACCCAGACTCCAGGTCGGACATGCTGCGAGGTTGGGTCCGTCAAAATAATTATCTTTGTGATAAATGTGTTGTTCACTTCAGACCTAAACGAAAACTCTCAAAACACGCTGTCAGAAGTGGTCACGGGAAACAAAATTCAGTAGCGTAACGCACTGCACGGAAATTTGTTGGTCAGGGATTGTCTGCTTCTCCAGCAGGGAAAAGAATATTATTAACTTTCTTTAGGACTGGCCAGGAGGTTGAGCAGACGAGCTACGAGGGACGTGGCGTTCATGGAGTCTGGTCATTGGCACGAAAAAGATGAGGGTGTGGTTTCGTTGGTGCTATAATATAATAAAATAATGGAATAGATGATAATAAAATATTGAAATGCGTGGCTTTTTTAAATGTGTTGAATTAATGAGATTAATTTTTCGGTATGAATGACAAGCACAATAAGCTGAGCTATGCCTGGACATAAGTTCGTATTAGTTCATGTTATTTTGCAGGGCGAAGTAGTTTCTTTCTCCGCTGTAGATTTGTGCTTACCATTCATTATATTGCTACGTTTGGTCGCCGTGTTCACCTTTGAAGTCTTGACCGTGTTGCCATTAAGCTTATCGGATCTTCGTGATTTTCCAAAGTACACAGGTGGGCTTCAGTTCTCGTAATTATTGTACTATTAGAAAGATCAACTCACACGACCTTTCTGTTAATAAAACAATATTGCATTTTTCTAAATGGTGCACATATGAAATACATACTCCTCAATTAATTCATAGCGACCCCAAAATGGCGGTCTACAGTTACTCGCTAAAATTGGCGTGCTTCTCACTCGTTCACTAGCTGAGCGCGAATCCTTCCTTCCTCCTGCTGGTACCAGAAAAAATCCTCTGCTTTTTTAACAACTGAAAGTCAAAAAATACATGACGGTGGGCATAGGCTCTATGATGGGCTACCGCTTCATCTTCTCTCTTTGCCTTTAAAGAAGACGAAAACATAAAGGAAATGCAAAAGGTTTATCACAGTGCACATTTTTCAATCTACCGGGGTTTGATGCAACGGAGCGAGTGGAAAGATGCGGCTTCGGAATAAGATTCCGTTCTGGAGAGGAGGTTCTGGTCTTGACTCTCGTTATGAGCGGATTGCACTTGGAAAAAGCGTCCTCAGTGTGACTTCGCACTGGCACTGGTCTTGACTGAGGAGTCTGCCGTGAAGTCTTAGCTGTACCGGCAGTTTAGACGCCGATTATCTCGGACTACTTGCTGTTCCGAGAACAATGTTATTCCTGTCAATATCTGCTGCCTTGTCGTTTGATTTCCTTGTAGACACTGCCACATAAGTGAGTCACATTATTCCATGGTCTGACCGTCGAACGATAGTGTCAAACGCTGAAATCTGCCGAGATTCCAGGGCACTGTCAGAGAGTAATTGCGATCCGTCTAACAGACTGCCTTCCTGCGACTTTGCATATTTCGTGCCCGTGATAAGGGTTTCCAGGCGCCACACATCGTTACTCTGCAGACGCTTTCGCCATGACCGTCGCTTGAGACAGCACTACGCATCGAGAAAGGGTACAGCATTACTGGTATGGCTTGTCAGAGCTAATAGAATCACAATCTCACCACTTGCTCTCAGCTGCACCAACGTAGTGTACCTTCTGTGTAGAATAAATGCATTAAAGTCTATTCAGCGTTAGATAGTTTCAGATTGCGTTTACCAGGTTTTGAACCAGAGTAAACCTTAGTCTTTCACGACCAAACGGCACCCAGTAGATTGCTGAATATTTGTTGCTTGTATTTGTGTTGCCAACAGTTCATTATTTACGACTATTTGTCAAATCTATTAATTCGTGTTGTTTGACCTGTTTTGTGATTAACATACCCTTGCCATTCTGTAAAAGATTAAGCTCATGTTGATATACTAGTCACTAGAGTGACTACAATAATGAGAGGGTCACTAACCACTGTCAGAGGGCAGAATCAATCTAGCAGGTGCATGGCCAGACAGACAAGTGGAAGGCTTACGAGTTAAAGCGGTTGCTGTCAGGGTGTAAACTTACGGTCGCCTGTAGTCTTTCAGTCGAAACGGCGAGACCAGTTACTCCTGCGTACGCCTTAGCAGTACGTGGTATCTCCATGTCCATCACAGCGGTCACTCAGCATCTGACGCTTTTCACGGGCCTTATGTGCCATACCAGGTCCATTAACAACATTAAGAGCGAATAACACAAATGTACTACTTTGTTCATTGTACGTGGCACACAGAATCGCAGTTGTAGTCATTTACATACCCGCCGAAGGTGTGTACATGTAGGAAGTGGCACAGACATTCAACCTAGTCTTCTGCGTAATTAAATTTTTTTTTTCGCCAGGCAGTGTATTTAAGCGTCTGCTAGATGTGCTTTTTAAATATATACATGACGCCCTAGCAGTCAAAACGAACTATTGACCATTCCTGTTAGACCTATTCGCTATGCATTACGCACACCTCTACTAAATTTATGACAGGGTACACAGGACTTCGCAGACTGACTGTCTTTTCCCAGAATCCTGCCAAATACCAGAGTATACGCTCCTATTTTACCTAAGATCGAACCTGTGCGGTGATTCCATTTCATATCACTACAAGGGAGTTTGAACGAATCGGCTTATCTCAACAAAGACACTTTGATCTTTTACTCACATGATATTCCTTGTATACAAGTTGCGAATCCTTGCACCACCTTAAAGTCTCATCAAGATCTAAGTGCATATGTCTAATGTTTTTTTCGTATGGCACTTCATTACAGATGACGTCAGGATCTCAAGAAGTCTCAGTTTACCATTAACATTCTTGCAATGTCATCAATATACAATATCGAGAACAATGCTCCTAGTGCATCTACTTCTGTCAGCACGTCAGAGATAGCTGCTGCGAACTCTCTAGCAAAAAATCGTCAATCCACTTTGAAGTTTTGTTTGATGCGTCGTATAATTGTAGTTTTATTTGCAGTCGTTGCTGTGGAACCGAGTTAAAAGATTTTCAGAAGACACAAAGTACTGAGTCTACCTGACTGCCCTCGTCAACGGCTTTTAGAATGTCATTCACTGCAGACATGAGACATTTTTAGAATGATCATCGGTGATACTGCTAATTCCTAAATTGAGCATTTCCTAGTACAACGAAAAATACTTCGATTTATGTGATTGTCAGGCTGTTCCCAATAAATCACGACGTTTCCTTTTTATAGTTAAAGCGGGTGAGCATCTTTAAAGAACATTGAATAAATATTGTCTTCAATATTATCAGTTGATCGTACATACTTTGTCGAGTTGCAGATAGAGATGACTCCAACACTGAATACAAAATAAATACGAATGCAGTCTCGTACCTGCCCATATTTGTCCCCATCACCAAAGGCACATCCGATTCCCCTACTTTGTTAAGTTGTCACAACATCACTTTCCTATTAAAATGTTGACTTGATTTTGGAAATGGTTGGAGCTGGAAGGCGTCAGGTAAATTTAAATACCTTAAAAACAGATTTACTGTTGGTTTCTACGAAATATTTACACACGTGAACTCAGATGATCAGTTCAGAAAAATTTAAACAATCCCCGGATAAAAGCATTAAAGAACATTATTAAACTGTACATTCAGATTGCTGACAGTAAAGTATTGACAATAAGCAATATGTACAAAGAATATTAAGAATCTTCAAGTAGACCTTCTCCTTAAAGCTATTAATTACAACTCGCAAAACAAACAGCTGGCTCGAGAACTTAGACAAGACAGTCAATTAAACAACAAATACAATCCTTACGAATTCATTGACAACCAAGGGATAAACAGCACTACTTAGCTTGTGAGGGAGAGGGGGGGGGGGAGGGAGTACGTGCTACAACATTGATATAATTTTTACAAATGCTAGGTCCTTCAGTGCACTTGCTGGCACACTTTACAATACTCTTGCCCCTTCATAACAACTTACGATACCTGTAACAGAACTATTAGCACCAGGCATAGACAAGAAGTCACAGAACTTAAGATGTTGAGTAATGGCAGCAAACACACTTAACAAACACACAAAATTTGCCATGAAAAGTAATTACAAGTATTAGAATTATCCCTTGGCCTTAAACGCCAAAAACCCATTCAATTTTAACCTTTTAATTTACTCGTCTGTGAATTAGGCCAATCAGTGATTGCTCCCTCTCATACGAACTTAGCAAGCCAACAGTCTGAATTATTTTCCACACACTTCAAGTAACAAGTAATTATTTGTCCAGTGGAAACAAGAGCACTTGAGTGTATAAAACAATTTCGTTTCAGCATCAGTGCAAACAGTTCAAGGCTGTTACTCTTATTCCACACGCACTTAGTAAGTCAACAGCTAGTGGAGAAGTACCTCCTCGATTTACGAGAAGCAACAGTATCAGCCCACTTAATCCTACTAGAATTATAAACAATCCAGTAAACATCCATCCAGCTAATCTTTACAAAATGGATGAGTAAAGTTATAAACAATAACAGTACATGACAGTTCTTTAAACATGAACACCGCACCAAATTACAGCCAACTGCAATTAAGACATTTCTTAATGGGGGATAGGAATTTGAACAGTATAACGTGGGAAAATAAGTAATATCAAATCACGTAGAACGTCCGCTCCCGGTAGCTGAGTGGTCAGCGCGACAGAATGTCAATCCTAAGGGCCCGGGTTCGATTCCCGGCTGGGTCGGAGATTTTCTCCTCTCAGGGACTGGGTGTTGTGTTGTCCTAATCATCATCATTTCGTTCCCATCGCAACTTCGCCGAAGTGGCGTCAAATCGAAAGACTTGCACCCGTCGAACGGTCTACCCGACGGCAGGCCCTAGTCACACGATATTCACATTCACGTAGAGTAACCAGCCGTTTCATAGCATATACGTTTCGTAGTGCTATCTGGTCACAGAATAATACATGATGGCGTAACTGTACTCGTACTTCTACCGTAACCGGGCTGTGGGACACACTAAAGCTTTAAGGAGCTTTTTAGCCAAAAAAACCAACAAACGGTCATCCCTGTTTGTCAACACCGGTGCAGATTCAGCCCTCAGACCCTAATACAGTACTCTCGTCGGACTCTCATTAAGCGACCACGCCAGCTCCGCTCACTCACAGCGGGCAAAGCGACCCCCCTCTAAACCGTCCACTTGCTCTCTCTCACTCTCACTCTTCCAGCTGCCACGTAACCCGGAACCTCGCGGATTGTGCTCGCACACCACGGAACCAAGCCTGACGGGCTCGGGGACAACCGACATCCCGCGCGCGCTTAAATAGTCAGACCAGTGTCTCTGATCGAGAGATTAAACCACGGACTACCATATATAACCTGAAAGCGCTACTCTGGCTGCGAAGCCAGTACGCAGGGCTCACTTTTGCTGCAACTGGTTTTATGTGATCGTTCCACTATTGCTGTTCCAGACGGTTCCTCACATACAATTTACGCCTGTGACAGTTTGCTTTCATTCATCACCAGTAATGCAATCGAACAGTATCGGGTGTTTTCACTTATTTATCTCCAATGAGTTGTTTTTTTTTTACTTGGGCGGCCGGTGTGTCCATGCGGTTCTAGGCGCTTCAGTCTGGAACCGCGTGACCGCTACTGTCGCAGGTTCGAATCCTGCCTCCGGCATGGATCTGTGTGATGTCCTTAGATTAGTTGGGTTTAAGTAGTTCTAAGTTGCAGGGGACTGATGACCACAGATGTTAAGTCCCATAGTGCTCAGAGCCATTTGAACCTTTTTTTTTACTTGATCCGTAATTACGTTAGATATAACCTATGTTACAAATGAGAGGAAAATCTTCTCTCATCAGAACAAGATAACTGCTGAAACGTGTGCTTTATTAATGGGATAGCTATCGACAGTAACACACTACTTGCTGCAACGTCTACCATATTCACGAGATTTGAAGTAGTCCGATTTCTGTCTGGTTCCACATCGACACAAATTTACAGATGTGTAATCTTTTAAGTCTAATGAAGAGTCTCTCGCTTCCATTGAAACTGATTTTCCACAGGTAATTATTTCCGTATAAAAGGAAAAGTGCTCTGGAAAAGAAATGTCGTCGAATCAATAGAATACGGTAGCTGACGACGGATGTTTAGCATACATTACAGCGTCAGTTTTCATGGATGAAATATATAGTGATTTGTATAATATTGATTTTAAAGAGAAATTACTTCAGAAAACGGTCCTGGAATCGCAGTTTTCACTGCCAGACCTAAACATTCACTCTCGTACTCGATGCTAAGCTTCCTGGTACTGTCGGTTTTTTAAAACGTCATTGTAGATATCCATCAGCTATTTGTTGTTATGCTCAAAGCTACCGGTTTGGATAAGTAGACTATTATCAAGCCGAAGCAGAGCGTAACCATATTGACACTACAACATTTGAAGTGGACAACAACGATGCAGCTAGAAAAACATAGCTGCTGTTTCAATAAAAAATCTCCACAAGTCGCAGATATATAGAAAACGCCCACAAGACAATGACAGATTTCCAACATATAATTTTAAATGTACGATCATCTTGTATGCGTCTGCTACAGATCAGTGGCTTTTGAAGATTGTTTATTGCAACGTAAGTTACGTTTTTCTACCTACATTGAAGTTCCTCACTTCAGATGTTGTATGGAAAAGCTTGTTATGCTTTGCGTCATCTTATTAATGGTCTACTGATCCAAATCGGCAGCCTTGAGCAGAAAAATAAACAGCTGACGGTCATTCACAATGAATTCACAATTCTTTGACAGCTGTAAAGCCTCCTCTCATGACAAATTTAACTGTTGGTTTTATTAAACTAATGTAATCGATGAATTAGTATTACCATGTAGAAATATTATGTATGACGTAGTTACACAATAACATTTGAAGGTAATGCATTGACAATAAAAATCAGGGCTCATGGTAAGAAATTCAAGGCAAAGCCATACTCAGAGAACTCAGGAAATATATGACAAATTTGGGATTGGCGAGTTGTAGCAGATTTAATCGATAACAATATAAACTTTTTTCCTGGTAAAGCCCATTGTTTCCATAGCTCAGCAAACGATATTGCTTAACTTCGTACTTGTTGTAGAATAGCCCAATAGTCAGTAGAAATTGGTAGTCAGTCTCTACCTCGAGATATCACTCACTGAGAGCCATTGTGTGAACCGAACCAATCCGGTACACGAATCATATGTCCTTGAGCCAAATTTTTAAGTGCCACAATAATGAATGGGAATCCGAAAGATAAAGGAAAATATTTTTCCGCACTTCATGAAAAGATTTCCTTAGGGGAGAATAAATTTTTTCCAAGTCAGCATTTTTAAATCAGCGTGCATATTCAATATCTCCTATTAAAAAATAAGTATCTTTCGATACTAATGGATTAAATGTCCTGAAAGTAATTACCTATAAAAATATAAACGTTAAACCACACCTAATTATTCTGAAATATTGTATTAATGGAATGGAGCCGGAACGACGCCTTCCAGTGTAGTCAAAATGTGTAAATAACAGTATGTTTGAATGAAAATGATAATCATACCAAGTAACACAGGGTAACTTTCCTTCCCCTCCTTTTTTTTCTACAGCGTGTTTATTAGATTGGTTTCTTGTCTGTCTTTCTGTTTGAACTCGAATCTCTCTAACGTTTACCTTCAAGGTCATTTTAAGAGATAATATACTGGTTGAGGAAAGTGTAGAAAAGCTGATATAAACCAGAGATTTACCACATTTCTCTGTTGTAATTTCATAAAAAAATGGTTGAAATCGACTGAAAAACTTCACACATGTAAGACTAAAAATCAGAAATTAACTATTTACATAAAAATTAATATTTAAGATACCATATTTTAAACTGGACTAAAGGCCTAAAATAATTTCTTCTAGCCCGTAAAAATTCCTACCTCCACACAGATAGTCCAGAAAATTATTGGGTCTGAAGTTTTAATGAAAATACTTGTAAAATTTAAAATGGAAGACTTACGACGCATGCAATACCTGACTGATGGATGGATAGTTTCCCTCCTTTCTGTCACACTTCAAATTGATGAATTAACGATTTTTTCGTTTTAAATCTAAGAAGTACCTTCATACCTATTGAAAGTTTACAGCAAAAGTATTCAGGCTTATCTATATGAGTTTAAGGATCCATGTACGGCTAGAAGAAATTATTGTTTCCGTAACAGTACAATTTAAAAAAGTTTTATATTAAAAATATTTTGATTTATACAATAACGATGTCTTTTAATGTATATGTAGTTCTCACTGAAGCGTGGGATTTAGTTGAAATGGGGTTCGGGCTGGAGGGTTGTTCAAATGTGGCGCTCAATATTTCTATTACGACTTTATTTATCATGAAAGACTGATTAATCTTGAACAGGGTTTGAACAAAACGAATTATCTTCTTCAAAAATAACAACGAAACGACTAAATCTGTCACCACAGGGATAACCCAAAGTATGATTAACCATTTACAATATATGCCCATTTGCTTTCAACAGTTGTGGCAATAACAACTTACACCCCTAGAAAATGAAAAACGTACACCATGAATTCGTCACCTCAGCGGAGAGAAATCTTATTGACATATTCTTGAGGACATATACAACACAGGATCACAGAGACAGTGCCATACGCAAGCGAGTACCGTCAACATAGAGTGCACAATGTCAACGCTAGTACCGTGTATGCCCTTCTTTTGTATCAATGTAGGCTGCAGTTCTCCCACGGATGATCGTAGAGGTGCTGAACGTAGTCTTGCGGAATGGCCAGCGATTCGATTTCCACCTGATAACGAGCACAGGTCTGGCGATCGTGCTTTCCAGTGTAATTGACCTCAATCTTCAAGAGCACGCTGGGTGGCACGGGTATGTGTGGACGTGCATTGCCCTGTTGGAAAAGCATATCACCTTGCCGGTTCACGAACAGTAACATGATGGGTTGGATGATGGTTTGAATGTACCGTGCACTGTTCAACGTTCCCTCGACAATCACCAGAGGAGTACGGCCAGTGTAGGATATTGCTCCCTACACAATGATGCAGGGTGCTGGCTCGTTGTGCCGCTGTTGTATACACTCCTGATTTTGGCGCTCACCTGCACGACGCCACACACGCATACGACCATCACTGGCACCATGGCAGACGCCATTCTCATCACTGAAGACGACACGTCTCCACACGTCCTTCCAGAAACACCTATCGCGACACCACTGGAGGCGGGCTGAACGATATTGGGGCGGGGAAGAAGACGCCCTAACAGTACGCGGGACTGTAGCCCTGTTTCATGGAGACGGTTGCGAATGGTTCTCGCTTATATCCATGAAGCAACGGTGTCTCTCAGTTGTCCTGAAGTGACGGTGCGGTCCGGTGCGGCACTTTGTAGGATGCGACGGTCTCGGTGTGCATCTGTGCGTCGCCGCTGTTCGGAACACTGGCGGCAACATCGATGCACTGTGGAGACCTCACGCCCCATGTGTTACGCAATACTTCGGTGTCCACCCGACCTCCCGCAGATCCACTATACTCCGTCAATTGCACAAACTGTACACGTACACGCTGTCGCGGCATGCTAACAAATTTGCAGACACAGACGAGTTCCGTATGCCGCGGCAAACTGGCTGCCACTAGCTCTGATGGTGACCAACCGCAGCTAGCACCTTTCCACGGCCGATAACGCAGTTCCTGGTGTGTCCCCAGCGCTGCGCGTATGATCGACGCATGCACCGCCCTCTCGTAGTGTGCAGTGCAAGTATGGCAGGTCCTATTCACTTGCGCCAATGTCTTCGTTTTTCATTTTCCAGGAGTGTCTTATACCAGATACACTTACCTATAATATAAAACTCAGACTTTCACTATTAGCTAGATGTTGTCTGGATACTACAAGCTAGCCCAATCAGCAAAATGCCAAGTACCAATATACTGCTTAGCTACCTCTAATTGCTTCTCACTGATCAATATAGTTATAAATATTAAAAATTCATTCATATAAGAGAATATAGCAATTCGCAATACACATGAATGAACCACAGCTTCGATAACAAGATCCGTACTAGCTCAATATTACAACCGTAGTTTTGCACAACCGCCCTACAGTGCGTACTGATAAGAAACAGCTTGCTATATGAAACAATGTTCTCTTTAGCTTGCCGCACACGCAACATACAACATTCACTTAGCACAGACGCGCTTGCAATAGTCACAACATGCCGTACCTCTATTGGTTCACACCACTAAACGCACTTATTCATATAACACTGTGGCACAACTAGCGAACAAGTGTTGCAGGATACCAACATTAACTCATAAGCACTGTAGTTATGCTCCTGGAAATCTGCTTAAGCCGTTCGTCGCCTTCTTGCAATGCCAAAAGTACCACCAGAGAAATCAGCACTTGCTACAACAGGTTGTTGTCTACATGCCAGAGCCGCCCGTGTTGACCGTGTCCGTCAGGTGTTGATGCGTGAACTCGGTGACGCTCTTGGACTTTATTTCCCACATAAGTGCTTTCCTGTGTATCTCTCTGGCAATTCTTTCTCACTGCCCGTCTACTCTACCGGCACAGCCTGAGCTTCCATCCTCGTCCACCCTGATGGCCTTCCATGTCTTCCTCTGACTGTTGCTGGAGCATCACAAACTCGGGGCTTGCTGGAGATGTGTCCGTTCACTTGAATCCAGCAGACTGTCTGCCAACACTCGCTTCTTTCAAGAGAATACCCATGGCGACGCTCTAATCGGTCACATTTATCACAACTTCCGCACAGCCAAGAACAAGATCAATGGAGCCGGGGGAACAGCTGTGTCCTACTCCCCCCCGCCCCTCTCTCAAAAAAAAAAAAAAAAAAAAAAAGAAACTCTTCCCATCTCCCCCACTAAAAGGAAGAGATCTTCAGCTACAATGTGACAAATCGTAACAGATCAGCGGTAGCCACGACGCCATACATATACAATAACAATTGTAGTTCATAAACTGATTTGGGCAGATGGAAGTGTTCCCAACACTCTTTAGCAACAGATAGAACGCAATCAGTCCATAAACCAAGGTAACAGCCCACATAGCAGCTCGAATGCCTCCAAAACCGTGGTAGGAGCTTGGTCTTCAGCTTGGTCTCTGCCCTAAAAAGCTCACCGCGGTTCCTAAGTTACACTGAATCCCCTATTTTATACGGATTCTGGCGTCTCCCTTTTTATGAGTCATCACTCCTGAAATGTCCCTTCAATCCACTTAAAAAATACCCATAAGACTTAGCACCACTGTCTCGTGAACCGTTCTCATCAACCATATTTACTGGAAGATTATTTTCCATATCCTTGTCTACATACCAAAATCTTCAATTAGGTACGTTAAATCTTCTAAATCAGTTTATGAATCACTAAGCATTCAAGGTACTCACGCAAACATCACCCAGTGCCTACCATCTAGTTTAATGGCTTCTATAATCGAAGCAACCTCCTCAGGCTCTCTGCCCTGGATACAAAATGTGCCCAAAGCGACACAAGCCCTATTAACGTGATCGCCAGAGTGTTCATTTACTACTCTCTAATGCTAGTAGTGTGCCTCAGTTAACTTCTTCATAGCATGCACAGATATCGTAAGTCGTAAATTAAGTGGGTTGTGTCGATGAATGTGTCATCTAGTCTGATCACATCTGCAACAGACGAAGAAAAAGTAGAAAAAAATCAGTCACGACAATGTTACTACAAGGGCCATACGTGAACATGAAATAAGATATTGTATTAAACACTTACCAGTTGGATCACTTCACTAGACTTAAATTGGTGACGCTTATTAACCTATGATAAACCATTATTTCCATTACGGCGTTTCATTTTTGCGAATTCTGTTGGCGCTGTTGATGTTTCTTACAGCATGTCGCAGACTGAAATGACTCCTCGCACTGAAACTACTCGTATTTATAGCTGAAAACCACATTATATTGCTTATTTCAGGCAACTGGAAACCAGTACTCTTATCTGTAGTCACATGGTTGTAGGCTTGTGGCTATGCGTAGCTATCATACTATGCACTGCTTCAGCAATAACAATAATAGTAATGGCGGAGAGTGAATGTAATTTTATGTTTTATCAGACAGGTTTCATGAGAGACTTGCAGATCATCCATTAGCATTGGGCAGTCGCTATCATCCAGATCCCATGTATGAACCTGCGTGCAATATCTGGTGACAGAGACGTTACTAACCTTTCTTGCGTGTTTTAGAAAAATATGACAGAAATCCGAATGTTTTACTAGTAACATCATACAGGTGGAGTAATCCGTAAAGAGGAGCTGTAATGACTTAGTTTAAGAGAGGGAATGACACCATGGATTCTGCGAGCATTGTTTATAAACTGTTCTCTGGTATTTGCTATGAGCACGAGTTTGCATAATCCGTTTCCAAGTTCAAGAATTAAAGTATTTTGAGTGTGACTGTGTGTGTGTGTGTGTGTGTGTGTGTGTGTGTGTGTGTGTGTGTGTGTGCGTGCGTGTGCTGCGACGTGGACCCCTAAGTGGCCAGAGTGGGGTGGATGTGGTTCTTTTGGTATGCGTAGCGTTTCTCAAAACACATAATAATGAAGCGAAATCATTTTGAGTGCCGTCCGTATCCACTTTGTCTACAGTGTAACTGCTTATTTAAATAATAACTATGTATGATGGTAAAACCGTTAGATGCCGACCCTAGCTTATTGGCTTATGGGTAATGACACAGGATGGCAATGAGACAGAAATATAGAGAGGTAGGCCTAAACTTCGTCTCTATAGCGAACAGGTAAAACCAGTACCTGCGCTAACTGCATCTTCGACGACTTCTCCCCAAGATGCGTTTCCTCTTCTCCAAACCACTCACTTGTGTATGCGTCAAAATCAGTAAATTTTCCACAACTGCTACAGTCAGAGAGAACAATCTGAGTAAACCTTAATATGTTTTTAAAAATTAGACTAACATCTGGTCACAGTAATAATTCTAATATAAGTTACGTAGATAAACTGAATGCTGCCTCTGATCAACAAACCTCTCGTGATTTCATCTATAGTAACTTTTACGTGGTCCATGTGTATTGATTCTTGAATCATACTATATCATATTGCATTCAGTATTTTTACGATTTCAGCTCCATATGGCTTGCAACTCACTCGTATTGGCAACTAATACCACGACTTTCACAATAAGAAGCCTCACCATTTTCTGACATGCACATAACTAGTTGGCTTATGACAACTGTTTTTTTATCATCGTGTCTCTATAGAATGCACCATCTTTCCACTATTAAAGCATCCGTGGTGTCATTCCCTCTCTTAAACTAAGTCATTACAGCTCCTCTTTACGGATTACTCCACCTGTATAATGTTTTCCTTTATTTCTGAATGTATGTGAGGCGCCATATGTCTCTCTCCCTCCACTGTATGAATAACACACTCCATGCATTTTTTTCCAAAGTGTCTGCGAACTCTCTCGACCTTTAGCGCAGACCTATCGTTCATTTCTTTTTTTGTGAGCATATGATACTGAAATTCTAGTAGTTCTCCTTCCGATGGTACAAATTTAAACATTTCTAGGAATGTGTCCAAGATATTTCAAGACACTTCCATCTAGTGCTTACGGCACAGAAAGTTTCAGGTATTTCCAAAGTATAAACACAGATGTCCTGTACGACAATGCATATCCAGATTGAATTGTATTTTTTAACATTCACCGTAATTTCTCATATTTTCCGATTTCTCCACTTTTTCCATATTCTGTATATAAATGTGCTCGTATATATGTGCAGTTAATGCTTATACTAACATAAAACTGTTATACAGAGACCGATGCCCGCGAATAATTCTTCCAAATGTCATCGCATGTAACTGTAATTGCCAAACCCAACGCTAAAACACAAGCACATGCGTGGACTGCTGTGGTGATTGAGAGCTGACGTTATTCTTTTACAAACATACACGTCGCAGTTCAGTTACGCTATTTTGTGCGTCGACCTTCTGGCATGAAAAGACTCCACGAAACAACACCGCCTAACGGAACTATGTTCTCCACTAAACTTAAAGGTACTGCCATAACTGATGTGGAGTATCAGCAAGTAGTGAATGTTTGGCAAGAGTACGGCGTCTCTGATTTAGGAGATTAAGCTATATTATACGTGATCACTGACATACTTCTGTTCACAGACATTTTCGAGACATTCCGGTGTGTATGCCTGGGCACATACTCTCTGGATCCTGTCTTCCATTCCACCTGCCCTGGCTTTCATTGGATGCGTTGTTTAGAATAATGTGTTCCAGCATTTAACAAACTTGACTAATATTGACGTGTTGCTCTTTGCGGAGAAATTCGACAGCGTATGCATAGGTGCGGAGGCCGGCCGGTGTGGCCGTGCGGTTAAAGGCTCTTCAGTCTGGAACCGCGTGACCGCTACGGTCGCAGGTTCGAATCCTGCCTCGGGCATGGATGTGTGTGATGTCCTTAGGTTAGTTAGGTTTAAGTAGTTCTAAGTTCTAGGGGACTGATGACCACAGATGTTAAGTCCCATAGTGCTCAGAGCCATTTGAACCATAGGTGCGCAAGGTGAATAACATGCGAATGAGTGAGGAGGAGTAAGGTCGTTTGGCAATTTCCGTTTCTTCCTTTACTTTGATGTAAACAATCTACACAGGTACGCCATGCAGTAAAGTCCACCATTTGTTGGTTGTCGATGGTTGTCCAAAGGGTAAATCACGAGAGAAGATCTATGATGTGGCTGCGGATGATGGTGAGGGATTTGTTCTGAAGGTAAAACTGCCAATTTCACTCAATTTCATGAAGCTCACTCTGACTTATTACTGTGCCAGGAACTCCTAATCCTGAGAAATAGTTCCACCTCGAAGCTGTTGACGACGCTGGGAATAAAGCAGCGATATGTCCTGTGCGACGGAAAGCTACAGCAACATCTTATGTTGTGGTTGGAAGATGGTATTATCACCTTCGACATGTCTTCAAAGCAGAGTCGCTAGTTAAAGGAGTACATTGATGTAAATATAGAACAAATCCCTTTGGAGTTACGCCACAAAAGAAGAACGTCATAGGCCTGAAGAAAGACGAGGCCAATGGATTGAATATTGTGGAATTTGTGAGGCTCAGATCGAAAATATACACGCATATACGAAGGTGGCACCCAAAGGTGGGCTAAGGGTGTGCATTGTGCTGCTTCAAAGGCTGTCTCCACAGATTATTACAAGAGGTGTCTGCTCATCCACGTATGGTTCGACATTTCCTATCGAGAGGCCATGAGGTAAATACTGGACTGCAGATTAAAACAACCTCTAGAGCCAGTGACATATATAATGAATTAATTACTTGCATCAGGCGCTACTTCAACAGCTTCACATTTTGCTTAGTAGTATTTTCAAGGAAGGCACGACACCAAGAGACTGGAAATAAAATATTACAATTACAGTGTATAAAGAAGGAAATAAGCAACTACTGGATAATTACCTGCGAATTACGATGCTTGATATCACCTTAAAACTGTTAACATCAGTGATTAGAGACAGAAGGCAGAAATATATAGTTACAATAGAACAACAGCAAAGATTCAGGATAAACGGAAGTAAAATAGGTGCTATTTCCGCTTTCAGGCAGATAATGGAGAAATCCATAGAATAATGCATATTACCTGTGCTTTGTTGACTTGCTAAAAGCCTTTGATAGGATAGAAAAAGGGCTATAATTCGAACCTTAATCAACAAAGGAGTACCAAAGTATTTAGTGTAATGATAGAAGATAGTTCAAAATGGTTCAAATGGCTCTGAGCATTATGGGACTTAACTTCTAAGGTCATCAGTCCCCTAGAACTTAGAACTACTTAAACCTAACTAACCTAAGGACATCACACACATCCATGCCCGAGGCAGGATTCGAACCTGCGACCGTAGCGGTCGCGCGGTTCTAGACTGTAGCGCCTTTAACCGCTTGGCCACCCCGGCCGGCGATAGCAGATAGTACAACGAGAATTAAAACACATGAACTATTCACAGATGAGATTATACTAGACAAAGGAATTAGCAATGGAGACTCATTAAGCCAACTGCTGTTCGGATTCAAAATGGACCGCATCATTGGTGACGTAAAATGGAAAATAAAGTGGTCAATATCATAAGTTATGCTGATGATGCTGTACTGACAGCAAATAATGAGAATGATTTACACATGTTACATCACCAATTTGATAAAGCAGCTAAGCAAATATAACATGTAAATCTAATCTAAAATACGAAGATCACGTTAATACCAAAAGCGCCTGTACACTGTAAATTAGGAGTAGGTGGTCTGTCAATTGAACAAGTGATGCGCTAAGGTTATCTACGGACTGTTGTTACCAGCTACAAGAACTTAACCATGGATGAGAAAAATCAAGTGGCAAAGTTTGTAAGGGTAGCCAGATGCCTGCAAAATTCTATACAAAGAAGCAAATTTACATCAACTAAGAGGAATATAAAAATATATAAATCAAGTTCACGACAGCGTAAATGAATGTCTATGACGGATCCAAGTAATAACCATGTGGCTCAAAATAATATGTCGATAACGAAGCAGTGTGGGATACAAAACGTAGACAAATGGATGAAGGCAAGAAATAAGAAATCGGAAGGATCATTTGGCAAGGATAGACCCGTCAAAGCTAGCTAAAATTTGTAACACGGACGTCTATCCAAGAGACAGGAGAGCAGTTGATCCATTACATCCACGGAATCAGGCAGACAAACAGAGGCAACCCTAGTCAGCTAAAGAAACAGAAAATGATGATGAAAGTAGTGCTGTCATACCACGCCGATGAACGGTTCGTCTGTAAGGACTGGACCGGCATCCTGTAACACTCAGCAGTATTCACTGGAGTGACTGAGTGTGTAGCTGAGTATTTATTTGTAAATGGTGGATGTACGTTCGGATGTGTGCCGAACGGTTGAATGGACCACTTCAAATAGTCGTATGTGTCGGAGTATGCTTGAGTTCGCTTGTGTATATTTGTGGTTTTTCCCGACTTGATGCTGCTAGTCTCCATTTCCCGTGAATCTCTTGTATATGGAAAGAAATGATTGAAATGTCAATAATATGTATGAAATGATGAAACCAGTCGGAAAGTAAAGTATTAAATAAGACTAAAAAGATAAACGCTATATACAGGCAGATAATGGGAAACATAGGAGTTAATTTCTTCTAGCTGCATTATATCTAACAGTCTTCAGACTTTGAGAAAAAACACTTAGTAAATAAAACCAATGTATATATGAGTAGGAAGGTAAGATAGAGAGTAAGTTACCGTAAACAGTTCAGTGAAATGGATGTTCTCATCAGAATGGACAAAAAACGGACATCAACACTTCAGATACACATGGCGAAGCAGAAGATGAAGAAATGGAGAAAATACACGCAGATACTGAGTGGGTATGCCGTACGTAAAGAGAGGTGAAATTCTGACAGTCATGGAGGGTTTAATTGCGGTTTTATGGGAAGCAGCAGAAGAGAGGGTAACGGAAGAATTGGGGCTAGATGGTAGAAACGAGAGAAGAACTAATTGATTTCAGCAATAAAGTTGAGTTAGTAGTACCGAATACTCTGTTCAGGCATAAAAAGGAGAGGAGGTGTACTGGCGAGGTACCGGGAGACACAGGAAGCTTACAGTCAGGTTGTATCACCATCAACTCAAATAGCGGAATGTAAGGCGTACCCAGGAGCAAATATAGACTCAGACAAGAATTCAGTAATGATGAAGGATAAGCTGAAATTTATGAGAATAGCCAGGAAGAATCAATGAGCAAAGAAGTCGTGTACGGAAGTACTAAGGTACGAAAATATACGCATCAGATTCTCTGAAGCTACTCATACTGCGATAGTGCAAAGCTCAGTAGTCAATTCAGTTGAAGAACGACGGACACCTCCGAAACGGGCAGCCACTGACGTAGGAGAGACAAACGTAAGTACAAGGAAGGTAATTCAGAGGAAACCATGGCCAACAGAGGAAATACTTCAGTCGACAGATGAAAGAAGTCAGTACAAAAATATCCAGAGAAATTCAGGAATATAGAAATACAAGTCACTTTCAGATGAAATAACGATAAGTGTGGGGAAAATAAGACGAAATGGCGGCATGAGAAATGTTAAGAAATGGAAAGAAAGGTCAAAACAACCATCCGTGAACTGAAAAGCAAACGCGGTATCATTAAGAGTACAATGATAATTCCACTATTCAATGCAGAGTAGACAGAGTAGAGAACACATAGATGGTAAGAATACGTTGAACGCCTTTACGAGGGGGGTTGCGGGGGGGGGGGGGGGGGGTGGGGGGGGGGGGAGTTGTCAGACGACGTGATCAAGAAGAAACAGGAATCGTCAGGGAAAAGATATCGATCCAGCATTAGAATCAGAATTTCAAAGACGTTTGAACAAATAAGGTAGAAAGGATCAGTAACATTCCATCGATATTTCTAAAATCATTGGGGGAATTGGCAGCAAACGACTATTCACGTTCGTGGGCAGAATGTATTAGGCAGGAGATATACCATCAAATTTTCGGAAAAACATCATGCACACTATTTGGAAGGTCGAATGAGCCGAGAAATGCAAGAATCAAAGCACAATCAGCATAACGGCACAAGTATCCAAGTTCTGACAAGAATGTGCATAATATACATATGAATGGTACACAAGAATGGAAAAGACAATTGCGACTATGTTATATGATGATCAGTTCCGCTTTAGGAAAGGTAAAGGCTTCAGCGAGGCAGTTCTGACGTTGCGGTTGACAAAGACGCAAAACTGAAGGAAAATCAGGACACCTTCATAGGATTTTACGACCTGAAAAAAACATTCGACAATATAAAATGGAGCAAGGTCTTCGAAATTCTAAGAACAATAGAGGTAAGCTGCTACATGTACCAGAACCTAGAGGTAAGAACGAGACAGAGACCAAGAATGAAGCACTCGGATTGAAATGGTGTAAGACAGGGATGTACCCTTTCGTCCATTCTGTTCAGTCACCACATCGAAGAAGATCCGCGCGAACACACATCGGAAGGCCAAATAGTACCAAGCGATCGCCGTGTCCTCCTCAGGAGTTATACATAATTGGATGCGGATATAGAGGGCATATGGTCATCGCCCTACTCTCCCGATCGTTTTCAGTATTCATGACGGGAGCCGCTGCTACTCAGTCAAGGAACTCCTCAATTGGTCTTACAATTGTTGAGTGCACCCCGCTTGCTGCATACCTCGCTTGCCAGCACCGCTTAGCAGACCCATGCTGACGCCCATCCGAGTGCCAGACAGCGCTTATCTTCGATGATCCGACAGTAACCGATGTTACCATTGCGGCGAGCCTGTTCGCACTGCATCGAAGAAGCAATGACGGAAATAAAATAAAGCTTCAAGAGCGGGAATAAATTTCAAAGGTGAATGGATATCAATGATAAGACCCGTTGATGACTTTGCTACATTGAGTGAAAATGAAGAATAATTACAAGATCTGTTGAATGGAAAGAACAGTCTACTGTGTACAGAAAATGGACTGGGAGTAAACCAAAGAAAGAAGAAAGTAATGAGAAGCAGCATAAATAAAAGTAGCGAGAAAACTGAAATTAGGATTGGTGATCATGAAGTAGACTAAAATAAGGAATTCTGCTATCTTGGCAGCAAAACAACACGTGTTGGCATGAGCATCAAAAAGGGTACTCCTAGTCAAGAGAAATCTATTAGTATCAGAGATACTAGTAGAGTTAATTTGAGCAAAAAAATTCTGAGAATGTACGTCCGTAGCACAACACAGCGTGGTAGTGAAAAGCGGACTGTGGGAAGACTGGAACAAAAAATAATTAAAGCATTTGAGACATGGTGCTACAGAAAAATGTTGAAAATTCGTGGAATCATAAGGTAAGAAACAAGTAGGTTCTCCGCAGAATCGGCGAGGAAAGGAATATATGGAAAACAGTGATAAGAAGAAGGGACAGGAAGATAGGACATAAGAATTGACGGAATGCATTCCATGGTACTATGTGGAGCTATAGGGGGTACAGTGTGTAGAAGGGCACGGAGATTGTAAACATCCAGCAAATAACTAAGGAAGCGGGACGCAACTGCTACTTTTACTCTGAAATGAAGAGGTTGGCACTGGAGAGGAATTCTCGGCGGGCTGCATCAGATCGGTAGGAAGACTAGTGAAGAGAACGGGGGCGTTCGGGCCAGGGATTCCCTGGACGACCTTGAATATATTTCACACAATTACCTATGAATGTTTGGAGGCGTCCGACGTTCATCAATTACTGGTGATTCTCCATTGTAGGAGGCCGAAGGTGGCCTTGACTATAAGTCGTCCAACTGTGTAATCTGAAACCGTAAATCCTTACCAGTGACTCTGAGATAAGATCGTTATCTGTGCGAGAAACTGCACTGATAACCTGCTACTTATCAGTTTCAGCGTTATCGTGTCACTGGACATTACCTATCCGCCTTGCCGCTAGGCTTGAACATATATCGCTATACTACTGCTGTGCACTTCTACCAATGATTTTAGAAATTCTGTTGGAATGTTACCTATCGCTTCCATTTATTTCATAGCAAGTCTTCCATAACTGTTGAACTATAATACTGGATACTTTTAGTTTTATTTATTGACTCACATTTCTTCCGCTAGCACAAGCCCTGGCTATCATATGGGTCTTCAAAGTAGTATTTCTAGCCCTCTGCGAGTAGCAGTGGAATTCCTCTTGTACACTTAATGGCGACTAGGTCGCTTTTAATTTCACTGAAGGTTCTTTTGAGTTTCCTATAATCTATGCGCTGAGTCAGTCGGCCAGACGACCATTTATTTTCCGATTGCTCCATGTTTTTCCTGCGGCTATTTCGTTTTAGCTTGCCTGCCCTGGCTTTGTCTTTCACTCCTAGGTGAGGAGATTGTTTTACTCCTAAACGCATCTCTTCATTCCTCAATACATCGGTATCCCACTTCTCTTCAATATGATTCTCCTGGACAATTCAGGGAAACGTCAGTATACTTTTCGGCCGTTACAGAATTGTGATCTGATCCTATATTTGCTCCGTGATACAGTTTACTATACTTTTCTTGATTTAGCAAACTTTGTCTCACTATGCTGTTATCCAACTGTAATCCTACCTTAGCCTCGGGCCCAAACCAAGTATTTCATTTGCCAAGTGGTTTCGTTTTACCTTCGATTGCCCTTATTGTCTCTTACGACCATCCTAGATGTGTCAGAACACATAAATCAGCCCTTTGTTAGCTTGTAAATCAACTACATGAAGAATATCTTGTTGAATGACAAACAATTCCAGTTCTGAATGTATTCTGAATATTAATTTCACGAGTCATCTGACAATCCTCTCTATATTAAATTTTCCACCCTTTATTCCTACTTTCTCGATGACTGAATCGTGCGAAAAAAATTTGTGCTCTGATCCTGAAAATTAGCTTTAAGTGTGAAGAGGCTGACTAGATGAGCTATGCGTGCTGCGATGGCGCGGGAGCCGCTAGCAGTAGATTTCCGGGTGATCGTCCAATCCAGTGATGATATTTCACCTCCAGGGACCGCCACTCCACACCACGCCGTCGAATCCTAGATTTGTGAAGCCGCCCGGAAAATTGCGAGTCTTCCGGTGCGGCGACAGCAGGCTCCGCGAGAGAGGAAGGAAATCTGGGCCGGGAAGATTTTGCCGCCCCCCCCCCCCCCCCAATCACCATCCAACACTGCGGCGTAGCCGTAACAAACGACCTACTTCTCTGTATCACTCGGGTAACAAAATAGAGTTTTCTGTACAATGACGTTCATGAGTATATTAATACGGGTAAGATAGATACTGCCTACAGGAAAATTAAAGGGACCCTTGGAGAAAAGAAAAGCGTTTGTATGAAGATCAGGAGCTCAGATGGAAAAACCAGTTCCAAGCAAAGAAGCTCAGGTGGAAGGAGTATACAGAGGGTCTATACAAGTGCGATGTACTTGACGGTAATGTTATGTAGATGGAAGATGACATAGATGAAGATGAAGTGAGAGATATGATACTGCGTGAAGAGTCTGACGAAGCACTGAAAGACTATGTCGAAATAAGGTCCCGGGAGAAGAGAACATTTGATTAGATCTAATGACAGCCTTGGGAGAGCCAGCCATGACAAAACTCTGCCATCTGGTGAGCAAGATGCATGAGACAGACGAAATACCCTGAGATTTCAAGAAGAATATAATAATTCCAGTCCGAAAGAATGCGTGTGTTGACAGGTGTTAAAATTATCGAACTGTCAGTTTAATAAGTCACGGTAACAAAATACTAACACGAAATCTTTACAGGCTAATGGAAACACTAATAGAAGCCGACATCGGAGAGGATCAGTTTGGATTCCGTAGAAATGTTGGAACACGTGAGTCAATACTTACCCTACGACTTATCTTAAAAGATAGATTAAGGAAAGACAAATCTACGTTTCTACCATTTGTAGACTTAGAGAAAGCTTTTGTCCTTCTTGACTGGAATACTATCTTTCAAATTCTGTAGGTGGCAGGGGTCAAATATAGGGAACGAAAGGCTATTTACAATTTTTAGAGAAAGCCGATCACAGTTATAACAGTAGAGGGGCATGAAAAGGAAGCCGTGCTTGGGAATGGAGTGAGACAGTGTTGTAGCCTATCCCCGACGTTATTCATTCTATATACTGAGAAAGCAGTAAAGGAAAGAAAAGAAAAATTTGGAGCATAAATTAAAATCCACGGAGAATAAATAAAAACTTTGAGGTTGGCCGATGACATTGTAATTCTGTTAGAGACATCAAAAACCTGGAAGAGCAGTTAAATGGAATGGACAGTGTCTTGAAAGGAGGAAATAAGATGAACATCAACAAAAGCAAAACAAGGGTGATGCTTAGGGAATTAGGTTAGGAAATGAGACACTTAAAGTAGTAGGTGAGTTTTGCTATTCAGGGAGGAAAGAACTGATGATGGTCGAAGTAGAGAGGATACAAAGTGTAGACTGGCAATGGCTGGGAAAGCCTTTCTGGAGAAAGAAATTTGTTGACATCGAGTATAGATTTTAGTGTCAGGAAGTCTTTTCTGAAAGTATTTGTATGGAGCGTAGCCATGTATGGAAGTAAAACATGGATGATAACTAGTTTAGATAAGAAGAGAATAGAGACTTTCGAAATGTAGTGCTACAGAAGAATGCTGAACATTAGATGGGTAAATCACAAAACTAATGAGGAGGTACTGAATAGAATTGGGGGGGAAGACGAATTTGTGGCACAACTTGATTAGAAGAAGGGATCGGTTGGTAGGACATGTTCTGAGGCAGCAACGGATCATCAATGTAGTATAGGAGGGCAGCGTAGAGTGTAGAAATCGTAGAGGGAGACCAAGAGATTAACTCGATAAGCAGATTCTGATGTAGGTCGCAGTAGGTACTTGGAGATGAAAAGCTTGGACAGGCTAGAGCAGCACGGAGAGCTGCATCAAACCAATTTTTAGACTTACGACCACAACAACATCACTCTCACAACTTCCATGGTTAGTGTGTTACTGATCGGAAGAGAGTTTCTCAACGCTCTTCTGACGACAAGAAATTAATGCATATATTGTCCGACTGCACCAATCTCGATCACAATGCGTGTTAACCAAGGTTCTGTGATCAGCGTTAGAAATAAAGCGCGTTTAAACTGTCTCTGTGGTTTCTAGTTAGCAAACCGTCGGCAGTCAGCTGCCTTTGAGCACAGTAACTCTCTGTGTTGTAATGGGAGGAGCTTTGGAGATGGAAAGATGATAATAGAGAAATGTATTTGCACACGGCAGCTTGTACACATAAGTATTCTAGACAATCGCTGGTGTGTGCAAAGTTCCCCATCCGATTTCATATATAGGGTGACATAGAAAAACGGGAACATTTCCACATTCCAGTAAAACTAGAAGTGATGAAGGAAAGAAATTACATTCGTAGTACTGTAATTGAAAAGTTTCAATTTTGCCATTTACGAAACATCGATGGCATCAATCATTTTTTAAAAATTACTTCCTTTGGCTGGCGTCCTGCTGTACGAATACATTCGTGAAATCTGCTATCCGCCAGCTATCCTAAAACACAAAACGTTAGGTATCTGGCACATAGTGGTCTTCAAGAAAACCAGCTGATGATCTCTGCCTTAAATTACATCTCATTCAGAATCCCGATAGGAGTTGGAAAACAACTTTGTGTCACATTTTTGAGGCACCTAGGACAGAACAAACTAATCATCACAATGAGGCACGATGAACGTTGGCAAGGGAAAACCTGGAATCGAGTCTGGAGCACTGGGATCGGGCGGCGTCCGGGATGCATGCAGGTTTTGTCCAACGTCTGACGATTGACATAGAAGAGTGTCGAGGAGGCAAGATATCAATGGAAGGTTGAAGTACACATCCCCACAGATTCAGCATGTAGATGGATTAGTTAGTTTCGAAGGCGAATCGGGTACGGGTGTCAATGCATTTCATGGATATAAAATGTATTTTGCGGGCTGTGTAATATCGTAGTACCGTTCTCGTGTGTAAGATGTACCGTTTTCATTAATTTTTCGATAGGTACATCTTTCAACAGAATAATTCATGAGCACATCTAGTTTATGTCGTAAATAGCTGGCTGCACCAAAAATACTTCAACAGAACGGAATTTCCTGCGATATTTTCTGACTGGAACGCTACTCAGCGTAACTGGGATCAGTCGCAATTTGCTGTGCATCTCATTGCAAGATTGTTTCTCCGACAATAGATGACCTCGGATGGGAGCCCGTAGAAGAGTGGGCTGTTGCACGATTTTCATTTGTCAATTATGCTAAGTTTTGTATTTTTAAAGAGGTTTCCCATGTTCCAGGTGCTGTTTCGTGTCCAACAAAGTTTCCTTTTTCTTATTCATCTACTGTCATTAATCTTATTCATTCATATCCTGCTTTCCGCCGATCTAAGTATATCTGGAGGCATTCAAAGAGTGAAAAACTTCAAATAATGCGCTATAGAAATGAACAAATCAGTATCAGAATTGAGGATGGTGAGCATTGAAGTCCAGTCTAGATCTACATCCACCGTTATGTCATTAAATTACGTAAGGTGAGGCCTGGAGCTTAGAAATTTTATGATCTATCTTCAGAGAATATGAGTTACTATGAATTTATCGCTGAAGCGTGGAAACCTAACATTTCCCCTTTCTGAAGCTATTTTATTATTAGTGGCTACCATATTTGTAATGCATGAGGTATTGTGACAAATGGAATTTCTTGATTCTAGTACCTTATAAATGATTTAGACATACGTTAACATGATTTTAGCTGCAGCGCATGGCTTTTTAATGTGCATTCGTGCACACGGGGTGAAGTAATTATATTTGTATGAGAAATAATGCAGCTCGAAAATATACGCTCTGGCACTGATCATCATCAAGCTCCACTTGAAGGAAACACTTTTTATCTGCGAAGCGTTATTTGTATAAGTGGCTGTATTATTAAGGCTATTAGTACAACCTAGAGAAATCAGGAAATATCCATTAGGGGTAGTCACTAGCTGTAACACCAAACTCTTCCGATTTTGCAGTGGGTTTCCTTAGTTATCCTAGATGAGCGCCCAAATCATCAGCTTCCATATCATCATCCTATTATTAGTAAATTCAAATTACAAATATTGTAGTCACATACTTATTCTTAATGTGTTTAATTTTTAATACATCTAAGACTTTTATCATAGAATGAAGGCAGTTCGCCAATTGTCCTTGGAGGATGCCTTCCGCAGTCAAGGCGAAACGTCAGGGACCACGGCATCTCAGCCCGGAAGTATTAAGTGAAGTAAGACTTTTATGTTAGCTATTTAGCTGGTCAGTTACATGTTCCTTGTGTCATTTTAACGATTCATTTATCGAAATAATGTTGAATGAGACAGTTTACAAGATTTATCTATGTGATCAGTGTTAACATTAATGCAACTTCACTTAATATCAAGTTTTTTACAAGCCACAAGTTTTTGAATAAAAATTCGTCCGTCGAATGCAAGAACTTGTCCAGAAGACATGTTTGAAGTTACACTTAAAACTTGCTTTGCTACCTGGTGGAAATATTATACACTCCTGGAAATGGAAAAAAGAACACATTGACACCGGTGTGCCAGACCCACCATACTTGCTCCGGACACTGCGAGAGGGCTGTACAAGCAATGATCACACGCACGGCACAGCGGACACACCAGGAACCGCGGTGTTGGCCATCGAATGGCGCTAGCTGCGCAGCATTTGTGCACCGCCGCCGTCAGTGTCAGCCAGTTTGCCGTGGCATACGGAGCTCCATCGCAGTCTTTAACACTGGTAGCATGCCGCGACAGCTTGGACGTGAACGGTAGGTGCAGTTGACGGACTTTGAGCGAGGGCGTATAGTGGGCATGCGGGAGGCCGGGTGGACGTACCGCCGAATTGCTCAACACGTGGGGCGTGAGGTCTCCACAGTACATCGATGTTGTCGCCAGTGGTCGGCGGAAGGTGCACGTGCCCGTCGACCTGGGACCGGACCGCAGCGACGCACGGATGCACGCCAAGACTGTAGGATCCCACGCAGTGCCGTAGGGGACCGCACCGCCACTTCCCAGCAAATTAGGGACACTGTTGCTCCTGGGGTATCGGCGAGGACCATTCGCAACCGTCTCCATGAATCTGGGCTACGCTCCCGCACACCGTTAGGCCGTCTTCCGCTCACGCCCCAACATCGTGCAGCCCGCCTCCAGTGGTGTCGCGACAGGCGTGAATGGAGGGACGAATGGAGACGTGTCGTCTTCAGCGATGAGAGTCGCTTCTGCCTTGGTGCCAATGATGGTCGTATGCGTGTTTGGCGCCGTGCAGGTGAGCGCCACAATCAGGACTGCATACGACCGAGGCACACAGGGCCTACACCCGGCATCATGGTGTGGGGAGCGATCTCCTACACAGGCCGTACACCACTGGTGATCGTCGAGGGGACACTGAATAGTGTACGGTACATCCAAACCGTCATCGAACCCATCGTTCAACCATTCCTAGACCGGCAAGGGAACTTGCTGTTCCAACAGGACAATGCACGTCCGCATGTACCCCGTGACACCCAACGTGCTCTAGAAGGTGTAAGTCAACTACCCTGGCCAGCAAGATCTCCGGATCTGTCCCCCATTGAGCATGTTTGGGACTGAATGAAGCGTCGTCTCACGCGGTCTGCACGTCCAGCACGAACGCTGGTCCAACTGAGGTGCCAGGTGGAAATGGCATGGCAAGCCGTTCCACAGGACTACATCCAGCATCTCTACGATCGTCTCCATGGGAGAATAGCAGCCTGCATTGCTGCGAAAGGTGGATATACACTGTACTAGTGCCGACATTGTGCATGCTCTGTTGCCTGTGTCTATGTGCCTGTGGTTCTGTCAGTGTGATCATGTGATGTATCTGACCCCAGGAATGTGTCAATAAAGTTTCCCCTTCCTGGGACAATGAATTCATGGTGTTCTTATTTCAATTTCCAGGAGTGTATTATGTGGCAAATGATGAAAAAATGTTTTACAGCATACTGCCTTTATAGGCCACAGAAAGCTTTATTATTGGGTAACAAAGGTCCTTTTTTTCCTCTAATGTGGTTAGTATTAACATCACTGTTGTTCTCAAACTGAGATGGATTATTTATGACGAATTTCCTTGACAAGTATACATATTAATGTGATGCAGTTAAAATGCCTACCTCCTTGAAGAGGACGTGACGATCGAGGGTAAAAACCACATATTTTTTGTACCGCTCGCTTTTGTGCAATCAATACGTCCCTTCCAACAAATGAGCTAACCCAGAATATCATTCCATTAGACATTACTAAGCATAAAAATGCAAAATATGACAGAAGATTAATTTGTTTTTATGGAGACTAGGAATATTAAGAAGAGCAGAAGTAGTTGCAATTATTTGTTCGAGCCGGACAGTAATGTGCTTCTTCCATTTCAAATTTCCGTCAGTATCCTCGCCCCAAGGTATGGAGCAGTCTATTCTGTTTATTGACTACGTTCACGTGCTACATCCGTTGTTGTTATGACTATGTATTGTTTAGAACTGAATATAGTATGTTTTCTCAAAATTAAGTTATAGTCAGTTTAGAGACAATCACCCTTCGTAACTTCCTTCCTAACGGTATTTGTTATACTGTAACACTCCTGTCATCTCCAGAAGTACCAATTCTGCTTCATGAATGTTAACTTGAAGATCTTTCACAACTACAAGGATTATGAGCGGACCCAAATTTGAGCCTTTTGGAACTCCCTTAGTGATTTCTCCTCAATCGCTAAAGTTTAGTCTCGTTTCAACAGTATTCAGCATGAATCACACTAGTTGCTTGTAACGCGATCAGTTACATAAAACGTAAGTTTTCCAGGAGAATAACATGATCTGAGCAATCAAATATCTGGGAAAGATCATTAATTTATTATTTAAGGCTTGCAATATTTGGTTAGTGAATATGTAAGCAGCATTCTGACTTGAGCAATACATCTAGAGTCCAAAGTGTGATGTGCTAAGTAAATTGTTTCCACGTATACGTCATACTTTTGTTGAGACATAATTTTTTGAACATATTTTCGAATAAGATGTAGGCAAGTAAAAGGGTCTCTCTCAGCTTTTCAGAATTATTTCTGAAATTCCATCAATGCCATATGAGCATACGTTGTTAAGATTTTTTTTAATTCTATGAATTTCTTTATCGGATGTTGGTTCTACTTCTAGCTCCTTGAAGTCTTCTGGAATGACACTTTCAATACAGGCTATTGCTTCTTCAAATGAAACGTTTAACCCCACTTTTGCTGCTGTATTGAGAACGTGGTTTCTGAAATAATTGCAAGCTGTGAATTATCAGTCGCAACATTGTCATTTAGTTTAACTATTGTGGTATCTTGTACACTGACTGTTTGTCCTGTCTACTCTTTCAAAATATCCCATATCGTTTTAAACGTATTATCGGCATAGTAAATTTCTGTCAGGGCGTGTATAGTTCACAATTTATAAATATCTCCTGGTACCTTGTATGTTAACAAACTCGTCATTAGCACGCATACAATACCTGTTTAGCACAATAGTCAACGGTGTTCAAGATTTTCGTGCGCAGGCCGATATTTCAGTTAACTTGTGCAAAACTTGTAATACTAAAGAAATATACATCTCTCCCCACACAGTGTTTCATTGCTTACTGTACCTACATGGTTATATCCTTGTTGTAAGATAACAATAAAACGTGACAATATATAGGTTCTTACTGGTATATTCATCCTGCGATTACCTTAATGAACCTGGGCTCACTATTTTACACTGTGCTAATCTCATGCACACTATGCCAAGATGAACTGAATTACGCTTTTTACGTATTGATCTTCTTCTACAGCTGTGCCTGTGTGTTAATATTGTTACTCTAAAAGGGAAGCAGGAAAGTGTAAGCACGTTGCTCACACTCTCCAACAAGCTACCTAAATTAGCGACAGTAGAATATTAGTTGGTGTCTTCTTCTAATTTCTAAAATACATTCCAGCTCTTGTCATGTGGTTCAAATGTTTTCGCATTGTCCATCTGCTTGCCAAGCAATGCATTTATCTCGCGTTTTCCTTAGTACGCTTTTTTTCTTCTTTCTGGAATAAGGAGAGCTTTTGCATCGTCAGAAAGAGAGGAATTTGGCTGCTGGGTAATTCATCAGTCCAGTGTGTCACCCACAATGGCTTACAGCCGTTTCTCCTCCTGTGATATATGGGAAGAAGGCTTCGAAGTCTCAACGAAAGCTAACTTTTTATCTGTAGGAACGAACAGAAGAAAGAGTGTCGTTACAAGTTTTTTGGCGTTATCTTCTATGATAGTCGTAGCAGTCACTCTGTTCATTCAATCCCCTAAATGTCTTCCAAATGTGGTGAGAGTATTGAATTCTATGTTTCTTGTTTATTGATATAGGTAAACTGAGTATAAGGATCAGGAGGTCAAATGTGTAAACAATGTGCGTACCGTTTGTTCCACAATCCATGAGTCGCATTTGAATGATACATCACATAATATAGTTAGAGATTAACACTGTCTTAAGTATAGAGTCGTAATTGTTTGTAAGGCAAAGTATTGCAATTTAAGGAGAACATGATAACGTAGTTTCCCACCATGAAAATCTCGGAAACATGCCTTCAGTTTTTTTTCCTCGTCAGATTTCTTTCTAAATTCAAGATTTCAACAATTTCATCTGCCATCATCGTCATAACTTAATTGTGGTACTAATAGGCTGTGTGGTATTCGTACTTTCGTATGTAGTTGGCCGAATTGTCTCGTGGACGCTCCACGAAGTATCGGAGCTTCTACCTGCTACTACAGACTATGCTGGTTCAGTTAGATTGTGGATAAACCATGATGTTTCACAACAGCCAGATTTTATGCATGTTATTAAAGGACTTAATAGAGATGTAGTGCGCAGTCTGTACTTTACTAGCAGACGAAAAATCCAATGTTTTTCTCCATAAATGTACGTAATGCTGTAGTGCTAATAAGACTTACAAGTGATACGAAGTATGGCAACTTGCTATATATGTTAATAAATTCAAAAGTTTAAGCTCCACAAAACGCAGTAGCCTATAGCTAACATGTCGAATCGGAGTTGCAATCAGTAATGTAATGCACATATCTGGGCAGCAAAATGTAGGGATATGAAATGGAATGACCACGAAGGTCCATTCGTAGGTAAAGGGAGTTCATTGATACGATACTGCGAAAATGTGACCAATCTTCTACTGAAATCGTTTAAAAACTACTCCTGCAACCCATCGTAAAACATTTCTCGAGTGTGTGTGATCTGTACAAAACATGATTAACAGGAAATGTAGAGCATAACAAAGAAAGGCAGCTCGAATAGTCACAGGTTTGTTTGACCCATGGAAGGGCGTTATGGTAGTGCTGAGATACCTGAAATGACGGACTGTTGAAAATGTCAGATATCCAGCGAAAATCTTCTTACAAAGTTTCCTGAACCAGTATAACGTGAAGGATCTTCGAATACGCTACATCCCTCTATGTATCGCTACGCAGTGATTGATTACAATGAACACTGAGGTGTTTGGGAAGTTGTTCTTCTTGCCTTTCAAATGGTAATTGAACGGGAAGACAACTTAAAGTGGGCTGTAGCAGAGGGTGGGGTTAAGTCGTGTAAAGTTCTAGAGTTTCAGAAAATCGCCCTAAGATGTCCGTCAATGCTACTCCGTTTTTAGTCTGCCCGAGGTTTTAGTCAGTTGGAGGTAAGACGGCGTCCGCTCAACAGAAACCGTTTTGTGTGCTGTAGTTTGCAAATAGTGAATCAGTGATTTCGTTATAGCATGCTTTTCGTTGGCACGTTGGCAATGATCTGCAAGCATCCAACAATATTCGCCTTTGGTATCGACTATCTGAAGAGACAAGGAGCTTGAGCAAAGGTAAGAGCCTAGGTCGACCTCTAACTTCTATTGCCATGGGGGAAAGAATTCGACAAACGTCTGAGCGGGGTCCACTGAAGTCTACTAGGCACGCTAGCAGGGAACTGGCAGTGCATCATACGATTGTCTGGCGAAGTTGAGGCGTCGTTTGATCTATAATCCATAGAGACTACCTTTAGTGCAAGGTCTTCGGGTTGGTGATAAAAGGAGACGGTTTGTCTTCAGCAATACTCTGCTAGAGGACATAGAGAACGATAAATTTTACCATGGTTAATTTTCAGTGTTGAATCAACACTTAACGTTAGTGGTATAATAAATCGGCATATGTGGATATGGGGACTCCAGATCCCTCATCCAATTATTGATGTAGAAACCGACTCACCTAAAGCGAACGTTTTGAGTCATTTGTCGCGATAAAGTGTACAGTTCCTTCTTTTTTTAGCAAAACGCAGTGTCTGGGATGAGCTCTCTTTGAATGTTGCAGAAATGGTTTTTTCCACAACTTCATGAGGTCTACGATGACTTCATTTTCCGACAGGATGGAGCTCCACCGCACTGGTACAACAACCGAGGCTTACACACTACTGAATCTATTTTAAACCAATTTACGCTAAGGACAACACACACACACACACACACACACACACACACACACACACACACACACAAGCCCGAGGGAGGACTTGAACCGCGAGCCGCGCGAACCGTGGCAAGGCTCCCAAGACCGCGCGGCTGCCCCGTGCGGCTACATTGTCCGTCAGTTTCTCAATGATACTCTGCCTCAGCGCTGACCATAGCGCAGGGGGCCCTGAGACACCGCCCTGCGTTCTTGGAATCCGAGATTTCCGTACACAACCTCATGTCCTTTTAGTAAGGAAGTGTGGAGTTCATCTCCCTTTTAACACGTAACGTAGAACGAGTGAAGAACAGAATAACAGACGTCAAACTTTCTGTAAATGCAGATACGTAGTGTAAATGCGATGACGAATCAGTTGTTGTCTTAGATGGTGTTCGTGTTCCTACTGGAGGACACACACACCGTTTGTAACTGTCTAGCTAAAACTTAAAAATTTTGTAAATATTATCAAATTCATCCCATATTTGTCATACGTTTTATCAATAAACATGGAGTTCGGAAATCAGGTCATTCATGTTTAAACACCCTCCGTAAGATCGTGGAGAAATTTAACAGGACATAGAGGATGCTCCACTGAACAGTTTGAGGTATGGGACTTAAAATCTGAGGTCCTCAGTCCTAGCTTATAGGAAATAAAAATGTACATGTAAATAAACAGCATTGTACGTTATAAATAAGCTGGAAAACGGTAATGCTAGACAAACCAGTAGAAAGTTTATATCCGTAACTCCTTAAACTGGCTTCTGCGACGCCAAATACCCTATCTCAAATTGTTCAGTGAAGCATTCTCTGTGTCCTATTACATTTTTGCCCGCCCTTATGGAAACACAATGTAGGTATAAGATGTTCATTTTAACTGATCGCGCTGAAATATCTCGAAAACCTCACATCGGATCAAAAAAAGTTAGGTTCCCATTTGTTTGCCTCGGAGGTGGACATCCAACGATACAACACTCGACCCCCACCCACCCCGTACGTGGGTGGCGAGGGACAACTTTGAAGTCTTCAGTGAGATTCTACGGCAATATTTTCTGAAGCATTTTCTTCGTTTCGCCACAGAGGGCGCTGTAATCTAACGTATAGGAACGGGTACACAATCGTAATTTACATACTGCTCGATGGCTCTTGAATCTCCGATAGCACATGGGACCCCACCTCCATGCCACGAGGCATTCGAAACATAGTATTCCTACGACGTATCAAACCGCGGATTGCATCACGCGCCACTGTGGCCGTGGATAGAGGCACACGCAACTCAGCTTTTACAATTAGAATAAGTGTTCAAACATAGTTACAGTTACTGATCCGCTTTTCAAGTGACAGTACACAGGACACAAACATATCAGAGGGAATGTCAGTTCAGGCGTTTCTGATGCGGTCGACAATGTCTTCGCGGCCTGTTGGTACTTATTGCTACAGCTTATTTTTTGAATGTCCTACAGAAAGAAAGCCGGCAACGTCAAATCCGGTGAGCCAGCGTGCACATTAATAGAGCCCCTTCCGTCGATCCACCGACTAATCTAAACACGGTCGATTATCTCCCGTGCTTCAGTTGCGTAATGTGTTGGGCAACCATAATGCTCAAACCACATACGTTGTCAAACGTCCAGGGCAACATCCTGCAGTAGTACAGGTAGTTCCTGTTCCAAAAACGTAATGACAATGTAGTCATCCCTCAATGACTTTGGAACTCTATCAACAATCCTGTGGCTCAATCACATTCTGGGCAAGTATCATGTATGGCGGCCGCACAGCACTCGCTCCTACTGAAGGTAATATTACTGCTGCAGTGTATAAAAACAACGTTGTCCGACCCATAGTAGGGGATGATTCACTGTACGGGATGACAACACCCAACCTCATCGTGCTCGCAGTGTCTGTCGGAATCTTCCAGGACGTGGGATGCGAAGAATGAATTGGCCAGCATGGTCACCGGATATGAATTGTATAGAGCATGCATGGGGCTTGCTCAAAAGAGCGGTTTCTAGTCGTCAGCATCCTCATTAACGACTGAAGCTCTCAGGCATGCTGTCATTCTACATCTACATCTACATTTATACTCCGCAAGCCACCCAATGGTGTGTGGCGGAGGGCACTTTACGTGCCACTGTCATTACCTCCGTTTCCAGTTCCAGTCGCGTATGGTTCGAGGGAAGAACGACTGCCGGAAAGCCTCCGTGCGCGCTCGAATCTCTCTAATTTTACATTCGTGATCTCCTCGGGAGGTATAAGCAGGGGGAAGCAATATATTCGATACCTAATCCAGAAACGCACCTTCTCGAAACCTGGACTGCAAGCTACACCGCGATGCAGAGCGCATTGAGGGATGGGACAGTATATCTCAAGAGGCCTGCAATGAGTTTGTACTGAGCTTGCCCGTCACATTCAATGCTGCCCTAGGGTTCATGGAGGACCTATAAGTTACTGAACAGGTCATTAAAGATAACATTTTATGTGTTTCGATGTTGTAGGACATTGCAACTTTTTCATAGATAAATAAAAACACGCAATTGCCAATTTTCCCTCCCTAGTCACTGTACCCTACATTCCCCTACCCTCTGTCTGCCGTCTCCTTCATAGATGCCTGCATAAACGTAGATACAGATTCGACAAAATTATATTTTGCTCCGGCTTTGTAAGACGTCTCACTGCGCTAGAAAATACAGTGCCTCCAATGGTGTATGCGTGAGTTTGATAAGCTGTATCTGAGTCGCAAAGGAGCTACGGCACAGTGAACACTTGTGGATATTAGCTGTGGTATGACTGGGCAGATTAGAAACTGGACTCATCAGCACAAGATGGTCAGCGAGTTGACATTCACCCACAGAAAGGAATCAATAGGGCCTAACGGCCCTGCAGCGACAATATCATACAAAACGGAGCTAAAAATCATGTGGGGTAAGAGTTGAGAAAGAAGTCATCTTGGCTCTGTCCTTTTTTCAAACGACTCATATCACCATTCACCTTAACTGATTTAAGGAGACCGCTGGAAACGTGAAATTAGCATTCCGAACGGGGGTTTGAACCCAAAGCCTTCGATTAGGTGTCTAGGGTATTCATGAATACGTATTTCACTTGTATACGTATTTCACTTGTATACGTATTTCACTTGTATACATATTTCACTTGTATACGTATTTCACTTGTATACGTACTTCACTTGTATACGTAGTATACTTGTATACGTACTTCACTTGCATACGTATTTCACTTGCATACGTATTTCACTTGCATACGTATACACTTGCATACGTATTTCACTTGCATACGTATTTCACTTGCATACGTATTTCACTTGCATACGTATTTCACTTGCATACGTATTTCACTTGCATACGTATTTCACTTGTATACGTATTTCACTTCTATGGAGAGTTTTCCAGGAGTGAGGAAACGTTGCATGGCAGTAGGTGAAAAGATGATTACGTGACTCAAAACAAATGCAGAAAAGATGTCTTGGTTTAATTTCGAAATTAATTGAGACGAACACAGCACCTGCCGTGCCAGAGATCTTGCCATGGTCTCTGGGTCACAAATGTTGTTGGGCTGTTTGGCGTCAGCTCTAGAATTCCAGTTCGTGAATAATGTCATTATTACTACACACTGAAGAAGAGCCATTGGAAGACATGTTGAAACTAGAAAATAATAATAATAGAAATGAAAGATAATATAGGCTTTCTGATGTCCGCTTTCTGATGCTGACATTTGAGCTAGTGTGTTGACAAATAACTATGTTTTTCAACTTGCGGAGAAATACGGCTGATACGAGCTTTACAGCTACTAAACTTAAGGTCTGTTAAAATGAAAGCGTTCAATGTTAAATAGTGTAGTGCCGTCTTGAAACTTTCAACACGCAGTGTAAACCCTAACGTCATAAGAAGTTTACCAGGTAGGTTATGCCCAGCTAGTGTGCTGACACTGCTCAGCGCCCTCTGTCGTCACCAGGGAGACAGCAATGCCGCAGACGTCAGTTGTCCGTTGTGCTGAGCACTATCCCTGATGTTGTTTCTGAATTAACTCTCGTACTTTTGACAAACAATTACGTTTTTTGTTTAGTTATGGAATATTTTAGAAAACTACTAATTTAATCAATCAAACTGAAACCGCTACATAGTAACAGTTAAACATAAAATGAGATGGCACAAATTAGCAGAACGTTTCACAAATAGCTTTATCATCCACTTACTTGAGTAGGTTTATCGATTAAAACAATTATCAGAGCAACTTCAGCACCAGTGTCATCTTAATGGTATTTACACCAGACAATCTACGCTAAAATGTTGGTTTTCCTTAAACCTGCTGAAAATGTTGAATCTGTGAATGCAATTCGTAGCTGGTTTCTTTTTGCTGCACTCACCTTTTTTTAGCGTAGAATGTCTGGTGTAGCGTTAGACCCGCCAAACCGCCATAACGTATTCACATCAGTCTTCATCTGCAGGAAAGGTACTTTTCCGTACTGAAAATATTGAACATAAGTTCACACAAAGATAAAATGTTCAGTGTGTTTACGGAGTAACACTTTGCACTACCGTGGCCGAATATCCGTAATTTCTGTCGGCTAACGCTTTTAGAAGATAACAGCTTCATGATTAAAGTGCCTGCGATTCGACCTTACGGCCAGCAGGGCCAATGATTAGTATTACAGCAACTGCCATTGAACAGACTTGATATTGTCTCTGTCGTCGCAGACGGCCGCTCTTTCTGATCAACGTGTAGCAGCACCCCCGTTAAGAAGTCCACAGTCCGCTGTGTGGTGTAAAACTTAGTGAAGTGCTGAACTGAGCCGTTTACAGTAAAACAAAAACTGCTCAGTTACCTGTCTTCATACTTTTAGGGCACAGCTCCTCTGTGAGTGAAGACCATAAACAAGTTTTCAGGGTAGGTCAAGAAAGATATAAATCATAAATTAACTGTATACTATGAATATCATACAAAGAGTGTAAGTCTTCTAATTTCACGTTTTCTTTTGTTTTCAGAACAAGTTCTGCAGTCGAGGTAAGTGCAATATTCTCGATATGCGTAGTGAGTAGATACAACAAGCGGAGAAATTAACAGGAAGTGAATTTAACGTAAATGCTGGGAGAGGTACTAGCTTGCAATGTCTGTAGTAAGTGATCACTTAGAACCTCGAGAATGCATTTTGACATACGATACGAGCCCATCCGACGCGCCACAGGGACCGCCTCGAACATGTATCATCCATTACAGATTATACAGTTATAAATTCCTTTTAGCTTGTCCCTTGATTCTACATTGTTAACATTTCCAGGAGATAATATAGAGTGGAGATTGCCTTGAAAATAGCGAGAGAAATGCCGACTACCAAGAGATGAAAAACCCAGGCTAAGGCCTTAGGACTATTTCTCGACTTAGTTGAAAAGTTACCTTACTTGTACCTGTCTGTGACGGACATAGAATCTTGATCAATGTTTCTGTTTTATACACTCTCTTAAACTAACTTTAACTTTCAAATCCTCTAATATTGCGACAGGAGCAAAGTGTTCATTGTAGGAACCTAGAATATTAGTGTAATCTTTGCTTAGAAACTGTCAAATCACTGTGTTGCTAAACTTGTGCAGTATTTTGATTTCAAAAATTAATCGCCTCAGTGGGAACAAAGGATCTTCAGACTGGTACTCTGAGTGGAAAACTGATGCCGAAAGTGCAACTAATATCAGTTTTCTGCTTATTACGTCTTCGTATGACACGTTGATGTTGAACGCAGCGCCGTTTAATGCCCATGCTGTGCAACCTCTGTCCCAGCCTCCGACTAACGTCCCTTGGTTATGGTGGTTGAGCTTTCTTGGGACAGAGTGGCTTCATAATGCCTTTTGCGTCTTGTGCAGCCCATTATGATACGTACAAGTGCCGTCACTGGGGCGGAACACATGCTACTAGGTACAAGGTAAGTGTCCTTTACCTCTGAGTGAATTTGGTCTTAGAATTATTGAATTTCATATTTCTCCGATAGTATCATTATTTGCTGTAACACAGAAGACCAGAATCCCAATTACTTAAACAACTATCTTGGGATTGATTATTTTCAATTTTACAGTGGTGCAAAAAATATTCAATCAGTATCTCTTTATCTTCATATATCCAGCCATATAATGGAACTTTGTTCCATAGTACGGCTTCTCATTTTTGCTACTGCCATCGAGTTCGAGTCTGGGTCTCGGCAGTTTTAATCTGCCAGGAAGTTTCATATCCTCAAATTGACATTATTTCAGTCGAACGGCGTTAATCGATCGTGGACCGCAAGAAAAATATCCAAATTAGACGATTCCCTGAAGGATATCCTTAGCTCTCATTCTTCGATTTTACCAATGTCAACGAAAGGGAACACAAAAATTCGACAATAGGAATTGACACGGTTAGACGGAGGAACAGCAGCTCTAAGGTATCCTTCGATGGCTAGAACATTAGAAACGAAAAACTAGCTCAATTAAACAAGGCCCGAGAAGGAAATAAATCACGGCCTTGTTGACGAAACCATTCCAATATTTGGCGGTTGTGTTTTGAAGAAATCAATAAACTCAAAATCTGGATGTGTCGATGAGATTTGCAGCTTGCCCCTCTATTTGTCTGGAGTCTTGGTCCCTGCACCACAAAGAAAGGAAACCAATAGACGAGGAACGCTAAGATTCGTTGTTGTGGACTTGGGTGACTTATTTAGTCAGAACGGATGATAATAATTCGTCACTAACTCATAAAATTCCTTACGGAAATCTGTAATTCATGTCCAACAATGTGTTTCATTGAGTTGTAACGCAAAAACCCTAGATATCTTGGAGGGATACATAGAAAATTTTATGACGTAAGATATTAACCTCCATTATCACCAACTTAAAACATTCCAGCACATCTCCACGAGACATTCTCAAAAGTTCAACTACATAATTTAGTTGCATATGTTGGACGTAATAAAATAAAGACATTGCGAAAACGTTTTTCTCATCTAATTTTCACATGAAAAATCCGTGAAATAAAATTTTTTGCCGTGTCTCCTCGCAAGATTTACGCTACTTCATATTAAGATATTACGTCCTTGATATTACACGTTCCACAGTTACTGTTTTCCAGCACCTGCCGATTGCGCACAAAAGAGACTGCCGTAATTTTTACACCATTTCCGGCCCCAGTGCCGTCAACCTGTGGACATTAAAGTGGGATATTGAACGGTTAATGGTCGGTAAGGTGTGCAGCAGCTATTACGACGCTAATAAAGGAGCCCCATAAAATGGAAATAGCAATGTCCATAGGGAGGAGAGCGCCAATCCACAAGTTTTCGTAATCAAATGGGACAGTACAACAACAGACATAAAAGAAGATACATGTGAAGATACGTAAGGACAAATAATATCACACGGAGATCTTTTTCCTCTTTTCTTATCAGTCTTAGCATTTATGCCTAAGAAAATAGCGAACCGTCATACTATGTTAGTGGTGCAATGCACTTATTGAGCCGTAGCGTTTTGCTGGCGCGCCAGCGTATTTGCAAGTACCTTGCCTTTGTTTGTGACACATACTGAGTTTTGGCTGCCTTATCTTTTCCGGAGGAGTTAACTGAAGGCCCTCCCGAAGAACGTGACAGTGGGCGTTCGATGTTAGCTAAGGCCGGAGTGCACTTGTGGTGGAGCGAAATCCGACAACATGTATGGGGTATGGGGCAGCTTGGTGGAAAGCCTTTCCTGTCACCTTTGAGGCGGCTTCTTGCTGCCTTGGGTTGCGTGTTGTTAGTTCCGGACACGGCTGTCTACGGTCGTCCGCTGCCTTATTGCCGCCTGCTGTACCCGACAAAAGCCATATCGGACGTCCAGCGAAAAGTTAAGTGAATTTGTCCGTGATACGTGACTGCAGATTTGTCACCATTGCTGTAGTTCTTTAAAATATATAGAACATTTTTCATTTGGATTATGCCATAATAAACTTCCTGTGGTGCGAATGCATTCTGTGGATCCACTATTGGGTGTATTGCTGAAACCTTGGGTTTATAAGTTCTAAAGACGTTCAGAGTGATATGCTATGTAATAACCCTTTTTGTAAGAATCATTTGTTTAATGAGGTGTGTAATTCTTCTTTTACCATCTAATGAGTATGCTTCATTGTATTCCCAATATTAATCCACGATTCAGTATTTTTCATTGAAAATAGATGCACATATATGTTGAAACTGATTTTGTGCCTGCATCTGTCAGCTAAGAGGTAATACCTGTTGTACAGTGAAGTTATATTTGGAAATTGATTAGCTGTGTTTGCATGGTCGCTATTCCGGAGGAGAAATGTTTATAAATGTTAATCAAAACATAAAGCACTTGATGTTAAAGAAGGCAGTGTGCCATTTTATTAGTGAAAAATTTAACCTGTTATTTAGTATCTTTTGGTGGTTGTTTACATTGTCCCTGCGCACCTGTTCCGTGCGCTTGTTAAATGTTACAGCTGGCTGTCTAGTGTTTTGGAGTAAGCGCTACCTTTCCACCCACGGGTACTGAGGCTGTGAAATCCTGGGTAGCGGGAGGGTCGAAGCTCAAGAAGTGGGTCTTGACACGAACTGCCGCCTTCCGCCTTGGCGACCTACAACTTAAGTTTTCATTCCGCCCTCAAGCGACTTGTCGTCACTCCTCGCTAGATTATTCTGATGTTAATCATGTTTACTATGGTATTTATTATATTTATAAAGTTTGTCTAAAGAGCAACATACAATTGTGAATTAAATTTAAACCGTCAGGCGCATAATTGTTAGTGGTTTTAAAATTTTCTTTTATATGGCATAGAGTTTGTTTCATAAAAGACACTGGTAGCAAATCAAGATATTGTTGTTGGTTGGTTGTTTTGGGGAAGGAGACCAGACAGCGAGGTCATCGGTCTCATCGGATAGGGAAGGACGGGGAAGGAAGTCGGCCGTGCCCTTTGAAAGGAACCATCCCGGCATTTGCCTGGAGCGATTTAGGGAAATCACGGAAAACCTAAATCAGGATGGCCGGACGCGGGATTGAACCGTCGTCCTCCCGAATAAGATATTGTTGTGTTCAAATGTGTGTGAAATCTTATGGGACTTAACTGATAAGGTCATCAGTCCCTAAGCTTACACACTACTTAACCTAAATTATCCTAAGGACAAACGCACACACCCATGCCCCAGGGAGGACTCGAACCTCCGCCGGGACCAACCGCACAGTTGCCTAAGCGCCTAAGACCGCTCGACTAATCCCGCGCGGCTCAAGATATTATTTATTTATATTATTATTATTATTTATGTATATGATTGTGAAATAAAACGAGTAATAAAAAAGGGGTCCAGTCCTTTCTATTTGTTTCCGTATTCCCCTGTAGACCAACGTATAACTTATTACATCAGTACTATATGTCTCAGGAAATAAAAAATGGAATGATACAACATTTGTTAACGTTGCAATGGAGGCCTTCCGTGAATAAATAAGACACCCAAGACATCGAAAAGGAAGTATACTACCCCATGCTCTGAACGTTGTCGGCTATATTCGGGCATATGCCAAGGATCACTGTTTCAGTTTGTTGGGTGTCAATCATCCATGAGCGTCTTCTAGCTTTAAGCCCACTCATCGACTTCCGATACGACATGTGCGACGGTAGTGTATCTGTTGAGGTTCTTTGGCATGTGAGCAGCCTAGCCAATAAGATGTTTAGTGCGCAGTCGCTTGCCATGCTTTACAAATTTTCGAAGGAGAATGATAAGGGTGTGACACTGTTCGGGGTAAAGTGTCTTTTTACGGAAAGTTTCTCTCATTTTTATTAACAAAATAAGCCACGTTTAACATGTACCTGGTAGGCTAATGAAAATTAGCCATTCAATAATTTCTTCATGTATTCCTTTGTTTTCATGTAATGAAGGAACATAAAAATAATTAATGTTGTCTCTTAATTTTAATTAGGGAGATAAAAAAGACAGTATTGTAAATGTTTAATTCTCTCCAATTTTGTGGATTTACACATTGATTTCTTAAACTAAGTTTTAACTTTGTATACTGCTATGTGTTTGGTTGTGTTTTTCGTCCTTTTTAAGGATGTCGCTACGTAATGGGATCAAAACGTGAACACATTCGTTCCCAGATTCAAGGTCTCCATGCCAGTGGCGTGACTATCCAATTTTGGGTGTGTATATCCATAAACCATTAGTCTTTGTGTTGATAGAGGTGACTGTAATTTTAGCAACAGAGCTGGACGACAAAAAAAATCAACCAAAACACTAAAGAAAATTAGACATATGGTAAAGTATAAAACTGGCGTCTGTACAGAGGCTGTTGCCAGACGTCTCAATGATTATGAGCAATGACATAAGACCATCGGAAGGGCAACTGTATAATACTTTAATCATAGAAAATCCTGGTAATAACATGCCTATGTACAACCAACAACACCCACACTATCAGAAAATATATTATTGATCATCCATCATTTTGTCAAAGAATAATGTGTGATGGTTCCTGTGATACCAGCTCTGAAGGAAACAGGAAAAGGATGCACTTTTTACAATTTTGGTAAACATTTTTGGAAAGCAGTGATCAATTAATTGTTATATTTTGACTAAAGTTCAGTCTTGATCACATCATGTACGTTTTAACGATATAGATAACCGGTTTCGGTTCTTTCTACAAAACCATCATCAGACCCATGGCTCCCTTAGGAAGGTAGGTGGAGCTCTCCTCGCAGCTACGCACTTTTTTTTCACAGGCAAGTCTCCAGTGGAGCTTTACCCATAGTACACTCCTGGAAATTGAAATAAGAACACCGTGAATTCATTGTCCCAGGAAGGGGAAACTTTATTGACACATTCCTGGGGTCAGATACATCACATGATCACACTGACAGAACCACAGGCACATAGACACAGGCAACAGAGCATGCACAACGTCGGCACTAGTACAGTGTATATCCACCTTTCACAGCAATGCAGGCTTCTATTCTCCCATGGAGACGATCGTAGAGATGCTAGATGTAGTCCTGTGGAACGGCTTGCCATGCCATTTCCACCTGGCGCCTCAGTTGGACCAACGTTCGTGCTGGACGTGCAGACCGCGTGAGACGACGCTTCATCCAGTCCCAAACATGCTCAATGGGGGACAGATCCGGAGATCTTGCTGGCCAGGGTAGTTGACTTACACCTTCTAGAGCACGTTGGGTGGCACGGGATACATGCGGACGTGCATTGTCCTGTTGGAACAGCAAGTTCCCTTGCCAGTCTAGGAATGGTAGAACGATGGGTTCGATGACGGTTTGGATGTACCGTGCACTATTCAGTGTCCCCTCGACGATCACCAGTGGTGTACGGCCAGTGTAGGAGATCGCTCCCCACACCATGATGCCGGGTGTTGGCCCTGTGTGCCTCGGTCGTATGCAGTCCTGATTGTGGCGCTCACCTGCATGGCGCCAAACACGCATACGACCATCATTGGCACCAAGGCAGAAGCGACTCTCATCGCTGAAGACGACACGTCTCCATTCGTCCCTCCATTCACACCTGTCGCGACACCACTGGAGGCGGGCTGCACGATGTTGGGGCGTGAGCGGAAGACGGCCTAACGGTGTGCGGGACCGTAGCCCAGCTTCATGGAGACGGTTGCGAATGGTCCTCGCCGATACCCCAGGAGCAACAGTGTCCCTAATTTGCTGGGAAGTGGCGGTGCGGTCCCCTACGGCACTGCGTAGGATCCTACGGTCTTGGCGTGCATCCGTGCGTCGCTGCGGTCCGGTCCCAGGTCGACGGGTACGTGCACCTTCCGCCGACCACTGGCGACAACATCGATGTACTGTGGAGACCTCACGCCCCATGTGTTGAGCAATTCGGCGGTACGTCCACCCGGCCTCCCGCATGCCCACTATACGCCCTCGCTCAAAGTCCGTCAACTGCACATACGGTTCACGTCCACGCTGTCGTGGCATGCTACCAGTGTTAAAGACTGCGATGGAGCTCCGTATGCCACGGCAAACTGGCTGACACTGACGGCGGCGGTGCACAAATGCTGCGCAGCTAGCGCCATTCGACGGCCAACACCGCGGTTCCTGGTGTGTCCGCTGTGCCGTGCGTGTGATCATTGCTTGTACAGTCCTCTCGCAGTGTCCGGAGCAAGTATGGTGGGTCTGACACGCCGGTGTCAGTGTGTTCTTTTTTCCATTTCCAGGAGTGTACAACAAACAAAAATCCCAATTCAACGAAATGAAGCAGAGAAAAGTGGTCCAACTAAAAGATTCATATTTCTTTACGTATTACACGAACATGTAATAAAAATGGGGGTTTCTATTTTAAAAAACGCAGTTGATATCCGTTTGACCCATGGCAGCGCCATATAGCGGGCCAACCATAGCGCCATCTGGTTTCCCCCTTCAAGCTAGACAAGTTTCGTTCTTTGTAGTTTTTTCGTTTGAAGCTTATTTCGTGAGATATTTGGCCCGGTCGCGATCAATGGACCACCCTATACACCCTATAAATTGGTTTGAATGTGGGATATAAAAACTAAGCTCCTTCCATGCGACGACTCTGGTGAAAAATAACAATTTTGCTTCACTAAATACGAACAAAACATCTAGGGTTGTCTCAATCTATCCTGCTCAGATACTGAAAGGTACTTCAGCGTGGTTGTCGCGTATATAGTTCAGTGTGGTACCCTCCGTTCTGTTTACTAACTGCATCTATTTCGCAATTGGATATAGCAAGTCGATATTTCATTTATCAACTAGGCTGTGTCTTACGTGACTTTCCAGTGTACGTTCAATAACTGACCTTTGTATGTGCGTCCTAAAGGCAGAACATGTTTCGTGCCTGTTTTGTCGATGGGCCTATGTAGACTTTGTATGTATGAGGCGCAATAATAATCCAATATAATGTAGTTGTTACACCTTTTATCTGAAGTCCATTCCATTCATATACTCAGTGAAATATAGTCCAGCTGTTGTGAGATAATACATACTAGAAAATATAAGTCTTTCTAGGAATGCTTTGTATCTAAATAATAAACTAAATATTTTCGAGGCCATTTCAACTTATTTTTCATTCAACATCACTTTTTCATTAAGATTACTGAGAAATAAACCCCTCTTTTAATAAGCAACGTAGCAAACTTCAAGTCACACAAAACTGCAAAACAGAGGCAGAATGAAAGAGATGAGGAAAACAGTTTTAATTGGTTTGGACAATGGAAGAATACCAAAATGAGATGATGACAGCCACGTCTGAGTGCAACAGTAAGACCTAGAGCAAGATGGACTCACTTAATAATGATCAAGAACACCTCCATAGGAAGAAAATAGTTACATAAGAAGATTGGTGGAAAGGCAGGATATGGACAAGTACAATAAGTGTTCTGTCACAGCCTCATGCTGGATTGAGGGAAGCGAAGATGATGATGATGGCGATGAGCTGTCTCAGAGATATATCACAGAAATACATTGCAGCCTTGGCCTCAAACCTCGCCTGGTCTCACACTATGGGAGAGTTTTGAAGGAAGTTGTGGAAGATGGTATAAAGGTGTATGTACTTCCCCCTCCAATTTTAGGTACACTCCATCGCCCCATACTAACATAAGGGAATGCAGTAACTCCAGTCATTCTCACTAAAATGGTTCTGAGCACTAAGGGACTTAACATCTGTGGTCATCAGTCCCACAGAACTTATAACTACTTAAACCTAACTAACCTAAGGACATCACACACATCCATGCCCAAGGCAGGATTCGAACCGGCGACCGTAGCGGTCACTCGCTTCCAGACTGAAGTGCCTAGAACCGCACGGCCACAACGGCCGGCCATTCTCACTAAAATTTGGCTCAAGTTCGACTATGGTCTTCATGTTTGTCAGCCATCCAGTGAAGGGGGGATTGACTGTGAAATGTTTCAAGCCTCTTAGCCATTTATTTAAATAATGAGCTGATGTGACATCACTCTGGACATTTGCATCATTTTATACCAAGACGCCCAGGACGTATGCATCCTTTTAAACCACATTTTGACCCAGGATATAATATGTAGCGTTATCTGACCACAAATTCACAAAAATATTCAAGAGCAGGTGATGCTTTTGTATGCAACAAGAAATAGGTGGTTTGGTGAATATTTGAATGAATTCAAGATCACAATTACTTCTCGAAGTTCCATAATATGATTTGGACAACATACAGTTAATCGTCCTTACAGCTAAACCAGGTGCTATGAGAATGTTGCCTCAGTCTGGTGCACAAGAGTTTCCATCACAAGAAGGTATGGAAGACTCACATCGAATATAGGCTGATAAACTGCATGTAGTCTTGGGATCTCTGCAGCACTGTTTACCTTCTGCGATTTAAAGACAAGCAAAGAACTGAAGAGGGCTTCTGGCCGTAATCGCTGCGTGTCTTTGCACTGATTAATATTTATGCTGAAGGTAGCTTTCACGATAAAGTTCGCTCTGAAATTAAATATGATAAGACAGAGAATACATATCCACAGGTGGAATCGAATTATCAGCGTGGTATTAATCACTGTGGAAGAAAAATAAATCGTAGACGCCTTAATTAAATTCATATTTATAAACTCATTTTGAAAACAGTAATAATTAATTATGCCACTTGTCCTGAAAACATTTAAATTAACGGCAATGTGCTGGTATCTCGTAGACTTTTGTAGAGATTGACCAGTGAAAAAGTCGCTATTGTACTAAATACACGGACCACTATCTACATCACCGAACAAGTAAAATTTTAACATCAACGAGGGCGCATTTAACGACTTAAGAATTGCAGGGACAAAATATTAAAGGAACTGCAAGTGTAAGCTGTGGTATCACACATCGATATCACCCCCAATGGCATCTCGCAGCTGGCAATAGAAACACGGTTTTGATAGACGCCGACACCAGCCTTGCAGGGAGCCGGTGGACCCAGTGACAAATAGCTGCTGACACATTCAGTGGCTCCGATAACGAACACTCTCTGCCGCCGCCATACAGGACGGCCGACGGCAGTTACACAGCCCAGACTGAGTAGCAGTCTTCGACACTCTTCAGTCTTAGTCACCCTTCCTTCTACAGTTCGCAGGCGAACTACACTACGGGCCATTGAAATTGCTACACCAAGAAGAAATGCAGATGATAAACGGGTATTCATTGGACAAATATATTATACTAGAACTGACATGTGATTGCGTTTTCACGCAATTTGGGTGCATAGATCCTGAGAAATCAGTACCCAGAACAACCAACTCTGGCCGTAATAACGGCCTTGTTACGCCTGGGCATTGAGTCAAACAGAGCTTGGATGGCGTGTACAGGTACAGCTGCCCATGCAGCTTCAACACGATACCACAGTTCATCAGGAGTAGTGGCTGGCACATTGTGACGAGCCAGTTGCTCGGCCACCAATGACCAGATGATTTCAATTGTTGAGAGATCTGTAGAATGTGCTGGCCAGGGCAGCAGTCGAACATTAGTAGTATCCAGAAAGGCCCGTACAGGACCTGCAACACGCGTTCGTGCATTATCCTGCTGAAATGCAGGGTCTCGCAGGGATCGAATGAAGGATAGAGCCAAGGGTCGTAACACATCAGAAATGTAACGTCCACTGTTCAAAGTGCCGTCAATGCGAACAAGAGGTGACGAGACGTGTAACAAATGGCACCCCATACCATCACGCCGGATGATACGCCAGTATGGCGACGACGAATACACGCTTCAAATTTGCGTCCACCGCGATGTGGCCAAACACGGATACGACCATCATGATGCTGTAAACAGAACCTGGATGCATCAGAAAAAAATGACGTTTCGCCATTCCTGCACCCAAGTTCGTCGTTGAGTACACCATCAGAGGCGCTCCTGTCTGTCATGCAACATCTAGGGTAACCGCAGCCGTGGTCTCCGAGCTGATAGTCCATGCTGCTGCAAACGTCGTGCAGATGGTCGTTGTCTTGCAAACGTCCCCAACTGCTGACTCAGGGATCGAGACGTGGCTTCACGATCCGTTACAGCCATGCGGATAAGATGCCTGTCATCTCGACTGCCTAGTGATACGACGCCGTCGGGATCCAGCACGGCGTTTCGTATTACCCTCCTGAACCCACCGATTCCATATTCTGCTAACAGTCATTTGATCTCGACCAATGCGAGCAGTAATGTCGAGATACGATAAACCGCAATCGCGATAGGCTACAATCCGTCCTTTATCAAAGTCGGAAACGTGATGGTATGCATTTCTCCTCGTTACACGAGGCATCACAACAACGTTTCACCAGGCAACGCCGGTCAACTGCTGTTTGTGTATGAGAAATCGGTTGGAAACTTTCCTCACGTCAGCACGTTGTAGGCGTCGCCACCGGCGCCAACCTTGTGTGAATGCTCTGAAAAGCTAATCATTTGCATATCACAGCATCTTATTCCTGTCGGTTAAATTTCGCGTCTGTAGCACGTCATCTTCGTGGTGTAGCTTTTTTAATGGCCAGTAGTGTACTTATTTCTCAACGTAATCACCCTGGCAAGGAATATATTTTTGTCCATAGCTGTAAAATGTTTCATTTGTTGACGGAGTGACAACCCCACCTCTGTTTGCACGTCTCATCACTGTCGAAGTTAACTCCTTGAACGTGTTCTTTAAGTTTTGGAAACAGATGAAAGTCGAATGTTGCCAAATCGGGACTGCAGGGAGAATCATCAGTGACAGGGATAACAAGTCATCAGATTGCCGCAGACGTCGCAGCGCTCGTGTTTGTTCTGACATTGTCAGGCTGGAGCAGATGGTGCACCATGTGTGGATGAACTCTTTGAACTCGTGCTTTCATGTTTCTGTGTGTCTTGCGGTACCTTAGAGAATTTATGATGATTGCGTTAGGCATGAATTCGAAATGGACGACACCCTGAGCATCTCAGAATTCTGTGAGCGTGATTTTGCCTGCTGCTGGCATGACCTTGAACTTCTTTGGCATTTGTGATCGTATGTGGCGGAACTCCATTGTTGATCTGTTTTAAGCGTCAAAATGGTCAACCTAGCTGTCATAACACGTTAAAATGTTTGTTAAAGATCCCATCAGCATCACGCTCGACAAGAAAAACCAATTGGTAACAGCTGTCCAGTCTCCTCCGTTTCATGTCAGAAGGGAGCTTTCGATGCAGCCACCGTGCATGCAGTTTCTGTGCCACAGTTCTGGGATGATCTCTCTTGGTATGCTACAATTATCTGAGAGGTGAGTCTGTGTTATCCAACTTTTTCACTTACGAATTCATCAACTCAGTTGCGTGAGTTTCGACGCTGCCGTACGCGGTCGCCCACTATTAGCTCTGCCTTACACGTTGAGGTTAGCACCACCGTTTCCTTCATTGCTCCTACGAGCAACCGAACGTCGCACTTAACTGTTATGGAGACAATCGCCACCGTACACAGCCGTCTGCCTTATATGCATTTCAATTAGAGGAATGTTTTCTGTGGTTAGAAACTCGCTTGATGAACGGTTTTCTCACGCACCGATTCAGTGACGATACACATCGCCATGTTACTCGCTACAAGTCTGAGCCCTCTAGCGGCAGAGGTTTGCGACTTGCACCAGCGAAGCAGGAAACTCTTGCAAGTAATATGCATGAAATGTAATAGCACCTCAACCGATATTGGGAATAGAATAAAAAGTTTGGCAGCATCATCTTTCAGCACGCCCATGGGTTTACCTTCTGTCATATAGAAGATATATACTTCTGAAATAATTATTAGCAGGATGCACTAGAGCAGCTGCTCATAGTAACTAATCTTTACTCGCGATGGACTGTTGGCACCATTCATTGCCATTGTCAAGTAAGTCTGAACTGATGTGTCGTACATATTACGTCGTGAGTGAAGTGTCTTATAACTGTCAGTGTTTTGATGAGATGGTAAATAACGGAAATATAGTGAAACTAATTCGTTAATTATGGCTTGACAGTAGTTTGATAGTTCAGCTCTTACCACTTTATATCTTAAACATATAACATCATAAGAGTTTAACAGCCAAACCATAATTAATGTATTATTTTAACTAAATTTATGTCATTTACCATATCATTAAAATAATGACAGTTGTAAGGCAGCACACTAACGACATAATTTGGACGTCACATCAGCTTATACGTACTTGACGATGGTGGTAAATGCCAAAACAATCCGTCGTGACTAACGATTAGTTATTACAAGCAGCTATTATAGTGCATGTTTCTAACAATCACGTCACTATCCGACATATTCTATGTTACTGGCCCCAAAGAAGAAAAACTTCTGAACTCGCAGGGATCTTATTATCCCATCAGTTATACAATGGGCTAGCCACGGTATAAAGTTTGGCAGAGGTAACGTCATACCAATATTAGCGACTTTTTGTTCTATTCAATTCGCACACAGAAAACGTACATCGAAGAAGCCGCTTAGAGAGCTCCCGATACTTCTGGATGCGCCTCCAATTGCCTTCGCTGCTGCCGTAATTCACTCGGTAGTATGCGACTTACTCTCCAGTTTGCTAGCCTCTGGATATCTAGAAAACGGCTGATGGTGTCCAATGGTGTAACTAGAGTATGGCAGCCGAGGATTGGAGATGGGCGGAGAGGACACGTGTGTGGTGCCGTTTCCGTTGGACGGCAGTTTTTAACGGTGAACAACGATGAGGTAAGACAAAAGGAAAGAAAAAGATGGAGAGTGATATTTGAGAAACAGGAAGAAAAATGGGGACAAGTGGATTGGAGGACATAACAATGTGAAAGGGCTGCAAGTGAATGAAAGAAACTCAGGGGGAGATACCGACAGCGTGTTCGCTCGGAGGACTGAAACTGTGTAATAGCAAAGAAGATTTCACTGATGAAATCTGAGAGATGCCGTGAGACATACGCCTCACAGTACATACGAAAAATGGTGAAAAAAAGGTGGTTGGCAGCAAAAATAAAACAGTCGTCAAATGGTTGAAATGGCTCTAAGCATCAGCAACTACGTAAACGTAACTAACCTAAGGACATCACACACATCCATGCCCGAGGCAGGATTCGAATCTGCGATCGTAGCAGCCACGTGGTTCCAGCCTGAAGCGCCTAGAAACGCTCGGCCACAGCGGCCGCCAGTCGTCAAATGCTGGCTTTCAGATGGAAAACTATCTTGTTCGATCCACGGTCAGCCCTGGCATTTTTATGTGTCACATATCACTACTTTCATCCCCGGAAATGTGTTGTGATTAAAAACTGCCTATAGGAAGAGCCACTCACCTTACAGCAAATGAGCCAACGCAACGAAGCTGTAAAAAGTATATTTTACGTTTGATTTTATTATAATTACTGATTTGCATTGACAGGAATATGGATCAGTGAAAAATGTATCGCGACATTGCTGGCAAGAATGCTGTTTTTACTGTGCCTTGCAGCAAGGTTAGAATTTTATCATACATAAAATAATTGTTGAAATTTATAGCTTTTACTTTATTGTACAGACCTACAGAACCTAAAAAGCGGGTTACGCGGCGATAAGAATCAAAGTCTTTAAGAGTACAAACAAACTGGCTAATTTATGCAAGGAAGTGGCGTGATGGTGGTGTCGATGATTGGTCTTGGTCCCAATTTGGTTAATTAGTGTGTAGATGAAGTGTGCCCATGACAGAAGCCCTGGAGTCTGCAAATCCTATCTGAAATCAGAAAACAAACCATATTCTTAATCTATATAACATTGTTCACGGAGAAATAGCACACTTTTTTGAAATCTGAAACAATAATAAAATGGCGGACATTTGAAACAAAGATGCTGTTTTTCGTGTGTTTTTGGTGACGTTTTTCGAAATACCTTATGAATAAATTAAAATAAAAAACAGCCTGTTACTCCTGGTGGACATACACTAGGGAGTACTTCAACCAAATTTCAGAAAGATGTCGTTATTAGCGTGCCCAGTAGTAACCTTGAAATAAACTGTATCTCAAAATGACGGAATGGATTGTGGGCACACAAATAAAGATACCTTTGTTGGTTCAAATGGCTCTGAGCACTATGGGACTTAACATCTATGGTCATCAGTCCCCTAGAACTTAGAACTACTTAAACCTAACTAACCTAAGGACATCACACAACACCCAGCCATCACGAGGCAGACAAAATCCCTGACCCCGCCGGGAATCGAACCCGGGAACCCGGGCGTGGGAAGCGAGAACGCTACCGCACGACCACGAGATGCGGGCAAAGATACCTTTGTGAAATTTCGCTAAATTACTCCTCGAGCATGTCCGCAAGGAATAATGGGCTGCCACTTGTTTTAATTTATTGATTAGTTATAGCAAAATACGTCACAAAAAATACGAAAAATTACATCATTGTCTCAAACGCGCCTTATTCCATTTTGGTGTTGTTGAAGTTACAGATACTGCACAGTATCCTATAGATCAAGAAAACTGTTTGTTTCCTGATTTCAGATAACATTTGCAGTCTGCAGGAATTCCGTCATGGCCACACCTCATTTTGGACAGAGAATCCTCGGATGAGGGGCTTAATGATGACTGCATTTCTTTAAAAAACTCAAAAATTATTGCCCAAGAATCAATAAATAATGAGCGAAAATATTTACGTCGTTTCTTTGATCTGTTTTTCAAAAGTAAACCGTGAAAAGAGATTATTTTATAAGCTTACTGAGGAGAATGGCCTGTTGTTATAAATATGAATCGTCTCTCCTTTCTATACTGGAATTTTTCTCCCTCCAATGGATCTCATATTTCCATAAATATTTCGAAATTAGAAATATCCCTCCGTTGAATAAGAATATGGATGTTGATAATGAAACAATTACTTGTAGATTTGACCCAAGGCAGAGGTTAGTGCCCGCAAGTTACGCTGTGCACGGCTATTGAGAAACTTAGTTATGTTTACAGGCATGGCTAATTTTACGCAGAGCGTCTTCACACGTTTGATATGTTGCTTCATTGGCACTTTTCAAAGGTGTCGTACAAGCGCAATTCCCTAGAATTACCACAACTAGTGATGACTCAATGGTACGACATTAATTTTTTGTGAGGAAAATGTTCCTATGCACCGGTTCCGTATTCGTCTCGTATATAAATATAGGAAGTCGTTTTATACTGCAGGTTAGTCCCTAGGTGACTGTAGCGCAAGTGTAAGCTCTCAATAAAGGGGAATAAATGTAAGCGCAGCGACTTCTTTAAGGAAATTTCCCTAGGGCCTCCGCACCCACGGGTGTACGCACGGCGGCACTAAAAACTAGGATGCACGTAAAATAAACGACAAGGCAGAAGCAGCAGCTTACTGTTTACTGCTCCGTGTAGCGAAGAACATAATTTCAGCCAATCTGGTCCCTGTAGGATTGACATGGAGACTAGCGCGTCACAGAACAGAAGGAAATTAATTAACTCATTCCATCCTTTGCGTACATAGTTTCCACGAACTTCGAATTAAAAAAAAAAAAAAGGTTTTGATGAAACAGCAGTGGATCTGTTGCGGTAGCGTTCTCGCTTCCCGCGCCCTGGTTCCCGGGTTCGATTCCCGGCGGGGTCAGGGATTTTCTCTGCCTCGTGATGACTGGGTGTTGTGTGATATCCATAGATTAGTTAGGTTTAAGTAGTTCTAAGTTCTAGGGGACTGATGACCATAGGTGTTAAGTCCCATAGTGCTCAGAGCCATTTGAACCATTTGATCTGTTGCGGGCATCGGGTCAAAGAGGCATCAAGAACTACACAAGCTTATAATCTAAACTGCTGAAACCGGAGCAGTGTTCCACCAAATTTCTGAAGAATATATTCAGTTCTAGAGTGTGCTGAAACCAAGAGCGAGTAGATGTGAAAATCAACGCTCGGTCTGTTTAGCGGGTAAAAATGCTTACTACTGAATTGAAAAAAGAACGGGAAGACTGAAAGCAGGTTAGTTGAGGACCAGATTAGATGTAGGAGAAGCAATTTAAGGATATGGATTAGAGTAGAGGGTATATACAAGAAGTAAACGGTAACACTAGATTATGTTCTAGAGTACGAAAACGATTTTTGTTACGTGGAATTAAAGAAATTATTTTTCATTCCTAGTTAGTGTGGACAGAGTTAGAACTGTAAGTTTGTCCCTCTATCTGAAGCACAATTCGAATCAGAGCTGATGGCGTGGCACAGCTCATAATCAGGTAAGACGTAAGGTTACTCATTATCACGGTAAATTTGTGTATTAAGAGGCAGATGTCTGCTTTGTGCCGTTTATTACAAGCAGTTGACAAACTACGTTCGTAACAAAACGAAAATCATCCTAATTATTAGCTCTGCAGATGGTGGGATTGGTTGCATACATGTTGCACTTGACACCGCATGGAAGCGGAATAGAACGAATTAGCAACAAGAGGTAGTTACTAGTTTATTCAAGGAAACTGGAACTATAGGAAATGAAACAGCTTGCCTCTTCCAGTAACATGGATTTGAAATCAGGAAGAAACGCATGAAAAGTAGTTTTTGGACCGCAGCTTTGTATGGTTGCAAGAGTAGACAGTAGGAAGACAGAAGGGAAACGATTAAAGGTCATTGAAATGTGTTATGGGAGGCTACTGATCATTAGGTGAATTGAACGAATATGGACTGGAGACGTCCTGCGAGGAGCCGATGACAAAAAAATGAGAAATAAATGACACGTTGAATTAAAGAGAGAGATAATTATTACAACATGAGTCATTGCTGGTGACTGAAGCTGAAGGTATGATGGAAGGAAAGAATAGAAAATAAATAACAATTTTGCACAATAAATCGAAGAAAGAAAAAATTTGAGTGCATATTAAGAAGTAAGTCGCTACTAAAAACTGTAATTGAAGGGGTGATATTAATCTGAAGCCCACGGATTTTACCTTTCTTTTTTTTTTTTTTATCAGCTGAATTTCTCCTTTTCGATTTTTCATGTCAGCCTTTGCACACGAAGTCGTTTTTCAATCTTCTCCAACTCAATATTAATATGTTTTGATATACAGCATCGTGTTAGTGACTGATACTGATTAATGGATGAACAGAGATACAATATAAAGAGAACAAAACGAAACGTACTCGGTCACCGATAAACAACTTTGGTACTATGTCAAAAATATACTTGTGTTTTGAAGTAATTCCTTTTAGATTAAACCACATTTTTAGACTTTTAGATTTAATCATCTTTTTATGAGGATGTTTTCTATCCGTAAAGTGCAATTTTGTATCTACAAAACACCCAACTTAATCTCCGATAACATCATCCTGGACTCAAAATATTTTCAAACTACATTTCATTTTGGTGCAGTAATATGTCGAAATCAGAAGCTGCGAAATTTGTTGAGTATAGGCGATATTCCAGCCAGGGTGCCCAGGGCGGTCAGAAAGACTGAAAAGACTCTAAGAATGTTTAAGAAATAATTATTAAGAAAAAAATTTAGAAAATGCGTCATTTCCGCATAGTTTAGCAGTGAAGTTAGCCAATCAGGTCGTTGCGCGGGCATATTCGAGCGCTTGTACGCGCTAAAATGGGGTAATATAAAGACATTTGTGGGTTTGTGAGTTACGACTTGTTGAAACGCTCTTTACTAGTTAGAATGTGCCGTTTTCTGGTGTGATATGTTTAGGCTAGGTGAGCAAAAGTTACGTTTGTTAGGTTTGAGGAAACCAAAAGAAGAACACTTTTCGCGACACCACTTTGGCAGGCTGCTTGAATTTATACGCACGAAGACCTGATTGGCTAACCGGAATACTAAATAACTCGGAATCAGAGCTACGTATCTATTTTTTCTTAGCCCAGCCTCCTCTCAAACACCATTAAAAGCTTTTCAGGCTGTTGCTGAGCATCCTGTATATCGATGATATGCCACAGAACGTCACAACGTTTCGAAAAGATTTCACCCTGCTAACAGCACTAGAGTTACTACGAAAGACTTGGAACGTGATATACATGGTGTAGTTAAATGGGTAGTCAGTAATATCAGCACGTGGCCTTCGTAGACTAGATTAAAATTTAAATGTAACAAAACGCAGTGCTTACAGTTCTTTATTCTTGTTTACTTTTATTCACACGTCTAGTTCCACAGGACTTAATTTAGAGCAAATCTCCATGGTCGTGGAACGAGTCACAACACGAAATTACAAAATGAAAGTAATAACAGATAAAATATAATATTTATGAACCCAAAAAACGTCAAGTAATCAGATTAAGCAAACGCAATGAACAATATAACATAGCAATCAGCTTAATTTTCCAAGGAATTGCTTAACAGAATAGAAGCAGTGGCCCATGGGGAAACTCTTTCGATTCGAAAGCGCGTGGATTGCTGCAAAGACTTTAGAATTCTTGTGGTAGCTTACTGAAAATGGATGCAGCAGTTTACTGGACGCCTTTCTGCACAAGAATTAAGGGAGTGCGATCCAGACTGGAGTTCTGCCATGTATTAACTGAATGAAAGCTGCTACATCTTGGGAATAAGCTGTTATTGTCAACAAGAAATGACAGTGAGGATTGTTTTTTTGAGAGGCTAATGTCAGAATGCCCAGGAAGTGAACAACATTCGAGAAGAGAGAAGAGCTTACACCAGCTATTGTCCGAATTGCCCGTTTCTGAGACAGATATATCCCTTTAGAATGGGAAGAGTTACCCTAAAATATAAAACAACATTACATAAGCGAATGAAAATAAGCAGAGCAGACTATCTGTCATGTCGAACTATAACTAACTTCAGATAACGTCCGAATAGTAAAAATGGCAGCATTAAGTCTTTCAACAAGACTCTAAACGTGGGCTTTCCTCGACAGTTTACTTTCTATCTGAACACCCAGAAATTTGAAGTGTTCAGTTTCGCTAATCCTACGCCCATTCTGTGGTGCTGAAACGTCGGGTTTTGTTGAACTGTGTGTTAGAATCTGTAAAAACTGGGTCTTACTGTGATTTAGTGTCAGTTTGTTTTCTACAAGCCATGAACTTACTTCATGAACTGCACTATTTAAAACAGAGCCAATGTTGCAGAAAACCTCCTTTACTTCCAAGCTAGTGTCATCAGCAAACACAAATATTTTAAAATTACATTTAATACTAGAGGGAATATCATTTATATAAAGAAATAGGAGTAGAAGCATTGATTCATGAGGCACTCCCTATTTGACCATGTTACACTCGAACCCCACATCACAGCCATTCTCAATACTGTGAATATTAACATTTTGCTGTCTGTTGTTAAAGTAAGAGGTTGAACCAATTGTGAGCTGCTCTCCCTGTTCCATAGCGGTCCAACTTCTGGAGCAATATTTTCTGACCAACACAATGAAACACCTTAGATAAATCAAAAAATATTCCTAGTGTTCGAAACCTTTTGTTTAATCCATCCGGTACCTCATAGACAATAGAGAATATACCATTTTCAGTTGTTAAACCACTTCTAAAGCCGAACTGTACATTTGATAGGAAATTGTATGATATGAAATGATCAATTATTCAATTATCACCACATACACAGCCTTTTCTATAACTCTAGAAAACACTTAGGGCACAGAAATATGTCTAAAATTGTCTAAATGATCCCTGTCTCCCTTTTTATGAAGCGGTTTTACTGCTGAGTACTTTAATCGTTCAGAGAACTTAACATCCATAAAGGAAAAATTACACAAAGGGCTTCATACAGCGCTAATACTTGCAACAAAGTGCTTTATTATTCCACTAGGTACTCCATCATATCCAAGCGAGTCCTTAATCTTCAGTGATTTAATTATAGACTCAATATCCCCCTTGTCTGTTTCACAGTCGAGTATTTCAGAAATGAATCTCGGAAAGGAATTTTCCAAGATAGTTTTGCGATTCCCTATAAAAACTAAGTTTTTATTTAATTTAACAGCAATGCTCAGAAAATGATTGTTAAATACAGTACATATATGTGACTTATCAGTAACAGAAATATTTTTACTACGAACTGACTTTATATCGTCGACCTTGTGCTGCTGACCGGACACTTCCTTCACACCTGACCATATGGTTTTAATTTTTTCCTGTGAATTATCTATTCTCTTTGCATACCACACAGTCTTTGCCCTCCTAATAACGTTTTTCAGCACATTACAATACTGTTTGTAATGGGCTACTGCACCATGATTGTGACTGCTTCTAACATTTTTATATTATTCCCGCTTTCTTTTACATGATATCCTCATCCCACTAGTCGGCCACCCATGCCGCCTTTTACTGCTAGTACCATGTTTAGAAACTTCAAACGGGAAGCAGCTCTCAAAGAGCATGATAAATTTGTTACGAAATCTTTTATATTTGTCATCGGCACAGTAAACATATTGCCACTCTTGTTCCTTAACGAGATATAAAAAACTCTCTGTTGCTGTTGGATTAGCTTCCCTACATAGCCTAGTTTGTAATTATATGTAGCAGCTATTTAAGTACAAAAGCCTTTTAGCGTTAAAATTTGTGTGTCACGCTGCGAAAGGCCATTCACCCTTCTACTAACAGAATGCCCATCTAGTAATGAGGAATGAATAAAAATATTTTCAACGGCTGTGCTATGGTTTCCCTGCACCTTGATTGGAACAAGCATAATGTACATCAGATCATATGACCTTAGGAAATCTACCAACATCATTTTTCTTGCACACTTGGATACAAAATTAATATTGAAGTCACCACATACAAGCAGTTGTTGGTGCTTTCTATCACGTGAACCAAGAACCATCTCTAGCTTGAGCAGAAACACCGTGAAGTCAGAGTTAGAGGATCTACAAAAACTAACAATTAGAAGTTTAGTTTCACTAAATTCAACTGCCCCTGCACAACATTGACAAGCCTGTTCGGTGGAGAGCCGTGATGCGTCTATGGACTCAAATGGAATAATGTTTTATATATATTTGATCCGCCCCCCCCCCCACACACACACACACGCGTAAAAATCTCCTTGACAAACAGCCAGATAATCTGTATCCTGGAAGCATCTGAATTGTCAAATTATTTAAGTGGTACTCCGATATACCTATAATAATCTATAAGCAGTTCAATAACTTTATCTGTAATACCTCTTACATTTTGATGAAATATGGCAATTCTTTCTCTACATGGATACCTGACTACCTCTGAAGGTGATTCAATTGTTAGAGAGACTTCCTTTAAGCAGGTATACCTATCAACTGACTTCAATCTAAAAACGGTGCAGCTCTAACACCAACTGCGACAGAAATTTTCCCATGAATGATCACTCCACCACCACTATACTGTCAGCAATGAGCTTCGCCAGCCTCCCCTTCCCATGCCTATTGTTTGCAGGCTATGTGTAGTGAAACCCGATCTATTGATAGACTCAACTGGTACCGCTGCAAAGTGAGCTATGCCGTCCGCCATCAGTGCCTTCTGGAGCCCAATGTTAACTCCCCATAACAGCAGCATCAAGATGAGGCTGATAATGACACTGAAACAGGTGCACGAAGTTTCTTACACATAACTCCTGTAAATCGAAATTATATTGTTCCAAGGTGGTCAGATAGTGAAATCAACCATTTTAAGTCCTTAGGACAGTAGATGGAAGGCTCTTGTGGTGGTATCATGTTCAAGATCTTATGCAGGAAATGAATGCTGCTATGTTCACCACTAGAATGATCTCCACTGTCTCAGACACTGAAACGTGAAGGCCTTCTTACTTCACTTATTTTCACTGTATTTTGTGGCTGATACGTGCACTCACAAAGAATATTCCTAGCCCAAAGAAGGCCGGTCCCACCGCTAGGCAGTGTCAGTTCGGTTACATCGTGTGGGCAGTTGTTGAGGTGTCTCGGAACTCTAACTCTACCATCTCAGAATATATTTCTAACATTTAAATGCTCATTATTTAATTAAAATATATTTAACACTACATAAAGATTCATCAAAATCCCGATGCAGACATGAACACAAGAGCATAAAAGCGATGTATGTTTTCATCAGTAACCCACCAAAATAAATCATCGTCTAAATACAATCATTACGGGTCGTGTTTTATAGCGAAAGTATGCGATGATTTTCTCAGAAAATACAAATCGTCCAGCTACCATAAGAAGTATCAGTCGACCTTTGTGAAATAAAAAACATATGTGCGGAATTTCACGTAAATCATTACGTTTAATTGCACGTAACCGTAACTGAAGTGTCAGTGTCTTATCCATACAATTGTCAGGCGAGTATTATTCCTGTTATGATATACGGTGACATGATTTCCCAAAAAAGAAAAAGGCCTGACTTACAACCCTGGTAATCTCGTGTCATTAATCTGCCCGACCGCGCCTTGAACCTGGGACATACGTCTTTCGTGACTGACTACTCAACCATCAGAGGGGCCGAAGCACGGCTTTGCTTCCGCCATTGCCTCATTTCCTACCTTCGTAACTCCACAGAAATTCTACTGTATATCTTTCTCTAGGAGGAAAGGATATTGCGAAGACAGGACTGAAGCACAGCACGACGTACACTACTGGCCATAAAATTGCTACACCAATAAGAAATGCAGATGATAAACAGGTATTCATTTGATAAGTATATTATACTACAATTGATATGTGATTACATTTTCACGCAATTTGAGTGCATAGATCTGAGAAATCAGTACCCAGAACAAACACCTCTGGCCGTAAAAACGACCTTGATACACCTGGGCATTGAGTCAAACAGAGCTTGGATGGCGTGTACAGGTACAGCTGCCCATGCAGCTTTAACACGATACCACAGTTCATCAAGAGTAGTGACTGGCGTATTGTGACGAGCCAGTTGCTCGGCCACCATTGACCGTACGTTTTCAGTTGGTGAGAGATCTGGAGAATGTGCTCGCCAGTGCAGCAGTCTAACATTTTCTGTATCCAGAAAGGCCCGTACAGGACCTGCGACATGCTGCCGTGCATTATCCTGCTGAAATGTACGGTTTCGCAGGGATCAAATGAGGGTAGATCCACGGGTCGTAACACATCTGAAATGTAACATCCACTATTCAAACTGCCGTCAATGCGAACAAAAGGTGACCGAGACGTGCAACGAATGGCATCCCATACCATCACGCCGGGTGATACGACAGTATGGCGATGACGAATACACACTTCCAATGTGAGTTCACCGCGATGTTGCCAAACACGGATGTGACCATTATGATGCTGTAAAAAAATGGATTCATCCGAAAAAATGACGTTTTGCCATTCGTGCACCCAGGTTCGTCGTTGAGTACACCATCGCAGGCGCTCCTGTCTGTGATGCAGCGTCGAGGGTAACCATAGCCATGGTCTCCGAGCTGATAGTCCATGCTGCTGCAAACGTCGTCGAACGGTTTGTGCAGATGGTTGTTGCCTTGCAAACGTCCCCATCTGTTGACTCAGGAATCGAGACATGGCTGCACGATCAGTTACAGCCATGCGGATAAGATGCCTGTCGTCTCGACTGCTAGTGATACGAGGCCTTTGGGATCCAGCACGGCGTTCCGTATTACCCTCCTAAACCCACAGATTCCATATTCTGCTAACAGTCATTGGATCTCGACCAACGAGAGCAGCAATATCGCGATACGATAAACCGCAATCGCGATAGGCTACAATCCGACTGGAAACGTGATGGTACGCAATTCTACTCCTTACACGAGGCATCACAACAACGTTTCACAAGGCAAAGCCGGTCAACTGCTGTTTGTGTATGAGAAATCGGTTGGAAACTTTCCTCATGTCAGCACGTTGTAGGTGTCGCCACCGGCGCCAGCCTTGTGTGAATGCTCTGAAAAGCCGATCATTTGCATATCACAATATCTTCTTCCTGTCGGTTACATTTCGTGTGTGTAGCAGTCATCATCGTGGTGTAGCAATTTTAATGGCCAGTAGTGTAGGTACAGCTGTGAGGGAGGTTCAAATGGTTCAAATGGCTCTGAGCACTATGGGACTTAACATCTGAGGTCATCAGTCCCCTAGAACTTAGAACTACTTAAACCTAACTAACCTAAAGACGTCACACACATCCATGCCCGAGACAGGATTCGAACCTGTGACCGTAGCGGTTGCGCGGTTCCAGACTGTAGCGCCTAGAAGCGCTCGGCCACTCCGGTCGGCTGTGAGGGAGGGTCGTGTGTCGTGCTTGAGTAGCTCAGTCAGTAGAACACTCGCTCGGGAATGTTGAGGGTTCCTGGTTTCAGTCCTGGTTCAGCATACAATATTAAAATGGCAGACAGTTTTCTTCACAACTGTTATAACATATATACGAGGGGCGTCCAGTAGGTAAGTCTCCCTATCATACAAAAATGAAAACAAATTTGCACATAATTTATCACGTTGAAATTTATCTATTGTCATTGCAATACGTTTCTGGTACTTTTCTGTATAGATGCCATGTTTTTGAAAACGTTTACGGCAACATGACACGAGTTTATTCAAGCTAATATTGTACTAGATCAGATCTTGTGCTCGAAACTGGCTGTTCGCTGTTGAGGTGACTTTATCATCGGCGATAGAGCTCCTACTTCCAAAATGGCCTCTACATTGAGGATTATGTTACTATTACTTGGGGCAGGATTTGCTGATTACCGAGGATGTGGGAGCACTTGCCAGTGGAATCTTCCGAGCTTCGTCTGGGTCATTCGAGTTGTCGAGCATTGTTATGAAGGGAGGGAACTTTACGAGACAAAATTCCAGAACGTCTTTTATCATGACAGCTCTCAATTCCTCAAAGCGAGCACAGGACCCAACCTGGTAAAACAATTGTTGGGAATAACTTCGGTCACGTTACCAAAAACGCTTGGAAAAACCTGGTGACTACGTTAAAAGGTGTAACAGAAGCACTGCAAAATGTTAATAAAACGATTTCAATATGATGCATTTCATGTACCATTTTTCCATAAAATAAAGAAAGTTTCGTATAGGTCTGCACTCGCAAATTTGGACTTGGACCCTGCAGGCAAATCTTGGTCGTCATCTCCCTCGTCCCTCTTCCTCCCTACGTCACAGAACCCTCAACAAACAATTTGACAAATACGTGATGCCTCAGTGTGTGTCCCTTCATTTAGTCAAATTCTGCCATAAAAATGGATTTTCTTCAGTACAATAGTAATTCGATCCGATCTACCCATTATACTGTAATTAGCAAGTGCTACTGAAAGCCATAACTGTATAAGCGTACGTTACGAAGAATTTGTAAAAACAAACAACAAAAAAAGAGTAGTATTATATTTTTCTTCAGAATTTCTCTTTAATATTCTGGACGAATAAAAACTTTCTCAAGTGGTTTTATAGCTGAAGTACTCTAGATTCTGCAAGGGAATTTTGTTACTTCAACTGTTTTCGGTTGTGGGAGTGTGAAATTTTATAGCGCCCCGTCATTACGGCCGCGGCTTTTGTGAAGGCAGCCTGAGTGGTGGGTTCCCGGGTGATAAACCGCAACACTTATCCTGGTGTGTGTGAAATTCCGTGCACGGCCCGAGGCGACCATAAAGCCTTCAGAGCCGTGGGCGAGGCGGCAGGGCTGTAGTAGTGCGCTGCGACAAGCGCCGCGCGCAGCTCACCAGCCACCGACCACCAGCCAGCCAACCGACGCGACAACCGCCTGCCGGTGTGCCTCGGCTTCCCTTTTCCTATAATAGCGACACGGTTCACTTTCTAACAGGGCACGTCCCGTACCAACAGCTGATGCCCCAGATACTGCTACTATGTAGAATTTCCTACTGTGGCCTTCTCCGCATGTTGCACGCAGCGTAGCGTTTCAGACGAAGCAGTTCTGCACCGTGGTATTTGAACCCAGATCTTTCCCCACTGTTGATTCGCGTCAGTCGTTCACCACCAGAAGATGTTTCGTTACCTACAGTCAGCAGGTGACCTCACGGCAATCGTCGTTTCCGTACAGGTTCGTGAACCGTGAATTTGCTTTCAAAATTTTTTCTTAAAGAATTTACTTTATTTACTGGCGATTCATCAAGAACATTGACACATTTAATCACACTAGGTGAGTGTAGAAGTAGTTGCCAGGAAGTAACTGATGGAAAATTACCTTTAACAAATGTCAATTTATTCCTAAAAGCTTTTTCAAAACAGATTTAAAATTATAAGCAGAAAAGCACACTCGAAATATCAAGTCACAATTTAACAAATGCGAATTTTATTCCTAAAAGCCTGTTCAAAACAGACTTGAAATTATAAGCAGAAAAGCACCCTCAAGAACAATATTAACAGTAGGAGCCTTCGGGCTGAGAAGCTTGCCTGCTCCCCCTCGACATGGCCGTAGTCATGACCGCGCACAACAATCTCTGAAAGAGTACACTGGTGCAAATCTGCAACACACCAGATTACTTTAAACAAAATTTTAACAACTCATACAAACATGTAAAATATGCACCCCGTAAGAGGAATAGAAATGGTATAACCCTCAAATTATTTGCCACAGAAAGTGCAATTTTTTTTATTTTTTTATTTTTATTTTTTAAAGTACTCTTACGGTGGAAGGGTGGCAGGCTTATAACCTAGTATGACTATTAAAATAAAACCCATAAAATGCAAACTTACATATTTCAAGAATTTGGCCTCTAAGCAATAAATTCGTTAACACCGAATCCGACAAATATGACAGAGGCAGCTATTATCGTATGGCAGATTGACGGGGGGGGGGGGGGGGGTGTTAGTAAACAACCCGAGCCACAGATTGCTCTAAACCTCCCCAATTCCATTCCACAAGGGAAAAACGGACCACCCAATTCACAATATCCACCTTCCCGCGGGTGGGCAAACGGAGAAGAATGGTGGGACGACCCCGAAAAAAAGCGGCTGGTGACCTCACCAAGAAAACAAGTAGAATTTAACAAGTAAATGAAACATATCTCCAATCACTTCTAGTAAACTGCGATTTCTGGCGAAGACCTGGCGCAGCACCCCCAACGCTCTCCCGAACCGTCCGCTGCCAGCCGCTTCAACGGACGCAGGAAGGCGCTCCGATCTCCCGTCTCACGGCGTCGCAGCTAGCGCCGGCCAGCCCGATGTCAAGGTTCCGCTCCTGCTGCTCTCTTGTGAACCGCGAAGCCACTACCCCTTTCTATACGGCGCGGCCCACTGGACTCACGTGGGGGCCTCACATGCGCCGACGCTCAAGGCGGACAAGTCTTCTCGTGTCTCAGTGTGCGACCAACCAACCGACCAATCCAACCGCCAATGACCGTTGCCCGAGCAACTCGAGCAGACTGGCGGTCTAACTGGCAGACTCAGATGGAGGAACTAAGCCCCGAACGGGCGACCACTAGCTGAGTTCTGTTACTGGCGGAGTGGCAAGACTCTCATTTTCTGGCTCAAAGTTTGATCCCAACGACAGACATACTTGCACTCCGACGACAGACAGACACAAACTGCCCCTCACTGAGTCGGCTGACCAACTGACTAGACCCGCCTCGACTGACCGACTCACCTCTACAGAGCTCATAGCGCCGCTTAAATGCACGTGAACAGGGAACCTTTCCGCTTTCCCACCAGAGGCAGACACCAAATCTGCGACTACCACAGCGGCGCCATCGCCAGAAACGGAAGGCGACTGCTTCACACAACGCGCTGCGGCGAGCTCTTCAAAACAGCATTTTTTATTTTTTATTTATTTATTTATTTTTTATTTTTATTTTTATTTTTTTACCACGGCTCAGTTCGTGTGCGGTTTTGAGTTCTGTACGCTGTGAGTAATGGAAGTAACGTAACAACCAAACGGAAGCTGTGTCTGCTCAGCAAGGATGGTCACCACCGACGGGAGCACATAAAACGTGAGGGGTATTGAAACTGCTTGTGTGAGTTATGAACCGAATAAGTGCTGAGGTCATTTAAAAATGCAAATGACGGAATTGTGGTTGATGTGCAACATTCTTGCCCAACTGGGATGTATATTAATTGATGAATACTTACTTGTGGGAAAATAGCTACGCAGAAACGACAGTCCCTGTTTTCCAAAATATTAATAAGGGGTTTCAAGATTTGAAAGCTGTAGCCTTAAATTTCGTCACAAATATGACAACTTCAAGACTGGAATATGTAAAACAATGAGAGGAGCTATTAGGACTCTCCTGAAACCTGACTCTACTTTGGAGATTCGATTGTGCGAAAACATTTTGAGCTGGATTGATCGTAATAGTCTTTTGTAAATTGACGGTGGATAGGTTCCTAACAAAGATGCATGGTGTTCTGTTGTTACGAATGTGATACTGTTCCTATGGACGAAGCATTTGACAGTTGTTCAAAGCAGTTGAGACAACTGTACGCAGTAAACGTGGACATAAGAATCACAGAAGAGAAAGCAAAGGTAATTCCTGTTTTATTTGCTTTCCTCCGAGGCAAAATTGAAAATACAAATAAAATACCTCTTTTTTCCGGATTGAAAAGCAAGATGTCTAGGTCATCATCGAAAACTACACCATTGGGCTTTACAGCAGCTACAGTTGCAGCTATGAAAACAGTATTCCCCGAACCATCCCGTTCCGGTTGCAATTTTTACTTCAACAAAATGTCTGTGGCAGAAAATACAAGAACTGGTGTTAATGAAAGATTATGAGGCAGAGAAGAAATACGATTATTTTGTCTCAAGTATGCTGCTGTGGTACGTCTTCCAGCAACAAGTGTTTTTGAAGCGTGGGTGGTAATAATTGCGGAAATACTAAATGGAGAAATGGTTATGCAATACGCAGACTGGCAAATGAATAGATGGGATATTCAGGTATATCAGTTAAAGTGTGGAATGATTTTTACCTGCGGCAAAGGACCAGGATTGTGGGAAAAGGAAACTAAACTCCTCAACAAACCAAAACTATCGAATTGATACTTTCTGATGAATGAGCTGATGGAGAATGCAGTAAATACTACATCTTAATTTAAAAATATACCAGTGACCTACTTAATAAAAAAAGATTAAAAGGATACAGAAATCCTGCTAAAAGACATCATAAATACTGCTATCGTACTAAAACCTGAGCGAGAATCTGAAATCCATAAGATGAAACAAAAATTTTACACATTAGCTGCAGCGATGTTATAGAAAGAAAAAAGTTAAGAAACAATCAAAACAAAAAATAAAAGTATTCCTATGTACTCAATGTGTGATGTATGTCACAGCATGTCTAGATAACTGTACAATAGTTTTACTTCTGGAGGCAGTCGAGAGGCAGCTGCAACACACAAATTGGTAAAACTGTTTAATGTCGGATACGTGCGCTTCGACAGTATATCTTTACCGTACTGTCGCAGAATACGATAACAGTATACGATGCCCTGTGGAGCCTCTCTTCTTTTTTTTTTTAAAAAAAAGAACATAGTTAATGCTGGGTGGGGTTATATATGACCGGGAAAATCGGAACTCTTCAGAAAATTTGCACTCTTTATTGCCTATTAGCTAATAACTTTTTTTGCGTGACATAACGTTAAATACAGGAAAAAAAACATTAAAACAAGAGATAAGCAAGACATTATACATTTCTTTAATCCTTACGTGCCAGCATTTTTTTCAATCTAATCTTGCTACAGCTTTATACGCCTGTCTTTCCTTTCTGCGAAAGAATCTATTGCCTCATCAAGTTCGTCAAGCGTTTGCTGCATAAAAAATCAAAATATTGTTGTTTAATAGTGAAAAAGCTGTTAAGAGAAATAGTACCTAAGACTAGTGTAGTTCCTCGATTTGATTACGACCATTATATCAATGTCTGATAGATAAAACGAAACCGGCCTGTATAATATTGCAGCGATTGAAACATACGCCAATTAAGCGAGACTGTTTAGACAAAAATGGTCATTTTCGTGTACCTCGTTTACATAAATAATACGACAGAATATAATTCACCAAGTACTAATATCAAATGCATATTATGCCTAATACAAGCAAAAAGTTTTATGTTAGGAAATAGTTTCACATTTCATTCATATTCCCCAGTTTCTCAAGCATAAGATCGAGTTTTTACGTAAATTTGGAATCATCTTCATTAATTCTGTAACTGTTTCTGCCACTGTCGAAACTTATTCTTCTGTTGACTTAGCACACTGAATCAACCACATAAACATACAACGTTTTGAGTTCATCTGTTCGGCTTTATTCGTCTCAGCTCGTATGGCCCCGTCCCCTTCTGTCTGTGGGAAAGTTTTATTTTTTATTTTTTTATTTTCAGACATGACGGAGATTCCCCTGGCAGAGACCCCACGTACACTAAGCACGCATTCAAAAATCAATTTAGGATTCATTCACGAATCAACTTGGAATGTGTTCAAAAATATCCACAAACCAACAGGTATGCGTTTCAAAATCTTATGAATAATCAATATACCAAGGTGCGCTGGAAGATAGGCCCATTGTGAAACAAGATTTTTTTCTTGAATAATATGGGTTTGGCCGCCTCTGAAATTACTGCCCGGGGCAGGAGCCCCCGTTGCCCTCCACTGTCTGATGGACGTGGACACTGAAATGCATCCCTCAACGACAATGAAAGCTTCCAAATAACGGACACCATAAGAGAAAATTTATTATAAGTGAAAGGGTGATTATCGTTGTCATACATTTGAACGTTTCGTAAGTTAAAGAGCATAGTGTTCATACCTCCACCCGAGAGAGGTTATGTGCAGCAGCGATAAGACGCCATGAATACAGAAACGGTTAATACTGAACGGGAAGGTCGAGGTCATCAGTGTCTACGAAAACGGAAATCTTAGTGTTAGAGATACGGCCACGCAGTTTTCTGTTGGAAAAAAACGAATCAGTGACAATTTAAGATATAAAAGGGGACTGGAGATGGTAACCATGTAAGAAAACATGCTTTTCCTAACACACCAGGCTTAAATGTTGACAATTTGACTTTGAAGTGGTTTTGCGGTGGTGGCAGCAATGATTTTCGAGTTGGTGGCCTTCTGATCGGCGAGAAAGGAGTCGACAAAACATCCATTTTCTAGCCGGTTTGGTGAATCCCGTTCAGGGGACTAAACCATTGTGTCAGATTGACAAAAAGTGGTAACAGCAATTTGTGAGGCTTATGATCAATTAAACATTTTATATTGTGAAGAGATTGGTCTTTTCTTCGTCATTCTACTCAGTTAAAAATGGATTTTGAAGGTGGAAACCATTGATGATGAGGTAAAGCTTGAAAAGAACGACTCACTTTTCTACTGTGTGTTATTGAGATAGGCGAATTTGTTATGTCTTCGATATTGGTAAATTAAGTAAACTGAATGTGTAGCGGTATGCTAATAAGCAATCTTGGGTGAGGAGGGAAATAATGCCTGAATTGTTGCTGGTATTTGCTAGAAGAGTGGAAAGTTAAAGGAAGAAAGTGATATTGCTTATGGATAATGCCACTTCCCATTGCATTGCTGCACTGAAAATGTGAAAATAATCTTTTTGCCGTCATATTCAACTTAAAGTTTCCAACCACTGAACCAGTAGGTTATTTAAAATTGTGATGTGCTTTACAGGAAAATGTATTGACACATATTTCATCGAAATTGGGCAATGTAGAGTGTGCATATGCACTAGCAATAGGAAGCAGTTGTATGGGATCTTCAGTCTTAAAAGAAGTAACATCCAGTACAACCAACAATGTTTTCAAGACAGCAGGGTCGCACTTTGTTGGCCGTGTTTCCGCAATTGACGACTGTATCGAAGAAAACAACATGAAGGAACATAAGCATGAACTTCAGATTTCAGTAAAGGAATTCGATTTATCTGTGGTGTATGATAATGTCGATGATGCACTGATCACATGAAGCAAATCAACTAGCTTCAGCGAAATCATACAAAGCTTCATCACGAAGGTTGTCGTGACAACGTCGATAATGGCGAACAGGATGAACATGACATAGCTGAACCGTACTTTACTCTACTTTGAAGTTAGCAGGCAGCTGAAGAAGGAAGAAAATTTGAAACGTCATTTTTCGGTTAGAGTTGATCAAGGAGAACTTAGTTTCACGTTAGCAATTTGAAACACATGTTCTGAATACTATTATAAATGACTCTGTCGTTAAGCAAGAAGTACTTGATTACTTCAGACAAATCTTCCAGAATGCATTAAAGAAATTTTAATTCTGTGGTATACTATGTATGGGGAGTCGCTAATCTAGTACTGTACTTAGGTGAAGATAAATTTTCGCTTATTTTCGTATAATGCATAAGGTATTGCAAATACTCTGTTTAAACGTTTTAAAGTCTGTCAGTGACGGCTACATCATTTACGCTTGATTAATCTGTTTATAATAAAACAGAAAAGCCTATCTCAGTTGAATTACCTTAAACGGCAATATTATAACTGACAAATCCGAAAATAGCTGTATTTCGCAGCGCAGAGTGGGCACGATGTTTGATGTGACTGCGCGGCCCCTCCCGCCGGAAGTTCGAGTTCTCCCTCAGGCATGGGAGTGTTTGTTGTTCTTATCATAAGTGTGTTTAGTGTGTAAGTCTAGGGACTTACGTCCTCAGTGGTTTGGTCCCTTAGGAATTCAAACACGTCTTTGAACTGTATTTCGAGACAATGAGGCCAGTGCTACTGGGGGATAGAATTGAAGTATTCATTGTGAACCCCCGTAAAACAGGCATGAATGCCGGTACTCCTTTTAAGTGGTGTTCGCAGTACGAGTGATGCGATTATGATCATTGTAGAAAAGTCGAGACTGAAATAGGCAACGAATGTGATCTAGTAGTCAAGCTTCGATTCTGTAATATGCTACGAACTTGAAAATATGTATTACGCGAATAATGTGCTCCATGATTGTGTGGAATGGTTGGTTGATTTGGAGTGAAAGCGATTAAGACCGGATGGAAGTCGGTTCCTCCACAGTGTTACAGTGTTAAATGTGTTTCAGATGGTTTTTTTTCCTCTCCTTTCGCCGGATTTGGGTAAAAAAAGCCACACACAGTTATACATACAACAGGAGAAAACATTGACCAATCTAACAAGAACATGCTAATCTCTTCAGAGCAGGCCTGACCACGAATTGCGCTCCGGGAACGTGGTCGCACAGTCTGTTCAGCGCTACTGTTTCTCCCAGCACTGCGCTATTCCGAGCGGGTGTGTGAGTGATACAGTTATATCCGGAGGCTACATGCGCGGAAAACTTGGGAAGACGTTGTGTTTGTAACACAGCGAGACAACTTTTAAAAGGCAAATATTGCATCGTTGTATCTCAAGTGTTTATTTTTAAATTTTAATTTTTCTACCAAAAGTTCTACATCTACATCTACATGGATACTCTGCAAATCACATTCAAGTGCCTGGCAGAGGGTTCATCGAACCACCTTCTTAATTCTCTATTATCTCATTCTCGTACAACACCCGGAAAGAATGAACACCTATATCTTTCCGTACGAGCTCTGATTTCCCCTATTTCATCGTGGTGATCGTTCCTCCCTATGTAGGTCGGTGTCAACACAAATTTTCGCATTCGGAGGAGAAAGTTGGTGATCGGAATTTCGTGAAAAGATTCAGTCCGAACGAAAAACGCCTTCCTTTTAATGATATCCAGCCGAAACCCTGTATCATTTCTACCACACTCTCTCCCATATTTCGCACTAATACAAAGCGTGCTGCCTTTCTTTGAACTTTTTCCTATCTGCTAAGGATCCCACATCGCGCGGCAGTATTCGAAAAGAAGACGGACAAGCGTAGTGTAGGCAGTCTCGTTAGTAGGTCTGTTACATTTGGTTAGCGTTCCCCACAACATTTTCTATGTATTCATTCCAATTTAAGTTGTTCGTTATTGTAATACCTAGGTATTGAGTTAAATTTACGGCTTTTAGATTTATCGTCTAACCGAAGTTTAACCAATTCCTTTTAGCACTCATGTGTATGACCTTACACTTTTCATTATTTAGGGTCAACAGCGACTTTTCGCACCGTTCAGATATCTTTTCTAAATCGTTTTGCAGTTTTTTTAATATTCCGATGACTTTATTAGTCGATAAACGACAGCGTAATCTGCAAACAACCGAAGACCGCTGCTCAGATTGTCTCCCAAATCGTTTATATAGATCAGGAACAACAAAGGGCCTATAACACTACTTTGGGGAACGCCAAAAATCCCTTCTGTTTACATAGGCAGAAAAATAACCCATTGTGGACGGAGCAGGGAGGACATAAAAAGTAGACCAGCGCCGGCAAAAAAGGGCATTCCTGGCAAGGAGAAGTCTGCTGGTGTCAAACATAGGCGTTAGTCTGAGGAAGAAATTCCTGAGAATGTACGAGTGGAGCACAGGTAATGAAACATGGTCTGTGGAAAAACTGGAATTGAAGAGAGTGAAGCATTTGAGATTTCGTTCTGCTGAAGAATGTTGAAAATTTGGTTGCTGATAAGATAAGGAATGAAGTGGTTTTCCGCAGAATCGTCAAGGAAAGGAATATATGGAAGATACTGACATGAAGGAGGGACGTATGGTAAGACATCAGTGAATAATTTTCGTAGTGGTAGATGGAGCTGTAGAGAGAAAAACTGTAGAGGAATAGGTTGGGTTGGGTTGTTTGGGGGAAGAGATCAAACAGCGAGGTTATCGGTCTCATCGTATTAGGAAAGGATGGGGAAGGAATTCGGCAGTGCCCTTTCAAAGGAACCATCCCAGCATTTGCCTGGAGTGATTTAGGGAAATCATGGAAAACCTAAATCAGGATGGCTGGAAGCGGGATTGAACCGTCGTCCTCCCAAATGCGAGTCCAGCGTGCTACCACTACGCCACTTCGCTCGGTGTAGAGGAAGACAATGACTGGAATAGATCCAACAAATAACTGAGGACATAGGTTAAAAAAATAAAAGTAAATGAAACGAAAAAATAAGAAAGAGCAATAACTCTGTTACTTAATTCAGTATCTGCATTACACAGTGCTCTACAGTGAGCAGAACTACAAAAGCCTTTACTTGCAGGTACGTTACTACGGTTAAAGATGCACTCAAAGTGGTGGAGTTAGCAGATTAATATCGATTAAACGCTATCGATGGCGAGACTTTGTATGTTCTACAATAGAAAAATGCCGTTCGCATACTTACCTTTAATCAAACAATGAGAAAACTTCAGCGGCTTGTCTGTGCAGACGAGGAAATTGCTGTTGGGATAACATTTTATACGCTTATCAGTTCGAGGGAGTGAGGTACATCGGCGACCAAAAGCGAGAGCCTGTGTTATTTCAATTGCTATACAAAGTTCCTTTGGATATGTATGCATCTAAAAATGAACAACCATTGCGTCGCCTACAGCCGTTATGAAATACATTAAATTAATTCGCAACTGCGAATAATGACAAAAACCAGATGTGGAATGGAATGACGACAGTGAAAATTTGTGCCGAACCAGGACTCGATACCTGATTTCCCGCTTATCGCGAACGTTCACCTTACCACTCAGCTATCCGTGCACGATTAATGGTCATATCCAAACTCGGGATGACGACATGTGAAAGTTTGGTTCCGGCCGTGAATCGTGCACGGATAGCCGAGTGGTAAGGCGAACGCTCGCGATAAGCGGGAAATCACGTATCGAGTCCTGGTTCGGCACAAATTTTCACTGTCGTCAATCCATTCCACATCTGGTTTTTGTCATTATTCACAGTTACGAATTCATTTAGCGTAAAAGCGAGAACGGTCTGACATATAAATCAAAGTCACTCTGCAACATACGAAGTCTTCGAATCTCTTGAAGAACTCATAACGAAATGTTTGAATTATTGAAACGTAGTCATTCATGTCGGGCACATAAAAGACAATCTTGACGCCCAGGAAACGTTCCACGTCGTGAATGTTAAGCTGATTTTTACGCTAGACTAACGTCCGTTTGATAGCATCGGTCTTGTTCGCCATATCTGTAAGAAAATGATTCTCCCCTTACATCACAGCACTTAATAAATTCAAATATTTGGTCCTGCTAACCATAGAACATTTTGTCAGTGTTCTATTTACCCTTAACTCAGTTTTTTCCGTAACAGACTCTCGTTTGTCAGAAGGTGAATGCTTCATGTCATCTTCGTGATTGGCGTTGTAATTATTTTCCATCTCATAGTAGTCTACTGGCGTATTAAGCACATTGCAACTACGCGAAAAGTGATGCAAACCTCATACAGTTAGGAATAATGTGCCTTCATCCCCCCGCCACGCTGTTTTTTACTTTTTTGTGGGCAAGTGCGAAAGCGCCACAGTATTCTTAATGCAGAACATAAATGTAATGTAACAAACTGGTAAGAATATGACTGCCTTAATCCAACGGTGTCCGGTGGCAGTCTGTTTACTTCTCGCCCCAGAAGCCGCAGCGCTCATAGTCTAGGAAAGAGCGTGGCCGGAGCGCTGGCGGACGCCTAGGCCTGCTTTAGATAGTGCAGTGGTCCTCAGATCCAAAACCTCTGATGTAAGTCAAATCAAATGGTTCAAATGGCTCTGAGCATTATGGGACTTAACATCTGAGGTCATCAGTCCCCTAGAACTTAGAACTACTTAAACCTAACCAACCTGAGGACATCACACACATGCATGCCCGAGGCAGGATTCGAACCTGAGACCTAGCGGTCGCTCGGTTCCAGACTGTAGCACCTAGAACCGCTCGGCCACACAGGCCGGCTAATGTAAGTCATCGCAGTCACTATCTGATAGAAAGCATCCGGTCACCCGTACGTAAGCCGGGATGAACCACTACACATAACAGGAGGAGCTGCCAACACAAGTGACACGGTGTTGTCAGTAGAGAACTAGTATCGGTAACAACAGATCAGGATACATCGGCAGCTTCCGACATGGACTAGTCCTTGGATAATATCTGAGTAATAAATCAATCAGGGATGTTTCGGCCCTTCTACTGCTGCCCAAGTCGACTGTTGTTGATGTGACTGTGAGGTGGAAACCCGAACAAACAGCTAAACCAATAGCAGGCAGACGTCACGTACTGACAGACACGTATCGTCACGTTAAAAATTGCATGAATTTAGCGGGAGAAGTCACTCCTGTGCTCAAATGTGATACCAGCTATCTAGCTACCACAACGACTGTGTTGAGAAGTTAGAAAAAATGGTCGAGCAGCCCCTCGTTGTTGTTGTTGTTGTGGTCTTCAGTCCTGAGACTGGTTTGATGCAGCTCTTCATGCTACTCTATCCTATGCAAGCTTCTTCATCTCTCAGTACTTACTGCAGCCTACATCCTTCTGAATCTGCTTACTGTATTCATATCTTGGTCTGTACGATTTTTACCCTCCACGCTGCCCTCCAATGCTAAATTTGTGATCCGATGCCTCAGAACATGCCCTACCAACCAGACCATTCTTCATGTCAAATTGTGCCACAAACTCCTCCTCTCCCCAATTCTATTCAATACTTCCTCATTAGTTATGCGATCTACCCATCTAATCTTCAGCATTTCGAAAGCTTCTATTCTCTTCTTGTCCAAACTATTTATCTTCCATATTTCAATTCAGTACATGGCTACACTCCATACAAATACTTTCAGAAACGACTTCCTGACATTTAAATCTGTACTCGATGTTAACAAATTTCTCTTCTTCAGAACCGCTTTCCTTGCCATTGCCAGTCTACATTTTATATCCTTTCTACTTCGACCTTCATCAGTTATGTTGCTCCCCAATAGCAAAACTCCTTTACTATTTCAAGTGTCTTATTTCATAATCTAATTCCCTCAGCATCAACCAGACTTAATTCGACTACATTCCATAATCCTCGTCTTGCTTTTGTTGATGTTCATCTTATATCCTCCCTTCAAGACACTGTCTATTCCGTTCAACTGCTCTTCCAAGTCCTTTGCTGTCTCTGACAGAATTACAGTGTCATCCACGAACCTCAAATTTTTAATTTCTTCTACATGGATTTTAATACCTACTCCGAAATTTTCTTTTGTTGCCTTTACTGCTTGCTCAATATACAGATTGAATAGCATCGGAGAGACGCTACAACCCTGTCTCACTGCCTTCCCAAACACTGCTTCCCTTTCATGCCCCTCGACTCTTATAACTGCCATCTGCTTTCTGTACAAATTGTAAATGGCCTTTCGCTCCCTCATAAGCCACACATTTTTGTAGTGAACGACACTTCACGTCCTATAAAGAGCGTCGCCACTAGAGAGGGAAAAACTGCAAACGGCTGGTGATGAATCACGCTACACCCAGGTCCTATGGAAGGGTTTGGGCTCAGCAAACGCCTAGGGAACGTTAACTGTGAAAATTTGTAGTACCAGATGTTACGCAGTTGGGGCACGATCCCCTAACTGCATTTACATAAATGGCAAATGCAGAAGGAAATTAATACATTCTACAGCTTTCAGTAAAGGGCGTATACAGCCAACACGTTGCATAAAGTCTATTGTTAGAAGTCTGACCCGTTTTCAGTAACACTAAGTGTATCTTCTTCATAAGGATTAAAGTCTCTAGGGCAACCTACACTCCCACGTAGTGCCACCTACCCGCCGTTCCTGTCCATGCTCCCCATTCTTGCTACTTTGAGATTCCCGCAAGATGTCGAACGAAACTGCACATCTACACTGAGGGTGGTGGATTCACTGCCCATCGAGGCGAATCAGTTACATATCTAGTGGTTGGCACAATTGCGTAGTAAACGGGAACTCCGGGGTTCGAATCCCGGTTCGGCACACATGTTCACTCGACGCCGCTGAAACCGCATGAAGTCCCAATCAAACTGACCTCAACAGTTCCTTGCATTTCCTTTCTTTCCTCCCCTCTCTAGCTTTAATGTACATATATGTATCGCAGTATGTTGTTCTGCGTGGTGTCTGTTTTTCTTTCGGACATGTCCTAAAGAACAGATACCGCGCATTCAGACAAATGTTGTCTGATGACCCCGCCGGCTGTCCAGTGACGGGTCGGTGTGCCACCAGCATCAGAGGCAGCAACGCTGACAAATAGCGGATGCTGGCCGCCGCCTGTGGTACGTACCACCAGATGTGGCCACATCGCTTGATTAATGGCTCTTGTTTGACGCACTGCTCGGCCTAAAAATTGCCATTTGTTACGTCTTGCTGACAGTTGTTCTGAAATTTATGGCCGTTTACATTTCTTATCAAGCAGCGCTGTCCTGCTCGTAATGTTGCCTTCTGGTCATTAATTACCACAAGAGCAACTTTCACCCAACTTGCGGTGCTGTCACAAATTAATTCAAATTTGTTATCAAGAAGGTTAGTAAGCACATATATTGACTACCGCTCAACTTAATTACCATGTGGCTGAGTAATCTATTGTGACAGTGTGCTACCTATCCGTTCTAAGATGTAGTGTGCTGCCTGTTTAAGCCAAGTCGTCATCGTGCGCATGTGAGCTCATCTTAGACTCTCCCAACTACTTATTCAGCTCCAGGCTATGGAGAGTGTGATGCAACGTAATCTTTAAAAAGATGTTGAATTGATACTTTTTCACCCTTGAGTTGTCCGCCCCAGTAGCTGAGTGGTCAGCGTGACGGATTGCCGTCCTCTGGGCCCGGGTTCGATTCCCGGCTGGGTCGGAGATTTTCTCCGCTCAGGGACTGGGTGTTGTGTTGTGTTCATCATCATTTCATCCCCATCCGGCGTGCAGGTCGCCCAATGTGGCGCCGAATGTAATAAGACCTGCGATATGGCGGCCGGACCTGCCCCGCGAGGGGCCTCCCGGCCAATAACGCCAAACGCTCATCATCATCATCACCCTTGAGTTGGTAATTCTGGCAACGTAACTGCGTAGAGCGTGAGATTACCACTCCTTCCATCAAGAGAAAAGTTTAGATACCGAGTAGTTACTCCATATTAGACGCGTGATGGCTTATTTACGACATCCTTCGAGGACATATAATGCCGCTCTGATCACTGGTCGCTTCACAGCCAAACTACTGCAGGTAACTAGCCGTGGACGTTGTGTGACCTGTTGCGCCTGGCTTTGCTGGGGCAGAGACAGTATGTGAATGCGTCGTCTCTCCTGTCTGGGATAGCACATTTAGTTGGAATCAAGGGTGGACATTAACAGATTTATTCAGTCTCAGGGTACGTTAATTGAAGTCAATGCTGAGCAAATGCAGCCGAACCGCCATTCAAATCAGCTGAGGCTGTCACACAAGACAATACGCTCCCATGCAAGGTTACCATGACTCCAAACAGCCACAATCACTGAGCCTACTTAAATTCTGGGAATTGAAATGGGCTATAGCTACCACCCTGTACCCACTCCCAGATCCGCACTTGTCCCTTTCTAATCAAACGCCTTCACTCCCGCTTCAGCGGCCACGCGCCATTACCATCTATACCCACGCCATCAACCACAGCCACATTTATTTTTTGAGTCAACGGTATTCTGATTGATTTTATGCGGCCCGCCATGAATTTCTCTCCTGTGCCGACATCTTCATCTCAGAGGAGCATTTACAACTTACACCCTCAATTACTTTTTGTATGTATTCCCATCTCTGTAGATTTTACCTTCTACTCTTAACCATAGTACTACTCTCTGATGCCTTAATACGTGTCCAATCACCCTGTCGCCTCTTATCACTGCTTTCCATATTTTCCTTCCTTCGCTGGTTCTGCGGCGAACATCATCAATCCTTAACTTATCAGTCCACACAATTTTCAACGTTCTTCTGTAGCGCTATACTTCAAATGTCTCGCGTATATACTTTTCCGATTTTCCCTGAGTCCATGATTGACAATTATACAATACTGTGCCCATAACGTACACTAATGGCCATTACAATTGCTACACCACGAAGATGACGTGCTACAGACGCGAAATTTAACCGAAAGGAAGAAGATGCTGTGATATGCAAATGATTAGCTTTTCAGAGCAATTATAAAAGATTGGCGCCGGTGGCGACACCTACAACGTGCTGACATAAGGAAAGTTTCCAACCGATTTGTCATACACAAACAGAAGTTGACCGGCGTTGCCTCGTGAATCGTTGTTGTGATGCCTCTTGTAAGGAGGAGAAATGCGTACCATCACGTTTCCGACTGTGATAAAGGTCGGGTTGGAGCCCATCGCGAATGCGGTTTATCGAATCGCGACATTGGTGCTCTTATCACTAGCAGTTGAGATGACAGGTATCTTATCCGCATGGCTGTAATGGATGGTGCATCCACGTATCGATCCCTGAGTCAACAGATGGGGACGTTTGCAAGACAAAAACCGTCTGCACGAACAGTGCGACGACGTTTGCTGCAGCATAGACTATCAGCTCGGAGACCATGGCTGCGTTACCCTTGACGCTGAATTACAGACAGGAGCGCCTGCGATGGTGTACTCAACGACATTTTTTCGGGTGAATCCAGGTCCTGTTTACAGCATCATGATGGTCGCATCCGTGTTTGGCGACATCGCGGTGAACGCACATTGGGAGCGTGTATTAGTCATCGCCACACTGGCGTATCTCCCGGTGTGATGGTATGGGTTGCCATTGGTTACACGTCTCGGTCACCTCTTGTTCGCATTGACCGCACTTTGAACAGTGGACGTTACATTTAACATGTGTTACGATCCGTGGCTCTACCCTCCATTCGATCCCTACAAAACGCTACATTTCAGCAGGATAATGCACGAACGCATGTTGCAGGTTCTATACGGGCCTTTCTGGGTACAGAAAATGTTCGGCTGCTGCCCTGGCCAGCACATTATCCAGATCTCTCACCAACTGAAAACGTCTGGTCAATGGTGGCCGAGCAACTGCCTCGTCACAATACGCCAGTCACTACTCTTGATGAAATGTGGTATCGTGTTGGAGCTGCATGAGCAACTGTACCTGTACACGCCATACAAGCTCTGTTTGACTCAATACCCAGGCGTATCAAGGCCGTTATTACGGCCAGAGGTGGTTGTTCTGGGTACTGATTTCTCGGGATCTATGCACCCAAATTGAGTGAAAATGTAGTCATATGTCATTTCTAGTATAATATATTTGTCCAACGAATACCCGTTTATCATCTGCGTTTCTTCTTGCGTAGCAGTTTTAATGGCCAGTAGTGTATATTATCAGAAATTTCTTCCTCAGATTGATGATAACATTTCATTCTAATAATCTTCTTTTGGCCAGGAATTCCCGTTTGGTCGTGTTAGACTGCTTTTAAGTTTTCCTTGCTTCGTTCCTCATGAGTTCACTTTGCTTCAAGTGAAGCAGAATACTTTAACTTCATCTACGTTGTGAAGACAAATTGTGTTATAAATTTTCTTGTTATTGTCATTTCTGTTATGTCATAGTGCTTTGGTCTTCCTTCGTTTTATTCTCAATCCCTATTCTGTTCTCTTTACTATTGATTCCTTTCAACTGATCGTGTGATTCTTCTTCACTCTCGCTGAGCGAATCTTAGCACTGATACCCTTGCACCCTGATTTCCAATCCCACTCTTGAAATTCGCTATTATTTCCGTCAAAGTTTTTCTACGTACAGACTGAACACTAGGGGCGAAGGCTGCATCCATTTCTTACATCCATCTTAACCCGAGCATTTGTTTTTCGTCCTACAATCAGTTTTGTTCCGTCTTGATTCTTAAATGTCACACCTGTTTCCATATAGGTTACTTCATTTTTGTCAGAATTTCATATATTGCACCATTTCCCAACATCGAACGCTTTATCAAGTCGACAAACCATACGATCGTGCCTTGTTTTTTCTTCATTCTTGGTTCCGTTATAAAGCGCAAGTGCCTTTACCTTTTGCCAAACCAAAACTGATTGTCATCTAACAAATCCTTAATTTGCTTCTCCAATCTTCTATATATTGTTCTGTCAGCAGCTTGGATGGATAATCCGTAAAACCCATTGAGCTATGATTTGGGACTGTGTGTATACTTTTCCGAAAGTTATTGGTATGTCACCAGTCTGCTGGTGTCTACACACCAACTTGAATAATAGGTTCGGTTGCCACTTCTCCCCCCCCCCCCCCCCCCCAGCGATTTTAGAAATTCAAGTTGAATGTTACCTATCCCTCCCGCCATATTTTGTCTTAAGTCTTTCAAAGTGTGTGTGTTTTTTTTAAATTCTGATTCTAATACTGGATCCTCTGTCTCTTGTATATCGACTCCAGTTTCCTCTCCTACCATGTCACCAAACAACTACCCCTCACAGTGGCCTTAGGTGTACTCTTTCCATCTATCTGCTTTCTCCTCTGATCTTGAAAGTTCAGTGCCAATTGTACCTTTAATGTTGCCGCCCTTGTTTTTAATTTAACGGAACGTTTTATGACTTTTCTATACGCTCAGTCAGCCCTCCCGACGACAGTTTCTTTTTTTATTTCTTCACTTATTTTCATGCAGCCACTTAGTCTTGGTTTCCCTCCTCTTCCTGTTTATTAGATCCCTAAGTAACTTTATTGCAGTATCCAGTCTTTCTCTGAACATTTTTTTGTAATTACTTCTTTCGTCCATCAACGGAAGTATTTCTTCTGTTACTCGATGTTTCTTTGCAGTTACCTACCTATTACCTATGCTTGTTTTCCCAACGCTTGTGACGGCTCTTTTTATATATGTCTACCTATCTTCATTTGAAATGCTTACCATTTTATTCCATATTGCAAGATCCACATCTGTAACGCACGTCATTGTCTGTCAGTACTTCACTATCCCACTTCCACCTTCACTGATTGTTCCACAGGGTTCTCTTGAATTTCAGTTTACTGTTCACCGTACATATGTTGCATTCTGAGTCTGTATCTACTCCTGGGTACGTCGTACAATCTAATTTGTGACTTCGGATATTATTACTAGCTTAACAGAATAAGGACGAAACCATGAAGGAGACGATATCCTCACTTACTCACGATTCAGTCCACACCACAACTCCACATTTTCGGCGGCAAACACGGAAGCTTATTTTTCACAACTAACTGCACAGTCCATGTGGCCCCATAAGTAGACTCCTGATTTAAGAGGGTGGTGTTGTCACTGTACTAGTTTCGTCGCTCTTCATGCTCACGAACCTGGCTCCGATTCTGTCTTTTCTGACACCGACTTGGCCTCAGACGGCCTCAATCCTTAGTCAGCAGTCATAAGAATTTGCCTAGCGTTGTTGACACCATGAGCCAGTTAATTAATGGCAGTGAGAGATTTATACCTGCCGATCGACGAAATGGAGGCAGAGCCAATTGGCCATAGAGCAGGACATGGACATCAAGAGCATTTACAGTATGAGTACACTTGTCAGACGTCGATTCTAAACGCATCTGTGAGGAAAGTGACCCGCAGTCTGTCTGCACACGCCCACGAAGCTTTCAGTTTCGCGCCAGAGCAATGTTTTGTGTTTAGTTTTTCACTGAAGTTATACATTACTTTGGATCCAGTTCGGACACTGAACACGCTCATCATGATGTTTTAGGTGGTGTGGATTGCAGCTTTCGTTTTAAAGCATCTCGTCCCCACATCTGGTCGTACACTAACTTCGAAAATTACCACAGCTTCGTTGTACTTAACATCCTCCAACAAATCGGCCAGTGTTTGTGGTTGATTCATGGAAATCGTACTGCTGCGCATTAACTCACTTTTTATCCATGGTGCCGCGTTTTGTATACCTACCCTGCTCGATATTAAAAATGCAGCCGCGTATAGTTGAACACTGTCATCCAGGAGAGCAGCTCTGACCACAGTATATCCCATTTATCTGCATGGAAGTTGAAAATAATTCCAATATTACCTGTTTTTTCCCGTTTGTGGGGGAAGTGGGTATAAATCTACTGAAGCGACTGTTGTTTAGTATCTGGACTGTTAAAAGAGATCGAAATTTCATCGTCTGCTGAAGTTCATTTCAAAATGACCTCGATTTCCTACTTGTAATGTAGCTGACAAATTAACACTGAGAGCAATCGCTATGTCTTGTGGTTATAATCCAAAGTTTTCTATACCGCAAACAACATGGAACGCAAGAGTTTCTGTAACAATGCTGTAGACTGCTGATCTGGACATTTCCTAGATATCATTCGAGACCTCAAAAATATCTCTTCCGTAGTGCACTATTTGATCTGCATGCTGGACGATGTCATTACCTGACAGGTGACAACTTTAATCCAAATAGGCAGAGAGGGATATGAACCTCACATCACCAGCTTGCAAATACCTTAATCACGGCGCCACCATGCTGCCTGATGTGAGTGAAATATTTCTATAGAATGCTGCGATCCTTGAGCACATCACACTGCTGAACATGTAAACGTTTCAAATCACGTGTTCGCGTCATCTGCATCCGTGTATATTTGTCGTTATTTTTCATGTAGGTCATGTGTCGTATCACGTATCGATACAGCCCTGCTGGCATCTATAACTGGCAATGGAACTACAAGTCCCCGTCAGTATCTTGTGGACCCAATGGAGCACGCCCCCTGTCCCACACCTCCGGCGGCTCCGGGCTACGAGCGCCTTTTGCCGCTGCAATGTAGGAGGACCAGCGGCATCCAGAAGTGCATCCACACTCAAAGCACCATCATTCGGGACGCTACTCAGATGCCACCTAGTCGCGGTCCCGCTACTATCGTTAGTGCATTAGTTCAGTGACCCACTTTCTTGTTGACACTGAGATCTGGACTCTACTTCTTGCTGTATTATTTATAATGAATCCTCGTTCACAAGATGTACAAGTTAGGTAAAAATCTTCTATTTACTGTGTTAGCTAGGTAAATCTTCTGTTTACTGTGTTAGCTTGTTCGATAATCATTTTTGCTCCTGTCCAGTTTTCCTAAGATGACAGTTGTGGCACCACTATGTAGCTCACCGCTCCTTACCGTTGCATACGAAGTCGAGCACATCGTCAATCGTCTGACTGGTTTTATCAGTCCACCATGACACCCTCCCTTGTGCCAACCTCTTCATATCAGAGTAGCACATGCACCCAACGTCCTCTATTATTCTCCTGTGCTCCCCTCCAGTGTCTATCCTCTACAGCTCTCTCTAGTATCATGGAAGTTATTCCCTGATGGTTTAACAAATATCCTATCATCCTGTTCTTGTCATTGCTTTCCTCGTATTTTTCGCATCGCTGATTGTACAGAGAACCACCTCACTTCTAAGCAGTCCACCTACTTTTCAACAACTTGCTCCAGCACCACATCTCAAACACTTTGATTCTTTTCTCTTCCAGTTTGCCCACAGTCTATGATTCGTTTCCATACAATGCTGGTCTCCATATATAAATTCTTAGAGATTACTTCAACAAATAAAGGCCATTTTTTTACTGTGGTAAACTTCCTTAGCCAATGAATACACTTTCTTCTAGTGCTAACCTGCGTTTCACGTCTCCTTCAGTTAGCAATCACAAGCTACACTACTGGCCATTGAAATTCCTACGCCAAGAAGATGAGGTGCTACAGACCCGAAATTTAACAGACAGGAAGGAGATGCTGTGATATACAAATGATTAGCTTTTCAGAGCATCCACACAAGGTTGGCACCTGTGACGACACCTACAACGTGCTGACATGAGGAAAGTTTCCAACAGATTTCTCATACACAAACAGCAGTTGACCGGCGTTAACTGGTGAAAAGTTGTTGTGATGCCTCGTGTAAGGAGGAGAAATGCGTACCATCACGTTTCCGACTGTGATAAAGGTCGGATTGTAGCCCATCGCGATTGCGGTTTATCATATCACGACATTGCTGCCCGTATTGGTCGAGATCCAATGACTGTTAGCAGAATACGGAATCGGTGGGTTCAGGAGGGTAATACGGAACGCCGTGCTGGATCCCAACGGCCTCGTATCACTAGCACTCTAGATGACAGGCATCTTATCCGCGTGGCTGTAACGGATCGTGCAGTCACGTCTCGATCCATGAGTCAACAGATGGGGACGTTTGCAAGACAATCAACATCTGGACGAACAGTTCGACGATGTCTGCAGCAACATGGACTATCAGCTCGGAGACCGTGGCTGCGGTTACCCTTGATGCTGCATCAGAGACGGGTGAGCTTGCGATGGTGTACTCAATGACGAACCTGGGTGCACGAATGGCAAAACGTCATTTTTTTCGGATGAATCCATTTTCTCTTTACAGCATCATAATGGTCGCATCCGTTTTTGGCGACATCGCGGTGAACGCACATTAGAAGCGTGTATTCGCCATCGCCATACTGGCGTATCTCCCGGCGTGATGGTATGGAGTCCCATTGGTTACACGTCTCGGTCACCTCTTGTTCGCACTGACAGCTCTTTGGACACTGGACGTTACATTTCAGATGTGTTACGAACCGTGGCTCTACCCTTCATTCGATCCCTGAGAAACCTTACATTTCAGCAGGATAATGCACGACAGCATGTTTCAGGTCCTGTACGGGCCTCTCTCTATACAGAAAATGTTCGACTGCTGCCCTGGCAAGCGCATTCTTCAGATCCCTCACCAATTGAAAACGTCCGGTCGATGGTGACAACAGTACGCCAGTCACTACTGTTGATTAACTGTGGTATCGAGTTGAAGCTGCATGGGCAACTTTTCCTGTACCCACCATCCAAGCTCTGTTTGACTCAATGCCCAGGTGTATCAAGGCCGTTATTACGGCCAGAGGTGGTTGTTCTGTGTACTGATTTCCCAGGATCTATGAACCCAAATCGCGTGAAAATGTAATCACGTGTCAGTTCTAGTATATTTCTCCAATGAATACCCGTTTATCATCTTCATTTCTTCTTTGTGTAGCAATATTAATGGCCAGTAGTGTATTTTTCTTCCAAGGTAGTTGAATTTCTTAACTGGGCTACGTTTTGGTCCCTAATTTCAATGGTACTTTTCTCACTAATATCATTTCCACTACTCCTCATTACTTTCGTCTTTCTTCGATTTCTTCTCAAGTGAATGTAATTCTGTGCTGCGGATAACTGAGAACAAGAGGAGCGACTAAGCCGCAACAGATGTGTGAGGTTTCCAAAAATTATAGAAGGGAAGCAGCGTTAATTCAAGAAATATCCCACCATACTTCAGATGTTCCTCTTAATCATATCTGTTCTTGCAATTTTCCTACTTCTGCTGATTTTCAGGGCTGATTGAATTCTTGCTTTGATACTAAGTACACAACTAAATTTCTGTGTAAAATGGCCGTCCACTTCTGTTTCATCATACCATTTTATTGTTGTTAAACCTACCTTATAAGATTCAGTCCTGAAAATCTCCTTTCGTTTTGTTTTGTGTTTAATCATCGCATATGCAAGCAACTGACATGTGTGTTACCCGTTTTCAGTATTTATGGTAAAGCTTATTTCATGTATTGCTGTGAGTTTCAGTACTCGTTTGTCGTTTTTACCCATAGAGATTTGAATCCGCCTTTTTTAAAAGGATTTGTCAAGAAATGTAAATTGCAAACAAACTGTCCTGTCTGACGGAATATAATTCTGTACACTATAATTGTTAGTTTTAATGAAGGTTTATTGACTTCTACTAATCTTTGCTATACATAATACCTAATTATAATTCTTACAATTTTAAAACGGAAAAAATCCACCGTTTTAAAAGAGATTGGCTTTAGGACAGGGAGAAAAATTGTCGCGTCCCACTGACATGTCCTGGAGGGAGTAGGAAGGAAGGACTGCACGAATGCGCATCATGGAACTTCCCGACAAGGTACATCGAGAACAACTTCTGCTAGTAGGCCGTCTGCTCATCACTTGCTTGGCTGAAAAGTAGGCTATCGAGTGGGTTAGAGTACGGAACTCGGCAGGAATCTAGGGGATCCGAGGAGGATATCATAAAGCGGGAGATAGGATTACTATTACTGGAAGCACACCCTGGCACATTCCCTATGTACGTCTATCTTCAAAGTGTCTTCATTTGGTTATGAGCCGGCCGAAGTGGCCGTGCGGTTAAAGGCGCTGCAGTCTGGAACCGCAAGGCCGCTACGGTCGCAGGTTCGAATCCTGCCTCGGGCATGGATGTTTGTGATGTCCTTAGGTTAGTTAGGTTTAACTAGTTCTAAGTTCTAGGGGACTAATGACCTCAGCAGTTGAGTCCCATAGTGCTCAGAGCCATTTGAACCATTTGGTTATGAGACTGCCTATTTTTCCCTGAGCCTACGTCTCGTGGTGCAGAGGCAAGCGTACCGGCCTAAGTGTCGACTACATCGGTTTCTTCTAAGTCCAGCTCCTGCCACACAGTGACACTCGCAATCCTCCTCCCACGACTAAGCAACAAAAGGCCTTCCCAGTAGGGCGCATAGCCTTTTGTAGGCGTCTTAGCGCACGGCCTCATCTTTTCTGGAAGTTTTCACCCTTACGTATACGGGTGGGGCTGACCACGCTGGAGCGCGTGACATCCTCATGGGGTACACGCATGATATTAGCAAACTGACCGTGTTCAAACTTCACTTTTCCTCGCTTACTCCGAGCCTCGTGATGCGACAGAGTCAGCCCTTGTTGGCAGAACAAATAGTAAGGAGTGGCTGCGTCCGGTCACGTACGTGCCTCTGCTGCTCTGGCTAAAAATTTATATTCTATACTACTGAATTGACAACAGCCTTGCCGCAGTAGTAGCACCGCGCTGTTGGGAAGAGGGATGCACTCAGCCCTTGTGAGGCAAACTGAGGAGCTACTTGATTGAGAAGTAGCGGCTCCCGTCTCGGAAGCTGACATGGCCGGGAGAGCGGTGTGCTGACCACATATCCCTTCGTATCCGCATCCAGTGACGCCTGTGGGATGAGGATGACACTACGGCCAGTCGGTACCTATGGGCCTTCAGGGCCTGTGCTGGAGGAGTTAAGTTTAGTTTAATACTACTGAATTTAGTTTGTCCTTTCTGCTGTTCGCGACAACATAATGGAAGGCTGGTTTCTTACTATACATATAACTTAATAGTAGTTGCTAGAGTTTTAAAATAGAGAAATCCACAATTAAAAAAAATTGTTTAAGAACACCGAGAAACATAATGTAAGATTTGTAATTAACAATATTACAATATTCTGTTACGCTTTAAGTTATTCAGAATCAACACAAAGCAGAAAACTTTAATCAAAGAACAAAATACTGTAGTGGATTACGAAAGCGTGCAGTTAAACTAGAATTTACTATTTTTCAGTCACTATTTGCAGCATTTTTATCTTTTGAGCAGTTAAAAAGTACGTCATAGAATGCCCTATGTTAATGTGGAATATACTGCTTCACCTTGCTCAAGTTTTCCATTTTTTTCACTACGATTGAAACTGTTCTTGAAGGAATTGCTATTGCTGGTGGTGGAGAAACAGATCCTTCCTTAAATTCCTTGAAGAATTAGTAGTTTATTAATCCACTTGTGTTACTAGATCCTCTGATATTTCCAACATATCTATCGCGCGAGTAAACAAGTAGAAGAGACTGTTGATTACAATGTTAAATCTCTCACTTCTAGGGTTGCTCCTTGTTTTAACAGAAAATGTGGTTTTCTTATAGTGTTCTGTCCACCAGTTCTTGGAAGTCTTCAATATGAGATGACTAGACTTCTGTTACTAAGAACTTGCCTACTTTGTCAGTACTTTAATACTGTGATCTATGATCTAATACATAGTAAAAATTCTGTCACGCCGTTTTGAGATAATCACAAAATTTCTGTCAGAGATAGAAAGCACTGCCCCCACGTCGGGTAATATTGCTGTAGTTTTTGGAAACGACCAGAATATGTGATAGTAACAATCGCATAGAGAATTGTTCTTGGTCTGTCCCGCACGTCTTTACAGAACACCTGTGCTCTTGGATGCTTTTGGGTGCAGACTGTAGATACTCCAATAGAAAGGAACAGACTTCATTTCGGCCATTTTTACCATTTCCTTCACAGTAAACGTTATGTGAACTAGATCCTCATTTTATATCACGAACGCAGAAAACATTCAATGTAGGATTCCTTAAGTCAAACATCTTCCGTGCTGGCACTTTCGGCGGACTGGTGTTTTGCATATAAGCAAATTACAAGATAAATATTAGTTTCAGTTGTTCACAGGTACGAGTACCCATCTGTGGTCACCCAAATCGATAACTGAAACTCTTTCTGTAGAAGCTCCTTTAAATGTCACAAGCTGGTATACGCTCTGAGAGCGTCTCTAAGAACAATTTCCGCATTATTGTTATATTTAAGTTTGCACTACCATAATGTGCGTTTTTCAGCAGTGTAATGACTTTCCCGTAAGACGTATGACTGAATATATCCATCTACTGTCACATGAACGGAAGATTCGAGGCTATAACTCTCCTAGCTCTGCTCTGTTCTGAGTTTTTCTCTTAGAGATTAAGCCTTCTTAGTCGTCGTACTCGTTTCCCAATAATCTCAAAATCTAAGAGGAAAGCTTTCATGCTAACGTCTGAACGTGATGCAGTAACCAAACAGATGATAAGAAAAAAAAAAAAACTACCGAGTGCGTCACCATACGGCAACTTTTTTCTTAGTCGTTTCCGTCTGACCTCTTGAATATCTTTCAATCCTTGAGGAAATACGTATTCCACGTTCTTATTAAGATGGTTCAAATGGCTTTAAGCACTTTGGGGGTTAACATCTGAGGTCATCAGTCCCCCAGAACTTAGAACTACTTAAACCAGACTAACCTAAGGACATCACACACAACCGTGCCCAAGGCAGGATTCGAACCTGCAACCGAAGCAGCCACGTAGTTCCGGACTGACGCACCTAGAACCACTCGGCCACAGCAGCCGGCCTCTGATTAAGACTACTGTAAAATTTGTACAAGTGCATATGGAGTTTTTGGTAGGTTGGAAAGCAAGGACATGGCTGCTGCAGTAGTAACACTGAGTACAATAAAGGATACAAGTTACAATTTTTAACTACTGCAAAAGACATAAAACAGGCTTAACTTGTATGAGAATACATATTGACTGACAACATGCTACAACGTGATGAACTTATCACTGTTAAATCAGCATTAATTAAGTGGCAAAGAACAAACTTAGATGAGGGGGCACTCAAAAACAAATTCTTCCCTTTCATTTATTTTAAATAAACCTTATCGGCAGTTAGACAAGAATATCGCGGTTTCCCCCTTTTCTTTGCTCCGCTAGCCTTTAGCTAGATACAATTATAGCTCAGTTTTATAAAAATAGCTTCAGACAGCTATTAGCACCAAACTATCACATAACGAAACAGAAATTGCTATTGATCAATCAATCTAACAAGCCATTCGTTCTGAAAGATTTGTGCATGATAACTTATAATAAATGAGTAGCCTCACACAAGCATTACCTTGCTCTGAACTCAATCTCCACAAGGTCAAACAAAGAAGCGGTGAAGTAACCGTTTAAGAACTAGGCACAAACTAACTTCTAAAAACCTTTCTCCTAACCACATGTTAAGCAAACTGATATGAAACGAGTTATAAAATGAACAGTCAATCCTGACTCCCACCAATGGTGTTAATAAAATGCAGTAAACTCCTTTTCCCTCTTAAAAATGTTCATCTTACGGATAAATTACAATCACTAATACTACTAGAAGGAGCAAAAAAAGCTTCCTTTAAAAAAATAATGAGCTCAAGGGCTTGTTCTAGATGGACAGTTATGACAGCACAAGTTGCTTTGCCCACTTGGTCACACAAACGGACACTATGCTCTAGGCGGGGCACTTAGACTACAGTCTGCCAGCTCGAAAACATAAGAAAACAGTACTAACACACATAAGTTGCTTCAGCAACTAAACCTTACTACATCAGCCAGTAGGCAGTTTATAATCTTGGGCACTGTCGTGAACAAGGGGCCCGGTGATTAAATTATCTACACAGTTATAGCTGTTGTTCGCACTGAAATTATTTTTCAAAAGGAACACAGAGGCACGAACCCTAAACGTACTACCGAATCCAAATTTTCACCTTTAGTTTTCAAGTACGTTATTATCATATTAGAGCTTGTTATACATGCCTTAAACAACCACTAGAAATAGTAGCCCACCAATGAGTTTAGAACTATGTTTCAGCAAAATGTCGAACGTGGTACAATCCCACAGTAATAACCAGGAAAAACATTCTTGCAACTCTCAATCGAGATCTCACAGAAAGAAATACACTACTGGCCATTGAAATTCCTACACCAAGAAGAAATGAAGATAATAAACGGGTCTTCATTGGACAAATATATTATACTGGAACTGTCATGTGATTACATTTTCACGCAATTTGGGTGCATAGATCCTGAGAAATCAGTACCCAGAACAACCAGCTCTGGCCGTAATAACGGCATTGATACACCTGGGCAATGAGTCAAACATAGCTTGGATGGCGTGTACAGGTACAGCTGCCCACGCAGCTTCAACACAATACCACAGTTCATCAAGGGTAGTGACTGGAGTATTGTGACGAGCCAGTTGCTTGGTCACCATTGACGAGACGCTTTCAATCGGTGAGAGATGGAGAATGTGCTGGCCAGGGCAGCAGTCGAACATTTTCTATATCCAGAAAGGCCCGTACAGGACCTGCAACATGCGGTCGTGCATTATCCTGCTGAAATGTAGGGTTTCACAGGGATCGAATGAAGGGTAGAGCCACGGGTCGTAGCACATCTGAAATGTAACGTCCACTGTTCAAAGTACCGTCAATGCGAACAGGAGGTGACCGAGACGTGTAACCAATGGCATCCCATACCATCACGCCTGGGGATACGCCAGTATGGCGATGACGAATACACACTTCCAATGTGCGTTCACAGCGATGTCGCCAAATATGATGATGCTGTAAACAGAACCTGGATTCATCCGAAAAAATGACGTTTTGCCATCCGTGCACTCAGGTTCGTCGTTGAGTACACCATCGCAGGCGCAGACATGGTCACCGAGCTGATAGTCCATGCTGCTGCAAACATCGTCGAACTGTTCTTACAGATGGTCGTTGTCTTGCAAACGTTCCCATCTGTTGATTCATGGATCGAGACGTGGCTGCACGATCCGTTACAGCCATGCGGATAAGATGCCTGTCATCTCGACTGCTAATGATGCGAGGCTGTTGGGATCCAGCACGGCATTCCGTATATTCCTCCTGAACCCACCGATTCCATATTCTGCTAACAGTCATTGGATCTCGACCAATGCGAGCAGCAATGTAGCGATACGATAAACCGTAATTGCGATAGGCTACAATCCGACCTTTATCAAAGTCGGAAACGTGATGGTACGCATTTCTCCTCCTTACACGAGGCATCACAACACTGTTTCACCAGGCAACGCCGGTCAACTGCTGTTTGTGTTTGAGAAATCGGTTGGAAACTTTCCTTATGTCAGCACGTTGTAGGTGTCGCCACCGGCGCCAACCTTGTGTGAATGCTCTGAAAAGCTAATCACTTGCATATCACAGCATCTTCTTCCTGTCGGTTAAATTTCGCGTCTGGGGCATGTCATCTTCGTGGTGCAGCAATTTTAAGGGCCAGTGGTGTAGTTCCTTTAGCAAAACAAGAAAACACAGTCAGTTTACCTTGTATGCTCTTGACGTTACGTTCAGAACAGGTAGTTCGCGTCAGAACCAAACAACAGGCTCCCACGCGGCACCAAATTGTTAAAGCAATTAATGCTGGACACTACAGCCTTAACGGCCAAACAGCGTATTGCACGAGCCCAGTGACAGATGTGAAGCAGTGAATGTGGCCGGTCGTTTCATGTCATTTCGAGCAGCGGAGCATAGCAGCAACTCCGCCTCTTCCCCGGACCGACTACAGCTGGTGCAGACAAACACCGACAGCCCTCAGCAGCAACCGCGTCTGCTTCGTTTCCCAAGCGAAACACTACTTGTACTATTAGGAAGACGCCATGACACGTTTTGCCGTAGAGCCATGGTGCCAAGCTAACAGCTGTGACAATCACTCAGTACCAACTGCCTGACTCGCGAACTGCCGCGCCCTTTCTTTAAGCCGCCGCCAACCAACTGCAGAGTTTTCCAGGAAACTTCTCCACTCTCGCAGATAAACCAGTGCGAATCAAGTATGTCAGAGTGAGCTAGTACTCCTTTTTCCCTCTGCACTCGCTTCCAAGCACTTCTCCATACAACTAAATAAAATAAATGATGCTGATTTCAGAATTATGAAAATTAGATTACTCAGCTATTACAGTATTGTTACTACGATATGTGAGGTTATGTTTGGAATAACCAGATAATGCTATTAGGCTGTTGTTTTTTTGTTAATATCTTGGAGTAAAATTTCAACAATACAATAGCGTAAGAAAACACAACACCGGAAAGTAACGGGAATTAATCTGGAGTATTGAAATTTCACGAATAAATTTGTCTAGTTAAGGTATTTAAGTGATTAACATTGTGTGGTGTGCGTACTGCAAGACATTCGGTACACACACCATCAGATTATTTGACTTGCCGCTCTAACGAAGTAGGCGAGTGTCAGCAATATGTCTCGTGGTCTTATCGTGGCGTGTTTATATTCTACCGTTAGGTCAGACGATAGAAATGCCACTTGCACGCATAGAGTAGCAGATTGACGGTGACCAACTTTAAACAGAACTTGATTAATTTTCACACACATTTATTAAAATAATAAAAGCATAGAAATTACTTAACTTGATTCTGGATGCTGTTTACAATTGACAATCTGAAGTTCCTTTGGTCTTGGTACGTTAATCTTTTCTCACATACCTCTGATACTTGACAAAGTGTCTATTCGTTTATCCTCATGGCTATGTACAGGAATATGGTAATCTTATTAGGCGCAGACTGAACTTGACTATAGACTGGTGCAGACTAATGTAGACTAATGCAGATTGACTAATCGGAGGTCTGTAACTCGTTATAATACGTCGCGCGTTCAGGTATCACTGCGCGAGTGTGATCCGCGAGGAGAAAAGGTTCTACGTTAGCAGCAATCTCATTGGCTGCATTACATATTAATACGCGGATCGGCGGGAGCAGAATTTGGTCAGTGCTGTTGTGCTTAGTGGGGCGCGCTCTATTGTGAAAGTTGTGTACGCGCTGACTACGCTGAACTATGTACACAACACATAGAAAGACCACGGGTTAATGTAAGCACGAGGTTATCCGTTACAAATGCGGAGCCGGCCGTTGTGGCCGAGCGGTTCTAGGCGCTGCAGTCCGGATCTGAGCTGCTGCTACGGTGGCATGTTTGAATCCTGCCTCAGGCATGGATGTGTGTGATGTCGTAAGGTTAGTTAGCTTTAAGTAGTTCTAAGTCTAGGAGACTGATGACCTCAAATGTTAACTCCCATAGTGCCTAGAGCCATTTGAATCATTTTGAAGAAATGCGGAATGCTTGTACATTAATAACACAGGTCTGAGACATAAAAATGGTTTCAAATTTATTAAGTGATTTTTATAGTGTTTTCAACGCGGATTTCGGGAAAAATAGTGAAAAAATTCCATCACGTACAGTTATTTCACAAACTGCATGTCAACTTTTGGCTTTTTTCGATATTTCAGCACTGTAGTGGGATGGAATTTTGGTTTTTAGGGTTTCCATAAACTGTTATTTAGCCGTTGTTACACTAGATATACGTAGAATAAAGAGTAATTAGGAGAAACCAGCAGTATTTTCATGTCAGTGCCTGTCTGTCGCGCTTCCCCGCCATCACCAAGCAGTGAGCTTCTGCTGTTTCCCTTCAGTTCACAGTACCTCTTCATTCTATGCTGTTTACGTGTAGTTGTTACTAGTGCTTTAAATTAGTGACTTTTTGTGTTATGAAGTTGCTTTATGGGCAATGGACAATGGCTACCAGAGGATGTATAAACTCGCCAGATTGCTTCTGCTACATTTGTGGTAGCTATGCCGTTAAAAAGCCACAAACGAACACTTCCCATTTTGTTGAAAAAGTATATTTCGGCTATTTCGGTATAAAGTTAAGCGAGTAAGATAAGCCTTGGGACCCACACAATGGTTTTTCAGTGTGTGTTGAAGAACTGAGGCAATGGTTTCTACGTAAAAAGCAATACCAATGATTAGGAGGGAGCCCAAAAATCATAGTGATTACTGCTGCTTTTGTTCTTGCAACGTACGAGGTTTCAGTCTGAAAAAATAAAAAGGATATTTCTTACACTAATATTCAACCAGCCATTCGCCCTGTTCCTCATGGACCTGTAGTGCCGATACCCTCTCCTCCAGATTCTTTGGATGATGTAGATGATCACGAGCCATTGGCTCAGCAAGGTGATAGTGAAGCTTAAAGAGAAATGGAAGTGTTCGGGAAATGTAATTTAACCATGATTTATAAATAAAATAAAATTTTATAACTTTGGAAAAAATGTAATAAATTTCTTAAATTTTGTTATTATACCCAAAAATACTCTCTTTTTGTGAGAAAACCTGAGGTGATAGAAAAAAATTGATTGCATTTTGGAAATCAGCGCTGGACATTATATGAAAGTAAGTCTTCAAATTTTAAAAAACTTTCAAAAATGTTGACTGCAACCATGCAAACGTGCATGTATTGTCTTTTACAGGCGCCAGATGTCATTTTGTGGGATGGAGTTCCATGCCTGTTGCACGTGGTCGGTCAATACATGGATGGTTAATGCTGTTTGGGAATGACGCTGGAGTTGTCGTCCGATGATGTCCTTAATGTTCTCCATTGGAGATAGATTTGGCGATGGAGCAGGCCAAGGCAACATGTCGACACTCCGTACAGCATACTGAGCTACCACAGCGGTGTGCAGGCCAGTTTTTCCTGTTGGGAAACACTCAGTTAATAACTGTTCGTGAATGGAAGCCAACAGGTCGAATCACCTAGTTTACGTGCTAATCTGCAGTCAGGGTGTTGGCATAACCATGAGAGTTCTCCTGCTGTCATACGAAATCACACCCCAGACCGTAACTCTATGTTTAGGTCTTGTGTGTCTCGCACGCAGACAGGTTGGTTGCAGTGTGGATGCACAGATTTAGATCCAGCTTTCATAAGACCTCCAATGAGTTTTCGCTTGTTACAACTGAAGTTGCAAATGGCGGTCCTTTGGGCTCAGTGGAATACACGTCACAGGGTGTCTTGCTCGTAGGTGTCCTTGAAGTAACCGATTCTTTCTGTCACTGCGGTGCAAACTGATGCTCCAGTTGCTGCTGGAGTGGCAGTTCAATGCACCAGAGCCATACGCCGAACACGATGGTCTTGCGTAAGGGTAGTGCCATGTGACCATGTGTGGACTGGTCTTCTTTGACTGTAAAATCTCGTGACCACCGCTGGCAGCAGTCATATACAGTGGCTGCATTCCTGACAAGCCATCTTGCAATATCGCAGAAGAAACATCCAGCCTCTTATACTCCTATTACACGAGCTTGTTCAAATTCAGTGAGGTGATAATGACGTCTTTGTCACCTTAAAAGAATTCTTGACTAACATCAACTCATCACGCCCACTCTCAAGAATAAAGTTTCAACGTGCATATAAAGCAAACCTGATATGCCTACTCACAGCGCCATTCTCATGCGACTGGCATGAAATTTGAACAGATATAATCTTTCAGAAGTAAAACTCGCCTATCGACTTTCGTTGATGTCGCGCATCCCCTTCTAGATGTTTCGGCCCTTTTCCGTCAGTCTATGTATATGCTAAATAAAATGAAATATTACTTTAGGCGCAAGAGAATATAGGTTTTTTTTATCTTCAGTTGTCATCCATCTGTGATTAATACTGACTTCACTCTGCAGTCGAACTGGTTTTATTTTGTTAAATTTGTGACTAGTAGTATATCTTCCCCTCTTTTTCTACTTACAGCTTCAATATCACTTGCAATACTTCTATAATCCGACATTTTTCGGGTAATAAGGTTTCATAAATGAACAAAATGAAATAATCATACTTCCTATAAACAATAACAAATAATTCCAATTCGCCCTTCAGCTGCTTCCATGGCCAGCTGTTGATTCTTATAATGGCGCTTGTTCGTGACAGCTGCCCGCTTAAAGAAAGTATGAATTTGGACTATCTGTTATCATCCAACCAACAGTTCTACTGGCACTCTTTTAAACACAAACGAGGCTACGAGGCTACAAGGCTAAAAACACTGAAATCGTAAAATGATGGCATACACCCTTTTAAAAGACGATCGATTCATTTATATTTGCCTCACTGGGATTTTATACACTGTTATGATAAGCTTGGTTCTTTTCTTTTACTGACTGCTTTATTTCACCCTCCATCTCGGCATCCTGTTCTCTAGTGGGTTTTTGTTTCTTCTAGGGCTTTTCGTGCTGTTTTGTGGATGGAGTTTCGTATTTATGCTGATTTTCAGGGCTGATTTGAATTCTTCTTTTGAATTCTTCCTTTGATATTAAGTCCACAACTAAATTTCTGCGTAAAATGTCCCTCCACGTCTGCTTCATCATACCATTTTATTGCTTATATCCTCTACTTTCTCTGTTCCTAATAGATACTGAAACAGTATTTCGATAATGACTCTTGACCAGCGCTCTTGCAAGAAACAGATTTTGTAGATTGTCTTCTGCTGCTTAAGTTTTGCTGCCTCTCTCCATTTTGTCAACCCATTAATTTTTGATACAACAATGAAATGGTCTGAGGAAAAGTCACATTCACGGTACAAATGTGTGGCCGTAATGAGAGGCGACATTTCCTGGTTTACAATGACATAGTCTGTGACTATCTCAATCTTCGTACACTCCATGGGTACCAACTGCTGTCTTTTTTGCTGCAAAGGTGTTCGTTATGTTGAGTTGTTTGTTATTTGCAAAATATTTTAGCTCTATCCCATCGTCCTTCTAATATAATTCCACAAAGATTCCCACTACGTCTGGTGTTGCTGCTCTAGCATTTAAATGTCTACTCATAACAAGGTAGTCACTCTTGTTCAGTTTATCCAATTGCTTCTTAAATATGTCAAAGAACTTTTCCGTTTGCTCTTTCCTTCCTTCCTTCCCTCCCTCCATCCTTCCTCTGATGCGTTTACTATAGACTGTCATGCGTCCTCTCTCCAGGTTTAATCTTGCAGATACTATCCCTTCGTTTAGACTACTGTAGGGCACTGATTTGTCCTTCCATTTAGCATCTATCTGCAGTGCACACTTGACTGTGGTTTTGTCTCCATGGCCACTCATCTGTATACCATATGATAGTTTCCTCCTTTTCCAGTTTCTGTAAGCTTCTTTTTACCGTTTGTTGTGGCTGCAACATTTATTCTCCTTTGTCTTCGCATTTGTATTAACTCGTTCCCTTTTGATTGATATCAAACACATTCCACGCGCAGAGATTGTATTTATCTTTAATACCGAACCGTTTTCCTTTTATGTAATCCGGTTGTCATTAGAAGACCAGTCGGCGATTTTTTTCTGAGGTTTAAGAATTCACTCCGGTTTCCATTCGCACGCCGTACCAACGCAAATTGCTGGAGAAGTCCGGAGATGGGGCTGCCGCCTTGAGGCCTCGTGATCGGTCTCATTCTTCTATCAGAGATTTCTCCCCTAGTCGAATGTCCCAGTTAAGGTCCCGGGAACCCGATTTTCACCGTCGTCCGGCTGCTACAATCTTTATCTCTCCTAAAGCCAAACTGATCGTCAACTGATTCTCAGTGAACTACTCCATTCTTCAGAATATTATTATTGTCAGCAACTTGGCTGCGTGAGCTGAACTTGCAATCTTCGAAAATTATGTGGATGATATTTCTCCGGTAGTGTGGCGATATGTCTCCAGATTCATGGGTTCCACATACTAACTTGAAGAGTTTGTTGGTACTTACTTCCTCCAATAATGAAAAACAAAATCCGACAGAATGTTAACTAAGCCTCCTGCCTTAATTCCTCTGTGAAATATTCTAATACTTAATTTTAATTCTAATAATTGAAACCCTATGTCTTCCATATCGACTCTCATTTATTCCGCAGTTACATCATCAGATCCGGCCTCCCTTTCGCAGAGATCTTTAACGTACTATCTGCTCTTTCCTATGCTCTTAACACCTGGAATATCCATTACACGCCTAATGTCGTCAACCTTGCTTTTAATTTCGCCAAAGGTTGTTTCAACTTTTCTGTATGATTCTTCCTTCCAGTGACCACGTTCTTTCCGATTTCTTCAAACTTATCCAGCTGCCCCTCCTCCTTAGCTTCTCCGCAGCTCTTATTCATATGTAAGTTTTATTCCTGCTTTTCCTTGAACATTTTCTACTCCTTTCTTCCAGCGATCAGCTAAAATATTTCTTCTGTTACATTAATGATTTAAACGCACCCTTATAGTTTTATCTTTCAACTACTGACTTTATAACTTTCATAAAACTACTATTTATCGAGATTTTTTCAACTTTTTTAAAATGATGACAAATTCATCATCTTATCTCATTTGCAGGTTAGATGATGTAAGCACGTGTATAAGATGGCGAAGGAAAACATAAATGAGTAAAGCTACAAAATCATTTTATTTCAAGCACAGTAGTCACATACATATGCTTCACGCTTTGATTCTGCAGCAGTGAGTCCAGTACAAGCAGCTTGGGCCCATTTGTGACAGCAAAAACTAGCATACCAAATCTCTGATTTTCCATAGTCATTGCAGACTGCACAAAGTTCTTCTCCGACGAGTTCAATATCATCGTCATGTTCATTGTAATTGACTGATATCGACGAATCTGAGGAATCTTGCAAAAAGTGTTCCTTATCATACTTATTTTTTCTTGTTCTCTTAGTCATCGTTTTGGTATTATGTTCATACCTCTTTTCTTTTGTTTTTCTTCTTCCTTCTTTTCTTTCGATTTCATCTCAAATTCTTTACTTTGTAAAGCTCTTATTAAAGAGCTGTTTGTGATGTGGAATGATGGCAATCTCTATGCCGCTGATCCCCGCGGAGGTTCGAGTCCTCCCTCGGGCATGGGTGTGTGTGTTTGTCCTCACGATAATTTAGGTTAAGTAGTGTGTAAGCTTAGGAACTGATGACCTTAGCAGTTAAGTCCCATAAGATTTCACATATATTTGAACATTTTTATGGCAGTTTTTTCCTTTATTTCCTTTCTTTTCGAGCAGCATCAGGTAAAGAACACAGGGCAAAGTAGTATGATTCTACATAAGATGGTCCTGGCTTCGCAATTTCTTCAGTGTGAACTTCAGGAGCACAGGACGGTCAAGCTAGTCGTACTGCGTACATCTTTTTCATCCAGACCAACCACTGAGGCACTATGTGATCTCTCTGTTATCATCGATGGCTCAAAGTCAGGATCACTGAATATTTCGGAATTCAGTGGAACTGATCCAGTTACTTTGAAGTCGTTTACAACGTTACTTATTGTAGGAGCCTTGATATATGCTGTTTTAAATAAACCAGCAACGTCTTTAATAGTTATCACTTGCCCTGGATGTGATCATCATAAGCCAGGCTAGGTAGCGTTAAATGGGCTATAGAAAGCCGCATCCAGCGGTTGCAAACGGTCTGGTATGCGGGGGAAAACCCAGTAAACTAAAATTATTTTTTCACATAAACAGACAGCATTTAACGTAACATGGGCTGTGTGGTTATCCATCAATAACAGGATTAAGTTTTCCTTACTTGGCCTCACATTGTTTATTAAATTTTTTAATGAAAATCCACCGAGATTCATTACACACATCTAGAGAACTGGGCGCTGAATTGTTCATAAAGTGCTAGTGCATCCGCACCGTGGGGAATATAAAGAAAGGTGGGACGTAATGAACAACAGCACTGAAACTGCATGCAAACTAACGTTCACTCCCGTTTCAGAAGAACATAATTTGATAACCCTACGATTTTCTCTTCGGCTTAAGACCCCGTAATTTTTATTGGGAACAGTTGAGCAGCCATCACATCTACATTATAAATTTGATGACGCCCATATACACTCCTGGAAATTGAAATAAGAACACCGTGAATTCATTGTCCCAGGAAGGGGAAACTTTATTGACACATTCCTGGGGTCAGATACATCACATAATCACACTGAGAGAACCACAGGCACATAGACACAGGCAACAGAGCATGCACAATGTCGGCACTAGTACAGTGTATATCCACCTTTCGCAGCAATGGAGGCTGCTATTCTCCCATGGAGACGATCTTAGAGATGCTGGATGTAGTCCTGTGGAACGGCTTGCCATGCCATTTCCACCTGGCGCCTCAGTTGGACCAGTGTTCGTGCTGGACGTGCAGACCGCGCGAGACGACGCTTCATCCAGATCCGGAGATCTTGCTGGCCAGGGTAGTTGACTTACACCTTCTAGAGCACGTTGGGTGGCACGGGATACATGCGGACGTGCATTGTCCTGTTGGAACAACAAGTTCCCTTGTCTAGGAATGGTAGAACGATGGGTTCGATGACGGTTTGGATGTACCGTGCACTATTCAGTGTCCCCTCGACGATCACCAGTGGTGTACGGCCAGTGTAGGAGATCGCTCCCCACACCATGATGCCGGGTGTTGGCCCTGTGTGCCTCGGTCGTATGCAGTCCTGATTGTGGCGCTCACCTGCACGGCGCCAAACACGCATACGACCATCATTGGCACCAAGGCAGAAACGACTCTCATCGCTGAAGACGACACGTCTCCATTCGTCCCTCCATTCACGCCTGTTGCGACACCACTGGAGGAGGGCTGCACGATGTTGGGGCGTGAGCGGAAGACGGCTTAACGGTGTGCGGGGCCGTAGCCCAGCTTCATGGAGACGGTTGCGAATGGTCCTCGCCGATACCCCAGGAGCAACAGTGTCCCTAATTTGCTGGGAAGTGGCGGTGCGGTCCCCTACGGCACTGCGTAGGATCCTACGGTCTTGGCGTGCATCCGTGCGTCGCTGCGGTCCGGTCCCAGGTCGACGGGCACGTGCACCTTCCGCCGACCACTGGCGACAACATCGATGTACTGTGGAGACCTCACGCCCCACGTGTTGAGCAATTCGGCGGTACGTCCACCCGGCCTCCCGCATGCCCACTATACGCCCTCGCTCAAAGTCCGTCAACTGCACATACGGTTCACGTCCACGCTGTCGCGGCATGCTACCAGTGTTAAAGACTGCGATGGAGCTCCGTATGCCACGGCAAACTGGCTGACACTGACGGCGGCGGTGCACAAATGCTGCGCAGCTAGCGCCATTCGACGGCCAACACCGCGGTTCCTGGTGTGTCCGCTGTGCCGTGCGTGGGATCATTGCTTGCACAGCCCTCTCGCAGTGTCCGGAGCAAGTATGGTGGGTCTGACACACCGGTGTCAATGTGTTCTTTTTTCCATTTCCATGAGTGTATCTTCTCAGCTGGAATCTATGAGTACAAACTAAAGAAAGCTTCAACGCTAATTTTTTTAACAGCTGCCAGTCTAGCTGCAGATATAGCTTCTGGTTTTCTGAGAGAAGAGTTGCATTTGTCCTTAAAACTCATGATGATGTCTTTACCTAATTTCTTTTTTTCCTTGTCGAAGCTGTGTAGAATGTAGAGTGTTTCAGCGTAATTAAAGTCGAGATTTACAAACCGCTCCCTTGTTAACGTGAAAGCTCTTCTATCCAAGTCATGGATATATTCTTTGAGGTTTTGCAGCTGCTAATCAGTGAATGTACGTCGAAACTGTCCGGCGATGGTCGGCACGGCCTGAAAAATAAATAAATGTTAATTTTTTCGAATCTTATACATTAATAAACGGCCATTATATTTAGCACCTGTGGTGTCTCCACCTTCAAAGTGAAGTATTACACTTAAAATTAGTTACTTCTTTTCTGTATTTCCTGGCGTGACGCCGCAATGTCGCTTCTGGAGGATTGTACTTCTTCACATTTGTATACAATGCCGCACCATTCTTTACCTCCGGCACAGTTGGGCTCATAGATACCTGTGGTCATTCTATCCATCGGTCTTTCTTTTATGTTTATTACCCACGCTGAAATGAAATTGAAAAGATTATTAAAATAGTTTACGAATTGTTCGGATAGGGTGACGAATTGGTGATCTTGTCCGCCAAATACATTCGTCAACCTACCCGAAGCGGCCATTTATGATCTAAACGTAAAGAAAAAGAAAAAAAAGAAAAAAAATAAACCTTTTGACTAGAGATTGCTATATACATTAAAGAAACAGCATAGTCAATAGTTAATGAAAAACTGAAACCAGGAAGGTGTAGTTCGGATGTTATTTCGATGCCTGAAATATTACAACCAATGTAACACAAATGTTGGTGTCTCTTGGCCAAATGATGGAAGTTAAGTTTAGCTCCTATAGTACATGGAGTGCGCTACCATCTGGCAAGGAAAGTCTTGCAAGTGTTGCTCTCCCTCTGTCTCTTTAGAAAACACCATTAATTAACTATTCGTCATCATGGGCTCCTCATCCTCTTACCCTCCCTTCCTCTTACTCCAGTTACTTCTGTAAGGCGGATATAGGTCTTTTTGGTGATAGATGCAGTGCTGAAGTATCTATAGGGGCTCAAAATAAAACTTTTTCGACAGGTAGGTAATATTCTCGGGTTTATTAAGACTAGCCGTCGGAACAAAAATCCTGGAGGCGGCGAACAAGTAGTCGCGCTCTACTGCTCACCGAGTCTCTCGTAAATTAATTGCTAAACCATATTAGAATGCAATATTTCCGATTTTGCGGAGGGTAAGGGGTCCCAACCAAAATTAGTAAAGTATTTCAGGTTATTATGCAGTGTCCGAATGGATTTCGCAATAAAACCCAACGGTTCGTCCACATCCGCGGAGGATATTTTAAAGGGGGATCGTAGCTTCTCTGAGAGCCCGATTCACTTGTGACTGGCTGCAGCTAATATCCGTTTACGTGTGCTCTCGCCCAGTGGCGTGGCGTCACATGCTTAGGAACCTGAGAGAAATAGGTCCTTGTCGGTTCCCGTCGTCCTCTCTTGCTGTCACCCCACGGTGGAAGACTGGAACACATCTTCTTCAGTGCCGGGAACCAGATGACATTCAGTTTCACGCTCTCCTATTTCCGATTGAAATTCTTCGAGTGTTTGAAAATTTTCATGGCCTCTCTATGTAGCCATTCGTGTTACCTGCTTACGGCTACTAATACATCGGTCCTATCAAAATTAATGTGGTGTTCTCCTTGCAGCAATGCATTTCCGCAACAGCTGATGTGTTGGGGTTCAATGTGAAATCCATTCGACCGCGGAATAATAGCCCCGGAATGTCATAGCAATTGTAGCCGTCATGCTACGGTCGCAGGTTAGAATCCTGCCTCGGGCATGGATGTGTGTGATGTCCTTAGGATAGTTAGGTTTAAGTAGTTCTAAGTTCTAGGGGACTGATGACCGCAGCTGTCGAGTCCCTTAGTGCTCAGAGCCATTTGAACCAATTTGAATTGTAGCCTTCAAGGAGTACATTTGGCGAGTGGTACTTAATTTCGCTATTTATGAATACATAATCTAAGCAATCATTTATCTTCCTCTGATGCCGGCACAAGCTTATAAGAACACGTGCAGAAAGGCTGATGTAGAGACAGTGGAAAGAGCTGCGTGTGTACCAGTGTTTTACTGTAACAGTATAAAGACAAATTACCACCTTCTTGACACAGACGTTTGTCCATGGGATTATTATTCCTAGTTTTGAAGAGAGTACCTCTTGTAAGGGTATCGTAAAGCCTTTCTGAACAATCCACACATCACGTGGAGTGCATTTTGTCTCGCATTAGGTCAGATTATCACAAAAGCACAGATATGATTGCTTCGACTGCTAAATGGCTTGGATTGCAAAATATTACTGCCGCTCGTTTGCCTTGAGAGTAAGCCTAGTCAAATCAATTTCACGTTCCAGCACTCTGACCTGTAGTAAATTCTAGTCAGTCTACAAAAGTTTCTTGCCACGTAATCTCCCACGCCGCTGTAGGTGAAAATTATTATTCTGGCCACCGTTTCGCGTACTGGGAAGTTCGGGAAAGTGAAGTCCCACATGTGTGCTGGCCACTCGCGCAGAACAGCCGGAGAGCAATTAGTTGTCGGGAACACGCCGGCAGGATTTAAAGTTACGCCGCGGCTGTTAACTGCAACGAACGGCTCAACGACTTGCCGACAAAACTGTGGGCCTGCGGTGCTCTCTGCTGCATACAACTTTAAGCGCCAAGCGGTTCACAAGCCTCCGGTTCTCAAAATACAGTAGTTGGTCTCCGCAACCATATGTGTGGCTACCGTGGATGTGTTCGTATTTCTCAAAAAATATGACAGTCAAAGAGAATGCAGCATTAATTTCAGACTTCCCAATTCTATACCTCGATGGAGCTCTAGGACTTACAGAGAGACTTCATGGCAACTGGATTTTAGTATTATCTTGAATTTATTGGACGTGAAGTTCAGAACTCAAATACCAATCCTCCGATGTATTTCTAAGCAGTTCTCAAAAATTCTGAAAAAAATCCATTATAAAATTACCCGAGAGTCTTTAACTCCCTGAAAAAGGACGACTTTACGTCTAGCCGTGTGACCCTGTGAAAGAATGCTTACCTGTCACGTTAGTTTATCAGGTTCGACTCTCGGTTCATGCCCACTTTTAAATAAAAGTACATGTTCTACGAGAATTTCCATGGGGTGTAGAATACAAGAAGCTGCAGAAAAAATTTGGAGACAGGTAATCCTGGATCGCTGGTTTGAGTATAGTTCAGGTCAGCAAATCTCTTGTAATTTTTTTCAGTTCAATACGAATAGCCTGTCATTTTAATATAAAATTCATCAAATCTATGCTAATTGTCAGTATTATGAAAAATGCACATCTTATTCTTTCTAATTACGTATTGAAACAAAAATCCTGTTTTCATTGCAGGGATGAATTTGCTGTCAATTACTACTGATTGCTCAGTGGTAAGCTTAATGCAATGCGTTAAGCATTATTTTACACCAGACGTGTTTCGCCTTTGTTTACAAAGCTTCTTCTGTGACCTTTGCTGTCTCTGTATTTTGTTCATATGTTCTGAAAACCATTTCTTCTTCCCTCTTTTCTTGCGGAGACTGATTCGATAGAAACTTCGTTAAGTGAGCTTAAGTGTAAATAACGCCAATTAAGGGAAAGAGAAAGTGCAAAAAAGCGAAAACTGCCAAGCGTGTGTCTGTAACGAGGCTTCTTTCGGTATCAACCTCAGATAACAAAGATGGAAAAAAGAATGATTTGCAGAATATGTGAACAAGAGTAGCAAACGCTAATGACCACAGAAGATGGTTTGTAAATGAAAGGGAATGCGTCTGATTTAAAATTCTCTCTAATTAATTACCGTAAGCTTAAGACGGAGAAACCAATAATACTAATAACTGATTGTTGCAGCTGTTGCGAAAGATTACAGTGGAGACATATAAATTTTTAATTATCTTCGTTTACGAAAAAAATAAAGACTATAAACTAAACATTAAAAATATTTTGTACCTGGATGCACTTTTCCCTTTCACAGGACCGCTTAGAGTATGTATCTTTGTTTAAAAATTTACATTTAGTGGGAATTGAACGTATGTTATGAACATGGTAGGTAATGCTTCTACCGTACAGACACGCAGCCTGTCAAAGCCGATCACGAAAATTAAAAGTGGATTTTCTAGAAAATTTTTGAAAGCTTCATTAGAATGCTTTGTCGGATTTACTTCTGAACTTCACCACACTACATACAAAAAATGCAAAAATTTAATTGCCATGTGGACTCCTTGTTACACTAGTGTACCAAGTAGCTCAAAACTGCATTACTGTCTGGTCAGAGGGTTTTCGCTCTCACCTAAAAAACATTTAACTGCTGCCGGGGTATCTGGTTTTAGTACTTTTCTACTGATTCAGCCTACAACCAGGGAGTAGACCAAGCGAAATTTGGTAGTCCAAAGAAGCAGCATGTATGACTGTGTCTTGTGCAGAATGTTCTGTGAGTTGTAATGGAGGTTCATGTAGACTGTTTTCAGTAATCTGGTTAAGAGATTTGAGGAGCATACTTTTGCAGCGAATTGACGCTTACGGGGAAATTTTTACCACCACACCATGGCAGTCCCAAGAGACACTCAGTATTATCTTACCCTATGATGTGTGGGTATTAGTCATTTTCATCAGTAGCGAATGAGCATATTTACATTGCTTGTCAGACACGGGCTCGAGCTGAAACAGGTAGCACTCTTCAATAGTAATTGAGCAGCTAAAGAAGTCGTCTGCATCGCCATGACTCAGATGAAACATATACACCGGATATCTCTGAAACAGAGTCGAGAAAGTTCATTTACGCCGAGAATCTGGCTTTGGCCATTCGGCACAGTGGTCTTGATATTGATGAAGAGATAATCTCTGCAGTACAACCCATGAGAACTTCAAAAAGTAGAGATTAACACCAAATCCAACGAAGGCCGAAGATAGCTGTCTTAACAACAGAATGGCCATTGCATACTGTACGCCACTTTTAATGGTCAAGTCCTCCGGTACCAAGACGTCCCAAAGTATGTCGGAGTAATTCTTGACAGAACGTGGTTCTACAAGAGACACACAGAAAATACTGCGGCAAAGCTGAGACCGCGCAATATCATCGTACAAAACCTGAGTAGTAACTAATAGAATGGAAGAACTAAAACACTACGATGTTCCTTTTTAGGAGTCGTCTACTCTTTTGACGAATACTGTACTCCAGTGCGGTTTCATAGCTTACACGTGAGAAAAACAGATGTTAAGCTAAACGCAACAATGAGGACGATAACAGGTTTCGTCTGATTTACACCTCTTCACTCCTTACCAACTCCAATCCACTTTAAGACCTTAGAAGGCAGAAAGCCCTTCTCAGGTAGTACGAAAAATTATTCAGAATTTCTCAGCAGAGGATTTCAACGCGTGCGGAAAGTGGCCTCAAATGTGGAATAATATTGCCCATGAGGAATATCAGACATTCACAAGACCTGGGATAAGATCATCCGACATAGCATTACCGTGTTGTGCTTGGAAAACAATTAACAGGTTTCTGATAGGCCACGGCTTCTGTGAAGCAGGCCTCTGCCGATAGGGAAAAGGCTTCGTCTTTTCAATGTGACAGTGGGAATGAAAACCAGACCATCCAACACTTCTAACGAGCTACAGAAGATGAGCTTGCCCTGTAAATCTAGAAAATTTCAAATACAATACTTGAACATATTGAAAATTTAAATATTAATTAGTAGACTTTGTCGTTCTGTTCTATTTAGTTCGTAAAGTTATGCTATTCATGTATGCAATTTGTAGTTCATTTTATATAGCCATACGCTAAATAAAGAAGTAATTACAGAAGAAATTTTCACTCTGCTGTGGCGTATGTGCTGATAGAAACTTCCTGGCTGATTATAGCACTCGAACTCAGGTCCTTTACCTTTCGCGGGCCATTGCTCTACCATCTCAGCTACCCAAGCACAACTCACGACTTCCACTCACAGCTCCTATTCCGCCAGTACATAGTCTATTACCTTCCAAAATTTACAGAACCTCTTCTGCAGACCTTACAGAACTAGCCCTCCTGAAAGAACCTTTATTGTGGAGATATGGCGTATCCACAGTCTGGGGCATATTTCCAGAATGAAATTTTCACTCTGTATCGCAGTATGCGCTGGTATGAAACTGCCTGGCAGATTAAAACTGTGTACCAGACCGAGACTCGAACTCGGAACCTTTGCCTTTTTTTATAATTGTAAAACATCCATAATGAGAGGTGACACGCTCACCTATAGCTTACAAGCAAAGCAGTGCTTAACAATATGTGGAAACTATAACAGTCTATGACCGTGAATTGTTTTAGTGACTGTTTTTGAGCGTTGTGTTTTATTGAGTTTAAGGAGACAGATGAATCTGATGCTGATGTAAACGATGGAAACCGCTCACTGAACAAAATAAATTTCCTATCTTAGACAGTATTGTTTTCTTCATATTCTGAAACATTTCTACTGGTGCCTCTGTTCGGCAGGCTTTTTCAATGGCTGTGAGCTGTCGCGGAACTCAGCGGGTGACGACATTTGTCATGTTGAAAATGTCTCCCAATACCTTGAAAAATGATTCGTGGTTGATTTTCACGTTCCCAATCTCGCTTAGTCTGTGATACACTGATCTTTGAGCACCAGGGCGTGGACACCAGTCATTGTGTCGTATGATGATAAATTGTTGCCGTGCACGGACGCTTGTAGCACCTTTCCCTCTCAAAAGCACATAAAGATTTACCGCACACATAAGCTGCGACATAGTCACGGGTCGCGGATTGTAACACTGGTACAGGACGTATAGAAGAAATTCCTTTAATTTCCGTCAATGATCAAAACATGTTTTTGTTCCTAGAACATTGGTTTCGGTCAGCGATCTTGTTATCTGCAGCAAAATATGGGAAAATCTTCAAGTGGACTGTTTACATCTTAAGACTGTAAAATGTACCATTATGAAACGCATTACTTTCAGAGAAGTGGAAACACGCACTTAAAATATGACAAGGCATACCTGATTTACATGTTCTAATATAATGAAGCCACAGTGGTGTCGTTAACAAACACACAAAATCAGTTTCACTTCGTCGTACATATTTATAACATGGTATGAAGAAGGCCATAATTCCGGCAGAATTATCCTGTTAACAGCACTACTGTTCATGAAAAACTGAGGTGCAGATCCATAAATCATGTTTGTGTTATAAGCACCTTCGATGCCGCTACTGTAAGCTTCTTTATGTTCGTTAATTTTGTAAGTGTAAAAAATGCATGAAAATGAAAAATATGGCAGGTAAAATAGATAGGCGTCTCATTAAGTGTTTTAGTTATTACAGCTATAAAGTATACTGAGTTCCTCTGCTTAAAGCGTCTTCGTAGTTAGATTTCAGTTAATTGCGGGCTTTATTTGATGGTATTAGTTGGCAACTATACAGCGGACTTTACCAATCCCTTTTATTTTGTGGCATTTCCCTGGTCCGATTACTTGTATCCGATGCGCCTAAGTTCGGTAGGTCATTTGTTCGATCGACGTCTTCTCTCCAAGCAAAGTGAGAGCCTCAAGGACAAGGGTGACCGCCACGAACTGTTAGACCGATTTCAATCATACAGCTCTTTAACATCCATACAGTGTACCTTCGTAAGACAGTCGGCCTTCCACACATACCAACAACTTGCTGAAGATCCCAAGGCTGTCGCGACATAGTGTGCAAATGTGGTCTGCAATCAAGAATGTCATTTCGGTAGTTGAAACAGTAACCAATCCGATGACCCATGAGACCAGTTATCACCACGTAGGGAGTCTTATTTTCGACGCAACAGAATAGCCGTCTAGCCAATTTCTATCTTCAAAAACTGGTACATCACTAAGCTTTATACGTCACTAAACAATACTCCTGGGTGCATTACGTGTTCCCATATCTCTCAACATCACGGCACGTCCAGTATCGTAGAACATGTTCGATTTTTTGGCCCGAGGGTTATGATGTGGGGAGGCATGACCTTGCGTGGGCGAACTGACCTCCAGTTATTTGCACACAGTATGTTGTATGTTAACCAGGGACATAGAAACGACGGAGAGACTCCATACCCCATCCTCAACCCCACGACGACTTTCCAGGGTTATTGTGCGGTTCGACCACGGTGGAATCCCCCCCCCCCCCCCCCCGGAAATGTTTCACATCAGACGAGTGTAACTCCTATGTTTGCGTGGTAGAGTAATGATGGTGTTTGCGTACGTGAAGAACTTGTTTGCGCACCAATCCCCGAGATAGTGCAGGTGAGGCAGAATAAGGGGAGCCAGCCCGCATTCGCCGAAGCAGATGGAAAACCGCCTAAAAACCATCCACAGACTGGCCGACTCACCGGACCTCGACAGAAGTGCGCCGGGCGGATTCGTGCTGGGGACCAGGCGCTTCTTCCCGCTCCGGAAAGCCGTGCGTTAGACTGCTCGGCTAACCGGGCGGGCCATTTTGAACACTGTGAACTCACCAGACAAAATTTTGTGACACTGTACTCCTGCCCCATTCGGCACTGCCTTCGTTCTTAGGGATGACAGTGCATGACCGCATCGAACTGTGCACCTGGAGGAGCTCTTGGAACGAGCGGATACTCGACGAATCGACGAACGAATGGCTTGCCCGTTCCACAGTCTTTAATTACATCGAACACGTGCGTGATGCGTCAGACAGACATGTCACAGCACATCCTCTTGCACCGATCACGCCCAGAATTTGTTAACCGCCCTACTGCAAGAACCTCTTACCAACCTTGTGGCCAGAATGCTGGCACGTTGCTGAGCATGCAGTACGACCTGCGTTGTTCACACACTCTATTAAGAACCGCATTCCGCCCCTTTTAACGTCCAGGGGAGCGTAAAAAATTGAGATATCCTCATTGTGATTAATGTCTTTAAATAAGTTTCATTTCTATTTAAGTTCCTAGTTTCATCGAGCCATGTTACTTGTCGTTGGTACACCACGCAGAAGTTAGATTCCTCCTTAAGTTTTACACACTAGTGTATTACCCTCCAAGAAGTAATATTGTTTATATGTATCTTAAACTCTGTATATAGTTGTTCACATTTAGTACCCCACTAGTGAAAAATTAGAAAAATGAGAAAATAATTTAAGTGTAGAAAATTTGTGATCATTTATTAAGTGGATCTAGCAAAGAAACTTTCTAGTATTTTACTTTACGTACGGTTATCGCAACATGGAATTAAAACGCTACTCACATTCTACGTTACGTTTCATCACACACATTAGCGACCCAATTTCATGCAACAATTTTCACGCTCCCTTTAAGGTATTCACTTTACACAACTCGCTTGTTATTACGTTTCTTTGTGAACTACCCATGACTTAGAAGTTTTCTTTCACCAAGAAAGAAAATACTGCCGTGACCGGAATATTTGCAACACTGAATGTTGTTGCAACTCACGGAAGGACTTCACAGTTTGTGTTGCTGCTTCCTTGCTGGCTATTTCTCACTGTAGTTTACTTCGTCGCTGTGCAGCGTGAACATTCCAGGACAGAATGAAGTACTCGTACATTTATCGCAGCATCTACAGAATTTTTCAAAAGGGTAAGCTGATCTTGCCTGAGCTATCTGTCATATGTATGTTATAGTAGGCATGCAAAGACTCCACAAATTTACTACTATTTGCATGAAGGTATTAATTACAAAGAACGAAATACTGTTACCATTCTGCATTTAAACGTATTTGAAATTTTGTCAGAAGGCTTTAATGAAGGTATGCCAACCAGTTATTCTTTTGTTAGCTAGTTTCGCAGTAATAATCAGACTGTATTGTGCTTTATTTCATCTATAACAATTTGCACACATAAGTAAAACTTCTCAGCTGAACTAACATCAGTTAAAATGAAACATTAAGAACATGGTTCAAATGGCTCTAAGCACTATGGGACTTAATATCTGAGGTCATCAGTCGCCTAGACTTAGACCTACTTGAACCTAACTAACCTAAGGGCATCACACACATCCATGCCCGAGGCAGGATTCGAACCTGCGACCGTAGCAGCAGCGCGGTTCCGGGATTAAGCGCCTAGAACAGTTCAGCCACAGCGGCTGGCTAAGAACGTGGAATGAAGGCAATCACTGCATTTGAAGAGTCTTCATACAATAAAACTGATCATCATCCTGTTGCAGTTTTTATCAAAGAGACGGAAATTTTCTTCCTCTGGGATGATACTGGGTGAAACAAACAGTTTCTGTTCTACAGTAGTGAAACACATTGCGCAGCAGTGGGCGGCCTCGCTCGGCACGTTCTTCTAGTATTTTACGTCCAGTGCATGGAATGAGCTTCCCAAAAACCTGCCCACCTCACAACTCGTCCGCACGAGGTTATTTGAAGTTGGTCTGCGCGGCGCTGCCCTGCTGTTGTCTTTTAGCGAATCGATGTCGTACCCTGTATTGTTGACTAGCTGCACGAAAGGTCGTTTACATCCAGTAACAGACTATTCTCTGTGCGCGAGCGGGGGCATTTTAGCACGCTGTCATTACAGGATGTTATAAAACTCGTGGTAGGAGAGAACGATCAGAAACTTACAAAGTACCACGCTATTCGGGGTGAAATCACAGTGCTACAATTTTTATATTACCTTTGACATGCATAATTAATCTCCACAACCGTCATTAGGCAAGAACCGAAACGAGACAAATAATACAATAGTAAACACACAAAAACTTTAATTTTAGTCATTGGAAACAATGCAAAGAACCAAGATCTAAAAAATATAAATATGAAATTAGATCTGTCATCTACATAAGTGGAGTATTGTTGTTACGTTAAAATCTGATGATATTACAAAGAGAAGTTGTTCCGCCGTGCAATACAGCAGTTGGTAGTAAAATTTGGTCTCTCAGAACAGGATATGGGAAGAACCTATCCTACAGCAGAAGCCTTAACTACAATCCCAAAAATAATCAGCTATAATGAGATCTGTAAACTAAGTGAATAAAAGGTATGTTCTCACGGTCGAATCACTGATCTGTGTTTTTATTGAGAACTTCTGACAAATCTAACACACAGCTCCGTTTTCTCTTCGCACTTGATTAATAATTAATTTGCTTCTCTCGTCCACGTGGTATCTAAAACATATACTGTATAAGGTGTACAGATGGCAGAGGAATCTAAGATGAATAATTTGAGATTAATAACAAAAGTTTACAGTGAATATTTAATTTTTTATTGTTATAAATTACATGAACCTTACAACAGGGTCATCTCAGGCCATTGTTCAAAGATGAAAATAAAGTTTCACAATGCAGTTCTTCGTTGGTTAATTCACTGACAGAACTAATCTTTCTATTGAACCCATTGTTTCTGCACAGTGGTTGTAACACAGTTTAAATTGCTGAACCACCAAATCTCTCAGTGCAGTAGTGTTCGACGTGTGCGTTCCATGGGAAAGTTGGCAGAAGTTTGCAGATAAGTCTTCTCCCACACGAGCTAACGCTATCTATTGAAATACAACTTCGCCATTAGGTCATCATGGGTTGCTCTTTATGAAGGTAGCTGTTTCCATAATTCGACACAGTAACGTTGTAGAATAGGGTACTCCAACGCTGCGCCATGTGGCATGACGTCTGTGAACGCCCCTTATCATTCTCGCTGCCAGGCGCCTGTAGTTTAGGCTACCCTCCAGACGGACATATTGCACGTGTACGTCGCACACGTGAGCTGCTTGGGTACACTTGCCCGTGAGCGTTCTTTCAGTGTGATACGATTTCGTACGCCATGGTCTTACCGCAAGGATGCTCTCACTTCAGCCATTTTCCCACCAGTGCCTACCTGCGCCTGTTGATGTCTGTCCGCACCCGGGCGCGCGCTCGAGCTGAAACAGCCGATTCGAAATTAATTAGACCTTCACTGCATGCATTTCTCTTGATTTTAAGGCTACTTCTTCATCATTGTGCGAACAAGTTCAGGCGATGATGCTTTGACTAGACAGTAAATCTTCCCATTTCATCTAGTTGGTCTAAAGTAACTGAAATTCTGATATATGTGCTTGTGTGATTCTTAAAATATGTGAGTAACATTTGTGAATAAATCTAATACCATCACATTACAGCAAATTTTGCAGTTCTCATCTAAGACCATCTCTATACAATGCTTGAGAAAATGTAGGTAAGTCTGAATGAATCACAGGCTTCACTGCTATGTTCCCCATTTATGATTCCTTCGGAAATTTCCATGTTAGGCTACCAAGCAATTTTGACTGAGTATTACAAGACATACTGATGAGTTGCAATGCACAGAACAAAAATAGTTGTCATTGTATTGAGCTATGTTTTTTGTTATCGACATGGGCACTGTGAAGAGGAAGGACTATGAAGTGAGGGCAGGGGTAATGTTGTTATGTTGTTATCTATTAATCACGTTGATTAGTTATTACAAGTAAACAAAAAAGAGCTAGAGCCACAGTTCTCCGTCACACAAGAAATTAGCCAGGTAATTAAAAAAAATACACTACTGGCCATTAAAAATGCTACACGAGGAGGATGACGTACTACAGACGCGAAATATAACCAACAGAAAGAAGATGCTGTGACATGCAAATCCTTAGATTTTCAGAACATTCATACAAGGTTGGGGCCGGTGGCGACACCTAGAACGTGCTGACATGAGGAAAGTTCTCAACCGATGTCTCATACACAAACAGTAGTTGACCGACGATGCCTGGTGAAACGTTGTTGTGATGTCTCGTGTAAGGAGGAGAAATGCGTACCATCACGGTTCCGACTTTGATAAAGGTCGGATTGTAGCCTTACGACATTACCCGTGTGCTAAGTAGGAAAGTACAACTACTCGATAACTCGGTTCAGTCGAGTCGGCTGACGAAAGAAACCATCGAATAGCGTGCGGGCTGACAGGCGGGGGCGGTGCGGGTGGCAATACCGGCGGCCTTGCAATTGGAGTGGAGGAGGGGTGCCCCCCCGAGCCACCCATATGTATCCGCCACTGGCTCAGTGTCTTGCTGTTCTGAGTATCTTGCCATCATCATGATTCGCGAATTTAAGCACCACCCGATGAAGAGGTTTGGGTCTCAAGTGTGCTCCCGTTGTCAGACCACAAACAAAAATATCGTAATTGTTTTGAGATGAGAAAAGTTAGTCGATGCTGCTTTACTTTTTGGACAGATTTACGTTATTATTAGAGACATTTTCTGATACAGCATTTTGTAGTGTGGAACACAAAGTATTACAAAAGTCTTCGGTACATAGTGGATATGTCCTGTTATCAGAAACGAAAACGTTTTGAAGATTCTCCTTTAGTATGTCCAACCCATACTTTGGAAATATCACTGGCCTTTTACCTTCGATTGTAGTGTGTTAACTGCTATGACACTTCTTTAATTTTTTTTAATTTCCAGAAACACGGATTTTAAAGATAAGTCAGTAATTCTTTTAAATATATGTGTTACAATTCCCTCGGTTGCTTTATATAGTATACGTGGAGTGACTACACAACTTGTTTGATGTGCCCAAACACCGATTACCGCTTCATGTTTCTTAGAGGGGTGGTCATTTACACATTTGAGAAACGAATTTAGACTTGCGGTAAATAAAGTGGAAAACTTCTAACCATTTTCCGCGAAGGAGAATTTTCGATTTCTTTTCACTGCATATTCTTACACTTTTTGTGGAAATTACATACGTCAGCTTCCTTCTCGAAGTCGCATTTCCTTACATTCTATCGGTGTTTATGGTGAACAACAAGTGGAGTAAATTTATACTTATGTATGGGGAAGGCAGGTTGACATGATTTAGTAAGTTATTTATGCCACTCACCAGAGAGACTTTGAACAATTTCGGTGCGGCTGTACTCTGATTTTGACAAGCTATATAAAAGTAGTGCAGATCAAAAATGCCTTGTTATTTGTACTGCCTTGATGAGAAGAATTAATTGAAACAATTATCTGTAATCTTGTTATTTCACTTTGATCCCTTGAGTATGGGAGGCCATTTGAATGTACATTTCTGGAGGACTGGACATGTAGTATTAAGTTTCTTTCATTTATCTCTTGTAGTTCGAATTCAACAAATTACAAAAATATTCAAGAAATTTCATATTAGAAATCAAATCCAAGTTTTCTGATAATATAGGATTCAGTTGAGGCGTGATATATTCGTCGAACACCACAGCATATACAAACGGAAGGGCTCATTTTCATTATAATTAAACTACATTCATAAGGATTTCTCTCGAGAAATCCGATATTTTAACGAAAAATGGAACTGTAATTTCTGGCAAATAGCTCTGTGGGTTCTGCAATACCATTGTAAATGAAGCTGTATAATACGAAATTATTGTAAACGTTGCACCCTGCTGAACGCATTGTATGTGATTTAGAGTGATTTGATTTTAGTTACTCTTCAACACTATGCTTCTGGTAAGTCAACGCGCCCTGTTTAGGACGATTATCAAACTGTTGAAAATGAATTACTTATTACCGTTAAGTTACATAGGAGTATATATTAATGAGTTTTATTGTTTTCAAACTTTAATCACAACAATTTATCAATCTTTCTTTCCTTCAACCACTTGTATTCGAACTGTCGTATTTAGATACTTTACGGGATTGGTTGCTATTAATGTACAGAAATATTACAGTGGCTCATTACCACGCAATATAGTGCTAAGCTACAAGTTTACTTGAAGAACTAGTATATCGTCATGTCATGATAGTGAATTTAACGCGATAGTGTAAAAGACGTAATTAATTGTCCTTATGCTTTCAACATATATGAGGCGTTTCCTCTTCAGAGAGTTAAGTTGCAACTATAATTTCAGTTGCGTCTGTCATGCAACATCGCTCGTAACTGGCAGTATTCATCTATTGTCAGCCAAAAAAATCAAGAAAGCCTCTTTTTATGTTTGTTTCCCAGTGCACAGCGTTCATAAAGACCCTGAGTGATTTTAAACTGATATTCATTAAATTATTCTCTAAACTTAACTATCATTTTAGAACGGTATATAAATCTTCAACAAATTATGCAGGAAACACATGTTTAAGGAACAAATAAAATATTTTTACATGTCTTTTCTTGCCAATTTTTTTACGCTCGGTTAGTTTTCATACGTATTGGCTACAATACTTTTTTTAAACTTTTGGGACCAAGTGACACGTTGAAAGGTATTATAATGACTGTTATTCAGTAAATCTTATTGTGATTCCTGTAATTCAATTGCCCTTATCAATTTTTCGTGTGCTCCAAGGAGTATATTTTGCAATTTTAAAGATGGCTGTGAGACAGCAACCATACAAGAATGTGATATATGTCACACAGCCAACCGTTTGCTAAAAGATTTTACGTTAACCTGGTTTCAGCACCGACTACGCGTGTCTTCATCAGAAAATCCAGTTACATGTAATATCAGATGAATAGCTTTAAGAACAAAATGTTCTCTCCATATATGGCGGTGTTACTCATATCAGAGTCTTTCTTACCTATCAAACATTTCATAAATAAAAATAATTCATTATAGAACTTTAAAATAGCAATGCATCTAGAATTGTAAATGACAGCCAATTCTGAAATTCAACTTCTGTAAACCGCACACTTAAAATTGTAGTTTTCTCTATTTCTTTGGAGTCATTATAAATATATTTCTAAAAGTTTCAATCTCTGTCACATCAGAAGTCCTCGGTAAGTTTTCTTGTATATGTTACCATAGAAACAATGTCCTCAACCGGTCCTCCCAGCATTATATTAGCAAATGTGTGATTGATTTAAAATATGTTTCGCTCATATTCCTTAAGGTCATTAACTCCATAGTAATCCCTATGCTGCAGATTAGCGAAGAATGTGGCGTATCTGGTGAAATAAGCAACCCAAACTATGCATTAGGACATGGGACCGTTAGTACCATCAAATTACTGTTATGGTACACAGAGCTTTAATTATCAATGAAACAATAAGCATATCTATAATTTGTAAAGCCACCGAGAGCCTCAGAAAAAGATGAACACAACTGTGTTCCTTAATTCTCTGGTGCATATCCATTTTTCCTTTTTCCTAACTTGGCTGTTAGTTGTGTAATGTGTGAGTGAGCTGCAGGGGTGGTTTCGTGAGTAGAGTATTGGCAGTTCAAAGGTGCATGTGTTATTTGAGCTTTGCTGCCAAATTAATACCTGAGGCTATTGTATGGCAAAGAGGAAATTCAAGTCAGAGACACGCTTGTAGTGTTGAGTCAGGATTGACTTGCATGGTTCTGGGGCGTCGTCCCCGCACCATCTTGGTAACACAAAGAGACCGTTAACCTGTTCTCCGCCATTTTAGGCCTTGGTTCATCCGGGCGGTCAGCTGCTCCACAATTGCACGTCTATTTGCCCTTACACATCGCCACACTCGTCATTCACCCCTGTCATCTATGGCTGTGATGCGATACGGTTGCCTCGGCGCTGGTTTTGGATAGCGTCATTTTTCAATCCAAGGCATATTTTAATCACAGCAACACGCGAGCAGTTTACAAACATCGCCGGTTCGGAAATGTCCACATTTGGCCCGAAAGACAATGCTCCTTAGGACGTCAGGTAAATCCTTCTTTTCCGCATTACAACTATTGCACTGTGTGCCGCGTCCCTTCAGCACGTTTCATATTCCCTCCACTGATAATGCTGCCACCTGCCGTCTGTGAGTGACACACTAGCTACGCATGTGCTGGTCCTCCAGTTGAGTTATCACGTAAGATGCAATTATCACCTTCGTATTGAAACTTCATTTTGTTTCAAATATGATATCGGGTATCCTCTTAGGCCAACAGCACTAAAACCCCAAGAGAAATGGTTTGCTTTAGATAATGGAAAACCATAATCTCATGAATATCTTTGAGAGGCGCTGTTATTGTACCGCGGGTGGCGCCACGTTGGAAGACACAATGTTCACATCCTTTGATACGGCAGTTAAGTTTCCCGTACCGACATTCTGACTACATTTTTGTTTCCTTAACGTTAAGCCTAAGACTAGCTTTTCCACTTTCTCCTTCCACCTTCAGTAAGAGAGTCTTTTAACGCTTCTTCACTTTCTGCCAACAGAATAGTATCGTCTGCATATCTAAGATTGGTTATATTTATGAAATGGCACTATGGAACTTAACATCTGTGGTCATCAGTCCCCTAGATCTTAGAACTACTTAAACCTAACTAACCTAAGGACATCACACACATCCATGTCCAAGGTAGGATTCGAACCTGCGACGGGAGCGGTCACGCGGTTGCAGATAAATCCTTCTTTTCCGCGCCTAGAACCGCACGGCCACACCGGCCGGCCGTTTATATTGATCCCAGTTACTATTTCCTCTTCATATAGCCCGGCATTCCTCATAATGCTCCCTGCGTACAGATGGAATATGTAAGATGATAAACTGCAGCCTTATCGTACCCCCTCTCTGAATCTTGATCCACTTAGTTTCTCTATACTTAGTTCCCACCGTGGTTTTTCTTGGTCAGAGTATAAACTCCGTATGAGATGAAAGAGGCGATCTGGTACTCCCATATTTTTGAGTACTTCCCATAATTTATTGTGATCGACACAGTCTAAGGCTTTGGCATAATCAATAAAGCAGACATACAAGTATTTTCCACAATCCACCGAGCGTTGGCAATTTGATTTCTTGTTCCTCTTCCTTTACGAAAACCATCTTGTTCTTCCGGTAGTTCTCGTTCTAGAAACTGGCGAAGTCTGTTTTGTGAGATATTCAGCATAGATTTGTTAGCATGTGTCGTTTGGATAGCTGGAACAATGTGCTAGTAATAACTGACTACTTCTCCTGGCAGAATTCTAGAAGTCTCTGTCCTGCTTCGTTTGTTGTACCAAGAACATATTATCCCATTATACCCTCTACAATCCGATTTCCCACTTTTGTGTCCCGATCTCCAACTATGAGACACGACGTCATAAACAATGGGACACGTGAGGAACAGTAATTATTTCTGTGCTACTAACTCTATTCGCAACGTATTCCGTAAACGGTACTCATATATTCCGCTGAGAGTACCTACAAAAAGATATCATTATAGGGCACACAGTTCAAGAGATGTGACGTCATTAACACCGAAATATGTGAAAAAATTCAGCATCCTGCATGAGGTTTTAATACTGTCAATCTTTACTTCAATGCCATTCCTACCATCGAGTCAACTTTAGGAAATCCCTGGTACCTGGTGGCGCCTTTTGGAAATTTTCAACTGAGAAGCGCAAACGGCTGTAGGCGGAAACAGTAGCTGCTTATAGTCTATAGAGCTATGACAAACAACTGTTGCCATTGAGATGTTTATAAAATCGCGTTATAGACACGCAAAGCACTTGTACTTACTCATTTATATATTACTCATATTTCTTCCTTCTACTGTCTCATAATTTCAAAGATGTTTTTACGAGCACGTGGGAATTAATTGATTGCTCTATTACACCACAAACATAGTTCATTTTGTTTTCGTTTCTAATAGAAAATTGGCAAAATAAATATCTGAGTAGCGGTGGGTTTGCCTGTTAATACACACATAAACCATAAATAGGCTCTGTCTTGCCGCCGTTCCTGAGTTTACTGCTTTTGCGTTGTTCTCCCAGATTGGTTGATCATTCATGGAGATTCTTTGAAAGAGGTAGCTTTTGTGAAACGGAGAGTGGAAATTGGCAAGTACAAGGTTTTGTCATTCTTACTACACTCCCATCTGAACCGTTGCGACTAAACAGTCGCTAACAAAAATTGATCTGACATTCATTCGCATATTCCATTGAGCTGACCAAAAATTCGACTTTGTTCAGTTTGGTAAACGATTTAGTAATCAGACTGCACAATTGCTTTGGCGAAACTGAGCAATGCCATGATAGAACAAATATTAGCACGCAAATTACATCAGCTTACCTTGCATAACTTATGCACTATTTGGCTATTATCTTTTGCCTAATTGATAATGATAAAAAGTGAAGACACTACAAAAATGGCAGGAAATTAAGGAGAACAAGAGGTTTTAGAGAGTTTCGGAGGGAGCGTTAGGGAACAACTGACAAGAACAGAGGAAAGGAATACAGTATAAGAAGAATGGGTAGCTTTGAGAGATGAAAAAGTGAAGGCATTAGATGATAAAGCAGGTAAAAAGGCTAGTGCTAGTACGAATCCTTTACTTGATGAAAGCAGAAAATATAAAAACACAATAAATGAAGAGAGCGAACTGGAGTACAAAGGTCTAAAAAGTGGGATTGATGGGAAGTGCAAAATGGCTAAGCAGGAATGGCTAGAGGACAAATGTAACGATTTGGAAGCATATATCACTGGGAGCAACATAGATGCCTCCTACAAGGATCTTAAAGAGACCTTTGGAGAAAAGTGAACCTCCTGGATAAATATCAAGAGCTCAGGGGGAAAACCAGTCCTAAGGAAACAAGGAAAGGCAGAAAGGTGGCAGGGGTATATAAAGGTTCTACAGAAGAGAGATGTACTTGACGGCAATGGTACGGTAATGGAAGAGGACGTAGATGAGATAGTACATATGATACCGCCAGAAATATTTGACAAAACACTGAAAAACCTAAACCTGGAACAAAGCACCAGGAATGGGCTACATTCCGGGAGAACTACTGATAGCGTTGCGAGAGCCAGCCATGACACAATTCTTCCATCTAGTGAGTAAGATGCAAGGGACAGGCGAAATACCCTCAGATTTTAAGAAAAATATAATAATTCCGATTACAAAGAAAGCAGTTCCTGACAGGTGTAGAAATTACAGAACTATCAGTTTAGTTGCTCACAGTTTCAAAACACTAACACTAATTATTTACAGAAGAATGGAAAAACTGGTACAAGCCGACCTCGTGGAAGACCAGTTTGGATTTCGGAGAAATGCAGGAACATGCAAGGCAGTACTGACTCTATTATTCCTCATATAATATAGGCTAATGAAAGTCAAACTTACATTTATAGCATACAGTTAGAGAAAACTTTTGACAATTTTGAAGGGAATACTCTCTTTCAAACTCTAAGGATGTCAGGGGTTAAATACAGGGAGCGAGAGGGTCAGGATAGACTAGCGTTAAGAGCTACTTCAACCGGTCTTTGGACTTAAGACCACAATAACAATAACAATCTTAGCACGATGGAAATTCCCTTCGTATCATTTTCTCTGAAGGATGCTCCATGATGTCGATGGTTATCAGCACGTTTACGAGAGATCAACATGTTACAAACAGTGTCTCTTCTCACAAGCAAAATTGTAGTAGCGATTCGCCGAATTGCAAGTTTTCTCTTAAATGTTCGGATATATATGAAGTCTTCCCGGGTTCTCAGCCGAGTAGCATTGTCATCTCGTAGCAACGTTTCGATGGAATGCGTCTCCATCATCTTCAGGCGAAGTGTCGGGATATCGTCGGTCGCGGGCTTATATTATCTCTGCTGGATCGCTCTCTGCTTCCCGCAGTCGGCCAATCACGTGCCCGCGGAATCGCCCGATGCGCCTGGATCGGCCAATGGAGGGCAGGGGGGGGGGGGGGGGACGCGTGCGCGGGGTTCATATATGAAATTCACCAAGAAAGCCTGCACTCACATATGTTCGGATATGTCGGCACAAACATGTGGTTCGTCATCTACAAACTCAGTTTGCCAATTGTCACGTTTTAAGAAGGAACAATTGTTTGCGAAAACATCCTTGTGGCTTGATAAAGTTGATCACTTTAAACATTCAGCTCATTCTTCTCATGGCGAGAAGTTAACGTGGTGGGAGTATCTAGAAGCTGCCTTGCTACGAGAGTATAGTTTTTTTTGAAAAGTGAATCACAAAAAACTCTAGATCTGCCAAAAAAATTTAGGGTACCGCAAAATGGAGTGAAAAGGAGTAATGTGTGAATTGAATCTAAATTTTCAAACAATTTCTAGGGCATCATGTCGGAAGACAAATGAGAGTATCAAACAACGATTTGTTTGTCTAGGGCATTTGTAAACTTTACTAACAGGGACATTTCAAAGCTTGCGACACTGTGAGTTTATAATTTGCTCATCTGATGACAAACATCAGATATGGTGCTGAATTTGCTTACTTCGAAGTTATCTCTAAGAACCAGGCGGCACTGTGTCCTTTTAATTTAACTGAATAATAAGCAAATTTGCAGTTGCGATTCATTAACCAGAAGTTTGTTTTAATCTGACTCATATTTCGGCTATTTGGTAACATAAGGAGTGTTTTCTTCCTTTATTCGCTTGGATCACAAACAGATTTTGACATATCACTATTTAGCCCTAGGACCAAAATATAGGAAAAATAGTAAGGTTAACGCGCTGCTGTTTCTATTCATCCCTCTCTGCAGAATGGCTAGAAACACCAAGATTTTAATTTTTTATTTTATAATAGCAGGAGTTAGTTCCTAAATCTAATTATAAGTTTAAAGTTGGGCACAGGAGCCGTAACTTCATATAATTTTGATTTTGCTATTTGTCAGTTATAATTTTTTTTATATTTTAAGTTGAAAACTATTTCTATTCACCCCGTTTATTGTGTCGGTGAAGTTTCATGAGAATATTAGTGCCTACGGGTACACTAGCGTCTTTAGAGTTGATTTAGAAGTTCTTGTAGTGACCCGAAAGGCCGGTCTTAAATTCGAATAAAACACAGCTTTCAAATTTTCCTTAAAAACTATTTCGAGCTCTAAAGGCGCCCTGGCTGTCTTCCGGTCCTTGGATCCTTATCGTGTCTGATAGGTCTACATCCATGGTCCATTCTGATATAGTGTGGTATGTACTGAGGGAGAGGAAATGTATATCCCAAAAGAGAGAGGTGGCGCAGTGATTAGTGCCCTGTCTCACATTTGTGAGGACGAGGATTCAAATATCCTTCCTGTGCTTAAATTTTCATTGCTTTTTCTGGATCACTGAAGTAGAATCACTGAAACTTGTGCTCCGTTTCGAATGTCAACAGGGCCTTGTGTGCTTTAATCCTAGTCTTCCAATCTTTCTTAATGTTAAAACTCCCCTTCCATGCGATTGGAGCCTAGGTGAGGTATATGCGTGAGGTTAACGCTGAGATGCGAGGCCCTGAGGAATGACACGATTTCACGCGGCATTGCCGCCCTGAAATCTGCGGATGTGGGTCGCGCTGCCCTCCATTCGCCTCTTGATCCGGCGGTGTCCCGCGCTATCTGCCTGTAAAGCCCCCTCTCCCCATTCCCCACCCCTCACAGTGTTTTATCTTAATGCGGGTAGCGAGCTGGCTTGTTCCGTGGAGCTCCCCCCTTTTATTAAGGGTCCCCGTCGCGGCCGCCTCTCCGCATCACATGCACAACCAACGGCAGAACAAAATAGACCCAGCCGACCGGGTCGACAGAGGGTCTTTGTTCCGACACATTCTAGTGTTTTAAACATATTCCCACGAGAAATACAGTATCCGTTATCAGTTCAGTACGCATCAAATTCTGGTAAACAATTACGTGGTAAAAGACACGGCGAAATAGTTAACACTTCTCAACGGAGTTTCTATTTCTAAGATCGAAGTACTGAAGAAATTATCTTCTCATGGTCGAGGTTCATAGTCACGTGGAAATTTTTTATAGAGCGTGGTATTCGTGACTGTAGAAATTATTTATTTCACAATTAAAATTCCAGCCTTTCGATCATTTTCAGGTAATACTGCAAAACTTATTGCTTCATCGAACGTCAGACTTTAAAATACTCCAACATATACGTCGTCAAAAATAAGCCTTTTGTTTCGGTACCTATTCAGTGAAAAGGCTTATTTTTGACGATGACCTGTATACATGTCGGAGGATTTTAAAGTCTGACATGTACTGAAGCAAAATCTTAATGCTGTACCACTTGAAAATGGCTCAAAGGCCGAAACTTCAATTGTGAAATAAATAATTTCTGCAGTCAATGGAGAAATAATCTTTAATAAATACTGCAGAAACATTGAATTTGCGCAGACATATTTACTGTAGCAAACAATTAGAAACAGTTAATAGCCACTCGCGGTAATTACTGTACTTGTTAAACACCAATAGTGTAGTTACTGGTTTCAGACAGACACTTTCAACTTCAGGCAGTGGTTCACGTATAACATTATATCTGGTATGATGCGTGTTCTATCTTCTACATGATATTTTCTTAACATACTGACAGCCATTTCAGCTATTCTGCACAATATTGACCATGTGCTTTCCAAAAAACATGACTCAATTGAGACTAAAACCGCAGCTCGTTGTTGTGTGGTAGCGTTCTCGCTTCCCGCGCCCGAGTTCCCGGGTTCGATTCCCGGCGGGGTCAGGGATTTTCTCTGCCTCGTGATGACTGGGTGTTGTGTGATGTCCTTAGGTTAGTTAGGTTTCAGTAGTTCTAAGTTCTAGGGGACTGATGACCATAGATGTTAAGTCCCATAGTGCTCAGAGCCATTTTTTTGAGACTAAGTCGCTAGCCTAATATCCATGACAGCCTCTTTTGGAAAATATGGCTTTATGTTTAGGGATTGATGACTGACTCCTTAAAAAGTTCTCTTTACTTCTCATGTAACCATTTTTTATTGCTCAGTCATAACATGTTTCCGTCCACAATGACCACCTTCAGATGCCACAAGAGGATAAATAAAGAACTGGTATTATCACCTTAAAACAATTAAAAAATATTTGACTAGGTTCATTTAAGAGTTAAGTAACGTGTAATTAAAATACTTGTGGTGAACAAATGTCCATGTGTTGTCAGACTGAACATAATACCTAAATGAGGGAATTAATCAGATACAAATAAGTTTACACTGGCTATCACTAATTTTTGCTCTTGATGCTGGGACCCAAGCTAATCTTTAATTATAAATACTGAAAAAATGTGCCAATTTTAAAGTAAAAGTGGAATTAGTTATTCGTGTATACAGAGCACAGGTGGTTAATATAGTAAATCCATCTGTAAAACAGGGAAACAGCTTTATAGTAATATTATTATAATAGAATACTTTCTTGTACATGTTTTTGTCCGTTGGTGGTATGCTACTTCGAGCTGATAATTGCTTACTCTAGCGGCCATAAACTCAAAAGGAACTACACGGACTGGACGACAGGTCGAAATAACGCTGCAAATCGCTGTCACTCCTTATCCGGCTACGAAGTGTTAATGTTAGCTGGGCAGATGCACGGCTGTGAAGACGTGGCTCGGACAACACAGTGCAGAAGTGAGTAGCAGGTAGGCGCCGTCATTAGCTGGAGCATACACGCTGGGTTCAGCGGCCATCTGAAGCGGCATAAACATCTAGCAGCCATAAGTGGACCACCGGCGGCTGTCGGAAATATGTATCTTAACGTTTGCGCCTTTGTTCCTAGACTGTAATAGCTTTACTCTGTGTCACATGCCGCATTACTCATTTAAAGATCTGTACTCTATTTGTATAGAGTATCGATACCTGATTTCACAGTTTTTACATTTAAAGATTTGTCTTACAGAAGACAGGCTTATATGCTGCAAAGTGTTGGTTAGGAAAATATATACACTCATAAATTAGGGATAATGCTGATACATGGTGAAACAACGCTCTGGTGGGCGGTTTGTGGGATTAAATCACCTCGGGGTATGACCATGCAGTACATTTTAACCTGCAGTCGTTGCACGGTGACGCTGGCAGCAGTCCACATACGCAGAGGTGTGTTAGTGCATGCCAGAGTACGGTGCAGCGAGTAAGTGTGCAGACGATTTCAGACGTGCTAATGGTGACTGTGTGTTGAAAATGGCTCAAAGAACATATATTGGTGACGTTGTGCGGGGTAGAATACTAGGGTGACTGGGGGCAGGTTAAACACAGCAGATCGTAGCATGGGCCCACCGTGTGCCACAAAGTGTGATCTTAAGATTATGGCAACGAATCCTGCAGACAGAAAACGTGTGCAGGTGCTTCAGTACAGGACTTCAACAGTGTGCAACACCACAAGAAGGCCGATATCTACATCTACATACATACTCCGCAATCCACCATACGGTGCGTGGCGGAGGGTCTCACCATAAGTGCCTGCAGACGGCCACGGAGTACTGCCGGTTGCCTTGATCGGGACCTTGCTGCAGCCACTGGAACAGTTAGCTCCAGACACGCAGTCTACAGACGACTGAACAGTTATGGTTTATTCTCCCGGAGACCTGCAAGGTGCATTCCACTGACCCCTGGTCACAGGAGAGCCTGTTAAGCCTGGTGCCAAGAACACAGTACATGGTCATTGGAACAGTGGTTCCAGGTTATGTTTACGGACAAGTCGAGGTATAGTCTGAACAGTGATTCTCGCTGGGTTTTCATCTGGCGTGAACCAGGAACCAGATACCAACCCCTTAAGGTCCTTGAAAGGGACCTGTATGGAGATGCTGGTTTGATGGTGTTAGGTGGGTTTATGATTGGTGCACGTACACCGCTGCATGTCTTTGACATAGGAATTGTAAAAGGTCAGTGTGCTCCAGTATGGCCGCCTTTTCAGGGGTGCAGTGGGTCCCACCTTCCGCCTGATGGATGATAACGCACGGCCCCACCGAGCTGCCATCGTGGAGGAGTACCTTGAAACAGAAGATATCTGGAAAATGGATTGGTCTGCCGGTTCTCCCGACCTATACCCCATCGAGCACGTGTGGGATGCTCTCGGTCGACATATCGCTGCACGTCTTCAAAGGACACTTCAGGAGCTCAGACAGGTACTGGTGCAAGAATGGGAGGCTATAACCCAGCAGCTGCTCGACAACTTGATCCAGTGTATGCCACCCGTTGTGCGGCCTGTGTACGTGTGCACGGTGATCATATCCCATATTGGTGTCGGGTTATATGAGCAGGAAACAGTGGCGTTTGCAGCACATGTGTTGCGGGACGGTTTTCGCAACTTATCATCAATACCCTGGACTTAGACTCTGTGTCGTACGTGTTCCCTACATGCCTGTGTTATTAGCGCCAGTTTTGTGTAGTGCCACGCTCAATTTGTCATCACATGAACATTTGTTCAGCAAATGCCGCTCATGGATTTGGTCCACATCCGTTTTCATTGCAATTTACTTATCCGACAAATATTTCTAGTTGTTTTAAAGCCTAATATAAGCTTGTTTATTTTTCCTACTGCGGCACCTGAAGAGGACCATCATCGGCCGAAACGGGTTATGATTGTCTCATAAAAATGTGTTTATGTAAATAATAAATAGAATATCCTCTTTTGTCAAGTATCTCATATGTCATTCATTAATACAACAGTTACATTAATTTAAATTTTGAATAAGCTATAACATTGTCACATTAGTGTTGCTGTCACAAAATTTACACATGTAAAGTGTTGTAAAACACATATTATTTATACACATTAGTAACCATAATGAAAATTGGCAGCAAGCTCTTTTATATTTATTACTGTAAAGACAGGTGTACAGGACTGTCATAATTTTTTATTTCTCTTCTGTCTTTCTCAATATAGCGTACCTTACCTATTTCAATAATGTTATTCAAATGAACTGCTTTCTTTATTTTTAAATAGTTATAAATTAGAGAATTAGGAACTATCTGCTATAAGATTTAAGTATTTCATTTACTGTGAATTGCCTGGCAGACAAATCGTTTGACATAATTTTTTCATTGTGAATTACTACATCTACCATGAAGATCAGACCCACAAAGGACGCGTCAAAGTTACTTCGTTCCTTTTGGGCTATATTGAAAGCCACGCAACCGAGACAGTTACCGAATGTTTTCGGATAATTGTCCCGGGCCTAACAAGGGCCATGTATTGTTAAAATTTATCTTGCCCTTATCGATAGGTGCAAGTTTAGAACGATTAAACTGTTTTTCTTTTTTTTTTCGTTTGTGTCGACATTCGTACAACACATGCGACCAAATATTCAGCGTGGTAAACGTCCCATTAGGATATGTTACCGTATCTACACTCATTGTGAAGTTTGCAAGCTTTGCCACTGAGGAAAAACGTCCATGGACATTTAAAGATTTTGATACCGATGTGATTGCTGGATGTTTTACTTTGTGGCCTGCTTATTATAAGAAGACATTAATCTCTCTGGAAATTTTTGTTTTGTAAATAAGAACCACCGTTCCTTGCTGCACTGTAATTTATTTCTCCCAGACGCGAATCATCTTTTTTACTCTTAGGGATCCTGAGTGGGATAGTTCTTCGCGGTTTTGGTTGGCATCTGCGTTTCCTTTTATCTGGTCCGCAGATCGCACTACCACTTCATTTACGAAACATAAGCGAATTTTCATACTCCGAACTTTTTTCTACAAACTGTTCATCTTGTTTGCTCTGATTTTTGTAGTGTACTGTTACTCTCCTGCCATTAGTTATAGATATTTCCACGAACGGTGCTTTTAAAGGGGTAAATGTTATGAGTTCACTACGTGAATTATCCTTGAAATCAAATGCCTTCCAGGAAATGGAAGAGCGCTGTTTAGTACTTCTAGATATCATTATTGTGCGTACTGTCACAAACACAAAGGCAGTGTACAAACAAGTTTATAATATGAGCTGGTTTTCAAAACATTAATAGTTTCACCCTCAAGAAACTAATGAAGTATGTTTCCCTAGTGAAGAAGCTGATCCTCAAGAGAACATACCTATCAGAAATTGGATATTTAAAAAGTTATGCCGTACATTGCAGAAGAAACACAAAGGATTTTACGTTCAGTTTTTACTGTGTACAGTAGATTCTTATGTTTCTGTCAATGATAATTAATACTGTTCGTAAAAACAAGTTCTTATAGAGTAATAATGCTAATTAAGATGTATGAGACAGGCGAAATACCCTCAGATTTCAAGAAGAATATAATAATTTCAATCCCAAAGAAAGCAGTTCATGACAGATGTGTAAATTACCGAACCATAAGTTTAATAAGTCACAGGTGCAAAATACTAACGTGAATTCCTTACAGACGAATGGAAAAACTGGTAGAAGCCGTCCTCGGCGAAGATCAGTTTGGATTCCCTAGAAATGTAGGAACACGTGAGGCAATACTGACCTTACGACTTACCTTAGAAGAAAGATTAAGGAAAGGCAAACCTACTTTTCTAGCATTTGTATACTTAGAGAAAGCTTTTGACAAAGTTGACTGGAATACTCTCTTTCAAATTCTGAAGGCGGCAGGGGTAAAATACAGGAAGCAAATGGATATTTACAATTTGTACAGAAACCAGATGGCAGTTATAAGAGCCGAGGGGCATGAAAGAGAAGCAGTGGTTGGGAAGGGAGTGAGACAGGGTTGTAGACTCTCCCCGATGTTATTCAATTTGTATATTGAGCAAGCAGTAAAGGAGACAAAAGAAAAGTTGGGAGTAGGTATTAAAATCCATGGAGAAGAAATAAAAACTTTGAGGTTCGCCGATGACATTGTAATTCTGTCAGAGACAGCAAAGGACTTGGAAGAGCAGTTGAACGGAATGGATAGTGTCTTGAAAGGAGGATATAAGATGAACATCAACAAAAGCAAAACGAGTATAATGAAATGTAGTCTAATTAAGTCGGGTGATGCTGAGGGCATTAGATTAGGAAATGAGACACTTAAAGTAGTACAGGAGTTTTGCTATTTGGGGAGCAAAATAACTGATGATGGTCGAAGTAGAGAGGATATAAAATGTAGGCTGGCAATGGCAAGGAAAGCGTTTCTGAAGTAGAAAAATTTGTTAACATCGAGTATAGATTTGTCAGGAAGTCGTTTCTGAAAGTATTTGTATGGAGTGTAGCCATGTATGGAAGTGAAAAATGGACAATAAATAGCTTAGACAAGAAGAGAATAGAAGCTTTCGGAATGTGGTGCTACGGAAGAATGCTGAAGATTAGGTGGGTAGATCACATAACTAACGAGGAGGTATTGAATGGAATTGGGGAGAAGAGTTTGTGGCACAACTCGACAATAAGAAGGAACCGGTTGGTAGGACATGTTCTGAAGCATCAAGGGATCACAAATTTAGCATTGGAGTGCAGCGTGGAGTGTAAAAATCGAAGAGGGAGACCAAGAGATGAATACACTATGCAGATTCAGAAGAATGTAGGTTGCAGTAAGTACTGGGAGATGCTTGCACAGGACAGAGTAGCATGGAGGGCTGCATCAAACCAGTCTCAGGACTGAAGACCACAACAACAACAACAACAGCAACATAGAAGGTACGTAAGTCATCAAGATATAACAACTTTTTCCAGTTTACTGGTGGGTACTACGAGTCGAAAATGTGCGTATGTGTAAGTTTACGTATATATTTAATATTTAAATTTACCAAAGCACTATTTAATATTACAGAACAAAAAGTAAGTTTATTTTCTTTTCTCAAAACTATGAAAGAGTGATGCGGGTACCTTGTAACACTCATCCATGTATACGAGCATACACAGAAATTTAATTTTTGAAATCTACAGGTAAATATCAGGTACCAGGGTGAGAAACTTATAGAGCTTTTTCGTCTGATACCAGTTCACCTTTGATATCCTCTTTGCTTCGACTATCCAGTGTAATATTGTTTTTGCTTCAAAATGTGTCCTTTCCGGAAGTTAATCAAATCGTATTTCCTCTTGCTACTGCACGCTTTCTCACGTCATCTCTAAAGTGTTTGTTCTTCAGCAATATTTCATTCAAAATATGTTCTTCTTTGAACAGATCTGTGTCACATTCACCTGCCCAGAATAGCTCTCTCTTTTATGGACTGCAATACTGGAATCTGCGCCCCTTTAACTTTTTTTTTCTTTTTACGAGAATTCGTTTCGCCACTACCATTTATTTTTCAACCAACAATTGGAATAGCTGCGATGATAAGATGGAAGTCAACCTTACACAGTTCTTAAGAAGAACTTGTCATCCAGTCCTTTCATTTGCATTACTCAAAACCGGAGTTTGTAAATATCGTAAGTTACTCGTCTGCCTGTGGCATATCCCACATTTTCCAAGAATTTCTTACGTATTATTCTATCTCACACAGTGTAAGGCTAAGGCCTGTAAGTCTACAAACGCTGGAACAGTATCTACGCCTTCTTTAAATTTACTTTCCGTTACGGAGAGTAATGTTACAAATGTTTCTGTCTCGCGTTTCCCTATCATGAAAGAAAACTCGTCTTTTCCAATTATGTAATCTGCTTTCGTTTCCATTATTCTGTATATTATTATATTTAATGAATTGCAATCATTGCTTCTCAAATCAACTGAACTATAATTTTCACATTCTCGTACAATTTACTTCTCGCATAATATTATAATTTCTCTATATTAATTTAAGCGACGCTAACGAAGGAGAGAGGGTGCCAGTGGGCCCGTTGTCAGTTCAATCACTTTATTATGGATGAGGTGTGGCTGAGAAAGGACACAGTAAGTTATATTGTTTTGAATTAAAGTATGAACGGAGAAACTCTAAATGATCACAGTAATCATGATCACCCCCTAATATAGGGTGAGGTTGTTCTCTAGCCTTTTCAGTACGACAGCAACGAGTTCCATTTAATTCATATAAGTAAAGGCCGACAGAACTTATAACATCAAAAATTATTACTTCTTCCATATGGAGAAATCTACCTATCTTATTACAGTATGTATTTGTGTAAATGAAACAGTTCCTCATCTACATCTATACTCCGAAGCGCCCGTCTGATATGTTGTATCGTCCCCTAATGCACCGCTCTTAGTGATTGAGGCGCGAGTAGTGCACGGGAACACCGACTGTTGAGACTGAAACATGTAATTTTGCTTTCGTGATGTTGTCATGAGTTATTTCAAGGAGGAAGCAGTCTGACGCAAGACTCTTGTAGGAGTTTTCGTTCTCGGAATTATAACAGTAATTCCCACCGGGATTAACAAGATCTGTATTCTAGTGTCCGGTAGTGAAGTTGGTTGAGTATCTCCGTGATGGTATCACAGTTGCTAAATGAACCCGTGACGAAATTTGCAGCTCTTCGCTATTGTATGTCTGTTTTCTATTTCTATCGTGGGAAGTATCCTAGATCGAGAAGCGTCACTAAACAGTAGATCATCTACGGTTTTGTAAGGTACTTGATTCGATGATGACTTACACCTAATCAGGATTCATCCTTGAATCTCACTCCCAAAAGATGACATAACGTGTAATGTTATTTTTAATTTTAATTCTATATTCATTTGTTGGCGACTCCATGGAGTGTTCTGTGCACCAATACCACATAATGGATATAATTGGAAGGACAAACTGCATTGGTCGTATTTTTTTGTTGTTTTCTTATCCACAAATAAAAAACAACAAAAAAATACGACCAATGCTGTTTGTCCTTCCAATTATACACTCCTGGAAATGGAAAAAAGAACACATTGACACCGGTGTGTCAGACCCACCATACTTGCTCCGGACACTGCGAGAGGGCTGTACAAGCAATGATCACACGCACGGCACAGCGGACACACCAGGAACCGCGGTGTTGGCCGTCGAATGGCGCTAGCTGCGCAGCATTTGTGCACAGCGGCCGTCAGTGTCAGCCAGTTTGCCGTGGCATACGGAGCTCCATCGCAGTCTTTAACACTGGTAGCATGCCGCGACAGCGTGGACGAGAACCGTATGTGCAGTTGACAGACTTTGAGCGAAGGCGTATAGTGGGCATGCGGGAGGCCGGGTGGACGTACCGCCGAATTGCTCAACACGTGGGGCGTGAGGTCTCCACAGTACATCGATGTTGTCGCCAGTGGTCGGCGGAAGGTGCACGTGCCCGTCGACCTGGGACCGGACCGCAGCGACGCACGGATGCACGCCAAGACCGTAGGATCCTACGCAGTGCCGTAGGGGACCGCACCGCCACTTCCCAGCAAATTAGGGTCACTGTTGCTCCTGGAGTATCGGCGAGGACCATTCGCAACCGTCTCCATGAAGCTGGGCTACGGTCCCGCACACCGTTAGGCCGTCTTCCGCTCACGCCCCAACATCGTGCAGTCCGCCTCCAGTGGTGTCGCGACAGGCGTGAATGGAGGGACGAATGGAGACGTGTCGTCTTCAGCGATGAGAGTCGCTTCTGTCTTGGTGCCAATGATGGTCGTATGCGTGTTTGGCGCCGTGCAGGTGAGCTCCACAATCAGGACTGCATACGACCGAGGCACACAGGGCCAACACCCGGCATCATGGTGTGGGGAGCGATCTCCTACGCTGGCCGTACACCACTGGTGATCGTCGAGGGGACACTGAATAGTGCACGGTACATCCAAACCGTCATCGAACCCATCGTTCTACCATTCCTAGACCGGCAAGGGAACTTGCTGTTCCAACAGGACAATGCACGTCCGCATGTATCCCGTGCCACTCAACGTGCTCTAGAAGGTGTAAGTCAACTACCATGGCCAGCAAGATCTCCGGATCTGTCCCCCATTGAGCATGTTTGGGACTGGATGAAGTGTCGTCTCACGCGGTCTGCACGTCCAGCACGAACGCTGGTCCAACTGAGGCGCCAGGTGGAGATGGCATGGCAAGCCGTTCCACAGGACTACATCCAGCATCTCTACGATCGTCTCCATGGGAGAATAGCAGCCTGCATTGCTGCGAGAGGTGAATATACACTGTACTAGTGCCGACATTGTGCATGCTCTGTTGCCTGTGTCTATGTGCCTGTGGTTCTGTCAGTGTGATCATGTGATGTATCTGACCCCAGGAATGTGTCAATAAAGTTTCCCCTTCCAGGGACAATGAATTCACGGAGTTCTTATTTCAATTTCCAGGAGTGTATATTCATTTTGTTCATTGGTATTGCTATCTCAAGTTTCTCAATAAAATAGGAGGGCTGAAATTAATATCGTATTTATTCAAACAATTGCCACACATACTAATCTTATTAACAGGACGTAATTCTTAGACTCGATAAATACTGTACAATGAAACTTCACGTTCATTATTCTGCTTCGATTACACATTCACGAGCACGGCAAGCGATTACAGAAGGATCGTTGCATGGCCCAATCATTTGACTATTTTATGAAGAAATAACTACTCTGACCGTACTGAGTGGATAATATAACGTGCAGGCGAAACGATGATACGCTGCAGGCAGTCGATCGTCTAACAGCTTACTTTTGTTGATGTAGTCTTCAGTCCTGAGACTGGTTTGATGCAGCTCTCCATGCTACTCTATCCTGTGCAAGATTCTTCATCTCCCAGTACCTACTGCAACCTACATCCTTCTGAATCTGTTTAGTGTATTCATCTCTTGGTCTCCCTCTACTATTTTTACCCTCCACGCTGCCCTCCAATACTAAATTGGTGATCCCTTGATGCCTCAGAACAGCTTACATACATCCGTAAATGGTTAGCTACACAAAAATTACACCACGAGAAAAGCATAAAATTCGATCTCAAACAGTTGGCTGTTATCTAGCAGTACAATCGAAACAAAATTAATTGGAAACCATAAGACTCTGCCTGGTAGACACCAAAAAGAATCAGTTGATGGTAAAACAATTAGACACACAACACTGGAGACGTTAAGGAGCATTGAAATGACTGGTATAAAAGAGAAAACACAAAACCACTAGGTGCAAGAAAGACTGACTTACATCACACAGAAATAATGAACAAGGAATGGTTGGTTCAAAGTTCACAAATCAAGATCGTGAAATACTGTAAATGTCACACAAACTTAAAAAAGGAATGTGCTGAAAGAAAAGCACTAGCGACCCTGACTGTTTCCATAATGCATCACAGAAGAACACATAACCACAATTGATTCCAATCATATAATTCAACAAATTAAAAATCGCAAGCCGGGAAAAAGTAATTTAACATCGGCTGAATAATCTTCACTCTGAAAAGGCTAGGACATCGTTTACTGCACCTATCTAGTGTCACAGCGCGGCCGGAATGTACACCAGACATGAACTTGACCCCAAGGGCAAGTGCCTGAGTTTTTTGGGAACATCCGGCAACTAAGCTCTCCCAGCGTGCCAAAACCCTCAACGGCCACTCTGATCCACGTTACACCTACCAGCGTCTACTATGAAACGTTATTGCTGTGTCTGTGTTATTTAGATTACGATGCGAAGTTTCTTTGGACGTGCATGCATGTCCAACGGAAGAGGCGCTGCGGCGACTACAGCCGCAATGAAATACATTAGATGAAGTCAAAGTTGCGAATAAGTGCAACTATCAGCTGCAGAATAGAACGACGACAATGAAAATATGTGCCGCACCGGGGCTCGAACCCGAATTTTCCGCTTATGGCGAGCGGACGGCATACCATTTTTTTTAACGAACCACATTCCAAACCCGGATACTCCGCTTCTCGTGAACGGTCGCCTCGAGCGTCTTTTTTATTTTCGTTTTTTTATGTCTTAAATAAGGACAACGCAAATAAACATCTGTGGTGTTATGAAATAAATGACTGTCTTCTTCATGAAATAGAAAAATATTTCATGCAAATGTAAATAAGTATACTTTTTCGATATCAGGTAGTTTTATTTTCAGATCATGTATCATGCTAACTTATTTATAATTTTATTTTTTTATATATTTGTTGAGATCATATTGGACGCTGTCCAGGCCAAGAATAAAAGATAATGATGTGTAATTACCATCAATAACAAATAGAATACAGAGGGAATTGAAGAAATTAATGAAAACGCCCTCCTGTCAGAACAAACAAAATGTCGTTCGCGTCCCGCCAACTTCTGGGTAGCCGCACACTGAATCTTAAGGGAGTCAGGCATGTTCCAAGTACGTCTTCACGAAGAATGACGCATTTTGCCGGTGCATGGGACTGGATTATGGTATTAATCAATCACCTGGGACTCCCCAGCTGCAGGGAGGGATCGAAGAAAGCACTACCCATAAAGTTGGCATAGTACTGACGGTATCGCGGATGGTGCAGGAGAAAAGGAAAGCGATCTTGCAGGAACGTCCAGAAATCAAGAACACTTTTATCACCTTCATGGAACAAATAAGAGATCGAGAGTCCTTTTATCCAGATCACAGCGTTGGTCTTCGTGCGTGGGAAACATGTCTCATCTGGGAACAGAAGAGACTTCGGTGTAATGGCGTGGGGACCCGTACGTAGAAGAAAGGCAAGCATCTTCTGAAACAGCTGCCACAGCTCTGCAAAAGATCCACGCGTAAGTCGATGTTCGTCCGTATCAAGCGTATGACAACGACGGCACAGCTGCGAATCTGTCATTTTTATGGCATGTAGACGAAGTTGAGTCATGTATTTCCTATTAACGACCAGATACCAGGTCGCACTAGTGCTCGTGTCGAGGAGGATATGGTGCACAGAACGCCAAACGACGGGCCATGCGATCGTAGGATATCGCCTTTTCACAACATTCCGAGTATGATATCTCATCACGAGCACTTAAACAACACGTGCCGTAGGGTTCCTGGTACTAGGCAAGTCGGCATGGACATAACAGTATTCGATGGAAGAAGTCCTGACATGTGTGAGAGAGGAAGAAATATGGGCTACTGCAACGGGTGCCACCCGAGAGGGAGGGGCCAGTTCGTCAATCAGGCTTCCCGATAATCTGGTTCGGCGGCGGGTCCACGATTTAAACATCGTGCTTACATAAAGGGCATCTACATCTACATGATTACTCTGCAATTCACATTTAATGCATGGCAGAGGGTTCATCGAACCATAATCATACTATCTCCCTACCATTCCACTCCCGAACAGCGCGCGGGGAAAACGAACACCTAAACCTTTCTGTTCGAGCTCTGATTTCTCTTATTTTATTTTGATGATCATTCCTACCTATGTAGGCTGGGCTCAACAAAATATTTTCGCATTCGGAAGAGAAAGTTGGTGACTGAAACTTCGTAAATAGAACTCGCCGCGACGAAAAACGTGTTTGCTTTAATGACTTCCATCCCAACTCGCGTATCATATCTGCCACACTCTCTCCCCTATTACGTGATAATACAAAACGAGCTGCCCTTTTTTGCACCCTTTCGATGTCCTCCGTCAATCCCACCTGGTAAGGATCCCACACCGCGCAGCAATATTCTAACAGAGGACGAACGAGTGTAGTGTAAACTGTCTCTTTAGTGGACTTGTTGCATCTTCTAAGTGTCCTGGCAGTGAAACGCAACCTTTGGCTCGCCTTCCCCACAATATTATCTATGTGGTCTTTCCAACTGAAGTTGTTCGTAATTTTAACACCCAGGTACTTAGTTGAATTGACAGTCTTGAGAATTTTACTATTTATCGAGTAATCGAATTCCAACGGATTTCTTTTGGATCTCATGTGGATCACCTAACACTTTTCGTTATTTAGCATCAACTGCCACCTGCCACACCATACAGCAATTTTCTAAGTCGCTTTGCAACTGATACTGGTCTTCGGATGACCTTGCTAGACGGTAAATTACAGCATCATCTGCGAACAACCTAAGAGAACTGCTCAGATTGTCACCCAGGTCATTTATATAGATCAGGAACAACAGAGGTCCCAGGACGCTTCCCTGGGGAACGCCTGATATCACATCAGTTTTACTCGATGTTTTGCCGTCTATTACTACGAACTGCGACCTTCCTGACAGGAAATCACGAATCCAGTCGCCCAACTGAGACGATACCCCATAGGGCCGCAACTTGATTAGAAGTCGCTTGTGAGGAAAGGTGTCAAAAGCTTTCCGGAAATCTAGAAATACGGAATCAACTTGAGATCCCCTGTCGATAGCGGCCATTACTTCGTGCGAATAAAGAGCTAGCTGCGTTGCACAAGAACGATGTTTTCTGAAACCATGCTGATTACGTATCAATAGATCGTTCCCTTCGAAGTGATTCATAATGTTTGAGTACAGTATATGCTCCAAAACCCTACTGCAAACCGACGTCAGTGATATAGGTCTGTAGTTCGATCGATTACTCCTACTGTCCTTCTTAAACACTGGTGCGACCTGGTGAAGCAGCTCTCGCTTGGACGTTGACAAGACCAAGGGCGCCATCTCCAGGAGGAAGTGTCAGCGTGTCGTAGAGGACTTTGAAGATAAGACCCGCGCTTACAAAGTAGCCGAACGCCGGCTGATGTTTGTGTGCCATTGCCTTTGGCATCGGTAAAATCTGTGCTAAATAGGGTAGTCGCGAGACTAGACCAGTGTTAATAAAATCCACACTTTGTAAGATGTGCAATGTTCTCAGGAGGTTGCCATGAACATTCGTGCGGATAGCTTGAAGCCGGCATTTATAGTTAAATGAGATCGTGCGTTGTATATCACGCGTGAAGGTGATCCCTAAACATTTGAGCTTGTCAAGTAATGGCCATAGAGCCACACTCTCTGCTGCGAGACCTCTACCAACGGACACAGCACTAGATTTCGTCAGGTTCACACGGCAGAGAGCAGCAGTCCCGCACTGGTTGATCCATGCCAGTGCCTCTCGCACTTCATCCTCCGATAGAACCAAGAACACCACGTCATCTGCATAGGCGCGGCAGATGAAAGCGTGCCCCCTCATCCCTGTCAGCCGGCTCCTCAAGCGGTGTAACAGTGGCTCACGGGCGATGGCGAAAACCAGCATCGACAGCGGACGTCTTTGACGGACCGTACGCATGACATTAATAGGGCCCGTGACACAGCCATTGACCAGCACTTGCGACGTGGCACCTCAGGGGTGCCGCAAGACGATGTGTATAAACCTGTTGGGAAAGGCCATCCGTTGGAATACCTTCTGTAGACTCACTCTATCAAAGGCGTGGTCGAAGACCACAGTCACTAAGGCACCGTGACCGCGGCAGGTCGTGGACAGGGCTGTGACGTCACGATACTCACTGAGTGCCTTCTGAATGTTACTGTCACCACCAAACCGCTTTTGATCGAGAGAAATGACTTGATGGAAGACTCGCCGAAGGCGAGCGGCAAGAATCAAGGTAAACATCATGAAGTTTCAATTTAACGTGGTCAACGGCACATTGTTCAACTGCCAGACCTCCAGATGGCTTGAGGACCGGGATAAGCAAGCCTTTTACAAATGCGGGTGGGAGGGGAAGGTCAGGGTTCATCAGTTCTTTATACATCGCAGTGCAGCGTGAGCCTATGATGTCCTGGACGCTAAAACTCCAGCGGGAATCCATCGGGACCTGGGGCTTTGTTCGCCGCACCCTAATGAGAGCATCAGCGACGTCATCAGCCGTAATTGTTGATGTGAGAAACTCCGCAGCAGCCCCATCATGGGTACCCGTCAAGGAACGGAGGTCATCAGTCGTTACCGCTATGTTCTAGTCCTCTGCTGCATAGAATTGGTTGTAGTGATCCACAAAGGGTTTACCGATGTCATTCTGGGAGGTCAATCTAGGACCATCTGGCATGTCGAGGGCGTTGACCAGCTTTCTCCAACACCGCTGCTTCTCTCAGATAATATGATGCATGGACGGGGGCTCTACTAGTACGGAATCGTGACATCTTGCGCGTACTATTGTGCCTTCAAGGCGGTGACGCATAAGAGAAATTATCTTCGCCTTAATCAGTTGAATTTAAACCTGTCGTTGAACAGAGGGGCATGGTTTGAGTGTTCCCGGAGAATTGTGAAACATTGTTCTATGGTATGTCTTTGCTACAGCATTTCGTCACGACCGTAATTTATCATCGAACGCCTTGATGCAGTCAAGCCACCACCGGAGTGTTGAAGGATACGCTGGAAGGCATCTCACACAGTTGTTCCACGTCGTTTCAACGACCTGCCTGCATTCCGGCGACATTCAGCTGCCACACGATTCGTCCGCGCCACACCTTCTGCCTCTTGAGCGAAACAGTGCAAATATAGGCGATATGGTCGGAGAAGGTGGTAGGCCATAACTCAGCGTCAAGCGTGGCAGTTACGATTCCTTGGGGAACGTAGGCACGGTCAGGACGACTTGCTGAATGACTGGTGACCTACGTATATCCAGGTCGATCACCATGCACGCGGTCCCAAGTATGGGTGAGGTTCAGTTCATGCACGAGCAGCTTGAGTTCGTGGCAAGTGGTGAAATGGGGATGTTAGCCCTTCTAGGATAACACACAATTGATGTCGCCGCCAAGAACGATATGGCCGTAGCAGCCTACAAACAAAGGAGCGACCTGTTCTGAATAGAATCGCGACCGTTCCTGTCGTTTGGTCGTACCTGAGGGAGCGTAAACATTGATGATTCGGACACCGTGGAAGGTCACAGCAAGACCCCTAGCTGATGGTAGGTAAATCATTTCGTCTACCCCAAAGCCTTCCCTTAAAAGAATAGCCGTCCCACTGCAACCGTCAGCACACGGCGTGAGGTAGGAAGCATCGTCGCCAGGCGAACTTCCTGCAGAAGGGCAACATCGAAGTCCGACGCCCTTAACATTTTACGGAGCAATTGTAGTTTGACAGGGGTGACGATGGTGTTGACATTGATAGAGACAATCCTGTAAGCTTTACGTGGAATTAGGACTACTGGGACGCTCATGGAGGAACGTTGTCCCAGTAGGCTGCACATCCCCATGCATTAACCCTGTCGATTAGCAGTCGTGGGTTGGAGCAGCAGAATTCGATCCTGTCTCAACGGTGGATGTTTCGAGGTCTACATCGTCAGACCACGCAAAGGGGCGTGGATGGTGCGCGTCCAGTGGAGTACCTGTGGAGCCCGAAGGCGGCGTCACGTCAGCGGTTGAAGAAGAGTGCTGGGTCAGCTGCTGTTCGACGTCCTTAGGTACAGCACCTTGTGATTGCAATGATGGTTGTATCTCCGACGGGGTGCAGACTGGTACTTCCACCACGGAATCGTCCATCAGGAGAACATCTTCATAGTGGTGATCCTCGTCGTATTGTGCCTGCGTCCTGCGTCAGACGGGGCGATCAGCCGTTTCCGAAGTCTCTTCCGTGACCGTTGCTTGCGCACGTGATCTTCAATGTCTGAAGACTCCAGAGGATCCGGATGGTCAGGCACAAAAATATTGGTAGGCACAACGATGGAGACAAGGATCATCCCCTACACTAGAGATTGCCACCATTACACACGACAGGAGGAAGTGGCAAGGCCGCCGGTCCATCCGCAACAGCCTGAGGTATTAGTGGAGACGGCGATGTGGCAGTAGTAGGAGCCAGTGGTGAATGCGGTCAGGGGTCGTTATGGAGAACTTCGACAAACGTCAGCGGAATCGTCGTCGGATCGGTCGTGGCCTGCAGGTCCCCAGGCGGTAAATGTGTCATTTTGCGTTGCCAGGCAGCTGGACCGAAGGTGTCCTTCCTTGACACATTCCGAGCATGTCTTAGGCTCGCCATAATAAATTATAACTGTACAGCAGCCACCAAAATATAAGTAGGACGGTTGTTTAGCTCTATGCGGATCTGTCGTACTTCATTGAGAACCGAGTACGTAGTGGACTGAACCCATTTTTCAGCTGTATGACTAATCAAATTTCCATATGGGCGGAATGCAGATACCACTACCTCTGAAGGCACCTCGAAAGAGAGCTCAAATACGCGTATCGTCCGCAGTCCAAGTCCCGCATGTTCCACAGTTACGTCACCGATGTGTCCACCATAGTGACTGAACGTAAGACCACTTCGAGCTGTACTTCGAATTTTGTCACATAAGCCTTCGTTAACGAATTTCACGTATACCACACTGCTCACTATAGACAGGCGGATGCCAACAAGATAGATGCAATCAATCTTGATTTAATCTCTGATAAAAAGTTCGATTTCAACTAGTTTAGTCAGGCATATTTTGGTGCAATCTTCATTCTCGATTTCCTGTGGGCATACGCCATTCTCTTTCGAAGGAAACGTATCGCGCTAAGACCGCAGAATCACGTAAAACTCCGGTGGAGGTTCGAGTCCTCCCTCTGGCATGGCTGTGTTTGAGTGTCCTTAGGATAATTTAGGTTAAGTGGTGTGTAGGCTTAGGGACTGATGACCGTAGCAGTTAAGTCCCATAAGATTTCACACACATCATCTGAACATCACGTAAAACTCCGCGAGCAAACCGCACGGCGAGAACGTAAACAAGACGTCCGTGCAGCTGATCTGAACGTCTCACGGCTAGGCCCAAACTTCCATATGTCGTCAACCGTGGGCGACATATAGAAGTTTGAGTTTGAACGTGAGTCGTGCACGGACAGCCAAATGGTAAGGCGGCCGCTAACGATAAGCGAGAAATCCGTGTTCGAATCCCGGCCCGGCACGAATTTTCATTGTCGCCGTTCCAATCTACAGCTGAGTATTGTCCTTATTCGCAATTGCGAATTAATTTCACGTGTCTACTATTTAAGTAACAGCGTAAGCCTTTTCTGGTCAATAATATTTCTGCCGGCACACAGAACCCATTTCTCAAGGCCCAGGATAAAGTGGCGGGAGTCTGAACGCTGTCAGCTGATCGCCATAAATGTGCTGTTTATTGAGCACATTGAACGGTGACATAAGCGTGTCAACTCCTCACTGATATCAGCTATTTATGTTATTTATACAGACTTCTACTACTTAACATGAGGTTGGTTCATACTGACGGACGGAAACCTGATAGGCGTTTTTATTTATCTGACAGACGATCTCTGTTCAAATCTCAAGCAAGTCGCATAAGAGTGGGACTAGCAGCGCCACTGTGAAAACGGAAATCAGGTTTGCTTTTTAAATCCATGTTGTAACGGTCGTGAGCGTTAGTTACCTTGATTGGGCCTGATGATGTTTGTCAAACATTCTTGTAAGGTGACAAGAATGCCATTATCAACACATCACTGAGTTTGAACAAGGTCGTGTAACAGGGCTACCAGAAGCCGGATGTTGCTTCTGCGATACTGCAGAGCGAAGACCATCATGTTCTGCGTGTGGCTCTGGCGCATGTTACTGAAGTGCCTGCAGCAATTGAAGCTTCGGTTGGCACCACAGGGACGCAACGAACTGTTGCAGATTGGCTACCTCGAGAACAGTTCCGAGCCAAACGCTCTGTAGCGTGCCTTCCACTGACGCCAAACTATCGTCATTTCCGGCTTCAGTGGTATAAACTAAGAGCTCAGAAATCTGGTTTCGCAGGACAGAGCGCAACAGGTTGTGGAAAGTTAGTTATACAAGAACACACACAAATTTATTCCTCAAACCAATGCACAGTTATCTCTTTAAAACAACAAAGATCAATTCACGGCTGAGGGCCCAAGTAACTTCTCCAGAGTATGTTTAAATGATTGCTTTTAAAATACCAGGATTTAGGGTAACGGCTGAAGGTCTTACTTAAGTAAAATTACAATATCTTCTTAGCTAAAGGCCAAAATAATATTTCAGATCAGCTAAGGAAATTCTTTACAAGCCAAGCATTTACAAATTCCGACTGAAGGCCACATTAAGGAAAATTCAAGTTAATTGTTCGGCTGAAAGCCCGATTAAAAAATTCTTTACATAATAAAAGACAGACTTTAAAGATAAGATTTTAAACAATACAGCAGAAAAACATAATATGGAATCTTGAAGTATCTTGACGGCTTAAGGCTTAAGCAATTACTCAAGAATAACTGAAGACAATCTTAAGATAAACATTTACAGAACACGGCTTAAGGCCATTTTAAAAATTCAAGATAATTAAAGAGGAACCTTACAGACAAGGATTTACGTATTACGGCTGAAAGCCACAGATTTTGAAACAAACACAGCTGAAGGGCTGAAGGGCAACAAGAGTTTTAAATAAAACACGGCTGAAGGCCTAATCTTAAAATACTTTACATGAGATTCGGTTGAAGGCCATATACTTAGAACAGACAAAATTAATACACGACTGAAGGCCTGGCACAGTACCTGCGACCAAATAAAATGACAATCACAAACAACAAACAGTGGTGCTCAGAAGTGTCCCAAGGGGTAACACGACCTAGGGACGGCTGAAGAAGCAACCAACAGCCTAATCAATTTCCTTCCACCCGACACACTAGCTTCTCTATTTCAACCGACCGACTGATTACTCCAGTATGAAGACCGCATTCATCTGCTCAATGGAAATCACAGAAGCTACACACGGTTCCACGTAAACACACTTGCACAAGAACTCGAACAATCTTAAAAGAAATCACTATAGAACAACAAGGACACAGAGAGTTTCCACAAGCGGTCGGCGACCAAATACACGTCGTCCGATGAGACGACCGACCGAACGACCAACCCAGGTCGTTCTCACTGAAGGTACTTGTTTCGGCAACGCTCGGGCGAGTCCTATCTGTCCGAAGCTGACTGCAGCTCCAACCCGACTTAACTCGTTCGGAATTCGGAAACACAGCGACCCGGGCACACTGGCTCGGACCCAACCATGCAGAGGTAACACTTGCCCATTGCCGCCGACATCTCTGGACAAGGAAGGGACCGACCCACATCCGGCAAGATGACCAGCTGACGAGATCCAGAAACGGTCAGAACACCCAATACACTTCGCCCGAAGGGACGACCAACCCAACGACCAACCAACGGTCGTTCCGCTTCAATTTCCTTCCGTCAGACGGTTCATGTGTGTTACCAGCGGTCGGCGAGCACTGGCTGTTCGCACCTCACCTGCGCTCCGTCCCCGATTGAACTTCAGTGCTGCTGCGTTCCGACTGAACTCCCGACAGACGACGACCAGGAAATACTAGTGGTCGCTCTAGAGATGGTACGACAGTGCACTTATCGATAAGCACTGCTGCTACCACTCACGGGAAAGCACACCAGCAACCTACCGACGCCAGTAAATTGAATGAAAAGAAAAAATGAGGCGACAGAACCACAAAACAAGATGACGAACAATAAACGGTATGGCCGCGAACCGCGCACGGATCAAGTTCATTGGAGGGAAGGTTGAAGCCTTTTGTATTTTCTGATGAAAGCTGGTTCTTCCTCGGAGCTAGTGATAGCTGTGTGTTGGCTAGAAGAGTGCCAGTTGAAGTGCTGCAATCAACCTGTCTACATGCGAGACACGCTGGACCTGCTTCAGAAGGCATGGTTTGGGGTGCGACTTCGTATGACTCCAAGTGCACTCTCGTGGTTATGACGTGCTCCCTAACTGCATATTTGTTGGCCAGTCTAGTGAGTCGACCTGTTGCGCTTCCATTCATGAACAACATGCTGTGGGATGTTTTCCAACAGGATAACATTCGTCCACATACCGCTGTTGTAACCCAACATGCTATACAGACTATCGATACATTGTCTTGGCGCAAGCAGAGTGTGTCCGTGGCGCAGTTAATGTTTCGAGCAGTGTTTCATCTGGACGACGGTGCCCGCGGACACGACCATCGACCTCGTGTGATGAGAAACATGATTCATCCCATATCGATGATCTCATCACTAATGCAGTCCTAATAGATCATATCGTTGGGTCAGCTTTGGTACAGTTACGGAACCCCATATCCAACGATATGGGGTAATCGGTGTGTTCCAAAACACACGTTACTGCACCAGTGCTGTGCTTCACCGTCAGATGTGCCACAAACTTCTGCTTATCCATCATTACAGAGCAGGGAATCCTCCACGTTCTGAGAAGAGGTTCGACCGATACCTTGTTACCAACTCGTGGTTACCACTGTCTTGAAACTATTTTCCGTAGATATAGACGATGGCAGCGTGCGGAGAACCGACCACTTTCGCTATTTACGTTTCATGCGTATCACCCCCTACTCAAAATCACTTATGGTAGCGTATTACCCCATTTGCCGCCATTATTGTTGCTATACTTATTCTCCATTGGTCTCTGCTCCACTTATACAGAATTTTTAAAGAAAGCCGTGTCGTATATTCGTACAAAATCAAAATTAGAAGGATAATTCTTATAATTATACACCTGGAAACCAACACTAGTCGAGATATGGGCGTTTTACTTTTGCACTTAATTTACAAATGATTTGGAAGTCATAGGATACTGCATAGCAAATTACCACAATGCGCAGGTGTGGGCATATGAAAATCCTCCAGCGGTCATGGAGGTGAGGTATCAAGATCCGAAGGATTGAAAGAAGTGTAAGGATACGTGGTGACCACATTCGGCATTGCCTGGACAGACAGGACATATTCGCTTATATCTCAACAGGTATTGTTTCCGGACGTACCACTAAAGGAAATTTTCTTCTAGCATTGGCCAGTCTACCATCTATGGGAATATGTTCGTTTACGCCACTTGCACCCTTTCCTCAATGTAACGCATTCACGCACCGCCACCAGGAGGCATTCTTTCTCGCGTGGGACGTTGGTCGTAATGTTTCAGTCTATCGGCAGGTATCCTTCAGTTAAGCTAGCTATTATAAGAAATTAATTATTGCTAGGACTGGGTGTGGCATTCAACAGCCCTGTTACGTATCGCCCAACAACACGCAAAAATTGTGTAAATATTTTGGTGGGGAAAATTTTATACAAACACATGTTAACATAAAATAACAAATGGAAAATTTACTGAAGCGCTTTCTCATGAATAACATTCCGTTAAACGCTTGTATTCCTAACGCAGGTTCATAACTCCGATTCACACAGTATGCATAGCAATCAGAACAGAGAAGGCAAAAACACATTCAGTGATGCACCCGCTTCCGCGCAAATACATATAATTTACATACTCGCAATGATACAGCAATCAACACATTAAAGAGTAATCAGAAGAACAACGTGAACTAGATTACGCGCAGTTTTGTGGCCAAAAAAACTTGATTTCAAACCAAGAGCACAGTATCGGTGTAGCCTGATGCTGTTCAATATTGTTCCCCATCAAGCATGAAGGCACGAAAGTAATGCCTGATTCTTTAGATACGTACCTCATGATGACAATAATGGCTCATGATTTTTACTGCTAACCAGCACACAAGAATAGATTTCAAGAAGAGGCAAAAAAGTTCACACGGAAGTATGAGTATAAAGGTAATGTTCAATCCACTCACTATATTTTGATATTAATCGTGTATGAATTTGAAGAGTGTTCAGTATAAATTCTAAGCAGGCCATAAATTATATCCATAATAAGTTAATTCTCAGTTACTTAGGCTTCTTGGACGATATGAGCATTTCTCAAGTACAATGTAGTCTCTTTATCCTGTTCGTTAATGTCCATTCACATTCAGGACTGGTTCAGAACCTGTCTCTGCAGCGGTGTACCTGCCCTTGACTCACATCCAACAAAGAGTAATCTGAAAAAGCGACAATGTGACTACTCGTCAAAATGTGGATTTAATATACAGAGCTTCGTACTTTATTTCCGGATTCCCAAAAGCAAATTTTTTCCGATAAATATTTAAATACAGCAATTACAATAGAAAAAACACATTTTACGAAACTGCACCAGAAGTTTTTGGATGGCATCACAGAAATGTCAAGTACCGCATATACACATGTCCAACAGGCAGCAAGAATATTATAAATACATGAAGCTTTAGTATTTCACAGTGCAACGAGGGAATTATGCACTATCACACCAAATGTATCTGGACGTTCCAATGTAATTTGGAATTGTCCACTATATGACACGAGAGCTAGACCGTCAGTACAAAAGGTGGTGGGGAGTATTGCGTTGTTCAAATGGTTCAAATGGCTCTAAGCACTATGGGACAACATCTGAGGTCATCAGTCCCCTAGAGCCGATCGGGATTAGCCGAGCGGTCTGAGGCTCTGCAGTCAAGGACTGTGCGGCTGGTCCCGGTGGAGGTTCGAGTCCTCCCTCGGGCATGGGTGTGTGTGTTTCTCCTTAGGATAATTCAGGTTAAGTAGTGTGACGTTTAGGGGCTGATGACCTTAGCAGTTAAGTCCCATAAGATTTCACACACAGTCCCCTTGAATTAGTTACTTAAACCTAACTAATCTAAGGACATCACACACATCCATGCCCGGAGCAGGATTCCAACCAGTGACCGTAGCAGCAGCACGTTTCCGGACTCAAACGCCTACAACCGCTCGGCCACAGCGGCCGGCTTGCGTTGCCAATATAGGGACACTAACAGCAAAACGAGGATAATGGAATGTAGTCGAGTTAAGTCGGGTGATGCTGAGGGTATTAGATTAGGAAATGAGACACTTAAAGTAGTAAAGGAGTTTTGTTATTTGGGGAGCAAAATAACTGATGATAGACGAAGTAGAGAGGATATAAAATGTAGACTGGCAATGGCAAGGAAAGCGTTTCTGAAGAAGAGAAATTTGTTAACATCGAGTATAGATTTAAGTGTCAGGAAGTTATTTCTGAAAGTATTTGTATGGAGTGTAGCCATGTGTGGAAGTGAAACATGGACGGTAAAAAGTTTGGACAAGAAGAGAATAGAAGCTTTTGAAATGTGGTGCTACAGAAGAATACTGAAGATTAGATGGGTAGATCACATAACTAATGAGGAAGTATTGAATAACATTGGGGAGAAGAGAAGTTTGTGGCACAACTTGACCAGAAGAAGGGATCGGTTGGTAGGACATGTTCTGAGGCATCAAGGGATCACCAATTTAGTATTTGAGGCAGCGTGGAGGGTAAAAATCATGGGGAGAGACCAAGAGATGAATACACTAAGCAGATTCAGAAGGATGTAGGTTGCAGTAGGTACTGGGAGATGAAGAAGCTTGCACAGGATAGAGTAGCATGGAGAGTTGCATCAAACCAGTCTCAGGACTGAAGACCACAACAACAACAACAACAGCAAATTGGGACAGTCATAGAGTTCAGTGACTTCGAACGTGGAACAGATATTGGCTGTCACCTTGGTGACAAATCCATCAAGGGTTATTGCAAACCTTCTAAAACCACATAAATCGAACATTCTTGAAGCAACAACAATACCTAAACCAAGAACAGGCACACTGTGCAGACTTCATGTACCGACGGACGGTGACCGTCGACCATTGCGAATGGCTGCTGTAAAACATCGCATGAAATTAAGGGGAGAATTCACTCGTGAATACCAAAGTGCGACAAAGTGGTCCAGCTAGTATAATGACTATACGCAAGCAGTTTAATGGAGCACAGTGGTCCAGCAGCTCTTCGTAAGGGCGAGGCCACAGTACAGTGCTTCAAACCCAGTGACTTGGAGTGATGCACTGTACCCCGTGGTAGTTCGATGAAAGGGTCTGAGTTTGGCTGGAGGACCTTTCTGCCATAACTGAATTGCCAATACAGAGTAGGTGGTGTTACGGCGTGAAGGTGTTTTTTGTGACTAGGGTGTGGTCCCCTTGTTGCTCTTTTGTTAACTGACACTTTCCAACCACATCTTCCTGCTGCTTCAGAGCTGTGTGAAGGTCTGAGGAGGAATGGCCGGCCATCTTCCCTCAAGAGTCAAAAAAAGAGAATGTCGTGATGTTGGAGGCTGGGATCTGGAGCGATGTCGACGTTGTAACTCATTCAAAAGGTGTTACATTGCACTGAGTTCGTAATTCTTGGCAGGCCAGTCCATTTTAGGTATGTTACTGCCCACTAACTAATGACTCACACGTGCTACTTTATGACAGTTTGCATTATCATCCTGATACAAATATCCCTCATTTCTGAATCATTCTTGAACTGTACGCGGTACACACGACTCTGAAATGTGTCCATATCTTTCCGCGTTTAGCATTTTGTTAACAACAATGTATATATCTAAAAAGTAGATTATTATTAAAAAGATCGAACACTTTGTAAAATTAGTGAAATACACAATTTGATAGCGATATCACTGGTGACTAATAAATAAGGCAGTTAAGGTGAAATTAGTGCAATAGCTGCTATGTTCAAATTGTTTCAGTTAGGTGCCCATGAAGTACATTTCGATTTGTATAGGCAATGAATAATATAAAGCTTAGAGCGTAACCTACAATTTAACCTACAATTTCTGTGGGTGTTAAAAAAAAAAAAAAAGGCATAAGATCCATCGTAAGTGCCTACCACGGCGAAGCCATCACAAGTTTTTTTTACTAATTTCATTTATGAGCAAGATTCCTCGCCCCTAGGGATCAGCTTACAAAGACACTTACCTATCGTAAAAGAACAAAATATCAATTCTCAAAAACAATTAGTAATATTTAAGACCGACACCTACTAACAGAATCCATGGTCGCAGGCCTTGCGACTGTGGTCTAATGTGCGTTAGCATTTAGGCGAAATTTAGATAAGAATACAAGATACCCATTAGTATTTATTTTAAGGGACCTTAAGGTTACGTCTGAATGGTCCATCAGTGGCAGGCAGGGTATCAGTTTTATAAACATAGAGAGTCTCACGGTGCAATAGCTGTTCTAATACACCAGCTACAAGGCATTAAGTTCGTGGGACCTTCATAGCAAATTGCCTACAATATACAGATGCCACAAAGAGCCGAACCAACCTTATACTAAAAGCGCTTTTACATGGCGTTCACTGAATTTATTTAAGCGGAATTTAGAAGTCAGCTGTAGTAATTCGTAAGGGAAGCTTATCCACACATACTGGAAAACTGGATGTACATACAGGGTGGTTAAGGTGCCTTTACCCATAACGTTCTATGCAACCCGCAAGGGTAAATCTTCCTTTCATGAACCACTCACGCGATTTTCATATTCTCTCCTTCGTTACGCACAAACTGTTATTCCTACAGAAAGACCCGACCTCTTTTGTTGGAAATTTAATGTAGTTAGATTTCGTGATGGGATACGTTTTCGCTGGAGGCCACAAGTTTCGAGTTATTCAAAATAAAGTACAAAAGTGATCTTCAAACGCACCTCCACCACTACACTTATCCCTTACCACAAAGGATTTCTAGAACGTTGTTCGTGGCACTCCCTCCTCCCACTGTACAAAGGTTTCCGTCCACATGAACTGTTCCCAATTTATGGACCTCTTTTGGCTCTTTTTTACTGGGCTTTTACACCGCCAGTATCGTCGAATATTTAGTTAACATTATTAATTGACACATGCTTGTGCTGGTAATGAAAGAAAAACTGCTTTTGTAAACGTTACGCTAAAGCTAATTACGTTGACAATTCGATCCAAACCTAACCTTTACAAGCACAGAAGTTCCGTCGTCTGAAGTCCTGATGAACACAATGATGAAATAGTTTATTTTACGCTGTTAAAATTCACAAAACTGTTAGGTAAGATCCACACTAGCGTCAGTCTTACAATATGTAAGTGCTCGACCGAGCACTTGGTGTAATAAAGCCAGTCAGTGAAGCCCAAAGAAGGCCGGTTATAGAAAATAATACGTACAGCAGCTAATTTTTGTACGGTGGTGGGGCAGAATGCGGGCGTGCAATGTCAGAAGTTTGAACGCGTTATAGACACTAGAAAATCTGAAAATGTTAATGCTAAGACTCAATGTAGAAATAGTGGAGGTCAGTGAAGTGACATGGAAAGAAAAACAAGGATTTCTGGACATATGAATGTAGGGCAATATTAACAGCAGCACAAAATGGTATAGTAGCAGTAGGATTCGTTATGAATAGGATGGTAGGACAGAGAATGAGTTATGTGAAAAGATCAAGGAAAGGATTGTTCTCATCAGAAACGACAGCAAACAACACCGCCAACAATAGTTCATTTATACATACCGACATATCAGCCGAAGATGAAGAGACGGAGAAAGTATATGAAGATATTGAACGGGTAATTCAGCACGTAAAGGGAGATGAAAATCTTATAGTCATGGGGAATTGGAATACGGTTGCAGGGGAAGGAATAGAAGAAAGAGCTAAGGGATAAAGTGGGCTTGGTACTAGGAATGAGAGAGGAGAAAGACAAATTGAGTTCTGTAGTAAGTTTCAGGTAATAACAGCGAATATTCTATTCAAAAATCGCAAGAGGAGGAGGTATACTTGGAAAATGCCTGGAGACGAAGGAAAATTTCAGTTAGATAACATCATGATAAGGCAGAGATTCCGAAACCAGATACTGGATTGTAAGGCGTATCCAGGAGGAGATGTAGACTCAGGTCACAATTTAGTAGTGATGAGGAGTAGTCTGCAATATAAGAGATTAGTCAACAAAAATCAATCCGTGAAGAATTCGGATAAGGAACTACTAATGAATGAGGAGATACCCTTCAAACTCTCGGAGGCTGTAGAAACTGCGATAAGAAATCGCAGAGTCGCCAGTTCAGCTGAAGAGGAATGGAAATTTTTAAAAACGGCAGTCACTGAAGTTGAAGAGAAATGAAATGAATCTATTGTGTGACATTGACGGCCCCATTCTTTGTAGAGAAACACGAAGGTGCAAAGAAAATAACTGCGAAGAAACCAAGGCTAACACAAGAAATACTTCAGTTGATCGGTGAAGAAGGAAGTACAAAAATTTTCAGGGAAATTTGGGAATACAGAAATACAAGTCACTTAGAACTGAAATAAACATGAAGTGCAGAGAAGCTAAGGCGAAATGGCTGCATAAAAAAATGTGAAGAAATCGAAACTGAAATTACTGTCGGGAGGACGGACTAAGCTCATGGAAAAGAAAAGAACTGTCGGTGAAAGGTAGAGAAAGACTGGTAACATTAAAAGTGCAGTGGGAATTCCACTGTTAAATGCAGAGGAGAGAACGGACTGGTGGAAGGAGTACATTGAAGGCCAGTGTGAGGGGGAAGACTTGTCTGACGACGTGATAGGAGAAGAAACAGGACTCGATAAAGACTAGATAGGGGATCCAGGATTAGAATCAGAATTTAAAGGGCTTTGCAAGACTTACCATCGAATTAAGAAGAGGGAATCGATTCCATTCAAAATAATTGGCGGTAATGACAACAAAACAACTATTCACGTGGTGTGTAGAATGTATGAGTCCGACTTTCGGAAAAACCTCATACACACAATTCCGAAGACTGCAAGAGTCGACAAGTGCGAGGATTATCGCACAATAGCTCATGCATCCAAGATGCTAACAAGATTAATATACAGAAGAATGCAAAAGAAAATTAAGGATGTTCCAGAGGACGATCAGTTAGGCCTTAGTAAAGCTAAAGGCACGAGAGAGGCAGTTCTGACGTTGCTGTTGGAAATGGAAGCAAGACTGAAGAAAAATCAAGACACGTTCATAGGACTAGTCGACCTGGAGAAAGCATTCGACAACGTAAACTGGTACAAAATGTTCGAAATTTTCAGAAAATAAGGGTAAGCTATAGGGAAAGGCGCGTAGTATGCAATATGTACAAGAACGAAGAAGGAATATTAAGAGCTTGAGACGAATTACGACGTGCTCTGATGAAAAGGATGTAAGGCAGGGATGAAGTCCTTCGTCCGTACTATTCAATCTGTACATTGGAGGGACAGTTAGGCAAATAAAAGAAAGGTTAAAGAGTGAAATTAAAACTAAAAGGATATCAGTAATAAGATTCAATAAAGACATTGTCATCCTCAATCAAACTGAAGCAGAATTACAGGAATTACTGAATGGAATGGAAAATCTAATGAGAGCAGCATGTAGATTGAGAGTAAGTCGAAGAAAGACGGAAGTAATGAGAAGTAGCAGGAATAAGAGCTGCAAGAAACGAAACATCAGGATTGGTGATCAAGAAGCTGATGAAGTTAAGGAATTCTGCTATAACCAGTAATGGTAGAAGGAAGAAGGATATCGAAAGCAGAATACTACTGGAGAAAAGGGCATTCATGGTCAAGAGAATTCTACTAGTACCCAACAATACCCTTAATTTGAGGAAGAAATTTCTGAGGATATACGTTTCGAGCACAGCGCTGTATGGTAGTGAAACATGGACTGTGGGAAACCAGAAAAAAAAGGATTCGAAGCATTTGAGACGTGGTGTTACAGAAGAATGTTGAAAATTAGGTGGACTGGTACGGTAAGGAATGAGGAGGTTCTGTGGGGAAATCGACTAGGAAAGGAATGTATTAATAACAAGAAAGGACAAGATGGTAAGGCATCTGTTAAGACATCAGGGAATAACTTCCATGGTATGGAGCGAGCTGTAGAAGATATAAACTGTAGAGAAAACAAAGATTGGATTGCACCCAGCAAATAATTGAGGACATAGGTTGGAATTGCTACTCCGAGATGAAGAGGTTGACACAGGGGAGGAATTGGTGGTGGACTGCATCAAACCAGACAGAAGACTGAAGACTCAAAAAAAAAAAAAAAAAAATGCCGCTAATGCAATGAACAATATACTACACTACTGGCCATTAAAATTGCTACACCAACAAGAAATGCAGATGATAAACGGGTATTCATTGGACAAATATACAATACTAGAAATGACATGTCATTACATTTTCACGCAATTTGGGTGCATAGGTCCTGAGAAATCAGTACTCAGAACAACCACCTTTGGCCGTAATAACGGCCTTGATACGCCTGGGCATTGAGTCAAAGCAAGCTTGGATGGCGTGTACAGGTACATCTGCCGATGCAGCTTCAATACGATACCACAGTTCATCAAGGGTTGTGACTAGCGTATTGTGACGAGCCAGTTGCTCGGCCACTATCAACCAGACGTCTTCAGTTGGTGAGAGATCTGGGGAATGTTCTGGCCAGGGTCGCAGTCGAACATTATTTGTATCGAGAAAGGCCCGCACAGGACATGCAGCATGTGGTCGTGCATTATCCGGCTGAAATGTAAGGTTTCGCAGGGATCGAATGAAGGGTGGAGCCATTGGTCATAACACATCTGAAATGTAACGTCCACAGTTCATAGTGCCGTCACTGCGAACAACAGGTGACCGAGACGTGTAACCAATGGCACCCCATACCATCAAGCCGGGTGATAGGCCAGTATGGCAATGACGAATAGACGCTTCCAATTTGCGTTCACCGTGATGTCGCCAAACACAGATGCGACCATCATGATGCTGTAAACAGAACCTGGATACATCCGAAAAAAATGGCGTTTTGCCGTTAGTGCACCCAGGTGCGTCGTTGAGTACACCATCACAGGCACTTCTGACTGTGACGCAGCGTCAAGGGCAACCGCAGCCATAGCTGATAGTCCATGCTGCTGCTAACGTCGTCGAACTATTCGTGCAGATGGTTGTTGGCTTGCAAACGTCCCCATCTGTTGACTCAGGGATCGAGACGTGGCTGCACGATCCGTTACAGCCATGCGGATAAGATGCTTGTCATCTCGACTGCTATTGATGCGAGGCTGTTGGGATCCAGCACGGTGTTACGTATTACCCTCCTCAACCCACCGATTCCATATTCTGCTAACAGTCGTTGGATCTAGACCAACGCGAGCAGCAATGTCGTGATACGATAAACCCCAATCGCGATAGGCTACAGTCTGACCTTTATCAAAGTCGGAAACGTGATGGTACGCATTTCTCCTCCTTACACGAGGCATCACAACAACGTTTCACCAGGCAACGCCGGTCAACTGCTGTTTGTGTATGAGAATTCGGTTGGAAACGTTGCTCATGGTCAGCACGTTGCAGGTGTCGCCACCGGTGCCAACGTTGTGTGAATGCTCTGAGAAGCTAATCATTTGCATATCACAGCATCTTCTTCCTGTTGGTTAAATTTCGCGTGTGTAACACGTCATCTTCGTGGTGTAGCAATTTTGACAGGCAGTAGTGTAGAAATCCTGACCGGATGGGGCTTGGTATGGTAGAAGTAACGTGTTAGAAAAATGGTTCAAATGGCTCTGAGCACTATGGGACTCAACATCTGTGCTCATCAGTCCCCTAGAACTTAGAACTACTTAAACCTAACTAACCTAAGGACATCACAGACACCCATGCCCGAGGCAGGATTCGAACCTTCGACCGTAGCAGTCCCGCGGTTCCGGACTGCAGCGCCAGAACCGCTAGACCACCGCGGCCGGCTAACGTGTTAGAAGCTTGTTTCTGTATGTTTTAGTTAAAAAACGCAAATAGTACTGCCCCTAGTGGAAATGTGACCTATTGCAACATTTAACAACACAAAATTTCCGAAAAAAGTCCTGTTTATTATTTGTATAGGGCTAACGGCCTGAGCTTAGCGAGTGAGAGAATGTTAAAATCTAGCTCGCTTTTTTATGAAGACTAGAGATGACAATGCGTACTGCATAAAACGATGAATCACTCTGTATATAAGTACGTTCTGCGTCTCCTCCTAAACCACTGGATCGATTTCTACGAAAGCTGGCACACATGTCATTTACTGTCCGGAAAGAATCACTGTGGGGGAACAGAACCACCTATCTATCAATGGAGATGGGGTGTCGGTGAGAAAGTGGCTTAGCCCATGATCCTTATTGCTGTCATCCAGTGTTTGAGAATGACAGCTCCTGGTAACCAGCAACAAATTTTATGCATAATTTCAAATCTTTACGAAATATTTTCACGCTGAGAGCACCCACAATATGATGGAAAGAAAAGAATCTACCACTTACAACAATTTTCTTGGTCATTCAGTAAAACTGCCGCACAAAGCGTGACGTTTTAATTTATCAAGTTTTACCTGCTAACTGTATTCACGACACATTTTGCAGACGGTACTCACGTATACTACTGAATGTACCACTAAAATTGTATCATTGTACGACATCCGGAGATATGTCACAAACACTGAGGAGCATGAGAAACTGCCGCATTTGTTACTTCTTCAGTACTATCTCTAGTCAAAACAAATTTTGGAGACAATAAATAGCGTCATACACTACTGGATGCACCTGCAAATTATATTATTTTGCGGCATACAGTTGAGGAGATACGACATCGTAACAAATGAACTGCGTAAAAGTGATTCTACTGGGTGAATTTTGCTAAAGATTCAGATGAAATACGGGGATAGCTACTTGCAAAATATGTTAACTAAGTGTGAAATGTATTTGTCATGTGCGTACATAGGCAAATCAACAGGTAAAAAGCTCATCCTATACCCCTGGAATGCTTTCAACCGAATTTGGCACGCATATTACTTACGGTCTGTAAGTGTGTACTGTGGGTGTCACAGAGGGTTATGAAGTGGTGAGAGATGGGGTGACGAAGTTCGGGGGGGTGGGGGGGGGGGGATTAGGAGATAGACTGAATGGGGAAGAGATGGGCACAGATAGGGGGAGTAGGATATAGACATTAGAAAGGCGAGTAGATGGTCAGAGACAGGTAGAAACAGAGATGGGCAAAAGGGGGAGAAGGAGATGGACAGATGTGGGAGAAAAGGGGATAGAGGAGGAGGGGAAGGGGTGGATATTGAAAGGAAAGAGAAGGATAGGGCAACGCTGAGTACCCAGCTACTTACAAAAACCCCATGGCCGATACCATATACAACTGCATTATACGACGCCAAAGTAAAGACTCCGTCGTCATGCCACAAGTGGCCCATCGGGACCATCCGACCGCCATGTCATCCTCTTTGAGGATGCGGGTAGGAGTGGTGTCTGGTCAGCACACCGCTCTCCCGAACGTTATGATGGTTATCTTTGAGCGGAACCGCTACTATTAGGTCGAGTAGCTCCTCAGTTGGCATCACGAGGCGGAGTGCACCCCGAAAAAATGGCAACAGTTCATGGCAGCCCTGATGGTCACCCATCCAAGTGCCGGCCATGTCCGACAGCACTTAACTTCGGTGAACCGACGGGAACCGGTGTATCCACAGCGGCAAGGCCGTTTCCACGCCAAAGTAAGGCAAACTATTAATCTCAGAGGGTTACAGGCAAGCAAACTACAGCTGTAGCTGATTAAATATTCAATGTTACTCATAGTCCGTCTTGATAGCAATTTTTTTTTATTCATATGACCGGTTTCGGTTTATCTAGAACCATCTTCAGATCTGATATTTCGGTTATAGGAGTAACCCGTCAAAATCCAGCAACTTTCACACGCTGCATCACAACAAAAAATATACGGAAGACTTAGACAGAAAAAACACGATATGAGATTTTTCTGTTTCTCCAGGCGTATTAGTTGATCAAACAGTCCACTAGTGTAGCACCAGCCCATAGCGTCGAACGTGCTGTTGGATATTATAGACCAGCAGCACCCCCCTCAACAGTTCGATACAATCACAATATACGTATTATCCAGGTGACTAGTTCTGCAAACAGCTAATAACAAGTAATGTTGTAACAAGTACAAAAAAATGTTCAGATGGCTCTGAGCACTATGGGACTTAACTTCCGAGGTCATCAGTCCCCTAGAACCTATAACTACTTAAACCTAACGTAAGGACATCACACACATCTATGCCCGAGGTAGTATTCGAACCTGTGACCGTAGCAGTCGCGCAGTTCCATACTGTAGTGCCTAGAACCGCTCGGCCACTCTGCCCGGCGGCTGTAACAAGTCATCTCGATTTAGTTGACACCGCTGTCCAGCAATTTTACCAAAACAGTTAAGTTTTACGCAGATGTACGGGAAATTTACGTTACCGGTACAAAAAAGATATGATGAAAGCCTCAAGACCCCCTAAAGCATACTGTGAGATACCCTCTCCAAGTTGAATTAAGTAAACGAGGTATTAAGTAATGGATAATCTGTCCTGTAAGACATATACATACACAGAACTAAAGACTTTTCTAATAAGTTACAACAGCAATAAATGAAAGAAGACTAACTATGGCTGAATGGTTCATACACCACACAAAATCTCACAGAAAATGTTTAAAAGTCAGTATGGACATGTATACACTTGCACCAAAACCACGTTGCCCAGTAAAGTGAGAAGCAGGAATGAAAATTCCCAATCCATATGCGCCACAGATCGCGAATATGTGTCCAGAAGATTGGACATATATTGCCTGGTAGAAAAACACGAACGACAGCCTCTGCTCACAACAGAATATCAGAGGAACTAACACGCTAAATTCGAAAGGAACCATGATACAGTTGGTTACCAGTCAGTTACCAACAGAATTAACGCCCGTTAAAGGGAACTGTTCACTATAAAATCCATAAAATAGGCACTCTGCAGCTCCCCAAGCGAGCTTCCTCCAGCGATTAAGTAACTGAAAATAAACCCCAGCGGACCTGAAGGCGCCAGTAACCGTCCACAGGCTAGGCCTTCCGGTTATGTTCCGCCCAGCAGAGCACTCATGTGTTGTGTATAAAACCGGACTTCCAGCGCTCCACACTGCTGAGAGACCGTCTTCATTCTTCGCACGCTCCTATGTCGACGTCCGCCACTGCTCAGACGTCCTCTTATTGGCCGGGGACCTATAATGCGCCAGAGACATACACAGGGCAGATACTATAGTTAATGAGCACCAAGGATGTCATGTTTACACGGCATAAGATCATTGAAACGATCCTCTGCATATTTCAAGCCGTCATGAAGGCAGGGGGTGGACACATCCTACTTAAATGTCCTGTAATAGGTGTCCGGATACTTGTAATCATATAGTGTGAGTTACAGGTCTGTTTCATTACAGACAGTAACAATTAGTTAGGTGAGGAAATTCCTCGGTCCTCCTGTAGGTACCTGGTCTCAACTAGTGATGTTGATTTTGTTTGCTTCGGGACCAGAACTCTAATACAAGCTGTCTCGTTGCCTGTGAGTTTGAGTAGTTGCAACGCAGGTACTAGAAGCTTGAGTATAATTAGTATTATTTTGGAATTATCAAATTGCTCAGACCACACGAAGTGTGGGCAGAAGCGTAGGAGAAGCGCCGTATCATCATCAGTCAGGAGGTCTGGTAGGAGCTGTGTTTCACGTCACTTGATAAAAGACGGAGGACCGTGTTCCGCAGATTCTGACGCATACCTCTATGTGGAGAATCGTGCAAGGACCCATGAAATATGCATGGCGGTTTTATTTCGTTATGCCGGCTCGGCCTACGTAATTTAGAGCGCGCGCAGTTCGCGGCGAACCGCGACGTTCCGCGCCTCATTCCCGCCCAGCCCGCTGCTATCACAATTCCGTTAATTAGCGGACGCACACAGGCGGCTGCAAACAGCTCCGGCCAAATTAAACCGATGCCGCGGCACCACACACAGCGGGCGACCTGTCCCGCTATCGACTACTACAATGACGAAGTGGGGACCGCACGATGCACGAGCGGGCGGTTGTGGGGCAGTTCGTAACCACCGTCATCTATCGTTTACGCTGCCCGATACATTTAAATTGTATGCTGCTTTCATTTGCTGCTTTCTAATTGAAATGTAGTCCGTAAAAGGGGTTTACTGCAGCAACGGGACGAGTAGTGAGTGACTCTGTAAGGTCTGGAAACATACGGCGAGTTTCAAAACCATTCATCCGATTTTACAAGACTACTTCTTCTGTATCTCTGAAGGTACAAACTTGAGGCGAATTGTAACTTGCGCGCCGGAGAGATATAGAATTAACTTGCAACCAGTTGCCAGTTCATGATGAGGTTGCCGTTAGAGGTCTACCTGTTGCACCTAGGTCACTCAATCGCCCGTGATACAGGAGTACAAATATGGCTAATACAACGACAAAAGGCTCTTTTACATTCTCTGTTTGAACATGTACATTTCTGTGCGGCATGATTTTCTTCGAGAATATGGCACTATTTCTCCTAAAGGTCGAAACATTGGACGGTACCAGCAGTTTCGTGACTTTGGTTTCTTATGTAATACGACACTCACTAGTCGTCTGCTATGTACAGGCTGTGCACCCAACAGACCAGAGAATCTGCTCGCAGCAGTGGCGTACCAGCATCCTAACCTCGGCTTTACATCATCATACGACAGAGCTACAACCATGGACGCTGTCTAGGCCAACAGTTGGCAACACAAGCACCGCCAGAGGTCGTTGAGTTCGTGGACCTATTTCTTTCTATGAGCAACGTGGTCAAAAATAGTTCTCTAGTATCTTTATGCGACCTGGGATGGTGGAAAGCCGCTCTTTGACACCTTCCGTCGGGCTATGAGACAGGCACTGATTGCACCCGCTGTTCCTCAAACAGAGTCTCGATCAGCTTCACCGTTACATTCAGATCCCTGACACACCAGCAGCAACTGACCAACGGACCCGCCAGTGTCTGCCTTTAACATCAACAGAACTTGTCCTCTACATCGGAGACGACCATGAACTTCGTGTGGGCCATCGACCTTCATTACGTTATTTTGTTCTAGTTCAGAGAGAACATTAAAACTTGTTGGTTCATGATTGCGCCCTTCGATCAAAATTTGGGGTTATGTTAATTCAGTGTCCATCACGAACTTTCAGCAACTGTAGCAGTGATTAACTCTGTTCGAATAGAGCAATATTTTGATGTAACTACCTTGCAATGAAAAAGATCTACATTGTTTACTTGGCATATGTTCTCATTACTTTTCGATCAGCGCAAAAGTTATCATCATCCCCGTGTGCTCATTCAGGTCGCAGTTCAGAAGTATTTTATGCATGGTCCGCAAAGTATAATCGCCATGTCAGCAGAGAGTTATCCACTCCTCTTTTGTCTCTCTGGCGTGGTTCATGATGACGTTTATGTCTCAAACTATACAGGATTCTATAGCTACAGGCCGTCTGTTATGGTAATAAACGACTTGTATAGTTTTCAGAATTCCTTCTCGACATTGTGTGTGGTATCACGTATCGACGACCCCACGGGCATCGTTAAGTGGGCAATGGAATGACAAGTTTCCGCCAGACGCTGGTAGCGGCCGCACGGCACTGGCGGACCCAGTGGTGCGCGCCCACTGTGCCACGGCACCAGCGGCTCTCGACTATGAGCGGCCTCCACTGTCGCGATAGAGGATGGCCAGCCGCAGTCACCCAATCCACTTACCCCTGGAGCCGATTCGATACGACACGCTACACAGACATGTCCTAGTCTCGGCTCTGTCTATATCATTCGTTGCAGTGCTTTCCTTGTAGACATTGTGATAGCTAAACCTTATTTATTGCTGCATTATGTGATACATGGTATCTACTAGAATTAAGGAAAACGAAGAAGAGAGGATCCACCAATGTAACTTTCTTTTCACGCAACATGTTTATTTAACAATATATGAGTACATAACCATAAAACTTTCAGTAACAAAATGAACAAATCTGCAAAATTCTTTTGACCTTAAACCTTAGGTTGAATAAGCTTTTGCAAAAGAAATCTAAAGTGCTATATTGTAAAACAGCAAACAATATGACAATGATTACCAGACGGCCGGATCTGCAGCCCGCCCGTTCTCGGGTGAAACAGTGGTGTTTACTACCGCGCTGGACACAGTCTTATTAAATGCCCGTTTGCAACACATGAAAACTATATAAGCACCATTCATGACAAGAGTGATTCAGTTATTCAAAACAGATGACGTAACTTTTAATTTGAAAGATGGCGAAAGGTTCGGGGTTAAGATGCGCACCTGTGATAAAAAGTTAAACAGATTAGGAAACAATATGACAATGATAAGGATTACTTCAAAGCAACCAACCTCTTAATTTCAATCGCCAAACAAGGTGCACCTGGATTCCAACCCTTCCCTTCTGACAATTTTATTCTGACTAAAGCCCTGGTGACAATTGGCTCTTAACAATTTCAAAGTAAATTCCACACCATTTACTTCATTATAAATCAGTTCAAATGGCAGGGAAATCATTTTCTTAAAAGCAGCTTCGATGATGCTGAATTTCGTCCTTCCATATCTGGGGCCGAGCTCTTCACTCTATGTAAATATTGCAAATAGTATGGTTTACACTATATGTGGTGCCTGTTCTTTAGGACATGTTTGGCAGAACAGACATAGCGAGACAGAGACATGGTATTCCGTGCTGTTGTGATGATCACTGTGTTTGGATAGTGTAGTGATCTGCGCATCTGTCTAATAAGCGGTATGAATGGAACTTAAAGTTTAAATGTACAAGCTGACAGTAAGCAAGAGCAGAACTGTAGCAATGATTATGAGCAGACTTCTGTCTAGGGCAAGCTGATGCTCGATGGGGAGAAAATTGAATCTGTAGAATCTTTCAGTTACCTGCGAAGTACATATGAAGGAGTGGAGCTGCCAAACTAGAAGCCAAGTGCGGAACCTTGTGTACAAGGGACGTCCTCTGAGAGCCAAATGCACAATGTTTAAAAGCACCTCCTGCCGACAATCGTATAAAGTTAGGAATACTATATAATTAGCAAGGCACAACCATGAGAACGGAAAAGAACCAAAATTAGGAATGAGCAAATCACAGGAGAGGTGCAACTGCATCTGTTGATGATGCAGAGAGAGAGTACGACACGGCTCAGGTGGTTCAGACATGTGAAGAGAATGAAGAGGGTAACAGCCTACCAAAACAACACCTGGATACAATTGTGCTTGGGAAAACACAGGATGGTTTCAGAGTGAAATTTTTTCACTGCAGAGGAGTGTGCGCTGATAGGTTCTGGTAGATTAAAATAGTGTGCCAGAGCGAGACGAAAGCGGGATCCGAGTTTGAGGTATGTCAAGATAGTGGGAAATGGAGGCAAATTGTTCATAAATACCCTACCCGACTCACTGGAAAGAAATTAAGATGATGACTGCTGCAATTACCGGATGGGCACAACAAAGCAGGTCCACAAAATAGTTCTAGCACCTTCACCTAGGCAACTCAGCTTACTCCGTTCGTACCAGGTGTTAAGATGCAAGAAATACTTTTGGGACAGTTTCAATTTGCCCGTCCTGTAATATCGGGTCTCATATTCTTGGGTATCACAGCTGAAAATCTTCCGTAGACTGCACTTTTCATCTATCCTCTTTAGGTTTTCTTCATTTCGTACTTTCCTTCCTCTTAATTAATAACGTATTTTGATGGCATAACATTTCAAATTCTTAGAGTTTCCTCTGTACTTGATAACCTATGATCCACGTTTCTCTTCACATTCTGCTGTGCTCCAGACGTACATGTTCAGGAACTCCTTCATTTGTTCCAAATCGATATCTGATAACATTAGATCTCATGTAAATAAAGATAGCTCTTTTGACCTGTGCCAGTTCTACTGTTTGTAACAAGAATTATTTTTTCCATGGTACCTTCTTTATGCGGAAGGTTCCTTTGTTAGAAAACGGTGGAACATTGTCCAGTGGGTATTTAAATGGCAAAGATTGATTCTGAAAAATTACCTGAGATATCGGACTTTTGTTACTACAAGTGATTGTAGGAGGGAGTCATAATTAATAAGCTGATTTATCGTCAATAAGACGTAATACATATTCTAACAATAACGACCTTTACCTTGTGTAGTGCAATGCCTCAGTCCAAAAACTTCTCGCCTCACAAGAAAACTGGTATCCATGTTATTGATCTGCAGATCAAAGTTATGGTATAAACTGTAGTAAAAACGCTTCGTGTAGGCGCCGCACTTGCGCAGTGGCGTTAGATTACGGCGCCGACAATACTTCAACATTTACAACCGTTATATTACAACGGACGAAAAGCTGATTCCCTCAGGAGTAAATCATTAAGTGATCCGTTGTTCTTAGAGAAAGTGTAGATGGTTGATTTATACATGTAAATGCTAAAGTTGTACTTGTCTGACAGCTGGTGAATACATTTTAGAGACAGCGAAATAAAAGAGAAAACAAATAACCTAATTAAATTTTAAAAAGTGTGAATCTTTGGGAGTCACAACATCAAAGGAAAGAGAAATGTATTACGTAATCAAATTTCTACGGCTGCTGGGTAAACGAATATGCCTGTTATAACGAGATTGTAGCAGTAATTTGCATCTCGAGGTTTTTTGCTCTGAAATTAAATGAGTGACTCCCGTAACGCAGTTCCGCACTTCCGTTCATATAACCGAGTCCTCATGCACGCCTCTCTTGAATAAAAGAACCTTCCTTATGAGTCTAGACAGATGAGTTCCATGGTTGCTAAAGTAACCGAAAGAGCGTCCTTATGAGTATCACTGTCTTCCGTTACAGTGTATTTGGCCATACACCCAGAAAACTGAAAAATTTCTGATACACCCCAGTTTAAAATGCCACAGATCCCTATTTAGACAAAGACTCTTTTGATAGAATCCTGATTGTTTACAGGCTTCGTTTACAAGGATTTAATACGCAACTTGATTGTCTACAAGTTCCATTAGAGTTATCCAATAGGACAATAGCCACGTTGTGGTACATGTAATTACATGAAATTACATGTAAAGCAACAATTCATTTTTGAAATTCCTTCTGGGCTCTTCAATTGCATTGTTATTCATTTACAAGCAATATTGCGTACATTTCTGGGGTACACTTCTTACAGTTTATGCAAATCTTGCTACAACTTTCAGATAGGTCGGAAAATTTCGAATTTTTGTGCTTAGTTGGCCTGCTGCACCCTTGTGCTTCCATCATAAAACTCTATCAAAGTCTGATATCTACATAAGGTCAGCACCGAAGTCTTAACTTTCCTCCAACGACAACTGAATGGAGTTACCTCATTCGTATTGGTGTGATTCGTGCAAACAGTGTGACTGAAATATAAACCAATATAGCGTTGATGATAACTTTTCTCGAGGATTGGAGACATTGATAACATGAACAGCAGACATCCCTGGCGTGGGAATTGAGAAGGCCACCTGGTGCGTCGTAAAGAAACCAGCACAGCCCGCTGTCTCAACGGCCACAGTTTTCATAGTGCTGCCAACAAGAGAAGACTACAGAACACGATGATATATGGACCTAAAAACATAATGAATGAGAACGACGTTGGCGTAAATTAAACCATCTAACTTTCTCGACCCTGTGTTAAAAATTATGGCTACTTGAATACTACTCGCCAACTTCGATCTTAGGATTGATAGGGGAAATAGAGAAGGTTCAACGAAGAGCCACGTGTTCAGTCATAGGTTCATTCAGTTAGTGCAAAAGTGTGACAGGAAATGCTCAGCCAAAACCAGCGGCAGACGCTGCTAGAGAGGTATTCTTCTTCACAGTGTGATTTCCTGTTAAAGTTGCAAGAGCAAACGGTCCTACAAGAATCAACCAAAATACACTGATACGCCCGAAAAATGATGTGACCACTGCCCACCGCGACGTTAGATGTCGCCTGTTGGCGTTGGGGGCACGTGATACGGTTCCTGCCGGCCGCAGTGGCCGAGCGGTTAAAGGCGCTGCAGTCTGGAACCGCAAGACCGCTACGGTCGCAGGTTCGAATCCTGCCTCGGGCATGGATGTTTGTGATGTCCTTAGGTTAGTTAGGTTTAACTAGTTCTAAGTTCTAGGGGACTAATGACCTCAGCAGTTGAGTCCCATAGTGCTCAGAGCCATTTGAACCATTTTGATACGGTTACTAAGGTATGTAAGCGGAGCAAGCACGTGCGGGGTACCGCCCTAGTGATAATATCTACTGGAAATGTGGAAATCCATTGAGATAAGCGACTTTGATAATGGGCAGATTATTATCATGCAGAGCCTGTGAACAAGTATCACAAAAACGGCGAAACTGGTCGAATGTTCACATGCTACTATCGTGAGCATCTACGGAAAGAGGTGGAGGAACAGTGAAACTATCAATAGGCGATAAATGGTTCGACATCCACTTCTCTTCACTGAACGTGGGGTTCGGGGGATTTTCTGCTCGGTAAAGTAGAATAGATGGTGATCTGTGGAGTCTCTGTCGAAAAAGCACAATGCTAGTTCTCGCAAAAGTCTTTCGGAGCACACAGATCACCGTACATAGTTGAAATGGAGCTCTGCAGCAGACCATCCCAACGTGTCCACATGTTGACCCAACGACATCGTCAGTTACGATTTCAGTGGGCACGTGACCATCGGCATTCGACCGCCGATCAATGAAAACGTGTCGGCTCATCGGGTGAATACCATTTATGCTGCACAAGGCCAATGGTCGTCTCCACAAAAGCCGAAGTTAAGGGTGACGCGAAACGAGTAGCATGCCACGGACGCAAGCTGTTGAGGGCATTATTATACTATCGTAAACATTCCCTGCACTGGCATGCAATATGTTGCAGTAATCGGAGACACACTGACAGCTGCGAACGACTTGCATCAATTCATGCTTGATGTCTTCCCCGACGGTGATGTCATCTTTCAGCAGTATAATTGTCTGTGTCTCGGAACAAGTACCGTGCTGCTGTGGTTGGGGGAGTATTATAGTGAACTCACGTTAATGTCTCGGAGACCATATTCACCTTATGTAAATCCTATGGAATCCATCTGGGTCGCAATCGGGAGCCATCACCGCGTACGCAAATCTACGACCCGCTTTTACGCGAAAAACATGATCTGTGCATAGAAATCTAATGCCACATACCTCCATAAACCTACCAGCAAACTGTCGGATTCCTGATACGCAGAATTACTGATTTATTTCGTTCAAAAGACGGACAAATCAGCTATTAAGTAGGTTGTCATTATGTTTTGTCTCGTCAGTGTATTGCTCCCAACTACCTACTATTCGCTAAGAGACATTTAATTAGAGAGATTCGACACGTACGTATACGACAATACATTTTGACCCGAACCATTCGCCAATGGAACAGAAAATTGAGTAAATGACAGTTATATACAAAGTAGTCTTTCCCAGAAACTGCAAGGTGGCTTGCGAGTAGGGCTGTGGGTATATTTAAAGTATTTTTTATGGTTTCAGAACCATTGAGAAGCCTATACAACAGAAGATTTCTAAATAACTCAGACAAGAGCTCTTAGGATCGCATCATTGTGGTACAGCCGATACGAAAGTAACACACATTCTGAAGAAAATTAAATCAGAATCCCTGGACGACTGGTGACGTTGGCCACGTGAAACTAAGTTACTTAAATTTAGAGAACTGGCTTTCGAGATGGAGTTTACGAAAATTCTGAGGTTTTCGATGTGACATTAATCGATGTTTGACCTTTCAGCCAACTGAACGATCGTAGGAACGATAGGTTGTTCAGATCCCACGTTAAACCGTAAGTCCCGTTCTCCCAGTATGGTAACTGGGGTAGACTAAGGGTGCACAAGTCGCCGAAGGGGCACCCAGTTAGACCACATACATCCGACCTTAAAGCCATGCATGGTTATTATAATCTGCCTTAAACATATATAAAATATTTGATTACATTGGGGATCGTTTCATTCTTCATGTTTCATGGTTTACTTTCTTACACGTCATATTTTATTTAACAGAATTTTCAGAGATTTCTTATATCACGACATTTTAGGATATAAAATATAAACTTTTTACAAAGAGCGTACCCTTATGGCGTTAAGTTGCAATTATATCTACTTAAAGCACAGTACTGACCTTTACATTTGGTACATATACTCGTACTTAGCTGAGGGTACTTGACGACTGAGCGTCAGGTGTAAGGGCTGCCTGTGTTATAAGGTTGCACATTGCGCCCTACGTTAGTTATCATACAAACATATTCTGTTGTTCTTAAGGAATTCTTGGTATGCTAACCATTACGGTACCATTGGAGAAGATGAAACAGCGACAATACGCTACAGAAAATAATTTCCCGGATTGTGCTGTTCCCTGTATCAACTGTCAGTAAGTCGGAAATACATATCTAAAATGTGTCCTTTTTACTGATGATTTTGTGGCAAGTTTATTATTGGATACCATCTCACCCATCTCATCACCTACCACTTTCGTTGAGTGACAACCGTCATTCTTAACTAACACTTCATATTGAGTTTTAGGAATAACGTAGGGAAGACACAGATAGAATAAAACTTATTGTACTGTGAAAGACGGGGTCATCGTAGATGGTATACAAGCTTGTATTGGGAATGCAAACCAGTTGCGTACTTCTCACTGGAACTATTTCGGCGTTAGCCTTAGGCGACTTAAGAAATCCACGAGTACGAGTCTAGTGTGTTACCAAGGCCCCGCCTCGCTCGGAGCTTGGCAGGAAGAAAAGAAGTGACATGGGCTTTGGTGGTGGGGATCAAGTACAGACCTGCCTTGCATGTGCAGGGGATCAGTCTCACCCCACTGAAAGGGACGACATTAGCAATAAGTGATTTAGGAAAACCGCGAGGAACTTGAATATACACTATGTGATCAAAAGTATCCGGACACCTGGCTGAAAATCACTTACAAGTTCGTGACGCCCTCTATCGATAATACTGAAATTCAATATGATGTGGGCCCACCCATAGCCTTGATGACAGCCTCCACTCTAACAGGCATACATTCAATCAGGTACTCAGGTACTGGAATGTTTCTTGGGGAATGGCAGCCCATTCTTCAGAGTGCTGCACTGAGGAGAGGTACCAACGTCGGTCGGTGAGGTCTGGCACGCAGTCGGCGTTCCAGAACATCCCAAAAGTGCTCTATACGATTCAGGTCAGGACTCTGTGCAGGACAGTACGTAACAGGGATGTTATTCTCGTGTAACCACTTAGCCACAGGGCCTGCATTGTGAACAGGTGCTCGATCGTGTTGAAAGATGCAATCGCCATCCTCGAATTGCTCTTCAACAGTGGGAAGCAAAAAGATGCTTAAAACATCAATGTAGACTTGTGCTGTGATATTCCCACGCGAAACAACAAGGGGTGGAAGACCTCTACATGGAAAACACAACCACACCATAATACCACCCTTGGCACTACACACACTGCCAGAAGACGTTCACAAGGCATTCGCCATACCCACACCATACCATCGGATAGCCACATTGCGTACCGTGATTGGTCAATCCACACAGCTTTTCCACTGTTCGAAAGTCCAATGTTTACGCTCCTTACACCAAGCGAAGCGTCGTTTGGCATTTACCGGTGTGGCTTATGAGCAGCTGCTCGACCATGAAATCGAAGTTTTCTTATCTCCCGCCTAGCTTTCATAGTACTTGGAGTGGATACTGATGCAGTTTCGAATTCCTGTGTGATGGTCTGGATAGATGTCTGCCTATAACCGTCGGCGGTCTCTGTCAGTCAACAGACGAGGACGGCCTGTACGCTTTTGTGCTCTACGTGTGTCTTCACCTTTCCACTTCACTATCAAATCGGAAACAGTGGACCTAGTGATGTTAAGGAGTGTGGAAATCTTGCATACCGACGTATGACACAAGTAACACCCAATCACCTGACCAAGTTCTAAGTCCGTGAGTTCCACGGAGCGCCCCATTCTGCTCTCTTACGATGTCTAATGACTACTGAGGTCGCTGATGTGGAGTATCTGGCAGTAGGTGGCTGCACAATGCACCTAATATGAAAAAACGTTTATTTTTGGGAGTGTCCGGATACTTTTTATCACAAATTGTGTAATGGCCTGAAGGGGACCCGAATTTGTATTCTTCTGAAAGCGTGTCCCACAGCAGAACCACTGTGGCACTTTTTCAGTTTATATGTCCGCTAATATCAACATAGTTATACACTACCTGTCTTCACATTGTTACAGTCAATCGAAAACCTGAGGCAAGAAGGATTTTATAAATTTATCAGTATAAATAACCTCATATTAATAGCTCACAAAATAGGGCGAGTTGTTGATGTAAGCTGAAGCCGTGATACGTAATGCAGCGTTAAGACATAACGCATAAGTCTCTCTAATTTGCTTTGTCACCAAATGAACGAATATATGAATTCATTGAACCCTCTGCTAGGCACTTTATTGTGAAGATAGTAATCACGTAGATGTAGATGTAGTGAACGAATTCTGTCTAGCAGTCTAGTTCTAAAGTAAGGTACGTTTTAAACGTTTTTCAGCGTCCAGTTTAAATCTGTAACTTATTTACGACTGAAACTCGTACTTCTTGTGTCTTATAATTGCAAGTGCACTTTCTTCAATACAACGCTCTATCACACATTTAATTAAATTCCTCGTCTGACTCGTTTATTTAGGGCGCCTGTTCGAAGATCTAATAGTCGTTCGAACCGGGGAAATATTTGTTCCACTACGTACCAGGTAAAAATTAATTAAAACGTATCCGATATTATAACTTTCAGAACGCCTTTCACGTGCATAGTGGAGCAATCGATTTCTTTGTAATGTCACACATTTGACAGGAAATTTGACAGAGCTTTGCACAATAAAAATCCAAAGAGAAATTTGCAGTGTGAGTGAAGCAATCTATAGGAGATAAGAAGCTGAGGAGGTGATCAACGCTTAGAAAATTTAAATTACTGCGTGACGTGTGCACAATAAATTTCGTGAGTTGAGGTCCAGGAGTAATGCACACTAAAATCTGTGAAAACTGTTGCACCAAAGCTAACGTATAGGTTTGAAATCGCATGAAGTAAATTTCTGTACGTTGTAACACCGCTTGTACGCATACGACCTGAGTAAAAAAGGAATTATGAAAGATATTTCAGCTTGAATAATGTTCAGTGTGTGACTGATTAAATAGCGAATCACTGTTTCAGATTACGTAAAAACGGCCGCTACATTGGTGAGAGAAAGAGGTGCATTGAATTTGCAATAATATAAATGTTCTTGAATTCTCTCTCTCATTCACTTTTATTTCTTTCGACGCCATTAAAACTGTGAATCCGAAATACTTATTTTAGAATCAACTAGATTGAAAATAAATACCACGAAATTTCAAAATTATAATCACGGTCTTCGTTAAGATGAAACAGTCGGGTTCTATGTAATAAATATAAATAACAATTATCTCAAAGAGATGAGCACAATGGCGGCTGTGCAAATCGCTAGTTCTCACAAAAAACCTCATCGTCTGGTCCACTAGATGGGCTACTAAAACAATAACAATTAAATAGTTAATTAGCATGTTACGGTATTGAGGTGATACAATAACCCTGCCACGTAAAACGTTCATTATTATTTAAGGTCACTTATATAAACACTGCTTTTAAAACTTACAAACATAAAGAGACAAGTATAGCAACAAAACTGACAGAGATATATTTTACGTATTGAAACAAAAAATTTATTAGCTTTAAGAAGATATGAAAGTTCCTCCCTCGATGGAAACGTATTATTCTCCATCTGACCAAATATCATAAAGCAACTAAGACGAATCACACAGCTCAAGACTGAACAAAACCATAGCGACGTTTCAACATCAGGGCATGAGATATTCGATTACGGATGATATTTACATAATTTGACGACTTTTGAAAAAAAAATAATCTTGAAGCATTATGTTACAATAGGAGCGCATATTTTCGTTCTGAACACTATGATGCGCGTGGGACTCACGATTTACCGACGTAAGCCCCACTTCCAATACTAGATATCTCTAAAATACATCTTCTGTTGTTTTTGATTTCGTCATTAGTTAAGTTCTATCCTTGCAACGTATTAGGAGTCAGTTTCTTGTCTATTTGCTTGAACAGACTTTCACATAGAAACTAATAGTGGATAATTTCCAACTAGCATTGTGGCAGTCTGCCTACCGGGGTTTGGATAATTGTGTAGCCGCTGTTATTAAGTCAGTTCACTTCCCACTTACCGGACATAGACACGGAGAGATTCGAAAATTATCGAGCGACGTGGTGTAGTAGTTATCTCATTGAACTCTTTCTGGGGTGGACGATCGTTCAAATCCACTTCTGGCCATACTGGTATACGGTTTTCGTGATTTACCTATACAGACAAATTCCGGGACGGTTCCTTTGGAGGGACACGATCGATTTCCTTCCCCGTCCTTATACAATCCGAGCATGTGCTCCATGTCTTATGACCTCGATGTCGACGGGACATTAAATCTTCCAATTTTTCTTATAAACCCCGAGCCAGGTGCAATACTGACTAAAGGGACCCAACTTATAACCCTGATAATGCCCAATAGTTAACAGTCATTATGGCCGTGATGGAACTGTCTTTATGCAACTGAGTAGAGTTCAGGTTAAATGATCGTAACTGCTCACAGTTGATTTAAGTTCAACAAACCGGCAAGTTTTAGTAATTCCGTGGAATAATCACTCCATCGCAAAATTACGTTATGGGTTTCACTTCAAAATAACACAGCTCAGTTTATAGAGTTTCAGGCAATGATCAGTTGTGGAATGATATTAGTTCAACCACCAGACTACAAATCGCAGGTCACAACAGCTGTAACTCAAGGAACTTCTAATGTCAACACGTAAATACAGGTATTGCGCCCCTTTAGTACCTGGCTCACTTGAAGTATTTGTAATCAACGCCAACTCAATGTTAATTCCCTCAAATTCTTGACCTGGTGACTTACTGTCTCCGGCATAGAATCGAGACTAGAGCTGAACATTAATATGAAACATCTGTTTCATTCCTACCGCGATGGCTACTAGGTGCAAAACTACATCATTTTTATTCCAACCGTTAGTACAAATGAATTTCCTCAGTTCCAGCACGCTACTGCGCCTAGAAATGATAACATAGAATAACCACCTCCACTTAAGATGTATTTTGCGGATTAAAAATGAATGACAGTTGCACTAGGCAATCCGTCGCAACATAGACCAGTTAGTCAAATAAATTGATTTGGCTTTACATCTGGGACGATTTCCTTCAGTATTATTGCTGTTGAAAAAACTTAATGATATCGTAACTGCTACAATTGATCACTGAATATGTTTCTTAGCCTATAAAACGTTTCATTGTGGTGTTGCAGTTACAAATGATTGATACAAGCTAGTAAGTTCAAAAATGGCTCTGAGCACTATGGGACAACTTCTGAGGTCATCAGTCCCATAGAACGTAGAACTACCTAAACCTAACTAACCTAAGGACATCACAGACATCCATACCCGAGGCAGGATTCAAACCTGCGACCGTAACGGTCGCGCGGTTCCAGACTGTAGCGTCTAGAACCGCTCGGCCACTCCGGCCGGCAGCTAGTAAGTGATAAACGGAAACATCTTGCTCTCTCAATTGGGAAGGAACTATAATCTACAGATAAGTCAGAAAAGTGCGAATCGGCAATGAAACTTTCTCATAATTGTGTAATAGGCATATAAACAGTGAAAAATAAGAAAGAAATGTGTTAAAGCTGACAGCCAATTTAAATCTTGACAGCTTTAACTTGGGACGAATACTTCGCATCCATCTATATATCTCTCTGCCTTTCTTGACTGTTCATTTTCTTCGCCGCTCCCTACCTGTCTGCTAAGGTAGTAGAGCCTATCGGAAGAAAGTGTGTTATTGTATTCTTAAGGTTTTCATGGTCAGTGAACAACGATATGGGCCCGAATTCCTTACTCCGTTCCACAGCCAGCTTATACAGCAACTACCTCCGACAACGAATAAGAAAGTGTGAAATTAATAAATGAACACAGGATGATATTGGCGTACGTCTCACTATTGAAGTTTGACTGCGACATCGCCTTACAGTGATAAAAAGACGCTTAAGGTTAATTTCCAACAGTTATATCAATAGAAACATAATCAGATGTCAGTGGCATTTAAACTTGTCTCATAGACTAGCAATGATTCTACAGCTCTGATTGTTTGCTAATGTTATTCCGTGGATTTTTCTTTGAGACACAAAAAAGAAGAGGAGGGGTTTTCAGTGGAAAATTTTCCTCTTCTCTGATAGGTTGATAAGTAGCCACGAGTGTTCGTTGGCCCACACTGTGGAGCGTCAGAATTTAGAGAAATGCTAACTTCTTCACCGTTTGTGTACGATGTCCGATCCTGGATCAGAATAAAATCAGGTTCCGATTCTGTAGACGTATAACAACGGTGCTGTGAGGGCTGACAAGTTTTCTCACTTCAGTGTTTAACTTCACTGAGACTGGCATCATGTGAATTATATGAATATCAGGATAAAGTGAGATTTAGCTTAAAGCGGTACTCATTATTATTTCTTCAGTTACTTCAGTTTTTCGTGATTAGCGAGTGGATTCTTGTTACAGATAATCTTATGCTTCATTATCTTGCTCTTTACCGTGGAAAGCGCACGTATTAGTTCCTGTGCAAATTTGAATAGCACCCCTCCTTGTAACGTGGGTTGAGCAGTAATTCCTGCCGTGTCGTTTAAAGATGATTCTGTCGCGTCATCTGCAGGTAACACCTTTTTTATGCTGTACTTCCCAGTAGCTTGTGAACAAATTGTGTATATTATGTGTATCTGAGTTTAATGTTTTATGTGCTTCTGATGAGGTTTAGTTTTTCGCCATGTGTGTAGAATCCAGTGAAATAAATGTTGTTGTTGTTGCTGTGGTCTTCGGTCCTGAGACTGGTTTTATGCAGCTCTCCATGCTACTCTATCCTGTGCAAGCTTCTTCATCTCCCAGTACCTACCGCAACCTACATCCTTCTGAATCTGCTTAGTGTATTCATCTCTTGGTCTCCCTCTACGATTTTTACCCTCCACACTGCAATCCAATACTAAATTGGTGATCCCTTGATGCCTCAGAACATGTCCTACCAAACGATCCCTTCTTGTAGTCAAGTTGTGCCACAAACTTCTGTTCTCCCCAATCCTATTCAATACTTCCTCATTAGTTATGTGATCTACCTATCTAATCTTCAGCATTCTTCTGTAGCAACACATTTCAAAAGCTTCTATTCTCTTCTTGCCCAAACTATTTTTCGTCCATGTTTCACTTCCATACATGCCTACACTCCATACGAACACTTTCAGAAATGACTTCCTGACACTTAAATCTATACTCGATGTTAACAAATTTCTCTTCTTCAGAAACGCTTTCCTGGCCATTGCCAGTCTACATTTTATATCCTCTGTACTTCGATCATCATCAGTTATTTTGCTCCCCAAATAGCAAAACTCCTTAACTACTTTAAGCGTCTCATTTCCTAATCTAATTCCCTCAGCATCACCCAGCCTAATTCGACTAAATTCCATTGTCCTCGTTTTGCTTTTGTTGATGTTCGTCTTATATTCTCCTTTCAAGACACTGTCCATTCCGTTCAACTTGCTCTTCCAAGTCCTGTGCTGTCTCTGACAGAATTACAATGTCATTGGCGAACCTCAAAGTTTTTATTTCTTCTCCCTGGATTTTAATACCTACTGCGAATTTTTCTTTTGTTTCCTTCACTGCTTGCTCAATATACAGACAGAATAACATCAGGGATAGGCTGCAACCCTGTCTCACTCCCTTCCGAACCACTGCTTCCCTTTCATGTCTCTCGCCTCTTATAACTGCCATCTGGTTTCTGTACAAATTGTAAATAGCCTTTCGCTCCCTGTATTTTACCCCTGCCACCTTCAGAATTTGAAGGAGAGTATTACAGTCAACATTGCCAAAAGCTTTCTCTAAGTATACAAATGCTAGAAATGTAGGTTTGCCCTTCCTTAATCTAGCTTCTAAGATAAGTCGTAGGGTCAGTATTGCCTCACGTGTTCCAACATTTCTACGGAATCCAAACTGATTTTCCCCGAGGTCTGCTTCTACTAGTTTTTCCACTCGTCTGTAAAGAATTCGTGTTAGTATTTTGCAGCTGTGACTTATTAAACTGATAGTTCGGTAATTTTCACATCTGTCAGCACCTGCTTTCTTTGGGATTGGAATTATTATATTCTTCTTGAAGTCTGAGGGTATTTTGTCTGTCTCATACACTTTGCTAACCAGATGGTAGAGTTTTGTCAGGACTGGCTCTCCCAAGGCCGTCAGTAGTTCTAATGGAATATTGTCTACTCTGGGGGCCTTGTTTCGACTCAGGTCTTTCAGTGCTCTGTCAAACTCTTCACGCAGTATCGCATCTCCCATTTCATCTTCATCTACATCCTCTTCCATCTCCAGAATATTGTCCTCAAGTACATCGCCCTTGTATAGACCCTCTATATACTCCTTCCACCTTTCTGCTTTCCCTTCTTTGCTTAGAACTGGGTTTCCATCTGAGCTCTTGATGTTCATGCAAGTGGTTCTCCTTTCTCCAAAGGTCTCTTTAATTTTCCTGTAGGCAGTACCTATCTTGCCCTTGTGAGATAAGCCTCTACATCCTTACATTTGTCCTCTAGCCATCCCTGCTTTGCCATTTTGCACTTCCTGTCGATCTCATTTATGAGGCGTTTGTATTCCTTTTTGCCTGCTTCATTTACTACATTTTTATATTTTCTCATTTCATCAATAAAATTCAATATGTCTTCTGTTACCCAAGGATTTCTACTAGCCCTCGTCTTTTTACCTACTTGATCCTCTGCTGCCTTCACTACTTCATCCCTCAGAGCTACCCATTCTTCTTTTCTGTATTTCTTTCCCCCATTCCTGTCAATTGTTCTCTTATGCTCTCCGAAACTCTGTACAACCTCTGGTTTAGTCAGTTTATCCAGGTCCCATCTCCTTAAATTCCCACCTTTTTGCAGTTTCTTCAGTTTTAATCTACAGATCAGAACCAATAGATTGTGGTCAGAGTCCACTTCTGCTCCCCGAAATGTCTTACAATTTAAAACCTGGATCCTAAATCTCTGTCTTACCATTATATAATCTATCTGAAACCTGTCAGTATATCCAGGCTTCTTCCATGTATACAACCTTCTTTTATGATTCTTGAACCAAGTGTTATCAATGATTAAGTTGTGCTCTGTGCAAAATTCTACCAGGGGCTTCCTCTTTCATTTCTTAGCCCCAATCTACATTCACGTACTACGTTTCTTCCTCTCCGTTTTCCTACTACCAAATTCCAGTCACCCATGACTATTAAATTTTCGTCACCCTTAACTATCTGAATAATTTCTTTTATTTCATCATACATTTCTTCAATTTCTTCGTCATCTGCAGAGCTAGTTGGCATATAAACTTGTACTACTGTAGTAGGCGTGGGCTTCGTATCTATCTTTGCCACAATAATGCGTTCACTATGCTGTTTGTAGTAGCTTACCCGCATTCCTATTTTCCTATTCATTATTAAACCTACTCCTGCATTACCCCTATTTGATTTTGTGTTTATAAACCTGTAGTCATCTGACCAGAAGTCTTGTTCTTCCTGCCACCGAACTTCACTAATTCCCACTATATCTAACTTTAACCAATCCATTTCCCTCTTTAAATTTTCTAACCTACCTGCCCGATTAAGGGATCTGACATTCCACGATCCGATCCGTAGAACGCCAGTTTTCTTTCTCCTGATAACGACATCCTCTTGAGTAGTCTCGCCCTGAGATCAGAATGGGGGACTATTTTACCTCCGGAATATTTTACCCAAGTGGACGCCATCATCATTTAACCATGCAGTAAAGCTGCATGCCCTCGGGAAAAATTACGGCCGTAGTTTCCCCTTGCTTTCAGCCGTTCGCAGTGCCAGCACAGCAAGGCCGTTTTGGTTAGTGTTACAAGGCCAGATCAGTCAATCATCCAGACTGTTGCCCTTGCAACTACTGAAAAGGCTGCTGCCCCTCTTCAGGAACCACACGTTCGTCTGGCCTTTCATCAGATACCCCTCCGTTGTGGTTGCACCTACGGTACGGCTATCTGTATCGCTGAGGCACGCAAGCCTCACCACCAATGGCAAGGTCCATGGTTCATGGGGGTTGGGGGTGAAATAAATATGCAATAAATAAGCTTTTGGTATTATTTTGGTAGCTAGTTAACCTCTGTCACTCGCGGAATATGGATTAACCAGGACCATCAGCCATACTTGTATAGAAGCACTTAAGTTTCAACAGACCTTTCGCATAATTTCCTGTTCGTCTTGTGTACCCACAGCAGATATCTTTCATGTAGCTTACACAACCAAGGTAGATGATTAAATACGATTTCCCCCCACTAACAGATACTTTCCAGACTTATGCGAAACGAGATGAAGCACTACATCTGAAGCTCAGGCAGAAGAGAGCAAAAGGGTTTCTAATATATGGTCCAATATTTATAGGAAATGAAGGGACGAAGACTTGGTTTAACTCCCCGTCGACACTGGGATCATCAGAGATGGAGCACAATGTTTGTGCCATGGATAGGGAAGTTTATCACTCGTGCGCTTTCCAAAGGGCAATACCGGCATTTTTCTGGAGCGATGTAGGAAAATCATGAAAAATTTAGATCAGGATGGCCGGCCGCGGCCTTGAACCGTCGTCCTCTCGCATGTGAGATCAGTGTGCTAGCCACTGCGCCACCTCGCCGGGAAATGTTAATAGATAACATACCGTGAAGACTGATGGAAAATTTGATGCGTATTCAATTAGTGTGAGTCTATGCAATGACGCGCGGATAGATCTCGCTGCCTGCCGGAATGAGATACCTGACCATTTTACACCATGCGGACCTCGGCCCGCCTGCACAGCTGCTCACTTAGTGATCAAACGCATTGTAGAAAAGCGGGACACTTACTTGTAGGGCCAGTCTCACCACCAATGGTCGCGAAGGGTGAACTCAGGCCCTTCCAGCTGCCGCTACCCGGGAGTCGGCCCACTTCAGACGCTGTTAGCCAGATGCATCGCTGTCTACACACACAAAGCATACCACCATACAGTGCAGGCCAAACTGTCGAAGCGCTGCACCGCTGTCCAGGAATACTTGCCATTCAAGGTCACCAACCTACTGGGTCTAGCAATAGACAGGCGTCTTCACAACTAGCTATCGTGCACTGGGGACCGAGTATGGCCATCCTCTGTCCACCAGATATAAGCTCAACACTTCTTTAGTTAACTGTTGAAAATAAGCAGTGGATCAAAATTCAAAAATATGCACTGAAGAGCTAAAGAAACTGGTAAATCTGCCTAGTATCGTTTAGGGCCCTCGCGAACACGTAGAAGTGTTGCAACACGATGTGGCACGGACTCAACTAATGTCTGAAGTAGTGCTGCACAGAACAGACATCATGAATCCTGCAGGGCTGTACATAAATTCGTACGAGTACAAGGGAGTGGAGATCTCTTCTGAACAGTACACAGAAAAGAATCCTGGACATGCTCAGTAATGTTCATGTCTGGGGAGTTTGGTGGCCAGCGTAAGTGTTTAAACTCAGAATAATGATCCTTGAGCCACCCTGTAGCAATTCTGGATGTGTTGGGTGTCGTATTGTCCTGCTGGAATTGCCCAAGTCTGTCGGAATACGCAATGGACGTGAACGGATGTATGTGGTTAGACAGGATATTTACTTTCGTGTCACCTTTCAGAGTCATATCTAGACGTACCAGGGGTCCCATATCACTTACCGAGCGAGGTGGCGCAGTGGTTAACACACTGGACTCGCATTCGGGAGGACGACGGTTCAATCCCGTCTCCAGCCATCCTGATTTAGGTTTTCCGTGACTTCCCTAAATCGTTTCAGGCAAATGCCGGGATGGTTCCTTTGAAAGGGCACGGCCGATTTCCTTCCCCGTCCTTCCCTAACCCGAGCTTGCGCTCCGTCTCTAATGACCTCGGTGTCGACGGGACGTTAAACACTAACCTCTTCCTCCTCCTTCCATATCAATTCAATTGCATGTGCTAGAAACCATTACAGAGCCTCCATCAGTTTGAACAGACCCCTGATGACGTACAGGCTCTATGGATTCATGAGGTTATCACCATACCTGTACGCTTCCACCCGCTCGATACGTTTGGAAACGAGACTCGTCCGACCAGGCAACATGTTTATAGTCATCAACAGTCCAATATCGGTGTTGTGTCATGCAGTCCTCAAGGGCACACGAGTGGGCCTTCGGCTCCGAAAGCAGATATCCATGATGTTTCGTTTAATGGTTCGCCCGTTGACACTTGTTGATGGCCCAGCATAGAAATCTGTAGCAATTTGCGGAAGGGTTACACTTCCGTCACGTTGAACTATTCTCTTAAGTCATCGTCGTTCCGGTTCTTGCAGGAACTTTATGCGGCCGCAGCGATGTCGGAAATTTGATGTTTTACCGGATTCCTGATACTCACGGAACACTCGTGAAATGGTCGTACGGAAAAATCCCAAATTCATCGCTACGTCGGAGATGCTGTGTTCCAACGCTCGTGCGCCGACCATAACACCACTTGAAACTCACTTTCATCTTGATAACCTGCCATTGTAGCGGCAGTGACCGATCTGTAACTGCTCCAGACACTTCTACATCTACATCTACATCCATACGCCGCAAGCCCCCTGACGGTGTGTGGCGGAGGGTACCTTGAGTACCTCTATCGGCTCTCCTTTCTATTCCAGTCTCGTATTGTTCGTGGAATGAAGGATTGTCGGTATGCCTCTGTGTGGGCTCTAATGTCTCTGATTTTATCCTCATGGTCTCTTCGCGAGATATACGTAGGAGGGAGCTATATACTGCTCGACTCTTCGGTGAAGGTATGTTCTCGAAACTTCCACAAAAGCCCGTACCGAGCTACTGAGCGTCTGTCCTGCAGAGTCTTCCGCTGGAGTTTATCTATCAACTCCGTAACGCTTTCGCGATTACTAAATGATCCTGTAACGAAGCGCGCTGCTCTCCGTTGGATCTTCTCTATCTCTTCTATCAACCCTAACTGGTACGGATCCCACACTGCTGAGCAGCATTCAAGCAGCGGGCGAACGAGCGTACTGTAACCTACTTCCTTTGTTTTCGGATTGCATTTCCTTAGGGTTCTTCCATTGAATCTCAGTCTGGCATCTGCTTTACCGACAATAATTTTTATATGATCATTCCACTTTAAATCACTCCTAATGCGTAATCCCAGATAATTTATGGCGTTAACTGCTTCCAGTTGCTGACCTGCTATATTGTAGCAAAATGATAAGGGATCTTTCTTTCTATGTATTCGCAGCACATCACACTTGTCTACACTGAGATTCAATTGCCATTCCGTGCACCATGCGTCAATTCGCTGTAGATCCCCCTGCATTTTAGTACAACTTTCCATTGTTACAACCTCTCGATGTACCACAGCATCATCCACAAAAAGCCTCAGTGAACTTCCGATGTCATCCACAAGGTCATTTATGTATATTGTGGATAGCAAAGGTCCTACGACACTCCCCTGCGGCACACCTGATATCACTCTTACTTCGGAAGACTTCTGTCCATTAAGAATGACATGCTGCGTTCTGTTATCTAGGAACTCTTCAATCCAATCACACAATTGGTCTGATAGTCCATATGCTCTTACTTTGTTCATTAAACGACTTTGGGGAACAGTATCGAACGCCTTGCGTAAGTCAAGAAACACGGCATCTACCTGCGAACCCATGTCTATGACTCTCTGAGTCTCGTGGACGAATAGCGCGAGCTGTGTTTCACACGACCGTCTTTTTCGAAACCCGTGCTGATTCCTACAGGGTGGATTTCTAGTCTCCAGAAAAGACATTATACTCGAACATAATACGTGTTCCAAAATTCTACAACTGATGGACGTTAGAGATATATGTCTATAGTTCTGCACATCTGTTCGACGTACCTTCTTGAAAACAGCCGGCCGTGGTGGCCGAGCGGTTCTAGGCGCTACAGTCTGGACCCGCGCGACCGCTACGGTCGCAGGTCGAATCCTGCCTCGGGCATGGATGTGTGTGATGTCCTTAAATTAGTTAGGTTTAAGTAGTTCTAAGTTCTAGGGGACTGATGACCTAAGAAGTTGAGTCCCATAGTGCTCAGAGCCATTTTTGAACCTTCTTGAAAACGGGGATGACATGTGCCCTTTTCCAATCCTTCGGAGCGGTACGCTCTTCTAGAGACCTACGGTACACCGCTGCGAGAAGGAGGGCATTTCCTTCGCGTACTCTTTGTAAAATCGTATCCCATCATGTCCAGCGGCCTTTCCTCTTCTGAGCGATTTTAATTGCTTCTCTATCCCTCTATCGTCTATTTCGATATCTACCATTTTGTCATCTGTGCGGCAATCTAGAAAAGGAACTACAGTGCAGTCTTCCTCTGTGAAACAGCTTTGGAAAAAGACATTTAGTATTTCGGTCTTTAGTCTGTCATCCTCTGCTTTAGTACCATTTTGGTCACATTGTGTTTTGATCCACCTACCGCTTTGACATAAGACCAAAATTTCTTATGATTTTCTGCCAAGTCAGTATACAGAACATTACTTTCGTATTCATTGAACGCCTCTCGCATAGCCCTCCTCACACTACATTTCGCTTCGCGTGATTTTTGTTTGTCTGCAAGGCTTTGGCTATGTTTATGTTTGCTGTGAAGTTCTCTTTGCTTCCGCAGCAGTTTTGTAACTCGGTTGTTGTACCACGGTGGCTCTTTTCCATCTCTTACGATCTTGCTTGGCACATACTCATCTAACGCATAATGTTGTCTTATACAGGCGTCGCGGACCGGAGCGGCGTTTTCCGCCTGTTTGCAAATCTCTGTGTTTGGATACGCATGCCTATACCAATTTATTTGGTGCTTCAGTGTACTTACTGTAGTCTACAGTCGCAGTTCTATTTAGCCTACTGACTACAGGTTTCTGATTACCATCAGCGGACCATCGCGTGGCGCGCAAATGTCTATACCGCTTCCACATGACGCTGTATGGCATGGAATAAAGTGGCGACTAAATCCCATCGCGCGGTCCTTTGGACCTGACCACGTTTTTTAGTTTTTTGTGGCAGTAAGCATGTTTTCTAGTGATGTGCACATATGGGCTACATAACAGAAACTGTTCCCTGAATACACATGTTTTATTTGGCAGTTGAGACGACCTATAATATCCGCTGAGTGAACCCGAATAAAAAATTGGACTTCATGCCGAGCGACTATTTTAATCCCATATAAATGAGTTCCAACTGACTCAGCATTAGCTCCAAGCATATGTCAACGAATCATTCACACGCGAAGCATTTATCGTCTGTGAGGTGGAGAGCAAATGGCTGGAGGTTATTCTCGTAATTGCTGGCAATCAAATTAAGCGAACAAAGAGCTGCCGTTTAACTCGTAAATCAGAGAGTATTCATATTTTTTTTTTATCGACGTGCGTCATATTTTTCCACGAGCTGTCCATTTATCATACTGCATGAGAGCTCTGAGTATCCATTTTGTTCCCGTTTCTGTGGAACAAAGACATTTTGTTAACTGAAAATTATTTCTTTCAGACCCGTTACTGCATTTAAGTGGGCTTTTGTGTTCTTGTTTCCATAAAAATCAAGAGATATTACTCAGTGATGCATCGACTTACTTGTTTCATTTGCAGTCCGGTTACGATAGTTTTGATTTCCATATTTCGATTAAAATAATTGCGACGAACGCGAATAATCGACTTTTGAGGAAGTGTTCAATGATTAATTTACCTTTCAACTAAACCGTCTGGAATATATAGTATTTATTCTCAGCTTCAAAACATTATAAAAATATCGTTCGAACTTGGCTCCAGAATTTTGTATTATTCATTCATGGCAAACGATTTATTAATAATGGCAAGGAAATGATTCATTTACGAGACACATTTAAATGTACAAAAGGATTTGTTATTCGTGATACAGAAATGCTACATTTACGGAAAATATTAACATTTAAGAAAACACTGGAAGTGAACAACTCCTGCTTTCATGCATTCCTAGAGTCTGTGTTCCATAACTTGAAATACTTTGTCGAAAACGTCTGCTTTGTTCCGTATGTGGCCATATCTATTTTCGGTGCACTGGCTCAGGACAGTGACATTACACTCGCGAGTCGAGTGCCCCAAGGTTTTTAAATGTCCCAAAGGAAAACAACCATCTGATTGCAGGCGTGCAATGGATCCCCTCATTAGTAGGAAGCATTTGATACATAGACCATATGTTATGAGTACAGTAACTGCTTTCAGTCATAGAAGAGTGAGAAAGTGTTTGTCAGTGCATTTCATTTAAATTTTATTCTAAGTAGAAAAGTATTTAGCTGAGAGATACTACACCTATATCGAATTTATGATCCAATGGTGAATATTAATAGTAATATTGTTGAGACCATCCTGTCTGACTAAGCAGTGAAGACAATAATGTGTGTCAGTAACTGTTGTACTTAGGCAAATAGTTTGCTCTGCTCTGACTATCAGCTCCAATCTTAATGTTTACATATGCTTGTGCTAGAGTTCATTGCACTCTCGTGTGGCAAAGTATATATTGTGTTTGTCCATGAAAGTGACTCATATCCATTTTCTTGAATAGGAATGTTGCTCGTTCATATGCCTAGTTAGGCTGGCAACAGTTTTCTTTATCATTTGTACAGTGTGGATAGGAAAATTTTGTTTGCTACCGTTTAAACATTTACGTAATTCTGACTTTCTCTTCTGATAAGCCACTTCCGTTAGGTACATCACCATCAATATAACAAAATTCCTTCCAGAGGGTAACACTGCTCTGCTTCTTTATACTATAATTGCTTTGTCTAATAATTTCATGATACAATTTGCCTCCAGTTCTAAGGTTATGTTACAACAGTAGCAGACGGTAGTGTTGTATCTTACTAGGACTACACTTGCTTTGCTATTAATTGCAATGTTTGTATCACCGGCAAACAAAACAAACTTGGCATCTGGTAATGTTACTGATGGAAGGTTATTCATATACACAAAAAAAAGTAAGGGCCCTAAGATGGAACCTTGTGGGATCCCACATGTTATTAATTCCCAATTGGATGACGCCTGATAGCTTAATACATGTCTCCTTCCTAAGAACACCCTCTGTTTCCTGCCAGAGATATAAGATTTGAACCATTTTGCAGCATATCCTGTTACACTATAATACTCTAATTTAGTTAAAAGGATATTGTGATTTACACAGTCACATGCCTCTGACAGATCACAAAATATACCAGTTGCCAGCATTTTTTTGTCTAATGAATCAAGTACATTTTCACTGTAAGTGTACATAGCCTTCTCAAAATCAGAAATCCGAACTGTGACTTTGAATATATGTTATTTGTGATAAGATGGTTATCAAGCCGATTATACATTACCTTTACTAAATTTTTGAGAGTACTGGCAAAAATGAGATTGGACGGAAGTTTGATGCTATTTCCTTATCTCCCTTCTTAGACAGTGTCTTAACTTCAGCATATTTCAGTCATTCAGTATATATTCCACTGATAAACGACTGGTTACACAGATAGCTTAATGTGTTACTTAACCCAGAATTACATTCTTTAATTAACTTTGTTGATATTTCATCATACCCACTAGATGTTTTTGATTTTAAAGATTTTCTGATGGACATTACTTCAGCTGGGGTTATGAGGGTCAAATTAATATTATGGAAGTTACTTGAAATGTCTGGTCTGAGGTATTCCATAGCAGCATCTACAGAACCTGACAACCTCACCTTTCCAGTAACAGTTATCAAATGTTTGTTAAAAAGTTCTGCAACACACATCTGTCACCAAAGTATCATTTACTCTTAGTGCTATTTGTTCCTCTTCATGTCTGGTTCTACTGGTCTCCTCCTCCACTATATCCATATTATCTTTATTTTGTTATCTGATATGACTATCTTTTCCTTGTAATATATTTGCTTTGATGCCGATTACAGTCTTAATATTTTGCAGTATTTCTTGTAGTGTGCTGTAGCTTCAACATCAGAACTGTTTCTCATTGACAGATACAGTTTTCTTTTTGTTTTACAAGATACCTCTATTCCATGCCTTCTTTGTAGACTTTGCTCTAACCTATGTTAGTTTTGGGGGAAAACAGTGTTCAAATAAGGTAAGAACTTCATTAGCAAAAGTGTTGTATTTTTCATTCATGCCATGAGCACTGTAAACATCAGTCCAGTGAATGTCTCTGAGGAGTGTTCTAAAGTAATCAATTCTTGGCTTATTGATTACCCTCTTGAGCTTAGATTTAACAGATTTTATATCTTGTTCAGTATTAACATTTAACAGAAGGAACTGCATGTCATGGTCTGAGAAACCATTGACTATTCGTTTTGTAATATAATTTTGTTGATTGGACTTTTCTATAAAGATATTATCAATGGCTGTTTGTGAGAAATTGCCTACCCTGATGGGGAACTTTACAGTGGGAATTAAGGTGAATGATAGTGTTACTAACTCAAATAAGTTATTATTGGGAGAGTCTTTAAGGAAATCTATACTGAAATCACCAGCAACCACTATTTCTTTGTTTTTGGTTGTTAAATGGGCCAGTATAGCTTCAAGGTGGTTTATGAACAGATTAAAGTTACCTGCAGGTGCTTGATATACATTTAATATTATGAAGGATTTTTTGTGAAATTCTACTTCTGTTGCACATGCTTCCATAAGCTGTTCTAGGCAAAATTGATGAACGTCTATGTTCTCAAATTTATGACAGTTCGTGATGAATGTGGCAACTGCCTTTCTCCATTTCTGATCTATAAAAGTGAGATGTTAACCTAAATCCTGTAACACTTTAAAGTTCTATATGAATGGTCACATGATGTTCAGAGAGGTAGATTATGTCAGCTGAGGTTGAGGACTCTAATTCATCCCTGCATATACTTAATTAATTAATTTGATTTCTCAGTCCTCGAATATTTTGATGCAATAAAGATAGCTGAATTTCACATTGACTGCATTAAAATCGAGCGGAGGTGAAATTTCTGCTGATTCTTTAAAATTGTTAACCAATGGCTGCTTATGCTGATGTAATAATCTAGAATTATGTTTTTTGGTTTCTTTCTCAAACTGAAGGTTTTTCTCAATCCTAACCTCTCTTACAACTTGGTGTCTTTCTGTCCTTCCTACCCTAAAATGGGGTCTATTCTGAACGCTATAACCACTGGTATTTTATCTCTCATGACAGTGCCTCCCCCCTTTAACTTTCCTGCTATTTTCCCAGCCATATTAGTAGACTTCTCTAGGAATGCACTTTTTGCCATTTCTAGTCTGCTTTTGATGTCTTCCTTGCTCCGTTTGTCATTGGTTATTTTACTGCCTGGGTAACAGAATTCCTTAACTTCGTCTACTTCGTGACCATCAATTCTGATGTTAAAATTCTTGCTGTTCTCATTTCTACTGCTTCTCATTACCTTCGTCTTTCTTTGATTTACTCCCACTTCATACTCTGCACTCATTAGACTCTTCATTCCGTTCAGCAGATCATGTAACTCTTCTTCACATTCATTCAGGATAGCAATGTCTTCAGCGAATCGTATCATTGATATCCGTTCACCGTGAATTTTAATTCCACTCCTGAACCTTTCTTTTGTTTCGATCATTGCTTCCTCGAAGTACAGATTGAACAGTAGGAGCGAAAGTATTCATCCTTGTCTTACACACTTTTTAATACGAGCACTTCGTTCTTGGTTGTCCACTCTTATTATTCTCTTTTTCCTGTTTTACATGTTGTATATGACCCATCTCTCCCTATAGATTACCCCTATTTTTCTCAGAATTTCGAACATGTTGCACCATTTTACATTGTCGAACAGTTTTTCCAGGTCAACAGATCGTATTAACGTGACTTGATTTTTCTTAATTCTTGCTTCCATTACTAACCGCAACGTCAGAATTGCCTCTCTCGCGCCTTTACCTTTCCTAAAGCCAAACTGATCGTCATCTAGCGCACCCTCAAATTTCTTTTCTATTCTTCGGTGCCGGCCAGTGTGGGCGTGCGGTTAAAGGCGCTTCAGTCTAGAACCGCGTGACCGCTACGGTCGCAGGTTCGAATCCTGCCTCGGGCATGGATGTGTGTGATGTCCTTTGGTTAGTTAGGTTTAATTAGTTCTAAGTTCTAGGCGACTGATGACCTCAGAAGTTAAGTCGCATAGTGCTCAGAGCCATTTGAACCATTTTTTCTATTCTTCGGTATATTATTATTCTAAGCAACTTGGATGCATGAGCTTTTAAGCTGATTGTGCTGTAAATCTCGCACTTGTCAGCTCATGCCGTCTTCGTAATTGTGTCGATGATGCTTTTCCGAAAGTCAGATGGTATGTAGCCAGACTCATACTGTCTACACGTCAACGTGAATAGTCGCTTTGTTGCCACTTCCCCCAATTATTTTTTAAAATTATGATGGCATTTTATCCATCCTTTCTGCCATATTTGATCCTAAGACCTCCAAACCTCTTTCAAATTCTGATTCTTATACTGGATCCTCTATCTCTTCTCTATTGACTCCAGTTTCTTCTTCTGTGACATCACACAAATCTTCCCCTTTCAATGTATTCATTCCATCTAACCGCTCTCTCCTCTGCATTTAATAGTGGAATTCCCGTTGCTCACTCAACGTTATCACCCTTGCATTTAATATCACCGAAGGCTGTTTTGACTTTCCTGTATGCTGAGTCTCTCCTTCCGACAATCATTTCTTTTTCGGTGTCTTCACATTTTTCATTTCTCAGCGACTTGTATTTCTGTATTCCTGAGTTTCCCGGAACATTATTCAACTTCCTCTTTTCATCGACCAATTGAAGCATTTCTTCTGTTACCCATGGTTTCTTTGCAGTTACCATCGTTTCACCTATGTTTCCTTTCACAACTTGGCCCTTTTTAGAGATGTCCATTCCTCTTCAACTGTACTGCCCACTGCGCTATTCCTTATTATTGCTGTATCTGTAGCGCTAGAGAACTTCAAACGTATCTCCTCATTCCTTAGCACTTCCGTATCCCACTTCTTTGCGTATTGATTCTTCCTGACTAATGTCTTGAACTTCAGCCTACTCTTCATCACTATTATATTGCGATCTGAGACAATGTCTGCTCTTGGGTACGCCTTGAAATCCAGTATCTGATTTTGGAATCTCTGTCTGACCATGATGTAATGTAAATGAAATCTTCCCGTATCACCTGGCCTTTTCCAAGTATACCTCCTCCTCTTGTGATTATTGAACAGAGAATTTGCTATTACTAGCTGAAACTTGTTGCAGAACTCAATTAGTCTTTGTCCTCTCTCATTCCTTGTCCCAAGCCCCTATTTTCGATTAACCACTTCTTCCACTCCTTCATCTACAACTGAATTCCAGTCTCCCATGACTGTTAGACTTTCAAATCGCTTTACATACTGTATTACACTTACTGTATCCTCGAACACTTTCTCTACTTCTTCATCTTCAGCATGCGACGTAGGCATGTACACCTGAACTATCATGTCGGTGTTATTTGGCTGTCGATTCTGATAAGAAGAACCCTATCACTGAACTGTTTACAGTAACACACTGACTGCCCTACCTTCCTATTCATAATGAATCCTCCTCCCGCCGTACCATTTTCTGCTGCTGTTGATATTACCCTATACTCATCTGATTAGAAATCCTTGTCTTCTTTCCACTTCACTTCACTGACCCTACTATATCTACATTGAGTCTTTACATTTCACTGTTCAGATTTTCAAGTCTCCCGACCATGTTCAAGCTTCTAACATTCCACGCCCTGACTCGAAGGACGTTATCCTTCCGATGCTACCGATTTGTACTATCGTGAAATAGGGCAGATAGTGCCACAGACATGACACGTGAATTGGAGAGGCAATCATTGAAACAATGGAGTTTTTCATTGCGACGAGATCTTCTATTGAAATTTCAGTCACCAGTTTACTCCTCCGATCGCGAAAATATTCTGTTTTAGGGAGAAATGATCATCTGATCATCACAATAAAGTAAGAGAAATCAGGGCTCCCACAGAAAAATTTGTGCTTGTTCGCCCCCCCCCCCCCCCTCCCTCCGTTCGAGAGTGGAACGGTAGAGTGTCAGCTTGAAGGCGGCTCATTGAACCCTCTGCCATGCACTTTATTGTGAATAACAGAGTAATCATGTAGTTGTAGATGATAGAGAAGTGAACATCTAGCACTTGTTATGAGTCCTGTCCTCGCTCTTAGCAGATTAATTGTTAAATTTCATATGCCTCGAATGTAACTTTAAGTATCGATCGGTTGTAAGAGTGCGCTATGGTACACAATACTGATGGACGATATACGCTACGTCGCTGATTTGAAAACTCAAGTTTGTCTTAAAGCTCTAATGGATCACGAGAAATTCTATGTTGTCGAATATTAGCGAAGAAAACCTGTCAAGGCGACTGGCTGTAATGTGTGATAGCTGGAACCCAGTCCTGTAGCTTCAAAAAGTTTGTTGTAGCCAACCAGATCCCCACTTTGAAGTCTGTACGATACCAATGCCAAATGTACCCTCCGTCATACGCCATACGTTGCCTCCCGTGTCAGAGCTACAGAAGGTGGCTACCGACACCAGCTCGCGCCCAGTGATGCGGCGGCAGGGTAGGGCCCAGAAGCGGCAGGCCATTAACGCGGTCGCAGCTAAGCCGACCGGCGACTAGGCGCCCGTGATGGACGACCAGTGGCCCGCATTAATCACCAAGCCTCGCCTCGCTCAGCGCCCGATATCAGTGGCCAGACTGCAACATCGACTCTTGTCGGCAGCACCGCCCACCGCTGAAAGCCCGACTGCGGTTGCCTAATGAGCACACGGCAAAATGCGATGCCCCTGTCACACGGTCGCCTGGAAACAAGCAACTAAATCACAAGTAATTAATATGTAACCACCGCTGATTTGCCATATAAATCCGCGAATACAAAAAACTGTCGGAAGTATAGGCCATATTGCATTAGTTATCCTCAGAACAGTGCCAAATTTAGCTTGGGAGAGGCTGCGTCAGTGCACTGCGTTTCCAACGACAATACCATCAACATTGAAATACTGTAATAAAATTAACCACAGTTGTCATGTGACACAGTTACGTGCATCGCAGCTGAATTAGTCTCCGTCCTGAGGCAAGCCACGGTAGTTCGGCCGAAATGTCAGATGTATTTAATATTTTGGCTTTTTAACTACACTACTGGCCTTTAAATTTGCTACACCAAGAAGAAATGCAGATGATAAACCGGTATTCATTGGACAAATATATTATACTAGAAATGACATGTGATTACATTTTCACGCAGTTTGGGTGCATAGATCCTGAGAAATTAGTACCCAGAACAACCACCTTTGGCCGTAATAACGGCCTTGATACGCCTGGGCATTGAGTCAAACAGATCTTGGATTGCGTGTACAGGTACAGCTGCCCACGCATCTTCAACACGATACCACAGTTCATCAAGAGTAGTGACTGGCGTATCGTGACGAGCCAGTTGCTCGGCCACCATTGACCAGACGTTTTCAATTGGCGAGAGATCTGGAGAATGTGCTGGCCAGGGCAGAAGTCGAACATTTTCTGTATCCAGAATGGCCCGTACAGGACCTACAACATGCGGTCGTGCATTATCCTGCTAAAATGTAGGGTTTCGCAGAGATCGAATGAAGGCTAAAGCCACAGGTCGTAACACATCTGAAATGTAACGTCCAGTGTTCAAAAAGTGCCGTCAATGCCAACAAGAGGTGGCCGAGACGTGTAACCAGTGGCTCCCCATACCATCACGCCGGGTGAAACGCCAGTATGGCGATGACGAATACACTCTTCCAATGTCCGTACACCGCGATGTCGCCAAACACGGATGCAACCATCATGATGCTGTAAACAGAACCTAGATTCATCCGAAAAAATGACGTTTTGCCATTTGTGCACCCAGGTTCGTCGTTGAGTACACCATCGCTGGCGCTCCTCCCTGTGATACAGCGTCAAGGGTAACCGCAGTCATGGTCTCCGAGCTGATAGTCCATGCTGCTGCAAACGTCGTCAAACTGTTCGTGCAGATGGTTGTTGGCTTGCAAACGTCCCCATCTGTTGACTTAGGGATCGAGACGTGGCTTCACGATCCTGTACAGACATCAGGATAAGATGCCTGCAATCTCGACCTCTAGTAGTACGAGGCCGTTGGGATCCAGCACGGCGTACCGTATTACCCACCTGAACCCACCGATTCCATATTCTGCTAACAGTCATTGGATCTCGACGAACGCTACCAGCAATGTCGCGATACGATATACAGCAATCGCGTTAGGCTACAATCCGACCTTTATTGAAGTTGGAAACGTGATGGTACGCATTTCTCCTCCTTACACGGGGCATCACAACAATGTTTCACCAGGCAAAGCCGGTCAACTGCTGTTTGTGTATGAGAAATCGGTTGGAAAATTTCCTCATCTCAGCACGTTGTAAGTGTCGCTATCGGCGCCAACCTTGTGTGAATGCTCAGAAAAGCAAATCATCTACATATCACAGCATCCTCTTCCCGTCGGTTAAATTTCGCGTCTGTAGCACGTCATCTTTGTGGTGTAGCAATTTTAATGGCCAGTAGTGTATATTATTTTTGGATGGTGGTGTAGAACACCTATAACCGTTTTAATGAGGCGCTGATTTTGCAATTTCAAAATTTTAAACATTCTGGCATATTAAAAGCATGCGTCGGAGTTGAATTCGAAACCAGGAGCTTTGTAATGTTCAAGTTTCGGCTCCTAATTGGGTATTCTATAGAAAGAGAATGGTCGGATCTAGGAGTGGCCATACAGAAGGGAAGTTTAGTAGGTTGATGAGGAAACATCAGCAGTATCTCCGCAGAATAGGTTAGGAAAGAAATATATAGACCAGTTTGGCTAGAGGAAACGACAATGTCATAAGACTTGTATCAGTACATCAGAGAATAAGCTCCATGATATTGGAACGAGCAGTAGAGGACAGAGATTAGAATATACACTACAGAAAACTGGGAACATTGGGTGCAGCTGATACATCCGATGATACAAGCTAAGAAATCTATGGCAGGTCGACTAAATAAACAATCAAATCCAAAATCTAACAAATGGCAGCATGTGTAGGTTTCACATTCTTATCGTTATCTCTTACACTGACATGACACTAAGAAACCGGTACATATAAGACACACTTCGCCAAGGGAAGGCACCATTTTTGGCGAGGAAGGAAGGCTTTTCTGATTAGGCTGCTGCGAAAACTCTCCGCGTTTGTAAGGCAACAGTTTACCATACTATAGCGCAATCAGTCGACATCCGACTCCAGCAAGAGACTACGAACCAGAATATGATTGAAATATCGTTTTCTCTTTGTTTCCACACTAAAATAGTAGAGACGCATCTGTTTAAAATGAGGAATGCACTTTTATATATTTTAATTCTGAAACTTTGAAATTTATTTTCTAAAAACGTTCTGTCACAACTCACTTTCGCACGTTCTCTGACAAAAATCTCTCATTTAGTCTTTTCAGTAACTCAATGGATAACGTATCTGTTCTTCGTGTTGCCAGTGTTTGGTAATAATTATTTTATTTTGAAATGATAAGTTCAAAGAATAACGTAATATCAGTATTGCTGTGGTGTATGTTATATGTTATATGTTGAGAGGAAAGTTTTAAAAAAGAATTACAATAAACTTCCTGGAGGGTGCGTAAGTAACAGGCTGATGACAATTTCTTATTGCAATGCCGGAAATTCCACTAGCGATAGTAAGATGTGTGTGGGGAGACCTCAGCTCTGACGGCCTGTGCAAGGTGCATGAACCATGAACATCTTTACTCAGTAACTGTATTAGAAAATCGGCTTTATAATATACTTAAAATGGTATGTTATATGTATAAAGACACGCTGTTCTCTGGTTTCTGTTGCATTTGCACCAACTGTCTGGTCTCTTCTGACATCATTGTATAGCTTCAAGATCTACTGACACGTATTATTGTTCTACACTGAAAAGCCAAAGAAACTGGTACACCTTCCTAATATTGTGTAGGGACCCAAGTGCCACAACACAACGTAGAATGAACTCGGCTTATGTTTGAAACAGTACTGGAGGGAACCCGCACTATGAATCCTGCAGAGCTGTCCATAACTCAGTAAAAGTACGATGGGACCGAGATCTCTTCTGAAGAGTATATTGCAGGGCATCACAGATATGCTCAATAATGTTCATATCTGTGGAGTTTGGTGGCAAGCGGAAGTGTTTAAACTCAGAAGAGCCACACAGTAGAGATTCTGGACATGTGTGATGATACATTGTTCTGCTGAATGTCCGTCGGAATGCACAATGGACATGAATGGATTCAGGTGATCAGACGTGATGCTTACGTACGTGTCACCTGTCAGAGTCGTATCTAGACGTGTCAGAGGCCCCATGTCACTACAACTGCACACGACCCACACCATTACAAATCCTCCACCAGCTACAAGAGTCCCCTGCTGCATGCCGGGTCCTTGGATTCATGAGGTTGTCTGCATACCTGTACACGTACATCTCCTCGATACAATGTGAAACGAGATTGGTCCGACCAGACGACATCTTTCCAGTCATCGAAAGTTCATTGTCCATGTTGAAGGACCCAGATGACGCGTAAAGCTTTGTGTCGCTCCGTCATCATAGGTCTATGCGTGACCTTCGGCTTCGAAATCCCATATCGATGATCTTCCGTGGAATGGTTCGCACGCCGACACTTGCTGGTGGCTCAGCACTGAAATCTGTAACAATTTGTGGAAGGGTTGTGCTTCTGTCAAGTTCAGTCATCATTGGTCCCGTTCTTGCATGATCTTTTCCCCGCCGCAGCGATGTCGGAGATTTGATGTTTTGTCGGATTCCTGATATTCAGAGTACACTGCTACGGGAAAATCCCCATTTCATTTCTACCTCGGAGATGCTGTGTCCCATCTCTAGTGCACCGATTATAACACCACGTTCAAACACACTTAAATCTTGATAACCTGCCATTATAGGAGCAGTAAACCATATAACAACTGAATGGAAAGGCACTGATGAGAGAAAAAATAGAGGTTAGGACAGAAAAATTTAATAAATGGCATAATTGGTAAACGTATTGGTTGTTTCATCTTATCTACTTTTCCATACAGTGTTATGCCACAGCCAAGTTGTTGCTTCGACACACTGGTGCTTGTAAACTTCATGTATTCAATTTCCCACTGACACATGTCAAAAATTATCAACATACGATGCCATATGTTGGAGGCGAATGGAAGTGTTCAAATCAATGTCTCCTTGGCTGCTAAATTTGACACTTAATTTCCCTGTTTCCCACCGGACGTAAGGCCCCCAATAATGACACTGCTTTCCCCAGTGTCTGCTAAAGAAGAGAACGTCCTGGATGATTAGGACTCAATCGTCCGCTGGATACAACTGCTGTGTGATCTGCAAAGAGGAAATGTATTGGTGCAGCTTCCAAGCAGAAGTATACAGTCACAGATCTCATGCATAAGAGTAACCCTGTCACCTCTATACCTTGATGTTCATTATGTTACTTACTTATCAGACCAACGAATCGAATTGTCTCACAAAAACAGCAATAACAATTGCCATATCCTCAATCTTTTTTGCTTACAACACGTTCTGCTCTAAAGGTCTCTTACGTGAATATGAAAAATCCAGAACTATCTTTTTGAGGATTAACTAACTTCTGCATGCGTCCACTGCCCTGAGCTGCTAAGGTTCACAGTGACAATGTTTTGCCTGAGTAGGCATGGCTACAGATTTGATTAATGGTAGGAACTTTCCTATGTGTACTGATCTAAACTGCCGTTCCTTGCAAATATCCATCTTTGCAATTCAATGATTAGTTTTAAGAGAAGTATTAAGACATAGTTTCGAAACTGGATAGAGCACGAATTTACAAGGACTACCGTAGCATTTAACATAGCAAAACATAAAACATCGGCACCCACCTGAGTTGGTGAAAAAAGTTGTAATTTCTGTTACGTATTAAAATATTATTTTCTGAATATTTAGTACCGGTGTATGAATCCCATTGACGGAAGGTGTCAGAAATATCCATCATGCAAAACAAGGAAGATTGTAGCTGTAGAACATGGCAGCTTAAAATGGAAGTTCCTTAAATGTAACATGGCCAGGCGTAACAGACCAGGTCCGCTTAAGATGAATCCAACTATTTTCACTGTATTGTGATATATGCATCAAACATTACTTGAAAGCTGGTACCTTGCGATCATGAAGGATCCTCACTTTTCATCGGTATGGAACCCCCTGTTTTGGCAGTTACTCACTGCCGTTAACACTGCTCTGATCGCCATGCACCTATAGAGAGTTACTGGGCGTGGGCACATGTACGCGACTTTGCTGGAAGCCATGTTCCACATGTCGGTGCAGTGGCGGGGAAGCTGTAAGAGGGACTCCGCTCACTAAGAACTTGGCGACGCAGCTGGTTAGCAAATGGACGTAGGCGCCCACCAACTTAACTTGTGCACAGGACTCGGTTTGTATCCCAGTGGCGGTGCTGTACCTGTCAGAGAAACTGTTGTACTGACAGGAAATAATTTCTCATAACCCAAGATATGTTCACACACCGAAGATGAAGCATTTACTGTACTGAACCAGGTTTGTAACATCAATAGATCAATGTATTTATCACGATGTAAGTCACAACTCGGAGCTAAGATTCTGTTTCTAAGAAACCCATCGGAGATTCTATAACACGTGATGATGTTTCAGTGCAAAGGTGTCATTATCATAATATGGAAGGTCACATAAGGTAAAGTATTTAAGAACATGTGAAGGTGAACTTTTCTTGCAGGTTCCTAATTCGTGATTGATTGATGAAAAGTAATTAATCACAAATTCAGAACTCATACGCTACCTGCAAGAAATGAGTCAAAAATCACCTTCACAAATTCTTTAATTCTTCACCACGTATCTCATTCCATATTATGAAAATTATCTTCTTGTATTGTTTACGAAAGATGTCCACTTACTTCATAGAGACCCTAGATATGCAGTTAATGGTGATTTGTGCTCCACAAATATTACCGTTGCGGGACACAGGGGTAATTTCGGACGGGAACAGCGTACTCTGTTTTTACGTTGGTATCACTGAATGCAAACTTTTATTTCGAGCGCGCGTTTTGCTGTTTATACCTCACGTATTGTCAAGCATATACGCTTACACATTTTTGCAGTTGGAACTTGAAACATTGGTGTGTAGCGGGTTACAGTGTAGTGTGAAATTGTTGCTAGTTAGTTTTTTGCAAATAATTTCGTCATTGTGCAAGGAGAGAAAAAATTGGTAAGCTTAATTTGCTTATACTTTATTTAATTAAATGTTATGAAGGAAATGTGAATCCAATTAGTCTCCACATCTCACGTGCGCTAATGTCTAGTGAACTATTTATAGATAGCTACACACGTTGGGGTAAGATAGGACAATGCAGAGTTCTTACAAAAGGAGGCCTGCTTTTCTTCAGAGGCGCAATTATAGCTGGAAAATCTTGAAAGGGCGATTGCTGATGTAATATCAGGAAATACATCGTACAAGAAAGGTATCAAGCAAATTTAAAGTACCACGTTCAACGTAGAGAATAAAGTAAATAATACAAACGCTTTTGTAATTGGAAGGCCTTCTGTCTTAACTACCGTTGAAGAGAATACACTTGTCCGTAGTATTTTACGGGATGCGCATTGGGGTGAAGGGATATCTTGATAAACGTGGACGAAGGGAAAAACGCTTTCCTTGTAGCATGCCAAGGATTGAGTGGTCGCGTTTATTCTTACAGCGTCACTCTTCCATATTAAGCGTCCGGCTATCTGAGAACATTAAAAGGCAACGTGCTGAAGTGAATTATGAGACAGTGATATCATATTTCCAGTCCGTTGATAGAATAATGGAAAATATCGATCTCAAAAATGTAATCAATTATGACGAGACCAATCTGTGTAAAAACCCTGGGAGGAAGCATGTGACATTTACAAGGGAAACAAAACATCCTGAAACGATTCTACATTCTTTTGAGAGTAGTATTTCAGTAATGATGACTGTCACTGGGGACGGAACACTATTACCTCCGTATGTGGTCTACAAATCGGAGCATTTATGAGACATCTGTCAAGGAGGAGGCCCCAAAGGAACCCGCTATAACAGTAATAAAAGTGGATGGTTTGATCTGTCTACATTTGAAGACTTGTGTATTACTATTGCGTTGCCTTACCTGAAATCAATTGAAGGGAGAAAGTTATGATGGGAGACAACCTTTAAAGTGACATTTCGCTGCGAGTAAGCGATGAATGTCAAAAGAATGAAATCTCTTTATTTTGTTGACACCGAATAGTATTAATATTTTACAGCTATTAGACGTAAGTTTCTTCAGACCTTTAAAAGCTGCTTGGCAACAGTGTTTAAGAAATGGAAGAAAAGCTCCCGTGGGCAAGTATCGAAAAATGCTTTCCCTCACTTTTTATGGAAACGGTTAAAAAGAGAAAACAATGTAAGAAGTGCATTCCGTGCAGTTGGATTAACTCCATTCGACCCTGAAAGAGTCCTCAAACAATTGAGTGTTGAAGATAGTTCTCAAAACAATTCTTTAGAAGCCTGGTCTTAGAGCTTTGAAGATATGCTTTAGAATGTTCGCTGTGGAATGAAAAATAACAAGTGTCCAACGAAAGCGAAAATTAGATGTTGCCCCAGGAAAATCTATTTTCGGCATCGACATGAGAGAGGGATAACGCTGACTCACTGTCTGAATTGCTTGTGAATAATAATGCAATACCCATTGTTGACGATAACAGCAGAGCAAAGGGAGCAGTTCTGGAAGTGGAGGCTTTTGTTCTTGTGGATTATCCACATATGATTGGGGGGAAACAGTGAAATAGGAAACCTGTCGGAATCACAACAGAAATGGGGGCAAAAGAAGTGGAAGTCAGATTTTTGCATCCATATCAAGGCAGCAAATTTGTGTTTATTTTTTCTGGCATTCCAGACCATGATACTGTAGACAAAGGCCAAATTGTAAAAGTGTTGCCGACTGCAAGAGACGAAAAGGGGAAGTTTTCTTTCACTGAGAACATATTGATTTGTTGTGTGAGTAGTTAGTTTTTATTTATGAAACAGTTTGTAAATATGTCTGTGAAATCTTTCTAAATATGTGTCAAATATCTACTGTCTATGTGGAGAATATTTTGTAACCATCTCTAAAAAAAAGTTATCTAAACATGTAAAGGATGTCTCTAAGTATGTGTATTTTTTTAAGAAAGATAGTCACTGCCCAAAGTTACCCTATTAGAGGGTAACATGGACCTTGGGATGGAAGTTCAATGAATGTCCGAAATTACTATCAGAGAGTAAAATCGGACAGTCTTATTTTTTAGATTCTAATTAAAAATTTTTTTAACTGAAGTTCGTTGATCATTTTATACTCCAATGTCATCCAGACTATCTCGCATTTCTTTTGCGAGAATTTTATGTTCTTTACGTAGTTTCATTAGTGAACATGAAAATTGTGTCCGGTATTACCCCACGTTACAATATGTCTCGAACAACGAATCCAAGTGTTTGGAGCTCAAACCCCTAAATTACGTAATTACGAATTGTTCTGGCAACGGTTTCTGAAACTAATATACACTCCTGGAAATTGAAATAAGAACACCGTGAATTCATTGTCCCAGGAAGGGGAAACTTTATTGACACATTCCTGGGGTCAGATACATCACATGATCACACTGACAGAACCACAGGCACATAGACACAGGCAACAGAGCATGCACAATGTCGGCACTAGTACAGTGTATATCCACCTTTCGCAGCAATGCAGGCTGCTATTCTCCCATGGAGACGATCGTAGAGATGCTGGATGTAGTCCTGTGGAACGGCTTGCCATGCCATTTCCACCTGGCGCCTCAGTTGGACCAGCGGTCGTGCTGGACGTGCAGACCGCGTGAGACGACGCTTCATCCAGTCCCAAACATGCTCAATGGGGGACAGATCCGGAGATCTTGCTGGCGAGGGTAGTTGACTTACACCTTCTGGAGCACGTTGGGTGGCACGGGATACATGCGGACGTGCATTGTCCTGTTGGAACAGCAAGTTCCCTTGCCGGTCTAGGAATGGTAGAACGATGGGTTCGATGACGATTTGGATGTACCGTGCACTATTCAGTGTCCCCTCGACGATCACCAGTGGTGTACGGCCAATGTAGGAGATCACTCCCCACACCATGATGCCGGGTGTTGGCCCTGTGTGCCTCGGTCGTATGCAGTCCTGATTGTGGCGCTCACCTGCACGGTGCCAAACACGCATACGACCATCATTGGCACCAAGGCAGAAGCGACTCTCATCGCTGAAGACGACCCGTCTCCATTCGTCCCTCCATTCACGCCTGTCGCGACACCACTGGAGGCGGGCTGCACGATGTTGGGGCGTGAGCGGAAGACGGCCTAACGGTGTGCGGGACCGTAGCCCAGCTTCATGGAGACGGTTGCGAATGGTCCTCGCCGATACCCCAGGAGCAACAGTGTCCCTAATTTGCTGGGAAGTGGCGGTGCGGTCCCCTACGGCACTGCGTAGGATCCTACGGTCTTGGCGTGCATCCGTGCGTCGCTGCGGTCCGGTCCCAGGTCGACGGGCACGTGCACCTTCCGCCGACCACTGGCGACAACATCGATGTACTGTGGAGACCTCACGCCCCACGTGTTGAGCAATTCGGCGGTACGTCCACCCGGTCTCCCGCATGCCCACTATACGCCCTCGCTCAAAGTCCGTCAACTGCACATACGGTTCACGTCCACGCTGTCGCGGCATGCTACCAGTGTTAAAGACTGCGATGGAGCTCCGTATGCCACGGCAAACTGGCTGACACTGACGGCGGCGGTGCACAAATGCTGCGCAGCTAGCGCCATTCGACGGCCAACACCGCGGTTCCTGGTGTGTCCGCTGTGCCGTGCGTGTGATCATTGCTTGTACAGCCCTCTCGCAGTGTCCGGAGCAAGTATGGTGGGTCTGACACACCGGTGTCAATGTGTTCTTTTTTCCATTTCCAGGAGTGTATATCATGACACATTATCGTTCAGAGTCAGGGTTTAACTCTTGTTTCTATTTAACTGGACATATAAGTCAGTTCAAAGGTATGTGTATAATATTTTCAATACAAAAATGCCCAGTAAGGCATTTCGATATTACATTCAGTTTCCGATCGAGGATTACTGCTCTTGGAAGAAAAGTATGAGCAAAGTTCATCCTGCACTACTGGACTCCCAATCAAAAACAACGACATGTGGACACATGTTACAGTTTGATTTCAATGCAAAATGTGAACAATTTTTTCTGGAAAGAACTGTGATGATGACGATACTTAGTGTTACCAATACAAACCTACCACAAAACGACAAATCGCAATAATTAATGTGGAAGATCATCGCTTTGATGACATTGCATTCAAGCCAATCTAATCAAAGAGTTCAACAACTTCTCAAATGAGGACTTCTCCTTTATTTTCACATTGTTGTACGAACGTTCTGTGCTTTGTAGTGAAATTGTGGAGACTATGTTGACCACCTGAAGCATTAAGACCGTCATCTTAACTTTCTCTGTTTTTAATTACTCGAGTCCCGAAACCTTTCGAGCTAATGGGATAAAGTCCGTTAGTTGAGGTAGGACATGTACCGTGTGATTAAAAAATGTCTGGATATCCCTAAGTCAAGCTGGACTGACCACTAGATGTCGCGGGAGTATTCTGTCGTGAGCAGAAGAGCAATTACAGCAGAATTGGTGGGTGACGAGGGCTCAGCGAATACAAATGTGGACTAGTCATTGGAAGTCACCTAAATAACAGATCAATCACGCACGCTTCAACACTTCTGAAGCTGCCAAAGTCGACTACTGGTGATGTGACTCTGAAGTGGATACAAAAAAACAAAAACGAAACTAAAACAAGATCAGGCAGATCTCGTGTACTGACGGGACCGTCAAGCACTCGGAACGGTGGATGTAACAAATCGCTTTAAGTCAGAGGATGATATTATTCGTGAGATTCAAAGTGCTGCCGGTAGTCCAGCTAACAGAATGACTGTGCATAGGTAATTAAAAGGGTGCAGTGATGGATCAGGCCCTCATAAACCACGCATTTGTGTTGTTGGTGCTGAGTGGCAGTAGAGATGGTGTAATGAGCGACGGCACTGGAGATGGAAGGTTTTGGGTTTGGTGAATGCCAGAAGAACATTTATCTTTCATCATATGAGTGAAGTAAAGAGGTCATATTACGATATGAAGATCTTTCACGTAACCGGTGGGTAGTCTACTTGTATTTACAGAAATACTATATGTGAAATATTATGAACATATCTTACAACTTTAAAGCGTTGTGTACTGCGTGTAGTAGAGGAACATCTCTGAGACGATGAATGTGTCTATCGGTACGACAATGCAGCCTGTCATAATGCAACAGCACTTCGGAAATGGTTTGTGGACAATAACGATCCCAAATTGAGTCGCCCAGCCAAGAGTCTCGTCACGAACCAAACCTTTAGGGTGAGTTAGAACGTCGACTCACTCTATACCCAAGCGCAACAGACCGCAGCATCCGACATCACTTCTGTCCCTGGCTGCTGCTCTTGTGAAAAGGAGGACTGACATTGTTCCCGGCAGAGTTCAAGCCGTCATATGCACGAAGGACAGACACAGCCGTTCCAACATCCACCAGTTGTTGTCCACGTACCTTTGATCAGATAGTGTATCTATTGATTTCAGAACTGCAAATTTTAACTAATAAACATTTGAGCCGTGTATGCGGAGTTATTGAGCCACCAAATAACTAATTAGTACATAATACGTGTAAAACAGGTTATTGATTGTCTTTATACAGTGATGCGTATCACACGTGATTGGACGTTTATTGTCATGGAGATACAGCAGTTAAATAGATGGTAGCTCTTCCACGATGACGGTTGTACAACAGGTGTCAGCAGTGCATGAAATATCGACTTACGTGTTGTGGCATTTTCCAAATAAGATGTAATTAGTTCCAGAACTGACACAAAAATTTGTTTTGATGTTATTCCTGAGATTCATTCGACTGGTGTCAGGAACTATTAATATATGAATTAGAAGCAATTATGGGGAAACAATAATAGCAAATATGAAAATCTGATGACCTTTGGAGAGTCGAGAAACGATGGTGCAGCAGTAATATACGCATAGACGTTGACTGGTGAATGTCAGACCCAATAGCGATTCAAGTATTGGTGTATATGCGACTACGATAAAAAAAACTACGTTGAAATCTTTGTACGGTGAATTCTGATCATTAGTAATTTGAGTGCCTCTCTCTTTACGTGCCTTTCATGGAATAGCTCGTCCAGTTACCAGCTGAATTATTTGTTCCCTTTACGATCTTTCATCTCTGTTTTGATATTTATGTGTGTAATTCATACGGAACATCAAAGAGAGAAAACAGTGAAGTGGTGAACATATATTACCACATAGTCAGGAATGTCTAAATTTCAAGAAATTTTGCAGAATAACAATTCTTATCAAGCTAGGCATTGATTTAAGCTTAGTGTGTTAGTAAACTGACGACTGTTTCATCTACCTCAGCTTATACCAGACATTTGACATTATCAGACTTCCAGAATGAGATTTTCACTCTGCAGCGGAGTGTGCGCTGATATGAAACTTCCGGCAGATTAAAATTGTGTGCCCGACCGAGACTCGAACTCGGGACCTTTGCCTTTCGCGGGCAAGTGCTCTACCAACTGAGCTACCGAAGCACGACTCACGTCCGGTACTCACAGCTTTACTTCTGCCAGTAGAGCACTTGCCCGCGAAAGGCAAAGGTCCCGAGTTCGAGTCTCGGTCGGGCACACAGTTTTAATCTGCCAGGAAGTTTCATGATCAGACTTCTGGGAAGTTCACAATGAAATGAGTAGTCACGTAAACAGCTTCCGTTTTACCAATACTATTTACTGCATCCATAGACGTAGTTATCACGTTCATAAAACAGGAAAACTATGATGGGTTAATGGAACGTTGGAACAATACAACGCAAAAGCTGTATATCCACTTTCGGAAACGTCATCAACTGGTGATGGAACGAAGGTCTACAGTTAGGAGGCGATAGTGTACCCTTAGTGGGGCTATGCAGCATCATGTGATAATCGAATACTTGTGTATTAAAATTTTTGAAAATACACAAACTGATAGAACCAGTAATGTCCAAGCAACACGATAACATATCTATGAAATTAGCAGCATGTCTCGGAATTGTTTACAATTCTTCCTTCAATCCGACCTTGTATGCACCACAAACACTCGAGCAGTACTTAAAATTGCTCCGAGATATGTTCTGTATGCTGTATACCTCATGGATAAGCTACGCTTTTCCTGGCATTCCCTCAATAAACAGAAGGCGAACAGTTGCCATCTCCACAACTGAAATTTGTTGCTCCTTCCATTTCATGTCCCTTTTGGAACACCACGCTTAGATATTTAAGGACATAACTGTGTCACTGGCACACCACTAAGATTATATTCTAACAATGCGTGTTTTTCCCACTTTTTACATACGTACATCGGGCTGTAGCCTCTACTGCACACAGATGATTGACATTCCCACAGTGTCACGATGCACATTTATTAACAGCTTCGCAACAGATAAGTAAAATTCCACAAAAGATAATAGTAACAGAAATGATCGTTCGTGATCTAATGTGAATGCAGCAGATTGAAAGGTTGTCGTGACATGGGTCGCGACGTAATAACTGCTGCACAGCTACACTACACCGTAGCCTGCAGGGTGCAGAGCGCAACCCGCAGAGCGGGAGGCTCAGTCGTCGAACCGGAAACAGGACTGGCAGGGGTCAGCCCTAAGTACACTCCAGTACTCACAGCGTTAACTTTCACGTTCCCACATTTAGAACAAACTGTGATCCATCACACCAAAAAGAAATGCTATTCTTCGTCATGTATCCTCCTACAGTCACTGAACGTTGATACTTATGGGTACAATACAGCTAACAGTCGCAAATAGCTCCTCACCCAATCCGCAGATCATTCATATATAGCCTATAGAGGACAGGAGCGGTCATATCCACGCTTCTCTGTGCCACTCCTGATGATTCCGTTCTCTCTTATAAACTGCCTCCATCCAGGACAATGTACTGGGCTCTATTACTTTAAGTCTTCGAGACACAGTGTGGCACTGTACCAAACGCTTTCCGGTAATCTGGGAAAATTGAATCGACATGTTGCGTTTCATCAGTAGTTCTCAGGATATTGCGCGAGAAAAGAACAACATTGGTGAGTACAGTTGAAGGCAGTGCTTAGAGAAGTCTCCAGGTAGCGCTCATTCAGCATTTGATATCAAACGGTTGATAACGATGCTTATGATGAAGATGTGGAACTTTCCATATAAGTTAATTAGATATATCGACTGTGGGCAACACGAAGTAATTCAGAGAAATTTTTCGTACGTATCTGAGCGATGTATCACATTGACTGCAATACAGGACCCACATTCAAATGAAGTAGTGATTAGATCCCAACTTCGTCATCCAGATGTAGATTACAATTAGTTTTTAAGAATAGGTGTGGTTCATATTGGCAGTGTCGCTTTGAAAAGGACTTAGGTGACATTCTTTGCCATACTTCTCTAGTCCGAATTACTGTTGCGCTATCACGATCTCATTGCCGACGAACGTTTAACCCCAAACCTTTTCCTAGATTTCATGTAGCTTCAACATGTTACAAAACCTACAGACGCCTCATCGCCTTTACGTGTTTCTATCGACTGATCTAAAACATACGCCTATCAAATAAATACATATGTCACCAATTTGTTTCGAGGTCTGTGTACGTTTCGCATCAGCAGTTTAGCCGCAACAAGGACCAGTAAGTTATATGAATAAAACAATATAACACTTTTATAGTATTTACATAACACAGCTATTACTAACTGCAGAAGGTTGTTAAAGAGAGCTCTGGCTTAAGGTACCCTCACCCCTATGTTACAGATAGGATAAAGGGGGCATGTGTTGCATTTACAGTGTCAGGTTACACACTTAGGCTCTGACTCCCGGCAGCAACGAGATTCACACACTCCCTTTCCACCTTCACGTTTTATAACTAGGGCACTTGAGCTGGTGGCTTTAGTCTGGAGCTGGGCAGCGTAGGTGGAGGATAAGGGTGTGTCTCTTTGTTAAAATTACTTATATCAGCACCTAGTACTGTGATCCAGTATTGTATAATTTTTAAAACACGTCATCCCACATTTCACCATTTTTTTCGATTGTTTTCTCTAGCAGTATCAGTTGTGGGAAATGTACTGCTTTCAACACAAAAGCGGCTGGGTTTTTAGGAGGAGAGTGAATGCATGGTGCAGAGAGATGGTCGAAGACGCTTAGTCCAGACACTACTATTATCTCATGGTCACCGTATGAGGGTCGTGCCACGAAATATTGATTCGTCAGGCTCATTCAGTAGTCCATCTGGCTGCATGTGACCTCCTGTATCAATCTTACGGTTGTTGCATTTAACATTTTATCGTTATATAATATTATTTTAAATACAATCAATGACATGCTTGCAATAAATGGATGTAGGTGACGTTAAAATGCATTTCCACCATTAGTATGTGTTTCTTGTGACATCATGCAAGGATAAAAAAAAATCACATCCATCCTACGTAGATTATGGCCTATCCAAATGGCATCAGACAAACACAGTATAATGTATAATTAAATCCACAGCGAAATGGTGTAACCGAAAGTTTTGTCATCTTCAGTCCTCATGCAGATTTTTTTTTAAATACCAATACGAACAATCGATTAAACTATGTTTGACATGTAAAAGCCTTTATGTTGTTGCGATCGTATAAGATAACATACAAGGTGTGTGACAAAACAGATGATACTAACAACATTGTGAATGATCTTCCAACGCTGTGTTGTTCTACTTGTGTAGACCAGTGTCTTTATCCTTTACAAATACTCAGTCCGAGTTTTAGATCCGTACAGCCATCACGTGATTTTTCCGACCGCCATCAGCAAAATTGTGTTTTTGTTATGTGCTTGATAATGGAACAGCGTAGTTTAGAGCAACGCTATGCAATCAAGTTTTCTGTAGAATTTGAAAATTCCTCGAGTGTGCAATCTGAAAAGTTGAGACAGCCATATTGTGAACATTCATTATAAAGATATTAAGTTTTTGTCTGGCACAAATCATTTTTGGTTATCCAATATCACTTTTAAGAACAGCAAAGTGATATTATCTTACAAATCAGAGCTCTAACGACACTGGTTTTATATTGACTCTCGTTATGATTGCAGATGAAGCTGGTGTCCTCTCAATTTAAGTTGGCCATAGAGCCTGAAGATGGTTTAATAGAACACTAAAATTGGTTGTGTGAATAAACTAAATGTAAAACATAAGTTTGTAGGTGTTTTAATTTGTATTTACATTCCTGGAAATGGAAAAAAGAACACATTGACACCGGTGTGTCAGACCCACCATACTTGCTCCGGACACTGCGAGAGGGCTGTACAAGCAATGATCACACGCACGGCACAGCGGACACACCAGGAACCGCGGTGTTGGCCGTCGAATGGCGCTAGCTGCGCAGCATTTGTGCACCGCCGCCGTCAGTGTCAGCCAGTTTGCCGTGGCATACGGAGCTCCATCGCAGTCTTTAACACTGGTAGCATGCCGCGACAGCGTGGACGTGAACCGTATGTGCAGTTGACGGACTTTGAGCGAGGGCGTATAGTGGGCATGCGGGAGGCCGGGTGGACGTACCGCCGAATTGCTCAACACGTGGGGCGTGAGGTCTCCACAGTACGTCGATGTTGTCGCCAGTGGTCGGCGGAAGGTGCACGTGCCCGTCGACCTGGGACCGGACCGCAGCGACGCACGGATGCACGCCAAGACCGTAGGATCCTACGCAGTGCCGTAGGGGACCGCACCGCCACTTCCCAGCAAATTAGGGACACTGTTGCTCCTGGGGTATCGGCGAGGACCATTCGCAACCGTCTCCATGAAGCTGGGCTACGGTCCCGCACACCGTTAGGCCGTCTTCCGCTCACGCCCCAACATCGTGCAGCCCGCCTCCAGTGGTGTCGCGACAGGCGTGAATGGAGGGACGAATCGAGACGTCTCGTCTTCAGCGATGAGAGTCGCTTCTGCCTTGGTGCCAATGATGGTCGTATGCGTGTTTGGCGCCGTGCAGGTGAGCGCCACAATCAGGACTGCATACGACCGAGGCACACAGGGCCAACACCCGGCATCATGGTGTGGGGAGCGATCTCCTACACTGGCCGTACACCACTGGTGATCGTCGAGGGGACACTGAATAGTGCACGGTACATCCAAACCGTCATCGAACCCATCGTTCTACCATTCCTAGACCGGCAAGGGAACTTGCTGTTCCAACAGGACACTGCACGTCCGCATGTATCCCGTGCCACCCAACGTGCTCTAGAAGGTGTAAGTCAACTACCCTGGCCAGCAAGATCTCCGGATCTGTCCCCCATTGAGCATGTTTGGGACTGGATGAAGCGTCGTCTCACGCGGTCTGCACGTCCAGCACGAACGCTGGTCCAACTGAGGCGCCAGGTGGAAATAGCATGGGAAGCCGTTCCACAGGACTACATCCAGCATCTCAACGATCGTCTCCATGGGAGAATAGCAGCCTGCATTGCTGCGAAAGGTGGATATACACTGTACTAGTGCCGACATTGTGCATGCTCTTTTGCCTGTCTCTATGTGCCTGTGGTTCTGTCAGTGTGATCATGTGATGTATCTGACCCCAGGAATGTGTCAATAAAGTTTCCCCTTTCTGGGACAATGAATTCACGGTGTTCTTATGTCAATTTCCAGGAGTGTATTTTAATACTAAATATTTTCTAAAATTCTATTAGCGACATATTTCATATAAAATTGATCACTGTTTCTGCAAACGTTATGTCAAGTTAATGTTTCACACCAAACTTCAGAATTATCATTGTTTCATCATACAGAAGCTAAATAATATAAACGTCCTCGCTGAGGCAAGTTCAAGTTCAACTGTGAATTCTGCAAATTGCACTACATCGACCAGACATTCCGCTCAATTGCTGCTAGATACCATGAAGATACATATGGACAGAATAAAAAGCTTTCCATTTACATTTGAATAGTGCCTGACATAAAATCAATCAGCGAAAAACCTTTATATTGCATAATGCACTGAAATAGAGAAATCTTGATTTGTTTGAAGCTTTATAATTATATAAAATACCAAAAAGGACCCAAACTCTTAATCAGCTGTTAGTCTTAGACTATAGAAATATGTAGTTTGTAAACCATTTTTATTACTTTCTTACCATCAATTTTGGTAGCAGTAACGTCTCTTAAGCACATTTTCAGACATATATCATTCTTCATATTGTATTTTAGATATACTTTTCCCTTGTATGAATCTTTAATGGTTAATTCTGATGGAAACCTCTATGCATTTCATTTTAAAATTGATACTTTGGTGATACTAAATACTATTCGTCATAGCATGGATACTTTCTACAAAGCACACATTAAGGTGACATCAGATGTAAATTTATCACCATTATACTTCAAATGATGTCTGCTCCATGGGATATACATACTACGAACATTAGGTAATTAACTGTAGCATTCTATGCATCAGATCAATTATTAATCTAATAACTTAGGCATTTACCATTAAATTAGGCTGGCTATTGTCTGAAACAGTGAATGGCTAATGTCCATTGCCTAAGCTCATCTTGGGAAGTCGTCCAGCATGGCGCTATTCCAAGGCTATAAACGTGTTTCCGAATTATCATTGACATCGAATCATATTCAACTATGTGTTCAATTCTACACTGTAGTCTATCTGTCATATACACCGTTGACCATTGAGCATTTTGTTCAGAATATATTCTATCGCCTTTACGCCATTTTCGCTAAATCTCTTTGGCTAGAGTTTGTGTTTGAGTAGATATGTTACCCTACCTTCTCAGATGGGGTGTTAATATTTATGAACAGCTTTGACTAGTTTGTCATTGTGTGCCTGATATGGTCACACTATATGGTCACTCGCTCTGTGTGTTTTCCTACTCTGATTGTTATTTGCTCTATGTATCATAAAAAAGACACATTTTATATGTAGCTGGTAGCAATAAAAACGACCAGTATACACTCTCAACAAGAGTTAATGCTTCACGTGCTCATCTGGCTATGTGTCACATTCACTGCCAGCCAGTTATTCAAGTAATTCTATTTCTTACTGAAAGCTGTAGGGTGATTGCTGTAAGTATTGTATTTTCTATCCCTTAGACAACATTAGTTCAACAGCATTGTCTTTTAGTTATAAAGCCGCTATCGTAACTGGAGGGTGTATCAGCTGATATTAGTATAGTACAGTGTGCTCAAATGTAATAGTTAGCGTTTTTGTAATGAATAATGCATAAAATAAAATATTTTACCGTTTATTTTCAATCTCCGATATTATTCGTTTTTCATAATATTATCCTATCTGTAGGCATTTTCTGTCTGTGAAGCTTCAGTTTTGTTACACATATTTTAACAATTCTGTAGCTATAACTACCTGTTATAGGATTTATTTTATAAACTACTACTTCCACCTCTTTTTATTGTATTAAATTATATTCAAGTATACACAGTGGCAATCACTTTATTTGCTACCACATTCTGGTTAACCTTCATTTACACTGTGAATGCACATTACGACTTAGCTTTTGTCATATTCAGAATAACACAGCGATGTATTCTAGATACAACAGTAGTCACGATTTTGCTGAACTTTTATGCATATAGCTTTTTGCCAATAGTTTTGGATCACATCAATATAAATTTATTCTACTTTATTCTACAGCTGCCATTTGCTTAAAGATGTAAATGTTAACACTGTCATGACTAAGTGTTTTATTTAATCTAATGATTTAGGAACAATAGTTTTTGCATAATTATAATTTTTCTTATAAATGCTACCGTATTTCGAAATATTATGACCTGTGACCTTTGATACTAATTTTTTGACCTGGAAATAGCCGGTGAAGCGGCTGAAACTAGTAATTACTGTCTACTACATTGAAACCTTGGAATTAGAAAGCTTTTAATAAAATCTATAAAACACAAAATTTTTACACATCAAATGTGTTAATGATTCGTGATTAACGTTGTCTGTAGATGTTTCAATAAGTTCCGCCTTACATGTAACAGCAGCGCTTTTGTACAAAACCGAATTTAATTAGTGGCCCTAGTCTGTTGTCGACGTTAACGTTAGTCTATTCCCCAGGGGTAAGTTCGCTAGTACTATGTCTTGCTATAAATTATTCAATGTTTCATATGAACGTTAGTTCCAAACTGCTGTCGTGTTGCCCCTTCCATATTTCATTGCACCCCAGTAATGCTAGTAACTAAAATTTAGTTATCTACCAGAAATAATAATTACCCAAAAATAAAATAACACGATACATTATATATGGTATCCAGACAGTAAAAACATTTTTCTAGTAGCTCAGAACTGCAGATGATACTCCGAATTTATGTACAAACTATAAAAGATAACTGCCTAATAGTTTCAGTACTGCATTTGTCCATCAGAAAATATACCCCATGAATAGATATTTCAAACTGGCAAAATTAGAATTAGTTCACACTATTAATGCAACTGATATTAATTTCTTTTCTTCTTATTTCAAATCCAAACATTGACGGGCGAAAGCTGGAATGAGTTCTACAAACACAATTTTCCCCTACTGAGAACTTACAAGGGAATGGCATTCAAACATTATTGTAAGGAATTATCTACAGGAATTGTTGTAAAATGTAGTACTGCAAGACATATTTCATTTCAACAAATTACAAATCCTCGCTGATGGATGTCGTGTGTGACATCAAACATTGACACGATTTTTTTTCTCTACTAGCCACTTTTATCAGAATTACATTTGCAAGAATTGAACTGCTGATATGGAGTCATTCAAAAAAATGTTTGTATAGTTTAAGCCAGGTTTCCACTGGAGCAAGAAAGCTATCAAGCACGAGCAATAGAGAATTATGACTGGTATACCCGGTAGGCCTTCTGCAGGTCTTTCAATTGGACGGCACTGCACCTACCTACGTGTCCCTAACCTTCCCCGGTTACCTAATCGGGAAATGTAGACCTGCGGTTTAACGTGGATTCCGAACTACATGCCTTTCGTGGCCACACCAACATCTGTGAGAAATCAATGCTCGGTTAAATGTCATAGTGAAAGAGTTGTGGTCTGAACGGAATTTGACAATCTCCCGTGCTTCCTATCTGAAAATTGTTATTTTTTTTTGACGAATCGATGTCTAATGTATCGCATTTTACTCACCACAATAACAACATAGTGTGAGGTTTTAAATCACGATGGAACCGTTTAATAACAAACATTTTTGAAGGTATGTAATTATCCATTCCCATTTCCTATTTGTAATGTCATGACTGGAGATACGTTCCATGTGCATACATTATGCGACAGACCAGAAGGTGACAGTTACAACTCTCGAAGCCAGTTCTCAACAGTAAATACTAATTTAAGCGGTGTTTGCCATTGAAAAATTTAGGGAAGTTCTACCAAAATGGAGGAAATGGGTTCACTTTTACTCTTGATAAGTTAGGTAGGTTGGAATATTGAAATGATTTGAACTCCCAAAAGATGTTTCTTTCATTCGACACTTTCACTCTTATTTGAAAAAATATCTCAATGAAAAAATATCTCAAAGAAAAAAATTATATCTTTCTTACTTCTGAATCACATACTTTATGCAAAAACCTGTGTTGGGAACATTATAGCTGGCCACACCAGTGTAGCATACGAGTATTTCCTTGTGTTCCCTCACCGAGTGAGGTGACGCAGTGGTTAGCACACTGAACTCGCATTCGAGAGGACGAATGTTCAAACCCGCATCCGTCCATTCTGATTCAGGTTGTCTGTGATTTCCCTAAATAGCTTCGGGCAAATACCGGGATGGTTCCTTTGAAAGGGCACGATCGACTTCCTTCCCCATCCTTTCCCAAGTCGATAGCACCGATGGCCTCGGTGTTTAGTCCCCCACTCCAAATCAACGAACCAACCTTGTACACAAGGCTACCGAATGATAAATTGAAATTCAAGGAACGAAAATACCAGAAATTCCAAAAATTGAGGAAACCAGTGGTTGCGGAAGGAACACAAATTTTGGGAAAATCCTTAGGGTATCTTATATACCATTGGTTGAAAATTTATTATTGGTGCAAGAGGTAATTCCTCATTTCTTTTTATTTATTGCACACTCAAGTGTTTCAAGGCATTATTTATGTAACTTTTCGTTGCTTCTTATTGGCCAAATAATTACTAACTTTGAAATGTTTAAGGGACTCTGTCAAAGTTCATTCTTAAAAATATGTTCTCATTACTCGAACATAACATTTACTTCCTTATTTTAGTATCTACAACATAGTTTGCAAGTGCTTCAGATCGTAGCACTGCACCTTACCTTGCTACTTCTCATTATAAACAACGTTACGTATTATCATTATACTGTCTTGGGTCTTTGGAAGAGTGCAGTAAAGGTATTGACGGACTTGAAATGTCATGCTGCAGGCAGAGTAAATACAACAAACGGAAAGTTAAACTACACCAGACGTTTTCTCGCTGAAACAGTCGTCTGTTGTTTCGACGATAATACAGTTATACATATCAATGACCTAGTGGATAACGTCGAATGTCCTGTGAGGTTTTTCGTGGAACATACTGTTGTGCATAGGGAGGATTTTTTTTTTAACTTGTGGTAAGGTCTTATGGGACCAAACTGCTGAGATCATCGGTCCCTAAGCTTAACCACTACTTAATCTAAGTGACAAGACGCATGAATAATTTATAGCAAGACGTAGTACTGCGAACTTACCCCTGGAGAATAGACTCTACGTACGTCAACAACTGACTAGGGCCACTAATTGGCAATCAGTGACAAAATATTATGTGCAATAGTGTAATGTCTTGGCAATCAGTGACAAAATATATAGTGCGATAGTGTAATGTCAATCAACAGCTCCGACATTACACCAGCGATGCAAGTGACGCAGCAAGATGATGAAATTGTAGGCGATCAACTGTCATTTCTCTATGTATGTATGTATGTATAAACGCTTGAAGATGAACAGAACATGTTCGAAACTCTTTGCGTTATGTTAGATTAAGCATAAAAGTGACTGGTAGCAGAAACTTGAAATAAATAATGTTCACGTAGTCAACAGCTGTCCAGATACCTTCGATTACTACTCCTATAGGCTAAGTTCTACAGGAAGCTCATGTGAATATCTCTCACAGTGTAATAGACTAAAGTTGCGTCAGTCGTTCAGCAGCCTTAGTCGTACCCCAGTTACATTCTTCTCACGTTTATAGAATGCGACATCAAGTGGAGTGAAATTGAACTAAACAATAGCGCGAGTAAGCAATTTAAAAAAAAAAAAAAAATAGGCGGGCCGAAGGTTTTCGTGACAGAAAAATAAGTAACAATTAAGTTTGTTTCGCTGTCTTCACCACATTCTCTCACATATTTGTAAGCAATTTCAGAGAAGAATCTGATGATAACGTGATTGTTTGGTATAATATCTATTTTCATAGTAATCTGCCATTCGTTAAGCATAAGCAAACGACACAAAACTTTGAGGTTACTCCTGCAGTTCTGGTTTGAAATGGTAGAGGTCTCACTGCCAAAGTCGTACCTGTGGAGAATTCCTTAATCCTACCGGTACGACTTAGATGTTGATAGAAATTACGTAACGACTAAAGGTTATTTGTTTCAGCTAATCAATGCGATAAAATTTCACTGAAACATCTGAGTGGTGAAATCGCATTTAAGGAAGTGTGTAGAAGATGCAGTATACTAAAGCCTAGAATGCGACGTCATTTTAAGGATTTAAACAAAATATCATATTTTGGAAGACTTAATGACAGGACGGGAGAGTGAGACGTTGAATTAGCACAGCATTTAACTAATTTCGAGTTTAGTTTCTTTGGAGTAGTTATAAATCAGTTAAGAAAATTTGCTTACCAACATTCTAAGAAGTATCATCCACCGTTTCACGTTAATAAAGACAAAAGAAACACTAAAAGAAGGTATTACAGCTTTATAAAACATCATACCACCTTGTCCTTGCGAGTGAGTTGAGCGGCTAACCTCCAGGCGTGTCAGGCAGACGTCGAATAGCAGTATCGAAATTCGTTGATCGTTGGTAGTACAAGACACGAAGTGAAATAAAACACTAAGAGCGTGATATTCTCTAACAACGCTTTTAAACTCACGCTCTCAGGGAATTCTATGAAACACTCTCATGGATCCCAAACCACGTAAGGGTGAAGCGGAAATTACATAACAAGATTAGACGGCACTGGGTAGTAAACAACGACCGATTTCCACTTAGCGTAGCTTTTAAATCATGGAAGATAATAAAAAGAATGAGAACTCTAAGAAGCACCATATTCATAACAACAGTATTAAGCAGACAAAATGCGGAAATAATGGGCAGTGTTGGACAGTATTCAAAACTACTCGTGACGCTGCGCCACTGCTGTTTCTCAAGCCCGAACGCTTCAGCGTGACCGTCCGTCACGGCTATCAACTGCCAACGGAGACCTACACTGGTCTTTTCCAGTGTGTCTAAGGGATATCCCTATTTTCGGGTTCCTTTACTTTCTACTCCGTGCGTTTCCCTGAGTTTCCTATTACAGTGTCATGTTGGCTCAAAATGTTCCGTGAAACCACACTTAGTGCACGTTGTCGACCGCCCGTCATAGACTACTATAGCCTTGAAATTCTGTATCGTGATACACGTGTTAATTAAGGTTTACTTTGCCAGCCTTTATCCTGTTGTGTTCATTGCATTGGCTGTTATTTGAACATTCCTCGGTTTCGACGTGTGAAAGTAGGTATACTATTTTTGTGTGTTCTCTTTCAAAGGGTAGATTATTCAACCTGACTAATCCCAAGCCCCGTTCTGCAAACGAAACATTCACCTTTGTTATTCGCTGTTTAATGACCGAAAATCTGCACTATCTGCTTTTGCTTATACGATTCTGAAATATGTTTGAAATAAACAGCGTTTGTTAAGAAATAATCGTGATAAGCGGCCATCTCTGTTGTACAATCAGTTATCGATCTCAGTTACTGTAGGCCTTCGACATCCTAAGAGGAACGAAACGGTTTCCTGACCGGGTGTTCCATTGTGCTGCTTGGGAGCGTACCTGCAGTTCACAGCAACGACACTTTCTCTCCCTATAGATGTTTACTGGCTGAGAGCTGGGCGCTGACACACGTGTCCTCTACCTGTCACGGCTGGAGAGGAACTGCGTTATCCATTCACGACTCACGACCTGCTCTTACAGCTTTACTTCCGCCAGTACCTCATCACCTACCTTCAAAACTTGCAGGACTGGCTCGCCTGGAAGAAAGGATACTGCGGAGACATGGCTTAGCCACAGCGTAGGCGATTGTTTGTAGAATCAGACTTCACAGAACTGCGGAATGGGTGAGATACCGGCGGACGTGAAGCTATGAGGACGGACAGTGAGTCATGCTGGGATAGGTCCCAGGCTCGAGTCCCGGTCCGACACACATTTTTAATCCGTCAGGAAGTTTCAGTGTCAATCTTATTCAAACAGGAATCCACATTGTTTACGACTCTTTCATACGCAAATTAAATGTAATGAAATATTTTGCTAAGAGAGTGGTTACTTGTCGTTGTCATGGCGTTGTTTTGTACTACAATAGAATACATGAATGAAGCACAAGTGAAAACAAAGCAGAATCAATATCCTGATCAGTCTATAAACGTCTGGATCACACTAGAGTTTTCAAACCACAAAACAGGTCATTTTGCTATAAATTGCAAATCAGCTTGCACCTCTCCAGAAGCCTGCATCCCTGTTTCTCTCTCGTGACTGCTATGTTGCAGTTAGTGCATAGACGAAATAAGAGAAACTTTGGGCGGAAACCGCAGACAGTATCAATCCGACGTTCAGTGGAGGTAGAGATGACTGATAGTGTAGTATTCCACTACATGGGTCTCAACGTGTTGACATTTGTGGAAAACCAGGTTAGGATAACACAGATAGTACAGATTCGTAACTGCCTTCACATACCTGAAAAATATCTTAGTATTTCTTGCGATAACGAAGGAGAGTCGTTCCGTTTCCTCGAAATGAGGATTAGGGGTTAACACGCTGTCAACGTCATCGACTACAGGGCACAAGCTTGAACTGGCGAAGAATGTGGAAAGACGTTGGTCATTCCCCGTTCAAAGGAATTTGCCTTTAGCGATTAAGGGAAAGCGCGGGAAAGCTAAACATGGACGCCTGGTTTGGGATTTGACACACTTCCGTTACTAATGCGAATCTACTGTCTCTCGACTGCTTCTGGCTTTCCCAAAGCGCACGTAACCATTCTGCCCACGGCTCTACTCCGTTGTGTGCATTGAATTCCACAGCTGGTGGTCCAGTGTTCAGCGTCGCTGCGTCTAGTTCGCAAGGTTCCCGATTCGGAACAGTCCAGGCCAGAACGTTGCTCCCCTCGGGGACTGGGGTTTGCGTTATCTTCTTAATTTCATCTCATCTTCAGCGGAACGCGAATCACCCAATTGATGTCAAATACACTGACGAAAAGAAAGTCACAAAACGAAGAATGAGTTGTGCAACTTAAACCAAACTTTGTGGCCGTGTTTCTATGAATGATGATGCCTCTTCACATTTCGCGTCACTTATATAAGAGAGACGCTAGTAGCGGCACAGTAAGGATGGAAATCAGGTTTCTTCAAGTACAAGCTGCAACGGTCGTGATCTTTAGTTACCTTTCAGACTGAACGTAGTGAGATGATCTCTGTCTGAGATGATATCAGTCAAGAATGCCTTTAAGGTGACTATGACGCCATTATCACCATCTCACTGAGTTTGACTGGGGTCGTGTAGTAGTGTTACGAGAGACTGGTTGTTCCTTCTGCGATATTGCAGAAATACTTGGCAGGCATTTTATGATTTGTGCGAGCGGTGAACACGAAAAAGTACAGTCAAAAGTAAACCGGGTTCCGAACGGCCACGTGGCACTACCAAGAGCGAAGACCACCGTGTCTGGCGTATGGCTCTGGCGTATCGTACTGCATCTCCAGCAGCAATATAACAGCAATTTGGAAGGAGAGACAGCATTGGTCGTATATTTTTGTTTATTATCGCAAAATCGATTTTCGGTCACTTACTGACCATCTTCAGTGCTAGAAGTTAAAAATTTTTTCACATTACGATCAGAGAGTATAAAACAGAAAATCACAATTACATCTGCATATGAACAAAACGCTTGTTAGGAACATACCTGTAATATGTAACTTAAATTAGTAAGCACTGGTGTCAATAACGTAAAATGTTACGTTAAGACTAAGGAGTCAAATATATAAAAAATAATAACAGTACGAAACTGCCATTACTTAGTAATTAAAATGCCGTGAAACACAATGTTCATTACAAAAATGTTTGTAGGTGTGGATAAACAATTTTGTTATCATATTTAACCGACATGCTGATGTACGTCTCGTTTGTCCCTTTGGGCAAGCTAGCAGTATTATAACAGTGATTATAGGCTTCCGCATAAGCACTGGGTCAGAACCCATACATACATGACATCAAATATACACGGTTGCTTACTGTAAAACATAGTCCCATCATTTGGCGTGGGAGGTTAAAAGTACATCGTTCTTGATTTACGTAAATATTACGTTAAAACTGAGAAGTCAAGTATATAAAATAGTAATAGTCTGAACAAGCCACTAAGTAACAATTCATATGCCATTAAATAATATTAAAAAAAAGTTTTGAGGGCGTAGAGTAGCAATTTTGTTCTCATATTTAACGGCGTTATAATGTACATATCATTCGTCCCATCACTGGTTGTACGCTTCGCATAAGCACTGGGTCAGAACCCATATGTACATTCACAGGTTGATAAAACAGTAATGAAGTTGCCAAGCAACCGGTTTTGAATATTACTACACTAATTTGATTTTACATAACTTATAGTAGTAGTAGGACCCATATGAAATACATTCAGACTTACGACGTACCTATAATTCTAATTGTGTATTTGAAATACATTTGAAAAAATAAGATGCGAATAGGTAGTATACATCAAACATCGAGAAACCATCATGATGGGGCTATGTTTTACAGTAAGCAACCGTGTATATTTGATGTCATGTATGTATGGGTTCTGACCCAGTGGTTATGCGGAAGCCTATAATCACTGTTATAATACTGCTAGCTTGCCCAAAGGGACAAACGAGATGTACATCAGCATGTCGGTTAAATATGCTAACAAAATTGTTTATCCACACCTACAAACATTTTTGTAATGAACATTGTGTTTCACGGCATTTTAATTATTAAGTAAAGGCAGTTTCGTACTGTTATTATTTTTTATATATTTGACTCCTTAGTCTTAACGTAAAATTTTACGTAAATCACGAACGCTGTACTTCTAACTTCCCACGCCAGATGGTGAGTATTATGTTTTTTTAAAACTTGTGTTACACCTCATTCATGTTATTCATTTATTATTGTTTTTCATTATCTTTTGCTCTTTTATATGTCCTGTACTCTGACAACTTATCATCGATCTGTTTTATGTTTTATAAGTTTATTTAAAAAAAAAAAATACGCCAATGTATTTTAGATATTTCCTTCCCCCTTCATCTGCTATGTGTTGTACGTACATTTTAAATTTGAATTACTGCACGATTCACAAATGCACAAGAGTTATTTAGTGTTAATATCTCGCAAAACCAGTAATACTATGTCTTCACGTGACACATGTCACATAGAGGGCGTGTCAAGCCCCGTCACACCGAGGTCTGCTGAACAAGTGCATGTAAACAGCGACCTCAGTCTATGTGATCGCCGTAAGCTTATTGACACCAGTGCTTACTAATTTAAGTTATATATTACAGGTATGTTCCTAACAAGTGTTATGTTCATATGTAGATGTAATTCTGATTTTCTGTTTTATACTCTCTGATCGTAACGTGAAAAAATTTTTAACTTCTAGCACTGAAGATGGTCACTATGTGACCGAAAATCGATTTTGCGATAATAAACAAAAATATACGACCAATGCTGTCTCTCCTTCCAAATATACCCATTATCTGGTCGTAGTGCACAGGACACTATGGAGTCGCCAATCAATAAGCAGCAATTGTCACCACAGTGACACAACGAACTGTTACAAATAGCTTACTTCAACGTCAGTTTCGAGCCAGACGAACTGAAGCGTGTATTCGACGGACCCGAATCCACCGCCATTTGCTGCCTCAGTGGTGTGAAGCGGGATCTCATAGGATGCAGGATGGAGATCTGTTGTGTTTGCTGAAAAAAGCTGGTTCTGCCATTGATGGCCGTGAGTTGGTTAGAAGGAGATCAGTTGGGGGCCTGCAAGCAACCTGTCTGCGTCCTAGACACATTGGACCTAAAGTTTGTCTTATTTCCTGGTGTGCGATTTCGTATGACAGTAGGAGCACTCTGGTAGTTATCTCGCGTACATTTTCTGCCAATTTATACGCCAGTCTGGTGATTCGACCTGATGTGCTACTATTCATGAAAAGCATTCCATGGGAAGTTTTCCAACAGGATAAGCTCGCCCCACATACGACTCTTGGTAACCCAACATGCTGTACAGAGTGTCGACATGTTGTCTTCGCCATCTCGATCACCAGATCTGCCTCCAATCGAGCACATACGGGACATCATCAAACGACAACTCCAGCGTCATCTACAAGCAGAATTTAGTCAATCTATTGACCAACTAAGTGGAATAGGCTCGGAACTCAATCTCATCGACCGACATTCGGCACCTGTGCAACACAATTCATGTACGTTTGCATTACCTCGAAGAAAACGTTCTATTGACACACAGTCAACAAGGATTTAGAAAACATCGTTCCTGTGAAATACAACTATCTTTTTATTCACATGAAGTGTTGAGTGCTATTGACATGGGATTTCAGATCGATTCCGTATTTCTGGATTTCCGGAAGGCTATTGACGCTGTACCACACAAGCGTGCTCATGGAATATCGTGTCAGTTATGTGACTGGTTTGTGATTTACTGTCAGAGAGGTCACAGTTTGTAGTAATTGACGGAAAGTCATCGAGTAAAACAGAAGTATTTTCTGGCGTTCCCCAAGGTAGTGTTATAGGCCCTTTCCTGTTCCTTATATATATAAGCGATTTTGGAGACAATCTGAGCAGCCATGCGAAAAGTGGCAGTTGACCCTAAATAACGAAAAGTGTGAGGTCGTCCACATGAGTGCTAAAAGGAACTCTTTAAACTTCGGTTACACGATAAATCAGTCTGATACAAAACCCGTAAATTCAACTAAATACCTAGGTATTTGGGAGGTACACATAGAAAATATTGCGGGGAGGGCTAACTAAAGACTCCGTTTATTGTCAGGACGCTTACAAAATGTAACAGACCTACTAAGGAGACTTGCCTGCACTACGCTTGTCCGTCCTCTTTTAGAATACTGCTGCGAGGCGTGGGATCCTTACCAGATAGGACTGACGGAGTACATCGAAAAAGTTCAAAGAAAGGCAGCACGTTGTTTATTATCGTGAAATATGGGACAGACTGTCACAGAAATGATACAGGATTTGGACTGGACATCATTAAATGAAAAGCGTTTTTCGTTGAGATGAATCTTCTCACGAAATTCCATTCACCAACTTTCTCCTCCGAACGCGAAAATATTTTGTTGACACCGGCCTATATAGGGAGGAACGAGCACCACGATAAAATAAAGGAACTCAGAGTTCGTACGGAAAGATATAAGTGTTCATTCTTTCCGCGCGCTATACGAGATTGGAATAATAGGGAATTGTGAACGTGGTTGATGAACCCTCTGCCAGGGACTTGAATGTGATTTGCAGAGTATCCATGTAAATGTATGTGTAATGTAGATACAGCTCTTAAAATTCTGGTGGTTCCACTGGTTATAGCAACATTTCATGTTTGCAATGGATTATTCCCCGTTTACATTAACGTATGTTCTTGCAATGTTTATCACTTAAATATGTTAACTAGACAAATGTATTAAAGGTATTTCATTACTCTACATTAATTTTGGTGTTGCGATTTTCTTCAGTCATCGTAGAAAGACTTATAGCACGGGGCAGAACAGCCACTGACGGCATCTGCCTACCAATAAAGCCCTAGTGTCAATTCATTTCTTGTATTGGAATACGCCGAAGCAGTTCTTGGAAGGAGAAATTTGACGGTGCAAGTGTATCCACCAACGCCGCAGCAGCTGTGCAGATATAGGGCCAGTCCCGATGAAGCTCAGAGAGTCGAAATTACTGGCGCGACAAGCAAGGTCAATGGAATCCAGCAGTAAAAGCTGCTTTGTGGGTACAGGTCGCCGAGTGGGTTGGTATTATGCGACGCCGGCGGCCGCTAACACCTCTCAGCCGGGTGGGACCATTCACAGAGCCCACAGGGCTTCCGGCCCGTCTGCGGACTCGCTTCGCGGCTTACGGGGAAGCTTCTGAAGTACCACGGTTCAAATAGAATACCGCTGTCTCAGATGTCTTCACAGTACGCAGGCTAGATTTCGTGCTCTTGAGTAGCACTATATTTAGGTTCCGATAAATCTCAAACGGGACTGGTTGTGAAGTGCCACGACTATGGCTGACGTAAACGGGATATTGAACGGGAAGGTCAGGACAGACTTACATAGCAGTTTGATCACTTGTTTCTTTTTTTTCGGTAAATCGTCTATTATGTCTCTGCCAGTTACGGTATCCATCTCCTCCTCGCGCTTTCCTGTCTTCTTCCATCTACCGGATTATGGTTTCAGACTTTCTGAGATATAAAACTGCAGTTCATTCTTCTGAAATGTCAACAGAATTTTAGTCTCTTATCTCCTATTTTTCTCCTGGTGATCACTATATTCTATTCTTTCCTTATGATTTGTTTCTTAATCTGCTACTCTGGTGCAGTCATTTATAGCCCAAAAAAATCTCATTTCAGCTGCCTGGGTCATCCTTTCTTGTCGTTTGTAAATAACGTACAACAATTTCCGTTGAGTTGTTTGGGATGGGGCATTACATTACAACATCTCATTTATGTTATTTTTGTATCTTATTTCTAAGGCAACAGTTAGTTGTTCCACACAAGGTCCCAAATTTTGCAGCTGTCTTGCCTGCGTCTTCGTCATATTCGTATATGATTTTCAACTCCAGATAATTGGGTTGTGTCAAGTTCTGTTATTGCACTTATCACCACTACTTTGTTCGTATGGTTTCCCAACCTATAAAATCCATTGTCTCTCGTTTTATTTGTAGATACTTTCGTGTTATGGTATTTGGCTATTTCGCTTTTAGGTTACATTCCTTTGAAATGGGGGTAGGAAGTCAAACGGGCCGACTTGGAGCAGGAGAGGCACCACAGGACTTTTTAATTTCCACTGTGTATACTTTTACAAGTAAATTCATAAAACTTTGTCAGCATGACCAGGAAGGATTCAGAATTCACACGTAACAGCGGAAGTTCAAAAACATAACAAAATAATTTTGTTTACATGTGAAATTTCGTCATTTTTTCACTTACTACTGGCAGCATTTGTTGCTATAGGTACACTTTTCTTCATAATTAAGGGAGACTGTTCGATGAATTTTGCACAGCATACAAACCATAGTTACAGGTCTCTGAAACTCTAGAATTTATTTAATTTATGAAAAAATGAATGAGCTGTTACGTTTTAATATTTAGGAAAAAACCAAATTTTGTAGTTAATTACCTCAACTTTAACCACGGTTTTTAATAGATTTGGAAAATTCTAGAGTTTCATACACTGTAAGTATGGTTTGTATGCTGTGCAAAATTAATCAAAGAATCTCTGTTACTTGTGAAGAAAAATGTACCTATAGCAACAAATGCAGCCAAAAGTAAGTGAAAAAATGATGAAACTTCATATCTAAAAAAAATTAATTATGTTATGTTTTTATACTTCCACTGCTATAAGTGTGAATCCTGAATCCTTCCTGGTTATGGTGACAAAGTCTTATAAATTTATTTGTAAAAGTATAGACAGTAGAAAATAAAATGTCTTCAAGTGCCTCTCCTGCCCCACGTCGGCCCGTTTGACGTCCTACTTCCCTTAACGTAGGTAATTCTCTTTCTTGGTTACAGCTGTGTCAGTGTTTGCATATGAATCGCAGTTCATAAGTCCATTTGTCGATTATAATATGTGCATGAAACTTGACTTTCATTTACGTAGTAAAAATATATATATATATATATATATATATATATATATACATTTTTGACTACGTAAATGAAAGTCAATATATATACAGGCGACCCACTTATCTTGACAACCAAAAATAACTGTTTGTCCAGAAGCAAATTACAAAATATTTCAAGCAAATGTTCTTTAGCCGTCAGGGGACATCAATCAGCGTGATTGCTTTCGTTGTAACATTGTTCTTTACGAAGATATGAAAAGCGGTATGTGTTTTTATTCGGTAATTAATTTCCTCTCCTAAAGACCTATTCAAAAATGTATCACATTGTACCATTCACTGAAACACAACGTTATTAATGACATAACACAACATTGACGTTGACGCTCCCAGGGCTTAGCGCAGGTTCTGAGGGTAATGAAACACATCCACGAGCTGACTTTGACAGAGGACAAATGTAAACACAAGTAGAATGTACACCCGTCATTCCGTCACCCATCGTCAGTTGAAGAGTTGAGTGATTAGAATGTACATCAACTAAGAGAAGGTAGAAATGCTACTCATCTATGGGGAATGTAATTTAGCAGAACAGTAATTGCAATACTCTGTTTATATGTAAGGGTGAATTTAGTACAGTAGTTTAGTTACTTTAAATACTGTTGTGTAGAGTAGGCATACAGTAAAGGCTGTCCTTTCTACAAACTGCATCGACATAACGTTTATTTTATTGTTGTTGTTGAAAGTAGGCGAAATGTTACGGAGGCAGCGGACGTGTGCAGAGAGCGATATCCTGACAAGAAACCACCTTCCTGACGGATGTTTTCTCGTCTTGTTGCGGCGCTTCAGGCAAAGGGAAGTTTCAACCCACGACAACGCAATCGTCGTAGCACTCACAGAGACGAAGCTGCCGAAGTTACTGTTCTCGCTCCCGTTGCTATCAATCCACATGTGAGCACAGGATAGCTTAAACACAAGACTGGCATTCCTAAAACCTGTGTACATCGTATTCTTACACGTCATCGGTTCCATCGTTCCCATGTACACCTACATCAAGAATTGCATGGGAATGATTTCCGGAATCGTGTACCGTTCTATCAGTGGGCACAGCAGCAAATCCTCGCCAACCCGAATCCAATGTAGTATTTACCATTGAATGTTCCTTCTCAAACAAAGTGCAGGTAAATACAAGGAACATGCATTTTTGGTCCAGCGACAACCCACGATGGCTGAGACAGGTGGAACATCAATGTCAATGGCGAATTAACGTCTGGTGCGAGATGCTTGGTACTACAATTATTGGCCCTTATTTCATCAACAGTAATCTAAACGGCACAGCGTATACCAATCTCCTCAGACGAATTGTTCCTCCTCTTCTGGATGAAGTGCCGCTTAGAACCAGAATGCTTATGTGTTATTAACGCGATGGAGGTCCAGCACATAATGCCTTGCGCGCACGTAGTGTTCTGAACCGAAGGTATCCTGTCAGATGAATTGGTCGAGGAGGAACAGTTACTTGGCCTGCTAGATCTCCTGATTTAAATCCTCTGGACTTTTTTCCTTTGGGCTGCATTAAAGACGTTGTCTATCGCGATATTCCAACAACTCCGGAGAACATGCTGCAACGTATCGTGCTTGCTTTTAATTCCCTTCAGCAGGCAACCCTGGAAGCAGTAAATAATTCTTCCATTCAACGATTGCAATAGTGTACCTGTGTCACCCCTTCGACCACCATTGAATTTTCTACCCCTGGGGAAAGGTACAGGAAAGTCAAAGTCAATTTTGTGTTATGTTCTTACTTGCTTTTCGTTTGTTTTCTGACAACTCCAACAGGTGGCGGAGTGTGTGATCCAGGGCTCAAAGTCAATGTGGTTGCGTTTCAGTAAACATTACACTATGATTCATTTCTGAATAGGTCTTTAGGAGAGTAAATGAATTACCGAATAAAAAATAGAGGGTGCCATTTAAAAAGTCATACCACTGTTCATATCGTTGTAAAAATCTAAGTTACAACGAAGGCAATCATGCTGATTGATGTTCCCCTGACGACTAAAGAACATTTGCTTGAAACATTTTGTAATTTGCATCCGGACAAACAGTTATTTACCGTGTTCAAAATAAATGGGACACCCTATATGTATACATTCGACTGCGTGAATGGAAAGTTAGGTTTTATGTGTGTGTGTTTGTGTTACAAACTGTTCAGCATATTTTTAGAGACGGTAGTATGCACCAAAACAAGACAAGAATGTCTAACAAACATGGTTTCTAAGGCGTATACCTTAAGTCATAAAAACATTTATTAATTTTCGCTACTGTTGAAAACATATCTTTCACCGCAAGCTATTTGCTATTTCGAACGTCCTATTAAAGGTGTTTTCTAATCAAGAATTGCTAAATGGATCTCTCGATTATATTTATGAATAACGAATTCCCTAACAAATAAGTCGTCTGCTGTCTTTGTCCCTCTACGGCGTTTCATTTGTTCTTTATTTAATAAACACTGCGGTTAATATGCTGTTCAGGTTCCTAGGTAATCCTTGTACGTTCCTTTCCAGTAAACTAATTCCTCTACAGTTCTGGCAGTTACTTCTACATCGTATTTTAAATAGCAGTATAGCGTCAGCAGTGACTCAGCAGCTGTAGATGGACAGCAATATTTTATTTTAGGAGTTGACAATTAACTATATACACTCATAGGTTTCCTGGTTTATGAAGCCGTCACAGGCTCTGACACTCTTCTATGAATAAACCAATCACATCTCACTGACTTAAGTCTACAGTTGACATCATGGAAGACTAATAAATGACATTACGTTGAATACGCGAAGAAGCAGAAAAGATGAAGCACTCTTATAACGGTTAGTGGACCTGTGTATTTCTCACGACTACAAATGAAAACAATCGTTTCAACGCATCTGTAGGATGATTCCGTGATGATGTTACAAACTGTCATTGATTGTGGAGAAGGGTAATGTAAGGAACCCTGGTACGGAAATGACTGACCCGAAAGTTATGATCGGATTTCGTTCTGATACCTCTGACAGTGAAATAAAAGTACCGATGCTGTTGTAGCTAAAACTGTAGGATAGGCAACTTTCAGATATGGAGGAATAGACCAAAACAAGAAGAAAAACTGTAGTAAACATGACTCTTAAGAGCTATGAGCACTAGTTCATCTTCGATAATGTGCAACCCATTTCTTGATCTACACTCCTGGAAATGGAAAAAACAAAACACATTGACACCGGTGTATCAGACCCACCATACTTGCTCCGGACACTGCGAGAGGGCTGTACAAGCAATGATCACACCCACGGCACAGCGGACACACCAGGAACCACGGTGTTGGCCGTCGAATGGCGCTAGCTGCGCAGCATTTGTGCACCGCCGCCGTCAGTGTCAGCCAGTTTGCCGTGGCATACGGAGCTCCATCGCAGTCTTTAACACTGGTAGCATGCCGCGACAGCGTGGACGTGAACCGTATATGCAGTTGACGGACTTTGAGCGAGGGCGTATAGTGGGCATGCGGGAGGCCGGGTGAACGTACCGCCGAATTGCTCAACACGTGGGGCGTGATGTCTCCACAGTACATCGATGTTGTCGCCAGTGGTCGGCGGAAGGTGCACGTGCCCGTCGACCTGGGACCGGACCGCAGCGACGCACGGATGCACGCCAAGACCGTAGGATCCTACGCAGTGCCGTAGGGAACCGCATCGCCACTTCCCAGCAAATTAGGGACACTGTTGCTCCTGGGGTATCGGCGAGGACCATTCGCAACCGTCTCCATGAAGCTGGGCTACGGTCCCGCACACCGTTAGGCCGTCTTCCGCTCACGCCCCAACATCGTGCAGCCCGCCTCCAGTGGTGTCGCGACAGGCGTGAATGGAGGGACGAATGGAGACGTGTCGTCTTCAGCGAAGAGAGTCGCTTCTGCCTTGGTGCCAATGATGGTCGTATGCGTGTTTGGCGCCGTGCAGGTGAGCGCCACAATCAGGACTGCATACGACCGAGGCACACAGGGCCAACACCCGGCATCATGGTGTGGGGAGCGATCTCCTACACTGGCCGTACACCACTGGTGATCGTCGAGGGGACACTGAATAGTGCACGGTACATCCAAACCGTCATCGAACCCATCGTTCTACCATTCCTAGACCGGCAAGGGAACTTGCTGTTCCAACAGGACAATGCACGTCCGCATGTATCCCGTGCCACCCAACGTGCTCTAGAAGGTGTAAGTCAACTACCCTGGCCAGCAAGATCTCCGGATCTGTCCCCCATTGAGCATGTTTGGGACTGGATGAAGCGTCGTCTCACGCGGTCTGCACGTCCAGCACGAACGCTGGTCCAACTGAGGCGCCAGGTGGAAATGGCATGGCAAGCCGTTCCACAGGACTACATCCAGCATCTCTACGATCGTCTCCATGGGAGAATAGCAGCCTGCATTGCTGCGAAAGGTGGATATACACTGTACTAGTGTCGACATTGTGCATGCTATGTTGCCTGTGTCTATGTGCCTGTGGTTCTGTCAGTGTGATCATGTGTTGTATCTGACCCCAGGAATGTGTCAATAAAGTTTCCCCTTCCTGGGACAATGAATTCACGGTGTTCTTATTTCAATTTCCAGGACTGTATAAGCTCCTTGGATTTCATATTTTTGGAGGAAGGCCGTAGGCAAGAAAATAAGAAATGAAAATCCAGTAAATACTGACTCTAAAGTGCATACCTTACGAGGCATGGGCAGTTATTCAACAGAAGAGAGGTATTGCACAGTAATCTCCACGAGCACCGGGAAGGAGATTGAGAGGTGAGGGTTCTTTTAGTTGTTAATAGGGATACAGTGGCAGGCAGTACAACTGATTTTTACCATTCATTAATTGAGAAACTTACACATCTGCGCATTGAAATATCTTTCAGGTGGACTGTGGTTCAAACCCTTATCCAACTGTCCAGATTTAAATATTCTGTGGTTTCCCTAAACCACTTAAACAAAATCTCGCAGTTATTCCCTTTAAAGGGACGCGGCGAGTTACTTTACCCATTCCTAGCTCAATATCTCGAACTTGATCATCGACAGATCATAAAAATGTAGCTCCTCTCCTCCTTTTCAGCTTAAGTGAGTCATTATCAGCATAAAATTTCACATTTAACGTGCAGAAAAGTAGAATGAAAGTTACAGATTAAGAAGCCTAAGAATAGCACTAAAATTTTAGGCCTCGTTCTCACTGTTTACAACGTCTCCAAGACGCGAGTAGATACAGGTAGGTGTTGTCAGGGCGCTGATCTACTGGGAGCTAACTGTGGACAGGCGTTAAGTCGGAGCAGAAGGAAGAGCAAGAATTTAAAACAATTCCATAAGCCAAGTAAACAACTGAAGTACCAAATGATGGGGTACTAGTAAGTACTGGAAAGAAAAGGAAAAAGTAAAAGATAAAACATTATTAAAAGAAGGAAACGCTTGATGGGAAACTGATAAGGATTCCGCAAATATTGGATGGAACTGTCAGGGAGTAAATTATATAAGAGGACATATATCAAGATATGAGAGATTCGTTTGTGTAGAGAACGTATATACATGTTAGGCTAGATGAGATGATGGACAGAGTCAAGTAAGTGGCTTAGTCGGGCACTGTGGCCGAGTGGTTCTAGGCGCTTCAGTCCGGAACCGCGCTGCTGCTGCGGTCGCAGGTTCGAATCCTGCCTCGGGCATGGATGTGTGTGATTTCCTTAGGTTAGTTTGCTTTAAGTAGCTCTAAGTTCTAGGGGACTGATGACCTAGGATGTTAAGTCCCATTTTGCTTAGAGCCATTTGAATTTGAAGTGGCTTCAGCATTCGGAAACATATCCCTCAAAACTGTAGTATCATAATAGCACCAATTCATCTATTTTGGTACGAAGGTGAAAGGAAGTAATTAAATGAGCCTAAAATTAAGCCTAGCAACGATGCGATAGGTTACACACAATAGAATTTGAAACTTTTCTTCCCATATATACACTTTTTTAAGAGGAATGCGGGATGCACTTCAGTATACGACAGCTCGGAGTGAAGATTCTGGCTCTCTGCACTAACAGCGGTTGTAGTGAACTTCAAAAAAATTACGAGAGTCAATTGTTTCTGTTATTATACATCCAGTTCCAACAGTTGCAATCGTTGGCTATAAAGTGTTAAACAGCAACCAGTATGAACTAATATAGAATGACGTGTGCAGTCTGCAATGTAATAAAACTTTCGGACGTAGCAAATTGTTGTTCCAGTCTTTCACATTCCAGAGTAGTGTAAAGTATTAGGAAACTTCTTCTTAGGTTATAACTGATGTGTCGACAGAAGTGCCGACACAGTGTGATTTGAGGGGACCGCAATGCACGCTATAAACACACGAAGGATGGCGTGAGGTCTGAAACAGGATACGTAATGAATGCTATAAAGAAAAGTACGTAGCTTTTGGAATACTTAACTTTAATCCATCCTTGTTGTATACATCGTTCTTGATGAGACATGCTTTATACGATAAGTATCAATTGCTATGTAAGGCTAATGGCGCCTTGCTAGGTCGTAGCCATAGACTTAGCTGAAGGCTATTCTAACTATCTGCTCGGCAAAGGAGCGAGGCTTCGTCAGTATAGTCGCTAGCAAAGTCATCCGTACAACTGGGGCGAGTGCTAGTCCGTATCTCGAGACCTGCCTTGTGGTGGCGCTCGGTCTGCGATCACACAGTGGCGACACGCGGGTCCGACATGTACTAATGGACCGCGGCCGATTTAAAACTACCACCTAGCAAGTGTGGTGTCTGACGGTGACACCACAATAACTGTCTTACGGACCCAGACAGGAATATTGCACCTGGTGTTTCACTGCCAATGCTCTAACCGACTGAGCTCTACAGGCATTATTCACGACTCTCCCTAATACTTCACTCCTGCTTCTAAATATGGTCCACTTTCCAAACTTCACAAGAGTGCTTCGGCATAGCTACGGGTATGGCACTCCTGTAGGAAATCACACGGCGAAGAAACGACTTAGTTTAGAGTACTGTTTCCGAAATGAATCTTTCACTATTATTCTTAGTGTGTGGTACATTTTATTTCACCTTGGAGTGGTGAAAGCTTTTCACATACGTGCAAATGCTGTGATGGCATCTTCAGTTCAATTTATTCCTCATCCTGTTTCTCAGATCGAGTTTCTATTTATTCCCCTAGTTACCACAATATCTTTAAATAAAAAATGATCTTCGTCTCTTGACTTCTCTACATTTCCTTCCAACTTTCTGTGTATTATTCTACTTAAATTTACAAGCCCTAGATGTGTAATTTCTTTGTGAGTAACCGGTTCATTCTCCAACGCCAAAGCGATGATAATATCATTGAGGGGCACTTTTTTCTTATTGATCTGGGGTACTTTGAAATAGTGCATGATATACATGTCTCTGTTGATTGTATCAAACGGAGGGAGGGACGGCAGTGACGTCCTCACTCGCATAAATTAAGTATAGCACAGTTCAGGCAGACTGAAATTTTTGAAGCACGCTGACGCCAGAAATGTTCATCATTTATTGTAAATACAGCTCTCGGAAGTGGACTGTCATGAGATGAATTGGTATGACAGATGACCACCGCACGTGCTGGAAGAAACTCCCTGTTTTTGAAGCACTGGACGACAAGCAGTAGCATGTGGTACATGTTATCTCAGTTTCTCAGCGGTTGAAAAACTTGCTTAATTCAAGAAATTTTCAAGTGAATTCTTCGTGACCTCTCTGAATAAAACATTAAGTGTAGTCCAAAGGTTTTCTTTCCCTTTGCAAAGGAACAATTCTTTCGTTTGCACAAAACTGTGACCATTGACGAAAAATGCGAAGATAGGTATTATACGATAATCGAATCAGCTCTGCGATCTGCCTACCTGCCGTTGTGGACTCTGCATTTGATGAAGAGGTGAAGTTTCTTCGCTTATGATTTACTACGGTGTTCCTATTTATTTTACATCATTAGTGGGTTACCAGTTCGAAACGCAACGAGCTGGATCATCTGTACTCGCTCTGGTATCACACCGAGAGTGAATATGATGAGGTCCCATACTCCGAGGAGCGTAGGGAACGATGCGGGAGACCAGCACCGCTGTACTAGGCAAGGTCCTAGCGGAGGTGGTTTGCCATTGCCTTCGTCCGACCGTAATGGGGATGAATGATGATGATAATGAAGACGACACAAGAACAGCCAATCATCTCGAGGCAGGAAAAATACCTGACCCCGCCGGGAATCGAACCCGGGACCCCGTGCGCTGGAAGCGAATGCGCTACCGCAAGGCCACGAGCATACTAAATATAGCTTACTTCAACTATCTATTTTTTTTGATAACTTGAAAAAGCCTGGAAATACAAGAATAATATTGCAGGTGGGTTACATCGTGATCAGAGAGAGATCCTGAAATCAAATACTGGATTTTAAGACCTACCCAGGGAAATACGTAGACTCTCGTCACAATTTAGTAACTTTGAAGCGTAGGCTAATGTTTAAGTGACTCGTCCGGAAAAATCAGTGTACCAAGAAGAGGGGTGTTGAGATATGCTTAAAATTCCTTGAGACTGTAGATCGTGCAGTAAGGAATACAGCGCGAGGCAGTTCAGTTGCAATTCTGAAAAACGCAATCACAGAAGCTGGAAGATAGGGAAGAAAAATAAGTGTGGGAACTATTGCACAATCAGCTTAACGGCAAATAGATCCAAGTTGCTGACAAGAATAATATAAAGAAAGATAGAAAAGGAAGTTGAATAGGTGTTAGATGGCGATCAGTCTGACTTTTGGACAGGTGAGGATAGCAGACTGACAGTTGTGGAGTTCTGACTGATATTGGAACCAAGACTGCAGACAGATAACGACTGTTTCATTGGACTTGTCAACCTAGCAAAAACGTTCGACAGTATAGCATTGTGCAAGATGTTCGAAATTCTGAGAAAAGTAGTAGTAAACTGTAGAGAAAGACAGGAAAATTAGGAACGGAAGACCAAGAACGAATAATTCGAATAAAAAACGACCTAAGATAGGGATTTAATCTATACATTAAAGAGGCAGTGGTGGAAGAGAGAGAAATTTTCAGGAATGGGACTGAAGTTAGGGTGGGATGATATCAATGATAAGATTCGCAGTCAAATTAAAGAAGAATTACAGGAGGTGTTGAATGGAACAGAATGAATGGAAAATACAGATTGAGAGTAAATCGATGAAAGAGGAAAATAATTAGGAGTAGAGATTGGTGATAAAATGAAAACTGGAGACCACGAAATAGACGATGTTGACGTCTGCTGTCTTAGAAGCAAAATAGCACATTTAGGATGAAGCTAGGAGGGAAAATAAAGCAGACTACGTAGTGAAAAGAGAATCCTGCGAGTGTCAAAACTCGGCAGTAATCTCAGACAAAAATATCTTAAAATATACGTTTGGAGTATAACACTGTATGTTAGTAAATCATGGACTCTCGTAAAACTGGGAAAGATTTTGAAACATTTGAGAGGTAGTGCTATAGAAGGATGATTAAAAATTTAGGTGGACTGACAAGACAAGGAAGCATGAAATTCTCCGCGTACCTGCAGAATAAAAGATCGTACGGAAAACTCTGACAAGAAGAAAGGGTAAGGTAATGGGATACGTGTGAAGCAGAGTTCCGCGCTTCTAAACTGCTCTTTGCTAATTTGATACAGTACATGTTTGACGTAGTAAATCGTAGAATTACAGGCGTTGTTGTTGGCACTGGTAGGGAAAGAAACATAAATAAATGTGGAAGAGAGAAACTGAGATACGGCGACTTCTTCTTGTTTATTTATTTGTTTGGTTGGTTGCTTGCCTGTTTTGCTCGTCTGCTCAGCATACACTGTTTGTCCATTGTGTACTGAAGTGTTCTTTGATATATTGTAGTTTTGCCTTTTCTTGAGGAAGTTGTTTTTCTAGCGCTGTATGACAAATGTGTAATTTTTTATTTTCACGTTACGCATCAACTACTTTCGAGCAAAATGTGAATTAAATATTCGCAATTTAAATTTCTTCATTTCTAAGTAACATACCGTAGGATAAGCATGTAGAACAAAAATGTTCCGACGGTTAGGCGGCCTTTTGTACATCCTCACTCAGTTTCTAGACGAATGCCAGCCCCGGTTTCTAGGGGAATGTGGGAGGGGTATTTTGAAAGTCCACAGCGGCGTTGAGTAGAATTGTGCTGAAATTTGGTTCCAAAGTGACTGTCATTAACCCACTTTACATCTCAAGTGAACTTCTTGTTCTTTGAAGAGTTGCCGAGCACGATGCTGACGTCGAAGAATGCCATGCTTTTGAGTCGCTACAGAGGATTGCTCTACGCATCTTTGAGCCAAATTTCAAAGTTATGCATCAGAGTGGAAGCTTGTTGTGCAGTTGCATAAAGAAGCATGTAGGGCAGTACACGCTGACTGATATTTATTGCACACCGTCGTCTTATACACAAATTAAATTTGTGAATGACTATGTTAGTATAAGTTTCTAATGAAAGTGCAATGGTATATGAAGTTATTGTATAATTTATTTACGCTTAACTATAGGTACTGGAAGGAAGAAAGTAGTTTTTCTATAAGGAAATGGAGAGGTTGTTGTTATGATATTTCACATCCATACCCATACTAGAAAGCATGCCAATGAAGTATTAAGTAGTCACAGTAGTACACGATATCATGGCGACGTAGTTTCACTAAAATTGCTTAGTTATGTACGGAAATATTTATCATCATTTTGTCTTTGAAGGAAGGCTTGGTTATTTTTCGAGCTGCTTCCATATTTGGTGTTTGAAAGATAGTTATTGAAAACAATCGTGAGAGTCAGCACTAAATTAATAAACGTATTATGTGTTGCGACTTCATCGTACAAATGTCTCATGGGGCAGTACCTAGAAAGTTACACCACCAGTTGCCAAATGTGTAACATTTTTAGCACATGCTTCGGGATTACATTATCCCATTATCAAATATTATCGACGAAGGAAACCAATTAATAAATCGCAATACTTGAACTACTGACAACCAATTAAAAATGTTTGTAACGTCCTGTAGTATAAAAAATCTTAAAAGTTCTATGCCTTTAAAAGCAATGTGAAACGCCTGGTTAAATCCGCAGCACAGAACAGGTAGTTGGAATTGTGGAAAGGGGCGAAAAATGAGCGGCTGTCAGTTACACTCGAACACACATAACTTTATTTAGTTGCCCAGACATTACAGCGCAAATTTCCGAGATTAACTATCGACTGAATATGTCACACAATCTTATGGCTTAAAGGCACAACATCTTTAATTTTTAAAACGATTGAAGGCCCATGATTTAAAACACAACTACAATAAATGTTTACAAGGCAGAAAGCTCAATGCTTTATCCTTAAATAATTTCTTTTAAATGACGCTGAAGGCCCAAACAACGTAAGATTTAACAAGTAAGGAATTTAAATCTTAAGACGTCTGAAGGCCCATGACTGAAAAACACAACTACAATAAATTTTCAAGAGGCAGAAGGCCCATTATTTAAAACCCAACTAAAAGCATACAAATTCAAACCTTCGGCTATGAGTCATTAAAATATACAATCAAATACCAATAAGAGAAGGCAGTGCAGCCAGCGGCGCTCAGAAGTTTCCGCGGGTCAGTCTGCACTTGAAATATTAACGTTCGTTTAGGGGAGACAGGTAATCGGCCCAACTATATCCGATCTGCTGGCAACCCAACCAAGAGACAGTCAACGGACCCACCGACGAGACGACTTACTTTCCACCCGACCACTACACAAGGAACTACAAAGCCAAAACGTAAAAGGCGTAGCCACCCACAACCAAGTATGCATAAGCTGTCAAAAGTACACACAAGTGTTGGACAGCGACAACACGGCGAGGAAAGGACACTACCTGAATTTTACGTCAGAGGCCAGGGCAGGTAAGCGGAACGATAACGGCCACAAGGCAGAAAATTCCGCTGGTGCACTTGGACTTCGAAAAACCAAAATACAGTTAAACTCCATCGCATGGTGGTCAAACTTTCGTCTACTCGAACACTCGCTGTCGCTCACGGGAATACCCCCAACAGCCAACCATGTAAACCAGTGGCACAATGTGAACATACTGGCTTCGGTAATTAAACCACCACCCAACCTTGATGTACTTGGTCGGTGAGCCACGAACCTCGTAGCTATCGGAACAGCTCCCACACACGCGGACGCTGCGTAGAGACCGAGCGGAGATTTCCTAGCTGATTCACGCCAACCGACCGACTCCTCATAGCCAGTACGCCGATAACATTTAAAATAACATGTAAGAATCACCCAAACTACACACAGTTTCACGAACACTTGCACGAAGAACTAGACAATGCTAACGGCAGTGACTGTAGAATAACAGGGACGAATTACGAGTCGGCTCACACTGCCAACCCATAAGCGATCGCCGGCAAAATACACGTCGTCCGGCAAGACGACCGACCGACGACCAACCAAAGTCGTCGCCACTCCGATCATGTGTGTCGGCAACCGTCGGTTGAGTCATGGCGGTCCGGACCCCACTGCTGCCGCGCCCCGACTGAACTTGTGCCGAGTGCCAACTCAAAATCTGCCACATCCCAACTCCCTGACAACACACGACGACCGGGAAGTAATAGCAGTCCAGCAAGAATATATGGGAGGGCCTATATCGATAAACGCTGCTGCGGCCGCTCACGGGCAGGCAAGGCAGCAACTCGGTGTCACCAGTAATTGAAAATTATTATAACGAGGTGGCAGTACGGTGAAAACAAGATGTAAAGTAAGAAATGGCACGAACACGAGCCACGCACGGCTCACAATGAAAACTAAAACCCAGCAGCAAAATTGCATGGTCACACATAAAACCCTTCTTAGAAAATTTCATGTTGTTACATTTTCAAGGCACAGTTGTAAATTAAAGACAATCACTTTAACCTACTACATAAAGTACTTTTCATCTACCCAAAGGGATGGTACTGTCTGTCACACAAAACACAAAACACACACACAAAATTGTAAAAACAGTACTACTTCTGTTCTGCTACATATTCTTGCATATTGGATGGGCAACGGAAAACATAAAACCTAAAGCCGCTAATCCGGATATGTTGGTTGCTGGTTCCCAAGGTGGACATCGCTAAACTGCGTCCAGAAGTGACCCACCGACATTGTCTTCTCGTTTTACACGCTGACGCATTACTTTCTTAAAGCCATAACGTTCTCCACTTCGGCTAAATTTGAAAACAGCCACTACTTATTTTCAAGCATCAGTACCCTCATCCTGTTTGTTATCATGTTACCCAACGATTGCTGCTGATTCCTGAACTTACTGAACTTATTATTATTCTCTTTGAACCTTACCTTACAGTTTCTTCACTTTTATCCCACCTACTTCACAACCTTGACACTCTGTTTTATAAACTCCCTCTTTCCCCATTAATTTCTGCACAGTGCCAAACAGACATTGCGGCCTCTGTCCCAGTTTGTTTTCCGTCCTGGATGAAATATTCACTCCTTTATTGTTAAATAACCTCGCCACTTTATATGAAATAATTCGCAAATATGTCAAGACGCAATATTTCCTGGCATTTTTCTCATTTTCTTAGTTTATGTGCCCTGCCACTGCATCCAGACTACGAGGGGTGCTGAATATGTATCGCAACAGACATTTTTCTTGGCTAATTTTGGTTGAAAAAAAAATGTTTAATTCGTTTTGGTACATCGTGGAATGTTCCCACTGCAGCCCCTATAATTTCATACAGTTTCAATAGGTGGCGGCCGTGTAGAGTCACCTGTCACCATCGCAACAAGGTCGTGTAAATTTATCCCATCTCCCACGTGCCGTCCGATAGCACGTGGCTGTGACTCCAGCAAACTTTGAACCTTGCTTTTGAGGTGACCGACGGATCACAGTCGGACTCCTCACTGCTCAACTGGACAGTTAGTAGTTCTGACTCACTCGTCCATCAAAGATGTGTGTCCGTTGGGTTCCTCGTCGTCGAGCTGAAGACGATAAAAAGCAAAGCACAGTAGTAAACTACCTGTTCAGAATAACGAGGCGCAGCGAAGAACAATCTGTACGAAACTGCTTGTTCCGTATGAGACTTCCGGTGACAATTTTTTGTCGAACATTGCCATGGGCGATGATACATTGGTTCATCATTTCGAACCGAAAACAAAACGGGAATCCATGAGGTGGTGTGAAAACCGCCTCTCGTCCGAAGAAAACGTTCAAAGCCGCACCTTCAGCCTATAATATCACGGCAACCGTCTTCTGGGACGCTGAAGGTGTCACTGGGTTTGATGTCCTCCCTCATGGTGCACCGATCAACTCTGAAGGTTATTGTGCTACCATCGTGAAAGTGAAGAAACGACCTCAGCATATACGTCGCCACAAAATTGTAAAGTAACTACTCCTTCTCCATGACAACGCAACGCCTCACAAAAATCAGCGCACCCGAGAGACGCTCACGAAGCTTCATTGGACTGCTCTTCGTCATCAAAGCCTACAGACCAGGTCGCGCGTTCTCCGACTTTCATCTGTTCCGCCCGATAAAGAATGAAGTCTGCGGGTAGGAGTAGATGAATGATGTGGAGGTTACTGATGGAGCAAGACGTTGGCTCCGACGACGACCAGTAGAGTTGCAGCATGCGGCGGTACAGCCTCTTCCAGTTAGGTGGTGTACAGCCGTCACATTCAATGAAGGCTACTTTGAAAAATACGTTCCTATACATATTATTTATAGCACGCCCCCTACATCTACATATACAGGGTGTTACAAAAAGGTACGACCAAACTTTCAGGAAACATTCATCACACACAAATAAAGAAAAGCTGTTATGTGGACATGTGTCCGGAAACGCTTAATTTCTATGTTGAAGCTCATTTTAGTTTCGTCCACCTACGCTCAATGGAGCACGTTAGCATGATTTCATACGGGATACTCTACCTGTGCTGCTAGAACATGTACCTTTACAAGTACGACACAACATGTGGTTCATGAGCGATGTAGCTCCTGCACATTTGAGTCGAAATGTTCGTACGCTTCTCAACAACAGGTTCGGTGACCGATGGATTGGTAGAGGTGGACCAATTCCATGGCCTCCACGCTCTCCTTACCTCAACCCTCCTGACTTTCATTTATGGGGGCATTTGAAAGCTCTTGTCTACGCAACCCCGGTACCAAATGTAGAGGCTCTTCGTGCTCGTATTGTGGACGGCTGTGATACAATACGCCATTCTCCAGGGCTGCATCAGCGCATCACGGATTCCATGCGACGAAGGGTGGATGCATGCATCCTCTGTAATGGAGGACATTTTGAACATTTCCTGTAACAAAGTGTTTGAAGTCACGCTGGTACGTTCTGTTGCTGTGTGTTTCCATTCCATGATTAATGTGATTTGGAGAGAAGTAATAAAATGAGCTCTAACATGGAAAGTAAGCGTTTCCGGACACATGTCCACATAACATATTTTCTTTCTTTGTGTGTGAGGAATGTTTCCTGAAAGTTTGGCCGTATCTTTTTGTAACACCCTGTATACCCTGCCAGCCACCAAGCGGTGTGTGACAGAGGCCACATTCGCGCCAAAGTCATATTTCTCCCTCCTCTGTTCCACTCGCGGATCGCGCGAGGGAAAAGCGACTGTCTGAACGCCTCAGTACGAGATCTAATTTCCCTTATCTCTGAATGGTGCTCATTGCGCGATTTGAAAGTTGGTGGTAATAATATATGCTCTACATCCTCGACGAAGATCGGATTTCGGAATTTAGTGAGTAGCCCTTCCGTTTAGCGCGTCGTCTATCTGCATGTGTGTCCCACTTCTAACTTTCTATGAGCTCTGTAACGCTGTCGCGATGGCTAAATGTACCAGTCACGAACCTTGCCGCTCTTCTTTGAACCTTTTCAATCTATTGAATCAGACCCATCTGGTAATGGATCCATACAGACGAAAAATACTCCAATACTGGACAAACTAACATATTGTAAGCAATTTCCTTTGTTGAAGGGCTGAATCGCTTCAGAATTCTACCAATAAACCACAATCTAGAGTTCACCTTGCCCTTTACTTGTGTAATCTGATCACACCCATATACTTGACGGATGTTACCGCTTCCAAAGACAGAGAATTTATTTTGTATTCGTACATAAATGGGGATTTTCACCTTGATATACGCAGGAGGTTACACTGAATAATATTGAGAGATAACTGCTGGTCATTACACCACGCATTTATTTTCTGCAAATCCTCATAGATTTGCTCACAACTTTCGTGTGATACTAATTTCTTGTGAACTACAGCATCATCGGCGAACAGTCTAATGCCGCTGTCAGTACCATCAACCAGGTCGTTTATGTAAACCGTAAAAAGCAGTGGGCCTATTACGTTGCCCTGGGGCATACCCGAGATACGTTTATTTCTGTTGGTCACCCCATTCAGGATGACATACTCCTCTCTGTCTCTTAGAAAACTTTCTATAGAACCGCAAATGTCATCGGATAGACCGTGCGCGCGCACTTTTTGGAGCAAGCGACACTGCGGAACTAAGTCGAACGCCTTTAGAAAGTTGTGAAATATGGCATCAACCTGGGAGCCGGTATCTAGAGCCTGATGTATGTCATGCTAAAGGAGGGCCAGCTGTGTCTCGCATGAACGCTGTTTCCTAAAACCGTACGGGTTTCTGCAGATGAGCTTCTCAGAATCTAGGTACGTCATTATGTCTAAACACAAAATATGTTCCATGATTCAACAACAAATCGATGTCAGTGAAATTGGCCGGTAATTATTTGCCTAGCGATTTTCTCCCCTTTCATAGTTTGCAATGTGCTATGACCTGGTCTTCTTCCAGTCCCGTAGAACTTTCCACTGTTACAATGATCTCTGATAGATGATGGATAAGAATGATGCTACATTTGTAGCATAGTCAACTATAATCTTTCGGCGATACCCTCTGGATCAGGTGCCTTCCTGGCATCTAAGGATCTTAACTGTTTTACAATCCCAGATACACTAAACACTATGTCAGTAATCCTTTGTTCGTTAAATGAAAGGGGGAATGGTGCTGCATTCCTCTACCGTAAACGAGTTTTTGAAAGCGAGGTTTAGAATTTCGGCCTTCTGTATATCATCATCTGTTACATTACTCGTACTGTCAGCAAGAGAAGGTATTGAATTATTTGTAGCGTTCATGGATTTTACGTTAAACCAAAATTTTTTTGGGTTATTTTTAGAATCTGGAGATAAAATGTTGCTTTCATTTCTCATAATTTCTGTTTGTCAGCGGGGCAGTGACTACGTTTAAAATGACTGTGCAAAATTCTCTGCTTTCTCAGTAACTTCCTCATATGTTTGTGACTAGAGTTAAACCACTATTTACGTAAGTGTATTTATATCATCATCCTTGTTTTAAGGACTTACCGGGACGGAAATAGCCTTGTGCAAAGCATTTCTGAAGAACGCTAGTTTGTCTTTATACTGTAGAACGATAAAAATATTTTTGTATGCTTATCAGTACGTGTAGTATTGCGATTTATTGATTAGTTTTCGCCTTGTTTAACAGTATCTGATAATGGGATAACATAGTCCGGAATCAAGTTGTGCTAGAATATCCCGCGTTTCACAACAGGTGGCATACGTTTACCGACAGTTGATGTATGTTTGACGAGTATGCATATCAAAATATGACTTCTGATCGTTGGTTAAAAATATAACAATTTCTTATATTACCTCAGTTAATCGCTCATCACTAACCCACTTCTGCATTGTTAATCTATTGCAACCTAATTCCCTTTCACGACACTGTGGTAATTGAGGAAATCATGTCGGAATCGAATTTTTAATATTCACTAAATAAATTCGGATAACGTACTTTAATTTTATTTCACACTTCCACAGCCAAAATTATTGAAACTTCAGTGGTATTGGTGAGTAGACTTTTATGCAAAAACAACTCTCTTACTGTTACGGCCGCATCCATCGCGAATGAATCCTCTAACAGCAGCATTCCAACCACGAGCAACTGGTTAAGATAGTTGTGGTTGACTCCACCAGTGAAGCCTGTTCGTTTCAGCGACACAGCCTAGGACTGGCTAAAAGCAAAAAATAATAAGGAGCAGTGCTGCCTCCGGCTTATTTCTCCCCATGTTTTCTCCATTCGGATAAGAAAGAATACCGCATGCGGAGGCCAAGTCACGTTCCCCTTTAGTTCCCTCATTTCTCGGTGTCTGGTATCTGCTCCAAGTTTTGCCAGCGCACACAGCTCTGTTTCTAACAAAAACTCTGTTCTCATCTCGTCTCGTACACAAAAGAAAATTCATATCGAATCTGAAATGTGTCCAAGTAGTGTCACTCTTCATCGTATTCGTCTATATTGATACGGTTAACTGCCTCCCACTGGGGAGCAGAAGTTAGGAATTTGTCTCGAAGATATGCATAACCTTCGTCTGTAACTGTGTAAAATCATGTCCACCTGTGACACCACACTCGGACTCGACGATGAGTGAAACAGCAAGGTGTACCGCAATTTAAAGGTTCATGTGAGCTGTAATATGGTTTAATGACGTCACGTTGGCGCCATATTTCTCCAGAACCGTGCCCAACGCCACCGTGGACGTATCACATGATGAGAAGGTTGTCACATCCACTATTACCCACATTCCACCCTTTATTTGATGCCTTTGCGATGGAGGTAAAGACCAGCGACACCCGGAATTGAAATTACGCGAATTTCGCATGAGAGGCCGAGGAAAGCTTTTCGGTCAGACCGCCGCTCTGAATCGACACGAAAGGGCCTCGGGGGATGGCATAAAGGTCGTTAGTGAAAACACCACTTGTCTTCGGGTGTTGATTCCAACACATGTCGCGGCTGAAAACGGCACTTCGCAGTGCGATGAGCACCAGGAAGATGTACTTGTCAACCTTCGCCACTGCTGACGGACATTTCAACCTCACTCTAAAGAATTTTTGGGGCTGTAACCCCACAGAAGCGTCGGCATGTACGCTCTTTTGCTGTACGTGTGCTGTGGAGTGTAGCGCGATCCAAGTTTTGCTCTCCGGTACAGTTTGGAACTAGCAGAGGTCGACGAAACTTTAATGTGATCTGCAGAATCAAATGATACTCACACTTTTTCAACCCTCCTGTTTACGTCCTCCTGCGGCATGACCACATGGAAGCCCAAAATAAACATCTGCGTGAATAAAACGGCAACCTCTAAGAAACGCCGAGTACGGCAACACCCTCAACGTCACCCTCGCAACTTTTCGACGACGTTACATACATTACGTGCGCAAAAGTGTCCGGACAACTGGCTGAAAATGACTTAAAAGTTCGTGGCACCCTCCATCAGCAAAGCTGGAATTCATTGTGGTGTTGGCTCACCAAGGGTGACAGCTTCCACTCTCGCAGACATACGTTCAGTCAAGTGCTGGAAGGTTTATTGGGGAATGATCCATTCTTCACGTAGTGCTGTGCTGAGGAGAGGTACCAATGTCGGTCGGTGAGGCCTGACACGACGTCGGCGTTCCAAAACATCCCAAAAGTGTTCCATAGGATTCAGGTCAGGACTCTGTGCAGGGCAGTCCATTACAGGGATGTTCTTATCACGTAACCACTCCGCCACAGGCCGTGCGTTATAAACAGGTGCTCGATCGTGTTGAAAGATGCAATCGACATTCCCGAATTGCTCTTCAATTGTGGGAAGCAAAAATGTGCTTAAGACATCAGTGTGGGTCTCTGCTGTGATAGTGCAACGTAAAATAACAAGGTATGCCAGACCCCTCCCCCCCTCCCCCAATTAGAAACACCACTACACCATAACACCACCGCCTCCGAATTTTACTGTTGGCACTACACACGCTTCAACTGTCGCCGGTCTCCGTCATTCAACAGACGAGGTCGGCATGTACGCTCTTTTGCTGTACGTGTCCCTTCACATTTCTAGTTCACTATCACATTGGATATAGTTGACCTAGGGATGTTTAGGTGAGTGGAAATGCCCCATACAGACGTGTGCCACAAGTGACACCCAATCACCTGACCTCCGCGGAGCGCCCACTCTGCTCTCTCACGTCGTCTATTGACTACTGATGTCGCTGATGTGGAGTACCTGGCAGTGGGCCTGCAGCACAATGCACCTAATATGAAAAGCGTATGTTTTTGGGGTCGTCCGGATACTTTTGATCAAGCAGTGTGTACACCTGTCACGTATTTCGGCTGCTCTAGCGGCTGAAGGTAGGCAAACCGCGCCAAGAGGGTGTCGATGGAGATGTCTAGCCCTCAGACGTCAGAGCAGCCACAAGGGTAATTTGGGGTCAATATTTATGAAGGTATATATATATATGGTTCTCAACGAAGTTTCGTAGGTGGCACTGAAGGCGTTGCCAAACTAAGTGATTCGTAGATGGAACTTCTCCCGTTTTATCCACGGACGTGGTAATGTTGCACTCCCGTGTGATCACGTCACGTAATGGCGGCAGACAGAACGATTGAAAAAGCGTAAGTACAGTTTGATCCTTTCGTCGAATAGTATAGAGCGGTCCCTAGTGGTTAAAACCAGTACACGAGAGCAAAAACTGCTGCCGCGCGCCAAATAGAAGTGACTACCTTCAATGAGGATGTAGTTCCACGGTGTAGTTAGAGAACGTTTGGAACGTTAGAGTGTGACAGCAGTGACAAAGGCTGTCAAGAACAGCATCCTGTAGCTCATTGCACTGTGAATTGTCGTTTTTGTCCGTTAAATGTGTCGGAATCAATGGCCAAGAGAAATGGTAGTTTCATTGCCACCCTTTATGTCATCCCCTGAGATCGTTTCGTACCGATTCTGAGCGGCGCTGTGTGTGAAAAGTTTTCCTTGGAAATCCATTTGAAAACCATGTGATTTCAACGATGTGTGTCGCTCTTCTGACATACATCGCATAGGTGACAGAAGCGGTGATAAGTGGGTAAGAGGGGCTGTGACGATCTTCGTATCGTGTTATAAGTCCACGTTGGCGTTGGGCATAATTGTGGTGAAATTTGGTGCCAGTATGACATCGTTAACCTACCTTACAGCTGACATGAACTTTTTTTTTGGCATGAGAGGTGATACCTTCCTGTCTGCAGCGTCGCTGTACCCGAACGTGACGTCACAGAGTGTCACGCTAACATCGGTACAGATAAAGATCACACAGCACATTATTATTTCTCACTGGCACCTTTGAGCCAAATTTCAAATTCATGCTTTGCAGTGGGAGATAATTACGTGGATTCGAGAAAGTGATCCATTACTTCAGTTGCTCAATGTCGTATATTAAAATGTATACACTATTGTTATTAAAACGTTTCCCAAAAGCGATTTATCATCATAATCACCACGACCATCTTCTTCATTATCAGTTGCATACTAGCTATCATCACCAAGTAGACATTAATTCCTCGTTGAAGGCTTCCTCTGTACTTTTCCATTCATTATGGCTTTCAGCCAAACGTCCCTACAGTGAACCATTGGCAACGTTCCTCATCCGCCTTCCATTAGGCCATCTTGAGAGTGTTCTGTGCTAAACTGGAACCAGACAGAAAAATTTCAGAACGGAGCTATCATCGGAAACATAGTAAGTTGAAGTACGTTCCATTAACTTCCATTTCTTCTTCATCTCTCCCAGTTTAAAGATACGTTAATGCACTGTAGTTCTCTTCAGATGTCGAATGTCGTTGCTCGATTTCCCCTTTCTTACGTAAATTCTCGTTGATTTTGTAACTTCTATGTTTAATTTCTTCAGTGTATTAGAATACTTGTATAGACTTCTGTAAAATGTATTATTTACCTCGGACTTACGGTGTGTATCTATAATTTGTTGTCAACTTATTATTCAAAACATTGTGACTGCCAATCAACGTTAAACTGACAACCTCCTGGTGGAGTTGTAGGATAAGACGCGGTAAGGTAAGAACATAAGACGATCAGAAACCAATGGGAAATCATTCTAGCGACGATACAGGCTGTAATGGAGAAATTCACTAATAGGCATCGGCTGTTCGCCTGCTGCTGTGCTGTTGTCTGTGGGCAGAGGCTGAAGCCCGGTGAATCCACGGGTAAGGACTGGACTCCCACACCTCATCTCAGAACATGGACGTCGAAGGCTTGGGTTGCACTCTCTGTAAATATGTATAGTCGGCAATATGTGGTAGGTATGGCCATATAGTACGAATCTTGTACAGGCACAAGTGTTTTGGAGCACAACGCTTAGCGCACAGTGTTGAACATGGTGGGGCTTCGCAGCCAACAGCCCCTAGGCGTTCCCATGTCGACCCGACCAACGGAATTTTCAATAACGACTGCAGTGGACACTAGATCAAATAGATTGTACCACGAGTCAAGGAGAAAGCATCGCTGGGCCTGGTAGATCATTTTTCTTGTTACACCAGGTCGGTGACCGTGTGTGGATATGCCGTCATCTAGGCGAGCAACAGGAAAATCGAAGCATGTGCTGCGCCACAGACGCAGAGCAGTGAGGAACTGTAATGTGCCATGTGGTCTTCCACGGGACCCGTGTCAGTATTTGAGGGCATTATGACAGCTGTGAACTACGCGAATATTATTTTAGCCCAACTGTATCCCTTCATGCTTGGCGTCATCCCCATTAGCGATGGGACCGCTGTTAGTGTCAGAATGGAAGAGCCCAGCGACAGGGGTTTGAGGAACATGATAGTTAACTCGCTTTGGTTCGTGGTCAACAAATTTGGGTACTGGTAGTTATTGATAAGATTCACCTGGCTGCGTAAGTGTAACTGGATAATGGGGATGCCGCTTTGTGCCTTTCTAACCTGCCTGATTTTCTTTTAAGTGTTCACACCCCTATTGAGACTGGCTTCCCTAGGCCTGAGAGTCCTCTCTACCCTTTATTTGTAAGTGAAGATTACAGCAAAAGGACACATGAAAGTCAAACTTAGGATAGGAGAAACGTTGAGTAGGTAACAGTACACTGTCGAATGACATGTGTACTACTCTATCACACTTTCATGGTCTTCTAAGCTGTTTTATCATCTTGTCCATTGCGCTTCTTCCTACACACTGTTGAACTTTATGAAATTTCTATTCCTTCATGTGGTTAGAGTTGTAGGGAAGTATAGTATGATCTGGACTATTTAATTTGTTGATGTCTAAGAGAACCAATGATAATGGATCAATTGCTAAAGGGCATTCCTCTTTCAAAACTCCTTACCTCAGTATCGCTTAAAATTCAGCGGTTTGCAAAGTAAAGGTATCTGGTAATAGGGCTCATGATCAGCCACGGGATTGTAATGCCTCAGTTACTGCTATAAACCTCTCGCTGTATTATTTAATACAGTTCGGAAACTCAAGAAAATTGTAGGTGGAAATTTATTCGATTTTTTTTTTCAGTTTAGCACATCAGTTAACCGATTTTCAGCTTCATTCAGTTCCTAGCCGCTATGCGCTTTTGACCGTAAACCGCAACTTGTTTAATATTAAGTGATTACTAATACAGTAATCACTTAATATTAAATATAAGCCACATAGCTTCGGCGCTGGTGACAGGAAGTCCGCAGTAAATACAGTACGGTTCTGTTTCTAACATACATAACATAAACACATACTAAGGAAAGTAAATTACTCAAATATACTATATATTGCCTTCCTTCGTTGTTCAAGCATTTCCAACACGTGCTTAGGAAATTGCTCATTATACTCAGTAGTCCTCTCTGTGAAACAACAGTAAGTTCTTGACTAATGTTAGGTTTTAAGTTCACCTATAGCATATGAATTTTGTTTATTGCTTCGCCCAAAACCCAGAGATAAAAATCACAGGTGGTTAAATAAGGGGAACGAGGGAGCCATATGTTGTTAGTGATCAGCCCATCTTGCAATACGTCATGAGTTTCCTGGAACGAGACGTTGGCTGTATGTGGCGTCGCAGAGTACTGCGGAAAGCTCGCAAAAGCGCGTTCTGCCTCAGTTAATAAGTGAAAGCTTTCTACGTGTCTCTCACAGTCAGTTCTTTCCTGGAAAACAGCAGAGCCCATTATTCTGTCACCGCTAATAGCGCACCGCGCCTATTTTTCGATCATGCATGGGAGAATTGTTTATTACGTTAGGTTTCTCAGAACTGAAATAAAGGTTTTTTTCTGAATTAATGAGTACTCTTAGGAAGAACTGTGTTCCATAAGAGAAGTAAGTTAGGTGACAGTCAATTTCTCCGTCAAGCACCCTATTCAATATCCATTCACGAAACCGTAACCTTTTTGGAAAGTTGAATGTTTTCAAATGTTCAAATGTGTGTGAATTCCTATTGGCCCAAACTGCTGAAGTCATCGGTCCCTAAGCTTACACACTACTTAAACTAACTTATGCTAAGAGCAACACACACACCCATGCCCGAGAGAGGACTCGAACCTCCGGTGGGAGGGGTCGCACAGTCAGTGACATCGCGCCTCTAACCGCGCGGCCAATTCGCGTGACGAAGTGATTTTCTAGGAGACCTTTCCAGGAGCATGCCCAGTGTTATCCAAAGTTCCTTCTTCGACTAACGTATGTTGATGTCTACGTTTCTTGTCAAGAACACTCCCCCTACCACGAAATTTATTTATCAATCGATGAAACGAACTCCGACTAGGAAGTTCCTCTTTACGCAATCTCCTACTATATGCACTGGTACTGTACGCACGTTTGAATTGTACAAAAATATTCGTTTGGTGAATAGATTACTTGTACTATATATTACCATTCCATTTTAAACCTTTTCACTGAGTACACTGCGCTGCGATCCCAACATACACGTCCTACCTGCTCAAGATTTCTACACAAACAAAAGGCCTCGCAGAAGAGGGGAAATGTACTGTCGGGCATCGCTGCCGCTGATCGTCTGACGGCGGGGGAAGGGCATCCCAGACAGTTACTTGTGTTAAGGATTGATTTCCCTGTATTATAACATAAACGGTTCGAAACAGAGAAGCATATTTATAGACAAATAATTGTTTGGATAAGTTTAATTCGTATTATTGAGTCAGTTATAATTTTGTAAGGAGCATTAGAATCGTTAATAAGGTTTCAGCAGGCAACGTTACAAAAATGGCTCTGAGCACTATGCGACTTAACTTCTGAGGTCATCAGTCACCTAGAACTTAGAACTAATTAAACCTAACTAACCTACGGACATCACACACACCCATGCCCGAGGCAGGATTCGAACCTGCGACCGTAGCGGTCGCCAGGTTCCAGACTGTAGCGCCTAGAACCGCACGGCCACCACGGCCGGCGCAACGTTACAACGAACTTGCAAAGCATCAAATTGATTTACAAATACGAGAAAAGAGAGTTATATTGTAAAGTTAGTGCATTTATAATCTCTTTCTGTGCATCAACAGCTGTTTCCCAAACTTTCAGATATGTTAGCAATGACGTATCGAAGATTTCGTTCATAAGAAAGTACAGTACAACATCGTATTGGAGAAAGAGAGAACTGTACTGAGTGGTGAGGATAAATATAAACGTGCCAAAGCTTTCATACTACAGAATATTATTTCTATATTGAGAAGTGTAAAAACATGAAAAAGAATCCGTGTTACATCAGAGATTAATAATTATGAAAACAAAATCAAAAGTATATGGAGTGCAGTTAGTGCGGAAATGAAAAGCCTGCCAGAAATCAAAGTGATCTAGTAAATAAATAGTTTTATATACATTTCTTAGAAACTCAGTACAGTCACCGCAAAAGGAAAAGCGTTCTACTATATGTAGCGATTGATACCAAAAGCATTCAATCTATCTGCAATCTCTTCCAGGAAATTCTTTTCTTAATAGCAACTGAACTCAGGCACATATTTAATGTAACACTTGTCTTTCCAGCAAAGTGCACTATTGTTAAAACCCTCTTGAAGAAAGATGTTAGCGTACATGGAAATTAATCTCGATGGTAGCACTTCTAAATTGCTTCTTAAAAGTTTTGTGATTGGCAACGTATTCAACAATAATTGATTCCGTCTTTAAGTCTCGCTCTGATTCTTGTGAGTCACACAAAATTTGGACTCCAGAAGGGCCTCTTCACTGAACATGTCGTCTACCATTTCACTGACGGAGTCTTAAAATGACTGATTCATCTGTGATCCGATTAAGGCAATTCACACTGAAAATCCGTGCAGAATCCTGAAGTTTTTGCTTTTAGAGCTATAATCAATAATAGATAAACCTCATATTTAACTTTCATCGAGCTTTAATAAGGAATCTTCTTCTCAGCGAGGGTAAATTACTACTCGTATTCCACAGAACTCAGTTATGAGACAACTCCTGTTTTGGTATATGAAATTAACTTTCATCTCACACTTAGATAGTGTTGTCTGCTGTCGATGCGATCATTACCACAAAACTGTGACAAAATGAATGGGACTCTTCGAGCAGTGGAAGGAGGATACACGAATTTCTCCTCAACATGATGGAGATCACCAGAAAGATATTTCTACAGACGTCAAGTAGACTCGGACATCACCTGACTGGTCAAGGCCCGTACAGTAGTACGCATATAAACTGAAAACGTAGATTAATGACAGTTTCGCCTGAGGAAATGTAGATTTCCCAAGTTCACATTTTGGGTCAGTGCGCTCTGCGAAGATGTAGTGGGTAATGGTCGTTAGGCATTAAGGACGCTGGATCCTGGAACAGTACTGGAGAACAAGGCAACCTGGCGCATCTTGGAAGATACTGCAGCCGCAGCAGCCAGGAAACCCTATGAATGAAATGGTTTTTTAAGGTTCTACATTGCATTGGTCCAACTGATCACAATAGTGTGATTTATAAGACGTGGAATCGCTTGTAAATTGGAAACAGAGCTGACGGGCCCCCCTAAGCCCAATCCAGCAGACAGTGCCTGTTGACCGTTGCAGTTTGAGGTCGGATCCCATAGCGGAAACAAAGAGCGACTTAAGTGCACTCTAATAAATGAACATAAAGAGGACAGAATCTGTAGCAATAAAGTAATAATAATAGTTGGATAACTGGTTAAAGCATTTTAATTGCAGTTTTTTCCGGGTAGAAAATAATTGTAGTGCAGAATTTTTGTAGAATGTGCATTGTTTTAAAATCTGATAAGTACCAGAAAGATGTAATTAATGGTTCAAATGGCTATGAGCACTATGGGACTCAACTGCTGAGGTCATTAGTCCCCTAGAACTTAGAACGAGTTAAACCTAACTAACCTAAGGACATCACAAACATCCATGCCCGAGGCAGGATTCGAACCTGCGACCGTAGCGGTCTTGCGTGTAATTAATACATATATTTATTACTACCCACACAAATGTGAATGTATAGCCTGCGTTAGCTCTCTAGATAATAGTGTCTAATGTGATGAACATATAATAAATAAAGACCTTCTCTGGATTCGGCTCCTGAGGTAGAATGGGCTGTTATTCCTCCACAGCCGTTGTGACATTTCACTGAAAGTGTCTCCAGAGGAGTAGATGCCGTCATAAAGCCAAAGTTCGAACACATGGAATATTGATGTCCACTGCTAGGAAGTGGATACTTTTCACAAGATTGTGTATAAAAACGCCCATATGGGAAGCCAGTGAATTAAGGAAAGTAGTCACCGTTTCGAGCGTCTCCTGAGAGGAGGATATAACTGCTAACATTTATCAGTCAGAGATTTGCAAGATTATTTCTGTTTAATTTGTTCCTCCAATTGTGCATTCAGGAGCTATTTTCGGTCTAATCACGAAAACAGATTATTATACCACGTGTCACCGAAAATTACTGTAGATGAAATGTTACGTTGTTGGTAACAGACACCCATTTATTTACAATGGTTTGAGTCCTTCCGCTTGGAGAGTATGTATGCAGTTAACTACAACATTTTCTTTCTTTTCAATCCGTATCATCTACACCATTAAATTAATGTCACAAGTAACATTTATTAGTAATTAAGCTAACTGTACACAGGGGAAAGGTAAGCTGTCCAACTATTGTTGATGTGGTCTTGAGTCCGAAGATTGATGTGATGCAGCTCTCCATGCTACTCTGACCTGTGCAAGCCTCATCATCTCCGAATGACTATTGCAGCTTACATCCATCTGAATCTGCTTATTGTATCCATATTTTGGTCTCCCTCGACAATTTTACGTCCCCACGCTTCTCTCCAATACTAAACTGATGATCTCTAAATATCTCACAATATGTCCTATGAACCGACCATTTCTCCTAATGAGGTTGTGAAATAAATTACTTTCCTCCCCATTCCTGTTCAACACCTCCTCATTAATTATGTTATTTATCCATAAGCTCTTCAGCATTTTTCTGTAGCACCAAATTTCAAAAAATTCTATTCTCATTTTGTGTAAACAGTTTATCCCCCATGTTTCATTTCCTTACATGGCTGTACTCCACTCAAATACTTCAAGAAAAGACTTCCTAGCACTTAAATCTATTTTCAATGTAAAAAAAAATTATCTTCTTCAGATACGCTTTTCTTGCCATTCGTAGTCTACATTTCATATTTCCTCTGCTTCGGCCATCATCTGTTACTGCCCAAATGATAGTGCTCGTTTAGTACCTTAAATGTCTCATTTGTTAAGTCTATTCCCTCAGCATCACCAGATTTAACCAGCCTACACTCCATTATCCTTGTTTTGCGTTTGTTGACGTTCGTTCAAATGCTCTTCCAAGTTGCTCTCTCTGCCAGAATTATAATGTCATCGGCAAACCTCAAAGTTATTGTTTCGTCTTCCTGAACTTTAATTCCTACTCCAAATTTTTCTTTGGTGTCTTTCACTGCTTGTTCAGTGTATAGATTGAATAACATCGAGGATAGGCTACAACTCTGTCTCACTCCCCTCTCAACTGCTGCTTTCCTTTCAAGCCCATTGACTCCTACAACTGCTGTCAGGTTTCTTTACAAGTTGTAACCAGCCATTAGCTCTCTCTATTTTACCTCTGCAGCAACAAGAATTTCTAAGAAAGTACTTCAGTAAAAACAGTCAAAAGCTTTGTCTTTGTACACAAATGCTATAAATGTATGTTTGCCATTCCTTAACCTATCTTCTAAGACCTAGAGTCAGTACTGCTTCGTGTGTAGCTACATTTCTCCGGGATCCAAACAGATCTTCCAGTTTTTCCATTGTTCTATAAAAAATTTAATTTTATTTTCCATCCACGTCGTATTAAATCGACAGTTCGGTAATATTCACACCTGTCAGCACCAGCTTTCTTTGGATTTGGAATTATTACAATCGTCTTGAAGTCTGAGGATATGTCGCCTGTCTCATACATCTTGCACGCAAGATGAAAGAGTTTTGTCTTGACCGCTACTCCCAACGCTATCAATAAAAAATGGTTCAAATGGCTCTGAGCACTATGGGAGTTAACATCTGAGGTCATCAGTCCCCTAGAACTTAGAACTATTTAAACCTAACTAACCTAAGGACATCGCACACATCCATGCCCGAGGCAGGATTCGAACCTGCGACCGTAGCGGTCGCGCGGTTCCAGGCTGAAGCGCCTAGAACCGCTCGGCGGCTATCAATAGCTCTGACGGAATGTCGTCTACTCGCAAGGCTTTGTTTCCAACTAAGTCTTTCAGTGATCTATTAATTCCTCTCCCAGTATCGTACCTCCCTTCTCATCGTCATATACATTCTCTCCCATTTTTATAATATTGCCTTCAAATTCATCTACCATGTATAGACCCTACAACCTTTAAGATTTCTCTCTTCGCCTATGACTGATTTTCCAACTCAGTTCTTTATATTCATACAGCTGCTTTTCTTCTCTCCTAACGCCTCTTTAATTATGCAGTTGGCAGTATCTCTCTTTCCCCAAGTGAAATACCTTTCTAAGCCCTTACATTTGTCCTCTAGCCGTTCCCGCTTAGCCATTTTGAACCGCCGTCAGTCTCATTTTGTAGACGTTTCTACTTCCCTTTGCCTGTTTCTTTTGCTGCATTCTTAGATTTTCTCCTCTCTGCAATTAAATTCAATATCTCCTGTGTTATCCAAGGATTTCTACTAGATCTTGTATTTTTACCTAATTGATCCTCTGCTGTCTTTATTATTCTATCTCTCAAAGCTATCTATTCGTCTTCTACCGTATTACCTTCCCTAGTTCTAATCGATAATGGCCTAATGCTGATTCTGACACTCACAACAACCACTGGTTCTTTTAATCTATCCAAGTCCCATGTCCATAATTTTTGCAGTATGTTTAGTTTTAATACAGATCACAACCAATAAATTGTGGTCAGAAACCAACTTCAAATCTGGTTTCAAAATCTATATCTTACAGTTACATAAGCAACCTGATATCTGTCGGTGTCTACAGGTCTCCTCCCCGTACATCACTTTCTTCCATAATTTTGAAACCCAGTGTTAGCTATCCTTAAATTATGCTCTGTGGAAAATTCTAACAAGCGAATTACTCTCATTCCTTCCCCCCAGTCCGTATTCACCTATAATTTCTCCTTCACTTCCTATTCCTAATCCCGAAATCCATCCCCCTATAACAATTAAATATTCGTCTTCCTTAACTATCTGATTAATTTATTTTACCTCAGCATACATTTCTTCAATGTCTTCATCATGTGCACAGCTAATGGCATCTAAACTTCCACTGTTGTGGTGGGTGTTGGCTTTCTGTCTATCGTGCCTACGATAATGCCTTCACTAAGCTTTTCATAATAACTAACTCATGTTCTTACTTTCTTATTAATTATTAACCCCACTCCTGCATAACACCTATTTCATGTTGTATTTATAGCTCTGTATTCATATGCTGAAAAGTCATGTTTCTCCTGCCACCGAACTTCAACAATTCCTGCTATATGTAACTTCAACATATCCATTTCCCTTTTTAAATTTTCTAACCTACCTGCACGAGTAAGGCATTTGACATTCCACTCTCTGATCTGTAGAACGTTTCTCCTGATGACGACAGCGTGCTGAGTAGTACTTGCCTGGACATCAGAATGTGGGGCTATTTTACATCCGGAACTTTTTACCCTAGAGGATACCATCATCATTTAACCATAGAATAGAGCTTCATGCCCTCCAGAAAAACGAAGACTTTAGTTTCCCCTTTCTTCCAGCCGTTCACTGTACCAGCAAAGCGCTGTTGTTCTGATTGACGTTACATGGACAGATCAGTCAAACATCCAGATTATTTCCCCTGCAGCAAATGAAGCGGCTGGGGCCCCTCTTCTCGAAACATCTGGCCTCTCAACAGGTACCCCTCGGTGGTGATTGCAACTGAGTTACGGCTGTCTCCATCGCACACAAGCCACCTCACCAACAGAAAAGAACTGTATTCGTACTGAAAAACGCGATGTTAAACTATGACTATACCACTTAGCAATACGAGGGATCGTTATAAAGTTTAAATTATCACTTTCCTCATTTACGTGTTTGCAGGTACAGTCAGTAGCCCTTGTATTCATTGTAATTCTCGGGCCACTATACTGTGGCACGTCGCCAGAAAAGGCAAAACCGAATGATGCATCCCAGTGATATAGTGGAGAGTTGACGACGACAACAACAACCAAAGGAAGATTTTCGAAGGCCCCGATCAGGACCAAGGCATTGAAACGTCACCGGCTGAAAAAATAGGGAGAAAAGAGAGAGATAAATGATAAAAAAAGAAATAGACTGAAACTTTGCGTATTGAGAGGGTATGTAATGTAATTTCAGTTATCACATTGTGCTGGGAAAGGCGTGAGAAAACAGCTGTACTGTCTGCTGATGCAAGCTAGGACAACACTGTTGCAATTGGTCGTTGTTATACCAGATACAGCCACTGGGATGGACTTCGCGTCCTAGCTGGTGTCATATATGGGGTTAACGATAATTCCCTAGTCCGGCCAATGCTAGTCTCCTACTAGTGATGTTGTATGGCACAGACTGTTACACGAAGTTCAGTGCTTGTTCTCGAATGGCACGTGTAGATGGGAAAGGGTTACGATATGCTTGGTGCACTATACTGCCATCCTCCCCTACGGTAGGGGCCGTCCAGAATCTTCATGACGAATATCCTTGCCCTCATGTTCCCAAGCAGTCTAACATCGGGCCTGTGTCACAAAAGAGAGTAGCAAATCTGGATGTTACAGAATTAGATCAGCTGGCCAAATGGAGATACACAATGAGGCTACGTTTTATGAGTGCTTCACATTTTTTTGTCAAGCTATGTGTACGGTAAATCGCTTAAACAGTGCTGATCAGTCTAAAATACCAACTGCCTGAGGCCGCGCGGTCTTTTGCGCGTTGCCACGGATCGTGCGGCTCCCCCCGTCGGAGGTTCGAGTCCTCCCTCGGGCAGGGGTGTGTGTGTGTGTGTGTGTGTGTGTGTGTGTGTGTGTGTGTGTGTGTGTTGTCCTTAGTGTAAGTGAGTCTAAGCAGTGTGTAAGCTTAATGACCGACGACCTCAGTAGTTTCATCCCACACAACTTACCACAAATTTCCAATTTTTCCAATTGCATGATATGTCCAGGAAGCTGTTTGCGTTTCTTAGGGCTTTTCATTACCTATGCAGAACGGTAGAATCCACAAATTACAGAGAGCAACTCGTTTTAGCCAAAAGCCAAGGATTTTTGCGCGCGGAGATTTTCCTGTTGGAGTTATCTGGAAGAATATCTATAGTTCGAGGATTCTATTCAACGACAAGAGGAAATCTCCTGAAATCACGTGAAAAGTCTTTCTCGTGATCGGGTAGTTGAAAAAAATATTTACATTCGGGAATCCCCCCATGACTCACTCAAATATTGGCAAGTTTGTCTCCAAATATCCACGTTCTGCTAAGGACATGAAAATCCTATAAAATGTAGGGAAAAACTGTCCGTCCAGTGGCTGTGACTTCTCGCCATTTTCTGGGGCAACTTTCACCTCAGCCGAGACTGACTAAAACGTAAAATGTTGTCACTTCTTGCTTTTCAGAACTGGACATCTTGGTGTTGAAATTTATACTTTTTTAGTTTTAAACTGAATTGCCTGAAATTTTCGTTTCCATTATCGTCACTTGATAGCAGGCACTGACGTTGTTTAATTTCTCATACAGCACGATGTGGTGTTCGAAAATAAAAGTGCAAGTGGTGCTGTTATTGGATTCCAAATAAATATTGTTGTCTTGATTCTGTGATACGCTGAAAAGCACTTGAACGAATGTGTGATTTTAAGTTTGAGAGGCAACTTCTAATGGACACTAGCTGTTTTGCAGAATGACAGGTTGATAAGTATATAGAAAATGGCTCTGAGCACTATGGGACTTAACTGCCGAGGTCATCAGTCCCCTAGGACTTAGAACTACTTAAACCTAACTAATTTAAGGACATCACACACATCCATGCCCGAGGCCGTATTCGAACCTGCGCCCATAGTGGTCGCGCAGTTCCAAACTGTAGCGCCTAGAACCGCTCGGCCACGCCGGCCGGCAAGTATATAGAAGTGTTAACTACTAAATTTCACGTGACATTACTCTTGCAGTCAGCAGGTGTGAGGGACTTACGGAATGAGCGGGAAGTAGTGTCCTACATGTACACTTTACTTTACATACAGAAATGGAAGAAATGATGAACAAAGTTATCAAAAGTATCATTGACTGGTTTGCTGAGAATGGTCTTACCCTGAATTTGACAAAGACACATCCTATTCAGCACTGTGCCTCTAGTGTAATACGTGTAATACGTAGGGTGGAAACTTCAAAATTCTTAGGTGACCATATTGATGAGAATTGAAATTTGAAGAAACACATTTTGGAACTCCTAAAACAATTTAGTTCACCTATATTGCACTTAGAATCGCAGAAAATTTTGGGGAGAGAGAAATCAGTAAGTTGACATATTTTGCTTGTTTCTTTGAGTAATGTCACATGGAATAATGTTCTGGGGTAACTCATCTTTCAGAAAGAAGGTCTTCATTGCCCAAAAGGATGCTGTAAGAATAATACGTGGTGCTCACCTACGATCATCTTATAGACATCTGTTTAAGGAGTTGGGCATACTGAGTACTGCTTCACAGTATATCTATTCCCTCATGAAGTTTGTTTTACATAATCCACTACAGTTGGAAAGGAACAATGAGGTACATAATTACAATACTAGAAGAAAACAATTACGTTCATTAACGTTAAGGTTGTCTTTAGCACAGAAAGGGATGCACAACGCTGCAACAAAAATTTTTGACGACTTACGCAGTTATATAAAATATCTAACATGGTAAAATTTCAAAGTAAATTGACAACTCCTCTATTCTGTAGAACAGTTTCTATGTTTGTAATGTGTAAAAGGTAGTGGGTAGGAATTGCTACATCAATCTGTATATCTTATATGCTGACGTTCAGAGTACAAATGGATGTACAAATTAATTTGCAGTGTGAATGTGAAATGACTAGTTACACATCATGAAGATTTATCGAGCAAAATGATCCAAGGAACATGAAAGTAAATAAATAACTATGTAGACATCACAGATGCCTAATTTATTTGTGTTATCCATGATGGCTTAGCTTCGTGACTCTTTAGGTTTAAATTATCCAAATTACACACGTTAATCAGTTAAAGTTTGCTTTTGTAAACAGTTTAACTCTCTGTAATTAACTTCCTTTCAAGAGCGTTCTTGAGAAGCATTCATAAATTTCTTTGGTGAATCATAAGTTATTCACGTCAAGTTGTGTTCTTCCTGCAAGGTAACACACAGAAAGAATTCCTGTATCAGTACAACGCTGAACCTTGGCAAAGTGTAATTGTTAGCTTGAGACTAATACTAATTAAGTGTCATTGTATTTCTTCCCATTGATACCCAGTTTGTTTCTCTCAATTCATTACATGTTATGGGTTCATTTCTCACGACAAGTGTTGTGACTGCTGATTTAGCTGCTTCAGCTCAAAGGATCTATGAACTGAAGGATATTACATGTACAAAGAGACACAGGTTAGCATTTTTTTGTGGTGTTGTACTATATCGATACCACACCAGGCATCACGGTCTCGACAATCCGTGGCCGCCTCGAATATGCACATTCTGCTGCACGCGTACGTACAGCCACGACCGTGCCGGCATAAGAAGTCGTCGCAACGGGGTCACCCGCTGAATCAGTCGAAACCTCAGCAGTGTCTACCTATAATGTGACTGCTTATGACGACTAGGTTCTGACTAAACGGAGTTTTGGAGTACTCTTGGACTTGCTGTTCGAAGTTAAATAAAGATATGGTGCTATTCAGATCTTTCTAGTCATTTGTGCTTTCCAGGCACCCACTACTCCTCGGAACCTATCTCTGGCAAGTCCAGAATCTTCAATAAAAGCCAATGTGATTCGTTCACTAGGACAATAAATGTCGACACACTCACACCGCGTGATTTGGGTATTTGAATGATTCCAAAGTTAGTCACTGTTTCCAGATAAACGTAGATGTGAAATTCCACAATAAACGACAAATGTGAGAGACACGTATAAAATAATCTTAAAGAAGGTTACTGAGGGTGCACAGAGAAGAACAACACGGATTGTCACTGTTTTGTTTCACCCATGGTAGTACTTCAAAATGGTTCAAATGGTTCTGAGCGCTATGGGACTTAACTTCTGAGGTCATCAGTCCCCTAGAACTTAGAACTACTTAAACCGAACTAACATAAGGACATCACACACATCCATGCCCGAGGCAGGATTCGAACCTGCGACTGTAGCGGTCGCGTGGTTCCAGACTGAAGCGCCTAGAACCGCTCGGCCACACCGGCCGGCTGAAAGCAATGTACTCGCAGATGCTTGAGGATCGAAGGGAACTGTGCCATGAAAGTCACATTAGTAATTTTACAGATAAAATCGAGGAATATATTAAAATACAGACAAGACTGAACTAATTTCGGTGTACATAGACACTCATCAGATGAGGAAAGCATGGGGAAGGAAGTCGGCCGTGCCCTTTCGTAGGAACCATCCGGCATTTGCCTGAACCGATTGAGAAAAATCACGGAAAACCTATGGCCCGACCTGGGATTGAATAGTCGTCCTCCAGAATACGAGTCCATTGTGCTAACCACTGCGCCACCCCGATCGGTCGCCAGAGTGCCTTTGCTAATAGCTCCACATCGCGTGCAATGCCTCTCCTGGGTGCGTCGTCATGTTTCTTAGACGATAGACGATTGGGAAACATTGGCCTGATCAGATGAATCCCGATTTCAGCAGGTAAGATCTGATGTTAGGGTTCGCGTTTGGCTCAGACCCCACAGAGCCACGGATCCTTGCTGCCAACAAGGCACTGTGCAAGCTGGTAGAGGTACCATAATAGTGTAAGCTGCATTTACGTGGTACGGAAAGGGTACTCCCAATGCTCGGCTGCTTGGAGAGCATTAGCAGCCATTCATGAATGTGATCTTTCTAAACAACAACGGAATTCGTATGAATGACAACGCGCTATTGAAAGGTCTCTGTTCGATTCCTTTCATGTTAATTTTTAGATCTATTGTCATTTACGGCATACATTCCACTACTAAATTTACCGTGGTGTTTCTGACTATCAGGGAGCAGACTGAGCAGTGAAACGTGTTACTTTTACACATAAACAAGAACGATCTGTCACACTACTACACTTTAAAACACAGTTTATATGTAATTCATGTCACACAGTTTCATACAGAACCTACATCCACTTTCTTTTATTTACTGTATATGATAAGATACTGTCATCCCCCTACCCTTCTGTGTGAGAGGATGATTGAGCAAATGTATTACTAGTTGCATGCTTGATGGTAGCAGACAAGCCTGTTTGCTACAGAACAGTAGGACCAACGTCGGAACAGGTAGCTACGCTCTCTAAAAGCAAAGAGGTTTCTATTCTTAGTATGAACCTGTCCATCCCTTGTCATGTTGGTAGAGGAAGCTACCTCTCTGGTCACTTTCGTTTTGTATCTGGAAGCACACTTGGTAGGGGCCCACGACAGTCTGTCCGCGGCGAGCGTCTGAAGTGGTAAGATCTCCGGCTAAGCGCGTTTCTGGATTTCTTAAGTTCAGCCTAACTGAAAATTTAATCACCTTTATATCAGATTTAGATCTAAAATATCTAATGTTATCTTAAATTGCGACGCAGTGTAATTCGAGTGTGAAGTTCAGAATATCTTCAAGTAGTTGCTTTGTCACTACTTGGTGAGTAAAGTGGAACCACGTGTTGATCAATAACTCCAAGTAAGATCATCAGTCTTAAATGCGAATGTGCGTGAGATTATAACGTCTCGTCTTGACAATATTTTTCAATATAGCAACTTTCCCTTATGTTCAACTCACGTGGGGTGTACTTTGTGAGACCAGTACCACGTGCTTATACAATTGTTTGACCCATCAGGTTAATACTAAGACGATAGCAACCAGTTCAAGGTTTTTCGTTTGTAATTTGTGTTTCGATGTAATTTATTTTAATTATCAAAATTGTTGTGGAGTTACACTCTTTGTGTAAACCAAGTTGACCACGTGAAGCATGTAGTGTAATCATCAAAGTAGCCCCCAGCTATTCTTTTCGGGAAGATTTCACAGAGAGGTAGTATGAATTTTGTGGTGTCACCGCCAGACACCACACTTGCTAGGTGGTAGCTTAAATCGGCCGCGGTCCATTTAGTACATGTCGGACCCGCGTGTCGCCACTGTGAGATCGCAGACCGAGCGCCACCACAAGGCAGGTCTCGAGATACGGACGAGCACTCGCCCCAGTTGTACGACGACTTTGCTAGCGACTACACTGACGAAGCCTTTCTCTCATTTGCCGAGAGACAGAATAGCCTTCAGCTAAGTCCATGACTACGACCTAGCAAGGCGCCATTAGCCTTACATAGTTTGATAGTTATCGTATGAAATGTCTCATCAAGAATACTGTATTCACATGAAGGAATAAAAGTTAAGTATTCGAGGAGCTGCATACATTTCTTATTAGCATTCACTACTTATCCTGTTGCAGAATTCACGCCCGTCTGCGTTAGATAGCGTGCATTTCGGCCTCCTCTATCTACAAGGTGTTGGCACATTTGCCAACACATCAAATTTAGTATACCAGTGTGTGGTAATTTCACGATGGACAGGATTGCGCTACGAACGTAACTTCTTTGGGTGAAAATTGAATCGGTTGGTTGTGGTGAATTTCCTCTTGCATATGTTTCAACGTTCTTCGTGTGTTATTTTATGAATGCAGTGTTGTATGCAGTCTCCCAATCTTGGCTTCATATTTCATGTGTTCCGTAAGATTACAATGTCACATTTTCACAATCCTAAATAAGGCACCAATTTAGTTATGAATAAAGTTTAATATGCTGAAATTTTAGCGGAACAATGATCAATGTTAAAATAAATGTCCAAATATAAACTGATTTATTTCTTTTTATTTAAATTGTCTTTATGTATATATATATATATATATATATATATATATATATATATATAAAATCACCGGTTATCGTAAGATGACTACTAAAAGATTATAATTAATGTTAGTCTGGTTGGGAATTTGGCAAGCTAGACTGGATACCAGGTGAAACAGTTGCTCAGTAATGAAAGGTTAACTTCCTCAGATAGCTCACAGCTTTTAACATGCTTTTTTTGTCTTGAATATCAGCACCGCTTTCACAACAAATTAATGCATCAACATTACACTATGTTACCGTGTCACAATTGAAGAACATTCTGGACAGATCGAGAGAATGGTTTGGCCACCTAGTTGGCCCGTCATGAATCCCGTCGAACGTATATGGGACATGTCTGAGAGATGAGTTGGTACACGATATCAAGCAGCGGCAACATTTTCCCAATTAATGATGGTTACAGTGGCAGCACGGCTCAGTATTTCTGCAGGGGACTTCCAACGGCTTGTTGAGACCATAGCATTACAACGTGCTGCATTGCCGGATAAAAGGATATTAGATGGTATCACATTACTTCTGGCACCTCAATGTATCGTATCTGTATTTTGTTACTGACATGTCGTTGTAGTATATAACATGTATTCAAAGAATGACAAACAATTACGCGGACATGTGAAAAACTTTCGAGGTGTTTCTGTGTACCAGAAAACAAGACAAGAGGACGAAGTGCAATTTCTAAATGGTGATTAATTATTAAAATTAATTACAGCTACGCAATTCGTTGTTCACCTGCAAACGATAATTGCCATGATGAAATACGAGCAAATAGCGTGCTTCTTGTCGCAGGGATGTAACAGTGACTTTGCTCTGTGTCCAGTTTTCGTTTGACGCAACACACATTTTTTCTCATGATAGAGGTGGAATAAGCAAAAATAAAACCGTTTGGTATACGTTGGACGAAATTTGCATGTTTTTCATCTGAAGCATAAGGTGGAGCGAGAAACATATTCCAGATATCACTACTCCTCTAATAGAACATATTTGCAAATTGTGTACTTTGCATTAGTTATTTTTCGACATCCTCCCTCCACAGTATGACAAAATAAGCTTCGTTAAAGGCCATCTGACGAAGACAATAGGTCATTTCAGCGCTATTTTACAGCAGAAAGATCGTCTTCCCATCTTCCGTAACAACATTAAGTCACGACCAGTCTTAAACTCTTGCATGATTCAATAAGAGAACGAGTCGAGTATGTAGCAACCGCAGGGCGGCCGGCCGGAGTGGCCGTGCGGCTCTAGGCACTACAGTCTGGAGCCGAGCGACCGCTACGGTTGCAGGTTCGAATCCTGCCTCGCGCATGGATGTGTGTGATGTCCTTACGTTAGTTAGGTTTAAGTAGTTCTAAGTTCTAGGTGACTGATGACCTCAGAAGTTAAGTCGTATAGTGCTCAGAGCCATTTGACCGCAGGGCCACAGTTCTCAAAATCGTCAGACTCAAGGAACTTCTGTGGAAATGAAGGAAGCCCATTAGCACTGATGTAACAGCGGCACCTTAATTCATGAAGTTTGCAACCCCAACATTAGACATGTACTCACTATGTTTCCAATCTACTGGCAGCCATAATCCTACCTGTAAGCAAATCAGGCAGCAACGCAACTCTCTCTCCATTTTCGGTAGCTATCGCGTAGTTTGCGCAGCCTGTCCTGGTTAGGGGCAGATCATCCTTCATAGCCCCTGGTGAGTTGCGATGATAGACTGGAGAGAGAAAATATCATTTCATATTAACTCAAAATTCTATACAGGGTGATGCAAAAAGGTACGGCCAAACTTTCAGGAAACATTCCTCACCCACAAATAAAGAAAAGATGTTATGTGGACATGTGTCCGGAAACGCTTAATTTCCATGTTAGAGCTCATTTTAGTTTCGTCAGTATGTACTGTGCTTCCTCGATTCACCGCCAGTTGGCCCAATTGAAGGAAGGTAATGCTGACTTCGGTGCTTGTGTTGACATGCGACTCATTGCTCTACAGTACTAGCATCAAGCACATCAGTACGTAGCTTCAACAGGTTAGTGATCATCACGGACGTGGTTTTGCAGTCAGTGCAATGTTTACAAATGCGGAGTAGGCAGATGCACATTTGATATATGGATTAGCACGGGGCAATAGCCGTGGCGCGGTACGTTTGTATCTAGACAGATTTCCAGAACGAAGGTGTCCCGACAGGAAGACGTTCGAAGCAATTGATCGGCGTTTTAGGGAGCACGGAACATCCAGCCTATGACTCGCGACTGGGGAAGACCTAGAACGACGAGGACACCTGCAATGGATGAGGCAATTCTTCGTGCAGTTGACGATAACCCTAATGTCAGCGTCAGAGAAGTTGCTGCTGTACAAGGTAACGTTGACCACGTCACTGTATGGAGAGTGCTATGGGAGAACCAGTTGTTTCCGTACCATGTACAGCGTGTGCAGGCACTATCAGCAGCTGATTGGCCTCCACAGGTACACTTCTGCGAATGGTTCATCCAACAATGTGTCAATCCTCATTTCAGTGCAAATGTTCTCTTTACGTATGAGGCTTCATTCCAACGTGATCAAATTGTAAATTTTCACAATCAACATGTGTGGGCTGACGAGAATCCGCACCCAATTGTGCAATCACGTCATCAACACAGATTTTCTGTGAACGTTTGGGCAGGCATAGTTGGTGATGTTTTGATTGGGCCCCATGTTCTTCCACCTACGCTCAATGGAGCACGTTATCATGATTTCATGTGGGATACTCTACCTGTGCTGCTAGAACATGTGCCTTTGCAAGTATGACACAACATGTGGTTCATGCACGATGGAGCTCCTGCACATTTCAGTCGAAGTGTTCGTACGCTTCTCAACAACAGAGCCGGTGACCGATGGATTGGTAGAGGCGGACCAATTCCATGGCCTCCACGCTCTCCTTACCTCAACCCTCTTGACTTTCATTTATGGGGGCATTTGAAAGCTCTTGTCTACGCAACCCCGGTACCAAATGTAGAGACTCTTCGTGCTCGTATTGTGGACGGCTGTGATACAATACGCCATTTTCCAGGGCTGAATGAGCGCATCAGGGATTCCATGCGACGGTGGGTGGATGCATGTATCCTCGCTAACGGAGGACATTTTGAACATTTCCACTGACAAAGTGTTTGAAGTCACGCTGGTACGTTCTGTTGCCGTGTGTTTCCATTCCATGATTAATGTGATTTGTCCGCAGCTCGTGGTCGTGCGGTAGCGTTCTCGCTTCCCACGCCCGGGTTCCCGGGTTCGATTCCCGGCGGGGTCAGGGATTTTCTCTGCCTCGTGATGACTGGGTGTTGTGTGATGTCCTTAGGCTAGTTAGGTTTAAGTAGTTCTAAGTTCTAGGGGACTGATGACCATAGATGTTAAGTCCCGTAGTCCTCAGAGCCATTTGAACCATTAATGTCATTTGAAGAGCAGTAGTAAAATGAGCTCTAACATGGAAAGTAAGCTTTTCCGGACACATGTCCACATAACATATTTTCTTTCTTTGTGTGTGAGGAATGTTTCCTGAAAGTTTGGGCGTACATTTTTGTAACACCCTGTATATTTTCAAGGAAATTCTACACATTTGTGGGGAAAAAAGACGTTGACTTTTACTCTCAATTCATGTAACTGCTAACATTAATTCCGACCGGAGATTTGAAAAATGGTGCCAAAGCGTGCTTTATTTTTTCCCGTTCTGTTTCCCGCGATGTCCACACAACCACTCCACCACCTGTTTCCTTCATACTCTGCGAACTTCCCTGACGAAGCACTCGAGTTGCAGGAAATCTAGAGCAATAAACACGATGGAGCTGCCTCTGCCCGCTCGTCCAGCGCGGGTAGTGCTCCGGCGAGGGCGGCGTGGATGGCGGAGGCGGGGTGGCGGCGGTCTTTTATTCATGGGCCCCCGGGGGCGGCTGAAGCTGCCAACCAGCGGAGAAGCAAGGCGCGTGTCGGGAATTCGTGCCGGCTACGTGGCGCGCACGTGGCGAAATGGCCGTTGCCGTGATGTCTGCCACAGATGCAACACCAAGACACACTACGCCGTCCATAAACACAACAAGCTTACCGGGGCTAGCAGTTTTGCGCTCCCTGCACAACGAAAAGTCTTAAACAACTCAGTGCCGAAACACGACTTGCGTATAAGTTTACGGGAACTAGACTGCAAAGTCATGTTCCTCAACCCCTCCTGCTCAACCAGGGGGTGGGTTTCAACTTCGAAAAATCATGGAAACCACTCATTTCACGCATGTGCTCTCAAAGGAAATATTGCTCTAAGTCATCACTTCCCGGATTTCCAACATATGCCACCCAGAATAGTCAACTTCATATCTCGTAAGCACTGTCCATTTGTTACTTTGGCACTTGCTTTGTTCTACACATTGCTGCAATTTTTTTCCTATAACTGACGTTGTTGTTAGCAGTAGTGTTGTTTGTGATGCATGCGCCTTTAGTCCACAGTATGATGTAAACTGATCTAAAAACCTTGCAAGCGACTGGCTCTGATAAAGTGAGCAAGGTTGTGCTCCGATATATCGGATCAAGAGTTTATAATGTCTTGGATGCACGTCCTAAAGATGATGGAGTACAGTTTTGTACTTCCCTCAAAGCTGTTTTATAGGTGACCTCATTTTCTGGTATTCCTTTAGAGCTAGTGCCCAGAAGAATATGCTGTTAGCGACGTAGAGGTCAGTGAGTGGATCGTAATTGTTTCAAATATTTCAGGCCTTGTGTAGGACTGGCTAATTGCTTCTAGACTGCGCGAAGGGTAGCAAAATGACAGAAACTTTTACAGCCTTGGGTTTCTGTACGTTGCTAGGCTTGACTGACTGCTGTAGCTACTGCAGTGAACATGGTGCGCGCATTTGCCAGAGACGGTACGTATTTCATAGACACTACAGTAGTCAAAGGCAAATCGAACTCCAACATCAGTTCTATAGCTCGCGGTGTGGACGGCATCTGAATAAACATATTTCTGGAGGAAGTCTTTCTTTTAAACTTACTTCTGCTTACGGAATATTCGTACGAAAGGAAAGACCTTGCTCTAAATGCTTGTCAACATTTATGTGCTGAAATTCGTTAAAGACAGGAGGAAGTAACTGATATGCGCCTAAAAGAAAGGACTGCCTGAAATTAGCACTCAGACTTAGGAGCGTGTCAAACCTGCTGCCGTTGACTGGACGATGTTGTGTGAGTCAGTTTTAATTACATTTACTCTCCAAGTAATACGAGGTGATATGTTCCTTTTCTTTGTTTAAAATCACCACTTGTACCCCGAAAATATCACTTTTCTAAGAGAAATCTGTCCAGAATCTGTTCAGAACTGTGACGCTTTTTGTCACATGTTTTTACGGGGAAACAGCTTAAGAGAATTTCGAAAAACTTTCGAATAAATCATGCAAAACAAATAGATTTCATTCCTTTGGAATTCTAAAATCATTGAACGTAGCAGCAAGTAAACAACTATTCAGGTTTGTCTGTAGAATCTGTTAGATTAGAGACATAACATTAGACATTCGGGAAAATATCATCCACAAAATCCCGAAGATTGTACGGACAGTCAAGTCTGAGAATAATCGCAAGATCAGGTTAATATCTCACGCCTCGAAGTTACTGACAGGGATAATATATATAAGAATGAAGAAGGAAATTGACGATATAACAGACAACAAATGTAAACAAACCTGACAAGCAATTCTGACGTTGCGACTACAACGTTAGCAGACTCACGAAAAATAAAGATACGTTGATAGGAACTGGACACACATAAAAAGCTACTGACAACGTAACATGCCACAAAATGTCTGAAAGTCTGAGAAAAATTACGAGTGAGCTGTTGCGAAAGACGGGTAATATACGGTATATACAAGAAACACGAAGGAAAATAACATTAGAAGACCAATAAGGAAGTGTCTGGATTAAAAATGGTGTATGAGGGGAATGAAGTCTCTTGCCTCTACTTTCCAATCTGTATACTGAAGAAGGAATTACAGAAACGAAAGCAAGGTTCGGGAGTGGAATCAAAATTCTGGGAGAAAAGATATCAATGATAAGATTAATTGATCATATTGCTACCTTCAGTGAAAGTAAAGAAGAATTATAGGGCTTCTGCAACGGGATGAACAGTGTAATGAACACATAATGTGGACTCAGAGTTTATAGAACAAATATGGGAGTAGTGTAGTGCGGAAGAAATGAGATTAGCGATGGACTTAACGTCAGAATTGCTGGCCACAATGTACACGAACTGTAGGAATTCTTCTACCTTGGAAGAAAGAAACACGTGACGGACGATGCATGGAGAACAGAAAAAGCAAGCTAGCACAGGCGAAGAGGAATTTTTGGCCAAAAGATGTCTACTAATATAAAAAATGGGCCTGACTTTGAAGACGAAATTACTAATGATGTATGTTTCCAGCACACCATTTTATAGCAATGAATCATTTAGTACAGAACAGAATCCACCTGTTTGAGATCTGGTGATACAGAAAAATGTTGGAGATTACTCACTGACCCTGAGAAGACTGGAAGGTATGGAAAACGCTGCCAACAAGAAGGAGCAGGATGACAGGATGAGTATTAAGGTATTACAAAATAATTTCCATTGTGCTAGAGGGAGCAGTAGAGGGCTAAAAAATGTATTGGAAGTCAGAGCCTGGAGAACATTCAACAAATAACTGAGGAGTTTGGCTGGAACTGCTGCTCTGAAATGAAAAAGCTATCACAAGACAGGCTGAATCAAATCACTCGGAATACTGACCAGTCAAATAAATTAAATAACTTACGTAAGAATATGTTCATGGCATTTCCTCTCAGTGAAGTTTTGATACCACCTCATTCGTTTATTTTTGCCTGTCATATGTGTATGTACGAGAAGGCTCACTGACCGTCCGTCAAAAAAGTTAGAAGACTGATTTTAGTCGTGGCGTATGAGCGTCGTCAGCGCAGTAACTACGGTGGCAGCCTGAATTAACAGCTGTAAACAGCAGATATGCATTCGAATGGCCATTTGTGAGCAGGCCGTGTGAAGTGAAAGGGCAGACGTAGCGTGACAGGTTTGCTGAGTCATAAATTACAAACTTGGTTGTGACTTTCGGCAGTTCTCTACGCTCGTTTAGATACCTCATGGGCTGATTAGTCAGCACCACTTCAGAAAATGACACACGCAAAACATGAAATAATACAGAAACCATGGGCAACAGAAGAAATACATCAGTTGATTGATGAAAGGAGGAAGTACAAACATGTTCCGGGAAAATCAGGAATACAGAAATTAAAGTCGCTGAGGAACGAAATAAATAGGAAGTGCAGGGAAGCTAAGACGAAATGGCTGCAGGAAAAATGTGTAGACATCGAAAAAGATATGATTGTCGGAAGGACAGACTCAGCATACAGGAAAGTCAAAACAACCTTTGGTGACATTAAAAGCAACGGTGGTAACATTAAGAGTGCAACGGGAATTCCACTGATAATTGCAGAAGAGAGAGCAGATAGGTGGAAAGAATACATTGAAAGCTTCTATGAGGGTGAAGATTTGTCTGATGTGATAGAAGAAGAAACAGAAGTCGATTTAGAAGAGATAGGGGATCCAGTATTAGAATTGGAATTTAAAAGAGCTTTGGAGGACTTACGGTCAAATAAGGCAGAAGGGATAGATAATATTCCATCAGAATTTCTAAAATCATTGGGGGAAGTAGCAACAAAACGACTATTCACGTTGGTGTGTAGAATATATGAGTCTGGCGATGTACCATCTGACTTTCGGAAAAGCATCACCCACGCAATTCCGAAGACGGCAAGAGCTGACAAGTGCGAGAATTATCGTACAATCAGCTTCATGCATCGAAGCTGCGTACAAGAATAATATACAGAAGAATGGAAAAGAAAATTGAGAATGCGCTAGGTGACGATCAGTTTGGCTTTAGGGAAAGGAAAGGGACGAGAGAGGCAATTCTGACATTACGGCTAATATTGGAAGCAAGGCTAAAGAAAAATCAGGACACTTTTATAGGGTTTGTCGACCTGGAAAAAGCGTTCGACAATATAAAATTGTGCAAGCTGTTCGAGATTCTGAAAAAAGTAATATCAAATACCGGCCTTAATTTGAGGAAGAAATTTCTGAGGATGTACGTCTGGAGTACAGCATTGTATGGTAGTGAAACATGGACTGTGGGAAAACCGGAACAGAAGAGAATCGAAGCATTTGAGATGTGGTGCTATAGACGAATGTTGAAAATTAGGTGGGCTGATAAGGTAAGGAATGAGGAGGTTCTACGCAGAATCGGAGAGGAAAGGAATATGTGGAAAACACTGATAAGGAGAAGGGACAGGATGAAAGGACATCTGCTAAGACATGAGGGAATGACTTCCATGGTACTAGATGGAGCTGTAGAGGGCAAAAACTGTAGAGGAAGACAGAGATTGGAATATCTCAAGCAAATAATTGAGGACGTAGGTTGCAAGTGCTATTCTGAGATGAAGAGGTTAGCACAGGAAAGGAATTCGTGGCGGGCCGCATCAAACCAGTCAGTAGACTAATGACCAAAAAAAAAAAAAAAAAAAAAAAAAAAAAAAAATACACAATGTAGTTTACTCGAATTGGAGACAGATTCAGGATAATTTACGGTATGGCGTCCATATAAGTATACTATATTCAAAATGAAAGTTATGTGGTAGAAAACTAGAGAGATTCCCTATTTGATAAGGTATGTGTTTCTCCTGCGAACCCTACACAGGGTAATTACGTAACTAATCTAAATCGCGATGGAAAGTGAAATTTTTGGCATATACGATGCTTTGCTATAAGGAAAGCTCAGTGTCAACATATCTGAATCCTTACAGTTTGCTGAATATTCCACCAGTGGGTACGCAAACAACTATTTCACTTATTGATATGTCTTCCGTCCTCACGAAGAAGTTATTTTGTGTGCTTCATAACAATAATTTGAACTGACATGTGGCTTTCGGTTTTCGTATACCAACTGCCAAGTACTTATAAATGTAGCGACTGTCGTCTCAGGATTATCTGTACAGCTATGAGAACATCTCAGTTGTAAGGAAGAACTTCGTGAACTGCGATTGTATCTCGCCGTCAAAAGTTTCCTCATTTATGCTGATGCTGTACCCCGCTCACGAGATAAAAGAGACCAGATACTTACTAGGTGTAGACAACGGCTTAAGAGAAAAAGTTTCTCTTCTTTGTCGCTGGATTATATGCTAATAAATTCATAACTCTTGTTTTGCAGCAGACACGGGCTTGGAGGGTATTACATTCCAGACTAACTTCTCTTTATCAGAAGTTTACCTTCCGTTCTTACTCAATTAACGTGTATTTGAACACCTGAATGTTTTTCTACGAATGAAACTTTACAGAAACCTCAGAGACAAACTCAGCCTAATGCTTTCCAACAAGAGTAGGATATGTTCCAATAACACATCTGAAGCATTCTTTATTCAGTTTTCCGCTCGGTGCAAAAACCAAATCAGCATCATCCGTTCTTGAAGAAAGACGTGTAAATTCCGTAGACTGGCAAACGTTGTATATTAGTTGTTCTGTGGTAAATCTCACAGAAAATTACCTACGTAATGCTGGTTTGACATCTAGTGTAGCTCGACTGAAAATAATATTGGAAGGAGGCGTTAGTAATCTTGTTGGCATGGAAACCCTGGTTTCTTTTGTAGCTTCGAGTAATGTTCGTTTTCTTGTTATTGACTTTAAGGATTAAGCTTATAGCTTAGTCAATCTCATAAAGGCTACCTTTTAATTGGTCACGCTTTATCTCTGTTTTCATAAGGTCTGTAGTGTGTTAAATGTCTACTCTTTCAGCCCCTTTCTTTCGATGTGCTTCTTCCATTTTGTTATACGCGTTCTATTTTTTCATTAATGGAAAACGTATGTAACTCTTCTTTCTATTTCAGAATTCTTTATTTTAAGCCTCAGGGCACATCCTTCTCCTTTTCATAAAAAAGTCTTTCAGTTTACCGCATCCTTCTTTGGTCTGTTTTAGTTATTATCCAGGTCAAACTTCTGTATGTGATTAAAAGTGCTGTCATTGCTGTGAAAAATTTGGCTTCGTGTCTCCCCCGACTATATTGGCTAATGTTCTACTTAAGAGCCACATAAGATTTAAAACTTGTTTAATTTACTAGAGATGCCATTACCATATTCATGACTTGTAATAATAGTAATAGCTTATGGTAATAGCTGGAAGTGAGATACCTGTTCAGCTGGTTTTCCATTTAGCATTGGGCATTAAGCATTAGAACGCAATGGATATTTTCCTTTAAAAGCCATAACTTTGGTTATATTTTCAAGTTACAGAGCTCACTTATGAAGTAGAGCAAATTATAAATCATCCTCGGCTTTTTTTAATGAAATTATTTGATCTTTCGCAAACAGTGTTGTCTCTGTGAATCCGTTTTATTCCTCAGTTAACTTCACGTTTCTCTTATCTATTAATGTCATCAATAAGTGTATGAAATAAAGTGGGTTAGAGACGGAACAATCGCCATACTCTCTTGTTAATTGTTATTGGTCCAGTTCTCTCTTTGCCTGCTTTAATTAAAATTTCGTAATTTAAATACAAGCATATTTTCATTTTAAATAAATGTTTAGGACAACCTCGTCTCTCCATTATACTCCACATTATATTCCTATTCACTCTATCAAAGACTTTTTCACAAAATATCAATGCAGTATGAGTTTCCAGATTCTGTTCTTGGCTCTTTTCAGTTTTTTGCTGAAACCTTCGTGTTCCTCCTGTAAGAGAGCATCAGCTACTATTTCTTGTCCGTTATTAATAAATCATGCAAATGATTCATAGCTAGATTTCGACTGACTAGTTCCTCCGCAATTTTCACAAACATTTCCAGCTTCTTTTTTATACAGTTATATTACTTCCGCCACTCACCAAGACTGGCGTTATTATCTTCGGTACCAACATTTATTTAATAAATTCAACAGCCTCAACATTTGACAAGTTTCTCATTAATATTATTTTAGTAGCCTCTCAGTCAAACATCGTACTAGTTCTTGCACTCAGATAACTGAATATAATGAAATTCACACGACATCGATCGAGGAGCAAACAAGCGAATCATTAACTCCATCAAAGCTTTTGAATGTATAATATGGTCTGCGACATACCCACTGTATGGTAACTCGTAATTCATCCCTACAATTTCCTACAAGATTTAATGAATTAAAGATGTACGCAGTACCATTTCTGTTGTTAATAATATTTAATCATTTTCCGTTTCTAATTATCCTATAAAAATGACATTTTTAATTCACGCATGAAATTGTTGACAAAGCTGTGTTAAACTTCAATCCGAAGTAAATTTAAGACCCCGGATCCACAGCTGTGGACGAATTCGATTTCTAAGAATTTTATTAGACGTCGATCACGTAGTTCCGAGTACCTCTCATGAAATGTCCATTTTCTTGAAGAGTATAATTACCGGAGCTGTTCTTTTTTGGGTACAACTTTATTTAAAATACATTTTAAGCAAGCTCAACAAAGGATTACTAACCTGCTGGAGACGTCGCGTTAATATCGTGAACACTGCCGCTAGTCTATGGCCAGTAAGAGTGTCCTGAATTTTCTTCCGGTACTCCATACCGAGATCATATCACTCACAGATGAGTAGACCTGTAGAGCTACTACATTACAGGTATTTTCATGGGCGTGTATCATGTGCTCTTCCTCATAGCCCCAGCCATTTACCATAGGACAGAGATTGGGTGGTTCAGCTAGCCAGTCGGGGTGTGATGGGATGCCGGAGTGTTCGTCACACCATGAATGTACGCGTGCACCTCTGTGATCGCAGGTGTCGCCATCCTCAAAGACGAGAGTATTCACACCATATTTATCATGAAGATATAGAAAAAAATATCAAAGCTCGGTCACCGAGAATGCCGAAACTAAATCATGTTAATACGAGGTGCATTCAAGTTCTAAGGCCTCCGATTTTTTTCTAATTAACTACTCACCCGAAATCGATGAAACTGGCGTAACTTCTCGACGTAATCACCTTGCAGACGTACACATTTTTCACAACGCTGATGCCGTGATTCCATGCCAGCGGCGAAGGCTTCTTTAGGAGTCTGTTTTGACCACTGGAAAATCGCTGAGGCTATAGCAGCACGGCTGGTGAATGTGCGGCCACAGAGAGTGTCTTTCATTGTTGGGAAAAGCCAAAAGTCACTAGGAGCCAGGTCAGGTGAGAAGGGAGCATGAGGAATCACTTAAAAGTTGTTATCACGAAGAAACTGTTGCGTAACGTTAGCTCGATGTGCGGGTGCGTTGTCTTGGTGAAACAGCACACGCGCAGCCTTTCCCGGACGTTTTTGTTGCAGTGCGGGAAGGAATTTGTTCTTCAAAACATTTTCGTAGGATGCACATGTTACCGTAGTGCCCTTTGGAACACAGTGCGTAAGGATTACGTCATCGCTGTCCCAGAACATGGACACCATAATTTTTTCAGCACTGGCGGTTACCCGACATTTTTTTGGTGGTGGTGAATCTGTGTGCTTCCATTGAGCTGACTGGCGCTTTGTTTCTGGATTGAAAAATGGCATATACGTCTCATCCATTGTCACAACTGACGAAAAGAAAGTCCCATTCATGCTGTCGTTGCACGTCAACATTGCTTGGCAACATGCCACATGGGCAGCCATGTGGTCGTCCGTCAGCATTCGTGGCACCCACCAGGATGACACTTTTCGCATTTTCAGGTCGTCATGCAGGATTGTGTGCACAGAACCCACAGAAATTCCAACTCTGGAGGCGATCTGTTCAACAGTCATTCGGCGATCCCCCAAAACAATTCTCTCCACGATCATGTCATCAGACCGGCTTGTGCGAGCCCGAGGTTGTTTCAGTTTGTTGTCACACGATGTTCTGCCTTCATTAAACTGTCGCACACATGAACGCACTTTCGATACATCCATAACTCCATCACCACTTGTCTCCTTCAACTGTCGATGAATTTCAATTGGTTTCACACCACGAAAATTCAGAAAACGAACGATTGCACGCTATTCAAGTAAGGAAAACGTCGCCATTTTAAGTATTTAAAACAGTTCTCATTCTCGCCCCTGGCGGTAAAATTCCATCTGCCGTACGGTGCTGCCATCTCTAGGACGTATTGACAATGAACGCGGCCTCATTTTAAAACAATGCGCATGTTTCTATCTCTTTCCAGTCCGGAGAAAAAAAATCGGAGGCCTTAGAACTTGAATGCACCTCGTAACCAACGTAACGTGTATTAGACAGCCAGATCACGGTAGGAAATACACACTCCCCCCCCCTCCCCCCTCCCTCTCACCAAATATCACACGACCACCTCAGTGTGAGTAATTATCCTTTTAAAAGCAAATCCAACTGTCCAGGACGTTTACATTGCTTACCGCATATAGATTTTCCACGACTCCATGATGAGGTTGCAAAAGTATTACAGTATTTCGATGAATGTACATGTCTGAATGACGTTTTTGCGATTACGAAAATAAATAAACCATGATTAAATGGGAACACAAGTGCAAAAATCTCATAAATTTTCTTCGTCGGTCTAACCGCTGTCAGTTTATACCAGATAAAAGTTACATTATGCCTCCAAGGCGCCAAAAATAATTAGAAGCTACTGAAAATTCGTTTTGTTTGTGATCTATGTTGTTGAAGAGCGTGAAATATAAAATCGAGATGTACACAGTGTGACTGCATTGCCATTTAAATGCGGTGTGTTAGAAGTTTCCCCCTCATCCCGACGGCGTGCCGTGGGGGTGAGGGAAGAGTGTAGCAAATCTTGAGCTCCATGGCAATCATGCCAGGGGACCATTCGCAAACTGAATACTTGGTCCCCTCTGCATTAGCATAATCCACAGATGTCAAAGAAACTTAATCTGTATAGAGTATTATCGTTAAAATATCACTATACGGCTTAATGCTATTTACGCTTATGTTATCTAAAGTTAATCATACTAATTAGTAACGAAGATTCTGTATTGAAGAAACCTAATGCCTCCTCAATATCACAATGCAGCTGTTATTTTCCCCCAGTCAGTAACTTAATATTTGATCTCCGTATTTTGTAATGAAAATATTTTTAAATCTTCAACAACTGAGTCCTGTTTGTAGTACATTAGTATCTGCCATACGACTTTGTGACATAGCTTCTTGAGCTGCTTGCTAAGTATAATTCTTTTTTTATCCCGCCTGGATAGGTGGCGCGTGGATCTGCTCCTTTGCACTGTTTCTGCAAAATAGGCCGAGAGTGAAGGACAGGAGTAGGAGCAGAGAAAGGTGAAGTACTTCGGTACTGCCTGTACATTTTACAAGTTTACTAAAAAATGTTGTTGTTGTTGTTGTTGTTGTTGTTGTTGTCTTCAGTCCTGAGACTGGTTTGATGCACCTCTCCATGCTACTCTATCCTGTGCAAGCTTCTTCATCTCCCAGTACTTACTGCAGCCTACATCCTTCTGAATCTGCTCTTGGTCTCCCTCTACGATTTTTACCCTCCACTCTGCCTTCCAACGCTAAAATTGTGATCCATTGATGCATCAGAACATGTCCTACGAACTGGTCCCTTCTTCTTGTCAAGTTGTTCCACAAACTCCTCCCCAATTCTATTCAATACCTCCTCATCAGTTACGTGATCTACCCATCTAATTTTCAACATTCTTCTGTAGCACCACATTTCGAAAGCTTCTATTCTCTTCTTGTCCAAATTATTTATCTTCTATGTTTCACTTCCATACATGGCTACACTCCAAACCATTACTTTCAGAAACGACTTCCTGTCACTTAAATCTATACTCGATGTTAACAAATTTCTCTTCTTCAGAAACGCTTTCCTTGCCATTGCCACTCTACATTTTATAGCCTCTCTACTTCGACCATCATCAGTTATTTTGCTCCCCAAATAGCAAAACTCGTTTGCTACTTTAAGTGTCTCATTTCCTAATCTAATTCCCTCAGCATCACCCGACTTAATTCTACTACATTCCATTATCCTCGTTTTTCTTTTGTTGATGTTCATCTTATATCCTCCCTTCAAGACACCATTCATTCCGTTCAACTGCTCTTCCAAGTCCTTTGTTGTCTCTGACAGAATTACAATGTCATCGGCGAACCTCAACATTTTTATTTCTTCTCCATGGATTTTAAAACCTACTCCCAATTTTTCTTTTTTTCCCTTTACTGCTTGCTCAATATACAGATTGAATAACATCGGGGACTGGCTACAACTCTGTCTCACTCCCTTCCCAACCGCTGCTTCCCTTTCATGCCCCTCGACTCTTATAACTGCCATCTGGTTTCTGTACAAATTGTAAATAGCCTTTCGCTCCCTGTATTTTATCCCTGCCATCTTTAGAATTTGAAAGAGAGTATTCCAGTCAACATTGTCGAAAGCTTTCTCTAAGTCTACAAATGCTAGAAACGTAGGTTTGCCTTTCCTTAATCTATTTTCTATGATAAGTCGTAGAGTCAGTATTGCCTCACGTGTTCCAACATTTCTGCGGAATCCAGACTGATCTTCCCCGAGGTCGGCTCCTACCAGTTTTTCCATTCGTCTGTAAACAATTCGCGTTAGTATTTTGCAGCAGTGACTTATTAAACTGATAGTTTGGTAATTTTCACATCTGTCAACACCTGCTTTCTTTGGGATTGGAATTATTATACTCTTCTTGATGTCTGAGGGTATTTTACCTGTCTCATACATCTTGCTCACCAGATGGTAGAGTTCTGTCAGGACTGGCTCTCCCAAGGCCGTCAGTAGTTCCAGTGGAATGTTGTCTACTCCCGGGTCCTTGTTTCGACTCAGGTCTTTCAGTGCTCTGTCAAACTCTTCACGCAGTATCGTGTCTCCCATTTCTTCTTCATCTACATCCTCCTCAATTTCCATAATATTGTCCTCAAGAACATCGCCCTTGTATAAACCCTCTATATACTCCTTTCACCTTTCTCCTTTCCCTTCTTTGCTTACAACTGCTTTAAACTAAAAAAATATGAGTACATAAATGGTTACTTAACTTTGGCTGAGATGAGCATGTAGGTGCGAAGCCGTACAGGTATGAAAGTTAACAGCTACTAGAAGTTACAAAGGAAAAATCTGTAGTGGCTCGCCCACTATGAAATGGAAACCATGTTGCTTGATCGTCTGCTCGTGATCAAATGTGCTCAGTGTGGAGCGGCGCTCGTCAAGCTCCACAGCGTCGGCTGGGGGGCGCTGTGGTCGACGTTGTTCGTCCGCTCTCGTAGTGCCAGCCTATGAGAGCTATCGACAACATAGTATTCATGTTCTTTCGAATTTGTAAGGATTCCGAGCTTCTTATCTTATGTTGGATGGAAGCTTATAGGATATCTTACCAACGAAGTACATAACTCCAACGAAAGCTTCGACAGGAGGGCGAAGCCCACATGAGAACTTTTTTGTCTCGTACTGCAACTTCTTACATCACATTTCAGTCGAGATTGATTTGTCTAATCAGCAACAAAACGACAATAACCAAGGATGTATTGGGAAGTGAGTGACCGAATGCCACGATTCTGAAAGAGGCTTTTGCAAGGTGTACGGTTATCTACTTTAAAAAATTGTTGTACTAATCGCTTTTGCTGGTCAATCATTTTATTTCACTCAGGTGCAGTACTGCAAAAAAGGAATTCATAAAATAAAAGGAAATGGTAGTAACTAAAATAAGCCATATGAGCCTTGGGCTCTTGCCGTGCTAACCGCCTTTTCACAGGTACAGCACTTCAGCACAGCTGATCATGCGAGCTGCCTTGCACTCACACCACAGCAGTGAGCAACAACTTATCGTTCCAGGTGGCCCATTTGTGAGTTTTGTGGCAAATTTATTTTCAAGACTGTCGTATTAATGAGAAATGACAATGATATTCGACATAATGAGAACTGACAACAAAATTCAGTACCTCTTTTAATATTTTGATGTAGCAAGGAACGGAGCAGCTAAGTAAGAAACGTGATATTTTTTACGAATGCTGCAGCCCGGTAATGATTGCCGTCTTAGACCGAAATTTAAATTGACCAATTTATATTTTGTTGCTATTTTATTTGCACGTTAAACATAGAGACACAGAATGACAGTGAATATCACTTATTTGGTTTTTCAATAAAGGATCAATGACTGGTACCACTTTTCGAGGAATGATAATTCGAGGCTCCTAAGCTGAAGTCTGCCAGTGAGCTTCTGTAGGTAGATTTGGGTCACTTCATTGCGAAGAAAAAGCTGCATGTACATATAAGTCTAAACATCGACATAATAGCAGCTGCAGAGTTCAAAAGTTGCGAAAATTTACAGTGAGGAAACAGAAGTCTTAAAGACTAAATTTGCTACGAAACTAATAACGCAGACGTCACGCAGTAGGTGTATACGTTTTAACTGTAGCCGAGTTTCGACACTGTCAATGTAACCTGGAAATCAGTGAAACTGCTCGAGCCTTTACAAGCTGAAAAGCATGGGTAACTTGTTCGAACGAGAGTCATTCGCTGAACGTTCCTCTTGAAAAAGAAAATGTGTTTTCATAGTGAAAATTGTTGAGACGTTTATTTCTCTGCTCCCTTATGACGAACATATTCTTCACTCTTATGACTTAAAAGAAAGTCATTTTTGTTGTTTTCAAAGTTCGGTAGCACATTAATAGAACACCAAGTGTTCGAAAACAGCATCACATACAATGAACATATGGACTACATATCCTGCACTGATACGCTGACGATGTGTCTGGCAGTTTTTCAGTGCCTACCCCGACCATCATGCTACTTTTCACCGTTTTCAAAACAGATACTTTCCATGTAGGGGGAAGACTCCACCTTATAACTTCAATTTTTTAAAAAATTTGTGGCTAGTTCACATCTTTAAATGTTTACTTTTAGATCACAATCGACTTACAAGCACGTCTAAGAAATGTTTGGAATACGGATTGATAAAGGGTTGTGGCACACGGGAAGACGCTGAACATAATTTTGGCTTGTAGCACATCAACTACAATCATCTTTACCCCGGGGAAAACTGAAGGAAACAATTCGCAGCCAGTTGTTGGAAATCAGTTGCTTTGCCTATTTACTGAGTAAAGATAAATTTAGAGAATACACTGAAGTCCTGTTCACTACACGAAACAAGCCCGAAGGAAACAGGCATTGGCTTACAATCAGATATCCCTACCGCTACACCTCCTCAAGAAGACCGAGAGTAGATTTTTATTAAGAAAAAGGTTGCCATGACATTGAAATTAGAAGAAAAATCGTGACACAATTAGGAAGGGAAAAATTAATGGTGATGGACAACTTAAATGTGTGTGTGTCTCCTAGTAAAATTTACATTTTGATAGAATGTTTAAATCCATTTTACCACCATAACTTTGTTCTTCTAAGCTCAGTGCCAACTTTTTTGTTGCAAACATTAACCAGCATGAATCAAATTTTTACAGGAAGTACTCTTGATGTGTTATCATACTTCTAACCATTAATATAATCGAAAATTCATTTCGTTTTTTTATCATCATATTTATGTACCGGTAATTAAAGATAATTTAGGGCTGAATTTTTAAATAATCGCTGAAACAAATTATTAATATTTCTAAAAAAATTAATACACAGAACCGTTGATGTACGCCTTGTGAATGTACAGTACTTGCAAATACTGGCATGTGAAAATTGTGGTGCATGTACCAAAAGCTGGTTTTCAACATTAGCGTTAGAATCATATTAAAACTCAGAACTCGAGAAACAATGACATTATGGACTTCAGAACTATGCTACTCCAACGTCTTTACATAACAGACACGATTTCCAAATTTTATTGTTATCGGCAAAGTAGAAGAAAGGTTAAATTTTTGGACGGATTCTCCCCCTAAGAATGGCCGAACTGCATGTCATTTGCCTGCGTTTCCGTTGCAAAGATTTTGTATTTGGTGTCCACCAATATAGATTTTGATGCTATGCTGCGCTTATCCCCTAGAAAAGCCTCTGAGATATTCTTGTCAGTCTTTATTGGGATATATATTTCAAATTTCAAGAGATATGTACCCAACTTCATGTCGTCTCCGGGGAACAGCACGAAGAGATAGTCTCTTTCGTCACACATGATATTTATTTACAATATTTATTAGACTGCCAATGATTACATTAAACTACTTCCCAAAATTTACAAATTTTTCAATGGGTCTGACGTTTTCTTCGGCACTGCAACTTCCGTGCGTGGCCCACACAAGTCATAAAGCGGTTCTAGGCGCTCAGTCCGGAGCCGCGCGACTGCTCCGGTCGCAGGTTCGAATCCTGCCTCGGCCATGGATTTGTGTGATGTCCTTAGGTTTAAGTAGTTCTAAGTTCTAGGGGACTGATGACCATAAATGTTAAGTCCCATAGTGCTCAGAGCCAGCCAAGTCAGAAACGATTTTAAGTTTTCATCAGTTTCCAGTTTCTTTGAAGCCTTTGCAACTGTGTCGTAAGTCTTCATTGCTGACTTTTCTTTTTCTTTTGGCATCAAAGTTTAAAATTGGTCGATCAAATTGGTCACCATGGTGCTCTGCTTATTCTTGAAGTACTGAGTAAAAATTCGGATGAACTGTTGATATTAATGTTTTTATTCTTCGTTTTTTTTATTCTTTGGTTTTAAGGCTTGCGTTTCTGAATACACAGTCAACCGTCGTCCAATATTTCCAGGGAAGATGTGCTAGAACAAAACACATTCTTATGTGACAGTGTGTTTCCTCGTTTTCCTTCTAGGCTGGAACGAGGCCGCAGCACGCAAGTTGTTTCCACAAATATTGATTAAAATGATAAATGCAACCAGAAATATGTGCTCCAGTGAACAAACTGTTAGCTGCTTGGACGACGGAAATTTCGAAGTCCATCATCAGAGATGCAGGTTCCATCCAGGAACGTTTGTTCTAATAGCTTTAAAAATTTTGTTATGTTTCCGCTTTTTATTTGGCAACAGAGCGTAATCAACTGGAACGGTGTTTGTTTCGTCCCAAGAAGTATTAAGAGCGGCGAGGAGTATAAACGTCTGTCCATACTGCTTGCTACAACTCTTGAACGTTACGTCCAGAAAGAATGATTCTCAGTTTGACAACTAACCGTTTTCCTTTCCGCTGGCAAACCCCAGAATTCTGCCTTCGGTTCTCTGTTATCATCTGCAAGTAAAATGTTGTTGCCATTATTTATCTACATATTTTTTCTTTGAAGAATATTCCCGCAGAATCGGTGCGATCTTGTGTAGTTCCCATATATTTTCTTCTAATACAACTTAACCATTGTTTCGTACTTCTGTGTTATGGTAACGATGCTACTAAGTCGTAGCCTTGACGGAAGAGCTGCCTTACTTCTCCAACGTAAACTGATTAATCTGTATAGTCTGTCGCTTCTTTGCGCCTACAAAATATGTTCGCACTTCATTTGTTGCTTCAAATTCATGGCTATCTAACCCTAAAACTGCGTTACTTTTTGTGGATGGTTTTCCTTTGCATTTATTCTTTTTACAGTTTACACAACGCCATTAACTCACTTCATATTTGTTTGTATAGTTCACTATATACTGATTTTCGTTGTAAATCAGTAAAGGCTTCCATCTGGTGGTCGCAGCCAACTCCATTGTCTCAGCACTGAAGCACAGAACGCGAGTCGACAGTTAGAGTTCAATTACAGACTGATCTCTGGGCGAAAATCACGCACATTACGAACTGGTCTGGGAATAGGGAACTTTGTGCAGGAAATGAGCTTTGGCCTTCTCCAGAATACGTCGCAGATAACCGCTGACAGGCCAGTGTATCCTACTTCTGAAACACCCTGCCCACTACCTACAGTGTCCTGGACTCCGTGCAAATGTCAACACATTCCCTGTCCGTACAACTGTCACTCCGTGCAAATGTCACTACCTCCCATATGTACCTGGCGCGCCAGCAGCCAATGGCTTCTCCGCGGTCATTTCCGGTGCTGTTCTCCTCTTGCGACCTGCAATAGTCCTTCGCTACAGCAGGGGAAACCAGCAACTGTTTACCTTAAGGCTTTTCTTCTTTTTTGTTTAAACTGTTCTCGTGTTTGGGTATTTATGTAGCTTCACTGAAAAAGCGGGTGTGATATCTCTTCTCTAAAGCCAGAACTTCCGTGTCGGCGAACTTTACTATGTGTCGGCCTCACACAGCGCGTGCTATGCCACGGCCGATTTCTCCACCTGCCCTAACCTGCAATGTCTCTTAGATTTTGTCTAGACTCCAAATCGACTCAAAGAGAACATTGTACTCAACGATGAAGAAGAATTATAGCTCTGTTTTAGAGAATGTAGTCTCTTCCTGTTTTGGAAAATCTTCGGCACTATCACGAATGTTAGCAACTATCGGAATTGTTGTAGGGTGTCGCATCCAATAGTTTGAGTGCATCTGCCGCTTTTAAAGGCCTGATTGTGTCTAGGAAAGTGTCACAGTTGTGATGTACAGTTTTGATGTACAGGCTGACACAGAATAACGGGAATGTTTGAAATGTGTAGCGGCAGGCATGGGCAGGTGACAGCACCACGGGTTCGTGATATTTAGCGAGTAAACAATTCGACATTTCAGTAATCGTGGATCAGTGGAACGAACAACAGCGGGCGTTAGCCTTCTAAATGTTTTATAAAAACAACTATAGTTTGGTAACGGCGCAGGGGGAGTTTCGACGTTTCTATATTTTACGACGTCATGAAGCCGTTCAGTGAAAACACGCGATGAAATATTGAATTAATAATTTTGAAGAGACTTGACCTGCCCTCAAGAAGAAACCAACAGGACGACCAAGAAGTGTGCATTCTCCAGCGAACATTGATATTGTACGTGAGTCTGTCTTACGGAGCGCACGGCGCTCAATTCGTAAGTAAGCAGCAGTGTGTGGAATGTCTTGGGAGAGTGTTTTAAGATTCCTTCATCTTGGATAAAAATTTCATCCGTACAAACTGCAGATGATACAACAATTGAAGGACGACGATTACCGGTTACCATTAGAATTCTGTCAACAAATGTAACAAAAATAAACTATGATGATGAACTTCTAAACAAGTTGGGGATCTGAGATAATGCACATTTTCATCTCACAGGTTATGTGAATAAACAGAACTACCGTTACTGAGCAAACACAATCCTAATGTAACGACGTTCATGAGCGCCCTTCACACGTTAGTAAAATGACAGTATGATGTGGTATTCCATCTCATGGGATTCTCGGACCGCATTTTTTCAAAATGAACAGGGAAACACAGTAACTTTTAATGCCGATCGTTACGTGAAGACGTTACGAACTTTCGTTACACCTGCATTGCACAACTTTCCAAACGATCAAGAAGCCTGGTCTCAACAGGACGGAGCGACTTCACATACTGCACGGCATTCGATGGCATATGTGAGAGAATTGTTTGGCAACCGTGTGAACTCACGATTCGGTAACATTCCCTGGCCCGCTAGATCGTCAGATTACTCCGTTTGTGATTTTTTTTTTGTGGGGCTACCTCAAGAAAAAAGTTTACACGAGTCGACCAAGAACCCTGGGTGAGTTAAAAAAGAGAATTCGGAATGCAATTCACAGTATCCCAGACGAGATGTTGCTGCGGTCAGTGAGGAATCTCAACAGCAGATTTCACGGATACATTCGTACTGGAGGACGCCATCTAAAGTTGTAAGGTTTCATTTACTACGAATGCAATTTCTTTCCTTCACCACTTATAGTTTTATTGGGTTGCGAAATGCTCCCGTTTTTCTGTGTCTCTCTTGTATACTGGTTACTTTTACGAGCAACTGAATAACAGACAGCAGCCATGTATCGTACATGGCACTTCGTGGTATCTCCTTACCCAAACACTGACACGAGTAGCTTTGTTGGGGAGGGTGAGGTTGGAACTTGTCGTTCTTGCGGTAGAGGGCATTTAAGAATCATGCATTCTAAAGAAAAGATGTGAATAATTGGACGACATATTTCCGTGCAGTTTTCCCATGGGAGATGCAGCCAGACGGGTCAGTTGCCATCTTTCCTCCCAGCACCACCTCCACCACAACCTGCCTGGAGGTACTAATTCGCAAGATAAATAAGTGATTTCAAGATACTAAAAACAAGTGTTACAGGGGCGCTACTACCTAGAGTATCTGGAAATGACTTATTTGATAACGCCGGAATGATGCTTGTAGAGGAACTTAATATTTTCTTAATGATAAGATAATCATTCGACTCTCATACGAAAGATTAATCTGAAAATGATTTAACACTGACGTACAAAATAATATTTACCCTCTTCGTTTATCAATTTTACTAATAGTTACCCTTCGTTTTTCTCATGTCCTGGTGATAAGAGGTATCAAGGAAGTGCTTTGTAACTTCAAGTGAAATTGTGCTTAATAATAAAAGCAACTTCTGAAACAATACGGTTTTCTCGTTTACGATACCACGAATCCCAGCTCCTGTATGTAACTCTGGAAGATTACTATTATTTTAATTTTGTATGGAAAATTTCGATGGAGGCGCTGCTGAACAATAGAGGTATGTGAATGTGTTCATCTCTTTCCCTTCGTGGCCGCGAATGTCAGTTTCATTATCTATATCATATGGCTCTGCGCACTATGGGACTCAACTGCTGAGGTCATTAGTCACCTAGAACTTAGAACTAGTTAAACCTAACTAACCTAAGGACATCACAAACATCCATGCCCGAGGCAGGATTCGAACCTGCGACCGTAGCGGTCTTGCGGTTCCAGACTGCAGCGCCTTTGACCGCACGGCTATATCATATCTGCCGTGACATTTAGAACCTGCTATCTTTCTTTTCATTTAGTTGTGAAATCCGATTATTTTCTTTCTCACATGAATAAATGCATTTCCACCACAATTCTTTTTACCTCGGCCATCTGGAATGATAGTGCTTTGAACGTACGTGCTTTAATGAAATTTCATTAAAAAGAAAAAGAAAATAATCATAATCAACAGTTACCTTTTCTTTAAATATTTGTTTTTTAGTTAATTTGCCTTTCTTTACTTCTGTACGTACGAACTTTGTTGTAGAACCTCTTATTTACGTGTGGTAATAAAAATTCATTTACACAGAATTAAGTACATTTAAAATTACGTGAATTCATATAAACTGATTAAGAATATTTAGTTGAAAATTAAATCCTTTACATAATTCGGCCTTGGCACACATTTTCTAAATGCAGTGGTTTTTTTTAAATATTTACTGAATTCCTTCCCGGCGTTAGCTATGGAACACAAGACTGTCTCTATTAGCAGAAAATGGTTAAATATTGCCAAGCCGACGTTTAATTATCACTGATAAAACACACTTCACTATACATTTAAGTTATTTGAAAGAACCCAAATTGTTAAATTTCAACGTTAACTATCCGCCTATGAATGCATAAATGTGAAACTAGTAATAAATTCCGTCAGTCTCAGGATCGCCGTAAAAGAAAAACATTTTCTTAATTCACTGCTAATTTTTATCTGGTCCCGATTTACGGGTTTGGTTAATTTTTCTTAGCGGAACATTTTTTTAAATGTGCCGCTGCTGCAAATCGTTCGATCGCGGCACAGCCCAGCAACACCGCTAAAAATGCTGAAAATTCTTTAAAGAAATATTATAGATGACATGGGCAAGCTAATTTACTTTAGTAATACACACTTTTGATAAATTGTGATGTATTTAGATCACAACAATAATTCACCTTACATTAGTTTGTAATTTCTCCTCTAATGGCGGTTAACTCTAGATACAGACAGAAGAAGTCTACCCGTTCATAAAATGCTACGTCACAGCTTGCTCTCACTTTCAGCTCTATAGGGAGACGACAAAGAATACACACTACGTGGTAGTTTTTATATTACTGCTGACCATTAACATCTCTTTATAATCTTACAACATTATTTTCCTCTGTGGCGAATTTTACATATTTGTTATCGCAGATATTGACACATTTCGCAATTACATTATTAGTATAGAAATATTACAATCATAAATACATCGAGAATATTACTACAGAAAATATTACAATAATAACGAATGTCTTTTACACAAAATTAAATACTATTTCTTGTTAAATAATTACAGTATATACAAATTGCCTCATAGCAGCGTATATGGTACAATTAAATTTTTGTTTATTATTAGTGTGAGTTTGCCAGGGAACGTTACAGTGCCTCTATCCCGATCGTTCGTTCGCCTACAACTGAGTGTGTACTGACGTAACTACACTTATGACCCATTTCCCTTACAGTATCAATTTTTATTTTGAACCACTCACTCGCGAATATACGTGACCTCTTATTTTCTGTCTATCTAAGATGAATAAATGCATTTTAACCACAATTCATTTTACCAGGGCTTCGGGGAATGTTAGCACTTAGAACGTACGTGCCTCTATCCTGTTCGCATACAAATGAGTGTGTACCCACCTAGCTGTACTTATGACCCATTTACCTTGCAGTATTAATTCTTATTTCGAACCACTCATTCGCGAATGTACGAGACCTCTAATTTTGTGTAGTTAGTCGGGTGTATTCCTTAACAACGTTACTTGTAATATTCAGTGGCCTAGTTCCACTATTGACCATCGCCTCTGTCGCAGCGGTGCTTCACGTGAAACATTCATTGCGCGACATTCATACTAACTCTCATTTCAAAATTACGACATCGGCTGACTACGTTTTTAACAATTTAACAGGGCAGTTACAATGGCAACCGAGTGCCATGACCATTGTTTCATAAAAAAAATTTACTAATTTTAACTTGAAATATAAAGTAAGTTTCCATCCATTACTGCGACTATAACCAATTGTTTCTGTTGCACGTTACGACAGCTGCATACCGGGAAAAAGATTACTACCGAAATCACTCCATGAAATTGACAAATATTGATCCTAAACATTTGGAAAAGAATGAAGTTTAGGAACATTAAACCTACTACCAAGAAAACAGAGCGGCAAAAGAAAATCTATAACGTAAGATCAACAGCACTACTATGCGTTTGGTTGACCGTAAATGTGGGATAGAATTGAATTTTTGCGGCACCCAATGTATAGCACATATTTCTTTTTTTCAAAATTTCTTTTTCAAATATTTTTGTAGATTTGTGTAAATATATTATACGTGAATGTATCACAAGACTGCGGGAAGTTTTAGTAGTTGCGCGCCGGATTCGGGATCGTCAGTCTATTGTTTGAGCAGAGAGATATTTCACTGCGTTAATTTAAACGAACAGAGCTACGTTTATGTGTGATAGGAATTATTGCAATAGTAAGCCTTCGTTGTTCGTTGCCTAACGTGTACAGATAACAATGGTGGAACTTAGGTCTCAAACTGACACAATGGATTGTTCATCGGACGACGAATCTGTTGCTCAGCCTTTAGTAAATCCAGACAGACAATGTACTCGATAACGATACCACGGTCGCAGCAGCGACTAGTGGTACTGTGTCGCAAGCGACAGGCGATAATACGCCTACACTGGAAACCATACCAGAACCGGACTTATTAAAATTGTTCAAGGCTATGCAAAGTGATCTGTTGACACAGTTTGCAAATCAGATAACCACACAAATGACTACACAGATGAGCAGTTAAGAAACTAACGTCAGTACACAGATGAGCAATTTAGAAACTGATGTAAGGAATCTGACAGAAAGGCAAAACAACCTGACAACACAGATAACTCAGTTCATAACCGAAGTAGGAGATCAGGTGATTGAAGAAGTAATGCGGGAAGATTTAAATAATATGAACCAGGACACTGACAAATTAAAAACAACGGTAAAAGATCTATCCGACCAAATAAGAAAACTAACTGAAGACTTTAATGCTATGCACTTACAACAAACAACACCTAACACAAAAATGCAGCAACCTGTCACTCAAGTTGAAGTGGTAATTAAAAAACAGGAGCGGATTGCTGATGATTTTTTCCAGGAGAAAGATATTCATATAAATCGCACTTTAGAAATAGAATTACGGAAAGCTGTAAATAACACAATGGAACAAATTTACGCTAAACGGTTCAAATGGCTCTGAGCACTATGGGACTTAACATCTATGGTCATCAGTCCCCTAGAACTTAGAACTACTTAAACCTAACTAACCTAAGGACATCACACAACACCCAGTCGCTAAACGGAACACATCTGTTACAGAATTATAGACGGACATAGAGCAAATTCACAGGCAACTTCATGACATTAAGGCGCAACGTAGAGACACGGAAGCAGAGGAAGAATCTGAAAATATGCATGCAGGTAAGGACGACTGTTCACATAATGACTATCACAGTACCAATGTTGATGTAACTACAATGGGTATGGCAATCAATGACACCAGAATGTGAATAGGGAACAGACAACAGTAGAACCAACTTTGTCGACTGTATTGCTCGAAGAGAGTCGTATAAAACATCGGCAGTTTCAGGTGTTCATCCCTGAACGCAAGTCAGTACATCCTATTATTCTTATAAAGTCATTCAGCGATGCGCTGCCCAAGGCATGGTACGAACAGCAGAAGATTCAGAATGTTACCGGATATATACAAGGCGTTGATGCGCTGTGGGATACCGAAATGTCTGAAAGTTGGCAAGCGTCAGAGCAATTCGAAAATGCATTTCTTTCTAAGTACTGGTGGAGTTGTGTACAGGAAAGGTTGAAGAAATCCGTGTTCGCTCCTGAACGATACAATCAAAAGTTTGGATATTTATGAAAATTCTTCGAAAAGTATCTAAACATTACTCGTTTCTGGGATGAACCAGTTTAACACACCGATGTTATGCGTACTTTCAAAGCCAAACTGCCCATTAACATTACAGAATAAGTTGTAGAGGTACCTGAGAACAATTTGGAGTACTTCTTAACGATCTTAGATTCCAGAGATTTGATTAATGGAGGTTTCTGGCACAGCGGTAATAGCCAAAATCGTTATTGTAGCGGTGGCGGAAATCAGTCTCCGCCGCATCAAGAGCAATACGATGTCAACAATGCCGAGCGAGCGGCTGAGCCACGACCAGCTTTTGTTGATCCAGCCTCTACAGCGCAAATGCAGAACCCGAATTCGGGAGGCAATTGTAATTCCAATTACAGTTCTAATTACAACCAAGGGTATAAAAGAAAGACGAAGAATGGTGATAGGAGAATCATGGCTATTCTGGCAACGGAAATCCAAACTGGAATAGGCAGTATGGTATTCTATCAGTGTAGAAACGGCTATAACCAGTGAGACCCACAGTGCAATAACAGTAACAACGTAGCCGATCCCAGAAAAACGCAATTGAACCACGCTCAAAGGAACCAACAACTTAAATTTCAGGCACAAAATAATATTAGGCCTGTGAGCTCAGGACCACATAATGACCAAGATGCGCAACGTATAAATAACACACCGGTCGTAAACATTATCAAAGTGATGAATGAGACACCAACCGACAATAATATGACGTTAAACTAAACGTGGCCGCATTATGCCCTCTAATGTCGGTCAGGGACTGTCGTGTGGGCGATACATGCAATAAGCATAACGAGGTACCAAGATGAAGCAGGCATACGTGGTGTGTTGACATACGACGAAATACCCTGTTTTTACGAGGAAGGTGGCATAGTTCAAGCAATATACAGGCGCTAGTAGGAAAAATACCGACCAATATCTTACTGGACACCGGTACTAATATTAGTGCGATACTGAAAGCCCTTTTCAAACAGTTTGACAGTCAGAAAGCCCTACCAAGCTGCCTCAGTACTAAATTGTATGATAGTAGGTACCATAGGTGGCAAATTCAAGCTTATTAAAGTGAAAATCATGATCGAAGAACAGATTGAGGAGATCGTATTCCAGACGATTTTCCTGGTGATCTAAGGGTTGACAGAACGATGTGCTGTACTTTCGGAATGAATTTCCTGAGGAAAAGGTGTGCTGAAATTGATTTAAAACATGGGGATGTCATCTGTTTATCGATGATCAAAACTGTGTAATAGATTTAATAAAGGTTAAAAGTACGATTGGTATAAGTCTTGTGAAAACATATACATTAAAACTCTGTAGGTCAAGGTTTCACTGCCATAACTCAACGGAACAATGGTGCCAACAAGTGGAGTGTGATGAAGTCGCAAATAAGGTAGAAGAGTGCACAGAGATTTCTCTGCAACAAAAAGAAGAACTTAGAAGTTTATTGTTCGGATATGCACATGTTTTCGGTGAACGTATCAGTACCACATGGATATTCGGCGCCACGACACGTTTTGCAAAATCCCATATTCCATATTATGGTCGCAAAGAGAAGCGGTAGCTCAAGACATAAAAAGGAAGTTGTCTTGGAATATTACTGAGACCTCGTTACAACCATACTGCAGCCCGCTACGCGCGATAGAAATGGCAGAGAATACAGTGAGGCTCGTTCTCAATGCCCAGGAAATTAACAAAATTATTGTCCCTGTAACCACTCGGCCTGCAAATTTAGAGAAAATATTACAACGCTGTCATGGTGAACAGTATCAGTCGAGTGTTGACCTCCGGAGTTCTTACTGGCAGATCTCACTTTTCACCTGAAAGCTGAAATTACACAACCTTTATTTTTACAGTCAGATGCTACCAGTATTGCGTTTTACACTTTGGGTTGAACATTAGTGCTGGAGTCGTTATAACAGCATTCGACACTGTATTAGGGCCTGATCTCCGAGACAAGCTCGTTGTCTACATTGATAATATATTAATCGCAACACCTACCTTGGGTGAGGATTTAGAACTATTAGCGAGAATGCCACAGAGATTTTCGACAGCTGAGTTAACGGCGTATCTTAAGAAACCAAAGATTTTTAGGAGAAACATTAATTTTTTAGGTCACATAATTTCACCTGCTGGAATAAAGCCTGACCCTGAAAAATTGCTGGCAATTAAGAATTTTCCTGTACCTTGCACAAAACGGCAGCTAAAAGCGTTCACGGGTTTGTGGTCTTTCTTCCGACATTTCGTACCTAAATCAACAGCAAAATAGTACCGCCTTGTTAGGATTGTTAAGGAAAGACAGGCAGTGGATTTAAACACAACAGAGCCAAGTCGACCTCGAGGACATAAAACATGTTCTGGTGAACTCTAAGATTATTGGCCAACCAGACATGAGCCAAGACTTTTGTAACGCTACCGATGCATCGTTTTCAGGTTTAGGTGCCTGTCTCTTTCAGATGACCGAAGATGGGGGGCACCGAAGATTTGAAAGTGTTCAGTTTCGCTAGCAGGATACTTACTGAATGTAAACGCAGGTACTCATCAACAGAGTTGGAGGCTCTCTCTATTGTGTGGGCACTTAAGAAATGCCATTATTATTTGTCTGGTAAGCGGGTGCGTGTATACAGCGATCATCAAGAACTAAATTTTCTACTCGTCTGCAGGTTGTTACACAATCGGCTTGCAAGGTGGACACTGTCCTTACAAGACTACGATTTATAGATTATACATGTGAACGGAAAGACAAAGTAATTGCTGACGCCTTATCACGATTTCCTCTAGGTTTTGCCTGAATTCAAAAAATTGGTAGAACAGGATACTGAAATAAAGGTTATGCTTATAAAAGATACTAAGTTTAGAAAATATATTTTGGATATTTGTAATAGCATGGCTAAGTTTCAAGAGGTGAACAGGTGGCGGAAAAAGCTACATTTCATTTAAGCAACAATCCATAGGTACCTGTGCCGCAGAACTGCCAATTGCATCACGATGTGTTATTTGATAGGAGAAACACAGACAGCGATTTTTGGTGTGTTTGTACTCCCAAAGAATGTGAAGAGAATTTAATGTGGCGCACTCATTTCACTTAACCACACTACAGTGCCCATAAATGCTGTAAGAAGTTAAATGTTTACTTCTATTTTCCTCAGACACGCCCATCAAGTCTTAAAAACTTGTACTGTTTGCCAGAAGGCTAAGTCTTCCAAACAGAACTGTGAAACAGTACTGTATCCTACACTGCCAAAATGCTACAGGACCCCTGCCCTCTGCTCGAGGTACATAATAGTCGTATACGATGTATTTTCCTAATATGTGAAACTCTATGCCACAAAATCTATCATCAAACATATACTAAATGACTACTTCCCCTCTGTTTAAACCTCAAGTGATTTTATCTGGCAAAGCAACTGATTTTACCTGCCAGGCTTGGAAACAATTTTTTGAGGGAGCAGAAAGTCCTGCAAATTTTGATATCAAAGTATAGCCCACAATCTAATCCCAATGAGAAATGTTCTGTGAGCTAAATAGATTCATGAGGCCGTATTTAGCCAATAAGCAATCAAAACGGATCGAGTACTTAAATGTCTTCGAACAGATGTTAAACAATCTATCGATTTACGACACAACAATTACACTGTTGGATGTAATATGTAACAAGGAAGAGGACAATGAGTAGGTGACTCTCACCCCCTACCTGTTCCAAGAGAACAAGTAAACTTAGATGATAAGGTGAAACAAGTCTAGTTTCTATTACAGAGAATGAAATCGTGCCGGCCGCTGTAACCGAGCGGTTCTAGGTGCCTCAGTCTGGAACCGCGCTGCTGCTTCGGTCGCAGGTTCGAATCCTGCCTCGGGCATCGATGTGTGTGATGTCCTTAGGTCAGTTAGGTTTAAGTAGTTCTAAGTCTATGGGACTGATGACCTCAGATGTTAAGTTCCTTAGTTCTTAGAGGCATTTGAACGCCAGTCGTAGGAATAAACATTTTGACATGAAATTACATGGTATAACCAGACTTGGTATTGGAGAGAAGCTCTTGCTTAAAACTTATGTTAAATCATCTTTTTTAGCTAAGGGAAAAGCTAAGTGGCAAATTAAATATACTGGCCCTTACACCATTGTACACATTCCACACGATGGATGTTACGTAATTGCGTACCCTCACAAAGTCGAAGAACTTCATGCACACCGAGACTTAAAGAGGTTTTACCATGTTTAGAATCACATGTTACATTTGTTTATGCACATAAATACACTGTGTACTCTATGATGAGAGAAACAAAATCCGGTCAAGGTAAGTTACATTTATACTATGCAGCAAAGGGAATTGTCAGAGTAATGCCAATTTTGTTTTCACCACAAGTGAATGTGGACACGATACCCAATTAAATTAGGATACTCAGATAGGAATTAGTGACTTGTGAAATAAGCACAGAATGTACATCTAAGGTTTTAATTGAACGATTTTCTGATCGTGGTGGTTTTACTTTTAAGTTTATGAATACAGGTATCTGGAGCAAACAATTAGCGCAGACCTGGTATTAAAGTAGTTGTAGGTTTTTTCCATCACTTGTATATCAGGATAATAAGGACCTGGGTAAGTTACGAAAAAAATTCGGATTCCCTAAGGCATGGTATTAGTATAAGATTAGACAAGTGCATGTCACCTTGCATAGAAACTTTAACGTAGTATCCACACCACTAGTAAATTTCGAGACAACTTTGGTTAAAACTAAATTAATTTTAGCATGTTTTATGAGCATCAATTAATTTCGAGCTGCTGAATAAAGTATCTCACATCATCTGCTGTGTACTCTGCAACCTAGCCTAAGTCATCTGCATAAAGAGATGATACTTATTAGTGTGAACTGGCAGGATACATTTATCTTTATCTGTATAAGTGAGACGATAACTACGCTAACGAGGTACAATCTGTAAACTTGAAATAAGGTAAATACGACACCGTCTACAGATAAGGCCAAGGTAAGTTACAAATGCAAATCTTGTTAGAAATACAAGCTAACACCGAGTCGTACATAATTATTTACGGGAAGTGTCCGTCGAAATTCTACAAGACTTCATTCGGCGATAAAAACTAGTAGAGTTATACACATGTCACAACTATTTCAGGCAATATTGTAAATTTTATCATGAGCATCGGCTGCACATAACATGCCGCTCAATAACACCTGTGAAAACATAAGTAATACGTCATAAAAACATGATGTGATTACTATTAATTAAAATGACATGTACATACTTTGAATTTTCTTGTATTTATAGTATTTTACTCAACGCAGTTGGGATATATTTTATGTGGGATGAGAATTGAGAGGTGACAGAGGTCCCGATGATTATTGATACACGCAAATACGAGTGCAGCGAAGAAGCAAACACAATATGAGATATGTACAGTACACAGACACCCACTCAGAAGCAGTCTAGTGCATAGCGAACAAGTTTCACTATTACTAATGTCATTCGTATTACTTGTCAGGTTATTCTTGTTTGTTTCGCATCTATATGTAATTTTAGTTACAGAGATTTGTTCTATATGTGCATCGTTTATTATTTTCTTTCTTTGGTGCAGATTTTGCCTCATTTGCAGACAATTTCTATGAACACTTTTGGTGAATTCATTTTTTGTACAGTCGTTTCCATGTATAACTGCATTTGTAGCACGATCCTAAGTTAGGGAAGTGCTGTTGTTCTCGAAAACGTGTTCTCTTATGCCATGTGAGATACATAAGACACGTATTTTGAGCAGCATGTCCACAGATAAAGTTCTGAAAGAGGATACAGGAGCAAATAACGAACGTGAACATAAACAACTAAAACATAGGAAGTAGTCTCATGGGCTATGGTTTTTGTAATGGTAAAAATGAACGGAATAGTGTATAGTTACCTAATGACAGTAAGTTGTTCAGTGACAGCGAAATAAATAATACTTGGTGAATCGAGGAAGCCTCCTAGGGTACGGGCGTTTGTGCACTAGGACATTGTGCCGTTGTCAAGCTAAATAACCCTTAACTCACGAGGTGACTGTTCTGTAACGTAGACTACGAGGTGTGGTCTCTGGGACCTCAACGTTTAAACTGAGATTTAGGGGATAAATCGTTTGAAATTTTTCGTTTAAGTTACATAGCATCTATTTTATATAATCTCAGTGTTGTTTAAATACTTCACTTTGACTGTATTACATTAAATAAAGTCTGTAGTATTTTACCTTTTGTCACACATACTCACACACTTTTGTGCGATTTTTTATATATTACACATAAAAAAACTCTTAGGGAACTAAAGTTTACATTCTGAAAAATTATAGTTCCTTTTCATAGCACGTAAATTTTCACATAAAGCTACATTCCAGGTTTTAAATTAGCACATAAACATTGGACATAAAGAAAGTTTGTAAAACGAACATCCACTGCTGGGATCTACATTTCCCTTCACCACCACTCAGGACCTGTTTGATTTTAACTTGTACTTTAAGTATTTCATTGAAGAAACGGGAAGATGTCCAACGCCATTGTCTCAAAGTTCTTATTGTGAATGATACTTTCGTTCGCTAACAGAACTGTGGCCACTGGCTATTGAAAAATTGTCGTCCTTTTCGGTTATTTCTTGATATATATCACTGACACGTTCCGCTATTCACTGACTTCTATCTTCATCAATCTTAGGGTCGATACAACTGACTAATTACTGAGAATACAATTCGTGCCATACTACGAAAATAGGTACGTTGTTCACGAGGCGTGGACCAGGAGACCCCATAACACGTGTTAGTAACAAACAAAGAAGGCGATAATGCAGCCGACTGTAAAACCTTATAGAAATGGCGATTTAACGAGGTTAGATGAAGCATAGGATTACTCCGTCATAAATTTCAAGAGCAAATATGAAAATTCTCGTAAGGTCTCAAGAGGACACACCTCGCGAGTTAAGGTTGAAATGCAGTACTTAGCTTCGTGCAGTGAGACGTAGGAGGTGCCCTATGGTCCCTTCTTACAGCCAAGGTGAACAACGTTGAAGCTAGTACAGTAGTTACGTAAATGCTGAAAACGCTGCACAAAACACTTTATAAAGATGCATTGACGGGCACATGCGGCATCTCTACCCGGCGGTAGGTGCGCGGCTACAGCGCTCCAAACGGTGCGTAGCGTGGCGCCAGACTGATTGTTGCGCGTATGGTTACTCGTAAATGACGTCCCGGTGGAGGTCCGAGTCCTCCCTCGGGCACGGGTGTTTGTGTTTGTCCTTAGGATAATTTAGGTTAAGTAGTGTGTAAACTTGGGGACTGATGACAAAAATGGTTCAGATGGCTCTGAGCACTATGCGACTTAACTTCTGAGGTCATCAGTCGCCTAGAACTTAGAACTAATTAAACCTAACGAACCTAAGGACATCACAAACATCCATGCGCGAGGCAGGATTCGAACCTGCGACCGTAGCGGTCGCCCGGCTCCAGACTGTAGCGCCTAGAACCGCTCGGCCACTCCGGCTGGCGGGACTGATGACCTTAGCAGTTAAGTCCCCTAAGATATCACACACATTTGAACATTTTTTGGTAAATGACGCATTATTGACTGACGGCGTGATGCAAGAGGACAATTTGAATGGGAAGCAAAATCTACCTTCAAATGGACACTCACTATTCTGCAAAGAGATGTGGAGACACAATTTCCTGACCCGCTATATAAAATCTTACCACTACAGATCATGATCTACGTCCCACATTATGAAATAAAAACGACACCCACGTTCATTGAACTTAAGGCAGAACAGCACCTATGATTACGTATACGTTAGTGTGAAGTTAGACTAAGTACTAAACTCTGTGCATTTTATTTGTTACATGTTTATCTTGCCCAGAAAGGAGATGTACTTGGACGTTATCAAATAGATCCTGGTACAAAAGCGGGGGGCAGTGGAGAGCATAAGCAACTAAAAGGGAGAATTTATCACACTTACAACTCCAGATACCCTTTCCAACCCTACAGCCTGGATCGGCACACCAAAGTATACAACGTTCTTGTGATTTTTTTTTATTTTCAGGAAAAAGTAATTGTAGAATCACAAAAAGGGCTTTTGAAATGTAATTTTTTTGTCAAGGTGGTACTGGAAATGTTATTTGTACGCAGGAACAATGACGTTGCAAGCCAACCATAAAGAACAGACCTATGAACTTGTATAAAATGTAATGTAATACTAATGTGTTTGATGTTAAGGACGATGCAGTAATTTTTGTGTGCAGTATGTAAGTTAATGTATATTTTGTGTCTCCGAGTGTATATGTTTTCATTGCTAAGAAACCATAAATGTACAATATACGAGGGAAACGAATGTTACAACAAGTGATTAGCTAAGTGCCAGGACCGGCACCAGAACTATACAAGCAAAGTGGTAATGAGAAATCCCTTAAAAGATACGAACAGTGAAATTCAAGTACGTGTGTAAAGGAGTGAAAGAACTACCAATGTGTAAAGTGAAACTTCCTGGCAGATTAAAATTGTGTGCTGGACGGAGGCTCGAACTCGGGACCTTTGCCTTTCACGGACAAGTGCTCTACGAATTTTTTTTTTTTTTTTTTTTTAATCTCATTTTGTTCGTCTTCGTTCGTTGTTGCACCTGCTACTGGCGGACGTATGGAGAATTTCGATGGAGGCGCGGCTCAACAACAGAGGTACGTGAATGTGTTCTTCTCTTTCCCTTCGTGGCCGCCAATGTCAGTTTCATTACCTAGGTCACATCTGCTGCGGCATTTAGAACCTGCTACCTTTCTTTTCATTTAAATGTGAATTCCGATTATTTTCTTTCTCACATGAATAAATGCATTTTCACCACAATTCTTTTTACCTCGGCCATCTGGAATGACAGTGCTTTGAACGTACGTGCCTGTATCCCGATCTTTCGTACGCGTACAGCTGAATGTGTACTGACGTAACTACACTTGTGACCCATTTCCCTTACAATATAAATTCTTATTTTGAACCACTCACTCGCGAATATACGTGCCTTCGTATTTTGTGTAGTCAGTCTGGTGTTTTCCTTAACAACTTTACTTTTAATATTCAGCTGTTTAGTTTCCACAAGTGACCTTTGCCTCTGACGCGAAATATTTACCACACGACATTCATAGTAACACTCATTTCAAAATTATGACATCGGCTAAGTTTCAACAATTTAACAGGGCGGTTACATGCTGCTGTGTACAGCAGACTGCAACGCTATAAGACTCTAGCAGAATTGAGGCAGTGTTTTCCATATGTTCTTTTTTCATCGATTTTGTGGAGAACGTCCTCATCACCTTACCTTTACAGTACAGATAATCCGGAACAACCTTTTATAGAAACATCTGTCCAATTCTTCGAATCTCTTCTTTCCCCTTTTTCCCATAATGATTTACTATCATGCAATGTTGTGTACCAAGCGTCCCGTAAATATTCGAAGTTTCTTCCTTATATTAGGCCCGATATTTGATGGTACCATATGTCTCTTTGCCAGGACCCCCTCTCTCTCAGTGCTGATTTTCTTTTCATGTGCTTCATGCTTCGTCCGTCATGAGTTCAAAATGGTTCAAATGGCTCTGAGCACTATGGGACTTATTTTCTGAGGTCATCAGTCCCCTAGAACTTAGAACTACTTAAACCTAACTACCCTAAGGACATCACATACACCCATGCCCGAGGCAGGATTCGAAACTGCGACCGTAGTGGTCGCGCGGTTCCAGATTGTAGCGCCTAGAACCGCTCGGCCACCTCGACCGGCCCGTCACGTGTTATTTTGATTACAAGTGTAAAGTATATAATAATGAAATGGTTCAAATGGCTCTGAGCACTATGTGGCTTAACATCTATGGTCATCAGTCCCCTAGAACTTAGAACTACTTAAACCTAACTAACCTAAGGACATCACACAACACCCACTCATCACGAGGCAGAGAAAATATAATAATTATGTGCAATAATTATGGGTTATTTATGGTTGGTCAAAGCAGAAAAATTCGTAGAGATTTATTATAGGTTATCATTTTAGAGACGTTAATCCACAATAATCGGAAGCGGCAGCAGTCGATCAGGGAAAACCGACACTTACGTCAATATTGGTCATGTTTCCGCTCAACGTGAGATGCACAGATCAACGACCGAAGAGTGAGTCGCCACCATAGAAACTTCGCGACATTTTCAAAAACATCGAATAAATATCTCCGACAGACAATCGTGAAGGGGTCCTTTGAGAAGGTCCTCCGAGGAGTGAAAGAAGACGGACGGACCGATGGTTAGTCAGCGGACGTCGTATCGCTACAACGACCTAGCCGCTACTCTGCTCGACAAAAGAAGATGTCGATACCGTGTGCCAGTAGGTCAACGCAAAAGACGCCATCCCAGATGTTATCAGAAAGAAGTTCGTGTGGTACTTACCCAGGTGGCTGTTGAGGACGAAGGGACCGCGGCCTCACCAAATGGGCCATCTTTGAACCTAGAGGTTGATGAACTCAGCCAGAAGGCTCAGAACCTGAGGGTCGCTGTTTCTATTCCTGGACGGAGCACCCCGCGCCACGCCATAGCCGCCGTTAATAACGCAACGAGCTAATTCACAAGGAGAAGGCCGCCCCGCCGCCGCTCAGAGTGTCACTGGCAATGTACTGAACGGAAGAATACGCTGCCGCCACTACGACACGAACCGTCGCCGTATCAGCGGTCACAGGGACCTGCACGCTACGACTCCGCCGCTCCGCTGCAGCGACGAATTCAGCGAGTATCAACACATTGTATTACTCTGTTTGTTTAAAGAGTCTTATATCTCGATAAATGACTGGTAGCGGAACTGCCAATGTTTCTCTCACACCTCACCCTCTAGGCCAAGTAAGGAACCCTTTCCACCACCCACAAAGTGTCGCTTTCCCTCCCACCATCCCTGTCAAAATAATCACGTTCGCTCACCTCCACTGACGCTCAATGTCTACTGTTATTAAACCCCGACGCACTACACAAGGTAGCAGATGTCCATCACTTCCTCCATTCCGTTTCCCCCAATTTTGATGCTGAGTTTACCGCAAATTCTATTTATGCTGCTTCTCTTTCGAATTTATTCGGTTTACTCTCAGTCCACATTCTGTTCCCATTGGTTCAAACCATTGAAGAGTTCCTGTAATTCCCTTTCACTTTCACTGGTAATACCAATGTCATCAGCGAATATTATTTACATCCTTTTACCCAGAATTTTAATCTCTATCTTGAACTTCCATTTTATTTCCCTCGTTGCTTCTTCGATGCATAAATGACAGCACGAGGAAATACTACATCCCTGTTTGACACCCCCTCTAATCTCAGCACATCCTTCCTAGTCAAAAATGGTTCAAATGGCTCTAAGCACTATGGGACTTTCCATCTGACGTCATCAGTCCCCTAGAAAAATGGTTCAAACGGCTCTGAACACTATGGGACTTAACATCTGAGGTCATCAGTCCCCTAGAACTTAGAACTACTTAAGCCTAATTAACCTAAAGACATCACACACGTCCATGCCCGAGGCAGGATTCGATCCTGCGACCGTAGCAGCAGCCCGGTTCCGGACTGAAGCGCCTAGAACCGCTCGGCCACAGCGGCCAGCCATCCTTACTAATCTTCCATTCTTATTATTTCTCTTTGGTTCTCGTACACAATGTACATTAATCGTCTTTCCCTACACCTTATTCCTCTTTCACTCAAAATTTCGAATACCAGGCTGCATATTACATCAACCAGTGTATTCTTCCGGTCGACAAATCCTATGGACGGTTCTTGATTGTTTTATGTCTTGCTTCCATTACCAATCGCAGCGTCAGTAATGCCTCTCTGGTGCCATTACCCTTCCGAAAGCCAAATTCGTGAGCTAAAAACGCTATGACTAATGCTAACCGTGGGACTAACGTCCCCTGCCTGCGATAACGCAGTAAAGAAAGCATGTAAGAGGGGCAGACACTAATCAGCGCCGCTGATGTTAAAATCCGCCAACACATGCGTCTTTGACAAATGACTGACTTTCATGACACAGCACCTGTGAAAGAGCATCTTGAAAACGGCGAAGCTCGTCGCCTGGATTTTGTAGTGTCAGTTATGCTGTTCGCATACCTCTATCGTTACAACGTGGAAAATTGTAAGACATGTGTATAAAAAGGCCGCTCGTAGAACTGGACATTGACCTAAGACAAGATTTAGCAGTTTCTTCGTTTCGATTTTGCGAACAAAAATATGTTGTTCTGAGAGGTTCTTGTAGTGGGTCAATTCTGGTCTTTCAACTTGTAAAGCGGTTAGAATCTTTAAAGAAAGTAGATAAAAGGATGAAGTGGAAACCAAATTTTTTATTCAGTATTCGTCATGCGTTGTCAGCAAACGATGGCTTAAAAGTCGAGTTAAAGGTATCACGTATAATTCGTTCGTATATGTGTCGAAGGAGAGGAAACGATATAAAGTGCATGATATAAATGCAAAATGCATTCTTAAGCTCAAACTGAAAACTTTCATGCAGCAATTTAGATTCATTCGGGTTTTACGTGAAAAAAAAAACGTATCTTTCAGTTTTTGGCGTGCGTTAGTTCTGTGTGTCAACCTTGTGCGAATCGGATGAAATATAGTAAGAAAATAGACAAATTCGTGTAAACAACGGTCAATAGGATGTTTCGTCCACGTTTTTTCCGTTACCACGACATAGCGATATAACGATGCACATACAATTTTCATAAAATCTGATTTTACTCGAATCGCACGTGCTGATGCGGTTTAAACTGATACAGATGATAATAAAAAAATGAATTTTTATGGTGACTGTAAGAAGAGTGTGCTAAAATCTTTCATTGTCCGAGTTTTCAGCGCAAAGAACCACGCGTTTGCACTTGAAACTGTCTTTCGTAGAAATACGTTGCATTTTAAGAGCTGCATTTGGATATAATTGAAAAAACTGGTTATTACAATTGATTAAATCTTTTCTTTGTTAATACGTTAAAGATTTTATTCACCAGGGGCTTAAAATCATAGAAAATAGTTGGACATGCATAACAATGCATGGACTAAACCGGAATTATAACCAGTCCTATATCAAGTGATATACTATATCATCGAGCTTTTAAAGCTTTATCTAGGCAGGAAATCAAACAAATGCGAAAATTTCTATAAAAGTAATTCTCAGAGAAAAGGATCACTTCATTTGTAACCAACAGAACTGTTTCACTGCATTTTCTTAAAAGAGTGCGTAAACAAGTTTATGTTCGTTAATTTTCGTACAGGACTGGAAAGTATATTGTATTTTGTCGTGGCTAAATCGTTTTGGGATCTTCTGCTTACCTCAGGCATTCAAAATAATTTCTAATTCGGAACTGGTCATTGCAACAATTTGCCAACATTATTCACATGAGTTTATCTACCTGCGGTTTCTTAATTTTCAATATTATTTTGCTTACTTTAAATGAACCATAACAAAAATTTGTAGACAAGAGATAATAACATGCTGTATGTTTCTCAATAGTTTATTATTTGTAGCGAAAATCGTTCAGCGTTCATGTAGTGAATAATTCGTTACACGGACACCTTTTTCCTTGCTTTGTTTCAGATGCAACATTTCATTTACAACATCATCGGGTAAGTTTTAAAATAGTTCGAAACGACACGTTCGTTTAGATGAAAGATTAAATTTAAGAACGGGTCGGTAGGCTTCCCAATAATTTGGGCATGTTTTGGTTCATCAGTAAACTGGTCAACAGGTTAAATCCTCAGCTAGATAAAATAGGCAAATAAATTGTCAATTAATTAAATTAATTGAATTATTGGTTGATACCTATTGTGAGTTAGGCTGTTCCTCTCTGCTGGTGGTCACTGGATGTCGAAGAGCCAGCTCCTCCCAGCGCATTGTTGTCCGCACTTTGTGATTGATTGTAAAGATACTTCCACAAATTATAATGACCAGCTGTAACTTAGTTTGTGTAATATATCGCATTATTCCATCGAGAGGTTCGTCACATGGTGGTATTTCTAGGTTACTTTGCAACCGCTTGTAAGAAGCACAATAATGTACAGTCCCATGATACTGTTAATTTTGGCGAAAGCCCTCTGCTGTCCAGACGCCACTTGACAAGTAACTTTTTTTCATATGGGTATTTTGACACGAAGAGACTTTTCACAGTTTTCTGCTACTTCACGCAAACAACATTAACACGTCTGTTTTTGTACACCCATTCTACATTTTATTTATCTATTTTACCTATATAATAAGGTTGTATCATGATTTTATGTACGTAATGTAAACTACTTGCATACATGGTTACGATAAACATCGCACAGTACTTAATATTTCTTTCATTATTGTGTTTATGTTTGTTTTTATTTTGTGCACTCTGTTAAGTTTTTATGGCTATTTTCCCTATGCTTGTGTATACAGTCTTACGTGTATATCAATAAAATCCGTAACTATAAAACAAAAAATTTGAAGAAACGATAATCAAAATAGACAGAAAAATTACTCGTAAAAATCATGAACCAAATTAACAACATAATTTTGTTGTTGTGGTCCTCAGTCCAAAGAATGATTTGATGCAGCTCTCCATGCTACACTATCATGTGCAACCCTCTTCATCTACCTGTAACTACTACAGCCTACATCGTTCTGAATCTGCTTACTGTATTCAGCTCCTGGTCTCCCTCTACGATTTTTACCACACACGTTTCCTCCAGTACTAAGCTGGTGATCCCTTGATGCCTCTGATTGTGTCTTACCAACCGATACCTTCTTCTAGTCAAGTTGTGCCACAAACCCCTCTTTTCCCTAATTCTATTCAGTATCTCCACATTAGTTACGTGATCTACCCATCTAATCTTCACCATTCTTCTGGAGCACCACATTTCGAAAGCTCTTATTCTCTTCTTGTCAAACTGTTTATCGTTTATATTTCACTTCAATATATCGCTACGCTCCGTACAAATACTTTGTGACACTTAAATCAATACTCGATGTTAATACATTGTGCTTCTGCAGAAACGCCTCTCTTGCCTTTGCCAGTCTGCACTTTATATCCTCCCTACTTCAGTCAACTTCAGTTATTTTGTTTCCTAAACAGCACAACTCGTCTACTACGTTAAGTGTCTCCTTTCCTAATACAATTCTCTCCGGATTACATGATTTAATTAGACAAAATTCCATTATCCTCATTTTACTTTTGTTGATGTTCATCTCATATTCTCCCTTGAATAGACTGTCCATTCCGTGCAATTGCCTTTCCAAGTCCTTTGCTGTCTCAGCCAGAATTACAATGTCATTGGCGAACTTAGAAGTTTTTATTTTTCTCCACCTTGAACTTTAATTCCCGCTCCAATTTCTTTTCTTTTGTTTCCTTTACTACCTGCTCAATATACAGATTGCATAACATTGTGAATAGGCTGCAAACCTGTATCAGTCCCTTCTCCACCAATGCTTTCCTTTCGCGTCTCTTGACTCTTATAACTGCAATCTGGATTCTGTAGAAATTTTAAATACTCTTTCGTTCCCTACATTTTACCCCTTCAGAAATTGAAAGAGAGTATTCCAGCGAACATTGTCAAAAGCTTTCCCTAGGTCTATGCTATAAACGTAGGTTTCCTTCACTTAACCCGTCTTCAATGAGAAGTCGTAAGGTGAGTATTGCCTCTCGTATTCCTGCATTTCTCTAGAAGCCAAATTGATCTTCCCCGAGGTCGGTTTCTACCAGCGTTTCCATTGTTCTGTAGAGGATTCATGCCAGTACTTTGCAACCGTGACTTTTCAAACTGTTAGTTCAGTAACTTTCACATCCGTCAGAAACTGCATTGTTTGTAATTGGATTTATTCTTGAAGTCTGAGGGCATTTCACCTGCTTCATACATCTTGCTCACCAGGTGAGGGAATTTTGTCGTGATAGTCTCTCCCAAGGCTATCAGTTGCTCTAATGGAATGTTGTCTGCTATGGGGTTTTCTTTTGGTTTCAGTCTTTCAGTACTTCTTCAAATTCTTCACGCAGCGTTGTATTTCAGTTCTCAGTTTCATCTACGTCCTCTTCCATTTCCACAATACTGCCCTAAAATACATCTCCGTTCTGTAGACACTCTATATACTTCTTCCATCTTTCTGCTTTCTCTTCTTTGCTGAGGACTGATTCTCCATCTGAGCTCTTGATATTCATACATGTGGTTCTCTTTTCTCCGAAAGTGTCTTTAATTTTTCTGTACACAGTATCTATCTTACCCCTAGTGAAATATGCTTCTACATCCTTACATTTGTCCTCTAGCCATTCCTGCTTAGCCATTTTGCACTTCCTGTCGATCTCATTCTTTAGAAGTTTGTATTGCCTTTAGCCTGCTTCATTTATTCCATTTTTAAATTTTCTCCTTTCAACAGCTAAATTCCTTATCCCTTGTGTTATACCTAGGATTTCTACTAGCCCTCGTCTTTGTACCTACTTGATCCTCTGCTGCCTTTACTATTTCATCTCTCAAAGCTACCCATTCTTCTTCTATTTTATTTCCTTCCCCCTTTCTTGCCAATCGTTCCCTACTGCTCTCTCTGAAACTCTCTACAACCTCTGGTTCTTTCAGTTTGTCCATGTCTCTCCTACTCAAATTTCCATCTTTTTACAGTTTCTTCAGTTTTAATGCACAGTTCATAACCTTTAAATTGTGTTAAGAGTCTATATCTGCGCCTGGAAGTATCTTACAATTTAAAACCTGCTTGCTAAATCGCTGTGTTATCGCAATATAATCAATCTAAACTTTCCCGTGTCTTCAGGCTGTTCCATGTATACAACCTTCTTTTATGATTCTCAAACCACGTTTTATCTATTATTAAATTATGCTATGTGCGAAATTCTAGGCAGCTTCTCCCAGTCCATATTCACCTATTGAATTCCCTTCTCTTCCTTTTCTTACTGTCGAATTCCAGATACCCACGTCTATTAAAGTTTGTTCTCCCTTAACTATCTGCATAATTTCTTTTACCTCATGATACATTTCCTCTTTCTCCTCCTCATCTGCAGAGCTAATTGGCATACAAACTAGTACTACTGTCGTGAGTGTGGGCTTACGGTCTATCTTGGGTACAATTATGCTTTTACTGTCCTGTTAATAGTAGCTTATCTGGGATCCTATTTTTATACTCATTATCAACTCTACTCCTCCATTATCTCCGTTTAATATACTATTTATAACCCTGTATTCACCTGACCAGAAGTCCTGTTCCTGCTGCTACCAAACTCCAGTGATTCCCATTGTATCTAACTAATAAAGATAATAAAATGAATGAGAAATTATCATATCATAACACAAAAGTCCGCCCCGGTAGCTGAGTGGTCAGCGTGACAGACTGTCAACCCTGAGGGCCCGGGTTCGATTCCCGGCTGGGTCGGAAATTTTCTCCGCTTGGGGACTGGGTGTTGTGTTGTCCTAATCATCATCATTTCATCCTCATCGACGCGCAGGTCGCCGAAGTGGCGTCAAATCGAAAGACCTGCACCAGGCGAACGGTCTACCCGACGGGAGGCCCTAGCCACACGACATTTCCATTTCCATTTCCATAACACAAAAGAAGGCGAGTATGCCCTGGGCAGAGTTAAGGATATAAAAAGATAACTAACTTTTCGACTTATCGGGAAACTTCGAAAACATTTCAAGCAAAACATCTTGACATATTCATGTTTTTACCTTGTTAATATTGGTACCCACGATTTGTAATATAATGCATCGTGTTAAGAAAAGTAACACAATACGTCATGTCATGACGTACATGTCATCCAACACGGCATTTGTCATGTTGTGTAGTATAACGCAACATCACATTAAAGTTTAGGATGCATGCACTCCCACTCTGGGGTACCTCCTATTACAGATGCACCTCCACTCTGGGATACTTCTTATTATAGATGCACATAAATTTTAGTTTATTTTTTCTTATATCCCTTAGCATACGTGTAACGGGAAGGAGGTGGGGCGAAGCTGTCGAGGAGGAAACGGTCACCACAGGAAAAAAACCGCCACCCCACACCCATAAATAAATCAAAATTATCGTTCCACCAGGATCCGTTCCACCCCCAGAACCTTTTCCCCCAGAAAACGTTTTTAGCTACTATATGTACTTACTTGCACTTCATTGTTTGCTATGGCTAGCGAATCGTCTGGATTTTTGGGATAGATTCCTGGATTTAAGCCTGTAAATTGGAAGATGCAGGTGTGTGTACGCCTCACATCTAAGAGGCCTCACTGAGTTGGGGAAGTATGATGAATCTGAAAAAGAAAACAAAAAAAAATTATCTATGTCAAGATGTTTTGATTTAAATATCTTTGTACCTGCCACATAAGTAGGAAAGCTATTTCCAATCTTTTACACCCATAGCTGTACCAAGGAGATATGTCTGAACCCTGGGTTCAGGCTGCCCAATATAGTCAGTACTGAAGTGGAGACATTGTTATGTTCGAAAGCTCGTCTCGTCAGTCAGCTGGCAGCGAATCTATACACCATTATCTCTCTGCGCCAGGTGTTCCCTTCTACAACCTAGCAGTAAGTCCTTATTCCTCCATCTCCTAGCAGCCAGTGTTCACGATCTCCTATCGGCTAGTGTTTTCTGTCCAAACACTCTGAGACTTTGCATTTTATGTCAGAGCAAGAACATCGCCGGCCTGTAGAAGCATACATTGTGCGCTCCGTCCAGTAAACGGTATTTATTATTATTAATCATTCGATACGATTTTGAAACTGACTATAAGGAAGTTCACACTTATACGTACAAGGAAAAGTGCGCGATTTACGTAAAATAACTCTTTAATGTAGTAGAAACTCTTGTTTTAAAAATTTAAACAGGATGTTATTCAATAGTCTCTTTTTTTTGTCCGACAATTGAAGGATGTCGTAGTAGCAAGGACACGCGCCCGTTTGCCCATCCTGTGACCTGTCTCGTATCAATCGTACGCTTTTGTTAGTCCGCCAAATGATATGTCTCGCAGCGAGCACAGTGTCCCTATAGTCCGTTATATGACCGGTCATGTGGTTAAAATGTTAAACAGACGTGACGTATGCGAACGTTTCCTGCTAACCCTGTAATCAGATTAGATCGGAATCATTCTCTCCGTAGCAAGCAGCGAGTTGTATTCAGAAAGATTTTTCCCGGTAACAGACGGGTACCGGAATTACACTATTGGCCATTAAAATTGCTACACCTCAAAGATGACGTGCTGCAGACATGAAATTTAACCGATAGGAAGATGCTGTGATATGCAAATGATTAGCTTTTCAGACCATTCACACAAGGTTGGCGCCGATGGTGACACCTACAACATGCTGACATGAGGAGAGTTTCCAACCGATTTCTCATACACAAACAGCAATTGACCGGCGTTGCCTGGTGAAACGTTGTTGTGATGCTTCGTGTAAGGAGGAGAAATGCGTACCATCACGTTTCTGACTTTGATAAAGGTCGGATTGTAGCCTATGGCGATTGCGGTTTATCGTATCGCGACATTTCTGCTCCTGTTGGTTGAGATCCAATTGCTGTTAGCAGAATATGGAATCGGTGGGTTCAGAAGGGTAATATGGAACGCCGTGCTGGATCCCAAAGACCTCGTATCACTACCATTCGTGATGACAGGCATCTTATCCGCATGGCTGTAACGGATCGTGCAGCCACGTCTCGATCCCTGAGTCGACAGATGTGGCCGTTTGCAAGACAACAACCATCTGCACGAACAGTTCGACGATGTTTGCAGCAGCATCGACTATCAGCTCGGAGACCATGGCTGCGGTTACCTTGACGCTGCGGCACAGACAGGAGCGCCAGCGTTGGTGTACTCAACGACGAACCTGGGTGCACTAATGGAAAAACGTAATTTTTTTGGATGAATTCAGGGTCTGTTTACAGCATCATGATGGTCGTATCCGTGTTTGGCGACATAGCGCTGAACGCACATTGGAAGCGTGTATTCGTCATCGCTATACTGGCGTATCACCCGGCGTGATGGTATGGGGTGCCATTGGTTCAAAATGGTTCAAATGTCTCTGAGCACTATGCGACTTAACTTCTTAGGTCAACCGTCGACTAGAACTTAGAACTAATTAAACCTAACTAACCTAAGGACATCACACACATTCATGACCGAGGCAGGATTCGAACCTGTTACCGTAGCGGTCGCTCGGCTCCAGACTGGAGCGTCTAGATCCACACGGCCACCCTGGCCGGCAGGTGCCATTGGTGATACATCTCGGTCACCTGTTATTCGCGTTGACGGCACTTTGAATAGTCGAAGTTACATTTCAGATGTGTTACGACCCGTGGCTCTACCCTCATTCGACCCTGCGAAACCCTATATTTCTGCAGTATAATGGACGATCGCCTGTTGCAGGTCCTGTACGGGCGATTCTGGATACAGAAAATGTTCTACTGCTGCCCTGGCCAGCACATTCTCCAGATCTCTCACCAATTGAAAACGTGTAGTCAATGGTGGCCGAGCAACAGGTTCGTCACAATACGCCAGTCACTACTCTTGATGAACTGTGGTATCGTGTTGAAGCTGCATGGGCAGCTGTACCTGTACACGCCATCCAAGCTCTGTTTGACTCAATGTCCAGGCTAGGTGGTTGTTCTGGGTACTGATTTCTCAGGATATATGCACCCAAACTGCGTGAAAATGTAATCACATGTCAGTTCTAGTATAATATATTTGTCCAATGAATACCCGTTTATCATCTGCATTTCTTCATGGTGTAGCAATTGTAATGGTGAGTAGTGTATTACACTGCGCTCGCGCCCTTGATATACGTCACCCACCGCGCTGCTGCGCCAGCCCACTCACTGTGTGTCCGCCGCGCACTAAGCTAGGTGGCCGCTGCGGCGGTGTGGCTGTGTGTGTGTCGCCGTCACACGCAGCTGCGCCATTGTGTGGCCGGCTGACGCACGGCGCGCCCTGCGCTGAGAGGTCTGCATTAACTGCCGCGATGGCACAGCCACTCGCTTTATGGTGGCGCCGGGCCAACTCTGGCGGCGCGATCCGAATTTATGTCCACATCTCCAGGGGCAAGTGGAAACTAATCTGCCGGAACTACCTCGCTCGGCACTGAATGTGTGATCAGATAGTCTAGGTGCAATTTCTGGCCAACTTCTCCAACACAAATGCCATCGTAGCGTGCTACATCGAAAGCGATGGGTCGTTAAGTCAGAACGAGATGATGGCTGTACATTATTAGCATATCTGTTTGTTGATGAATGGAATGGCATGTATTCAGGAAATGTTAGATAATTATCAAAATTGTAAAACATAGTCATCACTCCACGAACCCTATATAATGTTTCATGCAATAAAATATAACTGAAAAAATTTTTAGTTATTAGGGAAAGGAACAGTGTGCCACACAGCCTAAACATTTAAAAAAATAAAAAATTAAATATCGCATTAAACTATTATCATTTTTCCCTCGAGAATTCATTATTAACTGATTCTCCATTAATTTGATGACTTATTATTACATTTTAATTACTGCTTAAATGATTTTCGTAGTAAAATGTGTGAATGTACTATGTAGAGCGTTCGTGTGGCAAACGTGCAAAAAAATTAAATTTCCTTTTAAAAGTCGTTATTACCTTTACGGCTATATTCAGAGGAAACCTGAAGATTGTGGTGCTTCTTTTTCTCATTTCTATAATTGTTTATTTTAGCCGTTGGAGAGTTTCACATTTCTGTCAGACCGATCATCATTGTCCTCCATATTATGTGTTCGTGCAGAGTGTTGACCAAATCTTTATTTTCAAGACATTCCGAACTATTTGCCTGAAATAATATGTCGCACACGTCAAATACAGTAGCAGATAGTCGTATTGTATTAGAAACTAACTATTCATCCCAACAGTTGTTGGTTTCTGGGAAGATATTTGATAGAATTCAAATTGAATGCTTGAAAACTTGCGTCTGAACGCTCTGTCTTATGGTTAAGTGCAGTGAACACTTTCATATTTGCTTCAGATGACTACTTACGAGACGGTCAAGACAACACAATAGGATTGATAAATTATAAATAGTTTTTCAGCTTTTGTGAAGTGTGTGAAACATATCACTATCAAAACCCTGATACTCAAATAGTTCTCAAAGAATACAGAAGTCCACGCACATTGTTTTGTCTTCAGAACAGGCACAGATTCATGCTTCGACATACAGTTTATAGGGAAAATAAAATATGACAAATTGTATTGTCTCTTTGATGTCATAATTCAGTTTCATTACGGCGACTAAGACTTGTCCAGAAAGTTCGGCGGTCATTATAGGTTGTCAGTGCCATTCTCTCTAGGTTGCTGTTCTCTCAGAGTATGTCGAACGAAATCGAAGAATAGAGGTTACTCGATTGCATTCAAGGATTCCGTGATCTTCCTATTCTAAATTATAGTATAAAATTTTGCTACCATAGCTTCGAAAACAGAAGTTTTCTGATTTTGTTCATTGCTTGTAATGTCGAATCTTCTTAATTTTTTGCTTTGGTGTCATAAACTAATACACTAACATAGGACTGAAGACACAGGTTTTTCATTCCTATGTTAGCTATTGTCTGCTTTTCTCCACAGTAACTTAAACGACCGAAATACGTGTAAGATCACTAGCACTGAATGAGTAGTTATTTATTATTTCTTTTTCGTTTCGGATACTGTTATGCCCAATATGAAAAATAAACGAATACACAAATTTCTACATTTCAGAAGTTCATTTTCTCTTCACTCTGACCTCTTCATGACTGCCATGGTGCGCAGATCCTGGTCTCTGAAACATGTTGTTGATTCCCTGCGTGAACCAAGACCCTCTTTTCAGTAGTATATTTATCAGAAGCTATCCATGTTTTTCGGTAGCGATAATCTTCAAAGTAGTAGCAAGTGCTTCCGTATGTCCTTTAATATTTTAAAACCCTTGTTCCTTTTCGCTGATGAACCTCCGATGATATGGAACAAACTTTTGTAGTTCCTCCGATTGTTGACACAAACTTCTGACACGTATTTTCACAGCTAGTGACACACTTTGATGGTAAGCTGCAAATCATACAAGAAAGTTATTAACGTTTGTTTACAAGTGGAACCTTATTTCCAGTTATATCATGTGGATAACACCAACTGCAACACAGTAAACGAATGAGAGACAGTTCTTGCTGTGGCAGCTGGTGTCTGTTCTATCGGCACCACACATACAATAATAAACTGAGGCGACGAAAGTCGTGGAATTGCTCCTAATATCTTATCGGACCTCCTTTTTCTCCGCGTAGTTCAGCATCTTGACGTGGCACGAACTCAACATGTCGTTGGAAAAGTCTCCTGCAAAAATACCGAACCATACTGCCTGTATAGTCGTCCATATGATGCGAAAGTGTTGTTGGTGCAGTATTTTATTTCGAATTGCTATCTCGATTGTGTCCCATAAATGCCCAGCAGGATTCATGTTGGGCGAACTATGTGGCCAAATCATTCGCTCGAGCTGTCGAGAATGTTCTCTAAACCAGTCGCGAGCAACTGTGGTCCAATGACAAGGCGCATTTTCATCCATAAGAATACCATCGTTGTTTGCTTACGCGAAGTACACGAATGGCTTCAAATCACCTCCAAGTAGACAAACATGACCATTTACAGGCAATTATCGGTAAAGTTGGATGAGAGAATGCAAATGCACCTGACAACATTATGGAGCCACCACCATCTTGAACGGTGCCTCGATCGCAATCTGGATTCATGGCTTGGTGAGATTTATTCTGCGTGATAGAGGCTGAGTTTCTAAGACCATTCGCAATCATCTGACAATTTCGTTATTACAAACAGCCAAACTTAACGACAGTATAATTTTACTGTGCAGGTAATTAAACGGTTTACACCAAATATTCATCTAGATCTGCCCCACACTCTAACCCTATCATCAACTCTTCCAACTGAAATCGAGACTCATCTGACCAGACCGCGATTTTACAGTCCAGCCGAGATGATCACGTCTCTAGGAGAGTCGCTGCGGATAGCCTCGTGCTGTTAGCGAAGGCAATCGCGTCGGTTGTCTCCTGCCATAACCCATTAACGACAAATTTCACCACACTGTCCTAATGGATATGTTCGTCGAACATGCCAGATTCATTTGTACGGTTATTTCGCTTAGCGTTTTTCATCTGTTAGCTCCGACAACTCTACGCAAACGCCGCTGCTCTCGGTCGTTAAGTGAAGACCTTCGGCCACTGCGCTGTCTGCGGCGAGAGCCTGATATTTGGTATTCTCGGCACACTCTCGACACTGTGGCTTTAGGAAAATGGGATTCCCAAACGATTTATTAAATGGAATGTCTCATGCCTATACACTCCTGGAAATGGAAAAAAGAACACATTGACACCGGTGTGTCAGACCCACCATACATGCTCCGGACACTGCGAGAGGGCTGTACAAGCAATGATCACACGCACGGCGCAGCGGACACACCAGGAACCGCGGTGTTGGCCGTCGAATGGCGCTAGCTGCGCAGAATTTGTGCACCGCCGCCGTCAGTGTCAGCCAGTTTGCCGTGGCATACGGAGCTCCATCGCAGTCTTTAACACTGGTAGCATGCCGCGACAGCGTGGACGTGAACCGTATGTGCAGTTGACGGACTTTGAGCGAAGGCGTATAGTGGCCATGCGGGAGGCCGGGTGGACGTACCTCCGAATTGCTCAACACGTGGGGCGTCAGGTCTCCACAGTACATCGATGTTGTCGCCAGTGGTCGGCGGAAGGTGTACGTGCCCGTCGACCTGGGACCGGACCGCAGCGACGCACGGATGCACGCCAAGACCATAGGATCCTATGCAGTGCTGTAGGGGACCGCACCGCCACTTCCCAGCAAATTAGGGACACTGTTGCTCCTGGGGTATCGGCGAGGACCATTCGCAACCGTCTCCATGAAGCTGGGCTACGGTCCCGCACACCGTTAGGCCGTCTTCCGCTCACGCCCCAACATCGTGCAGCCCGCCTCCAGTGGTGTCGCGACAGGCGTGAATGGAGGGACGAATGGAGACGTGTCGTCTTCAGCGATGAGAGTCGCTTCTGCCTTGGTGCCAATGATGGTCGTATGCGTGTTTGGCGCCGTGCAGGTGAGCGCCACAATCAGGACTGCATACGACTGAGGCACACAGGGCCAACACCCGTCGTCATGGTGTGGGGAGCGATCTCCTACACTGGCCGTACACCACTGGTGATCGTCGAGGGGACACTGAATAGTGCACGGTACATCCAAACCGTCATCGAACCTATCGTTCTACCATTCCTAGACCGGCAAGGGAACTTGCTGTTCCAACAGGACAATGCACGTCCGCATGTATCCCGTGCCACCCAACGTGCTCTAGAAGGTGTAAGTCAACTACCCTGGCCAGCAAGATCTCCGGATCTGTCCCCCATTGAGCATGTTTGGGACTGGATGAAGCTTCGTCTCACGCGGTCTGCACGTCCAGCACGAACGCTGGTCCAACTGAGGCGCCAGGTGGAAATGGCATGGCAAGCCGTTCCACAGGACTACATCCAGCATCTCTACGATCGTCTCCATGGGAGAATAGCAGCCTGCATTGCTGCGAAAGGTGGATATACACTGTACTAGTGCCGACATTGTGCATGCTCTGTTGCCTGTGTCTATGTGCCTGTGGTTCTGTCAGTGTGATCATGTGATGTATCTGACCCCAGGAATGTGTCAATAAAGTTTCCCCTTCCTGGGACAATGAATTCACGGTGTTCTTATTTCAATTTCCAGGAGTGTAGTTCCAACTACCTCTCCAGGTGTAAATTAGGGTTATTCCCGGCGTGTGACGTCTTCTCACGGATCGCGCGGCTCCCCCGTCGGAGGTTCGAGTCCTCCCTCGGGCATGGCTGTCTATATTGTCATTAGCACCGATGTTAGTTTAAGTTAGATTAAGTAGTGTGTAAGACTAGGGACCGATGATCTCAGCAGTTTGGTCCCATTGGAACTTGCCACAAATTTACAGTTTACAAATTCCCGGCGTGCAGCCGTAATGAGGTCAGACTTGGTTCAAATGGCTCTGAGCACTATGGGACTTAACATCTGTGGTCATCAGTCCCCTAGAACTTAGGAATACTTAAACCTAATTAACCTAAGAACATCACACACATCCATGCCCGAGGCAGGATTCGAACCTGCGACCGTAGCGGTCACGCGGTTCCGGATTGAAGCGCCTAGACCCACGGCCACACCTGCTGGCGAGGTCAGACTTCTTTTCACATGAATCACCTGAGTACAAATGACGGATTCGCCAATGTACTGATCTTTTATACTTAGTGTACGTGATATTAAAGCCACATGTCCTAAAGAACAGATACCATATCCATATAAGAACAGTTCTAGCAATACCGGCCATTACCTCCTCCTTCTGTGAGGATCCACACATATTACCCGAACTCTTACGGGACTTGTTAGGAATGTCTTCCACGAGTGATGAGTGGGGTGAGTAGGGACACTACGAAAGTAGTGTATGGACATATAAGGTGAGAATATGAGTCTCGTGTGGCACTTCGTCATATCCGCGTGGCACGAAGGAAGTATGCCATGACCGAGCAGTTGGCTTTACTATGGGCACCTTACTATATGTCGTTTCCAGTCACTCTTCTGCTCACGTACGCACGACTCTGTCCCTCAATAGGACGTAATAATATCTAGGGCAGTGGTTCCCAACTTCTTTGAAACTATTATCCCGGAACAAGATCTGGTGTCATCCAGTACCGGTACACTAATCAAAATTTATGGTCTAATTAAACATCATACCGTAAAAAGTTAATTTACATGTTTAAACTGATGACTCATTTATAGAAGTTAGTTAATGTTCGAAAAACTGAAACTCGCGCGTTATCTATGTTTATCACTAAAGAAAAACTACTGAGTCAAAGGGCTGTTTGATTCTGCTGTTACCTAACAATATTTTTTTTTGTATTTAGTTTGTTCTCCGCCACCGCATATCTGAACCAGTGTACCACGTTAATTCATTTCTTCACATTTCTTTTAACTTTTGTTTTCTTGTTCCCGTTGTCAAAATCCTACTTTCACACTTGTAAGTTGTGTCGAATGAAGTCAGTAATCTTACGAGTTGTTCCAATAATAATAGCTACTAACGACAGATAGTTCGCTAGAACAATGCCAATTCTCTTGTATAAAAATCTTACAGCATGCTAAATTTGCTAGGTCGAAGAAACAATACTTTGGATCCGATTTCACTACGCGTAAATATTCCTTAATTCCATGAAACTTACAAACAATGGCAATTTTCCAAATCTGAAAAAGTAGTCACTCTTAGAATTTATTACTGAGACAGTTGATTACTATCACGTTGGAAAGGGGAATGGGGGAGGGAGTATGGACAGCAAAACCAATACACTAAAGCAGAACTTGAGTGCTGTTCATTATCCAAATAAATTTTCATTATGAAATTCTTAATTTGTATGAAACTGAACGTTAACATGCAGTTTCCAATAACAGGTTCGACTGGTTACAACGATCTTTAACACGAAGCGCATTAAGTACTTGAGGTTGGCTCATCGACTAACATAGGAATACATATTGAAAATTACTGGGAGAGATAGGAAATCAGATAAATGGATTAGGGAACATATTAGAAAGGAACCGTAGCTATGACAGTCACGAAGGAAGTGGTGGTGGGGTGGAGAGTACTCAGGAAGACAGGTCGTAGATGGCCAGAGGAAGATCTTTTTTTAAAAAAAATATTAAGAAAACACTGAGAAACAGACCTATGGTATGGAGGAGGGTGACATTTAAGGATAGACGACCAACACTGATTCGTATTGCTGAAGATCACAATGCATGGAAATATCTGAATGAGAGTTTTACCCAGCAACGGATGTAAAATGGGTGATGATGAGATTTTATAGATTAGTCTATCGAAATTTTAATACACTACTGGCCATTAAAATTGCTACACCAAGAAGAAATACAGATCATAAACGGGTATTCATTGGACGAATATATTACACTAGAACTGACATGTGATTACATTTTCACGCAATTTGGGTGCATGGATCCTGAGAAATCAGTATCCAACAACCACCTCTGGCCGTAATAACGGCCTTGATACGCCTCGGCATTGAGTCAAACAGAGCTTGGATGGGGTGTGCGGGTACAGCTGCCTATGTAGCTTCAACACGATACCACTATTTTTCAAGTGTAGTGACTGACGTGTTGTGACGAACCTGTTCCTCTGCCACCATTGACAGACGTTTTCAGTTGGTGAGAGATATGGAGAATTTGTTGGCCAGGGCAGCAGTCGAACATTTTCTGGATCCAGAAAGGCCCGGACAGGAACTGCAACATGCGTTCGTGCATTATCCTGCTGAAATGTAGGGTTTCGCAGGGATCGAATGAAGGGTAGAGACACAGGTCGTTACACATCTGAAATGTCACGTCCATTGATCAAAGTGCCGTCAATGCGAACAAGAGGTGACTGAGACGTGTCACCAATGGCACCCCATGCCATCACGCCGGGTCATACGCCAGTATGGCGATGACCAATACACGCTTCCAATGTGCGTTCACCGCGATGTCGCCAAACACGGATTCGACCATCATGATGCTGTAAACACAACCTGGATTCATCCGAATAAATGACGTTTTGCCATTCATGCACCCATGTTCGTCGTTGAGTACACCATCACAGGCGCTCCTGTGTGATGCAACGTCAAGGGTAACTGCAGCCATGGTCTCAGAGCTGATAGTCCATGCTGCTGCAAACGTCGTCGAACTGTTCGCGCTGATGGTTGTAGTCTTGCAAACGTCCCCATCTGTTGACTCAGGGATCGAGACGTGGCTGCACGATCCTTTACAGCCATGCGGATAAGATGCTTGTCATCTCGACTGCTAGTGATACGAGGCCGTTGGGATCCAGCTCGGCGTTCCGTATTACCCTCCTGCACCCACCGATTCTATATTCTGCTAACAGTCATTGGATCTCGACCAACGCGACCAACAGTGTTGCGATACTATAAACCGCAATCGCGATAGGCTACAATCCGACCTTTATCAAAGTCGGATACGTGATGGTACGCATTTCTGCTCCTTACACGAGGCATCACAACAACGTTTCACCAGGCAACGACGGTCAACTGCTGTTTGTGTATGAGAAATCGGTTAGAAACTTTCCTCGTGTCAGCATGTTGTAGGTTCAACCTTGTTTGAATGCTCTGAAAAGCTAATTATTTGCATATCACAGCATTTACTTCCTGTCGGTTAAATTTCGCGTCTGTAGCACGTCAACTTCGTGGTGTAGCAATTTTAATGGCCAGTAGTGTAATAGAAGTTACCCTCAACAAAATAATTTAGGCGGATAGTCAATCTTCATTAAACCCATTTTCTGTTTTCCCCACAGAAATTTTCATTTCATCGCTCAGAGGGTAATTACTCCCATGTTGGGAAGCACTGATTGCTCACTGAAATATCTAAGTACAGCGGCATGCCTCTTTCGTTGCTTTATCTGCCATTTTGGTTAACTTGATGTCCACATTCTGGTACTTAGCAGAAAGATATGTCCTTTCCCAGCACTTTCATATCTTGCAGGATATTTGTCAGCTAGGTAAAAGTGCTGTGAAGGTTTAATGGCACTTAGGGAGTTGGCAAGAAATTTAGGAGTCACTAAACATCTCATCCTCTCCATTGCCCACAAGATTTCATGTAACTCTGTATGAACACAGTGAATTGTTGAAGTAAGCTGATGTTGAGGACACAATCAGGTAAAACAACAGAGCTGCTGAGGGCAGCTCCCTTTGTTTATATGGTATATATATAAAGCAGAATGTATGTTTGGGATCTCCTTCGAAACACTTGGATCAATTTCACTCAAATATGTCATAGGAGCAGTGTGCCTCATGAGTATCAGCACTGTGTGGTTTCTACTCTCCTAGATCCAAAGATTCAATAACTGGAGATATGGATAAAAAGAGGTAGTTGTTTTCAGCCCCTGGCATAGAGGCTGCCTTGCCTGACAGGTATGTTCTGCAGGAACAATATTGGCCTGTCAAATCAACCTGTAGGTGGGGCAGCCTGCAGTTTTCTGAGTCCCAACATGTAGGCTACCCTGCATGACAGGTGTGTTGTGTTGAAGTTGTATCAACCTACTTTATTGGGCTCATTTGCATGGTGGTCTACATGTCAGAGGCAAATAAATGATTTTATAGATTTTGAAATGTACTGTGCCCTTCATGACAAGTGTGTTGTGGAAGTAGGACGAGCCTGCTTTACTGAACTGTATTGCAGGTGCTGTGTGTGCCAATGAGCATGGCTGGTGATGGCTGAGCTGGCTAGATGAGTGGATGGACAAAGTGAGGGATAGGAGAAAATGGACAGAGAGAAGGGAGTAGGGAGAAATGCTTGAGGCAGCTGGACATGATAGAGGAGTATCGTGCTGGTGGAAAAGGATGAGTGGGCAGTCCGCAGTTCATGGTCGTGCGGTAGTGTTCTCGCTTCCAACGCCCAGGTTCCCGGATTCGATTCCCTGCGGGGTCAGGGATTTTCTCTGCCTCTTGATGACTGGGTGTTGTGTGATAGGTTAGTTAGGTTTAAGTAGTTCTAAGTTCTAGGGGAGTGATGAGCATAGATGTTAAGTCCCATAGTGCTCAGAGCCATTTGAATCATTTTGAACATTGAGTGGACAATGTGGATAGGAGGAGAGAAGAGGAGGAAGATATGGTTAGTGAAGTGGAGGATGATATAGTCAGGGAGAGGAGGTGAAGAAGGAGGAGGAGTTGAAGAGACTGAAAGATTGAAGAGGAGAAGATAGATAAATAGAGGTCGGAGGATGAGGTGCACAGAGAGGGGGAAGTAGAGATGGACATAGGGAGGAGGAAAAAGTGTGTTCACTATATGTGTAGAATGCGTACATGGGCAAAACTGCGGGGAAAAGGCTGTTAAAATCTTACAAGGAACTACTCACATTGTGATCGAATGTATACTTTATTGTGTCCTCACATTTAAATCCTTATCCTTACGAGCTCTTGAACCATCAGACTTTCAGCGCCGACCTGCTGCTATCGCATCAGCCTCACTACGCAGCTTCCTTCCCAGTTGTCCGTCCTTGACTAATGTTGAGCAGAGTGTAGGGCCGTAGTGGGGACGTGGCGGTTGTCATCTCCTTACAGACGTAACCGGAGTACAGGAATACTTAGCGGCATCAACTTGACCGCGTGGCTGCGGGCTGTCCCTCTTTGTCCGGGAGGCAGCATTGTGTAGCACCCAGCCTAGAGCCGGGCGCCAGCCTCCGCCCCTGCGCCGTTACAATGCCAGGCACGCGAAGTGTGCCTGCCCGCCTGCCTAGCTACCCTGGCCCGACCTTCCCAGCGGAAATCAAACTCCGCTCCCAGTTCAGAGGGGCTTCGTGCCTTCAAGCGGGGCTAGTATGTGCTAACTATCTCGGTCAATAGCATTCTCAGCCACTGGCGCAGCTAACGCAGCAAAGGAAGTATGCAGCACGACCAAGGAACCAAGCGGCCCTTGATTCCAAAGGAAGGTAATTTCGGGGAAAACACCACGCCAGTACTGTCGAAAGTACATTACGCAACACAGTTAAGCGACCACTCTTTCTAAACTCTACAATTCTGTCCCATTGCGACGAATAAGTTTGAAATTTGGCTCAGAGTTTCCTAGAAACATCTTCTGTAGTGGAAAAGCTTGGCGCCCTGAAACGGCACCCTCGGGCTCGATGACACTTCGAACAGCAAACGTCTCCAAAAATGCGGGAAGAAGGTCAGTGCTCAGAAGTCCAGGTGAAGTTGTTTAAAAGAATACAAGAAAAAAGGTGGGTTAATTAAGTGACATTGACAATGAATTGCGTCACTATTCTGCCGAACGTAACCGTGGATGTATCGCAGGCTGGAGAGATTGCCACGCACCATCTTACCCAAACTTCACATCATGTTTTAACGCCTCTGCGATAGGAGGTTAGAACGGCGAAGCCCATCTTTGAAATCACGCAGCTTTGTAACGGATCGTCGAGGATACGATCTCAGGCACAGCGCTGATCAGAATCAACACGAGAAACCCTAAGGGTGCGGGATAAAGAGTATCAATGAAACCATTACTTTCCTTGTGGCATTGTTTCCCGCACATTTCGATTTCGAAATCAGCTGTTGTCAGTGTGACGAATAACAGGGGAACGTCTCTGACACCTTTCGTCACAGCTGAGACCACTGGACGTTTCAACCAAATTTCGAAGAGCGTTGTAGAGCTGATATCGCTGGCCAGGGTGGCCGAGCGGTTCTAGGCGCTTCAGTCCGGAACTGCGCTGCTGCTACGGTCGCAGGTTCGAATCCTGCCTCGGGCATGGATGTGTGTGATGTCCTTAGTTTAATTAGGTTTAAGTAGTTTCAAGTTCTAGGGGACTGATGACCTCAGAAGGTAAGCCCTATAGGAAAAAAAAAGCTGGCCTCAGTTGAACGTGATCTGACACCTCTAGCTCTGCCGGTATCTATACTCTCGTGTAAGGCTGGAACCACTAGGCACCGTTCAGACCCGTTTGACGATAGCTGAACTTGATAGAAAGCAGGAAAGGGTGCTTGCGCTTTTCCCGCACTCCTTTTTCGCACTCACCTGTGGCGTGATCACCGAAGGATGCGACACTGATACGTGTGTTAATACAACGGTCAACAGAACCCGTTCGGCAGTACCCTCGTTGGCACCCACCCACATGTATTGAGCATTTCAAAAATGTTCCCATACAGATAAACCTGCAAAGTAGCCCTAGGGGCCAGCTGGCAGGCATCCATGTGTCAGCCTCCGGTGACAGTCGCCTGCCATCTGGTAAAAACGATATTGTAATACGATACAGCACGATGTGTAGGACAGATAGTTATCGACAAATGTACGGAAGTTGGACGAAAATTTTCAAACATCGATAGAAACGCATGCTTGAACATAAATCCATCTGCTAGTCATGTCTACTGTTGTATCTGAGCCCTAACTGCAATTGTACAGTCCCCTCAATACGTTGCAACAGCCATCCGTGGTCAGAAGAGTGTTCTGCATTGTCATGAGTACATTATTTAGGAGGTTAGTCCATTCGTAGGTTGGAAAATTGATGGTGGTTGCACGGTGGGCGCTTGCGTAACAAACGGTGCCGAAGTATTTGATTTTTCAAGAGGCACCCTATCGAAAATTTGTACCACATGCTGGGAAAGGGAAAACATCATTCTCCTAGTCACAACGCGGACATAAGCGTGTGACCGAGAGAGACGGCCATTTAGGAGGGTTGTGACTAACAGTAAGACGACAACAGCCATAAAAGTCACTGCAAATCTAAATGTTAAACTCGCGAACACTGCCAGCATCAAAGCAACACGATAGGAGCGTTATATGCTTGAAACTGAAGGACGAGTTGCAATTCTAGAGCCACTCATCAATGATGCAAATACCCTTTACAGGATAAACGTGGTGCCGAAGCCATTAAGTCTGGACTACTGACCAATGGAAGAAAGCTTAGTCCCAAAAGTGTGGCATGGCAGTGGTTCGGTGATGATCTGGGCACTGATATCGTGGTATTCCGTGAGCTCCATGTCTACTCTGCAAACTTACATTATTGCCAAGGATTGCGTTGTGTGACCATTGTTGCTGATCAGCACCATCCCATTGTACAATGTTTGTCCTCCAACGGTGATGATGTGTTCAAGACGACAGTGCCACCATTCACACTACTCGCATAGTGCAGGACAGGCTTTTTGAGCATGTGACTTCATTGTCACATCTACTCTGCTGACCACAGCAACCAACAGTATCTCAGTATTATTGAGCCTTTGTGCACTACTTTGAAGGGAAGGATACATGATCGCTATCTACGTTCATCATCGTTACCTTGACTTGCCACTATCTAGTAGGTTTGAGGTTCCACTGAAAACTATACAGAATCTATATTTATCCACTCGTAGACGGAAGTTGCTTTGAATGCCAACGAGTTCCCTACGCCGTATTAGGCATGATAATGTTGTGCGTTTTTCATACTTCCATACATTTGTCCATCCCTTGCAGATGCAAGTTCAGGCCTGACGCAGTGAAGCGTTTTAGAACCTTTAGTATGCATACTGTATACTAACCAGAAATTATCTCTCTCAACCCCTCTCACACGATACTTTAGTGAATCAAACATAAAATAACTTTAAAACGTCTGATTACCTTAGAAATGCGTTAATCTGCAAAATGCTGGCCACTATACGTGTATAAAATTCGTGCTTGAAGTCACAAAACACTAATTACGATGATATTTAGCAATTTTGGATTATTCACAAATGAACTAATGAAAAACTTCAGAAAAGATTTGAAATTAGTTTAAATGTTGTTGGAAGTTATTAAGTACACTGATTCATAAGGAATGACACATTCACACATAACAAAACACATACACAGGCAAACACACGTTGCCCGCGCGCTCGCCCGTGCACGCACTTTCTCTCTCTCTCTCTCTTTTTCACACACCACACACACACACACACACACACACACACACACACACACACACACACACAACTCAAAGAGAAGGCGAAATACAAACACATATGGACACTCGGCAACATTACACACAGCAAAGACACACGCGCTGAACACACAATGAAAGTGCAAGCGAAGTGTTGTAATAAATGTGGGTGAAAAAACTCCGGGAATCAGCCATCTGCAGTACGGGGACAGAAAGAAGACATCTTCAGCCCCACAAACTGGGACTAGTAACACTGGAAGTCGTGAGTAATACCAAACGATAACTGAAAGTCACGAAACCTGTACTACCAAAACTGTTTCTATGCTACGAAACAAGAGAAAATCATGACGAAACGTAACATAGTAAAATAAGTAAAATGCTTGTAACTACTACATAATACATTCGTTATATACAGGGTGTCCCAGCTATCTTGTCCACCCAAAATATCTCTGGAACAATAACAGCTATTGGAAAACGACTTTCACCGGTATCAATGTAGGGCTGGGGCCAATGAATGTACATATTTGGAAACATTCTGAAACGAAAGCATATGTGTTTTTTAACACAATTTTATGTTTTTTTAAATGGACCTCCTATATTTTTTCTTCAGCAATCCATTGCATGACAAAGCACATACACAATGGCGTTGATTGCATCGCAATATTCCCATTACATCCCGAGATATTGAGACGCGAAGTTGACGCTAGAAACACCCGACATGCGCTGCTAGCGCACGTCCTGAGGCTCAGGCGTGACCCCCATGCTGCCCCTAATCGTAATGTGATTGACAAGTAAGTGTCCCTCTTGATAAGTATGGAGGTTTGATTACACATGTCAATCGAATACTTCACGTCCAGTTAAAATATACTTGTACATCAGAATCAGGCTGTTAGCCGAATGTGCTAAAAAGTAACGGTTTAAACGTATCTCAGATAAACATTTCGTCGATGTAGCTTTCGTCCGGAAAATACCTTGGTTCAAAACCAACAAAAATAATGTACTTCATATATACAGGCATTAACATACTTGTACGTCTAGTTTGACAAGGGTGGGACCGGTGATCGTCCATGACCTTGTAGTGGCATTTGCCTGAAGTAAAATGAAATTTGATGTCGTGTGGCTAGGGTCTTCCGTCGGGTAGACCGTTCCCCTAGTGCAAGTCTTTTGCATTGAATCCACTTCGGTGACTTGCGTGTAGATGGGGATGATATGATGAAGACCATATAACACCCGGTAGCTAAGCGGAGAAATCCTCCAACCCAGTCGGGAATCGAACCCGTGCCTCTTTGCACAGCATTCGGCCACTCGGATCACTCAGGTACAGAGGCGGCCTGCCTGAAATACTATATGAAAACCACGAAAACCTAAATCAGGATTACAGGATGAAAACTGAAGCCTCCACCCTCTCAAACGCAAGGCCAGTCTGTTCGAAACAGTGCTACCTCATTCGATTTATACCTAATGTTCATACTCTCTTACAAAGATATTTAATAATGTTCTCACTTTAAGTTACTAAACACACTATGCAGTGTGTACACATATTGTTTCGTAATATAACATTACATACACTATCACAAATATTTTAGTTTTCGATATATAGCATTTGAATCTGCATCATTTCCACGAGTAAGAGATGTCCCCGGAGAGTCACAGATTCTTGCAACTTCTCTCGAAATCCCACCAGGTTCCCAGAGCACTATTCCATCAGTTAGAAGACTGGCACCTAGAGAGCTATCACAATGAGAAAAATAGCACACTAAGGTACACTACTGGCCATTAAAATTGCTACACCCAGAAGATGACATGCTACAGACGCGAAATTTTGCCGACAGGAACAAGAGGCTGTGATATGCAAATGATTAGCTTTTCAGAGCATTCACACAACGTTGTTGTGATGCCTCGTGTAAGGAGGAGAAATGCGTACCATCACGTTTCCGACTTTGATAAAGGTCGGAATGTAGCCTATCGCGATTGCGGTTTATCGTATCGCGACATTGCTGCTCGCATTGGTCGAGATCCAGTGACTGTTAGCAGAACATGGAACCGGTGGATTCAGGAGGGTAATACGGAACACCGTGCTGGATCCCAACGGCCTCGTAACACTAGCAGTCGAGATGACAGGCATCATATCTGCATGGCTGTAACGGATCGTGCAACCACGTCTCTATCCCTGAGTCAACAGATGCAAGACAACCAGCATCTGCACGAACAGTTCGATGACGTTTGCAGCAGCAGCATGGACTATCAGCTCGGCGACCATGGCTGCGGTTACCGTTGACGCTGTATTACAGACAGGAGCGCCGGCGATGGTGTAGTCAACGACGAACCTGGGTGCACGAATGGCAAAACGTTATTTTTTCGGATGAATCCAGGCTCTGTTTACAGCATCACGATGGTCGCATCCGTGTTTGGCCACATCGCTGTGAACGCACATTGGAAGGGTGTATTCGTCATCGTCATACTGGCGTATCACCCGGCGTGATGGTATGGGGTGCCACTGACGGCACTTTGAAGAGTGGACGTTACATTTCAGATGTGTTACGACCCGTGGCTCTGCCCTTAATTCGATCCCTGCGAAACCCTACATTTCAGCAGGATAGTGCACGACCGCATGTTGCAGGTCCTGTACGGGCCTTTCGGAATACAGAAAATGTTCTACTGCTGCCCAGGCCAGCACATTCTCCAGATCTCTCACCAATTGAAAAATTCTGGTCAATGGTGGCCGAGCAACTGGCTCGTCACAATACGCCAGTCACTACTCTTAATGAACTGTGGTATCGTGTGAAGCTGCTTGGGCCGCTGTACCTGTACACGCCATCCAAGCTCTGTTTGACTCAATGCCCAAGCGTATCGAGGCCGTTATTACGGCCAGAGGTGATTGCTCTGGGTACTGATTTCTCAGTATCTACGCACAGAGATTGCGTGATAATGTAATCACATGTCAGTTCTAGTATAATACATTTGTCCAATGAATACCCCTTTATCATCTGCATTTCTTCTTGGTGCTGCAATTTTAATGGCCACTAGTGTACGTTAGGATATTCACAACCATAAAGTTTATACACAGATTTGTGATAAGAAAGTCTAAACCATATCAACTATAATTCTTCGGTATATAATAATGGACTGTAAATATCACTCTGTATTCGTCCTGATCTCTATATCATGTTCATACGATTACTACACAGGTAATTTGGCAATGCAATGGTGTGCGAGTCTTCATTGACAGTACTGTCTCTCTCTCCATCTCTCTCTCTGTCCTCTCTATTTCTGTGACACCCAAAGACGTATAAATTATAAAAACTTTGTTACCGTCACCTGTTAGAGAACTCAATAGGCTTATTGTCTCTCTCTCTCTCTTCTGATATATTGGGAAACAAATAATATCTGTGTGTTGACATCGACCATATGTGGTGATCCCTTTAAGAACATCGGTACATGTATTACTCCACTGGAGCAGGGAACATATGATCTTAGTCACCTCCACGAACCTGTATAAAGTGGTGTCACCAGCACTGGAGGAAGACCATATCGACTATTACTCACAAGGAGAGAATTCTTGTGTTGTTGTTTAATAAGCAGTAGTTTTTTGCTGTAACACACTGAAGGAGTGTCTGCTTTTTACCATGACTTTGAGGTCTGTGTCACGTGCTGAACTGACATTAACATGCCTTGATCCATTTGCTCTCACAAAAGCTGGATATCGTATGGTGTAGGCAATGCCGCTCCCAACATACACAGAATGGTTGAAATAAAAGGCAGCAGCAGGGTTTCTTATTGACAAAAATGTGGATGATAACTCAACATACGGAAGCTGGAAAAGTTTGCAGCATTGTGGAGCGTTTACAAACATCTGTCTGAAGGTGATGACCTCTACATTTCATTTGATCTTCGACAGAGACAGGGTAGTAGATTCGTTGGTGTGAGCATTGAAGGCTCATATTGCAATCATATACACGAACAATATTCTATTGCTGACCATTCCTGAAAGTTGTTGCTCCTACCTAGACTCTTTCCACCTCAAAGAAGTGGTGTACATTAATCATTATGTTGTAATTAACAGCGTAAGTGTGGATGAATGGAGTGGAAAATACACCCTCGATATGGGACAATGTACTGTAACACCTACTACAGTTGATAGTGTGGTCAAGTTTAGCAATTGTACCAATTTTTCCGTGATTTCAGTGCCAACCAATTACATGGCAACATGCTTCCCAATTTCTGTATCATCGCTAAACCATCCCTCCACTACTTTGTGAGTACCATATATTAGGTTGCGAATGCAGATTTTTGACTGTGCACTACTTCCATTTATGGTTAATTCTCGGACTTATACACGAACGTATACTAGACAGCGTCCTATACCGATGCTGTTAGGATGTCTAAACATATCTAGCACTTGGACCAAGTGTGAAATTTACAATTACGGTAGGCCAATATTACCTTTGTGGATGGGAGTCACAGAGTATTCTCGCATTCATAGGATAAAGTTAGAGGTTGAAAGAGCCCCCTGTATTGTCTGTGACCAATTCCCCTGCAAGAGTGTCGTCGATTTAATTTTATCGATGCATGGTAGAAATGAGAGTGTTATGGTGATACAACAGAAAGGTTAAGAACAAACGTGTGGTTTAGACATTATGGATCTCCTGATGGGCGGAGTTTGAAGCATTTTACATAAATCAACTGTGCTATCAATTGTAATGTATTGTTCTAGTGGTTGGGGTCAGTACCAATAAGGTATTGGCAAGAGAGAAATGGTCATAGAACATAAACACACACACGCACACACACACACACACACACACACACACACACACACACACACACACACACACACACTCCTAAGGCTACAAGGTTCTGCCCTTAGACATGCTATAATATTAAAACCATTATTTTCCGAAGAAATAGTCATGTAGAGCACAATGCTCTTAATACTCATGTTGAACACGCATGTCCAGTATCTGACAGACATCCACCCTGGAAGTCTTCTATCCCACTCACCACAGTTTCAAACCTTAAGGTGATAAAACTACTTCCTTTGGCACCAAAGAAATTGGTAGATTCTTTGTGATACATGCAAAATTTAGCTTTCCGGAGGTGCATAGCACCCAGTGCTCACATCCGAATATGGTTAATAAATTAGGCTAAGCTTACATCACTCCTATAAAATGATCACTGGCAACGGAAAATTCATTTTATGAATAAACAGATATATCCATAGAAGCGGTGTTTGACGTGTGAAATTAGACACCACGCTTCACTGACTCCATAAACAGGATAACTGTTATGAAAATGTACACACACACGGTGTGCAGTAACTCACAAACTACTGTCAGTGACCTAGAAAATGAGTTTGAAATATTTTATGTCAATCACTTTTGCTAACAACTCTAAAGTATTGTTCCAGTGTTTGTGTTCATACCAAGTTGGTATCGAAAAGAAAGAAATGATTGTGGAATATAATCACATTCCAATGGCTACACTGTTCTGCACTTCAGCACGCTATAATGCTTCAGCTACACAGTTTCCGACCTATTAGCCACGTGAAATGTAAGGCGATTAATATGCCAGTGTAAAAAATATACACTCCTGGAAATGGAAAAAAGAACACATTGACACCGGTGTGTCAGACCCACCATACTTGCTCCGGACACTGCGAGAGGGCTGTACAAGCAATGATCACACGCACGGCACAGCGGACACACCAGGAACCGCGGTGTTGGCCGTCGAATGGCGCTAGCTGCGCAGCATTTGTGCACCGCCGCCGTCAGTGTCAGCCAGTTTGCCGTGGCATACGGAGCTCCATCGCAGTCTTTAACACTGGTAGCATGCCGCGACAGCGTGGACGTGAACCGTATGTGCAGTTGACGGACTTTGAGCGAGGGCGTATAGTGGGCATGCGGGAGGCCGGGTGGCCGTACCGCCGAATTGCTCAACACGTGGGGCGTGAGGTCTCCACAGTACATCGATGTTGTCGCCAGTGGTCGGCGGAAGGTGCACGTGCCCGTCGACCTGGGACCGGACCGCAGCGACGCACGGATGCACGCCAAGACCGTAGGATCCTACGCAGTGCCGTAGGGGACCGCACCGCCACTTCCCAGCAAATTAGGGACACTGTTGCTCCTGGGGTATCGGCGAGGACCATTCGCAACCGTCTCCATGAAGCTGGGCTACGGTCCCGCACACCGTTAGGCCGTCTTCCGCTCACGCCCCAACATCGTGCAGCCCGCCATCAGTGGTGTCGCGACAGGCGTGAATGGAGGGACGAATGGAGACGTGTCGTCTTCAGCGATGAGAGTCGCTTCTGCCTTGGTGCCAATGATGGTCGTATGCGTGTTTGGCGCCGTGCAGGTGAGCGCCACAATCAGGACTGCATACGACCGAGGCACACAGGGCCAACACCCGGCATCATGGTGTGGGGAGCGATCTCCTACACTGGCCGTACACCACTGGTGATCGTCGAGGGGACACTGAATAGTGCACGGTACATCCAAACCGTCATCGAACCCATCGTTCTACCATTCCTAGACCGGCAAGGGAACTTGCTGTTCCAACAGGACAATGCACGTCCGCATGTATCCCGTGCCACCCAACGTGCTCTAGAAGGTGTAAGTCAACTACCCTGGCCAGCAAGATCTCCGGATCTGTCCCCCATTGAGCATGTTTGGGACTGGATGAAGCGTCGTCTCACGCGGTCTGCACGTCCAGCACGAACGCTGGTCCAACTGAGGCGCCAGGTGGAAATGGCATGGCAAGCCGTTCCACAGGACTACAGCCAGAATCTCTACGGTCGTCTCCATGGGAGAATAGCAGCCTGCATTGCTGCGAAAGGTGGATATACACTGTACTAGTGCCGACATTGTGCATGTTCTGTTGCCTGTGTCTATGTGCCTGTGGTTCTGTCAGTGTGATCATGTGATGTATCTGACCCCAGGAATGTGTCAATAAAGTTTCCCCTTCCTGGGACAATGAATTCACGGTGTTCTTATTTCAATTTCCAGGAGTGTATTTCGAGCACATGTTTCTCTCCGATAAACTGTGGTGACAGTTTGTAGTGTCATAAAACTACTAAGTCGCACACCAAAGAAGAAATCTGTTCTCCATAATACAAACACTACATAGGCTTGGGGAGATGTACAATGCCTGCTGTTCAAATCCAAAAAAAAATGGCTCTGAGCACTATGGGACTTAACACCTATGGTCATCAGTCCCTTAGAACTTAGAACTACTTAAACCTAGCTAACCTAAGGACAGCACACAACACCCAGTCATCACGAGGCAGAGAAAATCCCTGACCCCGCCGGGAATCGAATCCGGGAACCCGGGCGTGGGAAGCGAGAACGCTACCGCACGACCACGAGCTACGGACTTTTCAAATCCAATTACAGTTCGGAAATTATATGTTCACAACAGTCCCGTAAAATGATCATCGGCAGTTGAAAATGCATACAAAAAACACTGACATTTTATGTTGAAATAAAAAACGCAATCAGTAGCCTCAGGAGATGTAACAGTCTTATCGCAGTTTACCACCGCCCCTCGTAACCTTCCTCTTGCACACAGAAGTTGTGCTCGAATATTATATTGTACTGCTCATGTACAACATGAAATAACAGTTTCACCTTGACGTCACGTCTATAGAATGACAAACTTTAAGGTTTGTAAATTCAGCATCAGTTCACTCTCCTCCAGAACAAGAAATTTTATTGATGTCGGTCAGTAGTCATTTCACGGTATTTTTTCTCTATGTTCATGTATTCCCTGTCAATTTCCGTAATTTTGCCAGGTTTCTGTGATTTTACATACTTCTTCGTATTTCCCCCAATTTTACGTATTTACCATCACTTTTTTGTGATTATACCACGTTTCCCTGGAATTTTACCGATTTTATGTCATTTTTTCATATTTTTTATAGAGTTGTCGATAAGTATGGTCGTATTGATAGCATACCCACGTGTTGTTTGGGTTTCTACGAGAATATTTGTGCATCTTATACGAGTACACCAACCTAGTAAAATGGCCGAAGACTTTTCCTCTCGTGATGATTCACAAGCATGCATTTTGGGCAGGATGACCATGAAAAGTATAGTAACAGTCGCTTCTATATGAGACTCAACGAGATGTGCAGATGATAGATGTATTGGAAACTTGAAGTCTGCAAACAGTTCCGCGTACTGCTCTGCAGATTCGTGTGCAGCTACACTTGATGATAAGTCAAAAACTCAAACATCTGACTACCACTCACTCATGAAGTGATCTGCATCAGGGGATTGACATGTGTACAGAGTTAATTTCTGTTTCTGCTCAGAATTCTTTTCGATGAATATGTGTTATTGTTGCATACCAGATGTGCTTTGTTATTTCCGTTTATGCCTTCCAACTCTAATGTGTACGCACACCCCTGTCAGGACATCTACAAACTATAGCCTTTAGGTATTTATTTTTATTCGTTAGTTGACAGTGATGTCCACTGCAGATAGTATCTTGGGCCATAATAGATTCAATTTTCTCTCCCTCTCTCTCTCTCTCTCTCTCTCTCTCTCTCTCTCTCTCTCTCTCTCTCTACCTCTCTCTCTCTCTTCCTACAGAACATACCTCCCCAGCATAGGAGAACAGTTAGTAAGTTGAGCACCCGAACCTCAACCATGGACTGCTGACAGCTCTACACACACACACATGCATGCATATTACCAATCAGAAAGTCTCGATTTCAACCACTTGCAAGTTAATTTCGCCAATGATGCACCCCTGGAAATAGTAAGATACTCTTAGCAAAATAATTCTTCAGTGTGTGCAAGTAAATTTAAATACATCCTGTTAAAGAGCGTAACATTTTCGATACAATTTACATTAACAATATTTGTAACAAGATTGCTTAGATTTTCCAGTAACAGCAACCATCCAAGACACCCCGCTGCCCCATCACATATCCTTTTATACTCTGAAGATACAAAATGATGGCTCATAATGACCAGAGTCACGCTCTTTTGTGTGCTAGATGTCCTTTTGATGGGGGGAGTATTATTCTTAAGTACCAGATATAACAACACAGAAGTAGGACAGTATAGAGTAGCACAGTACTCGAATGCATCCAAACCGCTATTTTATAGTTGCAGTGAATTTTCTCTGTTGTCTACGTGTCTATGTCTTTGCATGTGTCGTGTGTGGTAATATGCGTACAGACTCTCTATGTGTACCTGTGTAGAACTGTCGGCGATCCGTGGTTGCGGTTCAGACACATGAATTGCTAATTGTTCGTCTATAAATGATATCGATGAATTGTAGTTGAGATGCTTCTGAACTTCTTTGTACGGTTCACTTGATCTCTGTATGGTCGTGAATTTCCTCCTATAAATGATCGTGCTATTTTTCTCGTTGTAATTGTTCTCTACCTGTCAGCCTTCTAATTAATGGAATAGTGCTGTTGGACCATTTAGGGACTTCGAGAAAATTAGTGCAGGTCTGTGACATGGCAAGATACATCTCATACTCATGGAAATGATGTGGATTCAAATTCTACACATCTAAGACTGGAAGATTCGGGGGAATACGGTAGGTAAGCGAAACCATGACAAATGTCTGATTGAGAGGTGAGGTCTATGTCGTTTCTTGAAATTGTTGTGGGCAAATGTATGACAACCTCTCATATTCGTGTCGTGAAGTGACTGCAGTGGGAACATGAGGAGCTAATAACGAGGTTTACTGAAAGACAGTTAGCAGCAGAAGTTCCGTCTTTTTGTTTTCTCGATAACTGAGAAACAATATTTTTCAGTGAGATTTGTGTTTCTATAAATGGCTGGACGGACATCATTATAGGGAGACTAATTTTACATTTACATCTGTATGATTATTTTAGAATCCGACGTATGGTGATTGTACTACTATTAGTCATTCCCATTCCCATTCCACTTGCAGATAGACCGAGGGATGAAGATCACTTATTAACTCCTTATGAGTGCTAATTTGTGTTACTTTGTCTTCGTGGTCCTTAAGCGATATGTATGGTACAATCTCTCTGTGTCAGCTTAAAATATTGGTTCCTTGAAAAAAACATCGTCTTCCCTCCAGGAAATTCCCTTTTGAGCTACCTGGCCAATGAAATCCTACTGTTGAAGAAAAAATTACTCACCATGCAGAGTTACACTCATGATCAATTTAATTACTTAGCCTACCAATTTGATATCAATAATGTGCCGCCTGGCTGCTGGAAGCGATGGATACGGTAACATGAATATGATCCAGGGAGTTGGAACGTGAATCAGGCGCTTTTCCATTGTAGCATCGTCTTTTACTGAAATTTAAATCTCCAACCTGCACAGGGACAGATGACCATCGTAACAAAATAAGATGTATTGATACATTTATTAAGTGATACTTAGTATGAATCTGATATTTAAATCTTCTCTGTGTTGTCACCTTAAGAGACGTAGCATTTGGTTACTTTAAGGTATTTCGAAAGTGAGGAGTTATCCTGTAACAGAGATAGACCTTCGGACTCTGTCATGAGCCAAAAATGAGTTTAATATTCTGGTCCTGTGATGTGGGAGGTAACAGATACTGAGCCCTATCAGAGAGTCTTTGTTTTTTTTTTTTTTTTTTTTTTTTTGGCTGACGAGAGAATATTTAGAGGAAATATAGTCTATGTCATACTGTTCCAGGGTTTTCACAACAAGTAACGATATTTCAGCGTTGAGAAAATGCGTTTATGTCCCGATTTCGTCTGTCTTCGAAAAGAAATCGTGTAAAAGGGAGAAATCTACATTTCCCATGAGATATTCGAGGTGTATGGTAAACAACGTCACTGCCTCAGATTGAGTAAAGTGGATTTTTTTATTCCGGGATTCTGTGTCACAATGGAATTGGTGAGAACTACAGTATACCTCCTAGCTGCTGCTGCTTGACTCGCAGTGAGCCGCTGCTGGCGGCAGGAGTGTTCACTAGGAGTCGGCGACTGGATCTCATCGATTAACAGGTGCATCGATTTACAGGTGCTTAGGCACAAAGAATGCAACGACCTGTCTAGTCTTTCCTGTATCAGCGAGGGCTAGCGAAGTGACCAGTGTGCTGGGTGAGCAGTGGCGGAAGTGAACGAGTGTATTACCTGAGAAGATTTAAAATGACGGATGTTTACGTTGATGTACTGTCCCCCCGCTTGAAAAGTGGTCGATTTACTGCTTAGTGATAGTCTCTCCGATCTCTGCGCGTTTGGTAGGTCCGCCGTGTGGAAGCCGAGGGATGGGCATAAGCTGCAGGCATAACCGATACTTGTGTCTCTCCTGACTGGCACCTACAAGAAGATGCGGTGTCCATGCCTCTGCCAAATGGTGCGACCGCAGTTCATGGCAGTCAGCAGACGTGTGCTCTTTGCGATCGAGATCGTGTGTGATCGATTGGGTATTTTCACCTGATACGTGTAGTGGAACTGTTGTGGTGAAGCTGGCTGCTTGTTCTCAAACGTCAGTGCATACAAGGCCTCATATATGTTTGTGGTGAAAATTTAATTACTTCATTTGCATAATATTTGCGTGTGATACTCAAACGTGAAAAATATGCTTTTATTACGAAGCTGGATCATCGTAAGATGGAGGTGAGTGTTTTAAGCGATCTATTTGACTCCTGTAAATTGTGAAGCAAGACAAGACTTCCAATCTGAAGCAACGTAATTACATAATTAGTACATGTAGTTGCTGGATGTGAACTTTTCCCACCAAGTAAAGAGATCCAACCTCTGAAAACTGAACTTTATAGATGAACATCATGTCCTCTGCTATGTAATTGACACTGACTTCAGTTTTGTATCACGAGGTCCTTCCTCTTCAGCACAAACTGAGTCCTTTACCCACCTGTTTGCAGATGGTGGAGCGAAAGAGAGTGTGGGTGGGAGCGGTGGGCTGGGATTCCCCAGAAGGGGAGGGGTTAATTAATTGAGTAAATTTTATACAGGAAGTGTACTTGTATCAGTGACGAGGAAGGGTGAATGTTCGGAGCTTTTGCAGACGAGTATTGGAGGGGACAGAAGAGGGGGAGATACGAGGGTTTTCCTGTAAGGACGGATTATCCGTAGGGGATCATAAATCAATCCTCAGGGGGTGATCAACTGCTTTGTCAAACATTAGGGAAAAGTCATAAATCAATCAAGATAGCCCCTGAATGATGCTTCCCACTGAAAGCATACAACTCACACTGAAAAAGTGAGCTGATACTCTTGTTACCCCACTAGTTTAAATGTTGTATCTTGCGAGCAGTTGCGTTTGAACTGAGAGTGATAACAGATTTAAATGTAGGTAGTAAGACTGCAGCTTATAGATCTTGCGATATGATACTATAAGTATTTAGAGAGGCTCCGAAGGATGTTAAATTTTGGAACAGAAATAGGAATACAATTCAAGAATTGATGAATTTTAATATACATAGTCCATCTCAGATATCTTATCCACATGTTACTGCAACAGGTACTTTACTACAAATAAATAAAAATGATTGGAAATGATAAAAACAAAAACAAAGGAGAATCGCCGGCTGGTATGGCCGTGCGGTTCTAAGCGCTTCAGTTTGGAATCGCATGACCGCTATGGTCGCAGGTTCGAATCCTGCTTCGGGCATGAATGTGTGTGATGTCCTTAGGTTAGTTTAGATTTAAGTAGTTCTAAGTTCTAGGGGACTGATGACCTCAGAAGTCACGTCTCATAGTGCTCAGAGCCATTTGAACCATTTTTGAACAAAGGAGAATCAAATTTGCTAAAAATCAAACATGTGAGAGACATAGAAGAATATGTTCCAATTTTAGAGAAGACAGCTGAATGGGGATAGTTAGTAAATATGGGTACGCAGTGATCGTCTGCACCATCAAAATAGGTCATCCTGCTACTGGCACTCATCTATCGTAAATTATTTGGAGCTAAACGTCTGGAGACGATTAACAAAGTGCAGTTACTTAATACAATCGACTGTGCTCTTTGAGAGCGCATTCATCTAGAATTCTTAGCCATCAACCTAAATACTTTGAGTCAGATGTCTGGAAGGTTTCGCAAAATGCTATCTATAGTCACTGTCAAAATCAGCTAGTAGTTTCACTATAAATACCTTGATGTCGGCCACAGTATTAAATGTATCACAGTTTTGATTTTACACTGTTACTACACCCAAAACCATTTAACTGCGACATCTAAGATAAATGGTAATGCTGTATTATTTTTAATTTTTCTCAGAATAAACCTTAAAACGGTTTGCTAGAAAGTCGAAACCCATTATCATAGTATAAGTTCTGCAAGACAGAGCATCGCGGTAGTGACTGATTACAGAAACAGTAAGCTCACTACAAGAGATATTTATAGGTGCGACAACAGACCAATCCGTGACATTGCTTCATGTCTCGATGTGTCTTTCTCGCCCGTGAATGCGCGCGCCCGTGTGCTTGTTTGTTTATTTGTGTGTGTGTGTGTGTGTGTTTATTTGGTAAGGAAAATAGCTGAAGGTGATATGGCACCCATACACACACACACACACACACACACACATACACACACACACACACACACACACACACACACACACACACACACACGAACACTGACACAGACATAAAACTCAGTGCAAATTGGAACAAGCTGACAACATTTCACAGAAATAAAACATTTGCGGAAAACTTGCTCTGCGCACTGCTACTACATTTAAAATTTCTGCGTACCTCGAACTTTGCCAGGAAGAGAAGTTTTTAATTAAGCTCAGTGCAGCACTGCACAAAAATTCATAATTCGGAGCCTCACGTCTAAGGACTGCCGTCAGAGTTTCGACAAACAAAAGTTAGCTCCCTTTATTTCCGCGTCTGTCATTGTCCACCTGGCAGAGTAATCAGAGGCTTGTGTCGCTATTTGCATAAGGACACACAAGTCGACATTATTTTTAGAGAGTCGAAGAAAAATTTTTAAGCATCTTAAGTGCTCACGATATACAAGATTTTAGGAACTTGCTATACGACTGCTCTCTAAACAGTTCCAACCTATCCAATTGTTTTGTGGTTTCATACCGAAGAGTAGAGACTCGTTTGAATGCCACTATAGCCCCATTGATTCTAATGAGGGCATTCCGTCAGTGGGTGCTCGTAACATGGTTATCATTTGCTTTGAATTTGTACCTAGATAACACATTCCGTTCAGGAAGGTAGCTTCTACAGGTTTATTGCCTTTTCTTGAATGCAACACGTAATTAGCGGCAATTTTACACTTTTTCACAGGACTTCCAAATCTCATTGCATATAATTTTACTGTACTAGTGGGGTGATTAGAAACGAAGCTTACAAAAAACATTTCTGTGCTGCCGTTTGTGAAGATAAATCGAAATACCATTAAAAGATTTGTTCGTCTACGTTGATAGTGTACCAGTATCACAGGGAAATTACGAATTTCAATGTTGGTGAAACTGCCAGTCCCGTAGGTCCATATGTTAACACTTCCGATCGCAAACTTTTTGCTATAGATGACGGCGTGCCACGGAACAACTCTGTCTCGGGCTGTACGTATCCCTCCTGGAGGCGAACGTTGACTGGATGTATTTTATCAGTTTTAGAATAATAAACGAATCAAATATTCCAGATTGGCGCAGATTTGGATGGGATATTATATGGCCCCACGTGGGACTGAAAATATTGTTTACAACTTTTCAAGAGTCCAGCCTGCACAAGTCGCATCGTTTATTGTGAAGAGCAATTTCAGCAAGATTGCATTAGTAAGCTGATCTCGCCAAAAATAGCTTGCATGTTGCTTAATTTTTAGTAGCAAATTCTGTGTTGCTTTTCCTTCACGTTGGAATGTGATTACCAAACACCTTTAATAATTTGTTCATGGCCTTGCTATACGACTGACCTTCACATACGGGCTAAGACTCCGAGGAAAACTTAGAGTAAGGTCATCCAACTTGAGTTGTTCACTCTTCGTCAATGATTAATCATTTTTAATAGTTATTAGATGTTAAAATGACATTCAAATTTGATCCATGAACATCACATCTCAATATAGCTCGTAATTCTTTATTACAACTGTTACAGTATTTCGAATCTATTGAACAAAGATGTTATCCTCGCAGAGTAGCTGGGTCATGCAGGATCTGGTCCGTGTCGACAGGGATCTGTTTCCCTCAGCACTGCCACCTGGGTGGCGTCGCCAATGGATTGGGATTGGGATGGCTAGTGCGTTGGAACAGGTGGTTGAGAGCTCGCATTGGGATCGGGAATGAATTTGTCGGACACGATAAAAAAAAAAAGAAAATTACAAGCATTTCGATCATTCACCCACTATTTTACTGTCCCTGAAATGAAAGAGGTTAGTGGATTGTTGTGCAAACACTTTTCTTCACTGACATGGTAGATTCGGATCGACTTTCACTTTATATAACTGGGTAGGTTTGTGTCATTCATGGAAGACTTACTTTGTGTCCCAAACTGATTCGCCTTATATTCCGTTTCTTGTCACTAATATTCTTTGTGTATTAATCCCAACACGACTTAACTACTAGAAATTTTCTCCTCACTAGTTCGAGTTGCTCGTATTCTCTCAACAATCACAAATTGTCCTCGGGCGCTCACCAATATGCTTCAGTTGTTACTCAACTTTTCAGGAAAAGTTACGTTCATATGTAATTATTTTGCTTGTTTATTTTGTTATTACTATAATGCAAATTATTTCGCGGGCTTTTGTCGAAGTCCATTCGCTAAAGTAATCTAGCACCACTCGTTCAATAATCCTTCTCAGGCCGCATTCGAATCCCAAATAAATCAGTTCAGCCACCGTTAGTTTGTTAGACTACATCACATGAAAAGGTTGAGGCTACCTGTTAAAAGTCAACTAACCCTAAGAGTATGACATGCACACAAATGCTCCTCGTTAGTGGCTAATAACATAAGAATTACTCCCTGACCGGACATACATCCGCAATTTGCTGTTCCCAAATTAATTGGGTACTTATAATCTCCAGCAATAACATTAACTAGCATAACTGCCTCTGTAGGTATATAAACTGGTATAGGATTAATTCCTGAAAAGAAAGCATTTAATTTAAAAATAACAATTGTAATCGGACTAACAGTGGTTTGTCCATGGTTAACTTCTGAAGACAAAAATCATTACATCGGTTAGTCATTCTACCAATCTCTACTACTAAAGAAAATCTAATTAATTAAATTCGCTACGCTTGCTACTTAGACATTATTTTAGAAAATGTTTTTAAAACACCTAACACATGTGGTGTATCAGGTTGTTTCTTTGTCTCTCTGTATAGTACTTCATCATGTCTTGTTGAGAGTGGAGCCACTTCACCTTCTTCGTTCCTGGGAGAGCTAATAAATACACACCAGGATGTGGAATTGTTATACTATCACAAGGACATACAAACAGCACCTGCCATATCATATTACATTTCTTCAAAAGGCATGTCTGTGGATGGGTCTGAAGGAACGCTATATCTCTCACACAAAGATCTGCACTCTTCTCAAACTATTGATATGCTTCAGTCCCCTCTTCCTCGCCTCTGCGGCCATGTCAGGTAAGGCCATTTGTATTTTTTCTTCCCAAGTCAGTTTCTCATTCTGTAATTTGGGTAAACTTCAGACCCACACATTGTTTTCCTTTTCTTTCCTCAACTTCAGTTTAAATCTTGTTGACGGATGGATTATTCACAATTTCCTTATAATCTGGTAAGTAATCTATCCACTTCTTCTGGCGATTCGGGCAATATGTCCTCATTAATATACTGAACTCTCGAAATACCTTTACTCTCGGACTTGACTGAGGGTCGTATCTTGATGTTAATATCAGGCTTAATTTCGTTCTAGGATAACATTTTCTGCCAAGTATACGAGCTAAAATTTCTGGCATTATCTGACAAAATCGCTTGTGGCTTGCCTACTGGCTGTACATACTCCTGTACTAGTTTTAGAAGAATGGTTTTACTTGTGGCTGTTTTCAACGGATATAACTTCACATATTTTGTAAATATGTCTAGGAAACCCACGATAAATCGGCAACCGCCACTTGTTCTTGGTAACAGCCCACACATATTAGACGATACCGAAGCTACTGACTTTTGTGGCAAAATTGAATGGACTAATATCTTAAATTTCCTGTGTTTCCACATCTTTCCCTCCAAGATTGATTTTGCATAATCATTAGATGGTGACATACTTCCACAAGTATGTCCATTCAGGGTTATATGTGGCCATCGCTCTGCACCAGCATAAACATGCACATCCGTGACTGGCAGCTCGCGGTCCCCATTCTGGATTAACTTCAATCTTATCTTCACTAATTGCCCCTCGCCTTTCTTCTAAACCTTGTGTGCGTGCTTGTACATTTTGTGCGACTTCTCTTTTGCGTTTATCAAATTCAGTTCCTAACTGGTTACGTACCTCCTCCAGGTCCTGATGCATTTTACTAGGTCTAGTTAAACCTTCATTTACTTTATTTTCACCGGTTTCTTTATTTCCTTTATCTACACAAAGTAAAACATGCCGCTCCTTGTTTGACGTTCAGTCTTCGAACTGTTGATTAAAGTTCTTCTTTTGTGCTTGGAACTTTTGTTCCATTAGCTCTTCGCATTCTAATGCTATCTCTTTTACCGTTCAGGAAAGATTCAGCACTGCTGCCTCCATCGTCTGTTGTCTTCCCTGTTCAAAATGGCTCTAATGGCTCTGAGCACTACGGGACTTAACATCTGTGGTGATCAGTCCCCTAGAACTTATAACTACTTAAACCTAACCAACCTAAGGACATCACACACATCCATGCCCGAGGCAGGATTCGAACCTGCGATCGTAGCGGTCACACGGTTCCAGACTGAAGCGCCTAGAACCGCACGGCCACACCGGCCGACTATCTTCCCTGTACGGTTCTAAATTCCTTGTTTATTCTCTTCATCTCTATTTTAAACGTTTCTTGGGATTGCTTTAAGCTCGTTATCTCCCTCTCCATTTTCACTTGTTCATTGGTGAGAGTACTAACTTCATCTAATACTTCGGCAAAATCTTCCTTCGAAGGCAGTCCATCTACCCTATCTGCCAAATTCTTCAGTTTGGTAGACAACACCACTTGTTCTGATACTAAATTATCCACCGAGGTTTGTCTATTCATCATTATAGCCACAATGTTTGTTTGCTCCTTGGCTATGTTGTTCCCCATTGCTACCATATTTGCCTGGTCAGTGGCTAAATTTGTCACAGTTGTCGATGTATTCACCTGTATAACTAACATATTCTACTGTTCCATAACTAAATTTGTCACTGTAATCGTTGAAAGTTTCATCAGCTTTAATAATTCCGACAAAGGATCATTGCCCTTTCCCATCATTAGCTTCTCGTTTCCTCTGCATTTTAGAGTGTGATCTAGTCTTCACCATAACACGCAGAAGTTCCTTTAGTCCTCACCTACGTTCTGTCAGATTGCACAAAACACGGTCTTATCGCAAAAAATATCACTGAGGCAATGGTTCCTACATACGCCGCAATTGTCCCTTTTCCAATCAAAAATATCTAAAAACTATATTTACCTGCAACACCTTTATATTATTATTATGTGCGTATGGACCCAGTCGGATCACGCTTTACATTAATGATTCGCCTTTCCAATAGCCCATGTTGTTGTTGCTGTGGTCTTCAGTCCTGAGACTGGTTTGATGCAGCTCTCCATGCTACTCTATCCTGTGCAAGCTTCTTCATCTCCCAGTACCTACTGCAACCTACATCCTTCTGAATCTGCTTAGTGTATTCATCTCTTGGTCTCCCTCTACGATTTTTACCCTCCACGCTGCCCTCCAATACTAAATTGGTGATCCCTTGATGCCTCAGAACATGTCCTACCAACCGATCCCTTCTTCTGGTCAAGTTGTGCCACAAACTTCTCTTCTCCCCAATCCTATTCAATACTTCCTCATTAGTTATGTGATCTACCCATCTAATCTTCAGCATTCTTCTGTAGCACCACATTTCGAAAGCTTCTATTCTCTTCTTGTCCAAACTATTTATCGTCCATGTTTCACTTCCATACATGGCTACACACCATACGAATACTTTCAGAAATGCCTTCCTGACACTTAAATCAATACTGGATGTTAACAAATTTCTCTTCTTCAGAAACGCTTTCCTTGCCATTGCCAGCCTACATTTTATATCCTCTCTACTTCGACCATCATCAGTTATTTTGCTCCCCAAATAGCAAAACTCCTTTACTACTTTAAGTGCCTCATTTCCTAATCTAATTCCCTCAGCATCAGCCGACTTAATTAGACTACATTCCATTATCCTTGTTTTGCTTTTGTTGATGTTCATCTTATATCCTCCTTTCAAGACACTGTCCATTCCATTCAACTGCTCTTCCAAGTCCTTTGCTGTCTCTGACAGAATTACAATGTCATCGGCGAACCTCAATGTTTTTATTTCTTCTCCATGAATTTTAATACCTACTCCTAATTTTTCTTTTGTTTCCTTTACTGCTTGCTCAATATACAGATTGAACAACATCGGGGAGAGGCTACAATCCTGTCTTACTCCCTTCCCAACCACTGCTTCCCTTTCATGTCCCTCGACTCTTATAACTGTCATCTGGTTTCTGTACAAATTGTAAATAGCCTTTCGCTCCCTGTATTTTACCCCTGCCACCTTTAGAATTTGAAAGAGAGTATTCCAGTCAACATTGTCAAAAGCAATCTCTAAGTCTACAAATGCTAGAAACGTAGGTTTGCCTTTCCTTAATCTTTCTTCTAAGATAAGTCGTAAGGTCAGTATTGCCTCACGTGTTCCAGTGTTTCTACGGAATCCAAACTGATCTTCCTCGAGGTTGGCTTCTACTAGTTTTTCCATTCGTCTGTAAAGAATTCGTGTTAGTATTTTGCAGCTGTGACTTATTAAGCTGATAGTTCGGTAATTTTCACATCTTTCAACACCTGCTTTCTTTGGGCTTGGAATTATTATATTCTTCTTGAAATCTGAGGGTATTTCGCCTGTTTCATACATCTTGCTCACCAGATGGTAGAGTATTGTCAGGACTGGCTCTCCCACGGCCGTCAGTAGTTCCAATGGAATGTTGTCTACTCCGGGGGCCTTGTTTCGACTCAGGTCTTTCAGTGCTCTGTCAAACTCTTCACGCAGTATCATATCTCCCATTTCATCTTCATCTACATCCTCTTCCATTTCCATAATATTGTCCTCAAGTACATCGCCCTTGTATAGACCCTCTATGTACTCCTTCCACCTTTCTGCTTTCCCTTCTTTGCTTAGAACTGGGTTCCCATCTGAGCTCTTGATATTCATACAAGTCGTTCTCTTATCTCCAAAGGTCTCTTTAATTTTCCTGTAGGCGGTATCTATCTTACCCCTAGTGAGATAGGCCTCTACATCCTTACATTTGTCCTCTAGCCATCCCTGCTTAGCCATTTTGCACTTCCTGTCGATCTCATTTTTGAGACGTTTGTATTCCTTTTTGCCTGTTTCACTTACTGCATTTTTATATTTTCTCCTTTCATCAACTAAATTCAGTATTTCTTTTGTTACCCAAGGATTTCTACTAGCCCTCGTCTTTTTACCTACTTGATCCTCTGCTGCCTTCACTACTTCATCCCTCAAAGCTACCCATTCTTCTTCTACTGTATTTATTTCCCCCATTCCTGTCAATTGCTCCCTTATGCTCTCCCTGAATCTCTTTACAACCTCTGGTTCTTTTAGTTTATCCAGGTCCCATCTCCTTAAATTCCCACCTTTTTGCAGTTTCTTCAGTTTTAATCTACAGGTCATAACCAATAGATTGTGGTCAGAGTCCACATCTGCCCCTGGAAATGACTTACAATTTAAAACCTGGTTCCTAAATCTCTGTCTTACCATTATATAATCTATCTGATACCTTTTAGTGTCTCCAGGGTTCTTCCATGTATACAACCTTCTTTCATGATTCTTAAACCAAGTGTTAGTTATGATTATGTTGTGCTCTGTGCAAAATTCTACAAGGCGGCTTCCTCTTTCATTTCTGTCCCCCAATCCATATTCACCTACTATGTTTCCTTCTCTCCCTTTTCCTACACTCGAATTCCAGTCACCCATGACTATTAAATTTTCGTCTCCCTTCACAATCTGAATAATTTCTTTTATTTCATCATACATTTCTTCAATTTCTTCGTCATCTGCAGAGCTAGTTGGCATATAAACTTGTACTACTGTAGTAGGTGTGGGCTTCGTATCTATCTTGGCCACAATAATGCGTTCACTATGCTGTTTGTAGTAGCTTACCCGCATTCCTATTTTCCTATTCATTATTAAACCTACTCCTGCATTACCCCTATTTGATTTTGTGTTTATAACCCTGTAGTCACCTGACCAGGAGTCTTGTTCCTCCTGCCACCGAACTTCACTAATTCCCACTATATCTAACTTCAACCTATCCATTTCCCTTTTTAAATTTTCTAACCTACCTGCCCGATTAAGGGATCTGACATTCCACGCTCCGATCCGTAGAACGCCAGTTTTCTTTCTCCTGATAACGACATCCTCTTGAGTAGTCCCCGCCCGGAGATCCGAATGGGGGACTATTTTACCTCCGGAATATTTTACCCAAGAGGACGCCATCATCATGTAATCATACAGTAAAGCTGCATGCCCTCGGGAAAAATTACGGCTGTAGTTTCCCCTTGCTTTCAGCCGTTCGCAGTACCAGCACAGAGAGGCCGTTTTGGTTATTGTTACAAGGCCAGATCAGTCAATCATCCAGACTGTTGCCCTTGCAACTACTGAAAAGGCTGCTGCCCTCTTCAGGAACCACACGTTTGTCTGGCCTCTCAACAGATACCCCTCCGTTGTGGTTGCACCTACGGTACGGCTATCTGTATCGCTGAGGCACGCAAGCCTCCCCACCAACGGCAAGGTCCATGGTTCATGGGAACACCTTTATATTATTATTATGTGCGTATGCACCCTGTCGGATCACGCTTTACATTAATGATTCGCCTTTCGAATAGCCCATATAGCTTTCATTCTATCGCTTTGTGTTTTCTTCTTTTCTTCTGACCATTTGGTCTCTGATCTGTTAGGGACTTCATTCTCTGGCTTTACTACCCATCTATTTATCTTCTGACGGTAACATTTCCTGTTTAGTATGTGCGGTGTTCTTATCTGTGACTTTTTCAAGTTATATCTGACTTCTTCTATCTATGGAATGTTCTTCAGTTTAGCATTTTATGTCAAAATCTTATGAGTTAACCCGGAATCTATGAATGTGTCCATAGAATTTCAGCCTTCGTTTCCTGATATCTGCGAATAGGTTGGACAGTTCTTCTGTTGCTTTGCTCGATTTGAGTCAATACCTGTCTCCTGTTTAATCTGACCCAAGCGTATTCCTCATGATCTTTCTTTCCTCCTTCAAGATGCTCTCCAGATCGCCTTTTCTATTATGTACCAAGGTTTCGCTCTCGTATAGAACTTCACGTTTAATCACGTAGTTATAATGTTTGATTCAAATGGCTCTGAGCACTATGGGACTTAACTACTGAGGTCATCAGTCCCCTAGAACTTAGAACTACTTAAACCTAACTAACCTAAGGACATCACACACATCCATGCCCGAGGCAGGATTCGCACCTGCGACCGCAGCAGTCACGCCGTTCCAAACTGAAGCGCTTAGAACCGCTCGGCCACAAAGGCTGGCTATAATGTTTGATCTTTGTATGAATGGACATACATTTCTTGTTGTAGATTCCACGCGTTCTCCCATATGTTCGTTTGAGCTTTTGTAACCGAACTTTCTGTACTTCCTTTTCTAACCCAGTTGGTTTCTGGTATCACCGAGATATTTGAAGTGTGGAACTTATTTGATCTGCCCGTATTTTATGTTACACTTCCTGAATGTCGAATTTAGTGCAAATGGTCCTCTCGAATGAAACTTGTAGTCTAGTTTACTCGGCGCATTCCTTGAGGACTTCAACCTGTTTGATCGCTGTATTTTCACAGGCCGCTAGTATCGCTGGATCTTCTGCGAAAGCTTAACAACTGACCTTGATCCAGAACAAGCTTGAAGAACAGTGGTGACAATCCATCATCTTGTCGCACATCAGTCTTTACCTCAAAGGGCTCTGACAATTCGCCTATTAATTTCACTTTTTACTTCGTGCCCGTGGGTGTTTCCTTGATGAGTCTTAATGTCTTTCGATCAGGTCCTTGTTCTTCTAAGATGTTAAAGAGGGCCTGTCTATCAACCGAATCATAAGCCTTCTTGAAGTCGACGAACTTACAGATGGTCGGAAAGCTTTTTCAATAGCATTTTCAAATTGAAAATTTGTTCACCACAAGAACGCCCTGGTCGGAAACCGGTTTCATAGTCACCAATTCTGCTTTCAAGCTGTTCTTGTGTTCTTTGAAGAAGGCACGTGGATAGAATTTTGTAGGTGCCTTCAAGGAGAGAAATACATCTGCCCTGTCACCTTCCTTGTGTAATGGATGGAGAGTGCACATTTCCGTTCTTCACGTACCTTTCCCGTTTCCAGATGTCTATGATGATTGCAGAATGAGATTTTCACTCTGCAGCGGAATGTGCGCTGATACGAAACTTCCTGGCAGATTAAAACTGTGTGCCGGACCGAGACTCGAATTCGGGACCTTTGCCTTTCGCGGGCAAGTGCTCTACCAACTGAGCTACCCAAGCACGACTCACGCCCCGTCATCACAGCTTTACTTCTGCCAATATCTCGTCTCCTACATTCCAAACTTTACAGAAGTTCTCCTGAGAACCTTGCAGAACTAGCACTCCTGAAAGAAAGGATATTGCGGAGACATGGCTTAGCCACAGCCTGGGGGATGTTTCCAGAATGAGATTTTCACTCTGCAGCGGAGTGTGTACTGATATGAAACTTCCTGTAAACCTTCTGTAAAGTTTGGAAAGTAGGAGACGAGGTACTGGCAGAAGTAAAGCTGTGAGGACGGGGCGTGAGTCGTGCTTGGGTGCCTCAGTTTGTAGAGCACTTGCCCGCGAAAGGCAAAGGTCCCGAGTTCGAGTCGGTCGGGCACACAGTTTTAATCTGCCAGGAAGTTTCTTTGTCTATGATGATTTTTATGAACTCCTCAAGTGTATTTGGGCCTATGTTCTTCAATAATTCTGTAACTATACCATCTTCTCCAGATGCCGTGTTATACTTGAGTCAGAAGATGTGTATATGTATTTCTTCTTTGGTAGGTGCTCGAGATTCTGTGTTTACTTGTGCGGGAGTCTCTTTGGACCATCTTGATGTGGGCTCCTGGCAACTAAGTAGCTCTGAGAAATATCGAGCCAATTCTGTACAATTATCTCGGTTGGTCAGAGCGAGATTTCCGTCTGGTTTTCGGAAACATAAGTTCTGAGGGATGTATGCTCGAATACTCCCTGCGAACGTCCTGTAAAAGACCTGAGTATTGTGATCTAGGAAGTCTTTTTCTGTAGAGTCCAGCTGGTCTTTCATGTGCCTCCTCTTTGTTTGCTGATAATTTCTGAGGCTTCCTTTCTTGTCTGAAGATAATGTTGTTGAGTCTCCAGTGACTTCTTAGAGTTATATTTCTGGAAGCATTCTTTCGTTCTTCCAGTGCTTCTTCACAAGCGGAGTCGCACCACAGGTGTTTCGTATTCTTCTTCAATGGTACTGCGCCTTTGGCTCTCCTGATTATCTTGTTACGGAACTGATGCCAGGTGCCTGCCTTTTCCTTTACCCACTCTTCTTTTATGTTGCTTTCTTTGATCTTTTTGGTGTCGAATTTTTGAAGAGCTTTCTTGAGGTGGATTCCTTTCGGAGTAAATTTCACTTTGATCCGCACTAGATAGAGGTCAGACTCAATGTTGGCTCCTCTTCAGATTTGCTCGTCATGAATTTCCTTCTGTGAAGGAAACACCTTTATAGCTAATTATTAAAATCATAAATTGCAATCTAGTTCAAGTTTCGGATAAATTCTCTAAAAAGACTGGATTGATGCAGACGTTGAGCTAGCATTTAATTGTTGCACATGCCTTAACTCCTGACTTGATCAGTGTGAAATTCATATGTGATGGCCTCTCGTAGTCGTGGCTGACTGGATGACTCAGATGCAGCTTACACGGAACTACCATACCTGCACAAGTAATAACCGAAATTGCATAAAGGCAGGTATTAATACGTAAATTATGCTTTCATAATACACTGACCATAGCCATTGCATCAAATATTATGATCAGTCGCGGCTCTTGTGAAGAAGCACAAAGGCAGATGAACACCCTAACTCTTTAAACCTTGCTGATTTGTCGGTTATTTTTCTTTGAATGCTGTAAACGTAATGTAGATGCGGCAATCTGAAATACACGGCACTAAATATATGGCTCTATGCTACATTGCTACTCCTCTAGACCCCGTGAAACTTGTGTCGCGAGCACACCTTTAGTTGTGCACGTTTTAAGGAACTTTTGCGCATGCGCGCAAATGGCGTGACGTAATTGCCATGAGGGCCAAATATATACGGCATTGGTAAACAATGTGCACAATCCATGGCAAGCAAAGCTAGCAGCTTACGACTCTGCTGCAAGCTCACATCAATGCTGCCAGGTGGTGGCACACTGCAGCACACTTTTATCCACTTTCGCTTGGCATGAATCCCGCTGGACGGTAGCGTACACCTCAAATATGCCAATTCATTCACCGTGTAGTAAAATTAGACCAGATGTAAGTGTATGTCGTCGTTATATTCATAGAAAAACCAGTTTTTTGTGCAGTGGTAGCACACTGGACTAGCATTCGGAAGGACGACGGTTCAATCCAGCGTCCTGCCATCCTGATTTAGGTTTTCCGTGATTTCCCCAAATCGCTGCAGGCAAATGCTGGGATGGTTCCTTTGAAAGGGTACGACCGATTTCCTTCCCTAATCCGATGAGACCGATGACCTCGCTGTTTGGTCTCTTCCCCTACCCAATCCAATCCAATCCAGTTTTTTGTGGAATTCTGAACGAGATTTGAGGCTCTGAGAACCGTAAAGCATATCATCATCGATTGTGAAACTGTAGCATTTAATCATGCTTATGAAATCTGTTGAACTTATGGTGAGTCAGGTTGATCTCTGCTGTGGGCCAACGTTATACATATGAACATTCACGAAAAGTTAACTCACTGGCTTCTCTGATATGTGCCTTTGAAACTAATGGTTCTCAGGGCTTACAGAACATGAGCATATATCGTTCAATCTTAGTGATGGGATTTTAACATACAAAAAATATTAATTCTGTAGTGGTATAATCTCGTTGATCTCGTAGAGTAGAAGCAACTGCCGATATCCTATGGTCATCTGTAAGATTATTACTGTTCATAATATTAGCCTGTATAGGATTCTCGGATACTGATTCTGTACAACTCAGTCCTCGTTTGGTTATATGATGCGTAGTCGGTCACAGATTTCTGTTAAGAACAGGGAATACTTCTAAATTCCCTTGACCGTGCTTGCAGATCCACCAGCAAATACCATCAATCAATAGCACGAAGTTCCTGTAGGAGCTTACCACAATTTACTTCCTCAACATTTACTTCAGAAAAAAACAGTTCTATTGATTACCTTTTACAGAATTTCCATATATTCTCGCATAAGTTTACCATGAAAAAATATCATGTCTCTCTCTATTTCTTTATACAACTGTGCATCAGTTTTTTTTTAAACAAAATGGTGCTCTGCAATGGACAGTACCGCACGCGCACCCCTCCCACAGGCGAAAAGCACTGCCTTGACATATTTTATCAATTTTAGCTTCAAATAATCACATTGCTGCTTCAGCATCCTCAAACTAGTGTAGATCTTGCTGGGATATACGAGGTGAAACAATGAAGTAATGAGAGCCATGTGAAAAAAAAAAGTTGGTTATCGTTTCAGTCAAGTTTTTCTTTGTATCCTTCAAAATAGTTCCTCTCTAATGTCACACACTTTTTCCAGCGCTTCTGCCATTGATGGTAACATTTCTGGAACTCATATTCTGTAATATCCTCCAAGACCCTCGTCACAGCTTTTTGGACATCTTGTCTTGTTTGGAAATGGTGTCCCTTGACCACCGGTTTGACTCTTGGAAATAGAAGAAGTCCCACGGAGCGATATCTGGCCGGCCGGAGTGGCCGAGCGGTTAAAGGCGCTACAGTCTGGAACCGCACGACCGCTACGGTCGCGGGTTCGAATCCTGCCTTGGGCATGGATGTGTGTGATGTCCTTAGGTTAGTTAGGTTTAAGTAGTTCTAAGTTCTAGGAGACTTATGACCACAGCAGTTGAGTCCCATAGTGCTCAGAGCCAGCCAGCGATATCTGGTGAATAAGGTGGCTGGGGTAGTACTGAAATTTGTTTTGAGGTTAAAAATTGCTGCACTGACAGAGCAGTATAGGATGGCGCATTATCGTGATGCTGGATCCAATTATCAGCAATGTTGGCACGGACACAAAGAACTTTTTTACGAAGTCTTTCTAAAATTTCTTCGTAGTAATATTGGTAAAATGTCTGTCCAGGAGGCACCCACTCCTTATGAACAATTCCCTTGGAATCAAAGAAGCTCACAAGCATGCATTTCACTTGTGACTTTGACATGCAAGCTTTTTTTGGGCTGAGTGAACCCTCTGAGCACCATTGCGAACTTTGGCGTTTTGGCTGTGGATTGTATTGAAGAAACCAACTTTGATCACCGGTGATAACACGGCTCAACATTTCTGGATTGATTTCCGTTTGCTCTAACAGATCGGGTGCCATATTTTTCCGCGTTTCTCGCTGTTGTGGTGTGAGATTTTTTGGGACAATTTTTGCACAAATCTTTCTCATACAAAGATCTTGAGTTATTATTATACAAACCGTTTCTCGATTGATGTTCAGTTCTTCTGCAATCATTTTCATGGATAATCTTCGATCAGATAGTACGAGTTCACGTAACCTGGCCAAGTTGACATCCGTCCGTGAGGTTTATGCTCGTCTACTGCGGTCTTCATCTTCAACATTCATTCTGCCTTCACTAAACATTTTATGTCAACGAAGAACTTGAGATCTTGAGATAACCTCCTCTCGAAAAGACTTTTGAAGCTTACCGTAAGTTGTTGTCGCGTTTTCACCCAGTTTAACGCAAAAATAAATGGCATACCGTTGTGCAATATTATGCGGTTCCATTTCCGTGACGAGAGACACAAACATGTGTCAACTTATTACAGCACAACTTGTGACTAAGCAGCTCCATCGATGTGCCGCTTGGACTAGAAGCAGCTTATAGACTGAGGTCAGAGATATTGTGCCTCGCAAGCCTCTAGGGTTACCACATCTTGCAAAGAATATCAGTCTCATTACTTTATTGTTGCACATTGTAGAATGATCGAGACTAAATATAGCCATTTCATGTGGGCTGAATTTAACACACTTCGAATTGTTTTTTTAAGTAGCAATTTAAATTTTGTTGATAATTACATTTCCGCTCCAGCATCCTCAAACTAGTGTAGAAGTTGCTGGGATATAGAATGATCGAGACTAAATGATAGCCCTGTCACGTGGGCTGAATTTATGTACTTTAAACTGTTTTTGTAATTAGCAACTTAAATTTAGTTGATAACCAAATTCTCAGCCCTGTTTCATTAACCAAAGGTTCAGGTTAAAGGTATGCTTTGATTATGACTGAAGGTGTAAGGTATGCTAAAATGTGAATGTGGTTCCACTGACCGAAAATGTGGGGTTGTGTTTGTGGGGTGAATGGAAACTGTGATCGTCAGTGTTCATTCAGAAGAAGACCAAGAATTTTACGGAAATAAAGAACCATCTTGCACTCTCCTCGACACAGGAGATTATGCTGTGATGAGAGTGTATGAAAAAATTGAAGCAGTCATTTAGGTTTTATGCTTGTCATATTTGTTACTTATAAGTCAGAGGTTATGTTGATATTTCATCGTGAAAACAAGGCTGAGTAGATACATTAATTCTAAAGGATCAAGAATCATTTTTCAGTCAAGGAGATGTTGTTCGAAAGGTCGTCGCTACTTCTTGGTGTGTGAATTGTGGATCCCAATATATAATTTTTAATCGTGATTTCAGTGACTTAATGTATTAAAAAAGTTCGTGTATGTTATGTTAAAATAAATTAATCAGAGATATAACAATTTCTAGATAGCAAACAAAATAATAAAAACCACATGAAAATTTTGTAGCTCCTCTGTTTATCAAAAGTTTTATACAGATAAATTTGGTTTCTTATACTACTAGATCGAAACTGATTTTGACATCTCCCTGTTCTACCCAAAGACAAGTAAATAGAAAAAAAAAATGAAATTAACGTTGGTGTTTCTCTTTGCTGCATCCTGCACTTATAATGGAAAGTTTTATTTTTTTTTATGCTACAAAAGTAAGAAATAGGTCCCAAACCGAATTATAATGTTGAAGTTAAGCACATTACCTGTAATTCCATATCAATTTTATTTTCAATTCCTTTTTTTTAAATTGTCAGTCTTTTCAAACAGGGAACTGTTTCTGTTCACCAAATTTTATGGTTTCAGTCACCTCTTTAAATTATAAGGGTGAACCCAATTTTGATGGAAGTGAAGGTCTACATATTTATTGTCGAGTCTGATTTGAATGAAATCTCTTCACTCCTTTGAACAGTCCGAAGAAAATAAAAGATTAAGCTCTCCGAGATGGCAGTGCCCACTGGATGATGAGAAGATGGAAGGCGCCATCTCGGTCCTGCTGGCGGAACTGATAACATCTGTTGAATCTCAGGGAGGCATCCCACAGGACCGGTTGGTGGAACTTCACCCTGGCCGAAACTGCAACGCGCTGAGGCAAGACCCCTGAAACTACCACTTTAGTCCTCCAAGTGACTTAGCACAGACTACGTATCTTGTGCCAAACACGGTGGCAACAACAACAAAACTTAAAATTCCTTTAACATAAACATAAGGGCTGAAAATTCAATAAATACACTCCTGGAAATGGAAAAAAGAACACATTGACACCGGTGTGTCAGACCCACCATACTTGCTCCGGACACTGCGAGAGGGCTGTACAAGCAATGATCACACGCACGGCACAGCGGACACACCAGGAACCGCGGTGTTGGCCGTCGAATGGCGCTAGCTGCGCAGCATTTGTGCACCGCCGCCGTCAGTGTCAGCCAGTTTGCCGTGGCATACGGAGCTCCATCGCAGTCTTTAACACTGGTAGCATGCCGCGACAGCGTGGACGTGAACCGTATGTGCAGTTGACGGACTTTGAGCGAGGGCGTATAGTGGGCATGCGGGAGGCCGGGTGGACGTACCGCCGAATTGCTCAACACGTGGGGCGTGAGGTCTCCACAGTACATCGATGTTGTCGCCAGTGGTCGGCGGAAGGTGCACGTGCCCGTCGACCTGGGACCGGACCGCAGCGACGCACAGATGCACGCCAAGACCGTAGGATCCTACACAGTGCCGTAGGGGACCGCACCGCCACTTCCCAGCAAATTAGGGACACCGTTGCTCCTGGGGTATCGGCGAGGACCATTCGCAACCGTCTCCATGAAGCTGGGCTACGGTCCCGCACACCGTTAGGCCGTCTTGCGCTCACGCCCCAACATCGTGCAGCCCGCCTCCAGTGGTGTCGCGACAGGCGTGAATGGAGGGACGAATGGAGACGTGTCGTCTTCAGCGATGAGAATCGCTTCTGCCTTGGTGCCAATGATGGTCGTATGCGTGTTTGGCGCCGTGCAGGTGAGCGCCACAATCAGGACTGCATACGACCGAGGCACACAGGGCCAACACCCGGCATCATGGTGTGGGGAGCGATCTCCTACACTGGCCGTACCCCATTGGTGATCGTCGAGGGGACACTGAATAGTGCACGGTACATCCAAACCGTCATCGAACCCATCGTTCTACCATTCCTAGACCGGCAAGGGAACTTGCTGTTCCAACAGGACAATGCACGTCCGCAAGTATCCCGTGCCACCCAACGTGCTCTAGAAGGTGTAAGTCAACTACCCTGGCCAGCAAGATCTCCGGATCTGTTCCCCATTGAGCATGTTTGGGACTGGATGAAGCGTCGTCTCACGCGGTCTGCACGTCCAGCACGAACGCTGGCCCAACTGAGGCGCCAGGTGGAAATGGCATGGCAAGCCGTTCCACAGGACTACATCCAGCATCTCTACGATCGTCTCCATGGGAGAATAGCAGCCTGCATTGCTGCGAAAGGTGGATATACACTGTACTAGTGCCGACATTGTGCATGCTCTGTTGCCTGTGTCTATGTGCCTGTGGTTCTGTCAGTGTGATCATGTGATGTATCTGACCCCAGGAATGTGTCAATAAAGTTTCCCCTTCCTGGGACAATGAATTCACGGTGTTCTTATTTCAATTTCCAGGAGTGTAGATAAATATTATTCAACTTGCTCCCCTTAAGACAACTGATGTGCGATGCCAACGCCAGGATCCGCACTACTCAAGCTACTACATGTTTATGCACCACAAACCCTATGGGCTGCAGGAACTTATAAACCAGAGCATAGTCTTATTAGTCATGTATATTGCAAGAGAAGCAGATCTAAAGCTTCAGTAACAAAATTTTAAAAACTACTATACTTTAAAACTGTTAAGGGCTGGCCAAGCTCATAACTACTGTGCTCGAATACAGTTAAATTACTGCCGCTTAGGCTGCAGAATACGCCTACAGAATCACCAAATCAGCTGCAGATGCTGATAACTTAACCAAAACTGAACATGGCTGCGTGAGCAACCACCGTACAGTCTTTAGTACAACTGACCTTAGGGCTCTGTGCATAGCAAGTCAAGTAAGACAATGCGACCGTACCCAGATCAGTACTTCACTAATCTACACAAGCGAAGCACCTTACTTCATACGTCGTGGTCCACAACGACGACCACCACAAGAGGCGAAAAAACAACAATGTAAAAAACTTTAAAATCAGTTAAACAAAAACAATACGAATGACCAACAAAACAACTGATCTCACAACGCTCTGCACTAAGGGACATATCTGACCATGCAGCAATACGACACAGGGGCGTAGTCTATCAGTGTCCCACACTCCAGTTTTCGTCGTTTTGGAAACCAAGCGAAGGTGACGGCCCATCAATTCTTCCCTCTTTGATTAATCCGATAGAAAAAATGAGACAAGATTGACGCGTATCACACTATTGAGAGACGACCAGAATCTCAGCAACGGTCGTTTCCGCCACTTTACGACGGTAGATACGTGCTATACAACTCTTTTGCAAATTATAGAGTTAAAAATCCCACGTTACCATCGCAGTCAGTCTTTAGAGTAATCGACAACGACAGCACCATACAACTTCTTGACAGCGGCTTCCTATATTAGCGTTTCTTCTTGTTACTGGAAATTAACGTTCTGTAAAAAAAATAATTTTTGAATTATTCGAAGATATATTTTCGAGTCCACATTATATCGTTTTCTTCTTGAAATTAACGTTTTCTAGTTGTCTGTCATTACCATAAGCAACAGTTAGCGACCGTGTTGACAACCGTGAAGCTACATATAACAGAGAGCGACCCACCACTGAATAACCACTATTCCTGGTTACAAATAACACAAGCCTGTACCCTCACAATGGCCAATGCAATAACCAGAAATAGCGAGTAACACCGCTAGGACTCTAGATACAACGGCACGCTCAGTAGTACGATGCTGCATAACTCAACAACAGATAACAGTTGAGTTATCGAAACCCACAACCCCAGTCAACAGCCGGCTGGAGTGGCCGAGAGGTTCTAGGCGCTACAGCCTGTAACCGCGCGACCGCTACGGTCGCAAGTTCGAATCCTGCCTCGGGCATGGATGTGTGTGATGTCCTTAGTTTAGTTAGGTTTAAGTAGTTCTAAGTTCTAGGGAACTGATGACCTCTGATGTTAAAAGTCCCATAGTGCTCAGAGCCATTTGAACCATTTTTTGAACCCAGTCAACACCAGCTCTGTCTCGTTTTCGTAGTGCCCCTGTTCAACGCTGTGCTCGTAGAAATGGGCGGCTAGGAACTGTACCACACCCCGCGACCACCGCGGACGCCGCTGTCATCACCACATCAAAAATGGTTCAAATGGATCTGAGCACTATGGGACTTAATATCTGAGGTGAACAGTCCCCTAGAACTTGGAACTACTTAAACCTAACTAACCTAAGGACATCACACACCCATGCCCGAGACAGGATTCGGACCTGCGACCGTAGCGGTAGCGCGGTTCCAGACTGAAGCGCCTAGAACCACTCGGCCACTCCGGCCGTCGTCATCTAAGCATCGCAACTAGCACACGTAGGATATCAAACACTCCGTAGAATACGGAGAAGCTACACAGGTTCTGAGCACTATGGGACGTAACATCGGTGGTCATCAGTCCCCTAGAACTTAGAACTACTTAAACCTAACTAACCTAAGGACATCACACACATCCATGCCCGAGGCAGGATTCGAACCTGCGACCGTAGCGGTCACGCGGTTCCAGACTGAAGCGCCTAGAACCGCACGGCCACACTGGCCGGCAGAAGCTACACAGGGTGGGATGCGAATTTTCAATCGCTGGGGAAGGAGACCAACCGCCACAAGGGATGAGCAAAAGGTTTCCGCTAAGGGTGTTGTTGCAATGTATATGCAGCGCAGTGCTACCCCGATGTGGGTATATAAGCACCGACATGTAGGTAAAGGATCAGTGTGACATACGTGGCCAGCCCGTGTGACCGAGCGGTTCTACACGCTTCCGACGGAAACCGCGCGACAGCTACTTTCGCAGGTTCGAATCATGCCACGGGCATGGATGTGTGTGATGTCCTTCGGTTAGTTAGGTTTAAGTAGTTCTACGTTCTACGGGACTAGTGACCTCGGGTGTTAAGTCCCATAGTACCAGTTTTTGAATTCATGCCAGGTGCCTGCCTTTTCCTTTCCCCATTCTTGACATACGTATCTCTCTGGCTTGCGTGGTGTAAATGCGGAGACTATGCCGATGTTATTATCAAATGTCTCCAAATAGGATCAAAATGCTGTTACTCTGCTGAAGGACAAATACCGATAGACATCCATCATAAAATGAAGAATGATTATAGGATATGGCAACATGTCTGTCGAAAACTACCGGTGTGAAATGGAGTGCTGAGTTCGGTGCTGGTGGCGACTCAACACGTCAGTGGATCTGGGAGTCCAGCCTCATCCACTACCTCACCTCAAGTGGGAGACACTCTAGCACCCACCCTATAGACCTTATTCTTCCCACGCCCTAATCACGCCTTCAGTTATAAATAACTGAAGGCGTGATTGACGCGTGGGAAGAATAAGGGCTACAGGGTGTGTGCTAGAGTGTCTCCCACTTGAGGTGAGGTAGTGGATGAGGCTGGACTCCCAGATCCAGTGACGTCTTGTGTCGAGTCGCCACCAGCACCGAACTCAGCACTCCATTTCAAACCGGTAGTTTTCGACAGACATGCTTCCATATCCTCCCTGAACGGTCGACGATTCCTGTCGCACGAGTATGCGCAGCAGCCAGTTGTCGACCGCTTCACGCAGCAAGACACGGTGTTTTATGAGACGGGTATCTCCAATCCAGTGCGTCAGTCTGATGATTGCCTCAACGCTCACTGCGATTTGCCTGATACGCATATCGATTTTGAACTGTGCGGCCTTCGATCGGAAACTTCGTGATAGTCCCTTATAGCACTCTGGTAGCTTTGGGGCATTGTAAATAATGTACAACTGGCTGCGGGCAGCCACGTGGCACTCCGTCGCTGACGTAAGTCACAGCCGGGATGCGGGATGTACGTGCCAGCCGATGTTATGGAACCAGCGCAGTAAGTGGGGTCAACGTGATTATGTGAAGGCCATTTCGCGTTTATACATGCCCTTGCCTAGACCGTGAATACGAGGGGCATGTGAAAAGTCCGTGAAAGTCCGAGAGATAGCACCACTGTCGCGTATCGAGGTTATGTTTAGTTAATAGCATCTTCGGAAAGAGCGCACATCAAATTTCAGCCATATTCGTCTATTTCTTTGAGTTTGGCATTCGTGTGAATCAAGGAAGTCGAGTGATTATCAAAAAATGGACGAATAAGAATTTCGAGTGGTGATTAAACATTACTTTATGAAAGGAGAAACGCCTCAGTAGACCAAAGAGAATCTTGATAAACATTGCAGTGACTCTGCACCTTCGATTAGAACATTTTATAAGTGGTTTCAATAGTTTCGGCGTGGCCATATGGGTGTAAGTGATGCTGAACGTTCTGGACGCACAGTGTAGGTTACGACTCCAGAAATCATTGATAAAGTGCATGACATGGTGTGGATGACAGTACAGTTAAGGTGCGTGAGACTGCTAGTACTGTGGGCATCTCGAACTAACGAGTACATAATATTTTACATAAACACTTGGAGATTAGAAAGCTATCCGCAAGATGTGTTCCGCGATTGCTCACTCTTGACCATAAACGGAATCGTGCGAACTGTTGCAAGGATGGTTTGCAGCTGTCCAGGAAGATTCCGCACGACTTCAAGCGTCGTGTCGTCACAGCATATGAAACATCAATACATTACTATATACTTGAGACCAAACAACAATCTAAACAATGAGTTACCAAGGGAGAATCTGCACCAAAAAAGGCGAAGACGAATTCTTCGGCCGGAAAGGTTATGGCGACTGTCTTTGGGGATTCGCTAGGGATAATACTGTTCCACTATCTGGAAAAGGGTAAAACTATTACAGGTGCATATTATTCATCGTTATTAGACCGTTTGAAAACCAAGCTGCAAGAAAAACGTCGACGATAGGACCGCAAAAAAATCCTTTTCCATCACGACAATGCACCAGCACACACCTCATCAGTTGTGGTCGCAAAATTAATGGATATAGGTTTCCAACTCTTTTCACATTCCCACTATTCTCCAAACGTGGTTCCCTCAGACTACTATTTGTTCCCCATTTTATAGAAATGGCTGGCGGGACAAGGATTTTATTCAAACCAGGAGGTGATTGCAGCAAGTAATAGCTATCTGGCAGACTTGGGAAATTCCTACTATTTGGAACGGATCAACCAATTAGAACAGCGTAGCACGAAGTGTATAAGTCTAAAAGGAGACTATATCGAAAAATAAAAAATGTTTACCACAACCACGTAAGTAATTTTTATTTTTCACGAACTTTTCAAACGCCCGTCGTACTCTTACTTGATTTCATGGTATGCTAACGCAGACTGTCCAATATGTCTAACTCTAACGATGTATCAATCGTAGTGGTATAACACCACTTAAGAGTAGCAGTTGTCAAAAGATCCTGGATAACAGTTACTGGCGAGGAGATTCGCTCCTTCCCATTGGAACTCTCGAAACTGACAACAAGTGCTACTGCCAGTCAGTGGAGGTTAATATTAAACAGTTTCCGAGGTCACATTGAGAAAGGACCTGCAGGCAATCGACGTCTGGAGTAAGGTTCCTTACATATAAGCCATAATCTGCACTGGAATATAAAGGTGCGGGTCTTTGGTGAGAGAAACGTCACCGTAACTGGACAATAGCTGACTAGACGCTTGTAGCGTGGTTTGGCGAATCGCAATTTTGCTGCTTTCCAAACTGTACCAATGACCCAACGAGCGATTAACTTGAAGTGAATAGAGAGTGTAACTCAGACTAGAGATCTTTCTGCGATGTATTGAGATGTTTTTCATACCACGGCAAGTGTCCCCTTATTCAAGTTACTGCAAACACTGAAAGACGTCTGCTGTTAGAAACATCTCATTCTGCTTATTCATGCACGCGTCGATACGTACTTGCCTGTGCCGAAGAATCAGTATTCATCGATCTGTCTGATATAGTTGTATACTGCAGGGACCACCTGTAAGTTGGGCCTAATTAACCTGAGGTTCGACGTGAAACAGGCAATAGGCAAAGTTGGTGGCAGGATTAGTTCGCGTGGTCGGAATCTGTTCCCTAAGCCTCATGCTCGGAAGACATAGGGACACTTTCGACTCTTTTCCTGCATGCAGCTGTGAAACATTCCGATGTCAGTGCAGACGCTTTGTCTTGCGATAGTGAAATGGGCACAGTGAAACGACTTCGTTCTGGGTAGTAGTGCGATGGTTTCTGGCTTGCAAACTTCCACCACATTTGTGTCAATATACATTTTTCGTCTTTATCCTTCACTCCAAGGAGTGAAGTGGGTTATTTGAGATGTGGCCCATTAAGAATCGGGTTACATTCAGCCAAATGTCAGACCAGCCGAACGGTGGAGTCCCAACTGGGACACATGGGAGGCGCTTACAAGACCTGGCATTCGCTTTCCAAGGGAAACCTCCAGAAAATCTTATTCAGAACCGTGTATTGGAACTGTATTTACTTGTGGGACATCGTCCTTGGTTGAGAACGTTGTCCCGGCCAAAAATTAATATATTGTGTATACAGGGTGTAAATTTGTAAGACTGGATGTCATGAACTGATAACAGATTCGGTGACCGATGGATTGGTAGAGGCGGACCAATTCCATGGCCTCCACGCTTTCCTGACCTCAACACTCTTGACTTTCATTTATGGGGGCATTTGAAAGCTCTTGTCTACGCAACCCCGGTACCAAATGTAGAGACTCTTCGTGCTCGTATTGTGGACGGCCGTGACACAATATGCCATTCTCCAGGGCTGCATCAGTGCATCCATTCGACGGAGGGTGGATGCATGTATCCTCGCTAACGGAGGACATGTTGTGCATTTTCCGTAACAAAGTATTTGAAGTCACGCTGGTACGTTCTGTTGCTGTGTGTTTCCATTCCATGATTAATGTGATCTGAAGAGAAGTAATAAAATGAGCTCTAACATGGAAAGTAAGCGTTTCCGGACACATGTCCACATAGCATATTTTCTTGCTTTGTGTGTGAGGAATATTTCCTGAAAGTTTGGCCGTACCGTTTTGTAACACCCTATATATATAAATATATATATATTGTACGTCTGTTGGTATGTGTGTATGTCTACTGAACGGAGTGCAGTGTTGTCATCTGTAGTGTCAGTTTACGTCAAGTGGTTCTTCAAATTGTAGAACATGAGCTCTCCATCTCTGAGATAATTTACAGTCGTATTTAACGTGGGCAGCGTTAGATCTTCTTAAGAGTTAGACCACATGAGAAACAATATGCAATTTCTTTTATCTGTCATCAGAGCTTGCAGATTGCTTACCTCATTGTTGTTCCACACATCAAATAAAATTTCGGGCATGAATGTTATCAAGTGTTGATTTTGTTTTGTCTGTTTTACCGTGCATGAACGTTTTTGCTAGAAGACTTCTTTTCGTTATGGAAGGCATTCTTGCCTGTGGTCGTCTGCTTTTTATGTCCTCTAATTTTGCTTCCTGGTCATCAAGTATTGCATTAAGTTCACTGCCAGTTTCATTTCTGCTAATCCTCACAACTTTCTTCTTTTCTCGGTTCACTCTCAGTCCATGTTTTGTATTCAAAAGACTGTTCGTTCAACAAATCGCTCAAATCTTCTTCGCTTTCACTGAAGATAGCAACGTCGTTGGTGAACCTTGTCATTGGTACCCTTTCACCCTCACTTTTGTACAGTCTTGCACTTTCTTTTTACTTCCTCTATTACTTCTCCGATCACAGAATGGACAGTAGGGGCGAAAGACAGCATCGCTGTCTTACATCATTTCGAAAGCAAACACTTCGTTTTCCCATTCTTCTTTTGCCCTCTTGGTTGTTCTACATACCGTACATTATCCGTCCTTCCCTACAGCTGCTACTTGTTTTCCTCAGTATTTCGAATTGTAACTACGAAATACATAAGTTCTTTCAAAGTCTCACTTCACTTTCCTGCTTTCCTGCTCTACAGTGCGTGAATTACTAAGTGACCCAGTTTGCTAGGACTTGAGGCCTAAGCCCTAAATGCTGCTATAGTATAGTGAAATACGGGTCTCAAGCCACGGGATTGCAGTGACGCGCTGAGTCCCCTCGCTGTGACACGTGATTTGCACGTTCACGCTGCAGGGCACAGTCCACGGCGACGACGCTGCGCTGCATCCAATATCCCGGTATTGCGAGAGCGCTGTCTTCCCGCCTTTTTATTCGCGTTCGGACGTGCTCTATGGATTCCGGGAGACCACCTAAGACGCGGAACCGGCTCGTCTTGACAAAGCCCTCCTTCGCCGTTCCCAATAAGAACCGGGAAATGCGCCACTTCTCATATTCTCCCAAAATACTCGAGGAGAAAGCTGCGTCCTGTGTACGTTAGATGAAGTTTTCAGCAAAGCTTCTGTGTAAACCTCGTCACCCACACATGAGAACAGCGCAATTATATAGCATAGGAAAAATACAGTCTGTTCCAGATTTGCAGCAAAGATGCATGAGGCACAGGAAGATACTTGGTAAATGTAGGGCTCTGCTTGCAATAACCACAATGCACGTTGATGGAAATATCCCGCACATATATTATGAACATTCAGTGTTAACAAATTGTGTCTTTTATGTCAATAACCTGCTCTCATAGCATAATACGCAGCGCGCCAGTTTGTGAGACAGGGAGGTGAGGAAGACTTGAATCGAATCTGTGCTACGGATTGACGAACGTGGGCTGCTGCACCTGCCAGCCTGTGTGTAGTTTTTAGGTGGATTCACCCTATCGTTTAGGAAATTACTGTGCTGGTCACCAAATTCCACCACGCAGAATACAATAAACAGATAAAATACCATATCACACAGGAAAATGTGTACACGTTACGCAAACTGATGCCGCACACGAATTCCGGTCATTAGTTACCTAGACTACTGTAATATCCTACCCTCACAGTCATACACACCTTGAACGTCTACAGATAGGACTCTCATATTTGCTGGGCTTGTACATTGGTATCTTCTGCAGAATTGATTAGCCTTTGTACCACACCGGCTCACGGGTTTAAGGTCAACATCGATATCGTGGCGCAACATCATCTAACGGAAAATCTGCCTGCGGCTCTCGTTGTCGCTATAAATCGATTGTAATGGATCAGTGTGACCTGAGGAGACATCCAGGATGCCCAGTAGATGAATGCTTGAATCGTACCGTCAAATCAGTGAGTTTGAAAGAGGGCGCAATATTGGTACGAGATACATTCCATCCGGGAAACTACTGCTAGTGTGGGACGAAGTGTTTCGGCAGTGCAACGGGTGTGTGCTGAATAGATCAAGAACGGTCGCAAAACAGGACGAGATGGATCAGGTCGCACCACTCAGAGCAGCTCTAGGAAGATCGGCACTTCTTCCGAATGGAATTGCAGAACAGATGTGAGTCCTCCTCGGCGCTGGCGGAAGAGTGGAACTGTTTAACACATCGTACATCATCAGAGATGACAGTACGTCGCTGCTTATTACGGCATGGGTTATGTGCACGTCCTCCACTTCTCCGCCTACGTTTGACGAATGTATGGAAACACGCTAAACGGCATTGGTGTATGGAACGACATCCCTGCCGACAGAAATGGCATCAGATAGTGTCTTCTGACGAATCCCGGTTCTGTCAGTTCGAAAATGATGGCCGCATTTTCTGGTTCGCTGTCGACAGCGGGCTTGGCATAACAGTGACTGCATTCGCACAAGCCGTACAACGCCAACTTTGAGGCCTTATGGTGTAGGGCGCTATTGGATACAACCACAAATCACAGTTGCTGTGTGCCGAGGGCATTGTGACTAGTGTGATCTACCTGAATTAAATCATGCGACCCGTGGCCATAACCTTTCTGCACAACGCCCCAGAAATCAATGCACGGACCTCTTACAAGCAATAGTTAATGATAATTGAGCCATTATTTCAGAGTATATTCACAGTTAATTCCGAAGACGTTGAATCTGTTGGAGCTGTAGCCTCAGGTGCTGAAGACATGATGTAGCTGCCTAAAAACGGCTCCCCTTACATACTTCTCTCGGATGATGTTACGTGATGGTCGGTCACGCATAGCACTACAAAATGCAAGATTTTACATGCGGTCACTGCATGGCGCCATAAAATGAAAAAAATTATACGCGCCAGCCTTTTCCTGGCGTGGGTGCTTGCTCAGATAATAGCTCCAACAGAGCTAATTATCTCAGCGACACAGCGCCAGCGCCTTCCAGACCTTTGGATCCTGGGGGACCCGGTGACCTTGGGGACTCGAAACGAAACTGCTCTGGTGCCATGTTTCATGTTTCATGAGTCCCCAATTTCAATTACTCATAAAGATGCTGTTTTTATGATTACTCGTTTGGCCGAAATTCCTGTTGATAGACCATTTTTGTATATGACTTCTTCCGAATTTGATTTATTGCCAGATGGTTCAAAATGGCTCTGAGCACTATGGGACTTAACATCTATGGTCATCAGTCCCCTAGAACTTAGAACTACTTAAACCTAACTAACCTAAGGACATCACACAACACCCAGCCATCACGAGGCAGAGAAAATCCCTGACCCCGCCGGAAATCGAACCCGGGAACCCGGGCGTGGGAAGCGAGAACGCTACCGCACGACCACGAGATGCGGGCTTGCCAGATGGTAGTAGAATTGTTCACTGTGATGTAAAAGTAATTGCTCGTAATCCCAGGATTGCATTTCCAACAAATTCAAACGATACTGAACTTGGCACTTCAAACTAAAATAAAAAATTTATAACCAGTATAGGTATAAATCTGAAAATTCCTGGTGTTAATGCATTTGCCACCTCTGCTCCTATGGAGACAACTAGTATAAATCATAAACGCAATTTTTCTCCAATATGGAAATCATAATAACTCTAACAGGGCTAATTATCTCAGCGACACAGCTTTTCTAACTACAGTTCCTTCACATGAATTCGGACAACACACTAATTTGAAATACTACTATGAATGTGTATCTAGCTCAAAAGACAATGCGCGACCACATACTGCTGCACGAACAAGTGCCTTCTTGCTGTCACAGGATGCCAGACTTCTGCCCTGGCATGCCATATCGCGAAACTTACCGCCGACCGAAAATGTGTTGGATATGGTGCAATGACGGTTGACACGCTGTGACCCTATGCCAACCACTACAGATGAACTTTGGAACCAGGTGAATGCTGCATGGATGGTTCTACCAGAGGACATCATTCGCGCTTCATACACGTCGATGCCGTCACGGATGGAACAAGTTATCAAGTCCTACGGTGGATGCTGTACCTACTAAGTAAGAGTACACACACTGAACAGAGGTGACTGAAATGCTGATCATTTCTGAAGAACATACCAACGTACATGTCCTGTGAATATGAATGTCCTATCTCTAGTTGTTCAAGGTGATCTGTTTTCTCTGAACATAAGCGTACTTACTCGTATGTATTCTGTGTATGCTTGTTAGAGCTCTTTATTTTTATTTCCTTCGGATTACAAACACTATATCATTATGAGATGATCCATGGATGAAATAATAAATATAAAAATAAAAATCTGGCCACAAAAATAACGACATAAAATTTTCCAAACCCTGATGTGGACTCATTACTTAAGGACAAACAAGTATAGACTTTATATCCCACTGATTCCATACATACCGAGCGCGGTGGCGCAGTGGTTAGCACACTGGACTCGCATTCGGGAGGACGACGGTTCAATCCCGTCTCCAGCCATCCTGATTTAGGTTATCCGTGATTTCCCTAAATCGTTTCAGGCAAATGCCGAGATGTTCCTCTGAAAGGGCAAGGCCGATTTCCTTCCCAATCCTTCCCTAACCCGAGCTTGCGCTCCGTCTCTAATGACCTCGTTGTCGACGGGACGTTAAACACTAACCACCACCACCACCACCACCACGATACCATACTTCATGAAGTATCTTAAAATTACCTCCTTGACTCAGTTCGGTAGAGGAAGGTACCAAGAACACATACCGAAAAATGCTTGTAAATGTGTAAAATTTATCATCATATTATTTTATCCAGTAACTCCAACTGGGAGTCGGGACAGGTTTCGTCAGACTGGACAAAAGCAGTAATCACACCAATCTTTAAACATGGAAACAGAAAAGATTGTAACAACTACAGAGGTATCTCTTTAATCAGCGTTGTGGGTAAAATCTTCTCAGGTATTGTTGAAAGGGAAGTGCGAGTAAGTTGAGGACCAATTGGATGAAAATCAGTGTGGGTTTAGGCCTCTTAGAGGTTGTCAGGACCAGATCTTTAGCTTACGGCAAATAATGGAGTAGTGTTATGAATGGAACAGGGAATTGTATCTATGCTTTATAGATCTAGAAAAGGCATATGACCGGGTTCCTAGGAGGAAGTTATTGTCTGTTCTACGAGCTTATGGAATAGGAGGCAAACTTTTGCAAGCAATTAAAGGTCTTTACATGGATAGTCAGGCAGCAGTTAGAGTTGACGGTAAATTGAGTTCATGGTTCAGAGTAGTTTCAGGGGTAAGACAAGTCTGCAACCTGTCTCCACTGTTGTTCATATTATATATGGATCATATGTTGAAAACAATAGACTGGCTGGGTGAGATTAAGATATGTGAACACAAAATAAGCAGTCTTGCATATGCGGATGACTTAGTTGTGATGGCAGATTCGATTGAAAGTTTGCAAAGTTATATTTCAGGGCTAGATCAGAAATGTAAGGACTATGGTATGAAGATTAGCATCTCCAAAACGAAAGTAATGTCAGTGGAAAAGAGATATAAACGGATTGAGTGCCAAATGGGAGGAACAAAGTTAGAACAGGTGGACAGTTTCAAGTACTTAGGATGCATATTCTCACAGGATGGCAACATAGTGAAAGAACTGGATGCGAGGTGTAGCAAAGCTAACGCAGTGAGCGCTCAGCTACGATCTACTCTCTTCTGCAAGAAGGAAGTCAGTACCAAGACTATCTGTGCACCGTTCAATCTTTCGACCAACTTTGTTATATGGGAGCGAAAGCTGGGTGGATTCAGGTTACCTTATCAACAAGGTTGAGGAAACGGATATGAAAGTAGCTAGGATGATTGCAGGTACTAGTATATGGGAACAATGGCAGGAGGGTGTGCACAATGAGGAAATCAAAGAAAAACTGCTAGTGAAGTCTATAGATGTAGCAGTCAGGGCGAACAGGATTAGATGGTGGAGTCATGTTACACGCATGGGAGAAGCAAGGTTACCCAAGAGACTCATGGGTTCAGCAGTAGAAGGTAGGAGGAGTCGGGGCAGACCAAGGAGAAGGTACCTGGATTCGGTTAGGAATGATTTTGAAGTAATAGGCTTAACGTCAGAAGAGGCACCAATGTTAGCACGGAATAGGGGATCATGGAGGAATTTTATAAAGGGGGTTATGCTCCGGACTGAACGCTGAAAGGCATAATCAGTCTTAAATGATGATGATGATGATGATGATGATGATGATGAGTAACTCCAACAAACACAGCCAGCTTAGCAGTTTCAGCAACAACAATAAAGGCTACCAAAAACGAAAAACATTTCCTTAAAACAAATACAGTTTAAACATTAAATTCCATGACAATTCCTTTGTTCGCGGAACATTTCCCAACAGCTTTTCCAGAGCAACCACCGCGTCCATCGTTCCAATCGTGTTTCTTCTGAAACACGTAGCAATTTTTACACAGCGGGGATCACACACCTCAGTGACCTAAGATGCACATAAGGAGCAATTAAAGTAAATGTCTAAAACAGAATAAGATGGCAAAATCTTCATTATCATCATTACCTGGTTTCGCAATATAACAATTTACTTTTTCTAGTACCACAAGATAACACATCAAATTTGGTTTTAATCCTCCATTTTTGTTTGTCTGTCCATAAATTTTTTTCACTATTTCTTCTTCTGATTCTTGAGTTCATGTGGTCTGCAGTTTCCCTCGTTTCTTTCTTCCTGGTGGTTCAAATTCCAATACTGTCTGTGATAGTCTCGTCTCTGACATCCTTTTGTGTATGTACCATATCATAACATGTGCAATTGTTACGTCCATTTTCTCCCTGATGACTTCATTTGTGTTTCTTTCTCGCCTAGATATCCCTGCGGACTGCCTCCAAAAGTCCATTTCCGTTCCCGTCAAACTCTTTCCTATTTGCGATTTAACTGTTCGTACTTCTGATCCATATGTCGTAATGGCTTCTGATAATTGTATGAAGATTTATCTTTTTGTTTCCTTTCCAATCTGTTGGTCCATTTACTGTTCCAATAGTAAAATACACAGTAATTATTCTTGATTTAAATTCCTTGCCTTGTTTCTCATCTCGTGTGATATTGACTCCTAGAAATTTGTACTCTTCAATGTGTTTAATAATTCCCACCCCTTCTTCCAGTGTCAAGCCTTTATTTGCGTCTTCTTTTACGAAATATTATGTTTTATTCTTGCTGATCTGAAGTTCCCCTTTTTATACTGTTCTGTTAATTCCTTTCTGATGTTCTCTCTGTCTTCTTGATCTTGCGCCAAAATTAGTTGGTCATCTACAAATTGAAATGCATAAATCATAGCATCACTTACTGGGGTCCCCATGTTTTCAGATTTCACTTTACAGTTTTTCAGTGATTTTTTGTGTATATTTTGTAAAGTGCTGGTGACAGATTGCGTCCTTGACTTAATCCTTTTATAACTTTAAATCCATGAGAGTGATAATTTGGCACTTCTCTTCTCACTGTAGAGTTTTCATGAAGGTTTCGAATTGCTTTAATTATGACGGAATTAATATTCCACGCTTTTATAAGATTCCACCCATTTCACATAGGTATATTATTATACACCTTTTCCGTATCTACAAATACTAAATAAAGGGGTTGATTTCTGTTTTTTTTATTTTCATTTATTGAAGTCCCTGCTCTGAAGCCAGCCTGTTTCTCGGCCCCCATTTCCTTAAATCCTGTTTCCAAAAACTATTTGATAATCCTTCTACTAAGTCTGTTAAATACATTAGCTACAGTTCTTCCTCTGTAGTTCTCACACTCATTTTTTCTTTCTTGTGGATTGTTGATGTAAGTCTCCTGGTATGGCCTCGCCATTTAAACAATTTTCAAAAAGAATTGTCAAAGGTTCATATAATTTATCTGTACCATATTTCACCAGTTCAGGTGGTACTCCTCCAGTTCAAGTAGCCCTTCCTTTTTTAAAAACTTTTAATTTATTTATACTACTTCTACATCCAGTGAAATATTAGCATTATTTCCTGTTTCTTCTATGTCGTTAGTAATTGTATCCAAAAATTCTTCTCGTTTTCGTACACTAATTCCTTGAAGTATTTTTCCCAAGTCTGGATGGTAATGTAGTTAATTTTTTGAGCTTCTTTAGAATTTTGTCACATTGTTATCAATATCTTCCATGACTCTGAGTTTCTTTTACCTCCAGTTAGATTAACTACTTTATTACAGGTAGTTTCAGTTCTTATTATTTGCTTCTGTGACCATTTTTCTAATTTTTGTTGTCGTGCTGTTAATTCTATCTTGTCCTGGATACTTTGTTTATTTAGCCATTTCAAATAATTTTCCTTATTTGTATCTCTGCCTCTATTTCTGTATCAAAGTAATATAAAGATTTTTTCTCATACCAAATTTTTCGCCCAGGGCTTCTTTGGTTGCCTCATGTAGAGCATTAACAGTATATTAATACTGTATATCTGTGTTGTCAGTTCTGTTTCAGTTAACTTTTCACCTAACCTTTTTATGAACAGAGACACTATACTTTCATTTTGTAGGCTATATACATTATACGTTTGGGATTTTCATTTCAGTTTTAAAGTCTTCCTCCTCAATAATAATTTCTGCTTTACTGTTTATATCTACATATGGAAACAGAATTTTACAGTAATCTGTGGGTTAGTTCCCTGTGTGCTCTGGCGTCTTGTGTCTTTAAAACTGTTTCTTGCCGAGTTCGCTGTGGCCGAGCGGTTCTACGCGCTTCAGTCCGGAACTGCTCTGCTGCTACGGCCGCAGGTTCGAACCCTGCCTCGGGCATGGAAGTGTGTGACGTCGTTAGGTTAGTTAGGTTTCAGTAGTTCTAAGTCTAGGGGACTGATGACCTCAGATGTTAAGTCCCATAGCGCCTAGAGCCATCTGAACCATCTTGCCGAGTTATTGCGTAATCAGTTATCGATTTTAATTGGGGTGTTTCCTGATGTCATGTATATTTATGAATTTCTTTATGTGGATAGAAACCATTCCAAATTTGTAGTGAATTTTCTTTAGATATGGTAATTAATTTCAGCCCATTATCATTCATTACATTTTCTCCCTGTGGTCCTTCTTTTTATTCCCTGCTTGTCGCCCTGGTCTACTATTGATATCTCCAACAATTATTTTTTCTCTTGTATTTCCCATCCCTTCTACTAAGTCATCTACTTTACTGAAGAATGTTTCTTCGGTATGATCTGGTTCATCCTTACTTATTGCATAGACAACTCCTACAGTAGTTTTGTGTTCATAGAAAGTTATTTGTGATTTTTATCAGATATTCATCAATTGGTTACAAATTTGTAATATGTATCTGTAATTTATTCTGTCTCCACATTGACACTCCTCGCTTTGTCCTTGATGCTTTTGCACCGTGCTGTATAAATGTATACAGGATCCTTTATTTTCTATGCCGTTTCCATTTTTACCTCTAATGTTCCATATGCCATTTCATAGTCCATTTCCGTAGCTTTATCCATGTCCATTTAATCCTTACGGGTGTATCATCTTGGTTATTTAAATCTGTCCGCTCGGGATTAACCGAGCGGTCTCAAGGCTCTGCAGTCATGGACTTTGCGGCTGGTCCCGGCGGAGGTTCGAGTCCTCCCTGGGGCATGGATGTGTGTGTTTGTCCTTAGGATAATTTGGTTAAGTAGTGTGAAAGCTTAGGGACTGATGACCTTAGCAGTTAAGTCCCGTAAGATTTCACGCTAATTTGAACATTTTTAACTCTGTATTTTTTCCACTGAATGGGGAATTCGCTCCTTCCATCAACCCTCAACATGAAATTGTTACTTGTGGGCGACACTGTGTATTATATCTCCCAGGTACCCACTTTATCTAATTAGCATTCCCCTATACGCTACCAGGGGAGGTGCTGAGATCCATTATATATATATATATATATATATATATATATATATATATATATATATATATAAAGTAATTTGAAAGCCAAGTAACAGTCCTAGAATCGGCCTTCAGTCAGAGAGCCCCCTCTACACGAAATTTTAACCCTTGCCTATGGCTTAACCCATTAGTGGCTATTGTCCCTTTTTTGGGATGCGTATATTTTACTCATTTCTACGTAGGCAATGGAGCTTTCAGCCTTTATTGTTGCACCTGTAGGTTCAACTAACTGCTATAATACCTATAAATGTAAAATAAATAACTTTTTCTAAGTACTTCATGTCAGGAAAGTTATAAACTTGCCGATTTTTTGTTCTCGCACTTGGCAGCACTGTATGGTTGCTGATAGTTCCTGGACGACAATGAACTGTGATTTAGTTGTATGGGCGTGTTTGTTATGAACATACGAATGTCCGTGTAAGATTAAGTGTACTTCAGATTTTTTCAAGTAAGTGCAATATCGATATATTTTATGCGTCCCAATAATGGGACAATGGCATGTTACACTATCATTTATTGTTGATGTGGCTATATGGGTGGCGTAGAGCTACTGGACAAGCAGATATCACTTTACAGGACGAGGATAAGGTCAAAGAAATGTGGGTGGCCATTATTCACATAGATGACAGATATCTGCGTAGTAAACACATGGCGTGCATACCAAATTGCTAACTCTAATGAGAAGCTCTCACTTTTGGATGTCCGACGGAGAATAGTGATGTTTTACCTATCAAAGAAAACAGGATCAGTACCAAAACGCAGAGGACCACAAGGAAGCAAATTGATGGGAGGACGGGTGAGCACAGATGTATGATCAGATCTAGGAAATCATTTCATTGTGCCAAGTAAAACACAGAAGAGATGTGCTTACTGCAAGAAAAAAAAAACAACAAAAAATTGTGATAGGTGCAGTGTTGGTGTACACGACAAATGCTTTGCTTCATTTTATACTGAATAGACATTCAATAATATTAAAACAATTTTTATTTATTGTTTGTGTTGTTTCTTACAGTATTATGCATGGAGAATAAGGTTGTGAATTTGGATAGCGCATTTGGCCAATGTCCCAAAAATGGGACGGTCTATAGTTTTTATTCTAATAAACTGAAAATTTTCAAAACAACCTTTTATTCAATTAACTCAATATAACGTATTTATGTATAAAAGTTTTCAAAAAATGATCCGATAGAGTTTTGGCTAGTAATGGGTTAAATATACGAGATTTTGTCAGTAGCTGGCCAAAATCTAGAAATAAAAAAATTAAAAATTTTTCTTAAAATATGATTTCGAAAGCACCTAGAGTCAAATGAACCACCTGCTGGTCAAATCCCCTCGGTAAGAAAGACAGGTTAGTAGTATTAACCAAGAGTGTAGCTTTAAAAATACCCACTTCCTGTTTAAAACAATTTGAAACATTTAAGAATATGTAGAAAGAATAAACTTGCCTGATCCTGCACAGTTAAAAAAAGAAAAAAAACATTGTGCCAGCAACCACAAAAATCGATAATCTGATAGCTTAGTGGCACTCTTTCGAAATTAAATACTGAAGGGGTCAGTGGAATGTCTGAAAGCACAGTGTACCTCTCGCGGTATACAGCTGGAACACAAACGTTCCCAAACACCAAAGTATTGATCAGTGTTATGCATTAATGCCAGGAGCTGACTGACGTTTGCCTACTAACATGTAGAGCTCTTCATTAGATTCTGCAACTTTTTCCATCTTTTCATACTACGAAATTCCACAAGCAATAATGCAGAATTCAGCAAAATTCGCAAATAACAGAAGCTGTTCTTGTTGAGCCGGTGAAATTTAGATATTTCAGATGGCATTTTCAACAGTTCATAAACAGCTCATAATCTCGACGAATGACTAGCTGGCCCATCAAGCATAACACTTCCACACCAGTTCTCAGTTTAGGCTCAAGAAGTAACTTGAAATTCCACTTTACTTTGAGATGACACTACGAAAATATATTAGGTTTGTGTGTAGGTTCGTAGCATTTTCCGATAAGTTTTATAAATACAACAGAGACACCTATCAGAGATTTTGGTTCCTAAATAATGTATTCTGCCTCACTGTAGACAACAGTCCGCCTACGCTGGGGTAACTTTTCGATTCCGCGACTGTAAAAGTCACGTAGCTTTGAGGCGAAGAATCCTTCGAGCCATCTTCGGAGAGCAATTCATCCTAAAGGGATATTGCTTGAACATTGTTCGATACATAGCGGAAAAGGTGAAAATTTGCGGGCGTCAAATCAGGTAAATAATGTGGGTGCCGAATGACTTCTCAACCCAACTCACGTATAGCGTTTTCTAGTAGAATACGGGCGTGGCGTTACCATGAAGTAGCATTGCTTGACGCAGTCTTCCTGCTCGTCATTCTCTGACTGCATCTGCAAGATCACTCAGTTGTCGACAATAAATTCAGTAGTGATGGTTACGTCTTGGAGAAGCTATTTGTAGTACACCATACCGTCACCGTTCCACCAGATGCATAACATTATTATTGCGGGTATGCACAAGTGTTTGTACGGGGAGTTGCTGCTTTGTTTGGGCTCACATTCCTTTCTTTTCCTGGCGTTAGTGTAAAGATACCTTTTCTCGTCACCAGTAACTGGACAGAATAACTGGTCTGTGCTGTTTACAAGCCATTTAATACCGATTTCAATCCTTCCCCATTGCATGCAAATGTCGCACGAGGATGGGATGATTTGCCATTTACCGTTTACACTTTCTCAAACCCTGAAGTTCTTCCTAAACGTGAAGAGTCTTTAATGTCAAAACCATCCTCCTTAAAATGAGAAACGAATGCTTTACAACACTCTGTCCAGTGGCTTTACCCCATTCACGGTGAAAATGTTTCTTGTTACCACCGCTACCGACACCTCTCTTAACGAATTCAAACAGAAGATTATGTCGGAATGTTCCTATTTCTCCACTTGGCAGTCCATTGAATAGCGTCCAGGGCTCCACTCACTATCTGTACACTCAAATAGCAACTTTTTTTGTCTTCAGACAGGTTTGATGGGTCCCTCCACGAATCTTCTCCTGTGCAAACTTTCAACTCAGAGTAGCACTTGCAACATAAATCTTCAGTTATTTGCTGGGATATTCCAATATCCAATTCCCTCTCTAGAGTTTTTACCCTCTACAGCTTCTTCTAGTGCTATTGAAGCTATTCCGTGATATCTTATCACATGTCCTACCATTCTGTCCCTTCTTCTTGCCAGTGTTTTCCACACATTCCTTTCGTCGCCGAATCTCCGAGAACCTCCTCATTTATAAATTTATCAGTCCCCCTTATTTTCTGAGTTCTTCTGTAGCGCCTCATCTCAAATGCTTCTTTCGATTCTCTTCTTGTCTGGTTGTCCCACTGTCTTTGTTTCAGTATCATACACTGCGGTACGCCAAACGTACGTTCTCGAGAATCTATTTCTCTACGTTCCATACTTCCAGACTTCTCCTCGCCAAGAATACCCTTTTTTCCAGTGCTATTCTGCTTTTGATGTCTTCCCTGCTTCGATAGTCATGGGTTATTTTGCTGCCGCGGTAGCAGAATCGCTTAACTTTATCTACTTTGTGATCACCATTTCTGATCTTAAGTTTCTTGCTGTTCTCATTTCTGTTGCTTTTCATTACTTTAGTTTTCCTTTGATTTACTGTCAATGAGTATTCCGCACTCATTACACTGTTCATTTCATTCAACAGATCCTATAATTCTTCTTCACTTTAACTGAGGATAGAACGACATGGAAAGATTCATATCAATGATATCCTTTCTACTTGAATTTTTATTCCACTCTTGAATATTTCTTTTATTCCTGATTCTGTTCAACAGCAGGGACGAACGACTACATCCCTGATGCATTTTGGATTTCCTGTGTGATAGTCTGGATAAATGTCTGCCTATTACACATTAAGACCCTCTTCAACGGTCGGCGTTTTCTGTCAGTCAACAGACAAGGTCGCCCTGTACGCTTTTGTGCTGTACGTGTCCCTTCACGTTTCCACTTCGCTATCACATCGGAAACAGTGGACCTGAGGATGTTTAGGAATGAAGAAATCTCGTGTACAGACGTATGACACAAGTGACATCCAATCACCTGACCACGTTCGAAGTCCGTGAGTTCCACGGAGCGCATGTTTCTGCTATCTCACGATGTCTAATGACTACTGTGGTCGCTGATATGGAGTACCTGGCAGTAGGTGGCAGCCTAGTGCACCTAATGTGAGAAACGTATGTTTTTGGCGGTACACAGAATTTCCATTGCAGTCTTAATGTTACCATCTTGCTTTTCGACTTCATATATGCTCAGTCACTCCTTCCGACAATCTTTTTTTTCGATTCCTTTAACTTTTCCTGCAGCCATTCGCCTTAGCTTCTGTGCACTCCCTGTTTATTTTGTTACTAAGTTACATTTCTGTACTCATAAATTTCCCTCAATATTTTTATACTTCCTTCTTTCATTGGTCAGCTGTGGTATTTCTTGTGCTACCCATGTTTTCTTCGCAGTTATCTTCGTTTTACCTATGTTTTTCTTTCTAATTTTTGTTTAGCGTTTTTAGAGATATCCATTCCTCTTTATATGAACTGTCTACTGAGCTATTCCTTATCGCAATATGTATAGCATCAAAGAGATGCGACCATATCTCATCATTCCTTAGTACTTCCGCATTTCATTTCTTTGTGCATCGGTATTTCTTGACCAACCTCTTGAACTTCTGCCTACTCTTCACCACTACCACCTTGTGATCTGAGTCTATATCTGTTCCTATGTATGCCTTAGAATCCAGTATCTGATTTCCGATTGTCTCCCTGACCATGATGTATTCTACCTGAAATCATCCTGTCCCTCCCGGCCTTCTCCAAGTATACCTCCTTCCTTGTGATCCTTGAATAGGGTCTTCGCTATTACTAGCTGGAATTTACTATAGAACTCAATTAGTCTTCTGCGTCTCTCATTCCAAGCACCAAGTCCATAGTCTCCTGTAACCTTTTTTGTATTCCTGCACTTACAACCCCATTCCAGTCCCCATGTCTGTTACGCTTTCTTCTCTCAATACGTACTGAATTACCCGTTCAATATCCTCATATGCTTTCTCTGTCCCTTCATGTTCGGCTTGGGACTCGGGAAGGTACACTTGAACTGTCGTTGTCGGTGTTGATTTGCTGTCGATTCTGATGAGAACAATTCTATCACTGAACTGTTCATAGTAACTCACTTTCTGTCCTGCCTCCGTATTCAAAACGAATCGTCCTCCCATTATACCATTTTCTGCTGTTGTTGGTATTACCCTATACTCATCTTACCAGAAGTCATTGTTCTCATGCCACTTTTCTCTCATGGTCACATCTCCCTTGGCAGTCACCTCCCAGATATCCGAATGGGAGACTATTCCGGAATCTTTTGCGAGTGGAGATATAATCGTAAGACTTTTTCAGTTACACCTCGCATGTCCTGTTGGTACGCAGTATGTGTCCTTAATGCAGTGGATTCCATTACCTTCTGCATCTTCATGCAGTAGGCCATTGCTAACTCTTCCACCTCTGGGGGAGTTTTCCAAGCCACAGACAAGAAAGTACCCTGAAACTCTGTCCGTTTCTCCGCCCCCTTTGACAAGGCCGCTGACAGTATGAGGGTGACTTTTATTCCAGAAGTCTTCGGTCGCCATTTCTGATGATTTTTATTCTAAATATAAGCGATGGCGGGGTTCGAACCCAGGACCGAATACATTTTTATTATTAATCAAAGACGCTACCTCCAAACTAAACAGCAACAGTGAACTAAAAACAATAAGTAAACTCGCAGCAACTGGAATACCTACATGCAAAACGAAGGTGCTACGAACTTACACACCAGTTTAGTACAGTGAATGATATCACCAAGCTTCCGTTCCGCTATGCCACAAGACTCACTATCACATTCCTTCTGTGGTAGTCGCAAGACCATGAGACTGTGCGAGTACAGCGTTTTATAGCCTCACAGATCGACTCCGCTGCCATCTAGCGAGACGCCAACGTAAGTGTGACATGTTGCTTAGAGAGCGGCCTCACAATCTTTAGATATCTATAGCGGACAGGCTTAAATCCGGATGGTACTTAAACACTGCTTCACTATCATGACATACAAGGATGGGCTAAACCAATATGCCCACTAGCCAATGGTGTTTACAATACCTCCTGATGGCGCTACAGGAACGTAACGTGGCAGGAGATATATACAAGTGGGGTAGAGACGAAACAGGGAAATATCATGAAATAGGATACTTTGACAAAGGACTGTTTGTTATAGCGAGGCGACTGGAAGGAACATCTTGGAAACTATGAAAATTACGGACTGTTCACTTCTTACTGTCATGAGTAACTACAGCAATAGACTGAAGGACGGTGAAAAGATGAGTAGGCGATCAAGTGTTGTACGTCCATGCTTCATGACAAACGTGGAGGTCGGAGGCTTACCCACTCTGTAAAGCGATGTATGCCGCAATCTATGCAATATTTGAGGACTAAATATAATACTGATAAAGGCACAAATATTTTGTCTCACTCCTCCTGAAAAGTGCTGTAAAAAAATTTCGGTAGTAAATCTATCCGTCACGTAGATCGCCTCTTTTGTAACGTCTGCCAGTGGAGTTTGTTTAGCGTCTCTGTAACACTCTCTCGCCAGCTAACCGATCCCGTGACGAAATGCGCCGCTCTTCGTTGGATCTTCTGTATCTCCTCTATCAGTCCTACCTCATACTGATCCCAGACAGATGAACAATACTCAAGAATCGGGTGAACAAGCGCCTTATAAGCCACTTCTTTCGTGGATGAGTTACAGTTCCTTAAGTATCCTCCGATGAATTTGAGTCTGGTGTCTGCTTTTCCCAATATCTGTTTTATATGGTCATTCCACTTAAGGTCGCTCTGGATAGTTACGCCTAGATATTTTACGGCAGACGCTGTCTCCAGCTATTTGTAATGAATAGTGTAACTGTACAGTAATGGATTTCTTTTCCTATGTATGCACAATATGTTACATTTATTTACAGGGTTAACTGCCAGTCTGCACCATTCATGAATTCTCTGGAGATCGTTCTGCCAATTCTTACTATATTCTGGCGTTGCTTCTTTGGTATAAACAACTGCATCATCTGTGAATAGCCTTACAGAGCGTCCAACGCATCCTACTAGATCATTTATATATTTTGCAAACAGCAACGGTCCTGTCACATTTCCCTGTGGTACTCTGGATATTACTTTGACATCTGTCGATTTAGTTCCGTTAAGGGCGACATGTTGAGTTCTATCTACAAGAAAGTCTTGAATCCAATCGCAGGTTTGCACCGATACTCCATAAGCTCGTATTTTTTCATTAAACGGCAATTCGAGACGGTTTCAAGTGCCTTACTGAAATGAAGGAACACAGCATCAACCTTAGCGCCGTTGTCCACTGCGCTGTTGACCTCATGGAAGAAGAGAGCGAGCTGAGTTTCGCAGGATCTCTGTTAGCGGAATACATGTTGATTTTTATAGACGAGATGCTCGCTTCCCAACGACGTCATAATTCTTGAGGATAAAACGTATTCCATAATTCTACAATAGACTGACGTCAACTATATAGTTCTATAATCGCGTGGATCTGTTTTACGGCCTTTCTTAAAAACAGGAATGATCTGCGCTTTTTCCAGTGATTACGTACCTTTCGTTGCTCAAGCTATCTATGATAAATTACTGGTAGAAGGGGAGCAAACTCTTTCGCATAATCTTTATACAAACTTACAGGTATCTCATCTGGTCCTGAAGCCTTTCCACTACTGAGCGATTGTAGCTGCTCTTCAATTCCGCGTCCCGTTATCTCAATGTCTGCCATTTAGACGATTGAAAGGAGGGACAGTGTTACGATCATCCGCTGTGAAACAACTTCGGAAAACTGAATTCAGTAATTTTGCTTTCTCTCGGTTTTCTTCCGTTTCGGTGCCAGTGTGGTCGCTGAGAGAATGAATAGATGATTTTGACCAACTTACTGATTTCACATACGACCAAAATCTCTTAGGGTTTTTACTCAGGTCGGTTGACAACATCTTACTTTCAAAATCATTGAACGCTTCTCTCGTTACTCTTCTTACGCTCATTTTTGCTTCGTTCAGCGTTTGTTCGTCAGCTAGGTTTTTACCTCTTTTGAATCTGAGATGAAGTGCCCTTTCTTTACGTAGCGCTTTTCTAACACGGCTATTGAACCATGGTGGATCTTTCTCATTACTTAAAATCTTACTCGGAACATACTTGTCTATGGCGTATTGAACGATGCCTTTGAATATTTTCCGTTTATTCTCCACATCTTCGTTCTCATCATCGAGTATTAGATGCTGATTGCTGAGATATTCACCCTTGCTGAGAAAATGTATTTTGCTACCTTTCTTAACATTCGTTGTAGGATCCGTCGCCATAGATGCTGTCACAGCCTTATGATCACTGACACTTTCCTCTACGTTAACTGATTCGATAAGTTCAGGTCTGTTTGTTGCCAGGAGGCCTAAGACGTTACCCTCATGAGCTGTTTCTCTAACTATATGCTCAAGGTAATTTTTGGACAAGACATCCAGAGCAATTCGACACGACTGCCTGTCTCTGGCACCGGTTTTGATGGGATAACTCTCCCAATCTGCACCTGGCAAGTTGAAGTCACACCCTATTACAACGGCATGATCTGGAAAATTACTAATGATGTTCTGTAAGTTCTGTCTGAAGCGCTCTACAACTACAGATCCTGATCCAGGTGGTCTATAAGAGCATTCGATCACTATTTTTGGCCATTCTTTAATACTCAATTTCACACTCATAATCCCTGATAACCTCGCTAGATTTTATCGAATTTCTTACTGCAATAAACACACCACCACCATTGGCGACTAACCTGTCATCACGATAAATATTCCAGTGTGAACTTAGGATTTCGTTGTCATTGGCGTCTGGTTTCAACCAGATTTTTGCTCCCAATACTATCCGGGCATTATAACATTAAATAAAAGGTAGTAATTCTGGGACCTTTCCTTGGATGATGCTGCTGCTGCTTACTAAAATCGTATTAATCTTTTACATCTCCGATCTGCGATTACCAATATTCTCTGACGTTGGTGTGGCTGATTTAACAGGCAAATCGTTTTTACTCCCAATGGAGGGGTTCTCTAACCTAAAAACTCCCCATGTGCACGCCACACGTACTCCGCTATCCTAGTAGCCGCATCCTTCGTGTACTGCACGCCTAATCTATTAAGGGAAACCCTCAATTCTGCACCCGATAGTGGAGGTCGAGATATACGCATCCGATACCGTCACAGAGTTGCCTAAGCCTCTGTTTTAGACCTTCCTCACTGCTCTAAATCAGAGGACCGCGACCAACTTTGGGTACGATCTACAAATAGACAGTTTAGCCTGCAAACCTCGTGCGTTGCTAGTTGCCTTCACCAAATCATCCAGCCACCGAGGAGCCGAGGATTGCCTCAGAACCCAAGCGGCAGGCGTAATTCGTGCCGACAAGTGCCACTACATGCAGCCGGTTGCATCCAGTGCGCTCGACAGGCGCCGGTAGGGCCTCCTCCACATCATGGATGAGACCTCCCAGGAAAACACACCGAATGCACACAGTGAATCATTCACGCCTTGAGTACTATCTCCCTGGGGCTCCATCACCCTCCTAATATTGGTGCTCCCAGTGCCTAGCATACCCACCCTCTGTACTTGTCCGGATTGGGCAGGAAAATCGAGCGCTGGTCCAACTGGAGAGGCATCCGTTCGTGGCTCGGAGTTATCATCAGCACTGGGAAGCACCTCGTACCTGTAGCTAAGACGTGGGGAGCCAGCCTCACGGCCAGCTCCCTCTTTCGCCTTCCGCCCAGTGACACCGAACCGACCACTGTCTGCCACCCACTCTGGTTTGAGGAGGATGTTACGTATCGGAAGCCGCAGCGTCCGAGCCACCAGGGGATTATAGTGACGCCAAAGGTGTCGCCGGTCTTGCCATTGCCCCCCCACCCCCCTATCGCCGTCACCACAAGTTGGAGCATCGAGCATTAGCTAGAAGATTGCCGTAGCCAACGCAGCTTCCAGCTGTTTATGGACAGCAGCAAACTCTCCTTGTGTCCGCTCAATACAAGCACAGTTCCTAGCCATATCGCTCCGTGTATAAAATAGATATGAGGTCTCAAATGGCGCTATTGAGTTTGAAATTATATCAAAGGAGAATAAAGTAACACTAAAAGTTGGTGCATAGATTTCTCACTGTTCTCTGAGACCTTAAGCTATTAAACAGAAATACATTTGCTTGAAGGTCTCTCAGGCATGCAGCCCGGTTGACTCGTCGTTGTAGAACGGAGTTTCGACGACGTAACGTGCCATCATCATCAGGTTACTCCTGCTCACTGACGTCCTACGCGCGCGCGCGGCCTCTTCCTTCTGGACTGGGTGTGGAATAGCCCAGTCTATCTGGAACGTAGGGTTTACCGTATGGGCATTTCCTACCACTGCTGTGGGTTGAAGGCGTTGGTGGACATCTTGTGTGATGGCGTAAGTCTCAGTGAGCAGTCGTTGGTGGTGAAGATTCGATGCAGACCTGACTATTCAATCAGGGCAACGGGCCGCCTATAGTGGTCTTGATTTTAATTTGGTCGTCCTAGCTGCTGGACGAGTGGGTTGTCTGAAGTGTGAGTGGTATTATATGCTCCCTTACGAGTTACGTCCTAGGCCGGCGGGTGGTGTGGTATATATACCTGTCGCCTCTCCCCTCCACTCACTGCGCGTATGGACCGAGGGATGTGCAGGCGGCGGTGGTGGGGGTTGCTTGCGCTGACGAGAAGACTGGTGGGCGTCAGTACGCGTGCCGCCTTCGGCGGGTGTGGTGCCCCGTTTCCGCTGCTCCTGCAGAAATTTTATTGCTGGATTCCACGCTTGGCTGAGTTGAAATTCGTTGTCCTTGTTAATAAGGTTCTTGTGCAGCCGAATTTCAATTGCTTCCTTGCGTACACAGTCCCAAAAGCGGGATGTGTTGTGCAGGACTTCTGTGTTCTCGTATTTCATACGATGATTTGTCTCGAGGCAATGTTCTGCCATTGCAGATTTTGTAGGCTATTGGTGATCGGTGTGCCGTTTGTGTTCAGTACACCTTTCCTCGATCGTGCGAATGGTTTGCCCCACATATTCTTTCCCACATTCGCACGGTATGAAATAAACTCCAGATTTCCGGAGTCCTAAATCGTCCTTCACTGTCACTACAAGGGACTTGACCTTTGGCGGCGGGCGGTAGACACATTTGATGTTATGACGTCCTAGAATCCTGTCTATTTTTCCAGATACGGTTCCCGCGTACGGTATGTAGGCTGTCGCCTTCGGTGGATTATCATCAGGTGTCGGCTGTGGTATGGTCTTCTGTTTGAAGGCCCGTCGAATTTGGCGGTCACTATAGCCGTTCTTCTGGAACAGATCCTTGAGGTGGTCTAGTTCCGGTTTTAAGCTTTCTTCGTCGGAGATAACACGGGCTCTGTGAAACAATGTATTTAGTACTCCTTCCCTTTGTGACGGGTGATGACAGCTGGAGGCGTGAAGGTACAGATCAGTGTGGGTTGTCTTCCGGTAAACGCTGTGTCCCAGTGTTCCATCAGGCATTTTGCGTACCAGAACATCCAAGAATGGTAGCTGCCCGTTTATCTCCACCTCCATGGTGAACTGAATTTGGGGGTGAATAGAGTTCAGATGCTGTAACAACAGTGTGAGCTTCTCTTCCCCGTGAGTCCAAATGACGAATGTGTCGTCAACATATCTGTAGAAGACTGTTGGTTTTAGTGGTGCTGATTCTAACACTTTATCCTCAAATTCTTCCATGTACATCTTGGCCACTACAGGTACGCCGTCTGTCTGTTCGTAGTAATGTCCGTCAAAAAGAAAATATTTTGACGTGAGCACAAAGTTAAATACTTTCGTGAATGTGGGCCTAAATTTCTTCTCAATAAGATCCAGTGAATCCTTGAGTGGAAATCTCGTGAAAAGTCATACAACATCGAAACTGACCATAAGATCTGAGCTGGCCAACTTGTGTTTCCCCATACATTCCACAAACTGACACGAGTTTTTGATGTGGTGCTCACATTTGCCAACCAATGGACTCAATACTGCGGTCAGGTGTTTGGCAAACACGGATCTGTACCTTCACGCCTCCAGCTGTCATCACCCGTCACAGAGGGAATGAGTACTAAATACATTGGTTCACAGAGCTCGTGTGATCTCCACCGAAGAAAGCTTAAAACCCTAACTATACCAACTCAAGGATGTGTTCCAGAAGAACGGCTGTAGTGACCGCCAAATTCGACGCGCCTTCCAGCAGAATACCACACCACCACAGTCGACACCTGATGATGATGCACCGAAAGCGACAGCCTACATACCGTACGCGGGCACCGTATCTGGAAAAATAGGCAGGATTCTAGGACGTCATAACATCAAATGCGTCTACCGCCCACCGCCAAAGATCAAGTCCCTTATAGGGACAGTGAAGGACTATTTAGGAACACCGTCGAAAATTCGTTCTACAACGACTAGTCAACCCGGCTGCATGCCCGAGAGACCTTCAAGCATATCATTCGCCGGGAAAATCTACGAACACACAGAAATAAATTTCTCTACACAGGAAATTTACAGTAGAAAGCCGCCCTACACAAGGATATTCTCAAGACTTACGCAAAAACAAAAACTATGATTAATTTTCTAACCACTGGTCTACACAGTAAAATACTCATGGACAGTTAACTTCTTTGCAGAAGCTCGTGAACAAAAAACAAGGATTAAATTAATGTACTGTTTATCACACAAGTGCTGCTCCTGCTCAGCTGTGCGTCCGCTCGGCTCGCGTCTGCCGCTAGACTAAGGCCAATGGGGACAGTCTCACGTGATCATTCACCTAGGCTTTCATAGACCCCGCGTTAGTAGGCGCTTGAAGGGACTTGGGGATTTGGGTTTACGTGTACATTATTGCTGACCACTTACATAAATGCATGCTCCATGTCTTCCCGACAGCGACGGTATCTCCCAGCAGGTTTACTGAGTATTTCACAGGGCCAGAATGTTTCTATAGTGAATTGAGGAACATGAAAATGAACTCATGATGAAGTTTTTTCCACCAAATTCTCGTGACCTAAATCCAATGGAACGCATTTGGGACGCTATTGGGCGCCAACGCCACCACCACACCACAAACAGGCCCCAAATTTACAGCAGGTTTTTTAACCTGTACATAGAGCTCTGGTGCAGCATACCTCTAGAAACCTACCACAGACCAGTCGATTCCAGGCTATGCAGAGTCGCTTCCGTTTTATTTACCAAAGGCTGTTCAACACGCTATTAAGCATGATGTCAGAATATTTTGGCTAGTCAGTTTATATCGACAATGGAGTGTTACATACCCACATACTATCTACAGTCAGCCACCACCAAAATCTTATTCCCTAGAGCCAACCATGATACAGTGAGGCAGTACTTCAGGCAATATATTTATTGAAGTTATTATTAAATTAATGATAATCTGCATAATACAGTATGTATCAAGGGCGCATTGAGTGAGCCACAGGCTCTCAAGTAATGGTCGTTAAAAGTCAGCAACATTCGATGCACTTCATATTGACAGTTATTTGAAACTGCTGGAACTGTGAACAATATAAGCATTGTGACACTATAATGGCAATAGCAAAGAAAGTATTTCTGAAGAAGAGATATTTGTTAACATCGAGTAAAGATTTAAGTGTCAGGAAGTCTCTTATGAAAGTACTCGTATGGAGTGTAGCCAGGTATAGAAGTGAAACATGGACTATAAATAGCTTAGACAACAAGAGAAGAAAGAAGATTAGATAGGTAGATCGCGTAACGAATGTGGATGTAATGAACAGAATTGGCGAGAAGAGGAATTTATGGCGCAACTTCATTAAAAGAAGGGTTCCGTTGGTAGGACACGTTCTGAGGCATCAAGGGAGACCAATGCATGAATACAATAAACAGATTCCGAAGGATGTAGGTTGCAGTAGTTACTCGGAGATGAAGAAGCTTGCCCAGGAGCAAGCATGGAGAGCTGCATCAAACCAGTCTCTGGAATGAAGACCACAACAACAAAGATGATTAATTGATTATCTAACAACATAATTTATTAATAACAGTAACGTTTAAATGCTATTGCAGTTGGATGTGACACCCTAGGATGCAGCGTGACGACGTGTGTGACGGTGAGGGCCTGTCTTGTTCCCAAGGGCACTAATGAGAAAAAATGAACGATTTCAAATATATTGTTTGGTTTTACAATTAAATCGTCCTCTCCATGTTGGTAGTGACAGCAGCAGAAGTGCCATATGGGATCTAAACGCACTGATACATCCACCTCAGCAGCTCTGAGGGCACTGGCACTGTCAAGGTCGCCATCATAGCAGAAGCAATGCCATGCGATGTTCCCAGTCCAGCTAGTGACAGGCTTTCCCCATTCGGCAGTGATGTCCAACAACATGACGAAACGGCTTACTAGTGAGCAAAAAAATGGTTCAAATGGCTCTGAGCACTATGGGACTTCACTTCTGAGGTCATCAGTCCCCTAGAACTTAGACCTCCTTAAACCTAACTAACCTAAGGACATCACACACAGCCATGCTCATGGCAGGATTCGAACCTGCGACCGTAGCGGTGCGCGGTTCCAGAGTGTAGCGTCTAGAACCGCTCTGCCACGACGGCCGGCTACTAGGGTGCACCCTTGGACATCGAAGAGTGCGCCACAGTGACTTCTGGACTGTCAGTTGGCTGCCATTAGGCTTCTTTACAGTTAGATCTTAGTGTTACATTGATGATTCAGATGTTCAAACCAACTGCGAACAACTGTGCCCCGATGAAATGGCGCATCGTTGCTTGGGAATATGATGTCCATTAATGGCTACAAATTGACCTTAAGTAGTAGAACATGATCATTTCCAGCCAATGGTCGGTTCAATTGGGCCAGGGGTCCCAGTCCATTGCATGTAAACAGAGGCCACACCACAATGGTGTCACCACCAGGCTGCACAGTGCCTTGTCGACAACTTCAATCCATCAGCTCTTACCAATTGAAATCGGGATTAATTTGAACAGACTACGTCGAGGATCCAACCCACAATGTCACGAGCACAGAAAGGTGCTGCAGGAGTTGTGATGGTGTTACCAGTGGCACTCGTATCAGTCGTCTGCTGCTGTATCCCGTTAACACCTATTTTGGCACACTGTCCTGTTGCTGTGCGTCCCATATTCATTTCTGGGGTTATTCCCCACACTCTTGTGTTATTTGTTAGCACTAACAACTCTACGCCAATGCCGCGGCTCTCGGTCAAATGGTTCAAATGGGTCTGAGCACTATGTGACTTACCATCTGAGGTCATCAGTCCCCTAGAACTTAGAACTACTTAAACCTAACTAACCTAAGGACATCACACACATCCAAGCCCGAGGGAGGATTCGAACCTGCGACCGTAGCGGACGCGCGGTTCCAGACTGAAGCGCCTAGAACCGCTCGGCCACTACGGCCGGTAGCTCACGGTCATTAGGAGGCCATCAGCTGTCGGTGGTGAGAGGTAATGCCTGAAATTCGGTAGCCTCGACACAGTCTTTAGACTGTGGATCTCCGAACATTGAATCATCTAACGATATCCGAAATGGTATGTCCAGTGCTCTTTGTTCCAACAACCATTCCGCGTTCAGTGTCCGTTAGTTCCCGTCGTGCAGCCTTAATCACATCGGAGACCTTACGACATGAATCACCTGAGTACAGTTGACAGCTCTGGTGGAACTACCGCCATCTGTGTATGCGCATATCGTTATCTATGACTTTTCTGACTGGAGTGTATTCTTCAATTCTACATGCTTAATTCTGCACAAGTCATCCTAGCGACGAAAACAAGTCTCCCATCGAAAAAAACGAAATCTCTGCTTGCATCGCTTCAGCATTATCAAAGTTGAGTTTTCGAAACAGATGAAAAACAGAAGGTCGTCTAGTCGGGACTGTATCGAGAATGATTGTTGACAGTGACCCCAAGGCGTTGGATCCTTGTAGACGTCGCAGCGCTCGTGTGTGATCAGACACTGTCATGCTAAGGTACAGGACGCTCCATGTGTGGACGAAATGTTCCAATTCGAAACTCGATTACATCCCACTTTTTCTCACGCCCTGACGTAGTTATGTTACGCACAGAAATGATACACCTACAATTTGAAGCCCTGTAGCAGCAGAGAGCTACAAATATGTAGATTTGAAGAATAAAGATGTAGAATGATAAAGTTGTATTTAAACTACTTTAACAGTAGTCACAAAAAAAATTTATGAAGCATCATTTTCGAGCACACACTCGTAATTTTGTGTGTGGTATGACAGTTGATACAGTGTGACGTGTTGTTGCTTTTGAGTGCGATAGACGATGGACATGGAAATCAGTTCTCTAAAGACGAGTGTCACTATGATTTTATTAAACATACAGTGAATACGTGATAGATTTATATATTTTAATCTAAAGAATGTGATTTTGGTTTTACAAGACGGTGAGCTTGTCTAATTTGATTTATGACAAACAAAGAGATACCTTCTTGTTTTTCTTTGTGTGACGATTTATTAATATGTTTCATTGCACAGAATATTTTATTGAGGTACATGGTGCAACGGTTATATATACACTACTGACCATTAAAATTGCTCCAACATGAGGATGACGTGCTACATACGCGAAATTTAACCGACATGAGGAACATGCTGCGATATGCAAATGATTAGCTTTTCAGAGCATTCACACAAGGTTGGCGCCGGTGGCGTCACCTACAACGTGGTGACATGAGGAAAGTTTCCAACCGATTTCTCATACACAAACAACAGTTGACCGGCGTTGCCTATCCCTTACCTTATCAGTCCACCTAATTGTCAACATTCATCTATAGCACCACATCTCAAATGCTTCGATTCTCTTCTGTTCCTGTTTTCCCACAGTCCTTGTTTCACTACCATACAATGCTGTACTCCACACGTACATCCTCAGAAATTTCTTCCTCAAATTAAGGCCGGTATTTGATAGTAGTAGAAATGCCTTTTTTGCCATAGCGAGTCTGCTTTTGATGTCCTCCCTGCTCCGTCCGTCATTGGTTATTTTACTGCCTAGGTAGCAGAATTCCTTAACTTCATTGACTTCGTGACCATCAACCTTGATGTTAAGTTTCTCGCTGTTCTCATTTCTATTACTTCTCATTACCTTCGTCTTTCTCCGATTTACTCTCAAACCATACTGTGTACTCATTAGACTGTTCATTCCATTCAGCAGATCATTTAATTCTTCTTCACTTTCACTCAGAATAGCAATGTCGTCAGCGAATCGTGTCATTGATATCCTTTCACCTTGTATTTTAATTCCACTCCTGAACCTTTCTTTTATTTCCATCATTGCTTCCTCGATGTACAGATTGAAGAGTAGGGGCGAAAGGCTACAGCCTTGTCTTACACCCTTCTTAATACGAGCACTTCGTTCTTCATCGTCCACTCTCATTAATCGCTCTTGGTTGTTGTACATGTTGCATATGACCCGTCTCTCCCTATAGCTTACCCCTACTTGTTTCAGAATCTCGAACAGCTTGCACCATTTTATATTGTCGAACGCTTTTTCCAGGTCGACAAATCCTGTGAGAGTGTCTTGATTTTTCTTTAGCCTTGCTTTATTGGCCGTAACGTCAGAATTGCCTCTCTCTTCCCTTTACTTTTCCTAAAGCCAAACTGATCGTCACCTAGCGCATTCTCAATTTTCTTTTCCATTCTTCTGTATATTATTCCTGTAAGCAGCTTAGATGCATGAGCTGTTAAGCTGATTGTGCGATAATTCTAGCACTTGTCAGCTCTTGCCGTCTTCGGAATTGTGTGGATGATGCTTCTCCGAAAGTCAGATGGTATATCGCCAGACTCATATATTCTACACACCAACGTGAATAGTCGTTTTGTTGCCACTTCCCCCAATCATTTTAGAAATTCTGATGAAATGTTATCTATCCCTTCTGCCTTATTTGACCGTAAGTCCTCCAAAGCTCTTTTAAATTCCGATTCTAATACTGGATCCCCTATCTCTTCTAAATCGACTCCTGTTTCTTCTTCTATCACATCAGACAAATCTTCACTCTCTTAGAGGCTTTCAATGTATTCTTTCCACCTATCTGCTCTCTCCTCTGCATTTAACAGTGGAATTCCCGTTGCACTCTTAATGTTACCACCGTTGCTTTTAATGTCACCAAAGGTTGTTTTGACTCTCCTGTATGCTGAGTCTGTCCTTCCGATAATCATATCTTTTTCGATGTAGCCATATATTGTAATAACTATTGTTGCTGCCCGAGTCTACGTGCTGGGGAAAAGATGAGTTTAATTTTGCTTCATTGAATTCTGGTTGACTGTGCTGAAGGCATTTTAGGTGCTATTCTCTTATTTGATCGCTGCTCTTAAGAACCATATCGGACTGCTAATTTAGTTCCCTTCAGTTGTCATAGTTACGCTTTTAAGACAGATTTGTGTTTAAAATTGAGCCAACGGCTGCACAACCCTCAGCCCGAAGCCAATTCCATCCAGAACCTGTTCTACCATCACCTGAGGATGGGCACGATCCTGAAATCGGTTGTGATTTGTATGAAAAACCTACTATTGTGACTGGTAACGGATTTTCCTCAACATTGCCTTCTGATGATATGAATTAGTCTATCTAAGCAATGGATCCATTTGGTTCTTTGAGGATGCATCAAAACGTTCGATGTCCTGTGGGAACCTCAGAGCAGCGAACATGGACGAAATGGACAGAAGCTGCGGGTAGGTGGCGATAGGTGTGAATGTAGATGGGCTTTGAGGCGTGTCGAGATAATCCGTATAGTTGCGATAACACTGTATCCCGGATGCCGCAATGGTTAACGCACCTGCTTATTAAGTGGGAGGTATCGGGTTCGAATCCTGGTCCGGTACAAATTTTCACCCTTCGCCGCTGATTCCAACTAATGTCCCGCTACAACTGACAGCACTGATCCCCTCCATTTCCTTTACTTTCCTTTCCTTTCTTCCCCTCTCCACATAATTGTATGTAATTGTCTTCTAAGTATATAAATTCAATGTGCTCTGTCTGAAGATGAGCCTGATAATATTTTGAGGGGGATAAATATTTCAAGAAGAGACTGGTGTGGTTTTCTGAACTTATATTCAATACACACCCTTGGTTTAAAGGATATTCGTAATGGAAAGCTTAATCAGCCCAAAAGAAGTTTTGCGCCACCTTCAAGACTCTCATAGTTCAAACACTTGGTAGGAAACCTCTTCCTCAATATCCATTTTAACACAGTAAATTGTTATATATTCCTAACATGGTCAGTCTGGAGACGATGTGTGGTAATTCACGAAACTTTCACAAGCCAAGGTAGCTAAAAAAGCATTCCTTACGATAGACCTGTGCTGTCATCAACGGATGTGATGATGGCAGCATATCTCTGCCGAAGCCAGTCACGTAATAAATATTTCTTGCGATCTTTTCTTGAGAAGAACGCTTCACTTACCATACATTGTAAATCACTCCGTAATAACTGTGTAGTTCCTGCACCCAAATAGTGTGCTTGCCATGCGCATCACCGCGCAAGCTGCAAGCCGCCGTAGGCTGCTCGCATAATGCATGGTGCAGTTAATTTTAACTCTATCTGTGCAGTGACATTGTGTTGGTTTTGTTTCAGGTAAGTTCCCAGAGGCGCCTTCCGTTACGCTACAGTCTGTAAGTACTCTAAATATTTTCATTTACCGCTTCGCTGGAACTTTTCCTAGCTCTTTATTACTCATCCGATGGTATTATCTTTACAGTTTAGTTCCATTCCGTAACACATTGCCTCAGTTCTAACACAAGTTGAACTTCTTGTTAAAATGTGCATATTCTGTGAGGAACTAGTAAGTTGCGAGGCTGTTCTTTAAACGTCGCACTTTCAGAATTATAAATTTAAGCAACATGGAAGAAAATTTAGAATTTAAACTCCACCGACTATGAGACCATCACAGGTGGTGTATAGGCTCATAATTGGGAAGTACGGGAAAGTAAATCGGCTGTTTCCTTTTGAAAAGAACTGTTACGTAATTCACCGTAATGGGCCGAGGAAATAATAGGAAAATGTGAACCAGGCTGCCTAGAAGCAGATTTGAACCCCGTTTCGGCTGAATGCGAGCCAATTGACTGTAGGCGTCGCACAGGGGACGTCAAAAAGAACATTGTCTCGAATGTACTCGAATTTTCAAACACCACAACAAGGCGTTTCACGTTACGGAGCATTCCTAAATGTGTAAGACACAATCAGACATGACATAATTGTGCTTCGTGGAGAAATATGTGACCTGTGAGATGCAAATACTACGCCACAAACAGACCATCGGAGAACCCATATTGAATTATATTGTTTTGCATTTGATGCCCATATTTGGTGGTTTTCATGTAATTACGTATGCGTTGTAAATATACGCTGTCTCAAAGGAGAGGCACACAGTTTATCTCTCGAAAACACATCTTCTATATACGATTTGGATTAATTAATTGGCAGTTAAGGACATATCGGCGGCTAGGACTTCAGGACACCGTAAGGTAAACACATAGACATATACGTAAATATCGTCTGACAGTTCTGGTGTTCTACGCAGAGACACTGATTGTGATCTGTGAACGTTTTCAGTTCATATCCTGTTTCTGAAAATACTTTTCTACCCATCTTGAGGTTTTCTCAAAGTTTCTGAGAAACTCATGTTTATTTAATAAAGATATTTCCAGTAACTTCTGGACTTACGTATAAACAAGAGGGCTCTCCTTTCAGCAGCGAGTTGGTTTAATTTTTGAATGCGCCAGGTAATATCAGATGATTCTAATATGTATAAATTGGTATGTGTATATATGAACGTTCCACATCACCGCCTAACGCACTAGACCAATTTTAACCGGACCTTGTATACATATCGCTTACCATATGGAAAGAACCGCTGCGGAGGTGAGAACAACCTACCTCTCATAGGGATGAGGATTGGAATGGAAAAGTAGTGTAATCCATGACGCTTGAATACTCAGACTATATTCAACCAGTATTTCAGAATGAGGGTGCTTAGTGACTTGTAACAAACATTATTTCAAACATTTAAACAGCTTTTTCTTGCTGACAACACGCTCAAAATGATGAAAGAGAGAACGTTTATTCCATACCACACTTTTGCTGTTCATACAGTAAAACTGCTGCATCAAGTAAGACATTTTAACTCATACATTTTTACTACTAACATATTCTCGACCAATTATATAGACAATATTCACATATGCCACTGAATGAACCTGCAAAATTGTGTCATTGTACTACACATATTTCAGGAGATATAACGTTGTAAACACTAAGCTGCAGGCAAACGAAACTGCAGGGCGAAATTTTCTAGAGATATAGGTGAAACATATTTAGATATAAGTGTGATTATTAAATATATGTGGAATTCATGTGTCATTTGCATATGCGGACAAACATGAGGATAAAAAGCTCTTTCTAAATCTCTGGATCTCTTTTAACCAAACTTGGCGTAAATGTTACATACTATCTGGAGAGAACCTACTGGATTATTGGTGATAACGTGAAGAGAGGAGGGAGTAGGAGATGGGCAGAGGAAGTAAAAAGAAGGAGACTGACCAAGAGAGGGGAAAGAGGAAATGAACTGAGAGGGGGAAGCTGATATAGTCAAAGATGTGAAGAGACTGGGCGGTGACAGGGAAAAGTAGGTGGACAGAGAATGAGGGGAGGCAGATATGAACAGAGAGTGGCAGGAGGAGACGAACAGAGAGAGTGGGATAGGGAGAGTGTCAGAGAGAGGGGCACGAGGTGACAGGGGAGGAAATAGAGGTGTAGAAGGAGATAGAGGGGGAGGAGGAGATGGACAGAGGGGGGAGGAGGAGATACACAGGGGCGAGGAGCAGTTGGACAGAGACGGTGGGGAGGAACAGGGGGATAGAGAGAGGGAGACTAGAGAGAGGCAGGATGATATGGATGGAGAGTAAAGGGTGGAGGAGGTTGTCTACATCTACATCTACATCCATACTTCGCAAGCCACCTGACGGAGTGTGGCGGAGGGTACCTTGTGTACCTCTATCGGTTCTGCCTTCTATTCCAGTCTCGTATTTTTCGTGGAAAGGAGGATTGTCGTTATGCCTCTGTGTGGGCTCTAATCTCTCTGATTTTATCCTCATGGCCTCTTCGCGAGATACACGTAGGAGGAAGCAATATACTGCTTGACTCCTCGTTGAAGGTATGTTCTCGAAACTTCAACAAAAGCTCGTACCGAGCTACTGAGCGTCTCTCCTGCAGAGTCTTCCACTGGAGTTTATCTCTCATCTCCGTAACGCTTTCGCGATTACTAAATGATGCTGTAACGACGCGCGCTGCTCTCCGTTAGATATTCTCTATCTCTTCTATCAACCCTATCTGGTACAGATCCCACACTGCTGAGCAGTATTCAAGCAATGGACGAACAAGCGTACTGTAATCTACTTCCTTTGTTTTCGGTTTCCATTTCCTTAGGATTCTTCCAATGAAATACCGACGATCGACTTTATATGATCATTCCATTTTAAATCATTCCTAATGCGTACTCCCAGATAATTTATGGAATTAACTGCTTTCAGTTGCTGACCTGCTATATTGTAGCTAAATGATAAGGGATCTTCCTTTCTATATATTCGCAGCACCTTACACTTGTCTACATTGAGATTCAGTTCCCATTCCCTGCACCATGCGTCAATTCGCTGCAGATCCTCCTGCATTTCAGTACAATTTTCAATTGTTACAACCTCTCGATGTACCACAGCATCATCCGCAAAAAGCCTCAGTGAACTTCCGATGTCATCCACAAGGTCATTTATGTATACTGTGAATAGCAACGGTCCTACGACACTCCCCTGCGGCACACCTGATACCACTCTTACTTTGGAAGACTTCTCTCCATTGAGAATGACATGCTGCGTTCTGTTATCTAGGAGCTCTTCAATCCAATCACACAATTGGTCTGATAGTCCATGTGCTCTTACTTTGTCCATTAAAGAACTATGGGGAACTGTATCGAGAGAGACTGGGAGAAGGAAATGAAGGGGATGGATGGAGAGAGAGATGGGTATTGATGGAATGACATAGTTCGAATAAATACATACCCAGCCAATGCCAGGTACTCAATCAGCAAATTATAAGACTGTTGTCTACGTCGGTGGATCACCTCTCGCAGTTCAGTGTAGACAGAAACCAGGGCGAACGTGTGGACAATTTACTTTGTAAATTTACTTTGTAACAGACGCACTAGAACATGAGAAAATGGTTCAAATGGCTCTGAGCACTATGGGACTCAACTGCTGAGGTCATTAGTCCCCTAGAACTTAGAACTAGTTAAACCTAACTAACCTAAGGACATCACAAACATCCATGCCCGAGGCAGGATTCGAACCTGCGACCGTAGCGTTCTTGCGGTTCCAGACTGCAGCGCCTTTAACCGCACGGCCACTTCGGCCGGCAGAACGTGAGAAGTGTTAGTTTAATGTTAAGAGTAAACAGTCAACAACGCGCTTGGACAACTTTACAATGATTGAAATAACGCTGATGTATTTATAAAATGACGTCCAGGAAACAACCCACCTTCGAAATCACTGACCTATCCCATCAGACAGGTTCTGCTCTTAATGCTTCTCTACGGACTACACAATACTCCCCACCTCCTTTATAAACGCAGATCCGCCTTTCGTGACATATAGTGGTCAGTTCCGTATTAGATAGCGGTGACCGGATAGTTTTGATCAGATACTGTGTTTGGTGTTTTCTTGGTGGCCATTTCATGGACTTAAATTTTAAACTTCTACCAATTTTTGTTTTAACTTTTTACCCGCTCTCTCCCCATAAAAAATGACGTATTCAGCTTCCTCACCTCGCCCAATTTCGCAGCCTTTTGTTTGAGGCATTCTGCGCTAAAAAATTTCTGCTGTTTACATTTCGCACAGGAATATGGGCTGCGCAGTTCGTGTAAACAAGATTTGCATTTGAATAGCGTAAGACTGCACTGCATATACGTGACTCGTGGCAGGCAACAGGAGTAATGTAAATGATGTTTGGCAGAATACGACTAGGACTTGCTGTTGCCTACTACCCCGCAGTTCCCTAACTGTTATCTAACTTGGTGATCCATGTTCATAGATGAAATGAAGATAGACCACTGCTACCGCTATGAAAAAAGTTAGTTAGTTACTTAGTTAGTCAGTTCGTCAGTTAGCTAATGTAACGTTCCATGGATTATTTGCACGATGAACCACAATGACGTGGAACGCATAATTTTAAATTCGCGTCACAAGTTATCTTGTAAATACGCCTATATGCTGAACATTGATAATGGTGTTTCTTCATACAGAAAAAAAGAAGATATGCAGTTGTGAGTTTGTAATTTCTACCCACCACCTTTTACGCATTACAGTAACAGAAATTCTTTAATGAAACAGAGTTGTCAAGTACGTACTTTTTCAGTTTATTTGCTTTACTGTCCGTCAGATAGTTCGTCTTACTGGGTAAAAGATCAAAAATTTCTGTTGCACCATTGTGCACCCTCTTTTGTGTTAAATACAGCGTTAATGTCGTGTAATTATGTGATTTTTATTTTCTGGTACTGCAATTATATACATGATCGTTTCCTTCGAACTGCTATGGATTATTGACAGTCAGCTTCAGGAGAAATAAATATACAGTTAATCTGTAGTCAGAATGCCAAACACCTTAAAGAGATGTCTACAAGCACTACATATTATTCTTAAAGTGCGTTTTTGAGCAATGAAGATTTTCTTTCTTGAAGATGAGTCCCCAGAACATTATTTTTACGACATTATTGAATGAAAATGTGCAAAATATGTCAACTTAATGATTTGTCCCTCCCCAAAACTTGCAGTGGTTCTAAGTGTAAATGTGGCCCAACGAAGTTGTTTAAGGAGTTGCAAACTACGTTTTTCCAGTTGAATTCTTATCAGTATGGCAGGATAAGAAGTTTGTAAGTGGCTGCCTCCAGCCACCTTAATGAGCTGAACTTTAATGTCAGCGGCTTTCCTGGGTCACTACACTCTGACAAGTTTGAAGTCATCAACATGAGTACCAAAAGGAATTAACTAAATCCCGGTTGTACGATAAATCACACAAACCCAAAGGCTGTAAATTAAATTAAGGATTTAGTAATTACAATTACATACAATTTAAGGCGGAATGATCACATAACCAATGTTAAGGGTAAAGCAAGTGAAAGACTAAGATTTATTGTCAGAACACAGATGGTACAATAAGTCCACTAGAGAGACGGCCTACACTACGCTTGTACCCCTTCTTCTGAAGTATTGCTGTGTGGCGTGGGATCTACAACATATAGGATCGACGGAAGACATCGAGAAAGTTCAAAGAAGGGCAGCTCGTTTACAAATATAGCGAAATAGGAGAGAGAACGCCACGGATATGATACCTGAATTGGGGTGTTAATAATTAAAACTGAAGTGTTGGCGGAAGAGCCAACACTGTATTGCTAGAGGAGGCCGAAATGCACGCGTTTAATTATACGCTGACTGGCGTGAGGTCTGGAACATTACAAGGAAATGAGAACTTAGAAAAACGGACGCAGTTGCTGTAATACTTAACTTTAATCCATAATTGTAGAACATCGCTCTTGATGATACATTAATAGAATCTCAATATCAAATGCTATGGCGCCTTGCTAGGTCGTAGCAAATGACGTAGCTGAAGGCTATGCTAACTATCGTCTCGGCAAATGAGAGCGTATTTGTCGGGGTTGCATCGCTAGCAAAGTCGGCTGTACAACTGGGGCGAGTGCTAGTAAGTCTCTCTAGACCTGCCGTGTGGCGGCGCTCGGTCTGCAATCACTGACAGTGGCGACACGCGGGTCCGACGTATACTAATGGACCGCGGCCGATTTAAAGGCTACCACCTAGCAAGTGTGGTGTCTGACGGTGACACCACAAAAACAAAGACTTTTTCGTTGTGGTAAGAGCCTCTCATGAAATTTCAATCATTACCTTTCTCCTCAGAGAGTCAAAACATTTTCTCTGTGACCACCTGTAACCTCCCCCTCACTTATCGACCTTTATGACAGTGAAAAATGAAACCGCGTGTACCTAATGGGAATTTTGGAAAAGCAATCGTCACCGAAGTTAACCTGTCGGTAAAGAGGGAGGGAAGGGTTACATCTAAATGAAAGGAAAAATGCAAGTGAAACTGGTGGAAATTAATTTTGAAATAGGGATAAAGTTAATAAAGAAAGTAAATGTGCGGCCGTTACGTTAACAATCAACTAGCGGTAATTAGATATTTGAGATTTGGGGGAAATTACGGTCGCCAGTCCTATGGACAATTACTATAATAACTGAAAAAGAAAGGTTATTACACATATAATTAGCACTAGAAGCGTGGCAACTGAAGGTTGACACGTCTAGTGTGAAAACTGAAAGTTTGTCAGAAGTAATAAATTTCGCTACACTTAATTTAGCAAAAGAATTAATGAAACCGGAAAATCGAAAGTAAATTTAGTGACTGAAGTTAATTGTGAGCTTTCTTTCTGAAGCACATCGAAATACAGTTAGTCTTGGACTACCTCAACAATCATTTCTAAAGCTACTTGAATGTACGCAATTTAGAAAGAAGAGATTTAACTTTGAACTTGAATTAAACGATTCTCAACAATTAACAATAGTAAAATTTAGTACGTACCAAGCTGAGCTGCAGTCACAGGTAAGCTAAAATACGGTAACAAAACTCGCACTCTTAATTTGTGCTTGTGTAATCTAACTATTGTAGCCAGCTATGAATACTTAAATTGAACTTTGAAATTAAAGCAGTGAAATGGAATTATGCTGGCGTTTGAATTTCAACGACACTCGGGTTCATTTCGGAAAAGGAAGGGACCCTGCTTGGCAATGCAATTGGGACAATGAGCAACAAAGGTTCATGCTAAGTTGCTGTAATTTTGCGAGGCAAATGGAACAGTTTGAAAAGCTGAGGTCTGCCATACAGTTCTGAAACTTTACGTGCTTTTAGTCTTCCTTGTTGGTTGATTGAAGATTTGAAGCCGTCGATCGAGGAGGTGGCGACAGTCACTCATTGTCGGCCGTCGCTGTTGCAGAAGCTGGATGTTGGCGCGCCTTCTTCTCGACACGGTCACCAGGCGAAACGGGCTCTTGATGTGCGGCAGCTAATGCTTCCCGTCCGCGACACCGTGTCAGAAACTATCATAGCAAGTCGAGCGCAATTACATGCTGCCAAACCCCGAAAGCGCGGCAACTCGCGGGAGCGTCACACAACACACCTGCTCCACTCGCTACTCCAGCCAGACTCCCAACTGTTCTGCCCGCGCTCCACGCGGCAGAGTTAACACTACCAAAGATCCTACACACTTTGATTCTTCACACGACCTATCGATGTAATCGTTCGATAGCAGTTTTCCCTACGCAAGACGCAGCGTAAAAATACAAATAATATTTACGAAACAAACCAATTATACATCGACATAAATGCATAAATATATATATACAAATAGTAAAACAATTACAATATGTAAAGACACAGAAATGTCATATATTCAGGTAACAAAAATAAGGAAAACAAATTATAGTACAATAGATGGAAATAGGAGGATATGCATTTCCGGCGTTACACACCTACAAGAGGAGGAATGATGATCATACCAAAACAAGAGAAATCAGAGCTCGCATAGAAAGATTTAAGTGTTCGTTATTCCCACGCGCTGTTCGGGAGTGGAACGGTAGTGAAATAGCTTGAAGGTTGTTTCATAAACAATCTGCCAGGTACTTAATTGTAAACTGCAGAGTAATCATTAGATGCAGCTGTAAATGTCGACATTTTATGGGCAGTGTATTGTATCGTTTTCATTTGATATCAACATCCAAGATTTGTGATTCTGACGCATATACAGGGTGAGTCGTGATCAGTAGTGAAAACTGACACAGGTGAAAGTATAGTGTGATAGAAGAAAAATGCTCCAATATATATATCTGTTCACGAAGGAGCAGTCTGCAATATAACCGGAATATTTGCTTACAAGCCGCCACTGACTTTATTTTAAAATAGTTTTCTATTTAATACAGACATATTTGAAATCAATCCTTTTCAATTAAGCACCTATCTAATTTTAACCAATTATCTCAATATTTATTTTGTGATAAAACTATTTAAATAAAGAAATTCCTGAAATTTTTTCACGAATTAAAAATAAATCGACGACATTTCGGAGCCGTGATAGTCGATTTTTTGTTAATTCGTGAAAAACTGAGATAATTGGTTAAGAAACTCGCACGGAAGTACACATCTTTCAATGTCATATTTCGAGCCTTAAAATAAATAAAATCATAACAATTCATTTATTTGCATGGTAGCACGACACCGTTGAAGCAGGGCCATCCCCTTTTTTATTTTTTAATCGACGACCTTTCGGAGGCGAGATAACTTTGAAAAAAAAAATTGAAAGAAACGTTACATGCAGTCAATATTTCACAGCGATGCGCTTCTACATCTACATCTACATTTATACTCCGCAAGCCACCCAAAGGTGTGTGGCGGAGGGCATTTTACCTGCCACTGTCATTACTTCCCTTTCATGTTCCAGTCGCGTATGGTTCGCGGGAAGAACGACTGTCTGAAAGCCGCCGTGCGCGCTCTAATCTCTCTAATTTTACATTCGTGATCTCCTCGGGAGGTATAAGTAGGGGGAAGCAATATACTCGATACCTCATCCAGAAACGCACCCTCTCGAAACCTGGCGAGCAATCTACACCGCGATGCAGAGCGCCTCTCTTGCAGAGTCTGCCACTTGAGTTTATTAAACATCTCCGTAACGCTATCACGGTTACCAAGTAACCCTGTGACGAAACGCGCCGCTCTTCTTTGGATCTTCTCTATCTCCTCCGTCAAACCGATCTGGTACGGATCCCACACTGATGAGCAATACTCAAGTATAGGTCGAACGAGTGTTTTGTAAGCCACCTCCTTTGTTGATGGACTACATTTTCTAAGCACTCTCCCAATGAATCTCAACCTGGTACCCGCCTTACCAACAATTAATTTTATATGATCATTCCACTTCAAATCGTTCCGCACGCATACTCCCAGATATTTTACAGAAGTAACTGCTACCAGTGTTTGTTCCGCTTTCATATAATCATACAATAAAGGATCCTTCTTTCTATGTATTCGCAATACATTACATTTGTCTATGTTAAGGGTCAGTTGCCACTCCCTGCACCAAGTGCCTATCCGCTGCAGATCTTCCTGCATTTCGCTACAATTTTCTAATGCTGCAACTTCTCTGTATACTACAGCATCATCCGCGAAAAGCCGCATGGAACTTCCGACACTATCTACTAGGTCATTTATATATATTGTGAAAAGCAATGGTCCCATAACACTCCCCTGTGGCACGCCAGAGGTTACTTTAACGTCTGTAGACGTCTCTCCATTGATAAAAACATGCTGTGTTCTGTTTGCTAAAAACTCTTCAATCCAGCCACACAGCTGGTCTGATATTCCGTAGGCTCTTACTTTGTTTATCAGGCGACAGTGCGGAACTGTATCGAACGCCTTCCGGAAGTCAAGAAAAATAGCATTCCACGCTTGCATGGTTAAAACAGAAACCGTATTCTGCAACTTTCCGGATGTCTTTGGGCATGTTCGCCTCATTCGATCTAGTCTGTTTAAAAAGAAGCCGTATTTAAAATTTAATTTCCTATGCGCTCATCTTTTCGCTTTCAGGTAACATTTTTTTGCAAATTTAACATCAGGTCCTTTTGGAATGTTTAGACTAATGAATTCGACATTTTTGACATGGATGCAAGACCTCTGTTATAGATTGGACTTATAAAACAAATCAACTTGTACCAAGCTAAACCGGATTTTATTTGCCCTCGCATACTTATTAGAGGACTTAAGCCCTTACAAAGCTTATTGCGAGGAAGAACATATTAGGGGTACAATGTCTAACACAGGGACGGCGAAGACTCGGCTCGGTATGTGGTGCTCATACATGTGTACCTATCATTCTCAGCCGGCCGCGGTGGTCTAGTGGTTCTAGGCGCGCAGTCTGGAACCGCGGGACTGCTACAGTCGCAGGTTCTAATCCTGCCTCGGGCATGGATGTGTGTGATGTCCTTAGGTTGGTTAGGTTTAAGTAGTTCTAAGTTCTAGGGGACTGATGACCACAGAAGTTGAGTCCCATAGTGCTCAGAGCCATTTAAACTATCATTCTCACCCAAGTGCGCAGTGCTGTCTCCACCACACGACATTGTCTGATTGCGATGGGCGATGGGCGGAGGGGAGGGGGTGGGGGGGGGGGAGAGTGCGCAAACTGCTAAACTACCACTTGCTGCTGCATGAAGCTTTGTTTTCAATAACATAGATCAGAAACCAAGTAAATTTTTAGTATTATTTAATTTTTTATGCCACGAAGACAATATAATGTCAACATACGAAGAGACGCTGAAAGCTTCGTAGATTTACGTCTTCAAGTTGCTTCGTAATAGTGATCGACATAGTGTGACAATCTAAAAACGCTCTCAGGCACATATATTGATAGAAACATTCATATCACGTTTGCAGCCTTACTGAGGAGACGAAGAGCTCTTCCCAAAGAAAACAACGTAGAACTCTTGGACAGTTTCAACTTCACAAAAAATTAGTCTTTCGTACAGGAATTATAGTGCATGTCGACCAGCTCCACTAGCAGATGTGCATGGGCAATTTCGATTTTATTGACAATTAGTCTCGAAAGCATCTCGGGAAAGATCTGAGATTGCCAGTGTCCTCAAACGTTTAGAAAACTATTCTTTTAACGTGATAACGGATTGCTCAAAATTATCGTTTTCTTTAACATCAGTGAGCTTAGGGAAATGGGCGGTATTTCTTGTCAGAAGTTGTCCCTGCCACAACACAGATTTCTTTTTTCATACATTCATTTTCGGAAGTAAGTTGCTCTTCACTTTGTAGTGCCTTAATGAGGACAGTCTGTAGTCGACTGCATATAGAATGTACGGTTTGCAATCCATTCTTGGTCTCACAATTTTAGTTTTAGCTTTCCTCTTTTCTTCGGAAATTCAACAATAGCTGGTCTTAAATCGAGAACTCGTTCCAGTCGTGTCTTCTGACTTAGCTTAAGTACAATACAGTGGTCTATACAGTCTCCATCCTCGTCATTAAGTGCCATAAAAGACTGATGTCACTGACGGCGTAAAAATGCATGCGACTTCCATGACCGGATATTTAACACAAAGTGCTTCTTGATGCACAGAACAATGAATCCCGAAAAAATCGTCTGTCGAATGTTACAATTTTTAATTGTTTAAACAGCAACTAAATCTTTAAATTCTTAATTCCTCGGTATTAATGACATCCCTGCAGAACTAATAAAGAATGCTGGTGACAGCATGAAAATGATGCTGCTTAAACTTATTAGGTCCATCTATAGCACAGGAGAGATACCGACAGATTTCAAGAAATGTATAATTGTTCCTATACCAAAGAAGACAGCAGCTAAAAAATGTGAACAGTAGCGAAGTCCAAGCCTAGTATCACATGCATCAAAAATTCTCATAAAAATAGTTCTGAAGAGAATTGAAGAGAAGGTGGAGGATATGCTGAGCGAAGATCAGTTTTGTTTCAGAAGGGGATTGGAAACAAGAGAGGCGATTCCGATAGTGAGACTCGTTATCGAAAAGGAAAAATAAACCAACTTTAATTGCCTTCGTAGACATGGCATTCGATAACGTTATCTTGCAAGAGGTGTTCGGAGTGCTGAGGAAAAGTGGAATAAAGTACAAAGACATCCGTGTGATAGTTTCTATACGAAAGAGGTGGCATTGATTAGGAACTGTCACCAGGAACAAGAAGCAAATATTAGAAAAGGGGTAAGACAAGGATGTGCTCTCTCTCCTCTTATATTCTATGCTTACATCTAGGAAGCTACAGACCAAGTTGCAGCAGCTGCTGAGGTGGGGATAAAAATTAATGGGCAGAAGATAGACATGCTACGTTATGCAGATGATATTGCTATAATCACGGAGACAAAAGAAGATCTGGAGGTTCAAAACAATGGAAAAATTTCTATGCAATCAGTATGGAATGAGAATAAACAAGAAAAAGACTAAAGTGATGGTATGCAGTACAGCAGCACAATATGAACCTCTGATAATGAGGACTGGAAGAGAGGAGCTAGAAGTGATAGAAGAATTTACTTACCTTGGAAGTAAAATCACAAGGGATGGTAGAAGCCGGAAAAAAATTGCGAGCATAATAGAAAAGGCGAAAATTGCATTTAATCGGAGAATAAACTTACTCACCAACAATAACATCAGTCTGAAAATAAGGAAACGTATCATGGAAGGTTTAGTTTGGAGTGTGGCCCTATACGGATGTGAAACTTGGAGAATTGGAAGAGAAGAGAGAAGACGGCTAGAGGCCCTGGAAATGTGGTGCTATAGAAGGATGACGAAGATCAGCTGGAGAGACAAAGTAACAAATGAAGAGGTGCTTGGAAGAGTACAGGAAACCAGACCTCTGTGGAAGTACATCAAAACAAGAAGAGACAAACTTGTAGGGCACATCCTACGACACAACAACATCATTGGAATAATAGCAGGAGGAGCTATAGAGGGAAGGAATCGGCGGGGACGACCAAGGATATCATACATGCAACAGATCATGATTGACGTTGGATGTAACATATACGTGGTAATGAAGAGGAAGGCAGACAGAAGAGAGGAATGGCGCTCTGCTGCAAACGAACCTCAGGGTTGATGATGATGATGATGATGATGATGATGATGATTAGTGTTTTAGGGCGCACAACAACGAGGTTATCAGTGCCATCTCAGGGTTGTACAGTAAAAGAAAGAATACCTGGTGTCCAATGTTGTTTCATAGCCAATTAGCAGGACCTACCTATTATGGGACTAAATATTAAATATTGACAGTTACAATCCTTCTCCTTTGGGATTTGCATTTATTTTCAAAGAACGACAGATCGCTAGCTGCTTCTTTTTGTGCAAACTGCCACAGGCCCGGGGACTTCATTTACATCATTAACAAATAGCGAAGGATGAACAGCGCATATACGACGACTCTGCCGAAATGAAGAAAGTAGTATCTACCTAAATGAGCAGCATCAAATAGTAGAAGAAAGTGTCGCATCCCACTGCTTAACGATATGTCGCACTATACCGATAAGAACCGAGGGAAGCCAAAAGGTACCAAGTAGTGCCGATAAAGGCCGAGCCTCGGACGGACCACATGCCAGCAGCACATTGTGCACGCTTGAAGTTTCGCACGCCGCGTGATATTTCGAGCGTTCCAACCATCATATTCAGGTACAAGAAGCACTTTTTGGGCCAGTTGAGGAGGCAGGAGCTGAAAGATGGCGTAGTGTGGTGTGAGGTACCGATGACAGGTGGTTTATTCGGTACGGGTATCGTGAGAAAGACCTAAATTGTTGTCCTTCTCCGCGATTGACTGCTGCATTAGGAAGTTGCGCGCCAAGATGACAATCTTATATTATTAATACTAGACAAACTAAACAGCGTATTTACTTGCATGTCATATTTAAAGCATCCCACAATTGCGTGTTAATATTCCATTATTTCACAAATACGTATAACCAACAGAATAATACACAATTGCGAAATGAAACGACAGACTAAGCACTTCGGTGATCTTCGGATTGCGCCGAACTTGGACGGTGGGCGAAGTTGTTCGGCTGTAAGATCAGCGCTCGTTCTACAGTCTCGGAAGACGGACATATCCGCCACACTATCATTTAAGATTTAATTTGCAACTTCTAGTTTGTAAATGTGAGAGCTGGTTTGGCAGTGTCGGAAGGCAGATATGGTGTCTGCCACTGTTGGTGTTAGTTAAGACTTTATTAGCAGTGTATAGTTATTTAGACATGTAGTTGAGAACAGTGTAATACTAATAACGGAAATATGCGGTTCATTAATTTGTTGACAAACTGAAATCTTCTTAAAGTGGAATGTAACTGTGCAGTCTCTCGTGTTCTGCTATTAGCCAGCGGGAGTGGCCGAGCGGTTCTAGGCGCTTCAGTCTGGAACCGCGCGACCGCTACGTTCGCAGGTTCGAATCCTGCCTCGGGCATGGATGTGTGTGATGTCCGTAGGTTAGTTAGCTTTAAGTAGTTCTAAGTTCTAGGGGACTGATAACCTCAGAAGTTAAGTCCCATAGTGCTCAGAGCCATTTGAACCATTTTCTGCTATTAAAAATCGTATGGCAACCCTTATAAACTAACTGACTCGAAATTTAATCATTGCTAAAACAACAGTTCCTCGTTAAGTTTCCTATAGGCTCCACATAACGGATCCACGACCTACGTGCTGTTATCTGGGTAGGAGAAGACAACTATAGAAGACTGCAGGTTGGTGAAAATTTATTGGAACTTATACATCCCACTCATGGCGATTGAAGCAAATAGGCACTTCACGTGTACTGCAATCAGTGACACGTCCTCTGTGGCAACACAGCGAAGATATTAAGAAGATAATTTTTTTTAAAGAAGAGGTTTATCATACGCACGTTTATATCACCCCTATCTCTCTAACTCCCTCTTTTTCAACATGCCGTACATGGCATGCCTTACGAGGAAAGTCTTCGAAGTCGAAGTGCTTTGAAATTATAAGACTAATTTTTAGTAGCGAGAACTGTGAAGTATAAAAGACCAGCGAACTATGAAGGAATGTGATTCGCGTGAACTGTAAATGGCTAGAGAACTGAATGGGAACTGCCATACGTAGGCTTTGAACTACGTTTGAACTGTTTCTGAACTTTAGTTCCACTATAATATCTAACGCCGCAAAATCAAATGTTCCGTTTACAATTAAAGGTGTTTGGGTATATCAGGAATGGGAAGTGCGGAAGTGCAACGAGAATAAAAGTTAAAGTGGTTTCCGCGGTCCATAGGATTACGTTATTAAACCATCACTTCAAGATTCTTCATGCTACGAGAAGCACAGCGTGCAGAGCAGCGCGAGACAGCCACAGATAACAGGTGCGGCTGCAGCAGGCAGCGGGCGGAGCAGTTAGCAGTAGAAGACGCGTTAGACGTGCCACCTTCAGCATATCACGACGGCGGAGTAGCAGCTAGCAGTGTAGCCCACAGCTACAAGAATCAGAGGCAGTACGTCGAGGAAGAAAAATAGGATAAGTGTTGCGCATGCAGTCTAACATTTGTAATTGGAATGTTAGTATTAGGATGCCTGGGGAAAGGGAATGGTCTGACTAATAGAGAATTAGTTGACTCTCACAGTCGTAGTGACGAACGGGGGTGACAGATACAAATAAACAGAGGTGAAGTCAGATATGGGTTTAACGATATGTCGAATTTAGTCACAACTAACCAAAGGGAAAATGAAAATTCAAACTTCGGTGATGAATCCGAAACAGCAAATTTAGTAACCAATAACTGCATTGGGAATTCTGAAGTAGTCATGAATGATTACAAAAAAATGGTTCAAATGGCTCTGAGCACTATGGGACTTAACATCTGAGGTCATCAGTCCCCTAGAACTTATAACTACTTAAACCTAACTAACCTAAGGACAACACAAACATCCATGCCCAAGGTAGGATTCGAACCTGCGGCCGCAGCGGTCACGCGTTTCCAGACTGAAGCGCCTAGTACCGCTCGGTCACACCGGCCGGCGAATGATTACCCTGAGAATGTAGAATTAACTAATAATGAGGACAGTGGAAATGATGCTTTAGTGGCAAAGAATGATAATGTAAACCCAGGAATTGTAGGTCCAGTGAAAACGAAATGATTCATTACAATGAAAAAGACAGAGAAAATGACCATGACGTTGACATTACTTACGAGCCTATAGCTGAGTTACGTACATTAAGTCAGGGTACAGCATCAGCTGAATCATGAGCAACTATGGATGATGATCTGGATCTAAGGTATAGTCTAAAATTAATTTTGGAAGAACAAAAAGTCGTAAGTAAAACACAAAAAGGAAGTAATGCGGAATCAAGAAAAACACAAAATGAAATAGAGAAAAAAAATAAGGAAAACATAAGAGAAAATAAATGCTAGGCATAATAAAATAGAGAATATATATATAAGTGGTTAAAAGAAGTCAATATAGGAAAACTTCGCATTATCTGCAAGTTCAGTGCTTTAGAACAAAAGGAAAAAAATCTTGAAGCTTGGGCTGAGGTATTTAGCAAGAAAATGCATTATGAAACAAAAGAATGGGATAAAGAAGTAGTCTGTAAGAAAGAAAGAAATCAAATGATTTACCATGAAACCAAAATATTACGTAAGAATATGCAGGAGCGAAGTAGGCTAATACAAACAGTAATTAACTATATTAGCAATTAAAGTTAAGAGCAAAGTAAAGCTATAAAAACTGACGAGGAAATGCTTAGTTGTAACAATTTACATGTAGAATTCTTTTGTACAGGCAACAAAAGTGCGATTCAGTGTAAATTGAGAGAAACAAAGCAAAAAGTACTTCCTGAGATGAAAGACGAGATACATTATTTGATGAAAAGCATCCGGACACGCCCAAAAACACTCGTATTTCATATTCGGTGCATTGCGCTGCCACCTACTGCCAGGTACTCCATATCAGCGACCGCAGTTGTCATTAGACATCGTGAGAGGCAGAATGGGGTGCTCCGCGGGACTCACGGAGTTCGAATGTGATCATGTAATTGGGTGTCACTTGTCTCATACGTCTGTACACGAGATTTCCACACTCCTTAATATCCCTAGGTCCACTGTTCCCGATGTGATAGTGAAGGGGAAACGTGGAGGCACATGTACAGCACAAAAGCGTACAGGCTGACCTCGTCTGTTGACTGACAGAAAACGCCGACCGTTGAAAAGGATCGTAAAGTGTAATAGGCAGTCATCTATCCAGACCATCGCACAGGTATTCCAAACTGCACCAGAATCCACTGCGAGTTCTACGACAATTAGTCGGGAGATGAGAAAACTTTGGCTTCATGGTCGAGCGGCTGCTCACAATCAACACATCACGCTCGTAAATGCTAAACGCCGCCTCGCTTGGTGTATGGAGCGTAAACATTGGACGATTGAACAGTGGAAAAATGTACGGTACAATGTGGCCATACGATTGCATGGTGTGGGTATGGCGAACGCCCTGTGAACGTCATCTGGCAGTGTGGAGTGCCCACAGAAAAAATCGGAGGCGGTGGTGTTATGGTGTGGTCATGTCATTCATGGAGGGGCTTGCACTCCTTGTTTTTTGCCTGACACTATCATTGCACAGACCTACATTGATGTTTTAAGCACCTTCTTGGTTCCCACTGTTGAAGAGCAATTCGGGGATGACGACTGCATCTTAGAACACGATCGAGCACTTGTACATAATGCACGACCTATAGCGGAGTGGTTTCACGACAATAACTTCCCTGTCATGAACTGGCCTGCACAGAGTCCTGACCTGAATCATATAGAACACCTTTGGGATGTTGCGGAACGACGACTTCACGTCAGGCCTCACCGACCAACATCTCCTCAGTGCAGCACTCCGTGGAGAATGTGCTGCTATTCCTCAAGAAATCTTCCAGCACCTCATTGAACGTATGCCTGCGAGGCTGGAGGCTGTCATCAAGGCTAAGGAAGGGCCAAAACCATATTGAATTCCAGCATTACTCATGGATGGTGTCACGCTCTTGTAAGTCTTTTTCAGTCAGGTGTCCCGATACTTTTGATCACGTAGTGTAGATAATGAACAAAAAATGGAAATTTCTTGAGAACTTGAAAGAAAGAAAGGTACTATTAACGTAAGTGACGTAGAAAATTACGGTAATCTGTATACATATCTTCTGGTAAACCTTCCGGGATGAAAGGTCGTGGTCCATGAAACTCTTCAGCTCATAACGTTTCGTCCAGAGCTGCGCTGGACATCTTCAGAGGGGGGGTTTCTCCTCCGGTGAGTCTTGCCAGCAAGACTCACCGGAGGAGAGACCCCCCTCTGAAGATGTCCAGCGCAGCTCTGGGCGAAACATTTGGAGCAGAAAAGTTTCATGGACTACGACCTTACATCCCGGAATGTGTACCAGAAGATATGTCATCCGGTCGTGAAAGCTTTCACACTGTAATCCGTATACATTCTATCACTTCTCTTTTAATGAAACTATGCACCCAGTAGCAGTCATTGGATTGTTTAAGGGCATCATTCCTGAAAACATGAGTGAATAACAAAAAATTAATTTCATATCCAGTAGGTTAGAAGGAGAAGCAAAATCATTGGGAACAAGGGTCAGTAAAACATGTGAAACATATAAAGAATTTGTTGAAGCATTCTTGAATCAAGACTGGTCTTACAACACACACAACAGAGCGAGAGGTGAAGTAATTGAGGACAGAAGATTTGATGTTGGAAAAGTTATTCTACCACGAACGGATAGGAGTAACTTACTAAAAGGTCCCGTACAAAGTTCAATAAGATCAAAAAATGGTTCAAATGGCTCTGAGCACTATGGGACTCAACTGATGTGGTCATCAGTCCCCTAGAACCTAGAACTACTTAAACCTAACCAACCTAAGGACATCACACACGTCCATGCCCGAGGCAGGATTCGAACCTGCGACCGTAGCAGTTGCACGGTTCCGGACTGCGCGCCTAGAACCGCGAGACCACCGCGGCCGGCAATAACATCAAGATATCAATAAGCATACACTTGACAGTCAGCTTCTGTCAGAGGCCGTTAGCAAAAAATGGTCAAATGTAAACTGTATTCATCCATGGGAGAAAAAGTTATCAGCTCAGTTCTAAGAAACGTCATATGGGATTAAATTACGTTGTTGAATTTGCTGAAGTTGTGAATTAAGCGTCTCATCCTACCACGGAAATACCGTCACAACAATTATTAGATCAAATGTTAATCAACATGAAAAATATTATGAACACTAACCTCAGGGGGCAATAACGTTCTGTATATTGCTACGTGACTGACGATTATCAGGTGCGTGAGTTAACTGACAGATTCTTTCACTTTTTCCTGCCTTAATTTTTTCCTTCCCTTCTTTCATTCAGAACGATATCTGTCTTCTTTAACATTCTTCACTATCACTGTCATCAGTATGAGAAAATTTCCTTGCACTGAATGCGACAACAAAGAAACAAGCTATGACGAAAACAGAGTAATCTATCAGAATAAACATCGTGAATAGCATGGATGAAAAAACAATTTGATGGTTTATATGTGGACAGGCCCGATTATTTGAAGTATAGGAGTACAGATACACCAGCAAGAGACCACAGTACATAATCATAACAAGATATCAGTACCATATTAGCGCTAATAACAAGAAACAAAAAGTATTTAGTGGAGCACTTTTAAATGTTCACAAAGAACGATGCATACACATTTATGTCTGAAAATACTTTAGAGGAGCAAGACGAGGGCAGTTATACATAGCACAGATGAAATAACCCACAAAAATTAGCCGAAGGCTGCAGAAGAAGAGGACGACTCTAAACCGGGTAAGTAAATATGATAATGTACAATAGCAGGAACTCTGCTAGCAAACTTAATGGCACTAACTAAACGTTGTTTTGAGCTGATGTTCAGTTTGTATTAAAATAGACATATCGTTACTCTTCAGTGTGAATTGAAGCGGCGAACTGGTTTCTGCTGTAATGAATTATGATGCACTGATACGCTGGGAATAGTACTGCCAGAGAGGTTTATGGTAAATGGAGAATTATGGTTATTAGGCGACAGGAAAGTGTGTCAATTATTTACGATGAGAGAAAAGAGGTAAATGGAGAGTTACAGATTAGGAGACAGAAATGTCAGCCAATTATTTATATATAGATACAAATGTGAATTATTGTTATTGGGCGACAGTTAAGTCAGCGAATCATTAATGAAGAGTGAGGGAGGAAAGGCAAATGGCGATGCATAAGACGGTCTTTAAGTAGTATGCATGGGCGAAGTGATTTCCGCCAGATATTTTATGAAGTACAAGGGAGTAGGTGTATTGTCGACATAGGACACAACACTGACACGACCATCTCATAAAAGACGCAAACTTAGTAAGTAAGGTTTAAATAGAACTCACGTAATATGAAGTCCTAAGAGAAAAAAGTATTTTAAGTATGTAAGGAATGTGCAAAATATCTGTAACTAAGGATAATAAGCCTACACATTACACATTCACACAATGTTCATACATGAAAGTCAGTAGAAAATGCACTGACCACTAGTACTTCTTGCAGCAATAGTGACACAAAAATGTAGAAGGAATGATACCTCACACTGTGGAATGAAGTAACTATTTGGTAAATGAAAGTTTGTGCATTATGACTGAAGCAAGATTCTAAAATATTCTCTCAGTGTATCTGTGAAGCACACTTGTGAGCCTCCGTAGGTAAGATTTAAAGAGCATAACAGTTGACGCCGGCTAACGGTGTGCTGTAACTTGTTAGGTAGCTGGGTCGGTAGCAACAGATGTTGCGAGCAAGCACAGAGCTCTTCAAGAATCCAGAGGGCAATGACCTATCTTTATGTAAATACAGCAGTGACCAAAACAGAAAAATTGATCAACCCGTGTCGTAGTACGAAGTAAACAGTGGCATTATTTATAACCACTCAAGTCAAAACAAAACATTGCGTATTACATATTCACACTGTAATAGTGTTTGAAAACATGTTTATTTGAAATTTGCTGAATATTATTAGGAATCTAATTTAAGGCCTTTTGTATTGTTTCATGGGATTGTACTGGAGCTGTATGCTGAGTCTGGAGATGGGAGAATGGACTGACAGTCGCTGAATTCAACACATCTTTCGAAAGTCTGGAGTTTCAAAACGCAAGACCACATCATGGGCAACATAATCATTAGTATGAGTTGCTGTTGTGGGCTGCTTGCGTATGTTCTGGTAAAAGGTGTGAGTGTAATGTTGTTCTGTTTCCACGTAGTTGTGAAATGTATGGGTGTTGCGTTTATTTTATTTGTAACCCAGTGAAGTGGACGTCTTCATGATATATTCATATAAATAAGTGCATCACGGCACATATATGTATATGTCAGAGCTGGGTGGGTAGTGTCGGACGGCAGACATGTTGTGTGCTGGGTCACTGTTAGTTAAGACTTTATTAGCAATGTATGTTCTTTGGACATAGAGTTGAAAACAATGTGATACTAATTACTGAAATATACAGTTCATTAATTTGTTGAAATATAGAAATCATTTTTGACTCTTAAGTTGAATGTAATTGTGCAGTTTCTCATGTTCTGATAGCAAAAAGCGAGTGGTAACTCGTATAAACAAACTGATTGGAAATTTAATCATTGCTAAAACAACAGTTCTTCGCTAAGAGCTTCTTACAACCTTCGGATAACGGATCCACGACTTACGTGCTGTTTTCTGCGCTGGGGACAACAACTATAGAAGACTGCAGGTTGGTGAACATTTATTGAAACTCATACATTCCACTCAGGGCGCTGGAAGCAAATAGGCACCTTTTAGTACAAGTGAGATCGGTTACACGTCATTTGTGGTTACGTAGAGGAGGTATGAATAAGAGAAATATTTTTTAGGGAAGGGATTTATCATAAGCCCATATATACCACTTCTCCCTCACAGACTCTCTCTAATTACAACTTCCTGTATGTGGACGACTTTGGTGTAAGACAGGAAAGAATGTTTCCTATGGCTTTTGAACTATTTTATGATTGTGAGTGTGGTATGAAACAAATCCGTGCAGTGTAGGAAAGGATGGAGAAACATGTCAAATTATCAGAATGGTGGTGAATGAAAAACGTATCAGGCGATCCGACGTGTTGACATTGGTACATTACAGTCTGTAGTAGGAGAGGCATAAGAAACACAAAGATACACTGTCGCCAAAGAAGCAATAAATAACAGAATTAAATGGGAGAGGTAGTTCAGGCAGGAAAAGCGTTTCCTCTGAATAGACCCTCTCGGACAGCGGCAGACCACGCCCCGGCCATTACGCTGGGAACTGCATGCCACCAATAGAAACGTCGCATCGCAGCTCAGCGGTTATTGCGCGCGTGAGAGCCGCAATAAATTCCTTTTACTGCTGGTTAAGATTCTTTGTGCCATCGAGTGCGGTCGTAATGCCACTCCAGCGCGACACTCAGAAATATTTACGCCGACGACTGCATCTACGTGAAATAATTTTTACACACTACACAATAGCGCGAAAGCAATAGAGCTGTAGTGTTTTAGTGGGGCGTGACATTGGCTTCTGTTGTGTACTCTTCGGAGACAGTTTTCACACACTATTACACAGTGACATTTACAGGCGTGGACCCAAGGGCAAGGAGGGTCACGGGGGGAGGAGGGGCAGCACATAAAATTTCTTCTCCCCTCCCCCACTCCCAACCTTGTTCCCCGGAAACGAAAGCAAATCTTTTCAGTAAAAACGTTAATCTTCTCCTGTTTCCGTAATCGGACGCCTATGGTCCAAGTAAAACAGTTATTCTGAGGAGCTGCTCTTCTTCGTATCGTCCCAGTAATTCTTCATTATCTCGTCCTGTTGTTTTTGTTCCTGGACGAAGATTCGTCCAACTTCTTCTTCTCTCTCTCTCTCTCTCTCTCTCTCTCTCTCTCTCTCTCTCTCCTTCTCTCTTGAGATCTTTTGTTCTTATATTTGTTATGAATTTGTTTTTCTGTTTTTAATCGATTCTATGTTTCTAAGTCTTTTTGAGTAACTTCGAGCCTCTGATTTTTGTTCTTCTTCTAGTGAAGTGTTGGAAGGTTCCCTTAGTTAATCTGTTGTCCCCCGTTCTTTCAAAACAAATTGACCTGCCATGTCTGGACAGTGTTTGGATATTTGGTAATTTTTGAATATTGTGTTGCTTCATGATTTGTGATTTATAGTTCCCTTTCCTGTCTGTGGTCGGTTCCACAGTTTTTCTAGGGATTCTATCCTCTTGTTTCCACACTTCTTTCTCATACTTTCACCCTTTGAGTATCTGCAATTTCTGTCTGAATACACTATATATATATATATATATATATATATATATATAAAGTGTATTCAGACAGAAACAAATACGTAATCAGTGCCGTTTGTTGTATTGTAAAATGTTAATTACATCCGGAGACATTGTAACCTAAAGTTGACGCTTGAAACCTCCGACGTTCAGTTGCGTGTTGTAACAAACACGGGCCACGGTCGGCGAGCAGCATCTGCAGGGACATGTTTACGATGGCGACCGTGTTTACGAGTGTGGCTGTAGTGCACTGTTGTGGTTTGGTCTAGCTGTCGCAGTGTCCGCATGTAGCGCTTGCTGCTATTGTTATTCTGCATTCGTCTCCGCACGCAGACCAACTGCAGTACACCGTGCTACCAGACGTCTGTGATAGTGTAGTGTTGTAGTAACTGTGACCATGGTGTATTCGAACTCTGAAAAGGCGGAGATGATACTCATCTATGGCGAGTGTCGACGAAATGCAGCTGAAGCCTGCAGGGTGTATGCAGAACGGTACCCGGACAGAGAGCATCCAACGTGCCGCACATTGCAAAACTTCTACCGCGATGTGATTGACATGCGTAATCACACTTCCATACTTATCAAGAGGTCCGAAACGAATAATACGGTCTGCTGCCATCCTGCTGCGATTACGGGCAGCATGGGGTTCACACCTGAGCCTCAGGACGTGCGCTAGCAGCGCATGTTGGGTGTTCCAAGCGTCAAATTCGCGTCTCAATATCTCGGGATGCAATGGGAATATTGCGATGGAATCAACGCCATTGTGTATGTGCTTTGTCATGCTATGGATTGCTGAAGAAAAAATATAGGTGGTCCATTTAAAAAAAACATAAGTTTGTGTTAAAAAACACATTTGCTTTCGTTTTAGAATGTTTCCAAATATGTACATTCATGGGCCCCAGCCCTACATTGATACCGGTGAAAGTATAGTGGCCCATATTGAGAGGATAATTGACAGTGAAAGTAAATATAAATTATTGCTACGTAAATATATGTTGGCACTACTGCTTTTGTCTATGGTTTCGAAATGAAATAATTGAAGTAGTATATGGTAATGATATAAATTTCATTAATTTTAGGCTCATATTTGCTTCTTATTTAGTGCTATAATTTGGTATGGGCTTTCTTAGGTCTTAAAATATCGAGACGTGGGATTTTGTCTCGGAAAAATTCGAATTTGCTTTCAAATATACCACGTGAAATGATGGGTGGTTGCGGGCCGGAGTGGCCGAGCGGTTAAAGGCGCTACAGTCTGGAACCGCACGACCACTACGTCGCAGGTTCGAATCCTGCCTCGGGCATGGATGTGTGTGATGTCCTTAGGTTAGTTAGGTTTAAGTAGTTCTAAGTTCTAGGGGACTTATGACCACAGCAGTTGAGTCCCATAGTGCTCAGAGCCATTTGAACCGTTTTTTTTTATGGGTGGTTGAAAAATATACACTCCTGGAAATGGAAAAAAGAACACATTGACACCGGTGTGTCAGACCCACCATACTTGCTCCGGACACTGCGAGAGGGCTGTACAAGCAATGATCACACGCACGGCACAGCGGACACACCAGGAACCGCGGTGTTGGCCGTCGAATGGCGCTAGCTGCGCAGCATTTGTGCACCGCCGCCGTCAGTGTCAGCCAGTTTGCCGTGGCATACGGAGCTCCATCGCAGTCTTTAACGCTGGTGGCATGCCGCGACAGCGTGGACGTGAACCGTATGTGCAGTTGACGGACTTTGAGCGAGGGCGTATAGTGGGCATGCGGGAGGCCGGGTGGACGTACCGCCGAATTGCTCAACACGTGGGGCGTGAGGTCTCCACAGTACATCGATGTTGTCGCCAGTGGTCGGCGGAAGGTGCACGTGCCCGTCGACCTGGGACCAGACCGCAGCGACGCACGGATGCACGCCAAGACCGTAGGAACCTACGCAGTGCCGTAGGGGACCGCACCGCCACTTCCCAGCAAATTAGGGACACTGTTGCTCCTGGGGTATCGGCGAGGACCATTCGCAACCGTCTCCATGAAGCTGGGCTACGGTCCCGCACACCGTTAGGCAGTCTTCCGCTTACGCCCCAACATCGTGCAGCCCGCCTCCAGTGGTGTCGCGACAGGCGTGAATGGAGGGACGAATGGAGACGTGTCGTCTTCAGCGATGAGAGTCGCTTCTGCCTTGGTGCCAATGATGGTCGTATGCGTGTTTGGCGCCGTGCAGGTGAGCGCCAGAATCAGGACTGCATACGACCGAGGCACACAGGGCCAACACCCGGCATCATGGTGTGGGGAGCGATCTCCTACACCGGCCGTACACCACTGGTGATCGTCGAGGGGACACTGAATAGTGCACGGTACATCCAAACCGTCATCGAACCCATCGTTCTACCATTCCTAGACCGGCAAGGGAAATCGCTGTTCCAACAGGACAATGCACGTCCGCATGTATCCCGTGCCACCAAACGTGCTCTAGAAGATGTAAGTCAACTACCCTGGCCAGCAAGATCTCCGGATCTGTCCCCCATTGAGCATGTTTGGGACTGGATGAAGCGTCGTCTCACGCGGTCTGCACGTCCAGCACGAACGCTGGTCCAACTGAGGCGCCAGATGGAAATGGCATGGCAAGCCGTTCCACAGGACTACATCCAGCATCTCTACGATCGTCTCCATGGGAGAATAGCAGCCTGTATTGCTGCGAAAGGTGGATATACAATGTACTAGTGCCGACATTGTGCATGCTCTGTTGCCTGTGTCTATGTGCCTGTAGTTCTGTCAGTGTGATCATGTGATGTATCTGACCCCAGGAATGTGTCAATAAAGTTTCCCCTTCCTGGGACAATGAATTCACGGTGTTCTTATTTCATTTTCCAGGAGTGTATGTCCCAGTGATTCGAAAGTAAAGCCACCTCCCTAAATAAAACAGGCTGTCAACTATTTGTCACTTTCTTATTTTATTCGTTGTCTACTGCGATTATAAAGTTAGTATTATGGGAAATGTTCTAATTACACTTTTTCAAATTGTCGGGCTCTGAGGTTTAAGGATGGCATTGCACTCTGCTGCATAGGGCTCTTGTGTTCATACACAGTCCGCGTATAAACGTAACCACCTACCAAAAACCTGAACCGCCACCTTTTGCAGTACGGATCATTGCGAGACGCACGGGAAGAGAATCAATACGGTTCTGGACAGGGATGTCGAGCCATGCTGACTCCACTGCCGTAGCCAGAACCGCTAGCTTTCTTAGTGGAGGACTATGGCGCGAACAGCCAGGTCGATGTGGCTGCACAGATTCTCGATTGTGTTTAAGGCCGGGGAATCTGGTAGGCAGGGGAGTACGTTAAGGGGGGACGTTGATGAAATTGTCACACAATTTCAGTTTTCGATTTATATTTTATTTGTTAGTACAACTCATGGACAATAAGTTCCCAACGTTTCCATGTTGAAATCGCATCCGAAGTGCCTGAAAAGTACTTAAAAGTGTGACGCAGCCTCCCTGCCACACCCCCGTTTTGAAGCAGCTCTTGAATACCAGCTCAGTGAGTGGCTTCCAAATTGTATCCTGGATCTTGTCGAGCCCACTTTCAGATTTCTGGCCGATCCTGCACTTCTCAAAAAGTGTGTTCATGGCAAAATCCAAAATCCAAATCGGTCTCTAAATTCACTCACATGTAAACGATGCCCTAAAAACGCATTTGCATCTGCTACAGTTTTTCAGAATTGCAACTTATGTTGCAGTTATTGTATTTAATGATGGGAACGTCGGGAAGATAAAGGTATTAGGAAGAATGGGCTTCAAGATAGGAAATTTTACACAAGACATCCTGAGAAAAATAGATTTACAGTGCATCTCTGCAGCTGAAAAGTCAGTTGAAGACCTGGTAAAGGAAAGAAGAGAGACAACAAGAAACTAGAAGAGAAGCCTTGAAGGGAAGGACGACCAAGAGTTCAAATGTGGTGCGTTCTGAGGAGGTGACATATGGAAAAAAGTTAGGTTGAACTTTAAATTTCGTTTCCTAAAAAGTTTGTTTTTTAAACTTTATGTAGTTTTTCCTCATGTTCTATGAATGCTAGAATTATGAAATTTATTACAAATATTTATGTAAACCTAATATACTTTGTCTCAAGAGCACATTTTTGTAGAAATATTCTAAATACTTTCTGAAGAAAAGGAACATACTTTATTTTTTTTAAATAAAACTTCAAATTACATTCAAGAAAAGAGTAGTATATATAATCAAACGATTTTATATGTAAATGTGTTACTTTCATGTAAAACGTGGTACAAAATTTCATTGCCATATCTCCAAAACTGGGGATTTGGTGCATTTTTGCAATAGTGTGTGTTTTTCATCAATATCCCCCCCTTAAAATCATCCTGGTGCTTTTCAAACGACGCACATGCACTGCGAGCTTGTGGCACGTTGCCTTGTCATGCTGGTTGATGTCAATACGAAATCACTCAGAGTATTCTACGTAAATGTTCTCCAGACCTTGAGGCTCTGTCTTCAGGCCAGGACTGTAAGTTCGCTTTCAGACGTTTCATGCGGTACATGGGTACATGCCACCGGGTATCTGTTATCTGAAAAGGCTAAATGTAACCAATCAATGTGCGTTCAGCTTCGGTGTTGGCCTGCAAATTGCGGCCTTCGTTGCCAGTCAATAGCAGTCAGCATGGCTGCAAATATCAGGCGCCTATGCTGATGTACTTTCGCAGCAAAGAGCGTTGAACAGTCGAGGAGGAGATCTCAGACAGCCCCTTGATTCACATGGGCGTTCTGTTGCTCAATAGTTACAGGTCTGTTTACGCGTGTAGTTCTCCGCAGTCACCATCGACTCCGGCCATCTATGCACCGTGCTGCACCATAGTTGCCTCGATGTCGGGATTGGATAACGCCATTTTGTCACACACGGTATACATTAACCACGCTGGCATTCTAACTGTTTACAGAAATGATTTCACACTTGGCCTGAAAACCAATGCTCATGCTCTTTTGGATGTCAGATAAATCGCTCCCTTTCCGCATTCCGACAACAGCAGCGGTGTTTCCCGCGTCCTCCCGTCTTGCTCTGTATACTCTCCATTGCTAACGCTGCCACCCGCCGTCTGTGACTGGTTATTGCATGTTGACCACATGATCGTCTATAACTGTTTCATTTTAAACTCACCGGACAAAGATTTAGTAGCTCCTAGAGAAATGATTACAATCACCATTTAATACATTGTTCTTGCGCCCCTGGACTTGATAACCACCTGTATTCGGTTAGGAAGTGAGTTCACAAGTTTGTGCAGGTACGTCGCATCCTGGATTAGCCGCTCGCTAAGGAATTGGCAATTCCAACAAATGTCGGGGATATTTATTTCGGAGTTTTTCAGACTTTTCCAAGATATTCCAAAGATTTTCTATGGGGTTCAATTAAGGTGGTTTTGCAGACCATTCGAGATTTGATAGGGTGGGAGTGTGTCTAGAAAACAAGTCACTTATTGTGATTCTTGAGTTTCTCCCGGCGTATTTGATAGTCAAATTATCCACGGGTGTGCTGCCGGTCTATAGTGTCCAACGGGCACAATATTTCGGCGATCATACATGTCGCCATCATCAGGTGAACTGACGGACTGAGCTCCTGTGAACGTGCCGGCAAGGAGATCCGTACGCTATGGCTGCTCAGAGGGAACTGGGTTCGGTCGCGGCGGCGGCCGATTTAAATACCCTCCGCCCGCGGCGCGCTCCCTCCGCCGTCCGCGCCCCGCGCCACGGTCGCGCGGTGGAACAGATTGCGACGGCGTCTGAGATGACGTCGGAGTGATGGCTCTGTCCGCCGTGGTCGTCACAACTATACGTTTGCTCGATTTACTCTTGATTAACCCGATCGCTGGTTCCCAAGCCTTGCTAAGATTATAGCCACAGTCACGGTTTATGAGGTCGTCATTGGTGCGAATTTCGATGGCCTCTCTAACAACGCTGTCCCAGTATCTCGACGTCTGTACCAGAATCCTCGTGCGGTCATATTCCATGGCGTGATTTTCCGACAAACAATGTTCAGCGACCGCCGACTTGCTCGGATACATCAGGCGAGTGTGCCTCTGGTGTTCACGGCATCGATCCTCGACGGTACGCATCGTCTGACCAATATACGACTTGCCACATTGACACGGAATCTGGTACACGCCGGCCTTCCTCAAACCGAGGTCATCTTTGGCGCTCCCCACCAGTGCACGAGTTTTATTTGGAGGACAAAACACAGTTCCGACCCGGTGTTTCTTCAGAATGCGAGCGATTTTCCCCGAGAGTGCGCCTGTGTATGGAATAAATGCAGTGCCTACCTCCTCCCTCGTGACTTCATCCATCTCAAGAGGTTGTGCCGCAGTGGTTGGGCGGAGAGCACGTTGAATCTGCCACTCTGAGTACCCATTTTTCCGAAATACAGTTCTCAGATGTTCCAATTCCTGGGGTAGACTCTCTGCGTCAGAGATAGCGCGCGCCCTATGTACTAGAGTTTTAAGTACCCCATTCCTCTGTGAAGGGTGGTGGCAGCTGTCTGCGTGCAAATACAGATCAGTGTGCGTAGTTTTCCGATACACCCCATGACCTAGGGTGCCGTCAGCCCTTCTCTTGACCAAGACGTCGAGGAAAGGTAATTTACCCTCCGTTTCAGTCTCCATAGTGAATTTGATGTTGGGGTGTATGGAGTTTAGATGTGTGAGGAAGTCAAGGAGTTTATCCATACCATGTGGCCAGATGACGAACGTGTCGTCCACGTAACGGAAAAAGCAAGTAGGTTTCCATACGGATGACGACAGGGCTTCCTCCTCGAAGTTCTCCATGTACAAATTCGCTACCACCGGTGAGAGTGGGCTACCCATGGCGACTCCCTCCGTTTGTTCGTAGTATTCTCCATTAAAAAGAAAATACGTGGAAGTCAAGACATGCCTAAAAAGTTCAGTGGTCTTCTCGTCAAAACTTCTGACTAATCAATTCTAGTGACTCTCGCAGGGGTACCCTCGTAAACAAGGAAACGACGTCAAAACTCACCATGATATCTGACTCATCCAACCTGAAGCTGTCAAGGCGTTTAACAAAATCCACGGAATTACGGATGTGATGAGGGCATTTACCCACATAAGGACTTAATATTCCCGTCAGGTATTTGGCCAGCAAATATGTAGGTGCCCTGGTGTTGCTGACACGGAGGGTAAATTACCTTTCCTCGACGTCTTGGTCAAGAGAAGGGCTGACGGCACCCTAGGTCATGGGGTGTATCGGAAAACGACGCACACTGATCTGTATTTGCACGCAGACAGCTGCCACCACCCTTCACAGAGGAATGGAGTACTTAAAACTCTAGTACATAGGGCGCGCACTATCTCTGACGCAGAGAGTCTACCCCAGGAATTGGAGCATCTGAGAACTGTATTTCGGAAAAATGGGTACTCAGAGTGGCAGATTCAACGTGCTCTCCGCCCAACCACTGCGGCACAACCTCTTGAGATGGATGAAGTCACGAGGGAGGAGGTAGGCACTGCATTTATTCCATACACAGGCGCACTCTCGGGGAAAATCGCTCGCATTCTGAAGAAACACCGGGTCGGAACTGTGTTTTGTCCTCCAAATAAAACTCGTGCACTGGTGGGGAGCGCCAAAGATGACCTCGGTTTGAGGAAGGCCGGCGTGTACCAGATTCCGTGTCAATGTGGCAAGTCGTATATTGCTCAGACGATGCGTACCGTCGAGGATCGATGCCGTGAACACCAGAGGCACACTCGCCTGATGTATCCGAGCAAGTCGGCGGTCGCTGAACATTGTTTGTCGGAAAATCACGCCATGGAATATGACCGCACGAGGATTCTGGTACAGACGTCGAGATACTGGGACAGCGTTGTTAGAGAGGCCATCGAAATTCGCACCAATGACGACCTCATAAACCGTGACTGTGGCTATAATCTTAGCAAGGCTTGGGAACCAGCGATCGGGTTAATCAAGAGTAAATCGAGCAAACGTATAGTTGTGACGACCACGGCGGACAGAGCCATCACTCCGACGTCATCTCAGACGCCGTCGCAATCTGTTCCACCGCGCGACCGTGGCGCGGGGCGCGGACGGCGGAGGGAGCGCGCCGCGGGCGGAGGGTATTTAAATCGGCCGCCGCCGCGACCGAATCCAGTTCCCTCTGAGCAGCCATAGCGTACGGATCTCCGTGCCGGCACGTTCACAGGAGCTCAGTCCGTCAGTTCACCTGATGATGGCGACATGTATGATCGCCGAAATATTGTGCCCGTTGGACACTATAGACCGGCAGCACACCCGTGGATATTTTGACTATCAAATACGCCGGGAGAAACTCAAGAATCACATCATACACCTTTACCGGGAGGAGATGTATCGCAGCATGAAGAAATTTGAAAAGTTGCGCCACCGTAGATGTCGTTTGCCAAGTACTCTTGCCTTTCTAAAGAGATGTCGTTCCGAGAATGTTGTTCCAAATTTTGCTAAGGTCATGCATCACATCGATTCTGCAGCATCTAAGAGAATCAAGAAACGAGCCAGCCTCGCATTGGTACGTGAGAGAGTGCAATTCACCCGCCGGAGCCTTGAGTTTATCTCACAGGAATTACTCAAACTACATTTGCAACTGGCTAGTAAGTTTACTTCTTGTTCCTGGGATTGGATTGATGGTGTCACCTGGGTGTCAGCTGATTCCGCCCATAAGAAGGCTACGGGACGTCAAACAGCTAAGTTCTCACGTCTCCTTGACAAACCATCTCTGCAGGTTCCGTGCAAGACTGTCATCAATTTGAGTGGCATGGTGTTGAGTGATGATGCAGTCTCGGTTTTGCAGAAAGGTCTCAACTTCGCTCCCACCCCCAAGTTCACTCCAGTCGCAGAAATTGTTAGTGCTGTTGAACAGGTTGCAGCTCGACTTCCGCCAGAATCAGCCGAGGAAATACGTCGTGAAACTTGTCGTGCGTTGACGAAATCCAAGCCGATGAAGTCAAATATCAGCAGTAAAGAGAGGGCGGCCATTCGTGATCTGAGGGAGCGCTCTGAAATTGTTGTCTTACCGGCTGACAAAGGCAATGCTACAGTTGTTGTCTCCCTTAAGGACTACACTGATAAGATGCAGAGCCTGCTAAATGACGATTCCTACCGGAAGATCAGCGTTGACCCTACAAAGAAGGTGGAGAACAAGACGAGGGCGCTTCTCAAGGACGCAGATATACCGGAGGGTGACGCTAAGAAATTGTTACCCCAAGGTCCGGTACCGCCTAGACTATATGGACTCCCGAAGGTTCACAAAGAGGGGATACCATTACGCCCCATTGTCAGCAACATCAGGGCACCTACATATTTGCTGGCCAAATACCTGACGGGAATATTAAGTCCTTATGTGGGTAAATGCCCTCATCACATCCGTAATTCCGTGGATTTTGTTAAACGCCTTGACAGCTTCAGGTTGGATGAGTCAGATATCATGGTGAGTTTTGACGTCGTTTCCTTGTTTACGAGGGTACCCCTGCGAGAGTCACTAGAATTGATTAGTCAGAAGTTTGACGAGAAGACCACTGAACTTTTTAGGCATGTCTTGACTTCCACGTATTTTCTTTTTAATGGAGAATACTACGAACAAACGGAGGGAGTCGCCATGGGTAGCCCACTCTCACCGGTGGTAGCGAATTTGTACATGGAGAACTTCGAGGAGGAAGCCCTGTCGTCATCCGTATGGAAACCTACTTGCTTTTTCCGTTACGTGGACGACACGTTCGTCATCTGGCCACATGGTATGGATAAACTCCTTGACTTCCTCACACATCTAAACTCCATACACCCCAACATCAAATTCACTATGGAGACTGAAACGGAGGGTAAATTACCTTTCCTCGACGTCTTGGTCAAGAGAAGGGCTGACGGCACCCTAGGTCATGGGGTGTATCGGAAAACTACGCACACTGATCTGTATTTGCACGCAGACAGCTGCCACCACCCTTCACAGAGGAATGGGGTACTTAAAACTCTAGTACATAGGGCGCGCACTATCTCTGACGCAGAGAGTCTACCCCAGGAATTGGAACATCTGAGAACTGTATTTCGGAAAAATAGGTACTCAGAGTGGCAGATTCAACGTGCTCTCCGCCCAACCACTGCGGCACAACCTCTTGAGATGGATGAAGTCACGAGGGAGGAGGTAGGCACTGCATTTATTCCATACACAGGCGCACTCTCGGGGAAAATCGCTCGCATTCTGAAGAAACACCGGGTCGGAACTGTGTTTTGTCCTCCAAATAAAACTCGTGCACTGGTGGGGAGCGCCAAAGATGACCTCGGTTTGAGGAAGGCCGGCGTGTACCAGATTCCGGGTCAATGTGGCAAGTCGTATATTGGTCAGACGATGCGTACCGTCGAGGATCGATGCCGTGAACACCAGAGGCACACTCGCCTGATGTATCCGAGCAAGTCGGCGGTCGCTGAACATTGTTTTTCGGAAAATCACGCCATGGAATATGACCGCACGAGGATTCTGGTACAGACGTCGAGATACTGGGACAGCGTTGTTAGAGAGGCCATCGAAATTCGCACCAATGACGACCTCATAAACCGTGACTGTGGCTATAACCTTAGCAAGGCTTGGGAACCAGCGATCGGGTTAATCAAGAGTAAATCGAGCAAACGTATAGTTGTGACGACCACGGCGGACAGAGCCATCACTCCGACGTCATCTCAGACGCCGTCGCAATCTGTTCCACCGCGCGACCGTGGCGCGGGGCGCGGACGGCGGAGGGAGCGCGCCGCGGGCGGAGGGTATTTAAATCGGCCGCCGCCGCGACCGAATCCAGTTCCCTCTGAGCAGCCATAGCGTACGGATCTCCGTGCCGGCACGTTCACAGGAGCTCAGTCCGTCAGTTCACCTGATGATGGCGACATGTATGATCGCCGAAATATTGTGCCCGTTGGACACTATAGACCGGCAGCACACCCGTGGATATTTTGAAGTCACTTATTCTTCCAGTCCAGCAAGCCTTGCTGTTGTCACCTTTTTGTACCTGTGTGGGTTAGGGTCTGTTGCGAGGTGACTCACTCCAAATTATCGTTTGAAGTTCCCGTCCTAATCTCCTCTCAGTTACAGGTAGGATTGGAATTTCATTAGTTGTCTTTGGGAATTCCTGTCGGGTTTGGACGCAATTGTCAGTCACCAGCTGTGAAACGCGTCTGTATGCCTTTTCAGATGATGCCACATCAATGCTTATAGACCTTTCAACATCAATCAGTACAGCATCTTCACACACCGTGTAGCAGTGACTACTCCTAAACACGATTGCCTCTTTTGGGTCTTCTTTACCTCTTTACGTTTACCATCGCTCGAGTACAATATCCACTAGAAACATATTTGTCTCACTGATGGCTCCTGCCTTATTTCACATCGAGGCTGAGCACGTGACTTGATCGGTGCACCATCTGTAATGGCTTCACGGTTCACGTATGCGTACGGACTGCAGTGACTACTGTTTTGTCCAATGAGCTTTCCAGTTTCTCATATTAAAGGAAGGTAAATTATTATTGTAGGTCAAATTTCAATGATTTACAAATATTAGCTGTGGCGTCGATAGAAATCAACGGGGAGAGTTGAAAATGTGCTCCTGATTGGGATTCGAGCCCGACATCTCCTGCTTACTAGGCAGGCGCTCTAACCCCTAACACAGGAATTAGCGCAGACTTACCCCAAGCACGCTCCCCAGCGGACCAGCATTCTCAACTTACTCCACACACAACGAAGTTATTGTAAGTATCCTTCCAGTATTGATAGGCCGTCTAGATCTTCTGCGACTTGGTGTTGTTTGTTTCTTTGGTCAGTCCAATAGCTCAGATATTTCTTTGAAGCGTTTATTAATGGTTCTGTCAACAGTTGCAGCATGTATTAGGCAACTAGTTTTAAACTCTCCTAGGTTCATTTTCAGGCATATTGGCCGTCGACGCGCAATCGAACATGAAATGTCTGTCTTCTGTTCAAATATGTAACAGGTACATATCACACTAGTATTTGTATTTGTGTAACACCATTACATTTTTTTTTTTTTTTTTTTTGGCATTCACTGCATTGATGTCAGGATTAATAAAGGTGCTTAGACGCATCTCCATTTTAAACGCGACACGCCCTTGGCTGCGGACGTGCGGTTGTACGGGAGGCGCGACGTTAGCGCCGTGGGAAGTTTTCTGATGCTGTTGGTTATGTTGACCTCCACTTCAATTTTGATTTAGTGACAGGCATGTGCGGATTGTGGCATTCATCCTGCAAACCTTTATAGATCACATACTGCCACTCAGTGTTTATTATTAAGAGCAACCACTGTGACTGAGGTCTGTTTGTATTCAAATAATTAATTTCTGTTACATTTGAACTTTCTATTGTAATACTACTTTTGTATCCACTGTTCACTGACAACCGTGTTCTATTTTTGTAAATTCAGTAGGCAAGGATTTAAAATGAACCTATGAGGGTTCGAAAGTAGCTGGTGGTAACAAGTCAATTCGCACTCAAAATACTTCCCACAAAAGTCATAATAATTGGTGCATGCATAAAATTGCACCTGAAATTACTAAGATAATTTCCCATTAACATATAAAATCTGAAACATTTTTTTCCAACAGAACCACAGCTCACATTTCAAGCACTAGCTGAGTACTTGGCGTCACCGGATATGTATTTATTCCAGTCAACTATAGTCCATTCCCCCCTTCTCCTTCTCTCTGTCCAGCTCCTAATCTTCTCTTTCTCCGTCCATTTTCTCCTCGCTCCCTGGCTGATCATCTCCTACCCCCCTCCCCCCCGCATTCAGCCTATGTCTTCCTCCCATTGTCTCTGTCCATTCCCCATCTTCCTTTTTCTGTCCATTTTCCTGTACTCTACGTCTATCCATCTCTTCCTACCCATATCTGTGCCCTTTTCCTCCTTCCCCCTCTATGTCTGGTCATCTCCTCCTCCTTCCGTCTTTGTTCTGGCCATAACGCTTACTATGGTAGGGGGCTGATGGTTCTGACCCCTAAATTATTTCATTCCAGATTATAACGTGTGTGTTCCAGATCCGACAGAATCCGTCCTGGGGTTCAGAATAAGCTTTCTATATGTGTCTTTGCCCACGTACGCATATATCAAATACATATTTAACATATTTCACTTATTTTTTAAAAAACTTGCACCTGCACCTCTAGCGAATTTGAACTATTGTTTCATTTTCACGCTCTTCACTATATTTGACGTCTTATATCCTGAGCTATGTGCTATACAATGATATAATTTTGCAGGTACATCCAATAGTATATGTGCCTACTGTATGAAAAATGTGTGGTCAACAGAGTTAGTAATAAAGAAGTAATATGTTAGAGCTCCATGCATGATACGGCAGTCTATTCCGCATCTCAGTCTTAATGACATCATATCTCCTAAACCGTTTGTCGTACAGTGATGTATTTTTGTACGTATCCTCAGCGGTAGGTGAGGATAGTGTCTACAGATAGTGTTGCGGATGCACTTAGTTCAAATGATTCAAATGGCTCTGAGCACTATGGGACAACATCTGAGGTCATCAGGCCCCTAGAACTTAGAACTACTTAAAACTAACTAAACTAAGGATATCACACACATCCATGCCAGAGGAAGGATTCGAACCTGCGACCATAGCGATCGCGTGGTTCCAGACTGAAGCGCCTAGAACCGCTCGGCCACACCGGGATGGACTTAGTAGCACCGAAGTAACGCAATGGTTCCATAAGGTGAGGTTCAGCAGCTATACAGTATTTTATAAAATACATTATTTTTAACCATCAGCAGTTTATTTGTTCCGTCATGCATCTACCGGTTTCGGTTGTTAACCATCATCTACGATGAAATGTACAACACATTAGTTAAAACATCCCACATTCTTTTGAATCTGAACAATATAGAGATTTTCGAGGGAAATTGTACAAACATCTGATATAACATGCATTTTTATAATATGTATGGATTTGAATGTCAGCAGTCACAGCGTGACAGAGTGCTTAACGATACCCTACTGTCCTTACCCAGTTCTGCATAATGAGCGTCGGACAACTAACGTCGACCAGCGATGCCACGTTGCAAGCATAGTGACAGAACCTTTCCTTCGCCAGTCTAACGCAAATCTCTGAGCAGCAGCGTGTTTTATCGATACAGTCGAAAAGCCTCTGCCTTTCCTAAGTTGGCAAAACTGTTAAAGCAAACTGAAAATTTGCTTCACCTGTGACAAACATACATTCATATTGATCACTACGAAAGAATTTGGCTTTAATTACATTATTAAGACACAGGAAAAATGCAGGTACACAAAATGCGTATCTAGTAACTATGAACTGAGACTCTTTTCTTTTCTTGAGGTTTGCTACTGTTGCATACAGGCAGCCTGTGCTAAAGAAAAACAGAAGTAATTCAAGACCGAGACTTCTTTATATGAAGAGGATCTGAGGGATATTTCATCGTGACCACCTGTATCTCCGTGTGTTAAACGCACAACACACGTCCTGCGTCCTTACCCTACCCAGATATTCGCCTAATAGTTGTTGCACTCTCTGCTTGCACCCATAATGAGTATATATTAACATTCTCATAGCGTTACCCGAAATTACCTTTTCACACAACCGCTTACGGAAGCTTCTGACCGAAAATTTTGAAATTAATGCCACAGCTACCCTCTGAAATAAACTTCCCTAGAGTGTTGGTAAAATATCTTCAAAATTTCTTCATCATCTAATAGGAACACCTCTTCTCTCTATTTAGTAATACCAACAATATAACCTGGAGCCTCTAATTCCCTCATCTGATTACTGTCCTTTCCTGCACCATGTCTAAATTCTATATGAATATGGTATCTGTTCTTTCGGAAATATCCGAAAGAACAGATACCATCTTCATATAGTTAAGGCTAACCGACCATTGACCTTCTATGCGGATGCACACGCATTGCCCGAACTCATACGGGACTCGGTAAGATTGTCTGCTGCGAGTAATGAGTGTAATGGGCAGGGGCACTAGGAATGTAGTGTATGGACATTAAGTTGGGAATGTAGGTATTACGGGGAGCGTGCATGGGATAAATCCCTGCAGTCGTACTATCCTCTGTGGCTCAGATGGATAGAGCGTCTGCCGCGTAAGCAGGAAATCCCCGGTTCGAGTCACGGTCGGGGCACACATTTTCACCTGTCCCCGTTGACGTGTGTAACGCTTGTCGGCAGCTTAGGGTCTTGATTTAATTATCATTACATGTCTAAATTCATCCTACTGCCTTACAACGGGTTAGCTGATAAAGAAACACTTAGCATTAATCTATGTGTATATCCCCGACAGACAACTCATCTAACACATCACTGTTTACTCACACCATACTTACGACGTTTAAATGATTCAGTCAATTCGTACAATGGGTCACACTAGCCTACAGCCTGACTAACCAAAACTATAATAAAGGCTGCCTGAACCTACGTCTACCTACACACTCCAAGCTACGGTATGGTGTATGGCGGACGCTAGCTTTTAAAAATACTAGTCACGTCCTTTCCAAATGCACTCGCAAGCACAGTGAGTTAGAATCGGTCTAAGTGTCTCCGTACAGCTCTAATTTCCATTATCTTCTTTTCGTGATAGTGACACGAAATGTTTGTTGGCAGTAGTAAAATCGCTCCAGAGTTCACTTAAAATGACGGTTTTCTGAATCTGCTCAATAGTGTTCCGTGAAAGGAACATCGCCTTTTCCAAAACTGCTTCATAATTTTCTTAATAGTCCCCTATCGCATACCAAATTACCCAATTAAATTCAAATTACAACCAACGCATGAAAGTACAAATGTAAATGAAACGAACACCAGTGATTCCAAATACTTTTCTGTGCAGTGAATGATACATGTACAGTTTCTCTGGGAGTTGGTCACGCTGGTAGACTGTGGAAAAGTGAGAGGTGCAGACGTCCATTAGCCAATACCTCGCAAAAATATTTTAAGACGGATCCTAAGTCACATATGTTAACGAAGACAATAGCCGCGTGCAGATACAAGCCTCACAGAGCCCTGAAGGCGACTTTAGCCGGACCGTAAACTGTGACTGTGTGAAGTCGAGGAATGTTTGGTTGGTTGGTTTGAGGGATATTGGGACCAAACTACAACGTCATCAGTCCCTTCTTCCTGACGTAAACAAGGCTCATGGTAAAACAACTCCCAATGCTTTAAAAGAAGATACTGACCCAAAAGCCTGTGAGAAACATGATGCAGTCGGGCCGAGAAGAATTGGTTGCATGCAAAGGAGGTCAGCAGAAGTTGTTTAATTTTGTAAGGTAGAACCGGATTGGTTCATCAAAATCATTTTATTAGTGAAGTGGAACACTCGAGAGTGTGTGTGTACAGCTTTTATCATTGGCTAAAATGTACAGCTTTTATCGTTGGCTAAAATGTGATAAGATGGTGGTAATGGGAGAGACATCTGAACTTACTGCACAACAGATTATTGAGGGAAGGGAAATTGTTGTTATTGTCATAAATCTTTCATAGGTTGGAACCTCTACAGTGACCGTGTAAGGATAAATTGGTGGTGGCAGAGTCAACAAGGTTTTTGAGTAAGACAATTCATCTCAGATCTCCATAGGGAGACCACATCTCCTTTGAGTAGCACAGAAACAACACGCTTCGTCTTGGGACGTCAGAGAGAGAGAGAGGAGAGAGAGAGAGAGAGAGAGAGAGAGAGAGTTGCTTTCGTCTCAGATCCGCAGAGAGGAAAGATGTCATAGGTGCCAGAGATGAACTTACATCATTCAGCTATCACTGTAATCACCCTCTGCACCTGAGTCTTTCGGCAATCGTATTAATAAGCCATATTCACACGAATCACAAGAAGGGGATGACAATGTTGTCTTTTGGAAGTTAGAATCTTTGTTATGAAAAGTAATGCACACAGTCTGTTAGTTAAACTCAGTATGTGCTTAGGCAAATGTTTTGGTGCATACGTGTACTTTTAGTTAGTCTATTGTCTAATTGCGCAACCATTAGGGGTTTACATGGGCTCGAGAACAGTATCATATCATTCCCAGTTCCATTTAGGAGTACCAAGTTCTTATCTTGTTCCCGTACTAATTGATATTAACTTTTGTGCAGTTTATTATTAATTGTTATGTGTGTTGGAATCTGATTAGTGGTGTTTGGTTTCATTTCGTAGTTGTATGGAACCCCTGTATTACTAAATATATTTGCAATATAGTATCCATACTTCATCTTCAATCAGCCACCCCTGTCTAAATTTTGATACTTCTTTAATTCTGCTGATTGCTTATTTTCTTCACGTCTTGTGTTATCACATGATCACCAGGTTCAAGTCATCATGTGTTCACAAGATCACCAGGTTCAGGCGTTGATAGTATAGCAGGGGTGTGAAAAATACATCAACCTTAGTCCAATACAAAAATTTGTCGACCCTGCCAGGCTTATTTTTCGAATACCGGCAATCTTTTGAAATACGAAGTCACTTGATAGTTAGCAAACTCAAAACTTTGTCTACTCTCTGCCTAAGGTTTTCGAGACATTGGTGATTATCTGATATCCACAGTTGCCTTATAGCTAAACATATTACCAAAAGCATAAAATAACATGAGCGCTACGAAGTTTTATATAACCAAAACAATATTAAGTGACAGGAAGAAAGAGAGAAGTAATGTCATGATCATCTTGAGCCTCAATATGGAACTTCTGGCGAATTTATTTTTTGGTGCTAGTGCATTTGGAATGTTTTCATTGTGTTTTGTTTGTATTTTGAGTAACGAACAGTTGAGGAACTGTATTAGGATCAGGTTTCAAGTATTAGTCCACGTAAAATAAGTTGAACCACATTGCGGCGCCAAGAATTCCTAGTAAGATTAATACAGGTAACTGCTCTCCTCATTTTGAATCAGTTAAAGTGGAACACCAGAGAGGCAGAAAGTCTTCATCCCATTAGATGCGAGCACTGTAGGTTGACTGACATAGGGCTCATTGAAACTAATCAACTGTGAGATTTTGTGAAACATGCAAACGTTGAGACCACATTACAATCTCCTTCTTCCCCCCTCTTTGACCATTTGCTCCACCCAATCTTTCAATCCACCCCCTACTTTCTGTTCATTTACTTTTGTTCATATGCCCGTTCCTCCTCGTCGTATGTGCTCCTTCCTCTTCTCCTGACGACCGGTGTGGCCGTGCTGTTAAAGGCGCTTCAGTCTGGAACCGTGTGACCGCTACGGTCGCAGGTTCGAATCCTGCCTCGGGCATGGATGTCTGTGATGTCCTTAGGTTAGTTAGGTTTAATTAGTTCTAAGTTCTAGGCGACTGATGACCTCAGAAGTTCAGTCGCATAGTGCTCAGAGCCAGCCTCTTCTCCTCACGTCTTCCTTCCCGCCTTATGTCCGCCTCTTCCACCCCTTCATCTTTAATAAAGCTAGAACGGAAACGACGACTGGCTGCTGTGTCGTATCATTTTGAAAGTGATAAGCGGATAGTGTAATGTTGTGCATAGTGTTAGTAGTAAAAAAGTAATAAATTTAACCGTCATACATCGTGCAGTGTTTCACGCTTTTCAGTGCTTATGACTTCATATCTCCTGAACTACATACCGTACAGTGACATATTTTTGCTAGTAAATATGAAAATCGTCTGAAAAACGTGTCACGAATAGAATTAGTAGTAAAGAAGTAAGGAATTAAAACGGCATGCTTCATGCTGCACCGCTACTTCATGAACGGCAGAAACGTATTCAGCGATAACTTTTTTTCCGCTTTGATCATTTTCTGGAGTTGTCTGCGAGAAGTAGTTCCGTAAAGGTTTGAAATAATGTTTAAAGTCTTTTGCTAGTCATTAAGTGCACTCACTTTCAAAACTGTATGAATGAAGTCCGAGTATTCACGAGTCGGGTGCTACACCGCTTTTTCACCCCAAAGCCACCCCTTAGATAGGTAGGTGGTACTTACCTCGACAGCAAGTGATATGTATACCAAGTTCGGTTGAAACCGATCTCGATGGGTTAGGAGTAGATGTGCAACGTACCCACATACTGTTGAAAAATGGTTCAAATGGCTCTGAGCACTATGGGACTTAACATCTCTGGTCATCAGTCCCCTAGAATTTAGAACTACTTAAACCTAACTAACCTAAGGACATCACACACATCCATGCCCGAGGCAGGATTCGAACCTGCGACCGTAGCGGTCACTCAGTTCCAGACTGTAGCGCCTAGAACCGCGTGGCCACCGCGGTCGGCATACTGTTGAATCCTGCCTACTCGTCAACTATGGGGCGTTTAGTGAACCTGCTTTCTCTGATCGCTAGAAAATAATTCAAGCAAAACATATTAATGAGTTTTTGTATGGAAGGAAAAAATATAATAACTCACTTTGTGTTAAACAGATTGTCTCTAGCAAAGGGAGACAGACAAAATAAGAACTCTCTTCCGTATGACAGTTCCAAGTCTGAGCTAAATAGAATGTACGAGCAAAGTAATGAGCTTTGACGCTTCTATTCAGGTGGCCAGTCGAGGGCAGCTATTATGTGTTCCTCGCATAGTGGCCTCTGGTGTCGCGTTGTCGTCCTAGAGAGGGGTCTGTCAGTGTGCAATTGGCTGAAGTCTTCTTCAGAGCCCTCTCTGCTCTCGAACGGTGTGCCGGCGCTTGCATTTACGCCGTAACACATACATTCATACCAACACATACACATATGAACTTCCGGTTTTATAATATGTATGAATTTTATGTCTGAGTTGGCATCCATCTCGGGTCTCTAAAATATTTCCAAACCAGTTATAAATGCGCGTTGTAACTGTTCTAGACTGGCGTTGGGTGCAACGTAACTAAATATGGACTGATGGAATTTTTGAAACTGCAAATTGCATATCACGGACTGGTGACTGCTCTATGCTTCCTGATTAGCGATAATTGTCAGACCACTTCTTCGAGTGACTGCAGGTTCAGCTTGTAGGATAAGAAAAAAAACATAGTCAAAATTATTAATGAAGTCATGGCAATGGCAGGTTGGTGTCATGTCCAACTGTTGCGTCCCTACCACAAAAAGAAGCTGAATGATCGAACAAGTAACACAATGATTATTAACATAAATATGGGGATTGGTACCGTAATAAATTATTCGAACACGTTCTGAATGAAAATTTGCTTAATATATTAGAAAGTATTCAGGGCTACAGATAACCATGGTAAGATTACAAGCTCAGGATTACGAAAGAAAAAAGCGAACAGGCAGTCAACTCCTATTTGCCCTCGAAGATAAAAACTGAAAGCCGCTCCCTTCGTTTATTTGTGCAAATAATATAAATATTGTCATAGGAACTCTTTGGTCCACAATCGATATATCAATCATATATTCCTTTGGACAATTATACAAACAAAAATATTTCATAGAAAGGGGGTTTTACATTCCCCCTGAATGACTAGGAAACCAGTTGTTGCTTTCTTTATTTGGAATAATATTTAGCTGATACAAATGATAGATATCCTGCATACGAAGGAAACAGAAATTATATATATATATATATATATATATATATATATATATATATATATATTTTACATGTTTTACGAGACTATTCTCATAAGTCAATGATTCATTAGTCATCAAGTTCTTGGCATAAGCTTGTCTGTAAATACACGTCAGTGTGCGGGTCAGCAACATCATTGTTCAGACACTTGTTGACTGGTGTAAGTAACTCGATGCATATCACATCAGAAGTGACGTCAGGCGTTGGCTGCATGACATCAGTCAGGCAGCGACAGGACAGTCTGGATGATTTCCCTCACGACACCACACAGTTTATGTAAGCAGCTCTCTCCTGTAGCTTCTTACCCCACTGTCCACTTGCATACGTGCAGCAGTACCGAAGCTCTGGGCTCCAAGAAACATCTGTATTACGCCATCAGTCTTATGAAAATGACGCATTGAGTTACAAAAAATGTATAAATATATGTTTCATTTTCTTCCTCAATGATGGATAATAACATTCGTTTAGAATTTTCGTACCATGCACAATATAAATTCCACATTTTCAGCTGATTTTAGTTACATGGTGAGACTTGGATATTTCCCAGCGCATAAGAACAGTTTGAATCCAGAAGAAACTGAGAGTTCTTCTTTTCATTGTGGAACACGCTGTTTATCTACAAAAGTTGATACATTTGCACTAGTATTATCTTGCCCATGTTTTCTTCAATAATATCCTTCGCACAACCGTTCGGTGCCAATCACATTTCCCTGTGCACATACATACTTCAGTTCAGCTTAGTTCAGCCATGATCATTAGAAGGGCACCCCAAGTTCATCTGATGTGAGTTTTCTCAACGAAGATTGGTGTTAGAGATTTATTTTGAGCTCATATCCAGTAGAATCCATCGACACCTCCTTGAAAACACACTCTCTTGGAGGTAGGAAGCAATTCAAGTTTTACCACCATCTAAGGGCACACTTTTGCAACCGGCAGAAATGCTGCATATTTCTTCTAATGTTCATTTAGCATCCCATAAGGGATTAGAATTACGCACTATGCACTAATTCTCTATCCCAGCACACCATTAGTCACTGTTTATCACTTACACACAACTAGTTTGAGTTTACTATAGTAGAAGTTTAGGTACCTTCTTACTATATTTCATATTCACTACGAACATTTGAATCTACACATTTTCTATTGAAGTAATTTTATCTTATAATTTTCGTTTTGTTATCCAGTCACATAGTTTTCCAAATTTTAGTTGGTCTGGTATCAGTTTTTAAAATATGCTTCGGACTCTGTGAGTAGACACACACATTATCAGGGTAATACTGCATTTATTTATATATATTTATGTGTCAAGTCAGTGAAAAGGCACTATAACCCATCGCCATCTAAAATATGTGAGTGCTAAAGAGCAAAGTACCTACTATGAGAAACTATTGAAGTTCAAGCCAAACAGATGCTCGCCCAGAAAGGTCAGAGGAAAAACCTCTAATAAATATAAGTTTCGCATGAGGAGTACATTACCATTCATGTTGCTCAGTAGTATATTGTGTGAGTGTACTACTGAAGTTCACTTTGTGAATAGACTAGTGCATTCGGCATTTGTGATCGACTGTTTTGTGCTGAAAGGGAAATAGCACACACTACAGTGTATCAGTACAAGTTTTTTCATTTACTGAAAAAATAAAACGCTCTGGCATTTTACTGTGCAACCAGTTTTATAGGTTTATGACAATCTTTTACTCCCTTTACAAAATAGAAGTCATAGTATGAAAATGCGTTAACACTGGGTCTTACAGCAACTTTTAAATCTGAGGTGCATCTCTCCACCCAGAGAAAATAACTTTATATGTGAAACTTCCTGGCAGATTAAAACTGTGTGCCCGACCGAGACTCGAACTCGGGACCTTTGCCTTTCGCGGGCAAGTGCTCTTCCAACTGAGCTACCGAAGCACGACTCACGCCCGGTACTCACAGCTTTACTTCTGCCAGTACGTCTCCTACCTTCCAAACTTTACAGAAGCTCTCCTGCGAACCTTGCAGAACTATCATATCAGCGCACACTCCGCTGCAGAGTGAAAATATCATTCTGGAAACATCCCCCAGGCTGTGGCTAAGCCATGTCTCCGCAGTATCCTTTCTTTCAGGAGTGATAGTTCTGCAAGGTTCGCAGGAGAACTTCTGTAAAGTTTGGAAGGTAGGAGACGAGGTACTGGCAGAAGTAAAGCTGTGAGTACCGGCCGTGAGTCGTGCTTCGGTAGCTCAGTTGGTAGAGCACTTGCCCGCGAAAGGCAAACGTCCCGAGTTCGAGTCTCGGTCGGGCACACGGTTTTAATCTGCCAGGAAGTTTCATATCAGCGCACACTCCGCTGCAGAGTGAAAATCTCATTCTGGAAACTTTATATGTGTAAAGTTGAAAATACTTAGCATTATAATAAACGTAGAAAAACCATAGATACTGCACATCCTCTTGAAGTTAATACCTGTGTACGCAAGCAAATGGATAAATACAATTTCGACTAGTGTAGAGTTTCTATAGTGCTCATTCCAAAACGAAGTAAGGATTCGTGACGATTCATGTGTTCTAGTTCATTCGACGATTAGTATGAGGAATATTCTTGTAGCTAGTTTTTACTTTTCACAATAAACATTTGCGGGTTTTGTGTGTGTTGAGACGCCTTCTGATCGTTGTGTGGGTACAACCCTTGAACCTTATTGGTTCTAGCGTCTGTGAGTACCTAACAACATAGGTGTGGAATGCGTATGGCAATATGTGGTCCTCCATGAAGTATCGGCCACTTGATGTTTTTCGTTTGAACTGTGAAGATTTTCCGGTGAGTTCTGGGTAAAACATAATTTCATCCTTCAGAATCTCACGTTCTCCTAAGATTTTTGTCATACAATGTTACTCTAAGATGCACCTGATTGGTAAATGGAATTAACACGGGTATTATCTTTTCTTCATAGGATTCTTCTTGTCTTGGAAACTTCGAAAGAGTATCTACGACCTCATGGCTTTCTTTGTGATTCAACATCAAGTCTTCAGGAGTGTACTGTATCTCATAAATAGAAAGCTGGTTCACTATCTGCTCAAACTAATCAAGAGATTGCATCCAGCGAGCGTATTGATTGTGAGCGTAAGTGTATATGAACCTGTTTAATTAACGGAAAACTCGTTCGAATGGATCGGCTTGCGGTTGAAGTGTGATATTAAAATTATTTCTATGCACATTTTTTGCAAAAACTCTCTCCATTTGTACCCAGTGCAGTAAGATCCATGGTCAGTTCGCAATGTCTTTAGTTTTCCTGCTGTAGCAAAGTAAGCATTAGATTTTTTTAATAACTACTGCAGTCGTAGTGGAGCACATAGGTTTACAGACTTGGGATAAAGTTATATTATGAAATACTTATTTGATGCCACCTCACGCGGTCATGTAAGGATCAGCAACATCGACATCCGTGATTTCAAATGGTTGACTTGGCCAAATAGACTGCAGTTAAGTGTTACTACTTTTGTTAATAGAATTTGCAGTCTGATAGATGACATTCTGACAGATGACGCAAATGCTTCGTAATCCATATATTTTTCGTCGCATATTGGGAAAGTAGTGGAGTATGTGAAACTTCATTGCACACTTTGTAGTACGGTAGTGTCCCGGGTACCAACTAACTTTATCTATGCTTTCTGCGCGACGAAAAAATCATATCAGCATATCAGAATACATCTGAAATAACTAATGTATACTTGATTGGGTAAAGTCATTGGTACGTTCCTGACCAAAGACATACAGCGTTCTTCTTAAGTAAACCTAGTAATGCTGTGCTATTTAGCAATTGCTCTGAGACGCAAAAAAGAGCAGAGACCATAAACTGCTCTTGGAGTTTGAATATGAAAAAATCTTGATTGCGCTAATTTTGTCAGTATCTGATGCTATTCCTCATGGGGATATTATATGGCCGAAAAATTTCATTTATGTGCATTTGCCATTACTCTTGCTTCCAAAATCTACTCCTGTGTTCTTTCTAGAATATTTCGGTGTTCTTTCAAGTATTTGTTGTCATCATACAGTCGTCAACATACGATTTTACACTTCTAGCAGTTCTGGGCCTAATTCAGTGCGTAAAGCTGTGATTAATGCCACAGAGCTGACAATAAGTCCGAAAGGTGCCACACAAAAATTATAGCTCCTATCGTCAAAAATAAAACCTCTGTATTTTCAAGTTTCTAGCATTACATTTGTCTATAAATATGAAAATTTTAAAGTAACCCTTGTAAAGTATTTGACACCATTAAATTCTTGTAATTGCTCATCGAGGGTTTCCGGATTCGTGCGCACAGGTCCAATTATTTCTTTTATCCAATTGTTTCAATTGTTTTACATTGCGGTTGGTTACTGCTAGCAATGGACTACAGCAATGTGATTTTATATATATATATATATATATATATATATATATATATATATATATATATATATATAAAATCATATATATATATATATATATATATATATATATATATATAGTTCAATTACGTTCCATTCTAGCATTGGCTTCATCTCATTCCTCACTGCTGCTTGCTTTGAGCAGGGGATCATACGTGTGTTGTGGAAAAACATTGTGGGACCGAACTTCTATAGTGTAAATAACATTTGGTTTCCTTGTAAATACCTGTAAACAGTGTGGCAGTAAATCAAATAACTTACCTTGTTTTTTCTTTGTAGTTGCTGTAGATTCCATTCATTTATCACCATCCTTTAAGTCTACTATCTCCACTTTTGGTATGGGGTGATTAACGTTATAGCTGTCATTGCCTAAGAATTGTACATGGTAGCTCTGGTGGTATTTCCTTTGCTTTAACTTTCATCTGCTCTGAATTACTTCAGTCTTTTTGTCACTGTGCGTCAGGAAACATTTTCATACGGAGAAGTCGGTTGCTGCATCTTTCTCTCTCAGAAAATCTACATCTGCACTAAGTGATCAAAAGTATTCAGACACCTGGCTGAAAATGACTTACAAGTTAGTGACACCCTCCATCGGTAAAGCTGGAATTCATTATGGCGTTAGCCAACTCTTAGCCTTGATAACAGCTTCCGCTCTCGCAGGCATACGTTCAATCAGGTACCTGATGGTTTCTTCGGGAATGACAGCCCGTTCTTGACGGAGTGCTGCACTCAGGAGAGGTATCGATGTTGGTCGCTGAGTCCTGTCACGAAGTCGGCGTTCTAAACCATCCCCAAGGCATTCTGTAGGGTTCAGATGAGGACACTGTGCTGGCTAGCCCATTACATGCATTTTACTGTCGTGGAACCACTTCGCTATAGGCAGTGCATTATGAACAGGTGCTCGAACGTGTTGAAAGATGCAGTCGCCATTTCCGAGTTGATCTTCAACAGTTGAAAACAAGAAGGTGCTTAAAACATTAGTGTAGGCTTGTGCTGTGATAGTGCCCCGCAAAGCAACAAGGGGTACAGGCCCCTCCCATGAAAAACACTACCACACCATAACACCACGGCCTCCGAATTTTAATTATGGCTCTACACACGCTGCCAGATGACGTCCTCGGTCGTTCGCCCTACCTACACCCTGACATCGGATCGCCACATTATGTACCATAATTCGTCACTCCACACAAAGCTTTAAGACTGTTCAATCGTCCAATGTTTACGCTCCTTACACCAAGTGAGCGTCGTCCGGCATTTACCGATGTGATGTGTGGATTGTGAGCAGTCGCTCGTCCCTGAAATCCAAGTTTTCTCACCTCCCGCCTAACTGTCGTAGTACGTGCAGTGGATCCTGATGCAGTTTCTAATTCCTGTGTGATGGTTTGGAGAGATGACTGCCTATTACACATTACGACCCTCTTCAACTGTCTCTGTCAGTCAACAGATGAGGTGGCCTGTACGCATTTGTGCTGTACGTGTCCTTTCACGTTTCCATTTCACTATCACATCGGAAACAGTGTACCTAGGGTTGTTTAGGAGTCTGGAAATCTCGCATACAGATGTGTGACATAAATGACACCTAATCACCTGACCACGTTCGAAGTCCGTGATTTTCGCGGAGCGACCCATTCTGCTCTCTGACGATGTCTAATGACTACTGACAAGGGAACCTTCCCATCGCATCCCCCTCAGGTTTAGTTATAAGTTGGCACAGTGGATAGGCCTTGAGAAACAGAACACAAATCAATCGAGAAAACAGGAAGAAGTTGTGTGGAACTATGCAAAAAATAAGCAAAATATGCAAACTGAACAATCTATGCTTAGCATAGACAACGTCAGGGAAACTGTGCGCTCAGTCGTGCGGTGGTCCCGTGGTTAGCGTGAGCAGCTGCGGAGTGAGAGGTCCTTGTTTCAAATCTTCCCTCGAGTGAAAAGTTTAATTTTTTATTTTCAGACAATTATTATCTGTCTGTCCGATGAGAGGTTTCCGGCGAATGAAATATTTTGTGAAATATTCTATGGTTTTGCGAAGCTGCACAGGTACACAGAGTAGTATTGTTTACGTGATCAGTGTCAATTATCAAAGTTCAGGTACGTGTGCCTCTCCAATGGGAACCGAAAACAAATTGGTCGCAAGGTCATAGGTCAACCGATTCCTCCACGGGAAAACACGTCTGACATATTCTATACGACACTGGTGACGGCATGTGCGTCACATGACAGGAATATGTTGTCGACCCACCTAACTTGTACACGATATGCAGTACCTGGCAGTACTTGGCAGCACAATGCACCTAATATGAAAAACGTATTTTGTTGTCTGGGTTGTCCGGAGACTTTTGATCGCATTGTGTATCAAGCAGCCGGCCGGTGTGGCTGAGCGGTTCTAGGCACTTCAGTCTGGAACTGGGCGACTACTATGGTCGCAGGTTCGAATCCTGCCTCGGGCATGGATGTGTGTGATGTCCTTAGGTTAGTTAGGTTTAAGTAATTCTAAGTTCTAGGGGACTGATGACCTCAGATGTTAAGTCCCATAGTGCTCAGAGCCATTTGAACCATTTGTATCAAGCAATCACTCGGTAAATGATCACTTAGTAGGAGCGGCATTGCTTTATTTTATTTCTCAGCTTAACTGCCACAAAAACCTGCATTCTGCCAACTGTGCTCACGATTCGGCATTTCTGGACAGTAAACTGTGGAATGGGGCGTAGTTCCCTCATTCTCATGTAGAAATTGTATGATACACCACGTAATTCTGCCCCAATATATGTGACAACTGTGGTTTGTATATCATCCATAATACCTTTCGCCGTGGCGTGTACGACTTCAGTCTGTGGCACATGACATTTCGTATTTTCTTTAGTTAACTCTCAGTAAGAATACAGCATATATCTGGTTACTGTTTTGTTTTTCTCGTTGTTTTAACTAACTAGTGACAAGTTTTTACCACCTTATGATGCCTAGTCATCATCAGGGGGTAACATGAGAAACGATTTAATTGACGGACCGACGTTTTAAAAAATGTTCAAAAGTGTGTGAAATGTTATGGGACTTAACTGCTAAGGTCATCAGTCCCTAAGCTTACATACTACTTAAACTAAATTACCCTAAGGACAAACAGTCACGCCCATGCCCAAGGGAGGACTCCAACCTCCCCCCGGACCAGCCGCACAGTCCATGACTGCAGCGCCTTACACCGCTCGGCTAATCCCGCGCGGCACCGACGTTTCATAGTTGAGGTTTATTCGCCAACTGTATTACGTCGAATGAGGATGCAGTGTCCTCCAGTCACCTTAGACCACATGACGTATTTGTTATTTTACGGACCATTCTGGTTGTTACCGTTAATATTATTATTCTTATTATAATAGGCAAGCGAGATTCCAGAACGATTATTACTGTTGTTTGGTGGGTGCCACTGCCATTGTCCGTTCCCGTACTTATTATTATTGCTGTTATTATGGTAGTTACCGTTTCCATTATCGTTCGTGATCCCGTTCTAGTTGTTTCGTCTGTTATGATTACTATCGTATCCTGGATGGGTTTGGTTACCGTCCTTTATTTTGTTATTAGACGAATTCGGCTCATAGTCCTGATGAGTCGGATTCGCATTTGGCAGCTAATTAGCCCGCACTACACACTTAACGTAGGTCTCGCAGTACGAATTAGCTTGGCTGTGCTGTCGCACCTGTTGTTATTTGGTGAGCCACGTCTTCGTGGATTAAATTCATTGCAATTGACTGGAACTTACAGTCGTGGGTGCAACCGTAGGGGAGGAATGTGTTACACCTTCCTGTATTTGTTTTGGTTCTTTTTGGAAATCAGACAATTCTGGAGATAAAGTTTGGTGCCAAACGGGCAGATCTTTAGCAAAAGTTAGTTTATGTTGTTAACATTCATGTATCTGTGCAGATTCTGAAATGTCATTGCTTACAAAGCATACATTCATCGACGTGCTTAACTTTCTTATCAGTCCGTTCAAAATAATTAGTGCTATAGCTATCCATGTAATTATCTAATTGTAACTCTAAATTATTTGCCTGTTCAGAAGTGAAATGTTCTACTTTAGTTTGAAGTAGATGCACATTTTCAGTGAGTGTAGGTTTTTCTCCAGCGAGCTTATCGACGTTCGCCGACAATGTCTGCCAAACATCAGATATTTTTGTTACATTTTTAGCTAAGCTTTCTCGCTGTTGCTTCAAATTCCTATTCTCTTGGGATATTTGCCCTACACTTTGAGAAATCTTACTAAACTTTGACTGTAAATCAGTCTATGCAAGCATTGAAATTCGCGTTGTACCATTTTTCGGTGATTCATCGAAATTTGAGATCATTTCGTTTGATATCACCGAACCAATTTAATTTTTAAACATGACCATTTCATCTACAGTGGGCATATGAAATGAGATGAATTAAAGAAATAGAACACAGCAGTGGTTATAGCCCCACACTAATTGACAATATACTAAGCAAACAGAAGAGACAGAGGGTAACAGCAGTCCTTTATCCACCTCAGACGGCACAAAATCACATTGATAAGAAATGACTCCCCATGTATATGTGTGTAGGACTTCACAGGTTCTTGGCAGGAAACAAAAATCCAGGAAATATACTCCAGCTTTTTACACTAGGAACAGTGTAGCCCAACTTTTGTTCAACAGCGAAAATAAGATTCCACCTTTACAATAAAGTGGAATTTATAGAATTTCCAGCAAACTCTCTGATGAACTATATGTTGTTCAATAGGGTAGGATTATAACTTCTGGACTAGCTGAGCATGAAAGGAGCTGAAGACTGAAAAAGAAAGAATCCACCTTTGATGAACATGCTCTGAATGGATGTAATTAACGTGACGTGGAGTTTGATGTTCTTCATAAAGGATCTAAAAGCAGAAAACTAACATTACTTGAAATTCTGGTCATTAGTATACACCAATCAGTGAATGACTGGTCCTTAATGAGTATACACCGCTACACTACTCACAACTATTAAAGTATCAATAGCCAGTTATTATTTCTTTTACCATTAGCGAACAGATTGTTATAACTCTTCTACACCCACACCAATAGACTTCTTTCTTCCCCTAACTTGACTTACACATTCATACGTTTTTAATATTTGAATGTATTGGAATATGAGATTTATCTGTAGAGAGTCTCTTTAGGTATTACTCTTGTGCTTTCAATCCACGTAGTCATAAAATTGTCACATGTCTTTGTATAGCAACATTTGTACCTTTATGAATTCTCGCCGAAGTTGTGTGGACTATCTGTTTTGTATGAAGTTATCTAATGATGGCCTAAGAAGCTGAAAGCCGGTTCATAACGGACTATTAAATATTTACTACTGTGGAATATTACTATTGATTGTTCAAGTTATTAATATATCTATGTTCCTCCAAGAGCCGAAGTAATATTCCATAAACATTGAAAATTAATAACAGTCACACCAATGACGGATCTGGGCCATGTCAAAATGTTGCTTCTCTCCACAATAAAAGCTGAAAAATCGAACTAGTAGTACAATGATTGTTGACAGAAATATGTGTAACGTTATTGTGCTAAAATATTCGAGCACATTATCAATGAAAGTTTGCTTAATGTATTAGGAACTATTCAGAGTTACTGACAACGATGCTTACATGACAATACCAGGATGGTGAAAGACAACAGCCTACTGCTAGGCATCTTCTAGCTGCCCTCGAAGTAAAAATTTAAGGCTCTGTACAGGTGCAATAGACATTTCCATATCGACTTGTTGATACTCAAACGATATATCAATTATATCTTCCATGGCACAAGCACATAGAAAATTTTACACACGAAAGAAACAATTTACATTATATGTGCACCTGGAACACGAGGTAGCACTGAAAAGGAGTGTTAACTCAATAAGCCATATGTGGGGTCACTCTTTGCTGTGATTGGACTTTGAAGTGTCTTGTATATTTCAGATATGAGTCTCGAGGCTGTTCTTAAGCATGATCGGGAATTACGCAAATCAGCCGGACGAGAGGTAGGGACAAGTTATCAGAGAAGTTTCCTTGTCAAGATGGCAGATACACTAATTCATGACGACATACATACTTATGAGGTCCGGAGGACATAGCAACTTTGTGTTTTTAGTATTCTGTTCGTAGGCAGTAGAGCTGACTGAAGAAGTACATGTCAGTAATAGTAAGTGAATAATGATGACATGGAAACAATAAGGATAGAACCTACTGTTGAAATAAATAAATTAAGAATCAGAAAGCTTAGAGATCTGGAAAGGTGATGTTGTGAGTCGCATTTACGAACACAGATTTATGAGCCTAGGATTATTGAAATCATTCTGATTATAAAATATTTTGGGTTATTTTGTCGTAACTACCATATGTTACGTGTTTTGCGTTGTGTGTTTCAGAGAAAGTAACTTGTCACTTACATCAGCTAATTTGCATATGCAAACAAAGCTACATTGAACATAGCCAGGGTTACGAGGAGGATCTGCAGTTGAGGAAGGTGGCACGGCCTCACTCGCCGCACAAACAGTAATTAGCCTTACAGTGGGCCAATTAGTCTCATAATTCTGCACGTTCAATGTATTTTTGAGGAATCTGCGAAGTATCAACAGAAACCTCTGAGTAAATACATTTGCATGGGGTGAACGTTAAAAGCATGACTGTTAATATACATCCCATGTACCTCACAAACTTCCATCATAGAAATAAGATATAAATCATTAATGCCCACTGCTCTGTTCGGAACTTAAAATCAAGTTGGAAACTGAAAGATAAATGTATTATGGGTTATCAACTCCAACTGGCCGAAAACAAACATTTTGTGTTTCAGATGGTGAAACCATCATCCAAATTTTAATTTGTGTTAACATGAGTTTATTAACTTCAGGTTTTCAAAGAACGAACAGTTATTCAAAAGTTGAAGTACCACTCAATTTTCAATTAATGTTAGGTAAACATTAACTCTTTGAGCAGTAACTCATGTGAAATTTCATGGTTATTTCGTAAAAATTATTGCTTGTATGTGTAATAAGCAACTATGCAACCCTGTCCGAAGACAAATACATGACACAGTACGCAAAGCATGAATGACACGAAGCTTCAGGTGACTGCATAGTTAGCGGTAGGGGGAGACTACCTTGCCCCACTTACTGCTGAAGGCACGCTACAATGGCTATTTTGGGTGTTCTTCGGCATCAGGTGCAGCGGCTATCAAGAACACTTGCCTTCGAAGGTCATGCCATGCCGAAGGTCCACAGCTGGCCACACAGAGCGATACCTCACTTCGCAGGTGAGTCCAATAGGGACTGCGCCCGCCGAAGTTATTCAGCAGTCGACTACACGCATTACAGTAACGACTTATCACAGGCTTCCGATCCCTTCGGGACCATCTAAACTGACAACTGGCAAAAGTGTCAAGAGGAATATCAACGAGTAACAAATATTGTGTATAACAACCACCTAGAGCTTATACATTATACATGAGAGAACACATAATACGATCTACAAGTAACAGGAGAGTGATTCCATCCATTTAACAGACATTACAAATTTCGTTTCATTTGCTTGGTGCAAGGATGAACACTGCTAGGTAACTCACCGAAGAATGAGTTTTTAGTGGATTAATAAAATTTTTATTACATGTAAGGTATGGACATGAATAGTTTAATATTCGGCCATTGAACTAAACCACATATGTGTGGCAGAAGAACCACTAGAAATCGTAACTGAAGTTCGCAAATTGTAACCCCCCCACCCATGTGAATATTTGTGAACATTAACTCTTCTGAAAATCTGACATGTCTTAGGCCGAATTTTCAGTCAGGGCTAGCGATCTGTTAAACACTGTTTTCATTTAGAAATGTTGAAGTATATCTGTGTGTTTTCATATGATATATCTTCAAAAAATGGTCATATGGCTCTGATCACTATGCGACTTAACTGCTGAGGTCATCAGTCCCCTAGAACTTAGTACTACTTAAACCTAACTAACCTAAGGACATTACACACATCCATGCCCGAGGCAGGATTCGAACCTGCAACCGTAGCAGTCGCGCGGTTGCAGACTGTAGCGCCTAGAACCGCTCGGTCACTCCGACCGGCGATATATTTTCAGTGGCCATATATAAACTTCTTGTAAGTGTATTTGTGTCCTTCTATTACTACACTTTCACAAACAGGAGTGTAGGCTCATTATAACAGATATTGTAAACAGTGGGTTCTTCTGGAACCATCTACTTACAAGTGGCGACACCTTGGTGTGCACTATCAGCAGTGATATAAGATGTATATTACGCAACCTTTAGATATTTGTCTTGTGTGTTTGTTACATGTGCAAATCGTTGTACTCTATGTTGGATGTGTTGAACTATGCCTTGCGTAGTTCAAATGTTACGTCAACTTCAATATTTTACAAACTTGTACTGAAATTTTCTGGTGCAGTGAAACAAATGATGCGTTTACAATTCATGTTGAATTTTTAGTTAATATATGCTCAGATGATGGTTTGTCAATATATTTAAGTACTTTTTATATTCAGTATTTTAATGATGAGTAATATTGAAATGCGTAATATTGGAAAGGCTGAATAATTTGTAATTAAGGTGTAGGAAGAGCTAATCTAATATGAGACTTTACAAGTGACTTAGAGTACGACTGACAGTTGATATGCCGGCCGCTGTGGCCGAGCGGTTCTAGGCGCTTCAGTCTGGAACAGCGTGACCGCTACGGTTGCAGGTTCGAATCCTGCCTTGGGCATGGATATGTGTGATGTCCTTAGGTTAGTTAGGTTTAAGTAGTTCTAAGTCTAGGGGACTCATGACCTCAGAGGTTAAGTCCCATAGTGCTCAGAGCCATTTGACAGATGATTAATAAGCCGTCCATGTGTGACTGAGAATGCCAAGTCAAAGCAAATTTCGCTGATTGTCGTAAAAGTTAGTGGTTGGTATGAGTGGAATGTTGGGAGGTGGTGCTCCGTTGTTAACCTGTAATCCGAATAAAATTTTATCCTGACATGAGCAATTGAGTAATTGTTTGGAGGATTATGGTTAAGTGTGAGTGTTATTTTAGAATGAAATTGCGGACTCAAAGAGCGTGCCACGAAGGACATCAATCCTATTCCCACAAATAAATAAGTAAAAAAAAATGAATAAATAAAATAAAGTTAACTAGAACCTTTGATGCATTTGTGCTATGGCCAACTCTCAGCACAATATACATCTACGTAAATACTCATCAAGCCACCGTACGGTGCCTGGTGGAGGGTAGCCTGCACAACTTCTGGACATTTCCTTCCTTGTTTCACTCGCAAATAGAGCGAGAGTAAAACTACTGGCTATATATCTTCGTATGAGGCCTAATTTCTCGAATTTTATCTTCTGATCCATATGTGCGGTGTATGTTGTCGGTAGCACAATTGTTCAGCTGTCAGCTTCAAATTCTGGTTCTCTAACTTCTCTCAATAGTGTTTCCCGAAAAGAACGTCGTATTCTCTCACTGGATTCCCATTCGAGTTCCCGCAGCATTTCGTAACACGTGTTGTTTGAACCTCCTGGTAAAAAATCTAGCAGCCCGACTCTGTATTGTTTCGATGTCATCTTCCAATCAGACTTGCTACCGATTGCAAAGACTCAAGAACAGGCCGCACCAGGGTCCTGTATGCGACATCCTTCACAGGTGAACCGCTCTTTTTAAAATTCTCCCAATAAACTGCACTCGACCATTCACCTTCCCTACCACAGTTCTCACACGCTCGTTCCATTTCTTACCGCTTTGCAGGGTTACTCTCAGATATTTAAACGGCTTGACTTTTGTCAAGCAGGACACTAGTAACACTGTAACCGAACATTACCGGTTTGTCAGTTTTATGACGAACGGAGTGTTGGTATTAAACGTTGATTTTTCCCAAACTGTCATAACATAATTTATAGCCATCTTTCCTATACTAAATTTCCAAGTTAGATACAAATTACTTCTGATGCGTCGAAACGCGCGTGTAAATGAAACACACAACAGAGGTTGCAAATTCAGTAAGTACTTCAAAATTTCGGTGGATGATACACGTAGGGCTTCTCTGGAACTTGGGCTTCCTGGCAGACTGTGGGAATGTGAGGGACACAGGCATCCAACAACTAGTAAATCCTAAAATTGTTTATGTCTGATGGTTCGGGGTCCTTAGGTATTATGGAAGCTTGACCATTGCCACAGACACTGTCTCATCCGCAGATGTAAGCCACACAGAGCCCGGAAGGCGACTTTCACCAGGCTGTAAACTTCCATGGTGAGAGGTCGGGGAAAGGATGCTTTCGGAAAGGATGCGAACCTGCAAGGAGGTGGGAAACATGACGCTCTCAGGGCGAAAAGAACCAGTTGGAAGCAATAAAAGGTCACCAACAGTTGTTTCATTTTTTAATGCAGGTCCGGGTTTGTTCACTTTGTGGATGCATTATATCAAAGCTTAGAGAAATCGAATACATACAAATTGTTGATGGTCTTATGGTGGGAGCTTCCATAACCAAGGTAGCCAAAGTGTTTGGTGTTTCAAGAGGCACCTCATCGAACATTTATACGGCATACAGGAAAAACTAGAAAACATTATACGCCAAGTCACAATGGGGACGAAACTGTGTGTTGAGTTATTCTGACAGTGGGTCACTGAAGGTAAACACGACGAAAAATAAGAGGACGACAGCTTTCAGATGTCAGCACTAAAACAAAAAGGGGGCGCCATAAGCAGGGAATTCCAAAACAAGTCATCGGAGTTGCAAATGCGTGTAACTTGATAACTGGTCGCCAAAGCCATAAAACTTGTACATGGAGCAGCGGAAGAAAGTCATTTCGTCAGATGAGTCTTGTTTCACACTGTTTCCAACCTCCGGCTGGGCTTATGCTCCAGGAGTGAAACATTATGGGGACTCGGTGGTCATCCGGGCGACAGTGAGGTGTTATTCTATAGGTCAGTAACCGTGCAATGTCGCATTATTGACAATGTTTATGTGATCGATTGGTTTATCAGGTCAATTCCATGGTAAAATGCTTGTTCCTCAACGATGATGCAGTGTTTGTAGACAACAGAGCCCCTGTCCACACCGCTCGCGTCGTGGAGGACTTGTTTTATCAGCAAGAGGATGAAATTTTAACTCTTCCCTGCCCTCCGCAACCCCCCTCGTCTTAATATATTTGAGATTATTTTGTCTAGATTGGACAGAAAAGTGCGTGGTAACAATCTGTCTCTACCATCGTTACCTGAAAGTGCCATTATTTGATGAGAAGAGTATTACAAGGTTCCCTCTTCCTGGAGCCCATGCCCTCTTTTGCCACCAGGAAAGACAGTGAGTGCTTTCCTGTCATTCCGTGTCTGCACCTTTCAGCAACGCCCGTGCTATACGTAAGAATTCCGATACCCACTTGCCAACACCGCTCAGGTCTCGGCTATCTACCGACTGATTCTTTCGCTACCAACTTTATCTGAAGCCGACAGCGGCAACTTAGGCCTGCCGCACTCCATCCAAACAAGTACAAGGCCTGTCGTCGAAGCCAGACTCGTCCGACTTTTAGCACAGTGGGCTCCCTCAGAGAGTGACGTTGCCATTTTCTCCTGTGTCTCGATCCACTGTCCACCGGGCCCACACGGCTCCGCCACCAGATTCGGCCATCGGCCATGCTAGGTCACGCTGTGGATTGACCACTGATGATGCACCACAGGATTTCTGGCTGCTCTGCAATGGCCACCACCCGTTCATCACGAGAGTTGTTCAGAATGGAACCACTGACAGACTTCCTTCACCTGCCGCAGCTTCAGCACACCCTGGAGTGGATACAGATGCGCTCAAACGCTGCTGGCGCACTCTCTCATCTAGAGCTGCACTCCACCGAAAGTGCATCTCAGTAGTTTTGCTACAGTTCACAAATGACGTAGGAAATAGTAGGATTACTGGTAGTATTGGTAGCACTGGTGTGGAAACAAACATAAATGAATGTTTGAGTGAAAATAAGACCCTACGACTCCGGTTTGTTTTTTATCTGTTTTCTACATACACACATCAAAATTTTTTTGCATCCCCTCGGTTCCGAGAGTTCCGGAACCTGTACAGAAAATAGGGATAGAGATCAACATAAACATCATTTCCGACCCTTTTATCGCTCATGAAAACCACACACTGCATGAGTACCACCAAATAACGAGACCTTCAGAGGTGGCAGTCCAGATTGCTGTACGCACTGGTACTTCTAATACCCAACAACACGTCCTCTTGCATTGATGCATGCTTCTATCTGTCGTGGCATACTATCCACTAGTTCATCAAGGCACTGTTGGTCCAGATTGACCCACTCCACAACGGCGATTCGGCGAAGATCTCTCAGAGTGGTTGGAGGCTCACGTCGTTTATAAACAGCCCTTTTCAATCGATCCCAGGCATGTTCGATAGAGTTCATATTTGGAGAACATGCTGGCCACTCTAGTCGAGCGATGTCGTTATCCTGAAAGAAGTCATTCACAAGATGTGCACGATGGGGGCGCGAATTGTCGTCCATGAAGACGAATGTCTCACCATTATGCTGCCGATATGGTTGTACTATCGGTCGCAGGATGGCATTCACGCATCGTACAGCCGTTACAGAGCCTTCCATGACCACCAGCGGCGTACGTCGGCCCCACATATTGCCACCCCAAAACAGCAGGGAACCTCCACCTTGCTGCACTCGCTGACCGGGTAGCATCCAAACACGTCTCCGACGATTGTGTGGTTGAAGGCATATGCGACACTCATCGGTGAAGAGAACTTGATGCCAATCCTGAGCGGCCCATTCGGCATGTTGTTGGGCTCTTCTGTACCGGAGTGCATGGTGTCGTGGTTGCAAAGGTGGACCTCGCCATGGACGACGAGGGTGAAGTTGCGCATCAAGCAGCTTATTGCGCAAAGTATTGAGTCGTAACACGACGTCCGGTGGCTGCACAAAAAGCATTATTCAACATGGTGGCGTTGTTGTCAGGGTTCCTCTGAGCCATAATCCGTAGGTAGCGATCATCAACCGCAGCAGTAGCCCTCGGAGGGCCTGAGTGAGGAATGTCATCGACCGTTCTTGTCTCTCTGTATCTCCTCGATGTCTGAAGAACTTCGATCTGGTTCACTACGAGGCGCCTGAATACTTCCCTTGTTGAAAGCCCGCCGGCCGGAGTGGCCGAAGGGTTAAAGGCGCTACAGTCTGGAACCGCACGACCGCTACGGTCGCAGGTTCGAATCCTGCCTCGGGCATGGATGTGTGTGATGTTTTTAGGTTAGTTAGGTTTAAGTAGTTCTATGTTCTAGGGGACTTATGACCACAGCAGTTGAGTCCCATAGTGCTCAGAGCCATTTGAACCATTTTTGTTGAAAGCCCATCCTGGCACAAAGTAACAATGAGGACGCGAAGATGGCTATTGACCGTCTAGGCATGGTTGAACTACAGACAACACGAGCCGTGTATCTCCTTCCTGGTGGAATGACTGGAACTGATCGACTGTCTGACCCGCTCTGTCTAATAGGCGTTGCTCATGCATGGTTTTTTACATGTTTGGGCGGGTTCAGTGACATCTCTGAACAGTCAAAAAGACTGTGTCTGTGATACAATATCCACAGTCATCGTCTATCTTCAGTAATTCTGGGATCGGGGGTGATGTAAAACTTTTTTGTTATGTGTAGTTCCAATCGTGTCTCATTCAGTGTTAGCACAGTGTGTGTTTTATATACTTTACAGAATATAAATTACATTTGATAAGCGACAAAAGTTAGTTGATCACGTAACTTCTGCCTTATTTATGAAACCAAAGGAATTACTTCCGATGCAAGTAGAGATTAAATGCAGAAACATAAGAGACATCTACGAAGTGATTGTTTTTATTTCGCATTCAATGGAACGTCCTTCATTACGATCATTAGCCAGACTTTCCTCTTGTTACTCATGTATGCCAAAGTTCTTTACGGAAAGCAGAAACATGTTTTATATACCTCCACGAAGGATTGAAGGTATAACTGAAACATCCCGGTTTTATAGCGCTTTATGATAAATCTACATTGCTTTATCATATAATTTTTCTAACTACATCACTCACTCATTAAAAAGCAAAAATTCTCTAATAAAACCTGAACTAAACATTCACAGTTTCAATTTGCTGTAAATGCTGTACATTTTTAAGTAACAGACAAGAGAATAACTAGGTAGAACAAAATATTTTCGTAGGTTAGGCAGCCCATTGTACATATTGACACTCAGTTTCTAGATAGTGGCCCACCTCTCATTTCTAAGGGTATCTAGTAAGACACTGCTCGGATACGTACAGAAAGCGTTCGATATGAGAGAAAGCCCGATATATGTGCAACACACCTAACGTGCAGACAACGGTGTTACGATCACATTTGCCAAAGGATGCTCACCAACTATTAGCACCACTGTGGTTGGCTGGTCAGGGCAGAGAGAACGACATGCTGCTAACTTCAAATTCACGAAACTAAGTCCCTTCGTATGGAAGTGAAGTTGTCGCTGTCCACATAACGCCGGCGACTGGGAGGTGACCTGGCATCCTTGCAAGTGTGGGTGACCAGCATTAGGCGTCGCGGAGACGCGATATCTCAGAGACTCGGGCCTATTCTTCTCGCGAGTGACATGACAACAGCGCTGGCCGAGGGCCATGTGTAGCCGTCACAGAAGGGAATTCCTGCTGGCACTCGCGGAGGATATTCCGCCGCCACCGCGCGTCCGACACCTCCATTGTGTGGCAGGCAGGCCGACGCGGCGCTGTGAAGCGGGCACCATTGTTTTCGGATTTCTGGCGAGCGGAGCTTTCCGGTTCAGCGCTGACAGCCAGCAGATAATTGGCGCAGATAGTTAGCAGCCGCCGAGCCAAATCCTACGGGCCCTGCTTCTGTATCACCGTTGAGACCCATCCTCATTTGCATCTATGTACGTATCCCGCAAACCAATGCCCAGTGCGTGGCGAAGAATAGATCTAATAAGTACCAATGTTATGGAGTGTTACCGAGTATTTCCCTGTTAGCTGAGTAACTGGGATTCCATGGGTATGCATTTATTCCAGACTTCGAGAAATCCATCTCCTCATTCCCCCCTCTGCCTGTCCATCTCCTCCTGCTCATCTTTCTGTTTATCTCTGCCTCTCTCGGGACATCTCCTCTTCCCCTATCTCTCTCCCCATTTCCCCTATTTCCTTCTCTTTCCTTTATCTGTCCAATTCCTGCGCTTCCTTTCCTTTGCCCCTTTCTTCTTCCTCTACCCCTGTCCACCAATTCTTCTCTCATCTCTCTGTCCATCTTGTTATTTTCCTTTTCTCTGTCCATTTCCTCCTTCCCCTCACTCTTTAAGTCTCCTCCTCTTTCTTTTATGTCCATTGCTCTCTCCCCCTGTCTCTGTGCATGGCTTTCTGTGTTCATCTACTCCTTCCTCCTCTCTGAACGTTAATTTCCTACTCTCACCATCTCTCTCCACATAATCACCCCCACACTGGTAGGTGCCTGCTGGTTCATAAATCCATAGTACTTCGCTCCCCGTAATAAGTAATACGTCTACCAACTTCGGTTAAATCGACACACTGGTTTAGGAGGAGCTTTCTCGCAGGGTTTTGCCCGCATAAGCACGTGTCACTTGTATTTCACATATATTTAACAAGTTTTAAACGTACTGTACCCATGTATCATGAGTAACTTTAGCAAATTTTTCTGTGCAGTTTCGTTTTCAGGCAGCTCAGTGTTACGGCTGCGTCCCTCCAGAACTACGTGTTGTACAGCGACATTATTTTGCAGCTGCTTCCATCGGTAAATGTGGAATTCTGTCTGCGAAATGTGAGTCAGTAGTAAAGTAATAATGAATTAAAACGTAGTGCATGAACTGGCAGCTTGTCACGCATGTCAGGGTTTATCAGGTCCTGACTCCTGAACGGCATACCGCACAATGGTATGCGTTAGGAAGTACATTCGCTGGTATCTGGGAATACTTTCTGCAAAATGTGTTGCAAATAGACATGGCAGTAGAGAAGTTAGTAGGTTGTAAGGTCCTCCCCGATGTGTCAGTTTTACTGCATTAACCGCAGAAGAGTAGTAAGCGATAAACTTTCTCCCTTGTATTTTTTCCTGGGAGGGGGGCAGGTGGGGTGGTACGGGCAGGAGGCGGTGGGTCAGCAAGAAGTAGTCTCGTAAAGGTTTGAAATTATGTATGAAGTTGGTTACAAGTCACTTAGTACTTTCACTCTGAGATTTCGGTTCAATATAATCTAAGTACTTATGCGTTAGGAGCTCCGCCACTCCCATTCCCTACCCTTTGAAAGGTAGGTGCTTCCTACCCCCATAGTGGTTCTATCCATACGGTCCCGTCTCGAAGTCATCATTCATTAATTTTACGAAGAATGATAGGCAGTCCCAAGAGAGAAGGCGGCGCAACGTTAAATAAATTCTGTGAAGGAAACGTTAAGTCTACTGTGTAAAAACTGTAGAGGGGCACTATATATATATATATATATATATATATATATATATATATATATATATATATATATATATTGTTAACTTGGCTTTGTAGCAGGAGTAATCGATCTAGCAACTGCGCCAGACACTCGTTGTCTTATATAAGCGTTGCCGCCTGGAACGCAGTTTTCTTCCTGTTTACATATCTCTGTATTTCTTTGACTCTAAAGAAACTGATATTGTCCTGCGTATTCAAATACAGAGATATGAAAACAGGAATAAAACTGCGTTCCAGTCGGCAATGCCTATATAAGACAACAAGTGTCTGGCGCAGTTGTTAGATCGGTTACTCCAGCTACAATGACAAGTAATCGAGATTTGAGTGAGTCTGAACGTGATGTTATAGTCGGTGCACGAGTGATGGGAGACAGCATCTCCGGGGAATCGGTGAAGTCAGGATTTTTCCGTACGACAGTTCGCTTGTGTAGCCTGAATATCAGGAATCCGATGAAACATGAAATCTTCGACATCGCTGTTGCTGGAAAAAGATCCTGCAAGAACGCTATGAACGACGAGTGAAGAGAATCATTCAACGTGACAGAAGTGCAACCCTTCCGCATATTGTTGTAGATTTCAATGCTGGGCCATCAACAAGTTCGACCCATTCAACGAAACACCATCGATATGGCCTTAAGAGCCGAAGGTCCACTCGTGTACCCTTGATGACTGCGACGACACAAGGCTTTACGCCTCGCCTGGGCCCATCAACACCTACATTGGACTGTTGATGACTGGAAACATGTTGCCTGGTCTGACGAGTCTCGTTTCAAACTGCATTGAGGGCATGGACGTGTACGGGTATGGAGACAATCTCATGAAACCATGGACCCTGCATGTCAGCAGAGAACTGTTGAAGCTGGTGGAGGCTCTGTAATCATGTGGGGCGTGTGCAGTTGGAGTGACATGGGACCCCTGACACGTCCAGATACGGCTCTGACAGGTGATACGAACGAATGCATTCTGTCTGATCACCTGCATCCGTTCATGTCCTTTGCTCATTCCGACGGACTGAGGCAATTCCACCAGGAAAATGATATACCCCACACGTTCAGAATTGGTACGGAGTGGCTCCAGGAACACTTTCCTGAGTTTAAACACTTCCGCTGGTCACCAAACTCGCCAGACATGAACAGTATTGAGCATATCTGGAATGCCTTCAGAAGAGATCTCCATCCCCTTGTACTCTTACGGATTCATGGACAGCCTTGCAGGATTCACCAGTCAGCTCTCTCCAGCGCTACCTCAGACGTTAGTCGAGTCCATGTCACGCAGTGTTGCGGCACTTCTGCGCGCTCGCGGTGGCCCTAAACGATATCAGGCAGGTGTACCAGTTGCTTTGGCTCTTCAGTGTGTATATATGGGTTTGTAGATAGCAGTTTCTGCGAAAAGAAAACCGTCTCTGCATAAATTCCAAAAGTTTTGTCGCACGAAACTGCTCTTTGAAGATAGCAAGGAAAGTCCGAGAAAGAGATGTTGCATCTATGGTATTTGGTTCTAAAAGTTGCCTGTCCGTAAATGAGACTTTATTTATTTATTATTTTGCATACTACACTGTGAACAAATATTGAAAGCCGTCCGTGTTCGACTCTTATTGTCAAACAATAGTGCAGACAAAGTTTCATTGTTGTGAATACATAGTTTCGACTCGTTTTCATTTCTTCTCTATGACTTCAATAGGAAAACAATTAACAATAAGTAGTGACAAAGCAGAATTTCGATATTAATTAAGAAGCGTAAATATACTCCTCCTTTTCCCACGTACTAAATTTTGGACGAAAAAGGTCCCCTTTCTACTGCTGAAATACCGTCAAAAATGAATCCTATAGCAATGATCAGGAATCTTCGAAAGAATGAGATGGGCAATCAGCCCCGAATCTACAAAATTTTCCAACCGGTGAAACAACTTGACAGAGATAGGACGTCATTAATGTAGAAAAAAACTGACTTTTCAAAAATATGTCTATTTTGGAGCGCACATCTTTCTGAAGAATTTGATGTATATATATTCGAGGAAATGTAAGACGTGTTACTTGTGCCAAAGTGCAGTGTATTTCGCTCTGTGGAATTCAAGCACATGTGGTTCGTAATGGAAGCCATCTAACCTATATTCAGGACAGTGGAAAATATAAGATCCTCTGGTGCACGTTATTTGATCGTAAGTCTGCCAAAGTACAGTGTATTGCTATCTGTGAAATTCAGACACGAATATTTTGTAGTGGAAGCCATCAAACCTACATTCAGAACAGGGGAAATTGTAATGTCCAATGGCGCCTCTCCTGTTCCCAGTCGGCCGGTTTGACGTCCTACCCCCTCATAAAAACTCACAATTAATAGTCGGTGAGATTGTGACAGGGAGAAAACGAACTCTTCAGAAAATTTGCACTCTTTATTTCCTATTAGCTAATAACTTTCTCATATGTGTGACGTAAAATTAAATATAGGAGCCATAAAACCAGTAAATACAAAAGACAAGCAATACAGTACGGCACATTTCTTCAGTCATTAGGTCCCAACATTTTTCTTTCTCTAATCTTGATACAGCTTAACATGGCGTGCTTTCCTTTCTTCGAAAGAATATGTTACCTCATAAAATTCGTCAAACGTTTTTCTACATGAAAAACCAGAGTATCATTGTCTAATACTGAAAAAGATGTTAATACGTATAGTACCCAAGACTGGTGTGGTTTCTCGATCTGATTACGCTTATTTTGTCACTGTTCGCTAGCTAAAACGAAATGGGCATTTCTAATATTGCAGCATTTGTAACCCACGCTAAATAAGTGTGACTGTTTTGGCACAAACGGTCTGTTATGTGCCTCATTTACATAAATAACAGTACAGAATGCAATTCATGAAGTACTAATATCAAATGCCTATTAGTCTTACTACAAGCAAAAAGTTTTATGTTAGGAAATAATTTCACATTTCAATCGTATGCTCCAGTTTCTCAAGCGTGAGATCATAAAGTGGTACTATGAAATTTTTATATGGATCTGGAATCGCCCTGTTCTTCCATATAATTTGGTTGATGTCCCAGTTTCTTCTCCTTCCTTGTTCTAACAATCAATCTTGTCATTACTATTTCTGTACCTATTCCTGCCATTGATAACACTTACTCTCCAGTTAACTTCACTCTTCCTGCCAGAATCACCGGCTCAGTTACCACGCCTTTATTCTCCGGTTAGGCGTCATTACGTGTCCGTACAACGCGTTTCCTTGGCCATTTCAGGAACATAACACAAGCGGCTGCTAACCGGGGACTGTACAACTGGTCCATAGTAGTGTGGCGATATGGCAAAAATTTTCTGTCAAATTTCCATTTTCTGGGATACACCGAGAAGATAATATGTCATCTTTTTTACCTATTATTGCTGTTATTCGAGTATTTCCGCTTTGGTTGCCTGATTATAACGATTTCTCTAATTATAAGAACGCTGATTTTTCGCATACCCATCAAATACATAAGCAAACAGGGACTGGCACTCACTTGTTTGGGTTTACTCGGCTCAGCTCGTACAGCATCGTCCCCTTTTGTCTGCGGAGTAGTTTTTTATTTCTAGATGCGACCGGGATTCCGTAATAGAGGCATTACATACACCTTGCACACATTCAAAAATCAACTTGTGATTCCTACTTAGAATGTGTTCAAAAAATGGTTCGAATGTCTCCAAGCACTATGGGACTTAACATCTGAGGTCATCAGTCCCCTGGACATAGAACTACCTAAACCTAACTAACCTAGGGACATCACACACTTCTATGCCCGAGGCAGTATTCGAACCTGCAACCGTAGTAGCAGCGAGGATCCGGACTGGAGCGCCTAGAACCGCTCAATCACAGCGGCCGGCTAGAATGTGTTCAAAAATGTTCAAAAACCAACAGGGATGCGTTTCAAAATCATATGAAAAATCGATAGAACAACGTGCGTTGGATGCTAGGTGCTTTGTGAAACGAGTTTTTTTCCTTTGCCAACCGGGCCAGATATCCCTGTTAACCCCCCACCCCCCCACCCCATACCCGCACTTGTGCGTAATAGTAACATGTTAGCGCCTCCATCTCTAACCCGAGAAAATGACCGTGGACGCTTTTGATGCTAATAAATAGAAATCGTGTGTCACCTGCAAGAATTTCAATGCGATACGCAAGTGACTTACGCGTCAATTTCGTTGTTCTTATAGTTCAGCAGCTTTTCAGTTGTTATCACAAGGCCAAGAGCACCACCTCCTTTTAGACCTCTCCATCAGAAAAGTGTTTGAAGTTGTCGGCGCGAATGAGACCAAGGATATTACTGTTTACAGGAAAAACCACAAACCACTATAAAAATCGATGAATTTGGTGCTGTCGTGGTGAGTAGTATATCTACGCCACTCTGGAGCACTTTGCAGTTAAATGCGGTAGGGAAGTATGTGATACCACTGTCGTCCCGATCCGCTATTGGGATCCACAGATGTTGAAAACTACAAAGGATAATTGGGGTCGCCTAAATGCTAGAGACAATTGCGTCAGTTACCTCGACTGCAGGACATTGTCAAAATGGTAGGGAAATCGAAACTTGTTAAAGATAGTGGATGGTGGGAATGAAAGGTCACCGGTTGTGGGAAGTTTAGAACTTAAAGATGGCGATATCAGGAAATTATTTTAGCATCAGTTAATAATGAAATATATAATGACAGCGCTTAAAGATTCAAGGTGACAGTGGTGGGAAATTTTTTGACCATGCATGAAAGCAAAACAACCAGTCACAGAACACTGTTTTTACAAGACATTGAAATGAAACAAAGATGATGATGGTACGATTTCTTAACATCCATGATGGATGAAATAGGTAATTACAGCGCTAAAAAATACATGTGGGTTTGAGAAATCTTTTACAACATGTTTCATATATGTTTTGAGAAAGTGCGCCATGTTTAAAAGTATTCCCAGCTCTCACTGCCATATATATATATATATATATATATATATATATATATATATACAGGGTGTTTCAAAAATGACCGGTATATTTGAAACGGCAATAAAAAAGTTACAATTTTCAACAACAGATGGCGCTGCAAGTGATGTGAAAGATACAGAAGACAACGCAGTCTGTGGGTGCATCATTCTGTACGTCGTCTTTCTGCTGTAAGCGAGTGCTGTTCACAACGTGCAAGTGTGCTGTAGACAACATGGTTTATTCCTTAGAACAGAGGATTTTTCTGGTGTTGGAATTCCACCGCCTAGAACACAGTGTTGTTGCAACAAGACGAAGTTTTCAACGGAGGTTTAATGTAACCAAAGGACCGAAAAGGGATACAATAAAGGATGTGTTTGAAAAATTTCAACGGCCTGGGAACGTGACGGATGAACGTGCTGGAAAGGTAGGGCGACCGTGTACGGCAACCACAGAGGGCAACGCGCAGCTAGTGCAGCAGGTGATCCAACAGCGGCCTCGGGTTTCCGTTCGCCGTGTTGCAGCTGCGGTCCAAATGACGCCAACGTCCACGTATCGTCTCATGCGCCAGAGTTTACACCTCTATCCATACAAAATTCAAACGCGGCAACACCTAAGCTCCGCTACCATTGCTGCACGAGAGACATTCGCTAACGATATAGTGCACAGGATTGATGACGGCGATATGCATGTGGGCAGCATTTGGTTTACTGACAAAGCTTATTTTTACCTCGACGGCTTCGTCAATAAACAGAACTGGCGCATACGTGGAACAGAAAAGCCCCATGTTGCAGTCCCATCGTCCCTGCATCCTCAAAAAGTACTGGTCTGGGCCGCCATTTCTTCCAAAGGAATCATTGGCCCATTTTTCAGATCCGAAACGATTACTGCATCACGCTGTCTGGACATTCTTCGTGAATTTGTGGTGGTACAAACTGCCTTAGACGACACTGCGAACACCTCGTGGTTTATGCAAGATGGTGCCCGGCCACATCACACGGCCGACGTCTTTAATTTCCTGAATGAATATTTCGATGATCGTGTGATTGCTTTGGGCTATCCGAAACATACAGGAGGCGGCGTGGATTGGCCTCCCTATTCGCCAGACATGAACCCCTGTGACTTCTTTCTGTGGGGACACTTGAAAGACCAGGTGTACCGCCAGAATCCAGAAACAATTGAACAGCTGAAGCAGTACATCTCATCTGCATGTGAAGCCATTCCGCCAGACACGTTGTCAAAGGTTTCGGGTAATTTCATTCAGAGACTACGCCATATTATTGCTACGCATGGTGGATATGTGGAAAATATCGTACTATAGAGTTTCCCAGACCGCAGCGCCATCTGTTGTTGAAAATTGTAACTACTGTAATTTCGAAACCTTGTCTGCCTGAGAATGTACTGTTGTCCCAAGCATATTGCAACAAACGGTGTATTTCTATCGCTGCTCGTTTAGTTTTTATTGCCGTTTCAAATATACCGGTCATTTTTGAAACACCCTATATATATATATATATATATATATATATATATATATATATATATATATATATATATATATATATAGGCAAATATTCTGCACATAAATTTACCAATAAAAATGGTACAAGGCTCGTCGAACTATGTAAGCAGAATAACTGAAGATAATGTCAACATCTCTAAGAAAATGTCCAAGAAAACAAAAGACATGGAGATCTCCTATACAACAAATTGGCGAGTTTCAAATAGATCATGTGGCGATTTCATACCCAGTACAAAAAGAAATTTACGACGTCCAAGTACGCAGAGGAGCAAACATTGATTCAGACCATTACCTAACTAGAATTAAAATCAAGTTTACAGCACGAAGAAGTCATCAGAAGAAAACAGAAATACAGAAATATGACACCAAGAAGATTAAAGAATCTAAAGTAAAAGAAGAATGGGAGAAGGAAAAGGCAAACACATGGAAAGAATTTCATTCTAAAATCACGCGAATAGCTAAGGAAACTATTCCCTTGAAAAAGATATTCAAACACCCTTGGTGGGATTCAGACTGTGAAAATGCATTGGAAAGGAGAAAAAAGGCATTTCAAGAATATAACAGTAAAAAATCACAAGAAAGTCCATATTTATTTAACGAGGTTAGAAAACAGGTTTCAAAATCTATTAGGCAAGCAAAAAGAAAGTACACAAAGGGACAACTGGATGCCATAGAAGAAAATTTCCAAAACTATAATACAAGAGACTTCTACAGAACTTTCGCAGATAAAATACGAGGATATATCCCTCAAAATTTATGTTTCAGAAAATCAGATGGTAAATTAGCCCTAACAAACCAGGAAAACTGTCAAGTATTGGCTCAATATTTTTGTAACCTACTAAATTGCCCAGAACCTAGTTTAAGGTTTCCCAAAGAAATCTGTGCCAACGCTCAACCGGATTCATTACCACCAACACAGGAAGAAATCAAATGTCACATTAAAAACTTAAAAAATAACAGAACATCTGGCGAAGATGGCATTGTTGCAGAGCTATTAAAAAACCTAGGACCAAAGACGTTGCAAGAGCTCACGAAAATAATAACAAAAATATGGGAAACAGAAAAATTACCAGAGGATTGGAAATGTGCCCTTATTCACCCGTTACATAAAAAAGGAGACAGAACAAATGTCAATAACTACAGGGGAATCTCACTTTTACAAGTCACCTACAAAATTCTCTCAACATGCCTGCTGAAAAGAACACAAGAGCAGCTGGAACGCCAAATTGGTGATTATCAAGCAGGCTTCAGCCCCGGTCGCTCATGCATAGAACAAATATTTAATTTAAAGACAATATTAAAACACAAAGCAATTAGAAATGCCCCCATATTTGTACATTTGTAGATTTTAAGAAAGCCTATGACTCAATTGACCGGCAATCTTTGTTTAACATTTTAGAGGAACTTGGACTTGACTCCAAAGCACTAAGGCTTATCAAAGAATCACTGACAGACACTGTATCTAAAGTTAAATTCAGGGGAGAAATCTCTGAACCTTTTCTCATAAAAACTGGAGTACGTCAAGGTGAAGGGCTATCTCCACTTCTGTTTAATATAGTCCTGGATAAAGTCATTAAGGAATGGGAAAAAGAATTAAAAAATCAATCCTACTGGAAACCAATCCATCTTGGTAGAACCAAAGACAACGTGGAGACATCTTGTTTAGCATTCGCGGACGATTTGGCCATACTTGCAGATGATGAAGAAATCGCCACCAAACAAATAGAGATCCTTAAGGAATGCGCGGATAAAGTAGGTTTACAAATTTCGTTTCAAAAGACAGAATTTTTCTGTACGAAATTCCATATACACAGTTTGAACACAAAATATGGAAAAATAAATAGAGTAAAACATTTTAAATACCTAGGTGAAATTTTGGACCCAACCGGAGGAGAGAAAGTTGCACAGAAGATCAGACAACAGAAAATGAAGAGAGCATATGGTATGACACATGAAATATACAATAAAAAATGCATCTCCTCGAACACAAAAATCAGACACTACTGCGCAGTAATTAAGCCAGCAGCACTATATGCTAGTGAAACGCTCACACTCCACACAAAATGTGATTTAGAAAAAATACTAAAAGAAGAACGCAAAATTATGAGAAAGATTTTAGGTCCAAAATTAACAGAAGAAGGATACCGGATACAATCAAGAAGAACCACAGACACTATGTTATACCTGGCAACAGACATAAGAAGGCGAAGATTAAAATTTTATGCACATGTCACTAGACTTCCCCCCACACGACTCACCAACAGAATTCTCACTTACATAGAAAAAGTCAAATCAACAACACCATGGATTAGCCAAGTAAAATTAGATTTACAAAAAGCAAATATTGAACTTAAAGATGTCAAAGATAGAAAAACTTTTAGAAATAAGATGGAAAAGTGGATTGTATTGTCGGAGAAGGAAGCACTAAAGAGACCAGGAACAAAATGGACAGAAGAAAGAAAAAGAAAACATGGAGAACGAATGAAAGAAGTATGGAAGAAACGACGTCAGAAAGCTTTGCGTGATCCTTCTGGGTCCATTCGCGATAAGTAAGTATATATATATATATATATATATATATATATATATATATATATATACTCGCGATTTTTGTAATTTTGCGACATGCCGAAATGCGTGTAATTTTTCTACAGTATTTCTGATCCACGTTGAAAATTACTGCGTAGTTCATCTAAAATATTTTCGTAAGGGCAAACAAGAGTATTAAGCGCTAAAAATTATCCGAATGCTATGAACCTTTGAGCGCCATATTCAACCAAAAAATAAATAAAGGGTGCCACTTGCAGTATTTCAAAGGTGTTGTTGCTGTTGTGGTCTTCAGTCCTGAGACTGTTTTGATGCAGCTCTCCATGCAACCCTGTCCCATGCAAGCTTCTTCATCTCCCAGTACCTACTGCAACCTACATCCTTCTGAATCTGCTTAGTGTATTCATGTCTTGGTCTCACTCTGCGATTTTTACCGTCCACGCTGCCCTCCAATGCTAAATTTGTGATCCCTTGATGCCTCAGAACATGTACAAACCGGTCCCTTCTGTTTGTCAAGTTGTGCCACAAACTCCTCTTCTCCCCAATTCTATTCAATACTTCATCATTAGTTATGTGATCTATCCATCTAATCTTGAGAATTCTTCTGTAGCACCACATTTCGAAAGCTTCTATTCTATTGTCCAAACTAGTTATCGTCCATGTTTCACTTCCATACATGGCTACACTTTATACAAATACTTTCAGAAACGACTTCCTGACACTTATATGTGTACTCGATGTTAAAAAATTTCTCTTCTTCAGAAACTCTTTCCTTGCCATTGCCAGTCTAGATTTTATATCTTCTCTACTTCGAACATCATCAGTTATTTTGCTCCCCAAATAGCAAAACTCCTTTACAACTTTAAGCGTCTCATTTCGTAATCTAATTCCTTCAGCATCACCCGACTTAATTCGACTACATTCCATTATTCTCGTTTTACTTTTGTTGATGTTCATCTTATAACATCCTTTCAAGACACTGTCCATTCCGCTCAAGTGCTCTTCCAAGTCCTTTGCTCTCTCTGATAGAATTACAATGTCATACGCGAACCTCAAAGTTTTATTTTTTCTCCATGGATTTTAATACCTACTGCGTATTTTCTTTTGTTTCCTATGCTGCTTGCTCAATATAGAGATTGAATAACATCGGTGAGAATCTACAACCCTGTCTCACTCCCTTCCCAACCACTGCTTCTCTTTCATGCCCCTCGACTCTTATTACTGCCATCTGGTTTCTGTACAAATTGTAAATAGCCTTTCGCTACCTGTATTTTACCCCTGTCACATTTAGACTTTGAAAGAGAGTATTCCAGTCAACACTGTCAAAAGCTTTCTCTAAGTCTCCAAATGCTAGAAACGTAGGTTTACCTTTCCTTAATCTTTCTTCTAAAATAAGTCGTAAGGTCAGTATTGCCTTACGTGTTCCAAAGTATTCTATAGAATGAAAAAAGTATGCAAAAACTCCTAATATTTTGCGCCGTAGTCAAAAATTCTTATTTAAAAAATACGTAAAGTAGCCCTTATATACCTACAATGAACACTTTAACAGATGGCGTAAGGCGCAAGAAAGCCCCATCTTTATTATTCTGTAGTGCTTGTCAAGTTTTTCTAGTTCACCCGTCCCATTTTCAATCCATTCTCCATTTACCCATTTACCTTGAAACCTTTTCCCTGTCTGCCGGCCGAGGTGGCCAAGCGGTTAAAGGCGCTACAGTCTGGAACCGCGCGACCGCTACGGTCGCAGGTTCGAATCCTGCTTCGGGCATGGATGTGTGTGATGTCCTTAGGTTAGTTAGGTTTAAATAGTTCTAAGTTCTAGGGGACTGATGACCTTAGAAGTTAAGTCCCATAGTGCTCAGAGCTATTTGAACCATTTGAACCTTTTCCCTGGTTACTGTTTACTCATTTGTGATTGCAGTAGGCCTGTGTTGATAACTGAAATTATTCACCGAACATGTACATATTCGAGCTATTATTAGCTTATGCCCTCTACCTTGCATGATGGCTACGCTCTAGAGCCTGAAATCGTGCTTCAATAACAGAGAACTTTGTTTATTCTGAAAACTGAGTATAACTCTCTCGAAGGATTGGGAACAAAATCGAGGTATCAAAATTCAGTGAATAGTTACATATGTTCTTTGACACTTTTGTGGTGAGTTACTGTTCACGAATTTTGTATGCTGATTCCAGACCAAGCGCTAGTCGAACCTGCGTTACAACAGTTCATCTTTTTTGCGAAAACGTTTCATATACCTTATTTCTACAAGGAAAGTACAAGACATTCCTTTTCCTAAACGTTGTCAGTCAAAACACACACTCTTTCATATTGTCAGCTTTTGATGCTGTTACGTCGGAAACGAATGCATTAATACAGAACTGAAAACTGTATTCAGCAAGAATTTGTAGTCACCCTTAATATGTTCATTTCCATAGTAATCTTATTCCTGAAAAATGCGTAAAATTACGAGTATGTAACGAGTAGAAGAAGACGAGGTTTTAACCTGAGAATAATATTGTCTACTTCGGTAACTGTAGTCGAGTAGTGCACTTTAATCAGAAGCAGTGCCCATCTCGGTTTTGCGATGTGTCGTCCTTATCATATTAAGGCTATCCGAGAGTCAAATAGATTGGATGTCGGCAGGAAAAGACTTGTCGAAGCAAGCAAAGCGCTCAATCAGTGAGTTCAGCGTTGCCTATGCCTTATGACACTTCATAATGATCATGGAGCTACTAGGTCCTAAATATATTTATTTTGAGACCCCGTTGCGACTTTCACCACCAATGGTAAATAACCTGAATTTCGTCGTACATGCAAGAGCTGCTTCACAGATTATTTGGACACAAAGTTTTGAATACGTGGCGATAATTCAGAGCATGTTGTTACTCATGTTGTAAAGCACTGCGTAAAATTCCAAGTTACATCTTTTGTGGAAAGTTTTCCTTGAATGTTACACGGAATGCAAAATTCCGAACGTTCAGATACTTTTGATCATCCGATAAAGTACTTTGAAATACAGAAAGTTACATACTTTGCATAAATTTTTGATTGAATGAGCCACAGAAGGAAAATATCTGAGGCCTCAGGTACTTCTAAGCACGCTGTAGAATGCTTTGGATTGCTGCATGTTACATCGTTTACATAATTTTGTGGAATCGAATGCTCTTCAAGAGGGCACATAATCTAGGTGAATAATTAAAATACTGTGTGTTGTTTATTGGAGCTTTTCAGCTACTTTTTCCTGTACTTTCCATGTGTGAATTATTGGCCATCACTTCTGAAACATCCTGTATAAGTGGCTTAATACGTGATCCAAGGTGTAATGAGGAGCGCTGCTGGCGCAGAAAGAAGCCGAAGTCAAACTTAATAAAGTCTGTTGTTACTGATAATTTACGTTCGGAGGACGCCAGGTGTCTGTGTGATAACTTGAAGGCACGTTGGCTCTTGAATATCGGAATATATCAATATTCAAATATCCCATTCAGATGTCGAACTGTCTAGAAGATTTCATATTAGCACGTGGACGTCTTCCCCTTTTCGTACGTGCATTATCAATGACAACTGACTTTATTATATCCCACTTCCGTTGGTGGGAGTGTCAGTAGTGCTCCTCATTGCACCATGGAACACGCACCAAGCCATTTAGGCAACGTGTGGCATTATACCTTAAATATACCTTAGGATGTACCTGCATGGTGCGAAACCAGTAGTACCAGTCTCGGAGCGACTCCAATAAAACTTGCGAATTGCACTATCAATCAGCTTTAGCGGCATTTGAACACCTCAATATATTATACTCGTAGCTTGTCTGAGCGTTCCTTTCAGTAAATATTAGAATGTAAGAATATAATTTCTCTCGTCGTGAACCAACAGAGCCGCGACGGCCTGTTCATCAGCGTACAGTTATGTGAATTCATCACATTCAGTAATACACTAGTGACACGTAGTCGTGCAGTGGCAAACTCTCTATAAAGTAGAAAACAGTATTTACCGACAAAGCGTGGAGGAGTGACTTAACGCAATTCACTTCCACAATCTGCAATGCCGTGGGGACCCACATCTCTCCTCTACAGCCTCAGTGACTGATCTCTTGTGTTACGCTGGACCACAGAACGAACACCTGTGGCACCTCGCTTCTAACAAGAGTTAGTCAGTTAACTAGCCACATACTCTCCTCAAAAATATCCAAGAAATAAGAAAAAAATAATACAATATTGGAAAATGCTATATGACTATCAAAATGGTTCAAATGGCTCTGAGCACTATGGGACTCAACATCTGAGGTCATTAGTCCCCTAGAACAGTACTTAAACCTAACTAACCTAAGAACATCACACACATCCATGCCCGAGGCAGGAATCGAACCTGCGACTGTAGCAGTCGCGCGGTTCCAGGCTGAAGCGCCTAGAACCGCTCGCCCACCACGGACGGCCTGTGTGACTATCACATTACATTACTACAATCTTAGCTTCTTGCCTCTGCATTCGATGTTTGTTGTCATGACTCTTTGACAAGGACTCTAACTTTTGAAAATATTCTGAAATTGACCGCACTAGCATTTTAAACTCGTATCTCCTTTACAAATGCATACCATGACCCCACCCTATTACAGCCAATTTAAATCCCCCATTTGCCTTCACTAGTATTGAGTTTAGATCGTCATGACATTTGATATCGCTTCTTATCATCAACCCCGAAATATTTGTGGAATGCTCACAATGTTCACTACTAATCCCATGGTCAAATACCATCGGTTACTTTCTCATATGTGACATGAGGGTTGCCATTCGTTTTGTCCAAGTCTTTCATGACACCATGGTCATCGAATAATCTTACAGTGCTGCTGATATTATCTGACAAAGTGTTATACACTCTGAGAACTTCTGAGGTCCTTATATGTTTCCTTGGGTCACATCAGATGTTACTTTCGTTTCTGTGGTACATTCGCCATCCGACAGGTACTTTAAGTCAAGTATTTCTGGGGCCCGTCCCTGATGAGGGAAAACGTTAAGGGCATCTCCTTAATACTGTGTTAGTCCGTCTTTAGATCGCAGTACAGAACTGATTCTGTGAAGCATGGATCCGACAAGTGGTTCACATGTTCTGCAGGTATATGACAGCAGTTTCATAGCCATTCTGCTGGTGTGCGATAGCCTACGAGAAGTGTTCCATCGGTTTCATATCTGGCGAATTTTCTGGCAACGGCATCAATATAAGTTCACTACAGTGTTCCTTAAACCCCACTTGCACGATTCCCGCTGTGTCACATCGACTGGTATCCTGCTGGAAAATGGAAGCATGAAAAAAAAACAACATGAAGGAATGCTTGTGGTCCTCAACAAAATTCACATAGTATATAATAGTCATGGTGCTTTCGATTACCACGACAGGACACACGAAAGCTCATATTTATGGCTACCATTTCATAATACATACCCTACAAGACTGTACTGGTGACGCAGTGCTTGTTTCAGATGGCTGACGGGGTGTTCGGACGCGATTATCTACATGGTGTAACAACAAACGTGATTCATCTGATCAGGCGACACTTTTCTGTTTCACACTTTCCTATTGATCTGCGATCCCTTTTCGGTGATCTGGTGCCCACTGCAATTGTCGTTGACGATAGCGTCGAGTCAACTTGAAAACACATAGTGGCCGTCTGATGCGAAATCTCATGCTCAGTAATTTACGCTGAGCAATATGATCCGAAATTCTTGTGCCAGCATTGGGGTTGTTGTCTGTCGTCATATATGCCGCCTTTCCTGTTTTCCATAGAGGCTCACGATAGTAGCACGCGAACAGTCGTCGCTTTTGTCTCAAGGCGCTCAGTATGAGTTCCCGAGGGAGGCATAACAATCTCCTTTTGTCACAGTCGCTTATGTTAGTCGATTTCACCATTTCGTTTCCAGTTGATGTGCTTGTAACGCCACCAGGTGGCATTCACGCTCGTCATATGTAGTCGCCATATTGTGTCCACTATTTTTATATGGTATCTCCCTGCAAATGGCATAACCTTTCTTGTGCGGGAACTGACTAATGAGAAGATGCATTTACGTGGGCCACAGGAACTGCATATTGCTAAAATGATATCGGGACAGTATGGGCAGTAATAATTCCGTTCTCTCGATTTCGAGCCACATGTTTAGAATCAAAGCCGTTGGAAGTGGGTGTGGCTATGGTGCAGTTGTATTACACAAGGAAAAAAATAGGGGAAAAAACAGAAAACGAGTAATCGGGATGTTTGGATGGATTCTTCTTTCAGTAAGAGTACTGCTCCGGAAATTTTACTTCATGAAGTGATGCTGGAATCTTACCTTTCCCAGAATTTCAGTAGAATGTGGAAACGCTGTTTCGTATACATTGTAACACATTTTTGACTAAAATAATGTAAGACAGCGAGAAAGCTCTAAAGAAGCATAATATTATCAGCCGTAGGCTAGAAGCTGCAAATGTGACGACATGTGGGCCAGAGTAACAGACGCACAAGTCAATTTTGAGATAAGGCCAGCAGTGCTCAGACCAAAAGTGCACCACACAGCAGTAATGACTACAGCAGATGGATCAATATCACAACAGCAGACCAAGTCTCCTGTTACCGGTGGCGTGACTGGGGACCAGCGCTGGCCGGTGTAGTCGAGCGGTTCTAGGCGTTTCGGTCTGGAACCGCGCCACCGCTACGGTCGCAGGTTCGAATCCTGCCTCGGGGTCAACCGGAGTGGCCGAACGGTTCTAGGTGCTACAGTCTGGAACTACGCGACCGCTACGGTCGCAGAATCGAATCCTGCCTCGGACATGGATGTGTGTGATGTTCTTAGGTTAGTTAGGTTTAAGGAGTTCTAAGTTCTAGGGGACTAATGACCTCAGAAGTTAAGTCCCATAGTGCTGAGCCATTTGAACCATTTGAACTAGGGACCAGGTCTTAGAAAAACAAATACACCTGTGAGAGATATGTCTGGACTTTGAGGACGAAGACAGTTCTCAATCCTTGAAGCCAGCAACACCACCACGATGCCGAGGGCCACGCCGGGCGGGGCCATCGCTACGAAGTTCCTCAGTAGACCTTGTGACGAGGCACCGCTAACCTCTGGAGCGGAGGTGCTGCAATGGCTGCATACAACCGATGGGTGTCGGAGGCCGCTGACTTCACGCTGTGGCTGCCGGCCAAACGCTGGCCTTTCTCCTCCATCGGAATGTGCCTATGCAGCATGGGGCGGCGGAAGTCACCGACCATACGTCAAAGGCGGTCAGGAACAACAAGTGCGGCGTATTTGCCTCTCTGAGCTGTGACACGTCACGTACTGGAATTAAATAACGGCACACTTTACTGTCAACAGTGTTTCCAGTGGGCTCACTGGCCTATCACCAGCACTCACTCACCCGACTGAGTGTAACTGCACTCTTGGGTATCAATGGTCCGAGAACTAACAGTTCGACCAGTATCGATATCAGAGACTGTATACCGGTTACATCCAGATTGGCGACTACCTACACGTGTTTGTTTGCTGGTGATTCAAATAGATGTTTGGTATTCGCCTCTGAAAGTATGTTTCTCATCTTTGGCTACTCCTTGAGACAATGCCTCAACATTTTCAGCACTGATAAGTTTAAAGAACTTCCAAATGTTTGTGTTGATACTTTATTGCAGTTTCGTATAACAGCAACAGAAATATGAATTTCAGAAATGCAACCCATCTATAACCAGTTTTATAGGATTTTGAATCTTTTTGTCAACAAGATACTAATAAATGGACATTCACTATGTATCGGCCGATGAACAAGGAAATACACATGATAAAGCTTAAAATAAGTTCAGGACCCTTAGAACGTACATGAATTACAATTATGCCTCACAGCAGCACAACAGAGTCTCTTAGGACGCCAGAAGCGACGACGCAATGCTTTTCGCGTCACCTTCTGCACGTATCTGAATAATTCGAAACTTTTTGTGAACTTTATAATGAGTGATTCCGTTCTCATATGTAGGAATCGCCCAACGTACCTTTCTCAGAGTGAAGTCTTTATATTAATAACATTCTACGTCGTGTAAGTTTCGTAGTAGAGGTTCTAAATCTACACTGATCAGCCAGAACATTATGACCACCGACCTGCTATCGATATAAACCCGAACAGGCGGCTGCAGCGTCACCTGGCAAGGAATGACTGCTAGTCGGACACATGCACGGTGCATGTAGTATCAGTGAGCGTGCTCTCCGTGTGTAGAATGAAGAAGGCGCGCGATCTATCTGAGATTGACCGAGGGCAGATTGTAATGGCGTGGAGGTTCGGCTCGAGCCAGACTTTAGTGCTGGGTAGAGTGCAAGTGTGCCTCAACACTCAGTGCACCGAACACATCCCACGATGGGCCTCCGAAACCGATGATCCACGCATGTGCCAATATTAACACCATGGCATCGGCACTACGACTTAGATAGGCACGTACCCATCGGCACTGAACGTTGGCGCTGTGCCAGAGCATTTCGGGGTCTTATAAATCCCGATATCTTCTTCAGCATGCCGATAGGAGGGTGCGAATCCGTCGTCCTCCAGCGAAAGAGCTCCTCGACACCAGTACTGTAGCACGGAGCTCCAATGGATCACGGCTTCAGTGGATCACGTGCAACGGACCATGACAGCCAAGGTGTATGAGACACTCGTTGTATAGCACGTACGCAGCTTCATGACGATCATGTTTCCCGACAGCAGTGGCATTTTTCATCAAGATAATGCATCCCGTCTCAACCCAGGAGTGTGATGCAGTGATTCGAGGAACGTAGTTGCGAGTTCCTATTGACGCGCTGTCCACCCCAACTCGCCAGATCTGAACACCATCGTACACGTCTGTGATGTGATTGAACCGGGCCTCAGAGCTCCTGGTCCCCCTCGCCAGCATTTAAGGGAATTTGTTGACATGTGTGCAGATGTGGTGCCAGCTCCTTCCAGCGACCTACAAAGGCCTCATTGCTTCCACATCACTACGTGTCACCGCTGTCATCAACGCCAAAGTGGGACACATCGGTTGTTAGGCACCTGTTCAGTGTCTGAAACTTGCTCTCCTCTAGTTTTTCCACATGACTGTTCCTGTTCCACAGAAACCAAATACCTCAAAATTTTATACCTGAAAGCTTTGAAAATAATATAAAACCATATTGTTTCACTTGACTTAGTACCGTAACACAGAAGGTGAAAGAAGAGGAAACAAGGCAGAAACACATTTTCAAATGAAGTGCTGTCCCAGCCATAAGGAACATTGTCCAGTCGGATAACACCGGTCACCCAGCAGCAGCACCCAGCAACAATCTGGAATACTGCAAGGCCATCTAAATATATGGCTATGTACTGCTGTCATATTGGAGTTATTAAACAGTGGTACTATTTAGGCCATACTTTGCAGTAAAGTATGGCCCATAGAAACGCACCTTAATAGTAAGATAAACAGTCTGGAGAACCGTGTTGTGGATTTCTTTGATTGGAATAGTTATAGTAATGACGCTGTACCCTTGGCGCCAGTCACCTGCCACAAGCTTAAAACGTCTCATGAGCACAGACCCCTACTTGCTTTTCGTTGGTCGCGGTATGATAGTTTAAATGGAACGTCACTGTCATTGAAAGACAGGTGTGCCAGTTAGTCATCCAACACGAGGCTGTAGCTGCGCCAACATAAAAGTTGGCACACTTCCGAAGTATTCGAACTCCCGTGCGCCTCTGCCACTAGAGCTGCAGGTTGCGCATTCGTCAGCGTGACTGTTGCACCTTCTGAACGATGCTGTATGCTGCGGAGTGACAACACAAGTTCTCTTCAACCCCCTAGTTGGAGACATGCAGCGACCTTCGGTGGAGTCCTCCCACCTGGAGCCCATGACTGTTTTTGCTACCGCATTACTGTCTATGGTGGAGCCTACCATCAGCTGATACAGTGTGCTAATGGTCTCCTGCTCAGAGTTCTGAACCCTACCATACCTCGTTGCATGTACAGATGTAGCTTATTTTTTTACCAGAAAGAGTCTCGTAAGAATCTGGGAAACCATTGGTGTGGCTGGCAGAAACCAAGTTGGCTGTCTTAAGTTCATGACTGCAGTGGTTCCAGACATGTTGACTGCTGTGTTTCGTCGGAGCTCAGATTTTGAAGCACATGGTAGTAAGTTTTATTAACTGTGTCCACAAATGCAGATGACTTTTTATGTAAAATGAAAATACTTTTTATCCTATTGAGGATTAATGTCATTCATGTCACATTAGTATCCGCCTATACCAAGCCCTTCCGTTCACTTATTTTGTACAAATGAAGTGGCCCAGTATGTCTTTTGCTCTACTTATGAAAATAATTAAACTCATTGATTATATTTGTGAGGTAACGGGCGAGTTGTGGTGACCTGAAAATATTCCGAGTTCGGACTTAAGGCGTGGGTCAGATACATCACATGATAACACTGACAGAACCACAGGCACATAGACACAGGCAACAGAGCATGCACAATGTCGGCACTAGTACAGTGTATATCCACCTTTCGCAGCAATGCAGGCTGCTATTCTCCCATGGAGACGATCGTAGAGATGCTGGATGTAGTCCTGTGGAACGGCTTGCCATGCCATTTCCACCTGGCGCCTCAGTTGGACCAGCGTTCGTGCTGGACGTGCAGACCGCGTGAGACGACGCTTCATCCAGTCCCAAACATGCTCTATGGGGGACAGATCCGGAGATCTTGCTGGTCAGGGTAGTTGACTTACACCTTCTAGAGCACGTTGGGTGGCACGGGATACATACGGATGTGCATTGTCCTGTTGGAACAGCAAGTTCACTTGCCGGTCTAGGAAAGGTAGAACGATGGGTTCGATGACGGTTTGGATGTACCGTGCACTATTCAGTGTCCCCTCGACGATCACTAGTGGTGTACGGCCAGTGTAGGAGATCGCTCCCCACACCATGATGCCGGGTGTTGGCCCTGTGTGCCTCGGTCGTATGCAGTCCTGATTGTGGCGCTCACCTGCACGGCGCCAAACACGCATACGACCATCATTGGCACCAAGGCAGAAGCGACTCTCATCGCTGAAGACGACACGTCTCCATTCGTCCCTCCATTCACGCCTGTCGCGACACCATTGGAGGCGGGCTGCACGATGTTGGGGCGTGAGCGGAAGACGGCCTAACGGTGTGCGGGACCGTAGCCCAGCTTCATGGAGACGGTTGCGAATGGTCCTCGCCGATACCCCAGGAGCAACAGTGTCCCTAATTTGCTGGGAAGTGGCGGTGCGGTCCCCTACGGCACTGCGTAGGATCCTACGGTCTTGGCGTGCATCCGTGCGTCGCTGCGGTCCGGTCCCAGGTCGACGGGCACGTGCACCTTCCGCCGACCACTGGCGACAACATCGATGTACTGTGGAGACCTCACGCCCCACGTGTTGAGCAATTCGGCGGTACGTCCACCCGGCCTCCCGCATGCCCACTATACGCCCTCGCTCAAAGTCCGTCAACTGCACATACGGTTCACGTCCACGCTGTCGCGGCATGCTACCAGTGTTAAAGACTGCGATGGAGCTCCGTATGCCACGGCAAACTGGCTGACACTGACGGCGGCGGTGCACAAATGCTGCGCAGCTAGCGCCATTCGACGGCCAACACCGCGGTTCCTGGTGTGTCCGCTGTGCCGTGCGTGTGATCATTGCTTGTACAGCCCTCTCGCAGTGTCCGGAGCAAGTATGGTGGGTCTGACACAACGGTGTCAATGTGTTCTTTTTTCCATTTCCAGGAGTGTATAACCCAGAAATAAGTATAGAGAACTTCACCAGTACAATCAGCTGCATGGCGGAGAAGCACTTAGTGACTCGAAAGGCGAAACTGATGATGTTTTGGTTTGTGGGGAGCTCAACTGCGCGGTTATCAGTGCCTGTACAAAATCACAATTTTTACACAGTCCATTTCCTTTACACAATCCAATCTAGTCACTTTTCCAAATGAAGATGACGATGGAATGAAATGATGAGGACAACACAACACCCAGTCCCCGGGAAGAGAAAAAGGCGAAACTGACAGAGACTCTTTAAGCTTGCGGCATGCAGATAGAAGCTGGCTTATTGATTCACCACCGACTAACATAAACCACCAGTCTCACAAAAATTATATTTTGATGGAACATGCATCACTTTTGCGACGTAGATGCGACTTTTCAAAATGCAGAAACTCACCCAAATTCGAAGACTTTTGTTGATTCGATATCCTGCCTGATTAATTGATGGTATTAACATGAAATTTTGTGGGGATATCATAATGTGTGTTAGGTTCCCAGTAAAACTAACAACTTTAGATTTCACCACGTGTGGAGTATCAATGTAGGTGGGGTTGCGTTGTAGTATAGGTTAGGAATGACATCCTATTCTAAGCCATTCGTCTCAGGCGCACGAAATTTCGAGGGAGCGTTCTACGGCGCGTAGCTATTACTGAGAAACGATTATTTAATATTCAACTGCGAGAACGTGCTGGAAAATATTATCTCCGAATTTTTTATGTGAATACCCTTAATGCTTTTTAAATAAAAATATTCACATTCTATATCTCTATTTTCTTATCTCCACAATTATTTCTCAACGTAGCCGGCCGAAGTGGCCGTGCGGTTAAAGGCGCTGCAGTCTGGAACCGCAAGACCGCTACGGTCGCAGGTTCGAATCCTGCCTCGGGCATGGATGTTTGTGATGTCCTTAGGTTAATTAGGTTTAACTAGTTCTAAGTTCTAGGGGACTAATGACCTCAGCAGTTGAGTCCCATAGTGCTCAGAGCCATTTGAACCATTTCTCAACGTAGTCACTCTGGCGACTGACACATTTCACCCAAAGAGAGACCACATTTTTGATACCGTTGATGTAAAATGTTTGCCTTTGTTTACAGACCCACAACTTCACATCTGCTTGCATCTTCGTCACTATCAAAAGATGAAAATTTGGTAGGACGAAGTCAGGTCTGTATAGAGTATGATCAACGACAGTTAAGCAAAGGCGTCAGAATGTAGCTGATGTATTAGCGCTCGTGCGTGATCCGGCATTGTCTTGCTGAAGGAGACGGTGATTCATGTCTGGGCGAACTTTTAAAATTCGTGCATTCATTTTTCGGAGTATCTCGCAGTACCTTGCGGAGTTTATAGTTGTATATTTAGGCATGAATTCCAAATGCGCAACAATGTCAATTTCCCTGAGCATTGTGAGCTTGACTTCGCCTGCTAGTGGCATGGACTTGAACTGTTTTAGCGTCGGTGATAGCTTGTGACATGTCAAACTCGTGAACCCATCTTTCATCACCTATCACAATGTGATCAAGGAACCAATCACCCTCACGCTCAGAACGTAAAGGAAATTTGAAAGTGATAGAGCACACTAATCAGTCGTCGTCTTCTTTCAGGTTTTATTCAGCGAATCTAGATTTCGGCTAGTGTCTAGTGATTGCAAATCTCCTATTTCATAATATCCATGCACGTCCTAGTACATTAGTCCCGTGTCACAGTTCTTCGCGTCTTGAACGAACTGTGACACAAGCCCGAACAATGGCGAACTGACGTACATGGAAATGCATTGATATTATGAAATAATGCATTGATAATGGCTAGACACGAGCAGAAACCCAGATTCGATTAATAAAACCCGAAAGGAAAGGACGACTGAGTGCTATGCTCCATCATTTTGAATGTCATACCACACCAGTCGTTGAGTGCATCCACATTCCTAATCGTGGACAGATGTCCAGTATCCTCTCTTTCACATAAGGAGTGAGCCTACGAGGATTCCACCGTAGACACAGGATTTTGTACTGCAGTTCTGTAACGGTGGCCTGTGTACGCAGTCGTGAGAGCTGTCTGTGTCTGTGTTATCCGACGATTTTCTCTGATAAATTCATCAATCCGATTGCGATGAAGCTTGTCCATTGCCGTACGCACTCGTCCGCTTTAATCTCTGTCATTAACGTTGAGGTTCGGCGACCGTTTCCATCATTATCAGCGCGGACAACTCAACATTGTATGTCACTGATGTCGATGCAACCATCACTGTATACAGCTTTCAGTCTTCTATGGATTTGAGAGATAAGTTTTCTGCGGTTAGAAATTCTGTTACGGCCCGATTTCTCTCAAGCACCGACAGACACCGAGGTAGGTGGCGCAGTGGTTAGCACACTGGACTCACATTCGGGAGGACGATGGTTCAACCCCGGGCCCGTCCATCCTGATTTAGGTATTCTGTGATTTCACTGAATCGCATTAGGCAAATGCCGGGTTGGTTCCTTTGAATGAACACAGCCCTTTTCCTTCGCCATCCTTCCCTAATGCGATGAGGCCGATGACCTCGCAGTTTGGTCTCCTCCCCCGAATCAACCCTAACCCAGCCGAGAGAGTTACATTGCACACCGCCATGCTACCCGCTGTCATTTGGAGCCCTCTAGCCGCAGTGGGTTGCCACTTCAATTAGCGAAGCTGCAAAGTTGACTTATTCATACGCATGACCTGTAAAACGTTTACCGATACTGAGAACCGATTAAAAATTGGAAGTATTAAATTTCGGCATGCTCTCGTACGAACATGGTGAAATAGAGTTGATAGTTTCGTTTGGAAATCGAAAGCTACTTATACTATTGGTCATAGGAATATAAAAAAATTGAGGGAACGTCCTTTAAGTATGGTAGTCGCTCACTAGGGAAGTGTTTTACAAAAATTAACTCTTCGGGGGTAAACCGGGGATGAGATGTATACTGAAAACACTGTTCCGCAGCTCGCACCGCATGGAAGACACTGTGTTGCACTGTGGCCTCAAAGACAAAAGTAATATATGCAGCATTGAAAGTATTTTGTGAGAATGGATGGATCTACAATAGTCCACTCTAAAACACTAAAAATGTTGTTCACAAAGAAGCACTGTCATAAGTGCCACATACAAGTGCTGTTTGATACTTAGGTGTCCCAGTAGAGTGGTGAAGAACATGAAAACCAGTGTGAACACACATACCGTTCCTTAAATTCCATTTCTTAAAGCTAGTAATTTATGTGACCGAACTACGATACTGCACAGTGTCAATTGTGGCTTTAGTATCCACGACAATGGACATCGATATAGAGGCTGATGAGCTGACGTGGGTTCTTGGGGCAGAGTAATGTGGTAAGTTGCCACGGATGACACGCTCAAAGTAGTGTTGGAGCAGAACCATTGATACAAGTATTTACTTGTCGGCGGTGGTAGGCCGGATCAGTCAGTTATTACGCTGAATTAAGCTACCTCGGATTTGCCCTTCACCTCGCCCAGCACTCTTGTTTCTTTGTTCTTATTTGTTTAGTCGCTCGCCCTGGTCGCATTTCTGTTTTCACTTCGAGCTTGCCTCTACGCGGTTGTCTGCTCCCCGGTACATTGACTCACACGTCGCGTTTGGAGGCTGAAGAATTATCTGCGCCAATTCTTCCTGCACTGCCTGGTACGGTAATATCCAGCTGATAAGGTTATATCATTATTGTCTAACAGTGCGAGCTTGTATGCATCGCGCAAAATTTGAAGCCATCCATTGAGTCTGTAAACACTCGGCGTTTAATCTTCACACCAGACACTCTATGTTGCTGCAATCGTTAGTGCTGGCTTATGACTTTTTGTGCTCGTAAGAATAACGCCCCATATGATAAAATCCGTTTGGCTGTAGTCAATTACTTTATCAGCATGTGATGTAACAGGATCCTTTACACCGTCCGAAGAACACAATTTTAAATCTGTCGAAACCCAGGTCGAGGGTTATAATAAACTTTTATTTTCAACTTGTTGGCTGATTTATTCCACCTTTATCGTTTTTATTGTGGCCTTAATTACGAAGATGGGAGGATACAGCTCTCAATCCTAGTCTATTCTATTCAGACCTTTTCAAGTCTATGTAACTGCTGCAACCAGCATTCTTTTGAACTTTTTTACTCAACTCAAGCACTGGTCCCTGTTGAGTCGTGATAAACGGCTCGTTTATTGAGCACAGCAAGCTGGATGCACAGGAGAGAGTTACAATACTTGAAGCCAAGTCCAGATGGGTTGTACGTGAGAATCCGGTCGGCGTAATGCACCTCTCACAGTCCAGTTCTGTCGGAATGGTCGTCGTAGGGGTAACAAGCAGATCACAGCGTTTGGTCAGTAAGCGAGAAACAAGACGCAAACGGTCCTACTGTAGGCGCGTTGGCAGCTTCATTGTGAGCCAGCAGATAGCCACTGGCGCCACGTGATCCTGCGTGGCGTGAGGCTTGCGTATTCCTGGCTTGTAGCGCAGCCCGCGGTGCAATTGAGGTGATTTACAGCCTGTTTGTGGTGGGACCACGCAAACTGATCACAAGTATACTGTGGTGTCACCGCCAGACACCACACTTGCTAGGTGGTAGCTTAAATCGGCCGCGGTCCATTTAGTACATGTCGGACCCACGTGTCGCCACTGTGTGATCGCAGACCGAGCGCCACCACAAGGCAGGTCTCGAGATACGATATAGCACTCGACCCCAGTTGTACGACGACATTGCTAGCGACTACACTGACGAAGCCTTTCTCTCATTTGCCGAGAGACAGTTAGAACAGCCTTCAGCTAAGTCCATGGCTACGACCTAGCAAGGCGCCATTAGCCTTACATAGTTTGATAGTTATCGTATGAAATGTCTCATCAAGAATGCTGTATTCACACAAGGAATAAAAGTTAAGTATTCGAGGAGCTGCATACTTTTCTTGCTACCATTCACTACTTATCCTGTTCCAGAATTCACGCCCGTCTGCGTTAGATAGCGTGCATTTCGGCCTCCTCTATCTATAAGGTGTTGGCACATTTGCCAACACATCATATACATCTCTGAATCTTTGGATATTGCGACTCATTCCAAAAGTTTTGTCCTCACACTTCCAGTCATTACCATGTTGACAAAACAGGTGTCCTATCAAGTTGGACAAGTTGTGCTGTAAATTTTAATTTTCCTGAATTAGATTCAGTACATCTTCATTAGTTAATCGATCCCGCATATCATCTACAAAATCATTCTGTAGAGCTACATTTTAAAACAATACTGTTCTTGTCCGACCTATTTATTGCCCATGTTTCACTTTTCTACAACGCTGCGCCCCAGGCAGATACTTTCAGGAAAGATTTTCTGTCTTTTAAAACACTGTTCTTTGCAAACAATTTTTTCTTTTCTAGAGGCGCTTTCCTTTCTGTAGCTAGACTCTCTCTACTTCAGTCAACTCAGATATTTTGCTCCCAAATCCCAAAACTTGTCTGCCGCTTTCAGCGTCTCATTTCCTTATCTAATTTCCTCGGCTACGGCTTATTTACTTTGATTACATTCCGGTAACCTTGTTTTACTCTTTTTAGCTTTCATTTCATAATCTCCTTTAACAGCATTATCCACTCCGTTCAGCTGATCTCCCAAGACTGACTGAATTAGAATTCTCTTTCCAATTTTCTCCTTGGTTCCCTTTACTAATTGTTCAACCTACAGATTCGATATCACCGGCGATAGGCTACACCGCTGTCTCACCACCTTCCCGACTACTGCGACCCTTTATGTCCTACGACACTTATAGATTGAAGACGGGTCGTGTACAAGTTGTAGGTAACATTTTGCACCTGTATTCTATCACTGTCGCCTTCAGTATTTGAAAGACTTCAGGCCGCTATGGCCGAGCGGTTCTAGGCCCTTCAGTCCGGAACAGTGCTGCTGCTGCGGTCGTAGGTTCGAATCCTGTCTCGGGAATGGATGCGTGTGATGTCCTTAGGTTAGTTAGGTTTAAGTAGTTCTAAGTCTAGGGGACTGATGACCTCAGATGTTAAGTCCCATAGTGCTTAGAGCCATTTCAACTATTTCAAAGACTGTATTAAAGTCAACATTGTCAAAAGCTTTCTGTAAATGTACAAAAGTTTCAAACGAAAACGAAGCATATATCTGGTATTTAAGCCATTCTTAACGATACGATGAATGGACAGAGCATTCCACTGCAACTATTAATAAAACCCTACAGTAAATACAAGTTTACGAAATAGATTACTTATTTTCAGTTATCGAATACATATTATGGAGAAGTTCTTATCCTATTCCCAGAATTTTTCTTTTCAGTTGTTTTGCATTTATGCTAACCTCACTAGTTTAAGCGTCATTTACACTACTGGTAAATATTACAGGGTTGGTACCATGCGCTACTAGTGTAGTGTTTGTCGAGAATGTAAATGCTCGTATCCCATTACCCTGCCAGATATTTGGTATTGTGTAAGTGCAAACACTTGAATAAATTCGTACATACACACTGTTCAGCCACGTTAATGAGATCATTTGTGCCCGCATCTTGTGGTCGTGCGGTAGCGTTCTCGCTTCCCACGCCCGGGTTCCCGGGTTCGATTCCCGGCGGGGTCAGGGATTTTCTCTGCCTCGTGATGGCTGGGTGTTGTGTGCTGTCCTTAGGTTAGTTAGGTTTAAGTAGTTCTAAGTTCTAGGGGACTTATGACCACAGCAGTTGAGTCCCATAGTGCTCAGAACCATTTTTTGAGATCATTTGTCAAAAGCCCGAGCAACCACCTTTTCCGGCGCGGAACGTTGCGAGACGTGCAGGAAGAGATTGAGTGAGATTCTGGATGGTGCCATCTGGGACGTGGAGCTGTGATGACCCAGTGCTGTGGCCAACTGTGCTAGGTTTCTCGGTAGAGGTTCCATGGCGCGAACAGCCCGATCGACATGGTCACACAGGCTCTCGATTGGCTTTAGATCTTGACCAGGAGACTACGGCAAGCTCATCGTCGTGCTCTTCCAACCACGCACGTACACCACAAGCTTTGTGACACGTTGTATTGCGCTGCTGCTACATGCCATCGTGCCGAGGAAAAACAAACTGGTTATAAGGATAGATAAAGTCCTAAAGGATAGCTGCGTGTTTGCGTTGATCCATTATGCCTTCCAGAATGCCAGTATCATCCAGAGAATTCCATGAAGGCATTCCCCAGACAATAACGTGCCCTCCACTTGGCTGGATCCTTCAGACGATTATTGCAGTGTCTATGCTTACTGACGTTCAGCGCCAATGGAGCATGAAACGTGAATCGTTTGAAGTGAACATATGTTGCCACCTCAGTGGACGGCCATTTAAGGTACTGGAGAGCCATTTTCAGCCTTGGTCACCCATGAACAGCGATTAGCATGAGTAGATGCACCAGATGCCTGCTGCAGAGGCCCACACGCAGCAATTTTCGCTGAACCGTTGTTGAGGAGACACAGTTGGAAGCTCCTTGGTTCATTTGGGTGGTCACTTTCTCAACAGTTGCATGTCTTGGTATGAAGGCTTTCACGACCGGATGACATATCTTCTGGTAAACCTTCCGGGATGTAAGGTCGTGGTCCATGAAACTCTTCAGCTCCTAACGTTTCGTCCAGAGCTGCGCTGGACATCTTCAGAGGGGTGTTTCTCCTCCGGTGAGTCTTGCCGACTCATCCTCATCCTCACCGGAGGAGAAACATCCCTCTGAAGATGTCCAGCGCAGCTCTGGACGAAACGTTAGGAGCTGAAGAGTTTCATGGACCACGACCTTACATCCCGGAAGGTTTACCAGAAGATATGAGTTGCATGTCTGTTCCCGGTACACACCTTCATAGATGTCATTGACTCCTGTAATCTACGGGCCGTGGTGCAGCACACTTGTCCCAGCAGGGGTTTAGGATAGCGTCATTTTGCTATGCACAGTACGCTTTAACTACGGCTGCATGCAAACAAATCACACACGTAGCCGTTTTGGAAATGCTTCCACCCTTGGCCCGAAAACAAATGATCATGCCTGTTTGAACTATGATAAATCTCTCCGTTTCCGCATTACAACAAAGATGGCGCTGTTGCCTGTGAGGGGTTACTGCACGTTGACGTAGAACATAGGCGCTGGTCACATTAAGGAAACTGGTCCATGTCTCAAAATACACGCAGAGAGAAACAAAAGCTCCTGTTCGGAACATGAACAATGTGAACACAAACTACTTACATGAGATTTTGAGAGAACAGGTCCCTAGATGGAGCAATTTTCAGTTATCTGGATCAAAGAGCAATGTCCTGATATTTGAATCTGATACATATTTTGTCGAAAATTTGTTATGGTAGGTAAAAGTAAAGTTTTTGAGTAATTAGAAGTGAAAAATAGTATCTAATTGTATATCTCACAATTCACATAGTAACAGTTCGGTTATCTCACTTCGAGAACTATCAGATGACGGAGTATATGCTGCAGTATTCGCTACTGTCTCAATCCGCAGCAAAAGATGGTGGAAATGTTATTTCCCTACAAGACAGTTGTTGCAGTTGTTATGGTCATGAGTCTAGAGACTGGTTTGATGTCTGGAACCGCGCGACCGCTACGGTCACAGGTTCGCCTCGGGCATGGATGTGTGTGATGTCCTTAGATTGGTTAGGTTTAAGTAGTTCTAAGTTCTAGGGGACTGACGACCTCAGAAGTTAAGTCCCATAGTGCTCAGAGCCATTTGAACCATTTGAACTGGTTTGATGCTACTCTATCTATTCTGTGCAAGCTGCTTCCGCTCGATGTTAACAAATTTCTCTTCTTCAGAAACGCTTTTCTTGTCAGTCTACATTTTATATCCTCTCTACTTCGACCATCGTCAGTTATTTTGCTCGCCAAATAGCGAAACTCATTTACTACTTTAAGTGTCTCATTTCCTAATCTATTTCCCTTACCATCGTTGATTTCACTCGACTACTTCGCATTATCCTCGTTTTGCTTTTGTTGATGTTCATCTTACATCCTCCTCTCAAGACACTGTTCATTCCTTTGAACTGCTATTCCAGGTCGTTTGCTGTCTCTGAGAGAATTTCAATGTCTTACGGAAACCTCAAAATTTTTCTCTCTTCTCCAAGTTTTCTTTTGTTTCCTTTACTGCTTGCTCAATATGTAGATTCATTAACATTGGGGCTAGGCTACAAACCTGTCTCACTCCCTTCTCAACCACTGCTTCTTTTTCATGCCCCTCTACTCTCATAACAACCATCTGGCTTCTGTACACATTGTAAATAGCCTTTCGCTCCCAGCCTTTTACCCCTGCCACTTTCAGAATTTGAAAGAGAGTATTCCACTCAACATTGCTAAAGGCTTTCTCCGAGTCTACAAATGCTAGAAACGTAGGTTTGCCTTTCTTTAATCTATCTTCTGACATAAGTCGTAGGGTCGGTATTGCCTCACGTGTCCCAACATTTCTACGGAATCCAAACTGATCATCCCCGAGGTCGGATTCTATCAGTTTTCCCATTCGTCTGCAAGGAATTCGTGTTAGTGTTTTGCAGCCATGACTTATTAAGCTGATAGTTCGGTAATTTTCACACCTGTCTACACTTGCTTTCATTGTGATTGGAATTATTATGTTCTTCTTGAAGTCTGAGGGTATTTCGCCAGTCTCACAAATTTTTCTCAGCAGATGGGAGAGTTTTGTCATAGCTGGCTCTCCCAAGGTTATGAGTATTTTAAATGTAATGTTGTCTACTGCCGGTGACTTTTTCTCACTTATGTGTTTCAGTGCTCTGTCAAATATCATACCTCCCATCTTATCTTCATCTACGTAATCTTCTATTTCCGTAATATCGTCTTCAAGTACATCGCCCTAGTATAGACCCTCTATATACTCCTTCCACCTTTCTGCTTTTCCTTCTTTGTTTGGGACTGGTTTTCCATCTAAGTTCTTGATATTCATACAGGTGGTTCTCTTTTCTCCAAACGTCTCTTTAATTTTCTTGCAGGCAATATCTATCTTACTCTTACTGTTATATGCCTCTACTTCCTTACATTTGTCTTTTAGCCATCCTTGGTTAGTCATTTTGCACATCCTGTTTGGATTCCTTTATGCCTGCTTCATTCGCAGAATTTTTATATTTTCCCTTTCATCAATTAAATTCAGTACTTCTTTTGTTATCCAAGGAATTCGACTAGCCCTCGTCTTTTTACCTACTTTATTCTCTGCTGCCTTCACTATTTCATCTCTCAAAGCTACCCATTCTTGTTCTACTGTATCTCTTTCCCCTGTTCTTGTCAATCGCTCCCTAATTCTTCCTCTGAAACTTTCTATCAGCTCTGATCCAATCTGCTTAGATTCCTACCTTTTTGCAGTTCGTTCAGTTTTAGTCAACAGCTCATAACCAATAAATTCTGGTCAGAGTCCACGTCTGCCCCTTGAAACGTCTTACAATTTAAAACCTGGTTCCTAAATCTCTGTCTCACCAATACATAATCTATCTGAAACCTTCCGGCGTCTCCAGGTCTTTTCCACGTATACAACCTTCTTACATGATTCTTAAATCAAGTGTTAGTTATGATTAAGTTAAAAATCTGTGCAGAATAATACCAGGTGGCTTCCTGTTCCATTCCTTACCCCTTCCTTCATTGGCGCTTGCAGATGGTCTATGAAGACTTGTCACTGAACAAACGCACGGCGAGCCGTTTGGCGAGGCGTCTATCATCATCGCAACAAGGTTGCGCAGACGTGTACGATATCCCGCGTGCCGATATCCCGCCCGGACACAGCTGTGACCCCTGCAATGTTGGAGCGTGCGGACAGTCTCATTCTAGATGATTGACGGAACACAATCAAACACCTCGCAACGTATCTTCAGAGAAAAAATGTGTTGCTTCACTTACTGAACGCATCTCGTACAAAAATGATCTGATGCACAGGGTGAGCATCAATCTGCCAATGTTTTGCTGATAAGGCTATGGTATACGGCAAGATGTCAATGAGTGACTACAGGCGGATACAAGACAACCTGGACAAAATTAGTATCTACAAATAACTGAGAAAGTGTATCTTGCTCTAAATGTAAAAAAAAAAAAAAAAATAAGTTACTGCAAATGATGAGTGAAAAGAACCTATTTTCGAATACAGCGTTGGTCTTGTGCTGCTTGACAGTCGCGTCGATTAAATATCTAGGTGTAGCGCTAAAAAGCAATGTAAAATGTAACGTGCACTGAGACGGTAGAGGAGAACGCGAATGGTCTACTTAATTGGGACATTTTTGGGAACGGGTGGCCGCATGGATAAGTGCCACACATTCTTGAATACCGTTCGAGAGTGCGGGACGAGGAAAGTTAGAGAAGCAGCATTCACACTGACTGCTTACGGATTCTACTGCCGTCTCCGTGTATTTCGCGTAAAGACCACGAAGAGAAGAGCAAGAACGGCTCGTACGGAGCGATACAGACAGTCGTTTTTCCCGTTCTTTCTTGGAGAGGAATAGAGAAATGTACGTGAATTTCTAAGCGACCAAACTGCTGAGGTCATCGGTCCCTAGACTTACACACGACTTTAAACTAGTTTCTGCAGAGAACAACACACGCACACCCATGCCAGAGGGAGTACTCAAACCTCCGGCGGAAGGGGCGGCGAAATCTGTGTCATGGCGCCTCTAACCGCCCGCTCCTCCGCGCGGCAGGAACAGACAAAGGAAACGGCTGGTAGTAATACAGCTTATGTAACACATGGTGACTTGCGCTATACGGATGTAGATGCAGACTGTTCACATATTACGCACCTTCCTGGGAGTTATTATAGACGTATCCAGGAAACCGACTGGTACGAAACTTTCTACAGCTCTGCGTAATGGCAATAGTTAATGACTGTATGAATTTCAGCTTAATGTTTAAAGTGACTGTTGAACCACACGGTATAACCAAAGCCTGAGAATTCACGACTTTCTGTGACAAATAGCGTCCAGGAGTATTAATGTGTTTTGTGTAGAAGTCATTGAAGAACTTCAACCAAATATTTTATGATTAAATAACTGACTAAAGAGAATTTTGGTTAAAAACTAATGCTCGTGTAACAATTTCGGTTTCCGGCAGCCACTATTGTTTTACCTGCCGGAAATCATTAATTTCATTATTTGTTTTTCCTGAGGAAAAAAACCACTTATCAACCGCTGAAATTGTTAACAACCATGTGTGACATTGCGTTGGAATGAGATTCCGCAACCTTGTTGTGAGGTAAATACATAGTGGAGTATGCCGGCCGCGGTGGTCTAGCGGATCTAGGCGCTCAGTCCGGAACCGCGCGACTGCTAAGGTCGCAGGTTCGAATCCTGCCTCGGGCATGGATGTGTGTGATGTCCTTAGGTTAGTTAGGTTTAAGTAGTTCTAAGTTCTAGGGGACTGATGACCACAGATGTTAAGTCCCATACTGCTCAGAGCCATTTGAACCATAGTGGAGTATGATGTTTCTAAAGTAGGCCGTTCACACTACTATAATAACGTTGAGTTTACCTAGGTCCTTCAGACGGGTACATAAGCGTGTTTTTTTGTATAGGCTGAGCACAACGTCTTGCCCTGATTATACAAATTTATAACAAAACAACCGGTTGACATAAAAAGTTACATTTGATGCCGTTACATAGGTTAGTATTACTAGTTGTTGTGACCAATACATGGAGCTAGTGCTCCACAAAAGGCCGGCCGGTGTGGCCGAGCGGTTGTAGGTGCTTCAGTCTGGAACCGCGTGACCGCTACGGTCGCAGGTTCGAATCCTGCCTCGGGCATGGATGTGTGTGATGTCCTTAGGTTAGTTAGGTTTAAGTAGTTCTAAGTTCTAGGGGACTGATGACCTCAGATGTTAAGTCCCATAGTGCTCAGAGCCATACAAGCTGCTGTGGGTACTGTGACAGAACACGTGTTACGAAACAGCTGGCGGGAACTGCAATACGGCCTCGTAGTTGTCCGAGCTACCAAGGGAGCGCACGTTGAGATTTACTAACGTAAGTGGTTTTAAAGAAAATACTAGTAACACTAACCTATGTAACGGCATCAAATGTAAATTATTATGCCAAACGGTTATTCTGTAATAAATTGTTGTAATCAGGGAAAGACGTTGTGCTCACCCTATATTATCTCTGTTTTGGAATTCATTAATTTTGGTCTTGTGTGAACTGATTTCAGAACTAGGATTTAGCTGAAAATGGAAGCTGATTGGTTACCGCTTTATCCGTCCACCAAGAGAAGAGATACATCGCTCACTTTGGTACTGGATATGATTTCCCACGGTCCTACGTGTCTGCAAGCAACGGTGTACCACTTGCTACTTTGTAGCATGGCGTAAGAACAGTGCTCAAGCCGCGCGGGGTAGCGCGCGGTCTTGGTGTTCTTGTCACGGTGCGCGCGGCCTAGGTCTTCTTGTCACGGTCCGCGCGGCTCCCCCCGTCGGAGGTTGGAGTCCTCCCTTGGGCATGGGTGAGCGTGTGTTGTCCTTAGCGTGAGTTAGTTTAAGTTAGATTAAGTAGTGTGTAAGCTGAGGGACCGATGACCAAAGCAGTTTGGTCTCATAAAAGATCTTATCTAAAAAAATAAAAAATAAAAGAAAAGATATAAACAGTGCTCACAGATAGAGAAATTCCGATAGGGCCGAAGATGAGTGTCACATATCCATCTCCAACAGTTTCACAGCGAACATTGCAAAAGGGAACTGCTTGAAACGGACATTCTGGGACGGGTGCCTCGCAAACCGTCATTGCTGTTAGCAACACATGAAGCTGCACATTGTTACTGAAACGAATTACAGTTTACAGTATCTGAGCAGTGCAACTGGGTACAACGAGTCGTGATTTGGCCAGTTTTCAAGTGATAGAGATGTAGGAGCCTCCATTAAATAAAAATAAAACTCATCACTAGTTGGCTTGACAGTGGCGGTGCACTTAGATTCGACGAGCGAAACTCCTGCAACCACTTCCGCTGTCGTACTGATTACATCACTGCCGGCATTGAAGGCACAAGACGCAGTAAGGACAGCGTGTAAGTGAAGCACAGATGAACAGCAACGATAAGGGCCAATAACGGGGAAAAACCATTGACATAAGTTATTTGACCAAAGAACGACATTTCGAGTACTATGTTCCTGGACAGCTCTTTGTCTGCTCCAATCGTGAATATGTAAGCGAAGTGTTCGATCGACAGTCAAACCATGAATAGGCAACCGCTGTACACTATACTTTTCTAATTCTTATCCACAATTATTGTGCTGTCTGGGCTGCTTCTAGCACTTAGCTCTCGAGTCATTCCTTCGGCAGATTTCTTGCGATTTTTGACGTCTCTTTCTGCAACACTGGACGGCCCCTGTGCTTCAGTTCAAGCGGTCTGCGTGGTCTTGGTGTGGGTTGCTCGTAAGTCACATCACGAAGACTCGACTTCAGCAGCTTAAGAAAGGCTGAAATCTTGCTGGTCTGTTAGTTACTCAGGGCCAACCAGTGATCGCTCAGCTCTTCTAAACGACTACTTCTGTTACTACCGCTTCTCTAATGACAACTCTATAATCCCCGCCTCTTTTATGCTGGACGCTCCGCCTCTCGTAACATCTAGTGGTCAATTCTACACCGCATTGGGGGTTCCGTATATTTTTGTACAGACAGCGTAAATAACACCTATTCATCTGACTTTAATTTTCTGTCAATGAACGCAATAATTGAAATTATTGTATCCTGTCTTTCAAAATGTGTATTTAATTTGGACGCAAAAAATAACAGAGATATTGATACAGTGAAAGTATTCACGGATTATTTTTATTTAATTTTACTTTTTTTATTTTTGAATCATCCACATTCTGACTGGTTTCATGCGGCCTGCCACGAATTACTGTCCGGCGTCAACCTCTTAACTCGCAGCAGCAGTTGCACCCTACGTCAACAGTTACTTGCTGGATGTATTCCAAGCTCTGCCTTGCACTACAGCTATTACCCTCTCTCTAGTACCAGGGAGGTTACGCTCAGACGTTTTAACACACGTCCTATCATCCTATCTCTTTCTCTTGTCAGTGTTTTTTGTATGATCCTCTCTTCGTCTCATTCTTTATCATTTCGGTGCACCTGATTTACAACATTTTTTCGTAGTATGACATCTCAGATGTTTTTATTACCTTCTCTTCCGGTTTTCCCACTGTTCATGCTTCACTGCCATACAAAGTACATTCTCAGGAATATCTCCCTCACATTGAGGCCTATATTTTGGTAAGCAGGTTTTCGCGGTATAAGAATGTCTTTAATAATTCAGCTGGGTGGTGTTGTCCAGAAGGCGTGACATTTATGCAAGCCGACTTCTTGCCAGCTTCAGGTGTTCCTGATGACTGACTGATAGCGGCTGGATGCCGCCTTTATAACCTCTCCGTAGACGGCAGAAGAGTAAATCCACAAGATACAAATGTTGACAGAACACAAAACAGCTCTCAAGACGCCTGCTTACAAGATCATAGTAAATATTCGTACCATTACTCATCCGTTCGCTGATTTCCCAAGCCTACAGACTTAGAGGTATGCAAATAGAATTGGTACATATAAAAAAACTATTTTGAGTGCATTAATTCTTGTAAATCCTATTATCTCTAGTACATAAAGTAATAAACTGCGTTTAAAATCAGCTGTACGTATATTTAACAGTGATAAAGGGTTAATACAGTAGTTCTGATTCCCTTCTACAGTTTCATGCTGTTAATCATTACTGATTCCTCCACTTTTACCGGGCAGTTTCCCACCCCGAAGACAAGAGAGTGCCAAGAGCCGCTGTCCACTCCTTCGTCACCTTTCACAAGGCTGTTCTCACAACGAGGGTGACTTCTCATGCCGTCGACCATCATTGTTGATGATTTGTATTCCAAATTGAAGCGGCGGCTAGGTTCCAACCCGGGACTCAGGACGTTTTGATTACGACGCAAAGACGCTACCCACTTTTTAAAATTACATTTTACCATAGGCACACAGCTATTAAGGCACAGAACATCAGCAAGCATAAGAAAACAACATTGCCACAGGCGAAGTACATACGTTTATACCTTATCTGCAATCAGCACCAGAAAGAGTACCATAAGACCTATGATGAAACTTATGGAGCCTACACAAAATATCCGTTTGACCACCAGGGAAATAAATATTTTAAATGAAAGTAATTGATGGCATATCTTATTCTTTGAATACTGACGCGATTATTTGCAAGTACATTTAAACAGTGTGGTATCCTTTGGTTGTACCCAAATATATGCCAGTGTCGTCGTAACTGCCGTCTGCTTCACATCTCCTGTGCAGCAAGCTACGTAAATTTAAGTATTAACTGTGTTTTTCTCACTTGTCACTTCTTTTTCCGTGTGTTTTTGCTTTTAGGAAGCTTTAATTTTCAAGTACTAGTAATAGTGTTCGATAGATTTCGTGCTTGTTTTGAACAGAGTCCAGAGACAGTTAGTGCTTATTTTCATTGTTTCCAACTAGAAGTGTCTGTTAACCACAGTTTAGTCAGCTATCAGCCGCCATTAGTGAATTAGCAGCCAAGTTAAAGTTGATTACTTAACTCTCTACAGTAAATTGTTGATTTCTTAGGATGGATAGGATGGGTACGGACGCAGGAGGAGCTGGCCACTGTTCGCGAGCATCTGAACGTGCTGATGGCCACGGTCAGCCGTCTTAAGGCTGCTGCCTCCGATTGTAGCGGCAGTGGGGAGTCTGGTGCGTCGCATGGTACACCCCAGATGTTACATGCTTCACCCACGGTCCCTGCTGTCGAGACATCTTTGCGGGTACCGGGCGCGGTTGGACCATCCTCTCCCCAAGGGGAGTGGCGGGTTCAACAGCGTTCGCGGCGCACGAGACGGAGGGTCAATGTGGAGGCTGGCCGTGTGGCATCGCCCGCTCTGCCTGTGAATGGACAAGTGGCCGCTCCTTCAGCAAGGTCCGAGCAGGCACACTAGGGGAGGGGTTTATTAGTGGTTGGGAGCTCCAATGTTGGGCGGGTTATGGAGCACCTTAGGGAAATAGCGGAAAAGTCGGGGAAGAAGGCCAGTATTCACGCTGTCTGTTTTGAGGGGGGGGGGGGGGTCTCATCCGAAATGTGGAGGAGGCCCTGCCGGCGGCGATAGAGAGCACTGGGTGCACCCGACTGCAAATTGTTGCTCTTGTCGACACCAATGAATCCTGTCGTCTGGGTTCAGAGGTCATCCTCAATTCATACAGGCAGTTGGCGGAGTTGGTAAAGGCGTAAAGCCTCGCTCGCGGGGAGGAACCTGAGCTAACTATTTCTAGTGTCATTCCCAGAACCGATCGCAGTCCTCTGGTTTGGAGCCGAGTGGAAGGCTTAAACCAGAGTCTCAGACGATTCTGCGGAGATCTGGGGTGCAAATTTCTCGATCTCCGCTATCGGGTGGAGAAATGTAAGGTCCCCCTGAATAGGTCAGGCGTGCACTACACGCAGGAAGCGGCTACAAGGGTAGCGAAGTACGTGTGGAATGCACATGTGGGTTTTTTAGGTTAGACAATTCCCTCCCTAGGCCCGTCAAGACGAGTCCTGAGGCGCGACAAGGTAGCAGTAGGCTAAACGCAACAGGGAATAACAATATTAATGTGCTAATAGTAAACTGCAGGAGCGTCTATAGAAAGGTCCCAGAACTGCTCTCATTAATAAACGGTCACAACGCCCATATAGTACTAGGGACAGAAAGTTGGCTGAAACCAGACGTAAACAGTAATGAAATCCTAAACTCAGATTGGAATGTATACCGCAGAGACAGGCTGGACAGTGAAGGGGGAGGCGTGTTTATAGCGATAAGAAGTGCAATAGTATCGAAGGAAATTGATGGAGATCCGAAGTGTGAAATAATTTGAGTGTAGGTCACGGTTAAAGCAGGCTCAAATACGGTAATTGGATGTCTCTATAGTCCCCCTGGCACAGCAGCTGTTGTGGCAGAACGCCGGAAGGAAAATTTGGAAAATATTTTGAGTAGATTTCCCGACCATGTTATAGTTTTGGGTGGAGATTTTAATTTACCGTATATATACTGGGAGACTCAAACGAATATAACGGGCGGCAGGGACAAAGAATACAGTGAAATTTCTTGAAGTGTATTATCTGAAAAGTACCTTCAGCAGTTAAACAGAGAACCGACTCGTGGCGATAACATATTAGACCTTTTGGTGAGACACAGTCGTGAAGAATTTGAAACAGTTAACGTAAAACAGGGAATCAGCGATCATAAAGCGGTTACAGCATCGGTCATTTCAGCCGTAAACAGAAATATTTAAAAAGGTACGAACAGGTTTCTGCTAGGCAAAAGTGACAAAAAGCAGATTTCAGAGTATTTGACGGCTCAACACAAAAGTTTTCTCTCAATTTCAGATAGCGTTGAGGATCAGTGAACAAAGTTCAAAACCATCGTACATTATGCATTAAAAGAGTATGTGCCAAGCAGTATCGTAAGAGAAGGAAAAGAGCCACCGTGGTACAACAACCGAGTTAGAAAACTGCTACGGAAGAAAAGGGAACTTCACAGCAAACGTAAACGTAGCCAAAGCCTTGCAGACAAACAAAAATTACACGAAGCGAAACGTAGTGTGAGTAGGGCTATGCGAGAGGCGTTCAACGAATTCCAAAGTTAAGTTCTATGTACTGACTTGGCAGAAAATCCTAAGAAATTTTGGTCTTATGTCAAAGCGGTAGGTGGATCAAAACAAAATGTCCACACACTCTGTGACCAAAATGGTACTGAAATACAGGATGACAGACTAAAGGGTGATATACTAAATGTCTTTTTGCAATGTTGTTTCATAGAGGAAGACTGCACTGTAGTTCCTTCTCTAGATTGTCGCGCAGATGACAAAATGGTAGATATCGAAACAGATGACAGAGAGATAGAAAAACAATTAAAATCGCTCAAAAGAGGAAAGGCCGCTGAATCCGATTGGATACCAGTTCGATTTTACACAGATTACGCGAAGGTACTTGCCCGCCTTCTTGCAGCGGTGTACCGTACGTCTCTAGAAGAGCGTAGCGTTCCAAAGGATTGGAAAGGGGCACAGGTCATCCCCGTTTTCAAGAAGCGACGTCGAACAGATGTGCAGAACTATAGACCTATACCTCTAACGTCGATCAGTTGTAGAATTTTGGAACACATATTATGTTCGAGTATAATGACTTTTCGGAAGACAATAAATCTATTCTGTAGGAATCAGCATGGGTTTCGAAAAAGACGATCATGTGAAACTAAGCTCGCGGTATTCGTCCACGAGACTCAGAGGGCCATAGACGGGTTCCCAGGTAGATGCCGCGTTTCTTGACTTCCGCAAGGCGTTTGATACAGTTGCCCACAGTCTTTTAATGAAGAAAGCAAGAGCATATGGACTATCAGACCAGTTGTGTGATTATTGGATCGAAGAGTTCCTAGATTACAGAAGGCAGCATGTCATTCTCAATGGAGAGAAGTCTCCCGATGTAGGGGTGATTTCAGGTGTGCCACAGTGGCGTGTAGTAGGACCGTTGCTATTCACAATATAAATGACCTTGTGGATAGCATCGGAAGTTCACTGGGGCTTTTTGCGGATGATGCTGTAGTTTATCGAGAGATTGTAACTACGGAATATTGTACAGAAATGCAAGAGGATGTGCAACGAATTGACGCATGGCGCAGGAAATGGCAATTGAATTTCAATGTAGACAAGAGCAATGTGCTGCGAATACATACAATGAAAGATCCTTTATCATTCAGCTACAAAATAGCAGGTCAGCAACTGGAATCAGATAATTCCATAAATTATCTGGGAGTAGGCATTAGGAGTGATTTATAATGGAAGGACCGTATAAAATTAATCGCCGGTAAAGCTCATGCCAGACTGAGATTCATTGGAAGAATCCTAAGGAAATGCAGTCCGAAAACAAAGGAAGTAGGTTACAGTACGCTTGTTCGCCCACTGCTTGAATACTGCTCACCTGTGTGGGATCTGTACCAGGTAGAGGAGATAGAGAAGATTCAACGGAGGGCAGGGCACTTCGTTACAAGATCATTTTGTAATCGCGAAAGCGTTACGGAGATGATAGATAAACTCCAGTGGAAGACTCTCCAAGAGAGACGCCCAGTAGCTCGGTACGGGCTTTTGTTGAAGTTTGGAGAACATACCTTCACCGAGGAGTCAAGCAGTATATTGCTCCCTACTACGTATATCTCGCGAAGAGACGATGAGGATAAAATCAGAGAGATTAGATTCCACACAGAGGCATACCGACAATCTTTCTTTCCACGAACAATACGAGACTTGAATAGAAGGGAGAACAGGTAAAGGTACTCAGGGTACCCTCCGCCACACGCCGTCAGGTGGCTGGCGGAGTATGGATGTAGATATAGATGTAGATATAGGAAACAGGAAATAGGAAGTAGGAAATAATACGTGAATTCTCAATTTATTTTTGAAATGAATAGTAAATCGTAGGCCATTAGAAATGTTAAGACATCTTTAAGGATAATGCAGACTCCAAGAACTAAATAATAAGTTTTAACTGTCACTAACAGAGGAACAAATGTAACTTCCCCACAATCACAAAAGGGCTACTTAGATTCATTGTGATATTTTTTAGTAGTCCATACTTACGTTCTGTGTTTGAATTGTCATAGCGAATAGTATAAGTGTACCTGCGTTTGTCATATTCGCTTGAGTTCCATTCTTCCCCGTCTATTTCAATAGCATACATAGCACTCTGCGTCAGGGTATCATTATTTCAATTTCACAGTGTAAGGTAGACTTCATCCGAGGGGATTGTGTGGCGCGGGGGGGGGGGGTGGGGGGGGTGGGGCGGGAGGAAGGGATATTGGCTGTCTAGTGATTCGTCTTTCGTCTGCCCAGGATACAATACTGTATTTTGTTCCCCAGTCTTTCACCGCAGTTTATGAAATTCTTTGGCATCCGACACAGAAATATGCACGATTTCCTTGTCCATCTTTCTCCGTTTACTTATTTATTTTTTATTTTCGAGTCTTGACTTAGGATTTCTCTTCTCAGCTTCTTCGCAGCTTGTCGTATCTGTTTTCAAGAAGATACTCTCGTTGGTCTGTACTAGTTGAAAGAATATTTTGAAGACTGTCACGGTGCAGAAGAGTTGTTGATATCAAGTACATTTTCCATAGAGTTTTCCAGCTTGGTGCCTCCACCGTTCATTAATTTATGGTTGTAGTTGTATTCTGCCAACTCAGAATAGCCAGTTTCACTGGCGTTGAATTTTTCTTAGAGTCACCAAGGCGTGCAAACAACTGCTCATCCTCTTCCACTTCCATGGGCCCATCCTGGTGTTCCTCATAATATGTGTCATTAGTGACGATAATAGAATCTTTGTCGGTTAATTTACTTGTATCATCAGTTTTATTTCTCCCTATTCGGTGCTCTACTTAACCAGGTATGCATTCTTATATTACTCCCACCGCCAGCACATGATGGACCCACAGCGGGGACATTCATCTTTCACTGAAAAGTTTCATCATTTTCATATGTCACTGCTCCAGATGAACATGTCTGAATACACATTTGTACAGGGCGTCTAAGGTCACATTTTTCCCTCAGGTGTCCAGTGGAACTGCATATGCAACATTTCAGTGGTTGCCTTTCATAATGAAGACACGCCCTACTGCCGCATACATAAGAAGGTACGTGCTTTTGTATGAGGACGTGCTGAAACGTATTTCCTCCGAATATTTATGTAAAAATCTTATACTTTTTTTCAGTAAACCAAACCTTACTAGTGGTCTACATCTTAATTTTTATGTTTACGTATCTGCAGACCTCTGCCGCTAGAGGGCTCCGAATTGTGGCGTTTAACTTGGCGCTGTGTAATGTAACTATGTCAGAGAAACCGCGTGATGTAATCGAGTTTCGAATTCAAAACATTCGTCCACACGTGGATCACCCTCTCCTTCACCATGACAATGCCAGACTACAAACGAGCATTACTACACCTGTAACAATCCGATGACTTCGGTTCACTGTCACCGATCATCCTGCGTACAGTCACGACTTGAAGAACACCTCGGAGGTCTTCAGTTTGATAGTGATGAAGCAGTGCAAGCAGAGACGAGGTTCTCTCTCCGTCAAAAAAGTTAGACAGTCTACACTTACGGTGTCAACAAAGTGATCTGCTGTTTGGAGATGTACGATCGTCCTCAGAGTGCCTATATTAAGAAATAAATATGTAGACGGGAAGACAAAGATGTAGAATATTGAAAACGTTGGTTTATTTAAAAAACGTTTGAGAGTTTTCACGTAAGAACTTCGGAGGCATTACTTTTCAGCACGCCCTCCTAAATATACGAGGCCTGTTCAGAAAGTAAGCTCCGAGTGATTGCCAAACTGAAACCACAGTGAACATCAGAAATGTTTTACTTGTAACAATTAGCTACACCTTTCAGCTACTTCTCTACGTAGTCGCCGTTCTGACTTAGACTTTTGTCATAGCGTTGTACCAACTTTTCAATAGCCTCAACATAGAAGGCAGCCGCCAGTGCTTTCCGCCAATTCTCCACGCTGGCCTACACCTCGTTGTCTGTGTCAAAATGTTGTCTTCAGAGACAGCGGTTCATGTGACCAGAGATGAAACTCAGGGGGAGACAATTGCGGACTGTATTGTGGGTAATCTAACATTTCCATTTGAAAACGATGCAGGAGCATCTTCATTGCCCCTGCAGAATGCGGCTGAGAATGTTAGCTGCATAGCTTCAGGCGAAATTTCTCACCAGGCCCTCGTACTTGGCGGCAGACACTATTTTCTAGACATCTTTACGCACTCACTGCGAGCTCAGAAATGAGAAGAGCGACGTGATGCTAACTGGGGTTGTACTAGAGACACTACCCAACACATCTGTGCAAAGCTTTATCGTATTTTCATAGTCGTTTCCATTTCGCGACCGATCGGAGCTTACTTTCTGAACGCCCCTCGTATATTACTCATTCAATTTCCATCGACATTTTCACGCCAAAAGTGTTCTGACCACACTTATTCTGTGATACTATCAACTCTCCCGCGTACACTTGGCTCTTTCATAATATTTCGAGTGACGTTTCCAGCTGTAAATTGCAAACTCTCGCAGGTCGCTAGCAAACACCTGCGTATGTTACTGATACTGTGCTGACAGAACCATCAGTACGTTTACTATTAACGTTACCGCTGCTGTTACTGTCTATTCGCTCACAAGCGTAGTTAGTTGCAGATTTTTCATTTAGAATATTCACAGTACTGTCAATCTGTGTGTCTATTGCCTTCTCATCGAGTAACTTTCCATCATTTATCAGCCATTTCCGATGAGCGAGAGTGTTAGACCTTTTCCGTGTCATTCAAACCTAAATTTCTAGGTTTCTCTCTTCGAAGAAGATACATTACTTACAATTCAACGAACACTTCGCTACATCGCTGACCACACTCCGCAGTAGGCAATCGCTCCGCTGCACGCGACCGCAGCGTACATCCGTAAGTCACGGCGGCCACACACGGACTGCCCTTACACCACGAGTAGCTTTTTCGAAGTTCTGATGAAGATCATCAGCACCGCGTCCTATCTGAGTATTTCCAAGGTGTTTTTATGGTGTGAATTATGAGCTGCTAATCCAAACATCGAAATAGCTGTGAGGAAACGTATGACACTCCCAGTGACTTGTGAATGCCGTATCAACAAATGAAAAATGATAAACGACTAATTAAGGTCGTGTATGGGTGAATATAGGCTGACAAATTTAGCTGTCTTGCTGACAGAATACGAAACAGGTGCCAACAATCACGTCAGTGACACACTAAATGAGTGTGTTTCTAATGAATTGGAAAGTAAAATTATAAAAACGACACAGTTAGTGCCGTGTGGCTAGGGCCTCCCGTCGGATAAACCGTTCGCCTGGTGCAAGTCTCTCGAGTTGACGCCTCCTCAGCGACTTGCGTGTCAAGACACAGTTAATGAAAATAGATATTTACTGAACTCTTCTGTACAGCAATTTTTATTTTATTTCTAATTGAAGGATTACGCACCATTACTAATTTATAAGGAGCAAATAGAGGCTTTGAACCTGATCAGTAAGGGCCATGAGATATAAAATATATATTTTGTTCTACCTCAATGTTTGAAAAAGTTTATACAATTCGTAATTTATTTATTGTAATGATATATTTGATTTGTTAACTTTTAAGTACATTTTTCAATCTTGATTCATCTTCCAAAAACTTTACAAAATTATAACATTTGATCAGTATGAATGGAATGAATTGCAAAAAAAATTTTGAGGAGGAGGAAGGTGAGGATGAAGGGCACAGTTTCGATGTTTCTCTCAGGGAAGCAGGATCACATCGGTAGGGCTCTGTGGACCAATACGTACGTATTAAATAGGGAGACACGATGGTTTGGATATCAGCCTATATACATAACGACAGTGTATGAGATAGTATACTCCTACAGATGAAAGTAGTATATTTGCCATAGTGTACTATGAACTCTTCTGAGGCCTTGGAATGATTTCGTGATTTCTATAATTACTTATATAATATAGTTTTGTTTCCTTGACAATGGACAACGCCTCATTTTAGTTAGCAATTGAATATACCTTTAACAAATCGTCCTGACAAAAATGTCTCTCTCGGCAGGAATTCTGCCAGTTCTTAGTCGGCTCTGAGCTCGAATAATGTGTTATGATTTCAAATTTTCGTTTCTACAGGAGAAATGTTTTCGGCAGGATGAAAGGAGGTGATTCTCCTGACATCTTCCGCCTAGTGGAGCAACTACTGCTGGCAGCGCCACGTGGGCGGCGCTCCAAACTCAACGTGCGCAGCTTCCAGCGTCTGGCGAGCGAGGGCAGCACCATTCTGTCAAGCAGGCCATGGATGTCGATTGACCCTGACCTCCCGCTCTAGTGAGTGCATGCTTTGTATTCAGCAGGGTGCGGGACGTTAAGGCAGTGAAGTGGCGCTTAAGGAGGCAGCCAAACACTGCCCCGCTGGGAAGGTACCCGAAAACTCTGCTTTTTAGACGAAACGAAATTTTTAGCCCTTTTGTGTTGGACTTAGGAGAGACAGAGGCAGTAGAAATATTAGGAGAGAAAGAGAACAAAGTACAATACGAGACAGGCAAAACAGAAGACGATTTTACATGCCGCATTGCGGATAGTAAAATTAATGACGATAGAGAGGAGTTTATTTTCTTGCTCAGCCAGTACTTATAAAACAGACACTGTGGATTAAAAACAAAACATAAGGAAGTTAAACGGCGCAGCTGCTCATATTAACGTCGAAATTATCTACTTTAGTTTCGTGTCAGACAAGGGGCAACAGATGAGGCAAAGGAATGTGTTATAATAACCGAGAGTTAAATAATGAGTACAATATTGCAGTTCCTGTGGACAGACAGGCATGTCCAAAGGAACAGGCACTGAGGCAACCACAGCCTTTACGAAACACATCAAATAAATTGGCAATTGCGAAGCTGTAGAATGTAATGACGAAAGTGAAAATTTGTACCGGACCGGGTCTCGAACCCGGATTTCCCTCTTATATATAATGTATGCACAAGCACACGTCGTAGACGAATGGTTGACTACATATGAAAGTTTGGGTCTGTCCGTGAGTCGTGCACGGATAACCAAATGGTCAGGAAACCGCTCGTCACAAGCGGGAAATCCGGGTTCGAGTCCCAGTCCGGCACAAATATTCATTGTCATCATTCCATTCTACAGTTGATGGTAGTCCTTATTCGCAATGGCGAATTCACTTCATGTTTTAAATAAAGAGATTTGAGAAAACGCTATGAATTCTTACCGTTAATCGGTAGTTTGCGCCATGTATCATCTTAGAATCACATGCATTCTACTTTATTTTTATAAATTATGTCGCTCTTCAAAAGTGATACAGCGTCGAATTACTTTATTTCAAACTTCACGTTAAATAAATAGCTGAATGTAAAATTTGTTTGTCGGGACCCTTATCACTCTCAAATGGTTCACATTTCTGCAATAAGACGGAAAACCCAACGAGACTCTTCGCCCTGTATGCGGAAATAAGATTTGCGAGCCTCAGGTCCACGAAATGTGACATTCGTGTCATATACTACCCAGCGATTCATCCAGATAATTGTCTACACATTTGTCACAGTGACAGAGCAGTTCACAAATGTCAGCTGAACACCACCACTTCAGGAGAGCTTCCTCGCGTCAAAAGAGACCTGTGCGGAATTCTCGGCGACGGAGAACGGTAGCAGAAAGTGTTGAATGAACGAGCAGATGACGCTGAAGGAGAGGCAGCAATAGGAAAGCAAATCATTTCAAACAGAAATGCAACAATGTTACTGATTCATTTTGATTTACTGTTAGCACGGATATTAAACATAAGTGATCCATTCGTCAACGATCTTATTTGTCATTTACTGAAGTCTTGCAGGCATCAGTGTCCCCACTACTTCCTAGTAGATGGCGTACCAAGAAAGTTGTATGGGTCAGAAGCAGGAGCAGAGTTTGAACAAGTAACACACTAAACGTAGTTTGTGAGTAGTCAGTAGGCTGACGTATTCAAATGCTACTGACAAAATGACTATTTGGCTATAGGTACACAAAGTTCCAACTGTTGGCTGCCTGTCAACAAAAATCTGGTTATAACCACATCATACAATAACAGAGCAAATACAAAAATGCAAAACGCTTTTATAATCTACCCATTACTTTCACATTGAAAGTTAAACATATAAAAGTGGAACCCATGTAGATGTCTCGACACGGTGAAACTTACGACACGCAAATTTACATCTGGTACTTGAAAATGAGAGCACATACCACATCCCAACAAATTTCACACATCATTTTTAAACCGTTTCTAAACTTATTCTCGTTAGCACCACTCTTTTGCTGCACAAAATAGTGAAATGAATTGAATTTTTCCTTTACGACATTTTTGCTGTTCGTGTAGCACATCTTCAAAATGGTTCTAATGGCTCTGAGCACTATGGGACTTAACATCTCAGGTCATCAGTCCCCTGGAACTTGGAACTACTTAAACGTAACTAACCTAAGGACAGCACACACATCCATGCCTGAGGCAGGATTCGAACCTGCGACCGTAGCAGTCGCACGGTTCCAGACTGCGCAGATCTTCACTATCAGGCCTGACGTCTTACTTTATAACTTATTTTAATACTAGCTCCGTTGTAAACACTTTTTGCAGACAATTTTGGTTTTGATTTCTCGATTAGTCTATGGGTGAATAATTCGAATCTAAGTAAACTGATACAATTATGGTTTTACATCTACAACTATACTGGATCTATGTGATTGACGTCAGATATTGAAAACATTAATTCACTGTAATGTAATTAGATAGTTAAAGCCCTTTTATAGATGTGAGTTCGATTCCTTAAGCAATTGGGCTGGGGAGAGGGTTATTAGAACAAAGTAACTCACCAAAATCAACTGCCATTATGGCACTATAAACTCCAAGACACTGACTGGCCTGTTTGAAATCTGGGCCATCCATCCTTGGTTCTTTTCAGCCAAATACCAGGCGGGCTGTTATTATTTGTTTCGTTTTAGGGCGCAAAAACAGCTAATGTCATACGCGCCCATGTCAGAACTGTAGAACACGAAGACGAAAAACGCGACTACATGTTAAGCCAGCTTGACGGAAAGAAAGACAACTAAAACAGGGACGTGTAGAAAGGTCCATAAAGTACGCCATAGAGAGAACGGAGTTCCTAAATTGAAGATCTAAGGGGCCTTCTCCATTTTGCTACAACTAATAAAAAGTAAAACGCGGCCGACTGCTCGAGCGTCGTTCGCTATAATAGCCGAAAACTCAGACAGCAAACAGAAATTAGAACGTAGGTGGTTAAAAAAAAGGCATTCCGCCATGAAAAGGAGAACTGTTAAAGGCTGAGGACAATCAGCTCAATGTGGTTGGGGATCACCTCTTAACAAATGGCCATGGCTAAAAAGACAGTGTCCAATACTCAACTTCGCTGAAATGATCTCACGGCGAGAGGGCCGAGAGCAGGTCGGTCAAGCAGCTGCGAGAGGTTAGGTTCAGTGGATCTAGTTTCCCTGAAGGAAAGGCCAGTGGTGGTGCCAAAGCACCACTACCTGCTGACAGACGGTAATACAGAGATCATCGGACGGGACGGGGGAACTACTGGGTCGAGGTACGAGGACTGCAGCATTGGCAGCAGCATCGGCGGCTTCGTTTCCTGACAGACCGACGTGGCCAGGAACCAACACAAACCTCACAGTGGCTGCGGTGTTGCAGAGGGTGCCCAACTTGAGAATAAACGGAAAGGCGTTGCCAGTTACGGCTTATGTCTCAGAACCGAGGGAAAATTTCCATAATGTTTGCAACCAGAGGATTGAAACTATTTTTACTTTTAGGACAATAGTGTCCACTATCCCACACTAAAATGCAAAACTATATTTCTCTACATGAGCGTGCAAACACCCACTCACATACACACAAACACACACACACACACACACACACACACACACACACACACACAAGTTGTACACCCTCTGCAACGCCGCAGCCACTGTGAGGTTTGTGTTGGTTCCTGACCACGTCGGTCTGTCACTACACCCTATATATACACTGAAAAAATTGCAACACTTGTGTGTGTGTGTGTGTGTGTGTGTGTGTGTGTGAGTGTGTGTATTTTTTCAGTGAATATATAGGGTGTAGTGGGTATAAGTGTAGATGTTTTTGTATGTGGTATCTTAACATGTACGCACATCAGTTTGTTGTTGTTGTTGTGTTCTTCAATTTGGAGACTGCTTTGATGCAGCTCTTAATGCTCGTCTATCCTGTGCAAGCCTGTTCACCTCGGAACAGCTACTGCAACCTACATCCATTTCAAGCTGTTTACTCTATTCATCTCATTGTAAGCCCTATACAATTATTACCCTTTAAACTGAAGATTCTTTGATGCCTCAGGGTGTGTCTTGTCGCCCGATCTCTCCCCTGTAATCAGTTTGTTGCAATTTTTTCCTTAAAACCATTCCGTGCTCCTCATCAGTTACTCGAGCTACCTGTGTAATATTGAACATCCTTCTGTAGCGTCACATTTAGAGAGCTCCAGTTCTGTTTTTGTCTAAACTGCTTTTCGCCCAGGTTTCACTTTCGTAGAAGGCTACACTACAGACGAATACCTTCAGAAAACACTTATTATTAACTTAATGTATATGCTTCTTTCCGGTAAAATGCGTTTTGATACTAAAAATAATTACGAATAGAATGGTGTATCTTATATCGCCTGGAAGCTGCTGGAAACAGAAAAAACGAGACAGCTCCAGAAGTACAAATGAGAACTTGGGGAAAATTACCATTATGATACGAGCTCTTAGTACTGAACAGTTTACATCTAAAACGTTATTTGTACTTTGGGGCGCTTCGATTGTGTCATTGAGAGACTTGTAATGGAACTTGCGATTTGAAGTAAGCCTAAGGGGAGATAAAGGAAGTTGTTACCGATATGCTTTATAACGATGCAGCGAAGGAAACTATTCTGTTACGCTTTCCACTTTGAGTAAACTATTTCTAATTTTAGCACTGATAACAAACTGCTGGAAAACAAATCGTGTTACATCGATTGTCTGCTCATGTCTGTGCCTCACACTTAAATTTACAATGATTGCGAGCCGACGAGTCACGTGACTGCCATTAGCGAAGCTTCCTTCCTCGGGTGTACAGTACGCTTATCTCCCAGTTTCTCAAGTCATGTATGAAATGTTACCCACTCATCATGATCATTATGTAGCACTAACTTACGCAGTACCTTGTTGTATCTTTTATTTTTTTTGGTCATCAGTCTACTGTCTGGTTTGATGCGACCCTCCACGAATTCCTTTCCTGTGCTAACCTCTGCATCTCAGAGTTGCACTTGCAACCTACGTCCTCAATTATTTGCTTGACGTATTCCAATCTCTGTCTTCCTCTACAGTTTTTGCCCTCTACAGCTCCCTCTAGTACCATGGAAGTCATTCCCTCATGTCTTAGCAGATGTCCTGTCATCCTGTCCCTTCTCCTTATCAGTGTTTTCCACATATTCCTTTCCTCTCAGATTCTGCATAGAACCTATTCATTCCTTACCTTATCAGTCCACCTAATTTTCTACATTCGTCTATAGCACCACATCTCAAATGCTTCGATTCTCTTCTGTTCCGGTTTTCCCACAGTCCATGTTTCACTACCATACAATGTTGTATTCCAGACGTACATCCTCAGAAATTTCTTCCTCAAATGAAGGCCGGTTTTTGATATTAGTAGACTTTTATTGGCCAGAATTGCCTTTTTTGCCATAGCGAGTCTGCTTTTGATGTCCTCCTTGCTCCGTCCGTCATTGGTTATTTTACTGCCTAGGTAGCAGCATTCCTTAACTTCATTGACTTCGTGATCATCAATCCTGATGTTAAGTTTCTCGCTGTTCTCATTTCTACTACTTCTCCTTACCTTCGTCTTTCTCCGATTTACTCTCAAACCATACTGTGTACTCATTAGTGTGTACATTCCGTTCAGCAGATCATTTAATTCTTCTTCACTTTCACTCAGAATAGCAATGTCATCAGCGAATCGTATCGTTGATATCCTTTCACCTTGTATTTTAATTCCACTCCTGAACCTTTCTTTTATTTCCATCATTGCTTCCTCGATGTACAGATTGAAGAGTAGGGGGCGAAAGGCTACAGCCCTTGTCTTACACCCTTCTTAATACGAGCGCTTCGTTCTTGATCGTCCACTCTTATTATTCGCTCTTGGTTGTTGTACATATTGTATATGACCCGTCTCTCCCTATATCGTACCCGTACTTTTTTCCGAATCTCGAACAGCTTGCACCATTTTATATTGTCGAACGCTTTTCCAGAACGACAAATCCTATGAAAGTGTCTTTATTTTTCGTTAGTCTTGCTTCCATTATTACCCGTAACGTCAGAATTGCCTCTCTCGTCCCTTTACTTTTCCTAAAGCCAAACTGATCGTCTCCTAGCACATTCTCAATTTTCTTTTCCACTCTTCTGTATATTATTCTTGTAAGCAGCTTCGATGCATGAGCTGTTAAGCTGATTGTGCGATAAAGCTCGCACTTGTCAGCTCTTACCATCTTCGGAGTTGTGTGGATGATGCTTTTCCGAAAGTCAGATGGTATGTCGCCAGACTCATATATTCTACACACCAACGTGAATAGTTGTTTTGATGTCACTTCCCCCAATGATTTTAGAAATTCTGATGGAATGTTATCTATCCCTTCTGCCTTATTTGACCGTAAGTCCTCCAATGCCCTTTTAAATTCCGATTCTAATACTGGATCCCCTATCTCTTCTAAATCGAGTCCTGTTTCTTCTTCTACCACATCAGACAAATCTTCACCCTCATAGAGGCTTTCAATGTATTCTTTCCACCTATCTGCTCTCTCCTCTGCATTTAATAGTGGAATTCCCGTTGCAGTCTTAATGTTACGACCGTTGCTTTTAATGTCACCAAAGTGTTTTGACTTTCCTGTACGCTGAGTCTGTCCTTCAAACATTCATATCTTTTTCGATGTCTTCAAATTTTTCCTGCAGCCATTTCGTCTTAGGTTCCCTGCATTTCCTATTTATTTCATTCCTCAGCGACTTGTATTTCTGTATTCCTGATTTTCCCGGAACATGTTTGTACTTCCTCCTTTCATCAGTGAACTGAAGTATTTCTTCTGTTACCCATGGTTTCTTCGCAGCTACCTTCTTTGTACCTATGTTTTCCTTCCCAACTTCTGTGATGGCCCTTCTAAGAGATGTCCATTCCTCTTCATCTGTACTGCCTACTGCGCTATTCCTTATTGCTGTATCTGTAGCGTTAGAGAACTTCAAACGTATCTCGTCATTCCTTAGTACTTCCGTATCCCACTTCTTTGCGTATTGATTCTTCCTGACTAATGTCTTGAACTTCGGCCTACTCTTCATCGCTACTATATTGTGATCTGAGTCTATATCCGCTCCTGGGTACGTCTTACAGTTCAGTATCTGATTTCGGAATCTCTGTCTGACCATGATGTAATCTAATTGAAATCTTCCCGTATCTCTCGGCCTTTTCCAAGTATACCTCCTCCTCTTGTGATTCTTGAGCAGGGTCTTCGCTATTACTAGCTGAAACTTGTTACAGAACTCAATTAGTCTTTCTCCTCTTTCATTCCTTGTCCCAAGCCCATATTCTCCTGTAACGTTTTCTTTTACTCCTTGCCCTACAACTGCATTCCAGTCGCCAATGACTATTAGATTTTCGTCCCCCTTTACATTTTGCATTACCCTTTCAATATCCTCATACACTTTCTCTATCTGTTCATCTTCAGCTTGCGACGTCGGCATGTATACCTGAACTATCGTTGTCGGTGTTGGTCTGCTGTCGATTCTGATTAGAACAACCCGGTCACTGAACTGTTCACAGTGACACACCCTCTGCCCTACCTTCCTATTCATAACGAATCCTACACCT